>NC_045427.1:217249921-218499921 GCF_902635505.1 Sarcophilus harrisii | reverse complement strand
AAATAGTTTATCTTCTATTAATAAGAAACAAGAAGTAAACAGACAAGGAAATAAAGAATAATTTTGTTTGGGGATAAAGCCATTTATAACTGAGGGAGGACAGGGCTTGTGAAGATAGCCCCAGAGATAAGCTTTGAGAAGAGAGGAAGTGTGAGAACATCCCAGGCATACTGGAAAGTTTGTACAATGGCTTGGCTTATTTCTTTTAAGTTCCGCTCAAACTAGATGCCCAAGGTCTGAGATGGACTAGATTACAATATGTAATTACATGGAACTCCAGCTCTAAGCCTTGCCTTTGCTCTTTACCTTTGCTAGCTGAATGCCTACACATTCTTTAAAACACAGTTACAATGCTGCTTCCAGGAAGGAGTCTTTAATTCTCCCATTTCCTTCAGACCTAAAGTCCCATCTCTCTAAAGATAACAGTTTACCTTTTTCTAGCATCTTCAAGTATTGCTCCTTAAAACATGACTGAGAGGGAGATACTGCAGGTAGGTATCAGGGAGATGCTGTCCAGATTATGGGAATTTATTGTTAGTCTTAGAGGGAAAAGAATAAATTTAAAGGGAAAGGATGGTCCTGTATCTCTCTTCATCCTCCAGGTCCAAAATGGACAAGAAAATGCTATAAATCAGGGCTTCTTAGACTTTTTTACATACATGACCCCTTTTTGACTTAGAAATTATTGCATGATCCTGGGCATATAGGGGTATAAAATAATTATACAAATCAAACATTTACTGATAATAAATCATAATTTCATAATTCCTACATTCAGTTACACAACTCCATATGGCGCCACCACCCACAAATAAAGAAATTTTGTCAAAAATGACTTTACAAAAAAATAAAACAAAAAAACAAAACCCCCCCAAAAATGACTACTTGAAAGAAATGGAAATGACACACTGAGGAACTGCAAGGAAAGAATCCATGCTTTGGATTATCCCCATTTCACAGATAAGGAATCTGAAATGTTTCCTCATCTGTAAATTTTAGACATGGAATGATGATCTGGAAGTTATCTTTCAGCTTGGCCATTGGAAGAAATAGGCAAAGTTTATAAGTCCCTAAACTATATTGGCTAATCAACTTAAGAAAGAAAAGCTGTATGGGAATGAGGAGGCAAGATGGCAGGACTTGGTCCTTTGAATCCTGGTACCAGAAGCACCTCAGATTGGAGCTAGATATGTGGGTTTTAGAGGAACCACAGGTTTCTGATCCCCTTTTATCTGGTTCACCTGAATGGAATTAGGGCATTCCTCTTTATTGGTTGCCACATCTACTAATTGGGTATTATATTAATGTTTTGCCTTCTAGAAGGCTGAACTAGAAATATTTTAAACTTCTGTGAAGCTCTAAGAGTTTTGGGTCTATAATTCCTATATCATTTATCTCTTTCCTGATCAATTTTACTCCCTTCCCAAGACATGCACAGGAAAAAACAGAAAGGATACCCAGCCCAACAATCCTTAGCTCAAATTCCAGTTGCTCTCTCCTCCTCTTGTGTTCCATTGGAACCCAGAACTAGCTTATAGCTCATTCTCTGGGGTAGAGGAGGTTTTATCCCTTCTGCCCCCAACATAGTACAGAATGTGCTTTGAGCTATGCAAACTCTAGCCTCACTCCTGAGATTGTAAAGTAAAAAAGGAGCCACTCCAAGGATATCAAAGCCCCTGTTGCCTAGAAACTTGGTTCTTTTAAGACCTGAGAAGTCAATGGAATAGGCTTTTTTGGAGGCTTTTCTGATTTGAAGATTCCAAGCAAGCTTGGATGACTACTTGTTGTTGTGATGTTGGAGATCCTTTACAGGTAGGCATCATACTGTTGAGGTCCCTTTTAACTTCTAAGTTTTATGATTCTGTCATTCAGAAATTGGAGGCTGGTGATGGAAAGAATGCTGAGGCAACTATTGGCACTGAGTAGAATGCTGCACCTGGAGTTCAGAAAACTTGAGTTCAAATTTTGCCTAAAACATTTATTAGTGTATGACCCTGGGCAAGTCACTTAATCTTTGCTTGCCTCTGTTTCCTCATCTGTAAAATGGAGATAATAATTGTACTAGCCTCCTAGAGTTGTTGTGAGGATTAAATGAAATAATAATTGTAAAGTGCTTAGCACAATGCCTGGAAACTTAGAACTATATACATGTTGGTTACAACTACTACTACTACTACCACTACTACTACTACTACTACTATCACTACTACTACTACTACTACTATTAAACTACTACAACTATCACTACTACTACTACTACTATCATTACCACTACTATTACTACTACTACTACTACTAAACTACTACAACTATTACTACTACTTTTACTATCACTACTATTACTACTACTAAACTATTACTACTATCATTACTACTACTACTACTACTACTACTAAACTACTACAACCATCACTACTACTACTACTATCACTACTAAACAACAACTACTATTACTACTATTATCACTACAACTACAATTATCACTACTACTACTACTATCACTACTATTACTACTATCACTACTAAACTACTACTACTACTACTACTACTACTACTACTACTACTACACTATGACTATGACTACTACTACCACTGCTTCTACTACTGTTGTTATTCCTGCTACTGCTACTACTGTTGCTACTGCTACTGCTACTATTACTGCTGCTGCTGCTACTGTTGTTACTCTTCCTCCTATTACTACTACTGCTATTATTATCACTAATGCTGCTACTGCTGCTGCTGCTGCAGCAACTATAACTACCATCACCTCACACTATTGTTATTAATAGTAGTAATTACTCAACTTGGAGTCAGGAGAGACCCAGTTTCAGGATCACAGAATCATGAAATCTTAGCACCAGAAGGGATCTTAGCTGCCAACTAATCCTATTCTTACCTAGAAGAAATTTCCACAGGGTCCAACAGAGTACGGTTAGCCTTAGCCCTTCTTCGATATGACAACCTCCCAAGTATTTGAAGACAGCTATTATGTCTTTCCTCCCCATTTAGCCTTTCCCTTCATTCTCCTCTCTCCCCCTTATCCCCAACCTATACTGTCTTCTGTTTTCCAAACTAAGCATGTTCTATTTCCTCAATCAATTGATCAACAAGAATTTATAAAGTATCTAGTATGTGTCAGGCACTGTGGTGGGTTTTGGGAATATAAATAGAAAGAAGGAATGAAACAATTGTTACTCAGAAGAAGTTTACATCCTAACAGTAAAACAATAAGGACACATATAAGAACATACAGAATAGATAGAAAAATAATAAAGCCAAGGTAGTTCAATATAGAGTGGTTGGGTAGATAAAACGTTAGAATATTTGGAAGATCATGTAAGTGAATGTGGGAGTTGCAAAATTATGATTTATTATTAGTAACTGTTTGATTTGTATATCTATTTTATGTACCTATATACCTGGGATCACATAAAAATTTCTCTGGTGAAAAGAGGTCACGAGTGGAAAAAATTAAGAAGCCCTGGTATAGATGTGATGACTGAGAGGGAAATCTTCTGCAGAAGCCAAATAGGGATGGAATCAAAGCCACAAAGTTGGCCTTGGCAAGGAGAAGGGACAAGTCTTTATAAAGAAACTGGAGTAAAGGAGTCAGGAGACATACAGGAGACATTATGTAAAGGGGCTTTTCTATGAGAAGAAGAGGAAAAGAGGGATCTAAAAGTGAACTGATCCTCATATGCCATGAACTCAAGACCCTTCACCAACCTCATTGCCTTCCTCAGGACCTTCCTCAGTTTGTCATTATCCTTTCTAAACCCTGGTTCCTAGAACTGAATGCGATACTTTAGATAGTTCTGTCTAGGGAAGGATATCATCATCTCTTTATTCTTGGAAGCCATGCCTCTCTTAATGCAACCGTAGGATGTCCTAGCTTTTAAACCTCAATGTCAGTTTCTTCATCTGTAAAATGAGGATTATTTTATTTGGAATATTTTCTTTAAAGGACTGTGAGAATCAATTGAGACAGTGTATGTAAACCTATTTGTAAACCTTAAAGGGCTATATGATATCAGTAACTGTTATTCTTGAGGAGTCTTTTATTTTGATTTGGGAGAGAGTCTTAGGGGACAGAAGTAAGGGTGGAGTACATTTTTATTTTGTAGTTTGTATTTTTCATCTCTCTCTCTTGCTATCTCTCTCTCTCTCTCTCGTTCTCTGTGTGTGTGTGTATGTGTGTCTATGTTTTTCTCTGGGTGTTTCTCTCTCTTCCTCTGTGTCTATCTGTCTCTGTCTCTCCCTCCTTTTCTTCCTCCCCCCTCCCTATACACATCTCTTATTTTTTTCTACCATGTTTCTCTGTCTGCAGCAAGACCCAATGGAGAATAAAGGGATGTATTTGCACAGCTTTGGGGATCGGGAGAACGGCTCCATCTTTGAAGAGACTTTCGAGGGCAGGAGCTTGTCCAAATTGAATCTATGTGAAGATGGTAAGTACTACTGTTCTCATCACCTCAAGGGTAGTACCAGAATCTCTGCTGGAAAGAGCAGCCCTGGGGGACTTTGTGATTTAAGGTCTCAGCTCTAATCCTGAAAATGTTGTGACCATGAGATCTAACATTAGCTTTGCTTTTGGGATACTCAGAGCTCTAATGCACATGGGGTACTTTATGCTTTACAAAGCATTTTTTTTGCATGTGTTTTCATGTTTAATCCTCATAAACTGTTAACCTCTATTTCTTTTCCCTTTGACAGCCAGATTCCTAGAAAAAAAAGCTGTATTGTTCTTGCCTCCAGTCTTTTTCTGTTACTACTCAATCATTTGCAATTTGGCTTCCTATCTCTACTAAAACTACTGTCTCTCAAGTCACCAATGATCTCTTATTTGCCCTATTTGGTGGATAAATGAATATAATATCATTCAAAGGATCATAGATATAGAGCTGGAAGGGACCCTACAGAAATCATCTAGTCCAGTTTCCAGTCCCAAATTAAAGCACAATGCTAATAGATGTGCCATACTTGTGGTAAGTGGCAGAACTGGAATTTGACCCCAGATCTTTTGGATGATATAGCACCAGTGTTCCTTCCTTGCACCATGCTGCACCAAATATTCAAAAACAATCATGGTCACTGTCCTAGTGCAATTTCAAGGAGATGGGATAAATATGGAAACAAATGTACCAAAATGTGTTTTCCCAAAAGCTTTCTCTATTGAATTTTGTTCTTTCCATCCCCGCTGAATTCTATGTTTTTGACTACTGTTTGAGAGGGAATAGGGAAATACAGCTGAGGTAAAAAGTTTGGAGAAGTAGGAGAGCTGGTATACAGTGGTGACTTAAAAGTTTGTTAAACTGGGATTGCAACTTTCCCCATTCCTTTAGTTTCTAAGGGGATTTAGGGGAGATCCTAAGCCAACCATGATCTGCTTTCTTCTTGTAGGTCCACAAAGCCCCAGCTAGATTGTGATATCCCCTTCTCCAGAATCCCTGTCTCATAAGAGGGAAATAGGTAGGGAGGGGGAAGGGGAAGGGGTGAGTGAGGTGCAGAGGAGATCAGGCAAGGAAGAATAATCATGGGAAGTGGGGGAGAGAAAAAAGGTAAAAACAAGACAGGAAAGAGAAAGAGGGGTACAATGCTAAAAGAATTAGGATGACACAATAGACAGAAGAGGCTTAAAATATCAGAAAGGCAAACCAATTCAAGAAGCTTCTTTTTTTCTTATAGACCTTCCACCCTTTGTAGAGCAATAGCTAGGGTGAAGATTAGAGGCCTTGCAAAATGGAGCATCTTTTTTAAAACTGTGATGAAGAAAATTATGGCAGCTAGTGAGTGGATAGCAGTAAACAGAGTGTTGGGCCTGGAGTCAGGAAAACCTAAGTTCAGATCTGGCCTCAGACACTTACTGTGTGACCCTGTATGCCTCAGTTTTCTCATCTGTGAAAATGAGCTGGAGAAGAAAATGTATTTTCTATGTATCTAGTATTTTTGCCAAGAAAACTCCGAATGGGATCACCACAAAATGACTGAACGACAACAAGAAAAAGATGGTAAGATCTCCTTAGAGCAGGACCATTTCCATATCCTGGCTGTCCAGGACTTCATTGCAGACCCTTATTTAGGACTGATTGGAACCCAAGACCACCTAGCTAGACTTCTGGCTCCTCCTAAATCATGTAAGCCTTATGGGGGTCCTTGTCTCAGATAATTTCACAGAAAGAGATCATTGGGTCACTGGCTGTCCTTCAGACCTAGAACTGGTGGAAGTTTTAGAGATTATCTAGTTCAACCGCTTCATTTTATAAAAGAGGCTTAGAAATGTCATGATTTGCTCAAAGTCATTCAGGTATGAAAAGAAAAAACTGAGATTGAACCCAGGTCCTTCAAACCCAACCCTCCCTTTCTGGTTTTATGCTACCTCTAATCTTACAGCCAACTTTGGAAACAAATTTAAGCTTGATGAGAGGAAAAACTTCCTAAAAATCAGAGCTGTACAAAAGACGTTTGGCTTGTTGTGGAAGGTGGCTGGTTTCCCCTCACTTGAGGTCTTTAAACAGGCTTGAAGATGACCATATGTTTGGCCTCCCCTTCCTTCCACAGTTCAGGCAAACTGGCTTTCCTAATGTTCCTCAAGCATGAACCTCCAGCTCCCTGCTCTGACTCTGTACTGGCTGTCCTCCATGCCTAGAGCACACTCCAACCTCACCCGTGCCTCTCAGAATCCCCCATTTCCTTCAGAACTTCTCTCAAGGTCATTCTCCTTGGCAGGGAAAACATAAACACCAACTCCCACTTCTGGGGCCTTTCTTAATTTCCCCAACTTCCAGCACCATTTTTATTTTTATAGTTCCAGCATCGCAAACAATACCTGGCACATAGTAGGTGCTTAATAAACATGATCATTGATTTTTTTTTAATGTTATAGTAAGGATGATTTTTAAGATACCAGCTGGCTTGATAGTTGCTGAATTCCCCTTCTGATACTAAAAATCTATAATTGTGTGATATCTGTCCCAGATTTGTCCTAACAGTGGTTGGTTGTCATTTCAGCCCTTTTTGGGGACATGGAAGGACAGAGCTTAAGGGAGCATTGTTTAATTTTTTTCAATAATGTCTGACTCTTCATATCCCCTTATGGGATTTCTTGGCAGAGATACTTGCTGTTTCCTTCTCTAGCTCATTTTACAGAGGCAAATGGCCATAAGTGACTTGTCCAGGGTCACACAACTGAGGCAGGATTTGAGCTCAGGTCCTTCTGACTCCAGGCTCTGTACTTTATCCACTATACTACCTAACTGCCCCTGAAGGGACATAAGAAGTCTTCTAGTCCAACCCATTATTATAAGGAAACTACAGCTCAAGATCTTTTAACCCCTAAGTCAGTCCTCTTCTGCTTGTAGTTCACAAACAGCACATTTGAGGAAGGATCATAAAAGTTGGAAAGGACCTCCAAGATGCTAATCTTACAGATGAGGAAATTAAGGCTGATAAGGCCAATGGCACAAGGTAGCAGAGGAAGCCTAGTTGAAATCCAGTAAACTATAGATAATGGAAGTTACTCAAAGAGATGTGGTCAGGGTGAATGGAGAGGAGGGAGAAGAGGGTTCCAGGAGGTTCCAGGGGATCTTTCTGAGACTATGAAACCTGTAATAGTGAAAGATGGATGTAAAAGATTGTTTTAGAGACTTAATAAATAAGAGCTCAGGGAAACTCAGATTTTTGGGGTTTGAGGGTTTTTTTTCCTTAATTTGTTTAATGTTACACAGGTAGCAAATGTCAAAGATGGGATTTGAACCATGTCCTCTGTGTCATCCTGAGGATGTACCACATAGCAGATGTTGCTGAGAAAATCATCCTTTTTGGCAAAAACAAGCAAAGTTTCTGAAGCACATGGGGGGGGGGGGGGAGATTGCCAAGCAAAGTGCTATCCAAAACAAATGGAAGAATTTTGGTTCTAAAGTATTCTCATCTGAAAAATGAAAGGCTTGTTAGATTAGATGTTTTCTAAAATAGCCCTATGACCTTGAACAAGCCACTTTCCCTTCTCTATATCTCAGTTTCCTCATCTGTAAAATGAGAGGTAATTGGATTATATGACCTTCAAGAACCTCTTCTAGCTCTAACATCCTGTGAACCTAAATGTCTTTTCCTTTGGAAAAAAAAAATCTAAAGAAGGAGCCATCTGGGTCTGCTCCCTATTCCCTTTTCTCTCTTTGCTTCTCCACTTTCCTCCTCTCTCTTTCCCCCTCCCTTTTCTTCATTTCTATCCATTGTTTTCGTGCCTGTACAGCTGTGAACCCTTCCAGGCTGGCGCCAAGGGGAGGAGGAGGAGGAAGAGGCAAAATGAAGGAGGAGGAGGTTTGGGCGTGGGTGGTGTTCTGGCTGAGTCCAGCTCCTCTCCACAGCCCCCCCTTCCAATGCTTTCTGAGGGCCAGAGAGAGGTGTTAGTGTCAGAAAAATATAGCAGTCATTGCTTCCCCTGAGCCCCATCCCCGTCCACTAGGCTCGTGACATCACACAGCCCAGACTGCAAATGAGAATCTCGTCGTGGTAATGAGTTGCACATGGTTTCTGAAACTGCATGCTGCCTGCAAAGAGACAGCCTCCTGAACTTGGCGAATGGGCTCCCCTTCCAACAAAATCAAATGCTCCTCCTAAGAATCCTGACATCTATCAGCTAATCAATTAGAGAACCCCCTGCACTCCCCTCTCCCCTCACTTTTACTCGACTGACCACTAGTGGGTCAGCAACTGACAAGGACAGGTTCTCAGGGAAGGGAATTATTTGTTTAAGGTTACAACCTAATAAAAGGAGCTCAGATTTAGATGGAGCTTTGCAGAAAAATTTACATCCATTTTTCTTTAAATTTTCCCAACAATCCTGAGAAGTAGCTCCAATTTTTACTCCAATTTTTAGGTGAGTCAGCTGAATCTCAGAGATGATGACCCGGGTCATGCAGCTAAAAAAAGCCTAATTTTGATCCAAGGCTTCTTGATTCCAAGAGCAGCATTCTATGCACCATGTCTGTAGGAATTAACTGAAGTAGGATTCAAACTCAGTTCTTCTGACTTTAGATCTAGTGCTCTAGGGTTTCTATGTATTTCAGCCAATAACTACCAGACCTTCTTCTCTCCCTTCTCCTGATTTCCTCTTCTACTTTTACTCTTCCTTTCCACTTTTTCCTTCTCCTTTGTCTCTGCCTTGGTTTGCTAAAAGCATCCACAAACTTCTTTTGGTCCTACTGAAAAGACTCAGAGTCAATGAGATCTGAGACTGAATTTCTCCTTGAGGATAGGACTTGGTGAGAGTCTAGGTCAGGAGTGTGCAGGCTTTTTTTTTTTTTAAAAATGAGCAAATGAGATCATCTCAGAGGGAGGGGAAGACTTTTTTTTAGAGACAGAAACTGACATTAAGAGAAATAGCAGGGCATAGTAGCACTAGAAAAAACGTCAACAAGAACTGGGTTCAAATTATACCTCTAACACTTACTAGCTGTATAACTGTGGGCATGTAATTTAACCCTTTTGAGATCTATTAGATCACTATAAGACTTATATACTAAATTATATATAGGTTGGAATCTGCTATTATGGAGGTACTTCCCAGATCATATGCATGTAGATCTGTGACCTACTGTTAATAACCAATTGCATGAACCAGGATAGGGATATCCCTTCCAACTGCACTTGCCTCATTTCTTGGAATGTCAATAAGCTTTGGGTGATAGGATTTGGAGAACTAAGAATGGGGAATTTGGTGGCAGCCTCAAAGAGCTTAGAGATCTACCACTATAAGACTACAAAATACACTTCTTGGGGACCTCTGGTCTAGGACCTTGAAACTGCACTAAGGTTTTTAGGATATCTTGTACTTAAATGAATGTTTTTCCCCGCTTTTTCCTGCTTGAATGGATCTGAGTGTTTGTAAGCACCACTAGAGGGCAGGATTCCTCCTGGAGGTGGAAGCATGGAGCTCAGGGAAATCTAACAGTCTTTCAGTTCAGTTTTTCTCAAGTATTTTGTATAAAAACATATCCACAGAAAGATCTTTGATTCATCATGTATTCGTCCTTTTCTTCCCACCTGAGAGGGGGATTGAATGTAATTCCCTAAAGATGAGACCTTGCTGTTGTTTGCTTTTATAGGGAGCAAAACATCTCAGTAATGAGATAGCAATCAATCAATCAGCACATTATTAACCATCTACTCTGTGCCACAAATTCTGCTAGGGATATATATCACAGAGAGAGTTAGGAAGAATCCAGAGGGAAAAAGCTCTAGATCTCTCAGTGACATCACAGTGGGACACTCATCTTCTCCCCCTTGTCCAAGGTCCTGATTTCTAGGTCAGCACTTCAGCCTCCTAACCTATTCTACAACTAGAAAGAATGAATAAAAAAGTGGTTATTATTATTTATTTTATCAGGAAATGTACTTAGTTCTGAAGCTACAAATATAAAAAGAACTTATATTTTACCAAAGAAGATAGCACATATGGGAGAATAAAGGCCAGGAAAAGGAATTTTGGTCTGGAGAATTCAAGAACGTTGCAGATTTTCTTGCATAAGACAAGCAATTGATATGCCCTTTCTAGAAGGGAAGACATTATTGATTTGATTGTTGGGCCCAGAACAAGAGCTGGAAAAGGGAGTGCAGGGTTCAGGTGCTAAGGGAAATATTATGTGCAGGCAGATTGCCAGTTGGATGATTGAGTGGATGACCGAGTAGAAAGTGAAACCTGGAGTCTGGAGTCATCCAGATGTAGAGGGTTAGTATGCGTGCATACACATATAGCCATAAATTAAGAGAGTAGAACCAAAGGTTAGTGGATTAACTTCTCCAGGTATTGGGGGCATGTCTTTTTTAGGTCCAGTGTTTAGGATTCCCTGTCTAGAATGAAGGATTCTGGTCTAAGTGAAGGAGAAGTAGATGATGTCAGAAGATGTCAAGATGGTCATGGGGTGAATAGATAGACATTTTGTGTTACTGCATCTTAAAGAATAATTGTTATCTCCTATTCTGGGAAAACATTATAGGGATGATGAGCTTTGAGAAGAACTTTCAGGGCACACAGAGATGTGACTAGTGGCTGACCTTTAGGAGGTATTTCAGGCATAACATCTATCTTATTTGTTTTGCTTCATCTTTACTGGTACCAACCAAAAGATACAAGAGAAAGAAAGATTTTTCTATTGAAAGACTTTGGTTCATTCATTCCCTGATCCAATCTTTCAAAATTTATTGAGCCCTCTATGTGTAGCCCTGTGAGTAAACAAAGATATTTAGGCTATATCCCATGACTTCTTGAACCTTACAGTTGAGTTATTCCCTATCAGTTCTTTCCTTCACTTGCTTCCAGATCTCCCACTTTGCCCATTCAGTCCAGTATACACAGGCAGCTCAGTGCATGATTCAACTTTACTACCAGTCAGGGAATTTGGGGGACAAAATACACATAGCCCAAGTAATACACAATTACAACTTCACAATTGTTTAGAGTCAGTGGTTCTCAAAGTGTAGTCCAAAGAATTGTTGGAGTCTCTGAAACCCTTTCAGAGGGTCTACAAATTCAAAGCATTTTTTATTTCTAATATAGTAAATAGCTATAAATATAACCCATGTGAACAAAAACTCTTTGAACAGATCCTCGATAGTTTTTTTTAACAACATGAAGATACTGAGAACAAAAGTTCTCACACCACAGGTTTAGAGCATTAAACTATCATTCCTTCTAGGCCTCCTGCCCATTCTATTGTTACCCACACTGTCATTCCTCTTTATGTCACAGGTCTTTCCATTTGACTTCTGATATTAACCTGGGAGCTATAGTTTTAGAGTCTTGATTTTGGTTTGTTTTCCACAACATGATATCAGAGGGAAATTTGAACTAGTTATAGCTATTGTGGAAGTTAAGCTATATATTGCACTGATTGATTATTTGCTTTTCCAACCCTATCTATGTCACTTTAGATTCATTAATCTACAATTAGCCTTAAATGCTCCAATTACCACATAGTCAATTAAATCGCTACTTACTTGAATCTGAATGGACAACTCACTTTAGTCTAAGTTGAATTGTTACAGACATATTATAACAATAGCATACCCCATATGTATTGCTTTTAAATACAAAGCTCTGTCCTAAGTATGTTTCATATCAATAGGAATCCTTATTTAAAAGCTCTAGTTAACGAAAGTGATGGAGAAAATGAGTCTTTACCCACAGTTCTATTGTGAGGTGTCAGGTTAAGCTCTGAGCTTCAATCTTCATTCTGGTCTCTGGAAAACTCAGGTTTGTCTCCATTTGGACCTCAAGTACCTCAACTGATAAGTTCTATTGTTCTCCTAGTTTAGGCCCTAAAGAAAATGAATGAAAGAATGCCTAGTTCTAGGAATATGGTCTTGGAATGAAAGAATTTTCCCTTTCTTTCTTCTCTTGAGTGGTGACAATAAAGATTGAATTTGACATGTACCATAAGTGAGATAAGATGATATTCATTTTCTTGTCACTTAACTCCCTCTGCTCACTGAAAATTCTCCAGAACTAGAAAGGTCTATTCCATCTGATCTTCACCATAGACTCCATAGAAGCTAACCCTCCTTCATTTTATTGCAGTAGGCAATTGATTTTCTTATCCTATTTTTATCCTGGTTATTTTTTAGTAAATACCCTTTAATCTCTCATTGTTGTTCAGTCCTTTTCAGCTATGTGTGACTCTTGGTGATCCCATTTGGGGTTTTCTTGGCAAAGATACTGGAATCGTTTCCCATTTCCTCCTCCAACTCATTTTTTAAAAAATTTAATAGCCTTTTATTTACAGGTTATATGTATGGGTAACTTTACAGCATTAACAATTGCCAAACCTCTTGTTCCAATTTTTTACCTCTTACCCCCCACTCTCTCCCCCAGATGGTAGGATGACCAGTAGACGTTAAATATATTAAAATATAAATTAGATACACAATAAGTATACATGACCAAACTGTTATTTTGTTGTACAAAAAGAATCAGACTCTGAAATATTGTACAATTAGCTTGTGAAGGAAATCAAAAATGCAGGTGGGCATAAATATAGGGATTGGGAATTCAATGTAATGGTTTTTAGTCATCTCCCAGAGTTCTTTCTCTGGGCGTAGCTGGTTCAGTTCATTACTGCTCCATTGGAAATGATTTGGTTGATCTCATTGCTGAGGATGGCCAGGTCCATCAGAACTGGTCATCATATAGTATTGTTGTTGAAGTATATAATGATCTCCTGGTCCTGCTCATTTCACTCAGCATCAGTTTGTATAAGTCTCTCCAGGCCTTTCTGAAATCATCCTGCTGGTCATTTCTTACAGAACAATAATATTCCATAATATTCATATACCACAATTTATTCAGCCATTCTCCAACTGATGGGCAGCCACTCAGTTTCCAGTTTCTGGCCACTACAAAGAGGGCTGCCACACATATTCGTGCACATACAGGTCCCTTTCCCTTCTTTATGATCTCTTTGGGATATAAGCCCAGTAGTAACACTTCTGGATCAAAGGGTATTCACAGTTTAATAACTTTTTGAGCATAGTTCCAAACTACTCTCCAGAATGGTTGGATTCGTTCATAACTCCACCAACAATGCATCAATGTCCCAGTTTTCCCGCATCCCCTCCAACAATCATCATTATTTTTTCCTCTCATCTTAGCCAATCTGACAGGTGTGTAGTGGTATCTTAGAGCTGTCTTAATTTGCATTTCTCTGATTAATAATGACTTGGAGCATCTTTTCATATGGTTAGAAATAGTTTCAATTCCTTCATCTGAGAATTGTCTGTTCATATCCTTTGACCATTTTTCAATTGGAAAATGGCTTGATTTTTTATAAATTAGCAACTCATTTTTCAGATGAGGAAACTAAGGCAAGCATGGTTAAGTAACTTGCCTAGGGCCACACAGTTAATAAAAGACTGAGGTAAGATTTGAACTCATATCTTCCTGATTCCAGGCCAGATGCTCTGTCCACTGAGCCACTTCACTTCACCCTTCTTTTTAAAGAATTGTAGATTTAGGGGCAGCTAGAAGGAAAAGCACATAGAGCACCAGCCCTGAAGTCGGGAGGACTTGAGTTCAAATCTGGCCTCAGACACTTAACACCTCCTAGCTGTGTGACCCTGGGCAAGTCACAACCCAAATTGCCTCAGCAAAAAAGAAACAAAAGAATTATAGATTCAGAGTTGGAATTTCAGAGATCATCTAGTGCAACCTTTTTATTGTACATCTGGAGACACTGAGGACCAAAGTGGCTAAATGACTCACCATGGTGACACAGTGTCAATGGTAGGATTTGAACTCAGGTCCTCTGACTCCAGAGTCAATGTTCTTTCCATCACATCATCCTACTCCATCTCTCTGTGTATTCACCTGAGCCAAATGAACCTTTTGTCTCCTCAACTTGATTATCATATACCTCTTTATCAGTGGATCCCTGCTGAATATTTCCTGGTCCATGTTACTTAAGGGGTAATGATAGAACATTATTTATTAGTGATCAATTGATGGTCAACAAACCATCATTTCAGGGGGTTGCTGGTCCAAAAACACAGGAAACACTTTGAAAGCTTAATCTATATTATTTTCATTTTCTCCATCACTTTCGTTAAGTCTAGACAATTAAAAAAACCATAAATCAAACCCTGATTTGTAACATTTGCTGATTTTGGAGGCGTAACAGACCTACTCTGAGAAATGTGTAGAAATCAGCTCAGACCTGTGTGATGTGCCAAAGTTTAAATTTTCAGTATGAGCATTTCCACTTCAGGAGTGAGAAAAGTCCTTTACGAATATTATCTCATTTAATCCTCACAACCATGAAAGCTAGATGCTATAATTATCCTTATTTTTCAATTTGAGAAACCAAAGCAGGCAAAAATACAATGATTCACTACAGCCACATAGCAGAATTTGAACTTGATTCTTCCTGACTCTAATATTCTATTCACTCAACATCACTGTGTTGCCTATCTGGGGCATGCTGAAGTCAGAAAGAAAGGACTTTCTGGATTGCTGTGAGGTTTTCCTTACAATTTTTAGTAATCTGTTAAGTCCTGGGGCCTTTGACCTTACTCACAGTTCAACTCTAGCTCCTATTCTCTGCCCCATTTCAGGAAAGTTCTCCTTAAACTTTCTCCCTCCCAGACCATCTGGCCACCCCATTTTCTGAGTCCTCTCAGCATTCATGCTACCCCTCCCCCCCCAGGCCACTCAGAATTGATTGATTCCATTTCCCCTTATCATGTTTTCATTGGAAATGTGTCTGTCTCAAGTCTTAGTCTCTCAGAGCCAGACTCTCTGGATCTTCCAAGGTGACTGATATTTAGCCAACTTCTCTGATTAGCTAAAATACTAATGGGAAAGGGCAAAAGAAGTCATCCATGGACCCTTTCTCTGGTAAGAGAATTAGCTGGACTTGGAGGGGTCACCTCCCACATAAAATGTTGCATTAAGAATCCCTCTGCTTAGAATTCATTTCCTCCTCTTTTCTGCTCTAGTTTCCTTCAAGATTCAGCCCAAATGATACCTTCCATGTGAGACCTTTCCTGGTCTCCCCAGTTGCTGATGCCCCCCACTCCCAGTTGCCTTGTTTATAGTTTATATATGCCTAGATATGTGTACATGGCTATTTTTCCCAGTTGGAGTATAAGTTTTTTTTTTTAATTTAATTTTTTTATTATAATAACTTTTTATTGACAGAACCCATGCCAGGATCATTTTTTACAACATTATCCCTTGCACTCACTTCTGTTCTGATTTTTCCCCTCTCTCCCTCCAGCCCCGCCCCAGATGGCAAGCAGTCCTATATATGTTGAATATGTCATAGTACATCCTACATACAATGTATGTGTGCAGAACCAAACAGTTTTCTTGTTGCACAGGGAAAATTGGATTCAGAAGGTAGAAATAACCCGGGAAGAAAAACAAAAATGCAAGCATTTTACATTCATTTCCCAGTGTTCTTTCTTTGGGTGTAGCTGCCTCTGTCCATCATTGATCAATTGAAACTGAATTAAGTCTCTTTGTCAAAGAAATCCACTTCCATCATAATACATCCTCATACAGTATCGTTGTTGATGTATATAATGATCTCCTGGTTCTTCTCATTTCACTCAGCATCAGTTCATGTAAGTCTCTCCAGTCCTCTCTGTATTCATCCTGCTGGTCATTTCTTACAGAACAATAATATTCCATAACATTCATATACCACAATTTACCCAACCATTCTCCAATTGATGGGCATCCATTCATTTTCCAGTTTCTAGACACTACAAACGGGGCTGCCACAAACATTTTGGCACATACAGGTCCCTTTCCCTTCTTTAGTATCTCCTTGGGGTATAAGCCCAGTAGTAACACTGCTGGGTCAAAGGGTATGCACAGTTTGATAACTTTTTGGACATAATTCCAGATTGCTCTCCAGACTGGCTGGATCATTTCACACTCCACCAGCAATATATCAGTGTCCCAGTTTTCCCGCATCCCCTCCAACAATCATCATTACTTTTTCCTGTCATCTTAGCCAATCTGACAGGTGTGTAGTGGTATCTCAGAGTTGTCTTAATTTGCATTTCTCTGATTAATAGTGATTTGGAACAGAGTGTAAGTTTTTAAAAGGAATGGCGTCAAGTTTATCTTTGAAACCTCAGTACTCCCTGGCACATAGTAGGAACTTAATAAATGCCTCTTAATTTATTGATTGATTTGTCTCCCTCTCTCTCACTCTATTATAGAACTAAGGAATTCCCTGAATCAGAGTTTCCCTCACACACACACCCCCCCCCCACCCCCCCCACTGCTACACCCAGCTTCTCTGGCCATGTGTGAGCTTTTACAATTACAGTTGTTGGAACGGTAAAGGCAGGCTGACCTTTCAGGTGGCTTGGCCACTGGCCTGGCTGCCTACCAGAGGGGAGAGCTATAGTCTCAGGGCATGAGCTAATTTAGTACCTAAGAGTGAACAGTGAAAACACAAGTGTTATGGTTCTCATTGTGCCCCTTCCCTTCTACTTTCTACTTCTTCCCCTCTCCCTGCCCCCAAGGCTGGACATGCACTTTTTTTTTTCTCTTTTTAAAATTTTTATTTAATAGCCTTTTATTTACAGGATATATACATGGGTAACTTTACAGCATTAACAATTGCCAAACCTCTTGTTCCAATTTTTCACCTCTTACCCCCCCCCACCCCCTCCCCTAGATGGCAGGATGACCAGTAGATGTTAAATATATTAAAATATAACTTAGATACACAATAAGTATACATGACCAAAACATTATTTTGCTGTACAAAAAGAATCAGACTCTGAATTATTGTACAATTAGCTTGTGAAGGAAATCAAAAATGCATGTGTGCATAAATATAGGGATTGGGAATTTAATGTAATGGTTTTTAGTCATCTCCCAGAGTTATTTTTCTGGGCATAGCTAGTTCAGTTCATTACTGCTCCATTAGAAATGATTTGGTTGATCTCGTTGCTGAGGATGGCCTGATCCATCAGAACTGGTCATCATCTAGTATTGTTGTTGAAGTATATAATGATCTCCTGGTCCTGCTCATTTCACTCAGCATCAGTTCGTGTAAGTCTCTCCAGGCCTTTCTGAAATCATCCTGTTGGTCATTTCTTACAGAACAGTAATATTCCATAATTTTCATATACCACAATTTATTCAGCCATTCTCCAACTGATGGACATCCATTCAGTTTCCAGTTTCTAGCCACTACAAAAAGGGCTGCCACAAACATTCGTGCACATACAGGTCCCTTTCCCTTCTTTATAATCTCTTTGGGATATAATCCCAGTAGTAACACTGCTGGATCAAAGGGTATGCACAGTTTGATAACTTTTTGAGCATAGTTCCAAACTACTCTCCAAAATGGTTGGATTCGTTCACAACTCCACCAACAATGCATCAATGTGGACATGCACTTGAATAGATCCCATCCTCTGTCAATGGAAGGCAATTTTGGGGTCATAGAATCATAGGGATTGAAAGGAACTTTAGGTGTCATCTAGTTTAATGGCTTTGTTTTACAGATAAGAAAACTAAGACCAAACAAGTTTGGTGATTTGTCCAAGATCAACAAGCTAAGATTTAAAATCTATTGGAATTAGTTGGCTTGATTGGAATGCACATCATCTTTAGACACCTTAAGACACCAATGTAAGAGCACAGAGGAGGATTCAGGGGTTCTTTATCTGTGGTTATTGGGTATGTACTCCCTGGGAAAGATGTATGTTCTTACATATCTTAGGGGATGGATCATGCTGTGGTCTCCCTGAGTCTTGGACAGAAGAATTTAGTAACCATCCTCAGCTGCTCTTTTTGGGTCTCTGACACATCGCTTCAATTTGAAGCTCAAGTCAACACTAGGAAGTAGTGTGTTTAAGCATATTGTTCTCCTTTTTAAAGATAAAGGAGCTGAGACTCAGACATTATGAATAAGTGATAGAAACAGGTCTTCTGAAACCCATTCTAGAATTGTCTTGTCACTGGATCATAAGGATTTTGTACCTTCATTAGTACTCCATCCATGTTAAAGAGTTTGAAAGTCTCATCTGCATTTCATTCTCCTAAGGAGGTATTGCTACTGCCTGAAAAAGAAAATCAGTCTTTTTTTGGCAGTTGTGTTGATTTCTTTTCTCTCCCTTAGTTTGTCTGCCTTCCCTGCACATATTCCTAAGTGTTTTGCCAGGATAATTCATGTTATCCTTTTTTTTAAATCATAAGTGGAGAATGATCTTCTTAAAAACTTTATGGCAAGCCATTTAAATTGTTTTTAATGTATGTAGGGATGTAACTGGAAAGGATTAATCCTATGTGGGCTGCTTGGTAAGGGGAGCAATTAAATGTAGATAATAACAAATCAAATTTTTAAGACAATAAAGTACCCAATTATTTGCATTTCACAACAGCCTTGTGATGTGGGTAATACAAGTTTCATGCTCATTTAAAAAATGAGAAAACTGAGGCTTAGGAAATTTGTTTGTTTTTTTTAAGCTGTCTTGTTTTTCTTTGTTATCTCTGTAAATGATAGCATTGTGACTTTGAAGGGATCTCAGAGACCTGGAAAAAGTGAAATGACTTACCAAAGATCACATAGTGAGTTAGTGGCATCCAATAGGTTAGCATCCAGGTTGGCTATAGATTCAGTGCTGGCATTTAACAAGATAGAACAGGGGAAACCAGGGGCACTCTAGTCAAGTGAAGGGACAGTAAAATCATTCTGTTCTGAGTGGATAAAAGTGTTTTTTCATGCTAGGAGTATTTGAATATATGCCATACCCAAGTCAATACTTGGCCCCTCAGAAAAGTGATGGAGAAAGCAGGAGCTGAAAATGGGGAACCTGGAAAGGATAATAGAAATTTTCTTTCTGCTATTTTAAGCAAATAGAGGTGTCTTGTGAACAAATTTATGTGACTGGGAGGATGGTGATTCAGTAATAGGAAAATAATAGGAAAGTTAGGAAGAAAGATGAGTTTGGGGGGGGAAAGATGAATTCAGTTCTAATGCCTATTCGAGTTTAAGATGTCTACAGAGCATCCAGTTTGAGATGTCTAAAGGCATTGGAGATGTGAGACCAGGGATAGAGAGACCTGCTACAGAGTTAGTAAGTGTCTATGGGGGATTTGAATCCAGTTGCCATGCCTGTGTTAAATCCTTTTTTTCATTACTCTTCATACCACGATATACTGCTTCCCACTACTACACATCACATCAGTTCATATCACGATATATTACTGCACCCCACTAAATACCACTTCTCCAGTATATACCTCTCTTCTCTATTACATGTCACTACATACCTTAACACACCAATATATACCACTTCAAACTGCTACATAGTGTCTCACACTACTACGTACTGCTTCTCCTTACCCTACACCCCCTTATATCGTTATATACCCCTTCATGGCCCCTATACCATCTTAGACTGCTATATGCCACTTTATATCACTATATACCATTTAATATAACATCACTTCATACCATTACTTACCACCATATACCACTATATACTACTTCACAGCATTACTTACCACTTCTTACCATTACACAGCACATTATATTACTATACACAACTTCATACCATTGTGTACTATTTCCCACTGCATAGTACTATATCAGACGTCTCTCTCTCTCTCTGTTTCTCTCTCTCTCTCTCTGTTTCTCTCTCTCTCTCTCTCTCTCTGTCTCTCTCTCTCTCTGTCTCTCTCTCTCAAACCAACAAGCGTTCGTTAGGCACCTTTTTTTATATTTCAGACACTATGCTAGTTCCTCAGATACAAAGCAAAAAGGTCAAATAGTCTCTGCTCTCAAGGAGTTTACATTCTTTTGGAGAATCAATAGGTACACACATACATAGACAGAAATGTTGCATAAAATAAATGTAAGGTCATTTTGTGGGTGAGGCTCTAGCAGTTAGGAGAATCGGGAAAAGTCTCATATAGGAAGTGGTACTGGAACTGAATTCTAAAGGGAAGCAGGGATTGTAATAGGTAGAAGGGAGGAGAGAGGGCATCCCAGAGAGGGAGGCCCCTCTATGCCAAGGCAGAAAGATGGGAGAGGGAATGTTGCACATAAGGAGCTGCCAGAGGGCCTGTTGGCAGTACATCTAGTGCATAGAGGACAATAATGTATAATAAGTCTGGGTGGATAATAATAAGGGTGGAGCTAGATAGACTGTGAAGGATTTAAAATGCCAAATAGTGAAGAAAAGATGCCTGCAAGGGCTTATGGCTGAAAGCCAAATAGAGGGCTTGGAGTCTTGGACAAATGCCTGATAAACCTGGAACACCAAGAAAAGCCTAGGGTGAATTAGAAAGACGTGTTCTCCTCAGGCCTCAGGGAGAAACTAAGGTTAGTCCAAGCAGCAATTAGCAACAATTGAAGTTTAGGGAGAGTGATAATTGTATAGTGCTCCAAACCACAAGTCCTGTTTAAGTCATAGTAAATGCTGATTTATTGAAGACATTCCATAAGCAGCTTAGCTGCTTAATGGAATGCAAATATTTAAAAATACTTTTTTAAAGGATGTAATTACACCTGTCCAGATTGTGGAAGTTTGTTTTAATTGTAAAAAAAACTACTTCCAAGGATGATTCTGGAGACCCCAAACCTTACTCATTGGATCATAGACTTAGAGCTGTAGGGGATCTGAGAGATGATCTAGTTCATGAGGTTAAATGATTTACTTAGGATGTCACAGCTAATAAATTGCAGAGCTAGGATCGGAAGCTAGATTCAATGACTCAATTATTGCTTTTGCCAATATTATTTTAAAAAATTACTTTAATTGATGCCTTTATTGTCATACCACATTCACATCTGAGTATATCCATCCCCTTGCCTACTCAATAAGCCATCTTTTGTTACCTAAGATTAAAGAACAAAATGGGGGAAAATCAGCCCAACAAAACCAATCAATACTCTGATCACAAATGAAAGTATATATGATATTCCACCCCCATAAATCCCGCCTCTTCAATGAATGGAAGGAGATAATACCATTATTTTAAAAATGTATTTATTGAACATCAATAAGGATTTTCCAAATATCTAAGCTGATAATATCTCAGCTATGTGGGTTCAATTTCTGGAGAGAAAGTTTCCTTGGCAGACTAAGGCCATGAAAAGAACCTGGGTTGGACAGCAGAAAATTTGGCTTCTTATTCTGTCTCTTCTTCTAACTGGCTCTATGACTTTGAGTAAGTCACTCAACATATCTGAGCCAGGATCCTCAGCCAGAAAGTGAAAGGGTCATATTAAAGTTACTGCCAGCTCTGAAGATTCTGTGGCTCTTCCTTTTGAAAGCTATGGAGACTATGGGTATTTGCAGAGGATAGAATGATGTTGTTTTTCTTTCTGTCTAATCTAAACTTCCCCTCTTCCCAGATAGACCAGCACAATGAAGCTTTGTAAAGGCTAATCCAATCTTACTGAAGTCTTTTGCTGTTGTTTGAATTGGCATAAAAAATCTGTGCATTAGGGTAGCAAGGGAGGGGAGGACAGGAGGGAGAGAGGAAGAGAGAGACAGAGACAAAGACAGAGAGAGAGGGAAAGAGAGAAGAAAAGAAGAAGAAAGGAGGAGGAGGAAGACAAGGAAAAAGAGGAGGAAGAGAAGAAAAAGGAAGAAAGAAGTAAGGAGGAGAAGGAAGAGGAAAGGAAGGAGAGATGAAGGAGGGAGAGGGAGAGAGAAAGGGAGAAGGAAGGAAGGAAGAAAAGAAAGAGAGAGAGATGAGGGAAAGAATAAGAGAAGAGGTAAAGAGAGGAAAAGAAAGAGTATGTAAGAGTTGATAATTGTGTCATTGAGATTGATCTGCATAGGTATCATGGAAGTGTTGTAGCGTGCATATGTCAGAGGAGTGTTTGGGAGTAGGTAAGTGTGTTGGTATATGACATGAGGCTCATGGAAAAGATGGAAAAAATACACCATCCTCCCTTCTTTGGAGAAGTGGGGGATCATGGGTATGTAATATTCATACATCATCAGTGTCCATTGATGGGTTGGTAGTTTTGCTGAAATATTTTTTTACTTTCTTTTTTACGAAGGATGGTTCATTGTGGAGGGGAGGGACATGAGAGTAATGTTAATTTTTGAATTTTAAAAATTAATTTTTAAAAAAGAAACAAGGCTCATGAAGTTTTCATATCTTCTCTCCATCCTCTTCTTCTTTTCCCCTAACCTTGTTTCCTAGGTCCTGGAAGTAAGAGGAGATCAGGGAACTGCTGTGCCCAGCTTGGATCCTTGACCATGTTGAAGTATGCTGTCGTGGGCCTCTATCTGCTGGTCTTCCTGATTCTTGTGGGCATCTTCATCATGGCAGGCAAGAGTAAATCTTTTTTTTTTTTTTAATTACCATAGATAAACCATAGATCCTCAGGGCAGTAGTAAGAGCAAAGAGACAAAGCCATGACAGCACATCAGTGTAATCAGAAGAATGTAAGCTCCTTGAGGGCAAGGATTGGTTCACTTTTGTCTTTGTGTTTCTAAAGTCCAGCACAGTTTCTGATTGTTCATGAATGTTTTTGGAATGATGGCTCTCAGGGGATATGACATCTATGACTTCAATTCAATCCAGCAAATATTTATTGAATGACTACCATGTTATAGATATTCTGGTAGATACTAGTGATATCAAGACAAAAATGAAAGAATATCCTTAAGAAGCTCCCATTTTAGTAAGCTATATATTACCACTATAAATTCCCTCTATTATTCTTCAGCCTCATGCAATCCACTTGATTCCAGGTGCCTCAGTTTCTCCATTTGCAAAAACAAAGAAAACCCCCAAACACACAAGCAAAAAAAAAAAAAAAAATCAGCAACTCCAGCTTAGCTTTAGAGGACTCCTTTACCTCTACAGGATGGATCACTTTACTGTTTGCAAAATGCTTTCACAAATCTGGGGAGATTTGCATGAATGAATTCAGAGTGAAGTAAACAAAGCCAAAAGAACAATATGCATAAAGATGATAACAATGTAAATGAAATGAAAATTAAAAGGAAGCCCAATTCAGAGTAACTAAAAAAACCCAGAATGGTCCTAGAGAACAGATAATGAAATACATCTTCTTCCATATAATAAAGAGATGCAGTCATCTAGGACTCAATGTCATATACATTGTCAAATATGGCCACTGTGTCTGTTGTTTTTATTTAACTGGGTCCTTTTTTTATTATTATTATAATGGGAGGATTCAGAGCAGAAGAAATTTGGAACAGAGAAATATAAGAAAACAAACCATCACATTGACTCTGTCTTACAATCTATATTCACTGAGCACCTATGGTCTTCTACCTTTTTGCTGAAAGGAGAAAGGTTTCATCATCAATTCTTTTTTATTTTCATATCTCCAGGACCCCTCAGAACGCCTGGCACATACCAGACACTTAGCAAATGCTTATGGCTTGGTGGCATGATTACCATAATTTAGTGATTTAAAAAAAAAAAAGCCTATTTGTAGACAGGTTTAATTATAATTTTGAAAATGGATGATACCTAATATTTCATAGCATATGTGCAAAGTGTTTTACATATGTTTTCTCACTTGATCTTCATAGTAAACTGGTGAGGTAGGTGCTATTATTATCATTCCTATTTTGCATTTGGGTAAACCGAGGCTCAGAGTGGTTAAATGCAACTAATATCAGGAGCATGTTTGAAACCCTAGTCTCTTCTGAGCCTGAGTTCAATGCCACTCTTCATACGTGAAAATGGGTCTATACTTTATTGTTTTTTTCTAGTCAAAGGGATGAGTTTGAACTAATTCACCCATACTTTTTAAAAACAATTCCTCCTTATGACCAATGGTATGTAATGCAAGGTGGATGATCGCGTTTAGAGGTTCTGGAACATGGCAAGCTCTATCCTGTATAAAGGGATGAAACCCATGATCCTGGCTAGCTAATACCATATTCTTCCAAACCAGTCAATTCAATTAAACTGGATTAAGCATTTATTAAGTGCCTACTATGTACCAGTTATTAATCTGGGTTCTAGGAGTAAAATAGGTCATTTTATTCTCAAGGAGTTCAAAACAATTAATGACACATTTTAAGGTCTGCAAAGTGATATATGTATACTATTTCACCTATGATGTAGGTTTTTTATTATCCCCACTTTACAGAGGAGTACACTGAGGCTAAGAGAAATTAGGGTCACATAACTAGTAAGAGTTTGATTTTATCTCTCCCATGTTTTTTCCTTTTTGCTGTGATTTTTCACTTCCAACATAATTCATAAAACACTGTGTATTAAAAATAAATTAAAAAAAAAAGTTTGAGGAAGCATTTGGATTTAGATCTTCCTAACTCCAGATTCAGCACTCTGTTCATTCCGTTATCTAGCTGTCAGTAAGGGGTTTACATTCTTTTAAGAACATAAAGGCACAAATGATATTCTCCACTTCCCTGATCCAAGGGTCATATTCTCAAAACTCACCTTCCTCAGTAGAAGTAAGAGTGTGGTTTAATTGGAGGATTTAGTATCAGAAAACCTGGCATGAACCAAACATGAATCCTGATTCTGAATGAATCCATCATCTACCTGTATGACCTGAGACAAGACAGCAATGTAACCCTTTCAGGCTCAGTTTCCTCATCTATAAAATGAAGGACATGGAGGAAGAAGACCCCTGGAGGTCCTGCCCCACTGGGAATCCCTGATTCTACACAATCATACTATGGGAGGCTCAGGCATGGCTCCAGCCTTGTCCAAAGGGGTGAAACCATCTAGAGAAGGGTGTGGTTGGTGAGAGCAGGGCATTTAGCCAGGCAGAAAGGGTGGGGTCCTCGAGTTAGCCTTGGGGTAGGAATCCAAAGGTTAGCATGGTTCTGGGACCCAAGCAAGGCCAGTGACTCTTCCTACTAAATATTGGACAAAAAGCCAGGTAGGTCTTCCCATAAGTAGGCTCACTTCTCACCAGGTGGGGCTCTTCCCTCGGCCACAGATAATGAGGAGGCTGAGATCTGATCCTTGCAAAGTTGAAGGCCTGCAGTATGGTGGAGTCTGTACCACCAACCATTAACCTGGTCGGCCTCCAACACTAACAAAGGCAGCACACTGGTGAGTCATCCCTCAGCCCGAGGGATGGTGTCCAAGGAGGGATGTGTGAAGGCCAAGTCAAGCAAGCGGATGATTTGAATGCACTCTTGGGCCGCCCAGACAGAAAAAGGGGTCTTGGTTTTTGTGGGCTTGGCTGCCATGACCATAACAAATTTTCATAAGGTTTGGAAAGTGTCTCAGGTCAACAGAGAAACCAAGTTATTGTGCTATAATCCCTCAATTTTTAAAAAACACAATTAAAAAAAATTATTGATACCTTTTGTTTTTTACATACATCACCTTCATTTTCAAATAGAACCTTCTATCTCCCTACCCCTCTGATATCCCTTGTAAAAAGAATTTTTAAAGAGAGAGAAAACAGAGTTCAACAAAACTAGCCAATATATCAATTAAGTCAAACAATATAGACAACATTCTCCACCTATAGTCCCTCTCCTCTTCAAAGAAGTTAGGGTGATATATTTTCTCATCTCTTTTTCAAGCCAAGTCTAGTCATAATAATGACCCAGCATTCAGTTGTTGATGTTCTTTTTACTATATTGTCGTAGTCTTGTATACTGTACATTGCTTTCTTAATTTCTTGCTCTGTTTAATTTACTCTGTATCAGTTCTTATAAGCCTTCCCATGCTTCTCTGTATTCTTCACATTGATTGTACATTTAAATACCATTATTTGTTAATCCATTTCCCAATTGCTGGGCATCTGTTTTGTCTTTATATTAATTTTCAGTAATAATTTAAACAAGAAGTAGTATGGTATAGTGGTTAAAGAGCAAGACTTGAAACCAGAAAGATTATATTTGCACACACATACACACATATATGGTTATTAATAGTCAATAAACACTGATGAAACACCAGCTATGTGCTAGGTACCACCCTAAATAAGAGACAGTCCCTGCCCTCAAGCAGCACAATCTAAGGGAAGGAAACACAAAACAAAACTGAAGGATAGGGCAGGTACTTGGCTATGGGGCAAGGTCAAAGAAGTCCAAAATGAGTACTTCCTGGTAGGAAATGGGGAAATGTCTGTCCTATCCCTATCTCCTTAAATAGAATTTGAAGAGTTAATGACCACACAACTCTTCTCCTGACAAATGATGTTGCAGCCTCCTCTCAAGTCAGATTGTGCAAGTCTTCATTGGCACACTGTTGTGTGACACTAGGAAAGTCGTTTATCTTGCCCTCCCCTTTCCTACTCCCCCAAGCAAAAATAAAACTGGAGCATAGAGATCTTTTACCAAGTTGAAAAGATGATCAATTATTTGTTCCCATGGCAGAAGTAGATCTGAATCACATCCAGTATGTACAGAACACAAAGTTAGGAGCCAGAAGAGATTCAAGATTTAGCTGATGTTCTCTTGTAGCTTCTAGTCTAGTAACAGCTAGACACTGATTAGTATGAGTGACTTGCTTAGGGTCACAGAGCCAGGATAGATCCCTGCCTGATTACTCCCATTTATTCAGTGAATTATTGAATAAAGACAGAGGACTATCCTTGGGCAGGCACAGAAGACTTCCATGTTTTATGGGTTTCTAATAAACAGATCTGGGAAGCCTAAAAACTTTTCTTTGGACTTATCATGACAGAGAGTGTTTCACTGAGCCAGGAAAAAGGACAGTTTTTCCAATATTATAGCTATAAACCAAACCAAAACAAAACAAAAAGTTCTATGATACCAGTCCTACTCCCAGGGCAATAGAAAGGAACTTTAATGGTCTTTTTATGCAATCTCACACCCATCTTTCAACAATCAACAAGCAATTATTAAGGTTTTATTTTGTGCCAGGTACTATGCTAGGTGCTGAGAGAGAGGAAAAAAAGAGAAAAATGAAAGAGAAACATCCCTTAAGGAGATTATATTCTGTCAGGGGAGAAAATGTGAGTGAATATGTGTGTATATACACACATACAGACATATAATAAAACATAATTTGGGAGGAAGGGCACTAGTATCCAGGGGCACTGGGAAAGATTTTATATAGAAGATGACCCTTGAAAATAGATGTAAGAAGGAAGAGTTTTCCAGGTATGAGACACAGCAAGGACAAAAAACATAGAGGCAGGAAAAGCATAGTATGTTAGGGACAGCAAGAAGGAAAGGGAAGTAATAAATAAGGTCAGAAGACTAGTCAAGATCACAGTCGTGAAGGGCTGTAAAAGTCAGAGTAGTTTATATTTGATCCTAAAAGTAAGAGGGAGTTTATTAAGTTTATTAAGTAGGAGAATAATAGCATCTTTGACAGCTGGGAGGAGTTCTCAATTTTACAAGACAGTTCATTTCATTATTAGACACTTTTAGTCATTATTTCTTAAAATGAGTAAAAAAAAAATCTAACCCCCTATAAGTTTCACTCATCATTTCTTGTTCTGTCTTTTTCTATATCAATGCAAGATAATTTTTCTTCCTCCCAACCTTTAAATACAGGATAACCCTGAAATTGTAGTTTCTTTTTAAGCCTGAATATCTTTAAAAGGCACTAAGATTTTTAGGACTTTCCTTATACATAAAGACAAACAGCTTGGTTCAATGGAAAGATCAGTAGCTACAGAATCAAAAGATCTGGCTTCAGTAACTACCTCTATGATTTACTAGACATTTGACTTGGGATCTCAGTTCCTTGTCTATAAAAAGAGGGGAAGAGGTTGACTAAATGGTCTCTCTGAGGGCCCTTCTATTTCTCAATCCGTGATCCAAGGAAATAGATGAAGACCAAACTTGTCTTTTATTTATCAGACTAAACATTCCTAGTTTATTGAATGACTCCTCTCCTGAAGTCATGAGCTTCTTGATCCATTGCCATTGTGGCCACCCTCTTTTGTATGTTCTCTGGTCTGCCATTGTATCTCTTCAAATGGAATATTCAGAACTGAACACAACGTTCCAGATTTTGTCTGACCAATACAAGTCTCTAAGGGATTGTTATTTTCTATGATCAAAATATTATCCTTCTATTAACGCCATTTTTTAAAGGAGTTCCATAACACTGTTGACTCATTTAAACCTCTTTCAAAGCCAGGTCTCCCCTATTCTTTATTTCTATAATTGATTTATTAGGCCTCAATGAAAGTTCCCTGTTAAATTTAATCTTGATAGTTTTCAGGCCCATGTTCTAGTTTGTTGACATACTTTTGAATCCCTACTATCCTCTTCCAGCTATTTTTCTTTTCTTGTCATCCAGAAATGATTAAAACATGCTTTTCTGTGTTTTCATTTAAGTCACCGATTTTTAAAAAGGGTCAAATTTGACAAAGCAAGGACACAGTTCTGTGGTATACCACTAGACATCTTTCTTCAAGTTGGCCCTGGAGCCATTTGTCACTCTTTGGGCTATTCAACCACTGGTGAATATGCCCAATAATATTATTATCTAGTCCTTGTGTTCTCTAAGAAGATGCTGTGGGGTTGCTGTCAGATGTTTTCACTGCTTTGCCAGGGTCTTGGCTCATTTTACAGCTGAGAAAGCTGAGACCCAGAGAATTCAAATGACTTATACAATATTATACAGACAGCCAATTGCAAAGCTCAGATTCAAGCCCAGTCTTCCATTCTTCCATTAAAGAATCTCAGAGTTGGAGAGGACCTCAAGGGTCATTTAGACCAACTAAACCTTAACAAATGTCCTCCACTACTCTGTAGTGCTCCTGACAAACGATGTTTCAGCCTCCTCTCAAGCCAAATTGTGTAACCCTTCACTGACACACAGTAAATGCTTAATAATTGCTCTGCAACTGACTCTCTCCTTTCTCCCCTTGGATAGGCCATTCCACTTTTTCTTGTTGTTCAGTTGTTTTTCAATCATGACTGACTTTTCATGATCCCATTTGGTATTTTCTTGGTGAAGATAGTAGAGTGGTTTGCAATTTCCTTCTTCAGCTTATTTTACAGATGTGGAAACTGAGGCAAACAGGTTAAGTGCCTAGTCCAGGGTCATGCAGCTAGTATGTATTAGAGGCCAGATTTTAACACAAGAAGATGAATTTTCCCAACTATAGGTCTGATGCACTATTCACGTGCAACTTAGGTGCATCTATTATAGTTTTAGCTCATATTAATATAGGCACACTATTAAACATGAAGAAGATGATAGTACCCCATGTATTCTGCCCTGACCAGGTCAAGTTGAGAGCAGTATGTTCCCTTCTTGGCAGAACATCAACATGCTGGGAGAACATTGGAGGAGGACAATCAGAATAGTGGAAGGATTGCAAAGATGTTAAAAGAGAATTGGACAAGGAACTTGAAGATTTTTAGCTTATACTTGAAAAGACAGAAGAACTTTCTTTAAATATTGGAAGAATTATCACACAGAAAATACTTCCTCTGCATGGCCCAAGAGGGCCAATGTAAAAGCAATGAATAGGCATTCCTGAGAGAAAGATTTCAGCTCAAGAACAGGGGAGACTTTCCAGTTAAAGCTGCTCTAAAAAGTATTTGGGTGGTGCAATGGAGGGAGGTCTGGACAAGTCACTTGGACTGTTTGCTTCAGCTTCTTTATCTATAAAATGAGGATAATGATGTTGAGGAATGAGATACCCTAACAGCATTTAGGGGGGGCCCTAGGCCAGTGTCACAGGTTTTGTGAAAGAATTTGCAGTCCCAGTCTATAAGTTAAGGTTGGCAAAAAAGGATTTATTGTGACACTGAGAGTTCTCAACAGGCTAGAATCCTGATTGGGAAGATAGCAGAGAATTGAGAGACAGGGTGCTATTTTATTTAGTCTTCTGTAGCCCCAAACTAAGGAGTGATCTCTGGGTGAATTAAAGGTGGTAGGCTAGGGAGAATTTCCAGATGAATTAAGAGTGGAGGGTGGTAAATTGAAGAGTAATCTCCAGGTGAATTAAGGGTGGAGGTTGTTGGGCTAAAGCCAAAAGATTCAAGTTTTTCTGACCCAAGCCCCCCACAAAGATCAGGGGACCAAAGAGTCCTATTACATCAACAACAGACCCTATCTCCCAAAGTTGTTGTGAGGATTGAATGAATTAATGTGTGTACAGTATTTTATAAATCCTAAAGTGCTATAATAATGCTAGATATTATTATGAACCATTGTGTCCATCCTCAAGCCTGATATTTATTCAGTAAATTTATCTGAAAATTAAGTGTGGGCATTTTACATATTATCATATTCAGCTACATTTCATTACATTTGTCTCATTATTCTAAACTATAGAAATCTTTAGAGATCCTGATTGACATCCTACATGATTTATCCCTCCCAACTCTGAGTCATTTGCAAATGTAACAAGCACCCTCCCTGTGCTTTCATCCAGATCACTGATTAAAATGTGGAATAACATAGAGCATGGCAGAGGAGAGATCCCTGATGTTCCTGATGAGGTTAGTGGTGATGAGGTTAGTGGCAGTTAGAGAGTTGTTAAAATCCCCTTTTGGTCTGCGCAGGTTCTTGATGAAAGTATTCATGAAACCTGAAATATAGTTGACAAAAATGAAAGTTTATTGTTGGATAGGAAGCCAGTTTTGCTAAAAGACTGACTTCTTTAGTGGCAAAGTCCTATTAGGGAAATGGAGGCTGACACTGAGAAAAGAATGCCTTTTCAGCGGGCAGGGTCCTAAAAGCAGAGCAAGCTGCTTTGGACCTTCTGCAAAGAGTGAGTTCAGCAACTGCCCTTTAAAAGGCATCTTGAGGCTTCGGATTTCAGGTTGAAAGAAAGCCAAAGTTCCCAGGTCTAGATGCTTATCGGTATCTGGCCTAGATCTCCAATTGGAATTCAAAGGGTCTGATATCCTCAAAAGATCAATAAAGTTCTCTAACTTATCTGGGGGGATATGCTTTCCCCAAGAGGGCTTGAGATCAAAAGGGAACATAGTTTCAGAGTGATAATTTAAAGGGAACACAGTTTCCCTCCCCCTTCATTCCCATCTAGAGAGCTTCCTTCAAGATGATATTGATTCACTCTTTACAACTGAATCCCTCTAACCACATAGACACTTAATGCTCATTTCTATATCTTTTCTAATAGGAGAGCATGAGAAATTTTTTTCAAATGCTTAGCTGAAATTCAGGCATATTATGTCTCTGACATTCCTCTGATTTACTAGGCTAGTAACTGTTTAAAAAAAAAAAAGGAAATGAGGTGGACCTTGATAAATCCATGCTGGCTGCTAGTGATTCCTGCCTACCTCTCTTTTTAAGTCCTCCCAAACTCTCTTTTCAATAATATAGTTTAGCACTGTGCCAAGAATTAATGTCAAGTTAACTGTGCTTTATTTCAAAACTTTTATTCTTTTCTCCTTTTTGAAAATTGTGCCAGCATTTATTTGATTCCAATCTTATAGTCCTTACCCCATTTTCTAGAGATCATAGGATCAAAGATTCGGGACTGGAAAGGACCTTATAGGCCATCATATTTTACATTTTTCATATGAGGAAATTAAAGCACAGAGAGCCTGGCTCATAAGATTTGAAGTCAGATCTTTTGGGGTTCATCTTCAAGCACAATACCCTATCCACTACACCATACTGTATCTCCATCACCAGTTGTGGCTCAGAAATCACATCTGCCTATTCTTTCAGAATCCTAGGATATAATTCTCCAGACCTGGTGATCTGGACTCATTGAGGGAAGCAAAGTGCTATCTTACTAACTCTTTATTTTTCTTTGGTTTCTTATGTATATATACGTACCCACATACACATATATTCAAACACATATATATTTGTTTGTGAATGATTTCTTTATGTATACTGGACTCTCTAATTAGTCCTCGCTCCCTATTTACTGGAATTGCTTGTGTTTTTGGTCTTCTGAATATGACACTTGAAAATATCATATTGTTCTTGAGCCAATGCTTTATTAGAAAAGTGCATTGCCCTCCATTAGATTATAAAGTCATTGAGGATAGGGATTATACAATTAAAAAATTAATAGCATTACTTAATAAGTGTTTGATTAAATTCTGAAAGTAGAAGAGGAAAAAGAAGATGCTAATTATGTATTATTGGAAAAATAAATTCTTCTGTGCAGTTCTAGAAGAATGACCTTAAAAGCCCCATTAAACCTTAGAAAGTGTGCCTTGGATGAGTAGACCAATTAGACACTCTTTAGGAATAGGTCTATCATCACCTCATCTTCCACATCATGAAAGTTGGTGAGGTAGTACAAAGAACATTGGACTTTAGCTCAATCAATCGATCAGTCAGTATCATTAAGCATTTAGTGTGTGCCAAGTACTGTACTATGTCCTAAGGATACAAAGACAAAAATGAGGGCACAGTCCCTGCCCTCAAGGATCTTACACTTTATTAAGGAAAAATGCTGATAGACACAAAATACAAAGTGGTAGGGGGTAATTTTAAAGGTCTGTAGTATAAAGTGTCATTTAAGCTGAGTTTTGAAGAAAACTAGAGATTCTTAGAGGGAAAAGAGAAGGAGGAATTCCTTCCAAGCATGGATCTAGCCTGTGCAAAGACACAGAAGTGAAAGAGGGAATGTCATATCTGAGGAACAGACAAGTAGGCTAATTTGGCTGAATGATAGAGTGCATGAAGGGTAATAATATATAAGTTGGAAAGGTAGACTGGAGTCAGATTATGGAAAGCTTTAAATACCAAAATGTAAAATTTGCATTTGATCCTAAGAACAATAGGGATTCAATAGAGATTTTTGAGCTGGGAAATGAGGTGGCTAGACTTGTATGTTGAAGACTCCAAATAGGAACCTATTGCAGGAGTCCAGGTGAGATATGAAGGACTGAAATAGTACAGTGGCTGTTTGAGTAGAAAGAAAAGGACAGATACAAGGATATCATAAAGAGGCGTGATAAGAGTCACCAACTGATGGTGATGTGAGAGTAAGAGAGAGGATGACTTGAAGGTTTTGAACCTATGTGACTAGAATGAGGGTCAACAGAAATAGGAAAAATAAGAAGTGGAGTGGGTTGGGAGAGAGGGAAAATGATGAGTTCTTCTTTGGGACTGTGGAGTCTGAGATGCCTCTTACAAATACAGTTTGAAATGTCCAATAGGCTCTTGTTGAAACAGGACCCAGCCAGGGGAGATACTACATATATGTATATAAAGACATCTGCCTAGAGGTAATAACTGAACTCACAGGAACTGATAAGATCACCAAGAGAGTGTAGATAGAGAGAGGAGAGAAGAAAACCCAATATGAAGCTGAGGGGGAAACTCCTAGTTAGATCAGACCAGTAATCTTCAGCAGAGGAGATGGAAAAGGAATATCAAGACAGCAAAAGATTCAAGAGAGTTCAGTCTCAAGAAAACTCAGAGAAGAGAGATCAGGAAGAGGTGATCCATAGCATCAGACAGGTTGTTCACTATATGACCCTTTCAGAAACTTGGTTTCTTCAGCTGTAAAACTCAGAGTTTTGATTAAATGCTCTCTAAGTCCCATCCAGCTCTCCCAATGCTGTGGGATCCAATCACCAATAACATTTAGGGGGTATCATGTCATTGTGTAGCAAAGCCAGAGGAAGGAAGGAAGCTGTACTAGAAAGGGTGGGAGAGATGTCAGGATGTGCCCTGGGGCAATGAGTGTGATTGTTCCAAAGACGGCTATCCAAAGGATAGTAGGACTCCATAATCAGGACAGAGCTTTTTGCATCTCATATACCCTGACTTATTTTGATTTTTATGTCTGTTTACAGCACATGCCATATTAGTGAGATGATAAACTAAGAATGCACAGGCACGTTTCCAATTTCTTTGATCCAAAATGGGGGTTAGGGAAGAGCCCCTACCCCTTTCCTGCTGCCAGTTAGTTAGAATTTGTGCTTATGGGGTTGAAACTATGACTTTTCTTTATTTTGATGACAGCCTTGGAAGGCATTTCTCAGCTAGGATTGCTGACTGTCTGCTGTTTATTTTCTTTTCTTGGGGAGGGACTGGAGCTGTCACTTATCAGCTTTTGGAGATGACTAGTTTGGAGAGCCATGGATCCCAGCACACACACACACACACACACACACACACACGCAACAAACTAGAATAGTTGCCTAAGATTGTCTTCAAGGACAATACCTTTTAGTCTAGTCACAATCCCTGGAAGTTGTTTATAATAACAATAATCATTACATGATTATGATTATTATTGACATCACTACATTATTTTGGTTATGATTATTTGGGCTGGGGGACAGTAAAGTTCTTAACACATGAGCTCCAGGGCAAGCCTAAAATTGACCAAGGAATTAGTTGACTGTTTAATTCCCAATCAGCTAATATATCTGGGCCCAGTGGAGCCCCTCCTAGGTGGGGTAACTATACATTTGGATAGCTTCTTTTAACTGAATTTGACTTCTTTCTCTTAGATCTCCACCCTCACCCTAAGGGGTTGACAGAGTCATCCAGCCCTTAAGAGTCTCCTCCCTCAAGGTCCCTTCCTAGTTCCTCTCCCTCTAATCATTGTTTCCCCTTTTAGGCTAAGGCCTGCACTAGGGTGGAAAAACTAGGTGCATTCTGAGCATCTCTTTACTCTCCTCTTCCTTCCCCATTCCCCATTCTATTCCCTCGTAGAGGTAGCTAGAAGTTTTTAGAGGGAAGTAGTTAAAAATAAATTGAAAAGTGGTTTTAAAAAATAGTTGTATTAGAATTTCAGCACAGTTTCTATCTTTTTACACGAAAAAGATCTGTAGCATAGTGAACTTGAATTTGAATCTTGGCTCAGCTCCTTACTAATTATGGGGCCTGAGGAAATAAAAGTAACCTCTCTGGGCCACAGCCTTGTCATCTACACTACGAAGAATTTGGATTACTTCAAATATTCTTAACCCTTTTTTGCGTCATGGATCTCAATCCCCAATCCACATTTCCTTTGGAAATCTGGTGAAGAAACCTATGGACCTTCTCCAAATAGTGTTCTAAATGCATAAAGTAAAATGCATAAACCAATTATGTTGAAATACAGTTACCAAATTTATTTTTATTTATTTTTTTTTTTGCTGAGGTAATTGGGGTTAAGTGACTTGCCCAGGGTCACACTGCTGGGAAATGCTAAATGTCTGAGACCAGATATGAACTCAGGTCTCCTGACTGCAGGGCTAGTGCTCTATCTATCCATTGCTCCACCAACTGCCCCCCTCCCCCCCAAATAATTTAAAAAAAAAACAGATTCACAGATTCCAGATTAAGAATCCCTGAAATGAAGTGTTCTTTAAGATTCCTTTCAGATTTAATGAATCTTTTAAGTCTGAGTGATTGGGAAGGGTGTGGGAGGGCACTGTGATTCACATAAATCATTTCTTCCAGTCACTAGAGATCTTGTCTCAACATTTAATTGTAACCTTATGCTAACTATTTTTAAAAAATAATAATCAATAAAATAATAGTTGTTGTAGCTCATTAGCTATCACAGATACAGCTGAATCTTGAAAATTCATTATAAAATTCTACCATTCATCCCCATCTCCATCCCTACTGAAATCTCCCAAGTAGCATTAGTATCTGGCTCGTATATCATCATGGACCAGAATCCCCACAAGTAACCAAGTAGCATTGCTATTATTTCTCATTGATTCCCTCCCTCTAGTAGAATTTTCCATTGGAAGGAACTAAGGAGTAGAGTTAAGCAGAATAAAAACATTGGTCATATCTTATAATGTATGTCTCATTCCACACCTGTGGTCCACCACCTTCCTACTGAGAGGAAGGAGTTTTGCTCAGAATAGATCCTTTGAAAACCTCAAGAGTGGTTACTGCATAGATCACAGCTCTGATCTCTCAGTATTATTTTCCTTTACATTGTTGCAGTTAATGTCTAACTTGTTTTCTTGATTCTGCTTACTTTGCTCTGCATTAATTCACACAAATCTTCTGCTATTGTTGGGTTATTTACAGGCATTTTTCATAGCACAATAACAATTGTTATATATATAACAATCACAGGTCTAAAGTTGGCAGGAACCTCAGATGCTACAGATAAGGAAACTAGGGTACCAGGGGACAAGTGATTTGCTAGTCTTACAGCTAATATGTCAGACTCAGGATCTGAACACAGGGCTTCTGACCACATATCCTGTGTTCTTTCCACCTCACTGTGCTACTTCCACTGGTGATGTTTGTCAACACAGTTCAGGCCAGATTGCAAGGTAGAAAGGAAAGACTATGAGGGAGAAAAAGAAAGCAGTGGGTATAGAGAAATGAAATGTGACATGATCACACTGGCAAATGAAGGGGATTTTTTTGCAGGTGTTTTTACTTTTTGTTTGTTTGTTTTGTGAGGCATTCGGGGTTAAGTGACTTGACAGGGATCATACAAGTGTTAAGTGTCTGAAATCAGATCCGAATTCAGGGCTTCCTGATTCCAGGGCCAGTGCTCTATCCATTGCATCATTTAGCTGTTCCTCCCTCTCTCCTTTTTATTTTGTGGTTTCTGTTTTGAGTATAGGGGAGGCTTGTACATGGTTGAAGCAGCAGGAAAAGAAACATGAAAATAAAAAATGCTGAATAAATATAAATTACAGGAGGGAGTCCCGTGAAGAAACAGGAAGGGATGGACTCAAGAGGCAGGTGGTGGGATTAGTCTGGCAGGGATGAGGGCCATCCCTCCTTCTGAGGCAGGAAGGAGGAGATGGGATGGGAAGGGTGCACGGGCCAATATTTTGGGGTGGAGAGAAAGCGCTTGCCAGATGGCCTTGATTTTCCCAATGAAGGAGAGGTGACGTCATCTACTAAGAAGCTGGGGAAATGGGTGGGATGGGGAGTTGAGATCTTGTTGAGAAGATCTGAAGCCGTCTTTGTGGGGAATTTGGTAGAGAATCAATAAATAAATGGCTAAAAGAAAGGCCACGTTGCATCAAAGGGCCATTTTGAGGTTAGATGTAGGTTAAGTCTGAGTTTGTTCTAGCAGCATTCCGGGGCCTAGGACAAGATGAGAGAAGAGAGTAGATAGAGGAGGATGATCCAGGGCTGGATAACGGTGGGAATAACTGAAGAGGACGAAGACTAAGGTCTTAGTAAAAGTGCTGGTGAAATGGTTTCTCTTTTGTAGGTAGAATGCTGGGCTTGCAGTCAGGAAGATCTGAATTCAATACCTGTCTTTGATATTTTCCATCTGGGTGACCCTACATAAGCCCCTTATTGTACCTCAATTTCTTTATCTACATAGGAGAGGGCTATACTTGATAGCCTCTAAGATAATTTGTAGTTCTAACTTTATGACCAGAGGCAAAGACTAAAGTTTGTGTGTGTCTATGTGCATTTTTGTATGTGTGTATGTATGTATGTATAGTTATATGTCTATATATGTGTATATGCGTAGTTACATATCTACATATATATACTTGTATACATACATAGAAAAATAATATGTATATCTTGGTATTGTGAGTTTACTTGTGCAAATACATGGAAGAAAAAGATGGATTGCTAAATACAACTAGGCTAGTTGAAACTGAGATTTTGTGAAAGGGGAAAATGGGAAATGATTTTAGAAAGGACTGGTGGAAGCTCACTTATTAAGGGGATTGGATACATGTTTATTGCATTGCCTTAAATTTAAAGAATATAGGAAAAAGAGAAGATGGTGGGTAGTCCTATTTAACAGTGTGAAATAGAAGACAATCTGATAGAAGAATCTGAAAAGGAATGATTAGACAGGTTAGAAGAGAACCAAGAATGATTGGTATTACAGAAATCAAAGGGAAGAAAGAATATCAAGAGGAAAAGGAGAATAGTAAGTGGTGTTGAGAGTTATAAAAAGGTTGAAATAATTGAGAAAAAGATCATTGGATTTAGAATTTAAGAGGTCTATGATAACTTTGGAGAGAGAAGTTTAGTCCAATGGTTGGGTCAGAAGCCAGATTACAAAGGGTTAAGGTACAGGGGTAAGACAGTGAAGGGAAGGGATTCTTTTTAGAAGTTTGGTGTTGAAAGAGAAAATACACTTAGGACAAAAGGTCAAGAGGATTCTAGGGCCAAATGACTGAATAAATGAAAAAGCATCTATTAAGTGCTTACAATGTACTAAGTAAACAATTCAAACAATTGCTGCTCTCCAATAATTCACATTCTAATGAGAAGGATGATAGAGAGGAGACCTCAACTTCAGAACCAATGGCAAAATCCAACAGTCCTTAGGATAGGTTTTGAGATTTGATCAGAATCTAACCTAGGGAGTCTGAATTTCTCAAATGGAAGAGACCTGAAGATATGTGTAAAGATGAAAGAAATAGATAGGAAAAGGAAAACGAGAGATGTAATATTTTGATGAATCAAAGTCCTTTAGAAAGGAGGGAATAGGATTAAAGTATAAATCTAAAGGGTAATCTGTCCAAAGAAGGGTCACTAATTGCCCACATATTCATCTTGTCCTTGAAATATTTTAAAAGCTAGAGAAAGAGCTCTAATATGGCTAAATTAGGGAGTTAGATGACCCAATGAGTAGAGTGGCTGTGAAGTCAGAAAGAATAATTTGAATCTTACCTTAGATCTCACAGGGTTATTGTGAGGATCAAATGAATTAATACATGTAAAATGCTTTACAAACCTCAAAAAAAGTAGAAGAAATTCACCTCATTGATATCTCAGGGCCTCATAAGTATTGAATGTAACCTGTAACTCAGAACCACAGCTCTGAACTCATGGGAGTTAAATTCATGTATTGGAGGTATCTCAATAGTTATACAGATTTGTGCCTCCACCCTAGAAACACATGAATTTGACTCATTTTGGCTTTCCCCTCAGGGTACTCACTTCCCTTTGCTAGTACCAGCTAACAAGATTTGGAACACAGAAAAAGTTTATTCTACTTAACAAAAAATATTGAAAGGACTGAGTCCAGTGGCAGTCAAGAAAACTTTCAATATATTCAGTCATTCCAGATTCAGAATAGCCTTCTGTGATTGAGGTCACCCCTGACCAAAAGGGGATAGAACTTAGGGTTGCTGGGAAAATATAACAATCTACTCCTCTTAAGTTCCAATAGGCCAGGAATCTACATAGTACCATACTGGGGTTGAGACCCTCCTAAGTAGAGAAAGTATTTGAGCTTATAAGAGAATCAAACCACTCTTTGCTCCTAGTCCCTGACCTACTCAGCTCACACAGTTGTGGAAACCAGTGAAAGCACAGATTTAGGTTTGCCCATCCATATTATGGCTCTCAAGTCAAGAAGCATTTATTAAGTTCTTATGTGCACCAGGGATGCAGTGCTAGTGGTTTGAGAATTGAGGTGGGGAATCTCCTTTGGTCGGTGCAATTCCAATGTGAAAGAATTCACAAACCCAGAATCTGAATGGCAAAAAGGATTTTTATTGGCACTGAAAAGTCAGCTTTGCTAGAAAGACAGATTTCTTAGTGTCAAGGTCCTGTCAGAGAACTAAAGGTTATCACTGAGAAGGTCTCTTCATAGCGGGCAAGAGTACTGGCAGTCAGCTGTTCTAAGAAGAAGTGTTCCTTGGCAAGGCATAATCCTGCTTTAGACTTCAGCAGAGATTTGGGGTTCAGAATTATCTTTTATAGCGGTCTGAGGCTCTGAGGCTAGGGCTTCCATTGAATGAGATTCCTTCAATGTTGTCAATGCTCCCAGGCCTAGATTTCTACTTGCATAGAGGGTACTTGGAGTTTCAAGCCACTCAACAACTGGGAGTTCAAGCTACTGGGTGTGGTCCTGGACTTCAACTCAGTAGAGGATATGATCATATCTCTGGCCAGATCTCCAACTGAATGAGACCACTTAACTGCCCTTAAGGGTTAGTCTCTGTCAGAGGAGAGTTTCAGAATTCACCCCCATCATTTGAACAGTTTCAGGGTTCACCCCTGTCACCAGGTTCCATGATAATACTAGGGATACAAAAATAAGCAAAAAGAAAGATATAACTTGCCCTGAAGAAACTTACATTCTAATAGAAAATAACACATAAAAGAGAACTAAAAGGGTAAGAGAGAGAGAAGGTACCTACATGTAGCCATGGTGGCAAAGTCTGAAAAATGAAGAATGTCTGTTCTGGACCTTTCCTTAAAATGGAGTTTCTGGAAAGCAGTCTCCCCATGGGGAGAACGGAGATACAGGGGTAGAGGGGAAGGCAGCTGAGGCATGGTAGTTCTGTGCTTTATACCCCTTGATTCTGAATAGGGATTTTGGATAACTCTATTGATGCTATTCTATATAACTTCTGCTGCCTTTATCCAGTCACTACTCTTATTTCCTCATTTTTACTGCCCACTTCTGCTTTCCAAAGAAAGTATTATACCTATTATAGTGAGACAGCCAGTGATGACATGCTTGTGGGCTGGTTAACACCTTCCTAAATCTTTTATTTATATCTCCTGCAACAACTATCTCTGGCCAACACAAAAAAGGATCCCTCAGACAGACATTGCAGATCTTCTCTGTCTCTTGTCACAACCAGTGGTTCCTAGCCTTTAGTCCCAACTTAAGTAAGGGTGACTGAATACTATCCATGTCTTCCTTATCCAGGGAATGTGATGTCCTCCTCTCTTACCCTCACCAATGGTCAGCACCATTGCTGAATCTTTTTGAGACTAGGGAAATTACTTAATCTTTCTATTTATCTCATCTAAATCCTGTCCATCCTTACTTCCCTATGACAAGAGATTGGTCATGTAAATTGGCTGAGGGCTCACACAAGCCTTAGGAAAGCAGTGGGAATACTGAAGGGTGACCAGTGACAACCACCTAAAGCTTATATCTGTTAGAGAAATATTCAAATGAAGGATTGATCAAAGAAGATAGAACTGGAGGCAGGGAGGCCAGTTAGGAGGTTATTATAGTAGTCCAAGCAAGAGATGATGGGGGCTTGAGCAGGAGGTACATGAGAAAGATGCTTTAGAGTGTTTATTCCACAAGAGGCAACTGACTGGATGTAGCAGCAAGAGTGGGAAGGGAAAAAGAAAAGTCAAAGATGATTCAAGAATGAATTACTGATAAATCTGACATGGCCAAATATAAAATTAAAATGGATTTACAGAGCATATCCAATTGGCAACCAACCCCAATAATTGTCAACACCACTTATTGTAAGGAACGTACACACCCAAAGCATGTACTAGTGAAGTCGTCCCTGCCTAAGCTGTTTATTTGACTGGAGAGGAGAAGGCATTCCTTGATGTCTTTTCATCTCCCTTCTCCTTTCCTGTCTATCTCCCTATTTCCTGTCAGAAAAAGGAAGAAAATTAGTGGGATTTTGTGAAAAGTCCTAATGTATTCTCTCCATCAGTATTTTTCTCTTCAAGGAAGAAATAGAGCCAGGAGAAAAATATGAGCTTGGAGAAATGGAATGCATTGCTAGTTGAGGAAATTCCTGGTAAGTACCAAGTTAATTAGGAGATTTTGTTAGTTAAGGAGATTCCTGGTAAGTACTAGGTTAATTAGAAGATTTTCCTCAATGCAAAGAAAGATTGGGGCAGATGATCATGGTTGGGGATAATTTTTTCCCATGCTCTAACACTAATTCACTAGGACATGTGTTTGGTAAAGAAGACTGTTGGAACAGGAAACTCCCTTTACCTATGTTGGTCAATACCTAGACTATAATTTAGTCTTATAAAATTGTCCGGAATAGTTTGAGGTTAAGCTACTTGGCCAGAGGCACAGTTTGTGTCAAATACAGGATTAGAATTCAAGATCACTAAACCATCCTTCCTCTCTCTATAAAACACTCAGAAGTTTACAAAACATTTTTCTCTTAATCACTTGATGTAGTAGATGAGATGAGTATTCTTATGCTCATCTTACAGATGAAGAAACTGATCACAGGATCATAGATCTGAAGTTAGAAGGAACTTTGGGATCATCCAGTCCAACCCCTTCATTTTTACAGATGAGGAAACTGATCCCCAGAGAGGGTAAATGATGCTGAAAATCATATAGGCAGCAAGTGACAGAACCATTTACTACACAGAGTTCCCAAACTCCAAACTCAGCATCCCATAATCATAGTTCTTTTCACTGAACCATCCTGGAAAGTGATCTGTCCATAGTCACATAGCTAGCTAGAAGTAGAGTGGGAATACAACTTAGTTTTTTAAAATTCCTAATTCAACACCATTTGTATTCTATTCCATTGTTTCTCCAAGATATATTATGAGTGGTTCCAGGACTGTCTTTTTTTTTATGTTAAAGTTTATATTAAGAACTGTCTTTAAGAAAAAAATTGGAATAGGAAGTGGGAGGGCATCAGGGCCAGCCTTATAAGTTGGAATAAACCACTACCCAGTGATATAATTAAACAGGAAACTCCTTTCCCCATCCTACCTTCTTAAAATTATTCCCCCATTATTTTGTTATGGAGCCTGAAACTCAAACATTAGATATTTGGGTCTTAAATTGCAACAATAACCATTTAAAAAAAATTTAATAGCCTTTTATTTACAGGTTATATGTATGAGTAACTTTACAGCATTAACAATTGCCAAACCTCTTGTTCCAATTTTTCACCTCTTACCCCCACCCTCTCCCCAGATGGCAGGATGGCCAGTAGATGAATAACCATTTTTTAAAGTCCTTGCTGAATATCATGATGACATTCAGATGTTTCCAGTTGTGTCTAATTCTTTGTGAGCTTTTGGGATTTTCTTTGGCAGAGATACTGAAGTAGTTTGCCATTTCTTTCTCCAGCTCATTTTACAGATAAGGAAACTGAGGCAGAGTTAAGTGACTTGCCCAGGGTCACTTAGCTAATAACTGATTTAAACTCAAGTCTTCCTGACTCCAGGACCTAAGCTCTACCCACTGAACCTCCCAGCATGGGCAATACAAATATAAGAGTAAAGAAAGACAATCCTTGCCTTGGGAGAAGACAACACAAAAGGAACCTGAAAAGGAGGAGGGGGCAGTACCCAGACAGGGGCATGGAAGAGAAATCTGTAGAGTTAGGAGCAAAGCCAGGGGAGGATTGAAGAAGAAATTGTGAGGCTGGTCTGGAAAGAACTCATCCATCAAGGGGTGGGGTGGGGGTGGGGACAATAGAGGTGGAGAAATCTTCCAGGTGAAAAGGCTTTTGGAGGTGTGGCAGACCTGGGAGAGAAGTGAAAGAATAAGCATCAGGTTCTCACAGATGATAGACCATTGATTTAGAGATGAAGGGAATTTCGAAATCTCCTAGTTCCTCCTCTTCTCTTGCAGATGAGAAAACTGAAATGAAATGACTTATCTAAAGTCACATGAGTAATGCAAAAAGTTTTTTTTTTCCTTTAGTCTTTATGAAAACTTCATAAAACTTCCTTAGTCTTTATGAAAATGCAAATATTCCTGTGTAAAACTGTAAGTAGCCAGTGAAGTACCTAAGATCAAAAGTCTGAAATGTATCCTCAAATCAAATTTGTGATTCATGACAGGAAAAAAAAAAAAAGAATTAATTAAGAAAAATTAAATTGATCAAGAAAGGGAATAAATTATTATAGTATTTTCTGTATCACTTAAGGAGTACATATGTTAAATGTTAGGCCCTCTAAATTTTTTTTGCAGTGGTTAGAAGTTCTGTTTGCCTCATTCAGTTACAGCTTAACTCTTAGTAGAGGAGAAAACTTAAACCACTGTTACCTAATATCTTTAGCAAAGGGTGTGTGTGTAGGGGGTAAATTTAAGAACTGAAAGAACAAGGTTTCATGGTATAATGCATAAATGCCTAAAGAACATGCAGCCTAGACCACTGGAGGCAAAGCAGATATAAGAATTAAAGGAGTTAATGGAATTTATTCCAATTTTTTCTTAAAGACAGTCCTGAAACCACTCATAATACTTTATTTAACAGAGCCGCTATATAGTACTTTCAAATAGATTCTGCTGGTATTGATTCTCTTCTCTGTTAATTTCACTGGCATTCAGCTTTTTTTCTCTTTTTTTTAAGCATTCTTTTAAAAATTTTTTGAGTTCCAAATTCTCTCCCTTTTTGTAGTCCCTTGGCACCCATTGAGAAGGCAAGAAATATATCAATTATACGTGTGAAATCATGCAAAATATATTTTCTTGTTAGCCATCTTATCAAAAAAGCAAGAAAAATAAAGTGAAAAAATTATAATTTTTGTACAATAATTTGTACTTAGAGTTCATCAGTTCTCTCTCTGAAGGAGGATATCATTTTTATCATAATTCCTTGGATCATTGTATTGATCAGAGTAACTAAGTCTTTCATAGTTGATCATCCTTATAACATTGACATGAATGTGTACAATGATCAGCTGGAAAAATGTCTCACTCTGACTTCTGTTGGCTACAGAATTTCATTTGAGGTGTTATTTTAAAGTTCTTTAGAGGAAAAGTTGGATTACTGCCTTTATTCTACCATCATAGCTCTGCCCCTGATATTCATGTTTGAAAGCATTCTGAGTAAGAATGGCATATGAATAGTCAAATGATTCTCCGATTAGGACAATCCCTTAATCTATTGCTCCTGCTTCTCTTTTTGGCTTCTCTTTAATGCTTTTAAATATATGAAGCTAACGTCAAACAAGATAGCAGATTCTTTGAGGAGCTTATATGCTATAGTGCTCTACGTGGAGACCAGAATACCTGGGTTTAAATCATGTCTCAAACACTTATTATTGTGGGACCAAAGTCAAGTCCCTTAACCTCTCATGGACTCAATTTTCTCATCTGGGAAATGGGAATCTTAATATAATATCTCTTTCAGGATTTTTAGAAAGCCTATGAACCAAGTTCATATTTTTAAAGTCCTTTGCAAATCCTAAAGTGCTACCAAAGTGTTCATTATTATTATTATATTGAGGAAATGGAACTCTGAAGTCCTTTCTAGTTCTGATATTTGATGACTGTGAAATTCCAAATTCTTCTTCCACTTTATTCTTTTTTTTTGTAGTATCTTATTTGTATCAATTTTGGAGAAATTATAACATATGATTTTCTATTGTTACAAGATGTGACAACGTGTCAAGCACCTCTCCCTTTTAGAGAAAAGTCTCTACTGAGTCATCTTATGACTGATGAGACTTCACATGACTCTTCTGTAACAATTCAAATACTCCAATCAGTTTCATGATACAAGGACCCTGGAAACCCAATTAGCCTTGCACATTTACCATTGTCTGAAAAGTTACTTGTATGATCCTTTCAAAATAGGAAATCTCACCATTTTGGTGGGGACCATATGAGTCACCCTGATTTTCTCTGACATTCAATTCAATTTTTATAACATTTTTATTACATTTTAGGGGCAACTGGGTGGTGAAGTAGATAGAGCTCTGGAGAAGATCTGAATTCAAATTCAGCCTTAGGTACATTCTAGTTGCGTAATCCTAGGCAAATCACTTTACTTTAGTTTCCTCATCTGTAAAATGGGGATAATAATAATAATAACAGGGTTGTTGTAAAAACCAAATGAAAATAATTATAAAGTGCACAATGTCTGCACATATTAAGTACTATACATATTCACTATTATTATTATAATTATAAGCATCTATTATATTTTAGATACTGTTCTAACTTCTAGAACTGCAAAGACAAAAATAAAATTAATCCCTACCCTTAAGGAACTTATATTTTGCAGGAACAAAGGTAGAGGTAAGGGATACAGCGAATATACAGAGAAGTGGATACAAGTTATGTCGAAATGATGAACAGTAGTGTAGTGCTGAATTTGGAGTCAGAGGAAATGAGTTCAAATGCTTTATCTTCTTTTTCTGGTCTCAGTTTACTCATCTGTAATAATAAGAGTTTTGGACTAGATACCTTAAGATGGCCTTTCCTCCTCTAAATCTGTGATTCTAATAAAAAGTAATTTTATGAAGAGGAGAATGTCCCCACTGTGGCCATGAGAAAAGGCTTAGTGTAGGAGATAGTGCCAGATGGCACTTTCAAGGAAGATAGGGATTCTTGCAGGAAGAGGTAAGGAGGGGATCAGTTGTCCGAAGAATGGCAATTAGGGCTCCAAAATCAATGCAGTGAAAAAAGAAAGCCTAAAGAATACAAGTCTGGCCTGGATTCCTCATATCCTCAACATCCTTTGAAATCTCCTTCAATATTTTCTGACAGGACAGAGGAGTTCAGACAATCAGCCAAGAGAAAGAATCCTCTCTGATCCAATGGAGGACTGTGTGAAAATCCTGAGGGAGCAATTATTGAGCTGATTGCAAACAAGTGTTATGGAACGAGCTGTCCAGAAGAATAATAACAAGGAAAAAATGTTTGGCTGCAGGCTTATGACCACATGTTATATACCATGTCAGGCCCTTAGTATCAATGTGGGAGCTGGCTGGCAACATCAAATAGCATTCTTCACACACAAGGAGGGCATTCACTTCATTCCATTTATTCATTCAACAAGCATTTATTAAGGACTTAGTATGTACAATCTTCTTGAGTACAGAGGAGGGACTGTTTCCTTTTTGTATTTATAACTCCAAGGCTTCTTGGCAAACCGTAGGTGCTTAAGAAGTGCTTGTAGAATGAGTGATCTAGTAATTGCAATGGACTGTGTGAAGATACTAAGAGAAAAAAGCAGATGGACTCCTGCCCTCAGGGAGCTTATTCTACTGATGGGATATTACATGAAAACAACTAAGCGTATACTTACACCATCCCTTTGAAGAGGGAGAGATCAAGAACCACTAGGGGAGTGAAGAAAAGGTTCCCTTTGAATAAGAGGAAGTACATGTACTAAGCCATAAAGGAAGCCAAGGATTGAAATTGGAGAACTGGCAAGAGTCTCAGAACTCAATTAAGTTACTATCTTTCTACAGGCAAGAAAATTAGCTTAGAAAAGCAAAATTGGGGGTGGGTGGGTGTAAAGCTAGATTGTACAGTGGATATAGTACCAACCCTGAAATCAGGAGGACCTGAGTTCAAATCCAACCTCAGATACTTAACACTTACTAGTTGTGTTACCCAAATTGCCTTGAAAAAAAAAATATGAAAGAAAAGTAAAATGACTTGTCCAGAGTTGAAATTATTGATCAATCAACAAATACTTATTAAATTCCCACCAACTCCCAGATACTTTACTATGGGATAAAGATAACAGAAGCTGAAAGAAAAAGCATTTATTAAGCACCTACTATGTGTCAGGAACTATGTTAAGTGCTTTGTTGTTGTTGCTGTTGTTCAGCTGTGTCTGATTCTTTGTGACCCTGTTGGGGTTTTTGGGGAGCAGAGATACTGGAGTGATTTGCCATTATCTCTCCCCCCGCTCCCTCAGTTCATGTTAGAAATGAGGATACTGAGGCAAACAGGTTAAGTGCTTAGGGTCATAGCTAGTAATTGTTCTGATTTGAAGTCAGGTCCTCCTGATTCCAGGTCCTACATTCCATCTGGGCCATCTAGCTGTCCCAAGTGCTTTAAAAACATTATTTCATTTCATCCTCACAACAACCTTGGGGGGTAGGTGCTGTTATTATTCCCATTTTATAGTTGAGAAACCTAAGATAAAATTTAAATGACTAGAGTCATATAATTAGTGTCTGAGGTTGGATTTGAACTCATCTTACTCATTCCAGGTTACCTGACTTTGGTGCCATCTAGCTGCACAAGTACAAAGAGTGAGGTAACTTATTGATTTAAGATGGAAGACAATGTTAGAGGCAGGAATAGAGCCCAGGTTTCCTGCTTCTCACTCTAGGTTACTTTCATTACCCAATAGTAAATGTAGGCGCAGGGGGATGTTAGGTCTCTGATGGGGCCTGGTCTTAAAGGGAATGACATTTAGATTTTGAAGGCACTACCCACCTATAGCCCAGGGAACCTTTTAGGATTTATTCCTACAAAAGATGAATATTAGAAAAACAATGGCCATTATTCAGCTTATTTACCCTCCTCTTCCTTCGAAGGTCCCCCAAATATATTCTTCAGTTTTTCTGACATTGCCAGGATACAAATGGCCACCTCTTACTTTTGCCACATAACAAATTAATTTTCTTCTAATTTTCCATTGAATTGCACAAATTTAATAGTTGGAAGGGATCTTATTGGGCAACACTCATTCCAATGGGACTCCTAGGATAAGATACCTAAGAGTGTACATCCAACCTCTGCTCGATAGCCATCATGTAAAGGGAATCCCTCATATTCCACCACACTTCTTGAAGCATTCCATTCCACTTTGGGGCAGTTCTATTTGTTAATAAGGTGTTGTTATTTATTTTCTCACAATGATCCTAAATTTTTACCTCTACAGTGCTTACTTTTTGCTCCTTTTCCTGCCCTCTAGGGCTAAACAAAATATATTTAATACTTCTTTTTCATTAAAAAAAAATGCTTCATCCTTTGCTCTAAGCTAAACGTCCCTAGCTCTTTTAATCAATCCCGATATGACATGAACTCAAAGTCCTTCACTACCCTGTTGGTCTTTCTCTGAACTCCCTCCAGTATATTAATACCCTTAAACTATAGTTCCCAGAACTGAATACAATACTCCAAGTAAGGATTAATTTGGAAAGAGTATAATGAGATCATTAATTTCTTATTTCTGAAACTCTAGAGTGTGGTGAAGTCAATTGGAACTGGCTCATAAGAGCTGATTCTTAAATTTTCAGTGAATGTACTTACATGTGAGAAAGTAGCAAATGCTACAAAAATCAGGGCTGATTGTTTTATTGATTGTCCAGACTTTAGAAAAAAGATGAAGAAAATGTTAATAATGGTGGTTAAACCTAAAAGTGTGTCCTGTGTGCATCCCCTTCTCCACTCCCAGAGAGCTGGTTGTTAAATATTTATCAGTATTTATTTATTTGATAATTATTTAGTTGATAAATATTTATCAGCCCTGAAGACATTTTTTTTCTTAATGTGCCCAAGATCATGTTCACATTATTTCTGGCTGCCAAACTACACAACTAACTCATATTGAATTTATAAGCTCTGAAACCCTTAGATCTTTTCCAAACTGCTTTTTAATCATGTCTTCCCCATTTAGATTGGTGAAGTTGGTTTTTTTGGTATCCATGTTCACACATTTCTTTGATGACATTATTTAATCTGTTTCTCTTGCATAATTTCTTGTTTGCAATGGGTTATGACCTATATTCTCCCAACATGCACATATCTATGGTCTTTTGGATTTCCTCAGTTTCAGCTGAGTACATGAGACACAGCCATATAACATCACAAGGAAAAATCTTCCAATGTATAATGGCATGGAAATTAACTGAAACAAAGTAAAATAATTAAATGTATCAACATACAATAAATTTTATAGCTTTCTACATTAAAAAAAACCTTTGATATGCAATAGGTCTTCCTTTTGTTGCAACCACTTGTTTTTACATAATTTGGCTCTAAGTTATCAGGATTTTCACATCTATTCTTTACATATTTTTTATATCTACTATAACTGTACTTTTGATGAATAGTCCATTTTTTCAAGTCTAGTTTGATTATATCTCATGTATTTTTAATGGAGTTTAAATCAGGCAAGTTCCCAAGCTATTGAAGCTCTCTCCCAGCCTACTTCTCTCCATCTTTTAGAATGACATAGGGCATGGTTGCAATACTATATTGCAGTGTTCCATTTTCATTTTCATTTTATTTCATTTCTATAATTCTGGAATAATTACATTTCTTACAAATTCACCTGGTCTTCTTCTGAGCAATGATTTTAGTCTAAGCTTGAATGAAAAATGGAATTTTGTCAGTGAATGAAAAATGGAATTTTGTCAGTAAAATAATCTTTTCCCAATATTTAGTGTTGTAGTGTTTACCTTGCTCATGACAAGCAATTTTTTTTCTCTCATAGCAATGAACAGCTAGCTATTAGCTGGGGTGTTTTTTTTTTTTTTTTTTAAAGTGGTCTCACTGTTCTTCCAACTTCAATAAGTCTATACCACAAAATTCCTCCAACTTCCAAGTCTTCTAAAGGTCATTGTTTTCTGAAGATTTATTAGGTTGCTGTGCAGCAATAGTTCATTAGTTCTTAACTTTTTTTGTTTATTTTTGACTGAACCCTCCTTTGTACTTGGTGTAATTGATCATTATGGGCTTGGATGATCCTTAAAACACTTGACTTCCCCATACCAACAGCTATCGCAATATCATTAATAGTCATTTATACACTTTAAGAGCTACAATTTTGGCATATATCCTTGGATCAACATCCATTTTATTAACCACAGAATTAAAAATACAATAAAAGGGAATAATGAAACCCACGTGTATGACATGAAATCCTGGAATAAACTGACAGTGAACAACCCTCAATCTGGTTTCATCTGGTCAAGGTCAGATGTTCTGAATTATCCTAGTGTCAGAAGAAATACACATGCATAACCATTACTATCACAAAATGAAACAAGATCAAAATTATTGCTTGTTCCAAGGAACAAATTTTTTCACTTTTAACATCTTTTACTACACTGATCTCGACTCTAATTTTAAAAGAATTATAGATTTAGGATGGGAAGATTCTAATTTATAGTTAAGGGAACTGAGGCCTAGAAAAGTATTATGACTTGTCCAAGCTGGCAGGAAGAAGCTGGGACTTGAACCCTGTTTCTCTTTCTCCAAGTCCAATGCTAAGTGAAGTGTCCCACCTCTTAATAGCGTGACAAAAATGAGTTTGAGCACTAAGTCTGCTGTCCATTAGCTATGTGACTTTAGGCAAGACTTTTACATTTTTGCTTATTGAAAGACTATTTCTGTATACTAATCCTTCCTTTAGTTATAATTTTTAACTTTACTTTCTTCATAGACTCTGTTATATTTTCAAATATGTACAAATCTCTCTTTTCTTTGACATGAAACAAAACCAAAATTCTTGATAGTCCTCTGGCTAGTTCTTACTTCTTTTTAATCTCTACTTTCTAATACTTCCAAACTTCACACTTATTTTATAACTTCTCAAATAAATATTCTACACTCCTTCTAATTCTTTTCTTAATTCTCTGAAAGCCTGATTTCCATCTTCATCACTTTCTTAAACTTGCTCTCTAGAAAATGAAAAGCAACCATTGCCTTATTGTTATTTCCAATGACAAGATTATGTTCTCATTCCTCTTGATCTTGGCAGCATTTGAAATTGCTTACTAACCCTTCCTTAAAACACAATCCAAGTCTTCCTTTTCATTTTCTCAACAATCCTTTATAATATCCATTGGTTCTTTCTTCTCCCTGAAAGAGAATTTTCCTTAAGATTCAGTCTTCAAGCCTTTTTACTCTTTCTTTGTATTTTTTCCCTCCAAAAGTTTATCTATTATCTTTGTCTCAGTTATAATTTTCCTAAATGTGTTTATTTCCCTGTTAGGATATAAGGAACTATTTTTACTTTTGTACTTATATCCTATTGCACAGAACAGTATAAACACTTAATAAATGCTTTTTCATTTGTTCTATATTTCTTAGATATTGTACACTTCATCAGAAATATTTGATGCAAAGATTTTTTTCCTCCAGTTGATAACTTCCCTTCTTATCCTAGTTGTATATAATTAATTATTACGAAGTTTTTCAATTTTATGTAATTAAATAATCTAACTTTTTGTGATTACTTCTATCCCTTGTTTGGTTAAGAATTCTCTCTTTAATCACAGTAATAAATTGTACTTGATCAGATTCTTTTCTAATATGATAGTGTGATCTTTAATATTAAGGTTGTATATTCATTTGGAGCATATTGTAGTATGTGGTGTAATATGTTAGTCTTAACTTAATTTCTCCCAAACTACTTTTTGGTTTTCTCAGCAGTTCTTGTCAAGTAGGAAAGTTTTCCTCCTCAAGTAATCTATCTTTATTTGAACACAGGAATATTGAATTCAAGTGATTTTGATTCTTCTGTATCTAGCACAGTATAAACTTTTATATAATGTTTTTTTCTTCTTATTGTCCCCAGAGCCTTCCTCTCCTAACCCCATGAGAGTTTTCTTTGGTAACTTCTGGTCTTAGTCAGAGTACTTTAGTATCCAGAATTTTTGTTCTGTGATATAAAAGCAACAATTTTAGGATCAGAAAGCATTTGGTGCTATCTGACCCACATTCCTCAAGGCCAGAACATATATTATGTTCCCAGGGAGCCTGGGCTATCTAATACTAGATAACCTTATAATCTGGTACCCAGTAAACCTTATGCCAAGATTTTCAAGTCCCAGTTTCAATAGAGAAAATTTGCTTTTGACAAGGATTTGCAAAAGAAATCTCCTAAAGAACATGGTCACCAGATAGATGTAGTATTATGAGGGCAGTTTAAAGGTGGTGAACATTTTAAAGCAGAAAGAAAACAGCACAAAGTTGGAAAGATCACTATACTCATTCCCTCTTAATACTAAGAGTTATGTAGCCAAATAGGATGTTCTTTGAATTCCCTTTTTTTTCTTTTAGCACTTAGCTTAATACCTCTATGACATGATGTATTACTGGCTGTCTCCCCTAGATGGTCTGGGTTTGGGTAGACACCTGACTATATTTCTGTTCTAATTCTAGCTCCCTATTTTTTCTGGAAATATTGGATTTGGGGTTTTCCCTCCTTAAAAGGCAGCATCACAAATGAGTATCATTAATATTTTGTGTTCAGTGACATAAATGCAAGGGTAACAGTAACTTCCTAACCAATTCTCAACATAGTAGATATCTCTTTGATGATGCAGACCAGATGACCTTGTGCACATGCTGTTGTTTAGTTGTTTTAGTTGTGTCCAACTCTTTGGACTCTATTTTGGAGTTTTCTTGACAAAGGTACTGGAAAGATTTGTCATTTTCTTCTCTGGCTCATTTTACAGATGAGGAAACTGAGGCAAACAGTGTTAAGTGACTTATTCAGGGTCACACAGTTAGGGTCTGAGGCCTTCCTGATCCTCAAATTCAATATGCTATCCACAATATTATGTTAGTCTCTCTGGATCCTTATCTCTAAACTGAGGGGGTTGTGAGAATGACACTAATTGCTTTGCTCTCCTTGTGATGTTTCCACAGTGTTTGCCCTTGTTCTCTGTGGCCATCTTTTCCTAGCACACCTGATCCCTGTCCATCCCTATCCTGACTACTCTATCCCCTCTCAAAGAAGAGAGAAGGAAATTGGAATGGCCAACCTGGTCAGAGGTCCCCTTGGCTTAGCCATGACTGCTCAGCTTCCTACTTAAACCTGTCCTGAGGACTTGTCATGAGATCCCCTCAAAAACCTGCAGCTGTAGATTGTCCCAAGAGAAGCAAAATGTACATGCATATATGTTTGTGGACATATATATATATATATATAGGTTTATGTATATATGTATATATGTGTATGTGAATATATATATATATATATATATATATATATATTTATTTATTACTTAATTCCTGAAAAGCATTTGAATACCCACATTCCAGGAGTAAGAAAGTGGCTTATGGTATAAAAACCTCACTTTCCATTTTCCTTTGAATGGTATTGCTACAACTTGCTCTTGCTTCCGAAGTGCAAAGTTTAACTCAGGGTATCTTTAGGGTAGCACTATCATAATTAGCTGTGAAAAGATAGGCTCTTCCTCTTTCATACTGACTTTTAGATTCTTGCTCCTAAGCCATAGAATGACAGGCAGAATTGGACTTGGAAAACAACTCAGAGGCCATCTAATCCAACTGATCCCAGGAAAAAAATTCTCTCTAAAACATAACTGATCGTTCTTCCTATTTCCTCTCCTTATATTTCCTTTTCTTTTTAAACTTTTCATTATTAACTATCTCCTGTAGGAGGGAGAAACTGCCAATCAGAACTAGTTTCCAAGAAAATACAAAATATAGGTATAAGATACTCTGAAATGAGCTTTTTAAAGCTGGAGGTCATTGGTTCCCTCATTTCACTTGAGTACCACCAAAAAACTAGGATTTGCTCCATACAAACTACTATGATGAATTTGCTATTAATTATTTTCACATACCTAAGTAATAATTTTTTCTGTTAGTCTTTGCAAACAGCCATAATCTAGGAAGAGACCCCGTATGAAGCTGTTGGTATGTTGATATAATAGACTCCACATTCATATGTATAAGTGATTAAGTTGATGGAGAGCATCATAATTATGTGAAAATTAGTTGAGGCAACTATGTGTGTTCAATCTGTAGAAGTAAGTAAAAAAGGAAGACAACAGTGAACATTGAGTATGTGAATACTTTTTATTTTATTTGGTTCTCAGAGAGGCAGATTTCATTTTTATATAAGGGGAAGAATGGAAGTGAATAAGCATTTATTAAGTACTTTGCTTTTATTAGGTGCTTTGAGGGATAATGAGATTAATAAGACTTTTTGAAGTTATTAATTAAGATTGGATAATGACTTTTTGGATATATGCAAGAAGGAATTATTTTTCTGACTAGGAATTTGTGGTGTTGATTCCATTCAGGGTTCTATCCATTTTTGAGATTTTTGTAATTCTATGACCCAATTTGCTTGGACCACAAACACGAAAGACTTTCAAAAAGCCTAACATATTAAGCTATTTATCAATGGCGTTCTTCTCCTTGGAGGTTTTCCCAGGGCTTCCTATTTAGTCTGTAAGTCCCTATCAAATTTCCATCTAGATATATCCCCCGGAGCAGAGTTTGGCTGTTATAATGCCCCTCAGCTTTAGCATTCTTGGATTTATAGTTGGAAAGGAATTTGGTGTAAAACTTTGGGAATGCCCAACTTGAAAGGCATCAGCCTGTGGAAGCAAATGTATTTCACAGATGCCTGTAATTGATCATTATTGCCTGGGCTATAAAAGAAGATCAGGGTATTCTTTTTTGTTGTTGTTGTGCTTTTGTTTTAAATTTATTTATTTTTAACATACATTGTTTTATAAATCATGCTGGGAAAGAAAAATCAGATTAAAAGGGAAAAACCATGGGAAAGATAAAAAAAAGAAAAAAAAAAGAAGTGAACATAGCATGTGTTGATTTACATTCAGTCTCCAGAGTTAATTTTTTTCTGGATGCAGTTGGCATTTTCTGTCCAAAGTCTATTAGGATTGCTTTGGATCACTGAACCACTGAGAAGAATCAAGTCTTTCGTAGTTGATCATCACACATTCTTGCTATTATTCTGTACAATGTATTCCTGGTTCTGCTTATTTCACTGAGCATCAGTTCATGTAAAGCTTTCAAGGGCCTTCTAAAATCAATTTGTTCATCATTTTTTTATAGAACAATAAAATAATATTCCATTATCTTCATATTACCACAGCCTGTTCAGCCATTCCTCAATTGATGGACATCTACTCATTTTCCAATTCTATGTTACCACAAAAAGAGCTGCTACAAACATTTTTGCACATGTGGGTCCTTTTCCCTCCTTTATGATTTCATTGGAATACAGTAATATCATTGTTGGGTCAAAAGATAAGCACAATTTTATAACCCTTTGGGCATCGTTCTAAATTGCTCTCCAGAATGGTTCAATCATTTCCCAACTCTACCAACAATGCATTAGTGTCTCAGTTTCCCCACATCCCCTCCAACATTTATCATTCTCTTTTCCTGTCATCTTAGCCAATATAAAAGAGTTGAGGTGGTGCTTCAGAGTTGTTCTAATTTGCATTTCTCTAATCAATAGTGATTAAGAGCATTTTTATATGACTATAGATGGTTTTAATTTTGTCATCTAAAATTGTTCATATTCTTTAACCATTTATAAATCTATATTTATTTATTTATTTAAAAAATTTATTTATTTATAAATTTATAAACTGTTGGTGATCAAAAAGAAAAGTCTTGCTACGAATGTACTCGAGTATGGAAGAAAGGAAGGAAAGAAAGAAAGAAAATTAGAGTACTTGTGGAAACCAAGAGTGTGATACTAGGGTGAGAGGGAAGAGTAGTATGAATCTCTGCTGACAGAGTGATTAGAGAGTAACTTGACTGGGTAGAAGCTAGGAGTCAGGGAGGAATGTTCTTTTGGGAGTTCAGGTGTGGCTCTCTGGTAGCTCATGGGTAAGTCTAAATGCAGATCCCTTGGGAGTCTTATTCCATACCCTGAATGAACTTTGATTTAGGGAGCAAGGGGAGCCTGAGAATTAAGGTGGTAAAAGGAACATCTCCCTTCTTTTCTCTTCCACCCTCAGCCCTGTATTTAGCTGACAAGATTGAGAGTACTTGGGTCGTAGTGCTCGCCTTGTAGAGCAATTCTATTGTTCCAGGGCTGGTGATAAAAAGAACCCTAGAAGATTTTCTATTTGGGTAGCAGAAACAGGAACTCTTGGGTGCGGAAGGGAGAGTGGGAAGGAGAGAGGAAGGAAAGGAAGAAGGAGGGAAGGAGAAAAGGAAAAAGGGAGCAAGGGAGAAGTGAAGAAAAAAGTCTCTAGTAGATTCTGTGTGGAGAATTCAGGGTGGCCTAAACAGACTTTGGAGAATGTTCCAGTGGCAATAAATGTACATGGATCAGTGTGTAACACTTGAAATTCATATACAATCTCCTCATTTTACAGATACAGAAACTGAAAGCCATGAGAGCAAAGTGGCAGAGTCCTCATTAGAACCCAGACCTGATCTACTGTTAGCTCCTCCCCAATGAATTTCCTTCCTCATTCAGCTCCCCTTGCCAGAGAAGGTAAAGGTGATCATACAGCTGAAGCTTTCCCTTATGGGAGGAAGCGCTCTCCAGGATCTCAGCCTATGTAGAGAAAGCAAAGTTCCTTCTGTCCTTTTTTTCTTTTTCAAAACGGGCCTCTTGCTGTTAGAGCCATCTCTCCCTCCACCCCCTTAGCTGGAACAAAACCCTATTCCTCACCTCCTGTTTATATGAGAATGGGACTAGTAACAAACAAGAGAATTCAATTTCCCACACTGTAAATATTTGTCCAGTAGAACTGAAAGTATGGATGGGGATGGGGACTCTAAAAAATAACTCTCTCCTTCCTCCTCCCGAGTGAATGAACCTTTGTTTTCTGTGGCAAGAGCGCTTTTGGAGTTGAGCCCTGTTCATACCTTCTGCTTTCAATGTCTGGCACCATTTTTCTGCCTAACTGAATTTCATTTTCTTGGATTTTCACTGGGACCTGGTTAGAGGCACTGCAATATAGTAGAAAAAGCAATTGATTTGGGTCTGAAGACCTAATTTGGATCTTGCTTGCTATTTACTAGCTGTGCTAGCTAAGGTGAGTCTCAGCTTCTTTGATTCTTGGTTGTCTCATCTGTAAAATGGAGATGTCAATCTTCATCAAAGCCAATGTTGAGTTAATAAGTTAGCAATGTTAATACATTATTAAGTAGGAGATGTGGCCCTCAACCTGGGCTGAGTCAAAGTCACCTTGCCATGCTGATTATCTGCTTTAGCTTACATTTACATAATACTTCTGTAGTATGAGAAACAGCATGGCAAAAGTAAGCCAGTGGTTGTTGCTATTATGATCTTTCCCTCTCTTCCTTTCTCTTTCCCTCTCTCCCTATGGCATTAGGGAGGCAACATTCCCAAATGAGGAACACGCTAAATTAAAAGGACAACTAACAGATTTGGAGGGAGAGAAAATGGAGGACAGGAGACTAAGGAAGATGGATGGTGGTATGAATGGTTGGAAAGGTTAACTGTAATACCATTCAGAGGTCATGGTATAAACTGAAGGATATGGTCAGATAAACAAATCCAGAACATGGGGCAGGATTGAAAAGCTGTTGGACCAGATAATGCTATGGATAAAGCAACATAAAGTGGTCTTTCAAGGTAGACTTCCCTCCCCCTTCCACACTCTCCCAAGTATACAAATGCTTTTTGGACTGCAATAGTCTTGGACACCTCTTTGGAGAAGCAGGATGATTAACAAGGGGAGCCAGTTGTCTAGGTTGGCTTATATAATATAAAAGATCCTTAAGGTAACTGTCTGACTTAATACCTAGTATGCCCAGGGATCTTCAGTATTGTGCTTATAGAAAAGGTACTAAAAAATACAAAAGAGCAGAGGGCAGAGGACTTTCCATTTTGGTGCTATGTGACAGAGAAAGAATAATTCTTGCTAATGACATAAGGAACCCAAAGAATTGAGGAACTGCTCAGAAAGAAGGCAGGGTAGGAAAGAAGCTGAGGAAAAATCATATCAGGAGTCAATGTGAATGATATGCAGAACTATATCAAAATTTGAAGTTTTTATTTCATAAGGCTTAAAACTCTAGCTTTGGACTTTCTCCAGGTGTTTTATTCCTTATTGGTTTTTCATGAAGTTGCTAGAAGTGAGAAATTCTTAGGAAACTTGTTTTTTTTTCAGGGATACTGGGGAGATAGAAAGAGGCTAGAGACTTGGGAGTCAGTCAGTTAACTTGCATTTATTTATTAAGAGCATTTTAAGTATCAGGAACTGTGCTAAGAGAGGCAAAAAAAAAAAAAAAAAAAAGACAGTTTCTGCTCTCAAAGAGCTCATAGTCTAATGAGAAAGAAAACATACAAATTATATTTAAAATATATATGCACATATATACTATATATATATGCATGTGTATATAGTATAATATAAAAAAAGGCACTAAGATTAAGGAGGACTGGGAGAAAATTCTTGCAGGACATGGAGCTTTAGCTGAGATGTGAAAGAAGCCAGAGAAGTTAATAGGCCAGGGTTAATTTACAAAAAGAAACATTTATCTGGAGGTCAAGTCAGGGAAGTAATTGAGCCAAGCCATGCTTGCAATCCAAGAATAAGTATTTTGGGGGAAGGATAAATAATAATAATAATAATAACTAGTTTTTACACAGTCCTTTAATATTTGCATAATGCTTTACACATATTATCTCTTTTAATAATAACAACAGTAATTACATTTATATAGTTCTTATTATATACCAGAGGTTACTAGATTGGTGCTGTGGATAGAGCGCTGGGACTATAAGTCAGGAAAACCTGAGTATAAATCGGCCCTCAAACATTTACTAGCTGGGCAAATCCCTTAACCCTCTTTGCCTCCATTTTCTTATCTGTAAAATGAGCTGGAGAAAGAAATGGCAAGCCACTCCAATAGTTTTGCTAAGAAAACCCCAAAATGGGGTCATGAAGAGTCAGACATGACTGAATGATCACAATCATGTCCAGGCATTCTGCTAAAATCTTAACCATTATTATCTCATTTGACTCTCACAACAACCCTGAGAGGGAGGTGCCATTATCCCCATTTTACAAATAAAGGCAAACAGAGGTCATGATTTACTCAGGGTCACATTGTCTGATATGGGTGGGGATTTTAAATCTAAGCTATCATCTTTGATAAAAAACCCTGATACTGGCAACTTCTTCCCTGGCAGTGAAATGCCATTTGGCTAATTGCATGATAATTGTGGAGACTGATGCTCTCTAATCAGCACAGCAGAGACAGGCGTACTCCAGGAGACACTACAGACAATGAGATGGAAAGTGGTTGAAGGGGAGTAGGGTTGAAATGGATCAGACATGACTGCTTCCATTGTCAGTGTTTTCACGAGGATCTTTGGCTCCTGAGCTGGGTGAGATAATAACCTTTTATGTGGAAACTTGTGAGATTACCAAAGCTTTGGCTGAAAGCTATTACTAAAGTCTAGAGCCTAAAATGATCTTTGAATGAAATTAATGGATGCTTGTAAAGTAATATCCACTATGAATTTGTCTGTGCAAAAATATCCTTAATGAAAATGTAAAGGGGAAAGTATAATTTTTATTGTTTTTATTAAAGCTTTTTATTTTCAAAACATATGCATGGCTAATTTTTCAACAATGATCCTTGCAAAACCTTGTATTCCAAATTTTCCTCCCTTCCCCCAACCCCCTCCTCTAGATGACAAATAATCCAATATATGTTAAACATGTTAAATTGAATATATGTATACGTATTTATACAATTATCTTGCTGCACAAGAAAAATCAGATTAAAAAGGAAAAAACAAAATGCAACAAACAATAAAAAGAGTGACGATGCTATGTTGTGATCCACAGAGAGTATACTTAAAAAAAAAAATCAGTGAACAATCATGGTAAGCTACAGATGTAGTCTGTAGCAGATCACATTTTCACATTCATCTCATTGAATGAGCTATAAAGAATTCAAATCCTACCACATTTGCTGATTATAAAAAAAAATGTTATTTGACTCTGTAGTGATAATAAGTGCAGTCTTAAAGACTCTTTTTCACCAAGCTGTCTTCCATGTGTTCATTAAAATCATACAAGATCCTTGACAGATGAAACCACAGTGATGATTGTATTCAATCATCTTCTTGGTATTAATGCCAAGTGAGACACACTCACCAAGTTTGTTCGTGTCATAGACGATGTTCTATGTATGGTCCAAATAGGAGAGAGTTTCTCTGTGGATGGCGAGTCCCTCCAGATGTTCCTGTTTATGGGTAATATTGTGCTGCTTATATCATCAAGTTGAGGAGCCCTTCAGGACCTCCTCAGTGAAATTCTCAACCACATGAGAAAGACCTGCTTAGCACAAGAAAATTTAATAGATTTATAGAAGGAGCAGTTGGAAAGATGGCATTTTGCATTAGTCTACCCGTATTGTGAAGGGGTCCAACCAACCAATTGGAACTATGCCAAAAGGGCTGTAAAATGTGCATATCCTTTGATCCAGCAATACCCCTACTAGGTCTGTATTCCAATCTGATCTAAGTAAAAGGACTTTTGTGCACAAAAATAATTCTAGTAGCTCTCTATGGTGGCAAAGAATTGGAACTTGAGGGGATGCTCATCAGTTGGGGAATGGCTGAACAAGTTGTGATTTATGATTGTGATAGAGTACTATTGTGTCATATTATGACAAAAGTGGTGGTTTCAGTAAAAACATGGAAAGACCTAAATGAATTGATGCAATATGAAATGAGAAGAACCTGGAGATCATTGTGCACAGTAAAAACAATATTGTAATAATATTTAACCTTGAATCTTGGCTACTCTGATCGATACAATGAGCTTAAATCATTCCAAAGGATTCATGGTAAAAAAAAAATGCTTTTATCCTCCAGAGAGAGAACTATGAACTCTATCTGCAAATTGAAGTATAGTTTTCTCACTTGATTTTTTGCTTCTTTTGTGATATGGTTAATGTGAAAATGATTTCCATGATTACACATATATAATTAATTTGATATCATTTTCCTTGCTTTCTTCATGAGTGAGTGAAGGGTGAGAAGGAGCAAGAAGATTTGGAACTCAAACATTAAAAAGAAAATAATGTTTAAAATAATTTTTAAAAAGAGAGAGAGAGGGTATATCAATACATACTTTTGGACATGTGTTAGCAATGAACAGTGCATTGGGCCTAGAATGAATAGGAAGAAAGCAAGTTAGATTAAACTTGAGAAATGATGCAATGCTTTGAATAATTTCAAGTCTCTCATTAAAACAAAGTGAGAATAGCATTTAAATAGTTGCTGTATTTATCTCAAGTTTATCTTATAAGCAACTCTATGAAGTGGGTGCTGTTATCTCTATTTTACAGATAAGGAAACATTAAAAATGCTTAATTCTATACCCACATAGCTAGCAAAAGTCCAAGGCAGTATTCTAACTTCTGTTTTCCTGATTCCAAGTCTAGTGCTTTTTATACTATTTAACTGCCTCATTTTTTTTAATTAAAGATTTTTATTTACAAAATATATGCATGGGTAATTTTTCAACATTGACCCTTGTAAAACCTTCTATTCCAACTTTTCCCCTCCTTCCTCCCACTCCCTCTCCAGATGGCAGGTAGTCCAATACATGTTAAATATTTTAAAATATATGTTAAATCCAATATATGTATACATATTTATACAGCTATCTTGCTGCACAAGAAAAATCGGATCAAGAAGGAAAAAAAAAAACTGAGAAAGAAAATAAAATGCAAGCAAACAACAACAGAGAGTGAGAATGCTATGTTGTGTTCCACACTTTGTTCCCATAGTCCTATCTCTGGGTATAGATGGCTCTCTTCATTACTGAACCATTGGAACTGGTATGAATCTTCTCATTGTTGAAAAGAGCCACATCCATCAGAATTGATCATTGTCTTGTTGCTGTGTACAATGATTTTCTGGTTCTATTCATTTCACTCAGCATTAGTTCATTTAAGTCTCTCCAGCCCTTTCTGAAATCCTCTTGCTGGTCATTTCTTATAGAACAATATTCCATAACATTCATATACCACAACTTACTCAGCCATTCTCCAATTGATGGGCATCCACTCAGTTTCCAGTTTCTTGCCACTGCAAAAAGGGCTGCCACAAACATTTTGGCACATACAGGTCCCTTTTCCCCCTTTAAGATCTCTTTGGGATATAAGCCCAATAGAAACACTGCTGCATCAAAGAGTATGCACAGTCTGAGAACTTTTTGAGCATAATTCCAGATTGCTCTCCAGAATGGTTGGATCTGTTCACAACTCCACCAACAATGTATCCTAGTTTTTCCACATCCCCTCCAACATTTGTCATTATCTTTCCCTGTCATTCTAGCCAATCTGACAGGTGTTGTAGTGGTATCTCAGGGTTGTCTTAATTTGTATTTCTCTGATCAATAGTGACTTGGAACACCCTTTCATATGACTAGAAATAGTTTCAATTTCTTCATCTGAAAATTGTTCATAACCTTTGACCATTTATCAATTGGAAAATGTAACAGCCTCATTTTAAAAATACAAATATTCTCTTGGTGGTTTTCCCTAGTTGGAGTCTTAGAATACCATGAAATATGAAGAAACAAAATTGTGGATGACCTAAAGGGATACCTAATACACTCAATGCCTCTAATAAGATCACAATGAACATTTGCTGGCTCTGAGTGTCTTAAAGGACCTTATCAAAGACAGATGATCAAAAAAGGAGGTGGGCCAATTGTATGTTAAGAATAAGGAAAAATAAGGAGCATGTTGTTCTGAAGTCTACAAACCAGTAAAAGAAAGTCCTCTAATACACTAGATAGATCCCTCATAGAGGATTTGAGGAAGGATATGGGCCTGAGAGAAACTGAGCTGTGTCTTCATCAGTAGAGAGATGAGACTACAAGGTCATGTGAAAGAATAGATAGTAACACAATAGTGACAGAAAACTTCAGTGTCCCTCTTTTGCTTTTGAAAAAACCTAACTGAAAGATAAACAAAAGGAAAAATATGGAGCTGACCTATTGTGGCAGAAACTAGAGCTAAAATGGTATCTTCTAAAGAGAACTGCAAAATAATATATATATATATTTCTAAATACAATCTAGAACTTTTACAAAAAATGTCCTATGCACAATTAAAAATTGTATTGGCCACAGAGTTATTAAAAATAAATACTAAAAGATAGAAATAATTAATATATTTTGTCTATAACAATAAAAATAGTAATTAGTTCAGGTACAAACAAAAGACAGAGTCCCAAATGAAGATATAATAAGAAATCTTTATAACAAATCATAACAATCAATAATTATGTGAAAGAAAATGATAATGATGAAACATATACCAAAATTTCTGGGATAAAGCTAATGCAGTCCTAGGGGAAAAATTGGATGCCCACAAACATAATTAACAAACTATCAAAAGGAAGGATTAGTAAATGGAATTTTAATTTTTAAAAATGAGAAAGTCAACAAATAAATTTTAAAATTTAATAAAATAAACACAAAATAAAATAAAATAAACACAAAATCCCACGTATTATAAATTAGAAGAGGAATAAATAAACTAGAAACAAGAAAGGCCGCCAATGAAATGATAAATAAACCAAAGCCTACTTGTAATGCTTATTCCCTATGGTATCTTAGGTAAGTCACATCACTTTACTTTGCTGAACCTGTCTTCTCTTTTGTGTAAGGTATGGCTTCTAAGATCCCTTTCAATTCTAGATTAATGTTGCTAAGAAATTTCAATTTTACTCTTTTCACTATTTCTCAGAGACTTGTTTCTATCTCACACATTGTTTTATCATAATATTCCAAGATGAAATAGAAGGTAAATATTTTTGTACAAAAGTGTGAGTTTTGTCTAAGGACTATGGAGGTTGTATAGCTTAAGTACCAAAACAACCTAACATCTAAACTAACCTATCTCTGGTAATAACGCTAGTTGAAATTTATGTAGTTTTATAAGATACTTTTCTTGAAACTACATTGTGAGATGGGTAATGCAAATATAATTATTTCCATTTTACAGATGTGGTAAATAAAGATTGCCTAAGATCTTGCAGCTTATAAGCTTTCTGCACTTTCATGGGGAGCTCAAAGGCTGGGGGATACTAAAAACTAATTTTGTTCGGATATACATATTCAGATATGAGTGTGTCTGTTTTATTTGACTATATTTATTTGTTATAAGGGAACGATTTTAGGAGGATGGGGAAGTAGGAAGAATTATACTGGAGAATGGAGGAGGGATAATAGAAAAAGAAAGAATGGCAATGTGACATTTAAAAATATAAAGAAATTTGAGAAAGTTCAAAAGGGACCACAGAAAAGTAGAGCAACATTAATCTTACTATATTAGATTTAATATATACTTAAAAAATAAACTCTGATAGAGATTCACAGTTTCCTTTACAGTCTTTTTGCTGTTCTTTATATGTGGAAACAGTAATGTTGATGCTTCTCAGTTTCATAATAATAAAAAAAAGAGCTAATCTTGTCACAATTAAATTTTAAGTTACTAGCCTGTTAGATTTTAATAAGGATATCTGGAAACTGGAAGAATATCACATTCTCTTTATTCAACTTCTTTGCTATCAAACATATGTTTTGTTCTCAAAATTCTAAGTTTATTTTTGAAGCAAAGTTTGATTTTTTTCATGTTGTTTGCTTTAGGAAGGCAATTTTTATTGCCTTTATATAAATAACAAAGAAAAAATTTAAAATATTTGAGGATATTTTTAGATTTGGAAAATTTGTGGTAGGACATAAAGTGATTCCCGTTTTCTTAAGTCATTTTCAAGCAAACTCTGCTTACTTGCCAAGGGATTCTTACAGGGACTTCTGAGACTCAAGACTAGGAATCAGTAATAGTACACTATTAAGCACCTACTTTTTTGCCAGGCATCTTCCTGGGTAGTGAAAACACAAGTTCGAAGAATGAAATAATCTGTACTCACAATGAGCATACCTTCTAATATAGAACACAATAAGGGCATAAAATTTTTGTGTAACCTAAATCTAAATTTAATAACTACTATATATACATGTGTATATGTAATATATGTATATATGGACACACACATAATTATATATATGAGTATATACACACCCTAAGTATAAGGTAGTTTTTGAAGGAGAGCACCGGGGGTATGCTGGTAAATATTTACCAACTGACCAGAGGCACACATTAATCTGAATTGCTGACATTTTCTCCATCACTTCCTTAAGAATAAATATTCACCACTTCTCCAGTAGAGGCTTGGGGGCAGCCTCACTGAGTGAATGGGGTTTGTAGCATCCCAAGGAGCCTGGGGAAGACAGCTTTCCTGGCTGATACCTGGGCTCAGCACTGGGTTTGGGGAGAAGTTTGTTGAGCTTTCCTGGTTTGTTTAATGACATAAATTATTGTTGTCTTAAAAAAAAAAGAAAGAAGACATCAGAGCATGTACACAAAAAATTTTAAAAAAGAAAACATTCAACAAAACAATAATTCAAATCCTGGGGATTTCTGAATAGTAAATGTTCACACTGAAAATCGAGCAATTAATCACAGGTAAACAGAACTGGTTCGTAAGACCTTTGGAAGGCACTAGTAGCCAGTTAGTCAAGAGGCTTTTACCTATGTCCCAGGCACTAAACTAAGCCCTGAGGATACAAAGAAAGATAAAAAAGGGATGAAAGTGAGTCAGGGCAAATCAGAAAAGACTGCACAAAAGATGGTGCCTGAGCTGCATCTTAAAGGAAGACAGAGAATGACTGAACTTAAGGTGAGAAGGTCTGGGGAGGAGGAGGGAAGAGGGTAGGGAGTTTGTGTAAAAGCATGGAAACTGAGAAATGGAGTATTTTATAGAAGGAGCCTTAAGCAGGTCAGTTGGACAGGACCATAAAATGTATGAAGGATATGATATTTAATAAAGCTGAAAAGATAAGTTGGAATCAGGTTGTAAAGAGATTTCACTGCTGAATATTTGATCCTATGGGAAGCCACTGGAATTAATTGAAGAGGGGAATGATATGGTCAGACCTATACTTTAGAACTATCAAATTCCCTGTGTGCTGAAGTTTTCTATAGTTGGGAAAATAATCCTTAAATATTCTGCTCTGGTTAGACAACACCTAGAATATTATGTTCAGTTTTAGCATTTTATTTTATGAAGGACATTGATAATCTGGACAGTTTCTAGAGGAAGACAATCGGATATTTAAGAGTATTGCTTGAGATTATGCCTTATGAGAATATGTTGAAGAAAGAATGTTTAGCCTTAAGAGGAGAGTTGAGGGAGAGAAGAATGAAACAAGATGATAGCCACAGTAAGAGCTTAAATGCTCCCTGGAGTGAAATGAACTGTATGACTTTGAGCAAGGTATCTTGTTTTTAAGCTTTAACTTATTTCCTTTTTTGAAATGAGAGAAGGGGCAGGTGCTTTAGAGGATATCTGGAGTGTTTTGTAAATCTTAAGACGATATAAAAGTGATTTATTTGCTACTTTGGTGGAACCATGATCTCACTCACGTAGAGTTTTTTCTTAAGGGAATGTCTGACCCTGTGATGCTCTGACTCCCACCACCCTTTACTCTACTCCTAGTTTATCTCTCCAGGATCAACCAGGATCTTATAAGATCCATATCTTATATTGGATAAGTTATTATCCATTATAATGGCCCCTTCCTACCTTTCCAGTCTTCTTATACCTCTCTTCTGTGCTCTAATGACCCTGGCCTTCTTGCATTTCCTCAAATACAATATTCTATCTAAGCTCTTAGTCCCTTTGGAATCTACGGCCCATGCCTGGAATACTTTGTCCCATCACCTCCACCTTTTAAGTTTCCTTTACTTCCTTCAAGACTTAGTTCAAAACACCTTCTGCAGGAGGCTTTTACTCATCCCACTATCTACTAATGAGTTCCCCTTTCATATTCCCTTCTGGCCACTCTATAGGTATCTTACATACTCTGGCTAATTACATGTTGTTTTCTCCCATTGGGATATATACTCTAGAAGGCCAGAACCTGTTTTTTTGTTTTTTGGGTTTTTTTTTTTTTTTTTTGTTGTTGTTGTTTTGCTTTTCTTTGTATCTCTAGAGTTGAACACAGTGCCTAAAGCTTCACAAATGTTTGTTGCTGATTGATTGACCATTTCCTCAATAGAAGCATATTGCAACAATCTATGCCTTCTTCTCCAAGCAATTGGTCCATGCTCTCACATAAATGTTCCATTATTCAGGATGCCAGTGATTTTATTTTAGCTACAAACGTATTTCATAGGTACAAACAACGTGCCCGGCTTACCTCCTTCTCTGATCAGATTTTTCCTGGATGGTATCTTTTATTCTTCCTCTTGTGCCATAAGTCATCATTGGTCATATCCTTCAACCAACTGATTTTTCCTGTGAATTTTTTCTATTGTCCTTTGAGTCATCCAGAGATTATTATTATTTGTGTTGTTGTTACCTAAGACCCTGTGTGCTCAAAAGTGCTATGATTCTGTGCTTCAGTTCTCTGGTTGTGAAATGGATGGGTAAAATGCCAGGAATTATTTAAAAAATGCTTTGCAAGCAATTTTATAGTACAACAGAAAAGTGTGGAATGTTTGCCTAAATACAAATTAAGAAAGTCACACTCAAAAGTTGTTCCCGGCTAAGGATACTAGACATCTGGAAAGAGTTTCTTTTGATGGGGGATATTTTAGGGGGATAGAATAGAAGGAGTTGAGATAGAACATACTGTGACTATTGCAAAAAGATAACTAGATTAATATCTGAGGAGAATAAATTTTCAGGAAATTAACCCTAGATGGGGGAGGCTGGGACCTCTGCTACACTTTTGAGGACCAAGGAAATGCCTGTCCAAACATAATTTTCCTAGTGATCTAGTGAAGATGCTTTGGGTTGAAGGTATTGTCTATGGAATCTAACTGTTAAAATGTAAGTCCCAACAAACATGTTGACAAGGCCAACACATTAATGGCTACTAACAGATAATACGATTGTACTTATCAGTTCCCTAAGTTAAAACAAAGGAGTTATGATGATAACATGAGACTTGGAAGGGGCCTCAAAGATCAGGGTGGAGATAGCAAAAAGTTAGGGATACCTGGGAAAGAAGAGCAGATTTTTTTAGGGAGGGAGGAGTGGGCTGGGAAGTGGGAATTACTGGGAAGAGGAAACAAAAACAGATGGAAAGGATAACTAAAAGGAGGAAGAGGATGCCCAATTCAATAAACTTCACTTTAAGTGTCTTCTGTATACATGTTGTATCCTTTCTAAGATCAACATCAATTATAGATAATTGGGAAGAAGGTCTTTGCCCTCAAGAAGCTTTCTTTCTATTGTGGGGAGGAATATGTGCAGATGAGTAAATAAAAAGTCAACAAGATAATTTCAAATAAGAAAGAAGGTTGAAGGTAAGGTGAAGTATTAGGAAGGACTTCTTGTAGGAGGTGGTACCTGAATGGTGCTTAGAAGGAAGACTGGGATATTGTGAGTGTGATCAATTCAGTATGCATTTATTAAATGCCTACTATATACAACATGCTTGTTCTAGGAAATGGAGACAGAAGGACAAGACCAAAAGGTGCCTTAATGAATTTCCATTCTGCTCAAGGGAAATTCAGTATTTAAAAGATGTAGTGAATTCTTGGGAGTTTTTGGGGATTAAATATTTTCTCAATTGACTGCAGCTAATAACATAACCACTTTCATGAAAGTCTGTGTATTTGTTAAAGGTGTTCCCCTACTAAAAATAATAACTAATAATAATATAATTTAGGGATTGCAAAGTACTTTATGTATTATTTGATTTCTTCTTCACGGATGAGCCTGTGATTGTTACCTCCATTTTATAGATCTGGAAATTGAGGGTGAGAGCAATTCATTGCCTTGCCCAGAGTCACACAGATATTCAGTGACTAAGGCAGGATTTAGATTTAGGTGTTTCCAAATTTATATAGTCTATTCACTAACAATATCTGGATGTCTCATAAAAAGCTGAGAGTATGGTGAAAAGAATGCTGAACTTGGGAGGCAAGTTTTCTGGGCTGCATCCACCGCTTACTACCTATGTAGCCTTGGACAAATCAGATAAGTGTCCCGTGCCTCGGTTTCCTCCTCCTGAGCTCACGAGTAGGCTAACGACCGTTGTCTCTTCTCTCGGCAGTCTCTCGGACCCAGAGCTCTCCAGACGACCTGAAAGCCCTCACCTGGAATGTGAACCGCCTGAATGAGAGTTTCCGGGACTTGCAGCTAAGGCTCCTGCAGCTCCCACTCCGGGGGGACATGATGGAGCACATCTGGAAGCTTCAGGATTTGTTCCAGAACCACTCGGATTCCCTGCGCCTGCTGATGAGCTCCCTGCAGAGGCTGGAGGGCAGCGTGTGGAGCCTGGAGATGCAGGCCGGCCAGACGGAGCAGAGCGTCTCCCTCCTGCGGGACAGTAGCAGCCAGCAGCACGAGGCGGCCCAGATGCAGCTCTACCAGCTGCAGGTGGAGCACAACAGCAGCCAGCTGCTGCTGCAGCACCACGCGCGGCTCCTGTCCGAGCTGGCCGCCAGGGCCAGCAGTCTGGGAGAGGAGCTGGCCGAAATGACCGGGGCGCTGGGCGGCATCAACCAGAGCCTCTCCTACGACGTGAGCATCCACCACACCCAGCTCCGCGACCTGCAGGTGCTGGTGAGCAACGCCAGCGAGGATTCCCGGCGCATGCGCAGGGTGCACATGGGCATGGAGCTGCAGCTCCGCCAGGAGCTCGCCATTCTCAACAATGTCACGGAGGAGCTGAGACTCAAGGACTGGGAGCATTCGGTGGCTCTGAGGAACCTCACGCTTCTGAAAGGTACGCGCCAGGCAGGCGTCCGAGGCTCCGCCATCCGCGGGCTGGGCGACGGACCAGAGTTACCTCTCGGCGCCGGGCAGTGCCCCAAACTGCCGGGCAGGTGTGGTTCATTGGTCAGCTAGCTTTCGCAGCCCCCCGCGCTGCTCTCTTCCAAACAGCATCTCACTTTTCTTAATTTAACTTCCAAACGGCCCTGTTGCAGAGATCACGTGAGAATTATTCTTATTTTACAGATGAGGAAACTTGAGGTTGAAACTGATTTATTTGCCCATTACTCCATTAAGCTCCGTGGCCCATTGTTAGCTCACAAGTAATTAGGAGTTAAGTGACTTGCCTGGACTCCCACAGCTAGTGCCTGAGGAGTTAATTAAACTCGGATCTTCCTGATCTAGTCACTGCATTACCTATTGCCCGTTCCTGACCACTAACCTCTCCTTCTCCAGTCCCATTTTGTACACTTTTATTGTGATACCAATAAAGCCCCACCATGGCCCCAGCCGGTGGTCTCCAAACTTTTGTGTTCATACACAAGCATTTTGAATACGTACCCCGAATGTGTATCTACTTATTTAAAAATCACATACATTCGCCATTATGTGCATCATAAAACATGTGCAAGAATAGAAATGAAATAGGATGAGTTACAGATGACTCATGTTTGGTCTTTGACTCAAGAGTAAGCCCCCAGAGCTTACTAAGTGACAAGTGCTTTAAGAAGTTCATTTGAGGATTGAGTGAAGGTTGGAGTGAACTGGGCAGACTTGAGGAAAGACACCCAAATAAAAGTCTATTGAAATTGTCTAGATGAAAGGCTATGAGGGCCTGAATCAAGATGGGGGTGCATGAGTAGCGAGGAGACAGATAGGAGAGGCGCTGAAATTAAAACAAGTTTGGGCAAAGGATTGAATATAGAGGTGGCAGATAGTGAAGAGTGGATATGATAACCTGGATGATCTGGTGCTCTTGACAGAAATAGGGAAGTTTTGAAAAAGGTAAGTTTGGGAGGAACTACTAGGTAATGAGAGCTGCAAATGTTTGCAAGCTGTTGATGCTCGATTATCCTCTGCCCCATCCCAAGTGAAAAGATGGAAGCAGCTCTCTTGCTCACCAGTTACTACTGTGGAGAGCAAAGCTTGCCTTTCTGAGGGGGCACCTGCCAAGCCTTAGGGCGACTTGGGAATGGAAAGTGGCTACATTTGGGCTGGGATATTGGAGTTTCCCAGATTTAGAAGATGACAGATATTGAGAGCTGGAAGAGGAACTGAGCATCAAAATATAAGTCAACCAACATTTATTAAGCACCTACTATATGCCAGCTACTATACTAAACCCTAGAGAAACAAAAATAGCCTTGGGCAGGCGAACGGACCCTCTGGCTATTGTGAAACTCCAGGCCTGAGATGATGAATGTAGTAGGTTAGGGTTTAGAAGGGTGAGAATAGATGGGGTGGAATTGGAGACAAATTCCAGGACTGATTATCAGTTTCTGATTGATCACAAACTCTCTGGGGTCAGTCTATACCTTGATTCTCATTCGCTACCCTCCAGGACCCAGCCTTTATTTTAAAGACCACTGGCCTTGCTGGTAAACTTTTTTTTTCCAGAGAAAAAGTTTATTTTGCCATTGTAGTTTAGAAACTATCATGCAACTTTATACCCTTAGAAATTTGACTGGTTACCTAAGAATTTGTGACTTACACAGTGTTACACAGCCAATGTGACAAATGTGGAACTTGAAAACAATTCATCCTCATTCTGAGGTTAACTCTCTAATTGTTATACCATACTGTCAATATAATTGTTATACCACACTGTCTCTCACATTATAAACTTTAATTCCTTGAAAATAATTATGACATCCTCGCTATCATCTTTTATTCCCTTAGCTAAACATTTACTGGTAAACTTTAGACCTGTTACTCTGGCACTCAAAACTTTTCACAAGCTAGCCTTATCTCTCCAGTGATCCCTAATAAGAGTTTTTAGACTGAAGTCCCAATTCTGGTCATTGCGACTAGTGTGTCCTTAATACAAGTCCTTTTGCCCCCTTTAGGTCTCTCAGCTTCTTTATCTGTGAAATGAAGTGACTCTGGTCACCACTGCCCAGTGCTGCCTCGCTGCCAATGCCTAGGACATAATAAATGCTTCATTAATAATCATTAATCAATCGATTGATTGAAAGTGATTGCGTTATCAGGGTTTCAGTTTCTTAATCCATAAAAAAAGAGTTTTCAAATTAATGAACTCTAAGGTATTTTTCCAGACAGTTTGTGGAGCAATGGATAGACCTTGGAATCAGGAAAACTTGTCTTCCTGGGTTCAAATCTGGCCTCAGACGCTTTATAGCTATGTGATCCTGGGTGAGTCACTAAATCCTGTTTATAGTATCTCTGCCAAGAGAACCCTGAATGGGATTATGGAGAGTTGGAAATTATGGAACAATGATAAGATACTTTCCAGTGCTAAATCTACAAGCCCAAGAATTTTAAGAAGGGATATTCTTATCAGAAGGGGTTAGGCAAGAAGGAGATGGGGCTGAAAGAGGGGAAAAACCTCCATGATCAAGGAGGAGTATATTGAAGATATGTACAATTTGAGCCAGCACATATTTTTCTTTTTTTTTCTTATAAAAATTATATTCTCCTCCCTAATATTTCAATGTCCTTGTCTTTTATCCCATTTATCCCTTTCAACTTTTACTGAAGTCTCCCTCTAGCACACTGATATTCTTTGAAAACACATACATACACAGAAATTACTTCCCACTGAATTACTTTTGTATTTGTATCTTCAGTGAACATGGGAGGTACTTGATATTGCTCAGTGATTGATTCCCAAGTCCCCCTACCTCAAAAGAAAAAGAATTTTCCTTGTAACAAAGGAACATAACTAGGAATATATCCACACTTAACACTTATCTGGCATTCTTACCTCATTCTGTTCATAATCTATCCTTTCTCTCTCTCTCCCTCCCTCTCTATTCATTCTCTTTCTCTCTTCTCTTCTCTTCTCTTCTCTTCTCTTCTCTTCTCTCTCTCTCTCTCTCTCTCTCTCTCTCTCTCCACACAGTATTTCTTCAGTACGTAAGACCAGGAGAAGACAATAGTTCCCTAGTTCTGGAAAATTTCTCCCTCCTTCAATCTTCCCCTTATGTTTTCTTCCCCTTTCAGCCTCCAACACTGACAGAATAAATACTTTTTTCAACTTAGAGATGGATTACATCAATGGATGTAGTCCATGTTCTCTCATCCAGGTCCCATGAGCCCAAAGGCATGATAAAGCAAGCAAGATCCCAAGCAAGAAAGGGGCCAGTACCCAGATTTTCCTGTAATTGTTTTATGTCAGTGATTTGTTTTTTATATCTGATACTCACTTTGAATTTCTTACTCCTTTTTCTTTTCTTTTCTTTCTTTCTTTAAGTCTTTTTTTATTGCTGTATTTTGCTTTTTATAGCACCTTTATTTTGACTGTGTCTCTTCCTTCTCACAAATAATTAAAAACTTTTTTTAGTTTTTCAATCAATCATTTATTAACAAAATACAGGGCATTTACTTGAAATTCCTCTGTTTAGTTAAATGTTCATTCTCCCCCCCCCCCCCCCCCAAGAAAGATTATATTCAATTTTGCTGCAGAGGTGAATCTGATCCTTTGCCTTTCCAAACCCTCCCATTCTTTAAGGTGGAAGATGCCAAAATCTGTGTAATCCTGATTGTAACTCCATGATATTTAAATTGTTTCTTTTTGGCTGCTTGCAATGCTTTCTCCTTGATCTGTAAGCTCTGAAATTTGACTATGATATCCTGAGAGTTTTCATTTTGGTATTTCTTTCAGGTGATGATTAGTAGATTCTTTCGATTTCTATTTTGCCCTTTGGTGCTAATATATTAGGCAGTTTTCTTTGATATTTTCTTAAAAGATGTTTTCACAACATCTTTTAAGGTCTTTTTTAAAAATCATGCCTTTCAGATAATCCAATAATTTTTATATTATCATTTCTAAATCTATTTTCTGGATCAGTTGTTTTCCAATGAGGTATTTCAATATCTTCTATTTTTTTGTACTTTTTTGATTTTGTTTTACTGTATCTTAATATTTTATAGAGTCGCTAAATTAAAATAATTAAAGTTTTGTTTAATTATAATTTTTTTCAGTGAATTTTTGTACTCTTTTCCATTTGGTCAATTCTATCTTTTTAGGGAATTATTTTCCTTAGTAAGTTTTTGTATATCTTTTCCCATACTAATGACTTTTTTTTCATAATTCTTTTGTATTACTGTCATTTCTTTTCCCAAATTTTCTTTTAAAAGTCCTTTAAAAGCTCTTCCAGGAATTCCTTTTGGTCCTGAGACCAAATTACATTTTTCTTGTCTTCTAAGTGTGTGTCCCTATTACTATAGTAACTTTTTACAGCCAAACTCTTTTTTGTTTTGGGGATTTTTTTGCTCATTTTTTCTGCCTTCTTTGGTAACTTGGTGTGAGTTGGGCTCTGGTCCTGCACAGTCTCAAGCTTTTTGTTTGAAGGCTCTAGGTCTTTCTTCTGGCTTTTACTGGGCTTTAGGACTAAGCTGCTTACTGTCTCTGGAGGGTGCACTTCTCTTATGGGCTGTATTGAGGATGAATTCTCCCAGCTGGTCCTTTCTGGGTATGGGATTTAGCAATTGGCTTGCTCCAGAGTTGGGACCTTGCTGCTGGGTTGCTATGGTAACAGATCTTCCTGGTGGCTTGCCCTGGAGGAGGGTCTCACTGGTGGTTTTTGTTGGGTGTTGGGTCACTGGGGTGGGGCCTTGCTGGGCTGTACAAGATTACTCACTTGCTTATGGGGCTGCTGCTTTTCTGGTAGATTGCCCCAGGCTTAGAACCTTGCTGGTGAACTGTCCCAGGCCTGGAGCTTTGCAGGCCTCGTGCTGTGAAGCTGGCTGGCTGCCAGTCTTCGACTTCAGCTCTCCTCCCTCCTTAATGAGATAGAGCTTTCCTGCTGTATTAGTAACTGCTTTCCTGATTATAAATCAATTCTGAGGTGGTTTTCTAGTTGTTTGGAGGGGAATTTTAAAGGACTTTGGAGGGTTCCTTCCTCACTCTACCATCTTGGTACTGAAAGTCCTCCCTTTCTTTTCAAGATCCATTTGTGAAACAAATTCTCATTTGTTCCACTGGAAACTAGATTCTAGAAAGCAGTCTCTAACCCCATACCATTTTTCCATTTTAGGTCCCCCAGGACCCAAAGGTGATCCAGGGAATGAAGGAAGAGGAGGAACACCAGGTGCTCCTGGTTTGCCTGGACCAAGAGGTAAGTATTGCTGCTGTTACAAGCTTCTAAGTTCTCTGAGGTCATATGGCTTCCCAGGGAGATCTGCAGTTACTCAATTTTGAATTTTTCTAGTTTTATCTTAAATAACAAAATTAATGGGGCTTCCCAAGACACTATGTTCTGCCAGCATAACCAGGAATTGCTTGCCTGCTAAGAGGACAAATACAAAAGTGGATTTAAATGAATATTTTTTTTTCCTGAGGCAAAAGGGGTTGTGACAAGGAGGTGTTGTTTGAGGTCAAATTTGAACTCAGGTCCTCCTGACTTCAGAGCTGGTCTTCTATCCACTGTACCCCCTAAATGAATACTTTTTCCTGAAAATATTCAGTATCTGATGGAAGATTATGCCAGGCATTTTACAGAGTAAGAGACCCCTATAAATCAACCACAATTCATTAAACATCTACTGTGAACCAAGCACTGCAGATACAAAGGCAAAAGCAAAACAATACCTGCCTTCATATATTCTAGTGGGAAAGACAACATGTACACAGTGCTTATGACAGTTTATAAGTACTTAATAAATGCTTTTTCCTATAGAAGAGACAATAATACTAGCATTTATATACAGTTTTAAGGTTTGAGAAGTGCTTTATAAATATTATTCTCCTCCTCCCTTCCCTCTCTTTTTTTTTTGCTGAGGCAATTGGGGTTAGATGCCCAGGGTCACACAGCGAGGAAGTGTTAAGTATTTGAGACCAGAATCGAACTTGGGTCCTCCTGACTTCAGGAGGGTGCTCTCTCCTTTTCACCACCTAGCTGTCCCTCCCTCCCCTTTTTTAAAATCATAACGCTAGGAGGAGGGAGCTATTATCCTCATTTTAAAGATGAGGAAACTGAGACAGACAAAGGTGGTGACTTGCCAGGTTAACACAGCTATTAAGTCTGAGAGGACGGATCTGAATTCAGGTCTTCCTTTCTCCAGTGTGGTGCTCTGTCCGTTTCACCAACAAGCTGCCGTTCAGAAAGGAATGAGATGCAAAAACAAAAGATATCAATTAAAAATATAACTTACCAATTTGGGAAGGATAAACCTGAAGGATAAAAATTCAAAATCAGGCCTGAAACCAAATTTGAATGAATAATAACTAGCCTTTCCATAGGACTTTAAGGTTTATGAAGCATTTTGCATACATTATCTAATTAGGTCTTCATAATCTGTGTGACCTCTGAGCTCCCTTTCATCTCTGAAACCTATGACTTTATTTTATGTTACAGCTGAGGTGAGGGCCCTGATGAAAGGATGGCCAAAAGTGCTTTGGAGGGGGAATGGGCCATTACTCAGGGTTCATGATGAACATTGTGAGTTGATATCCTCACATTTCTTATTTTGCAAAATCTCCAAAGGAACCAATCTAAAACAATGAGGAATACTCCCACACCACTTAAATCTGTCCTCTTCTTCCTCTAGGTCTTACAGGTGAGAGAGGCTCTCCTGGGCTGCCTGGCCTGAAAGGAGATGATGGGGCATTGGGAGCCCCAGGACCCATGGGAATGCGTGGATACAAAGGTACTAATAATTCTCACAAAGACTGTGTTTCCCCAGAGCCTCTGTTTGTGCCCAAGCCACTAGTTGTCCGTCAGCTACAAGTGTCTCCTGCCAGAGGATCATGGCCTGTCAGAAAAGGACTAAAAGGAGTCAAAGTATAACCCCTTCTCCACTCTCATCTCGATCCTCACTATCTCCCCTTCTCCCCCGACAAAGTACAATAGCAACAGCTTGTTCCCAGTCTTGAGAAACCACATTTGGCCTTTCTCCAGTGGTTACATATTCTTAAAATTCAATAATATCCCTTCCCTTTCTTCATAGTCAATCCATTCCAAGAATTGATTAAGTTATACAAGATATTGGAAGTAAGAATAAAAGATATATATATATACACACACATATATATGAATATAAATGAAAAGCAGATTAACATATTTGAATGGATTTTCTTTCTTATTTTTGACTCAGAACTCCCAACCAGGAAATCATGCAAATGTATGTGTTGTATTTAGATAGATAAATAGGTAGAAAGGTAGAGACAGATCAGTAGATATAGACAGATGGATATACAGATACAAACACACTTTTATATGCTTTTGAGATATCTATATTTGTCTATCTCAAAAGCAGAGGGAAAGTAGAAATCCTTGAACCACAACAGTTAGTTCTAATGAGGCATAAATCAGATCTCAGTTCCAGGTATGAGAGTTCCTGTAACAGAGATCCTCTTATTTTATAACTCTTATCTTAGTTGGTACTCACAGGGCTCCTGGCTCTGTAGCACTTAATGCTGATCCATCAGTTTCTCAGGCAAAGCAACGACAAGTCTCATTTTTCTGTCATAGTTTTTCCTCCACTTAAAAAAAACTCCCTAATTCCTTTTCTTCTTCCTCTTTGGTGTTCTTCTTCCCATCCCATCTTAGTCTATCCCAGTTTCCAATCCTACTCATTTTAGTGAATTTTTATTTTTCCTAATGACTACCTTCTTATACTTGTATGGATTTGTTTGTTTGTTTTTAGGAATGTACTACACTTAGGTCCCTTGGTCCCTTCCTAAAAGTCTCTACTGTTTACCTAAAGCCTGAGATGTATTCCCATTGGATAGAAGAATATGTCTTTTGTCAGTAACTATTTGTTCTTGGACTGCATTCGATTCAACCTGACAATTTGTCTTGTTTTTGTTTTTGTTTTTGTTTTTTTTTTTATTTTTTGTTTTAGGTGAAAGGGGTCCTAGAGGAGAGAAAGGAGAAAAAGGAGATCGAGCTGGTGACACAGGTAAGGAGTTTATTGATTTTATCATCTGAATGATACAGTGATACTCCTAACAATGCTATGTATGATATGTATCTGAAAATCAGGAAACTGAAAAGTTCCTAAGAAATTCTATCTCTCTCCTGATGCCAGAAGTTCTGGTAATCTTATCCTCAAGTGTTCAGATAAGGGACAGAATGTTCCCATAGACTTAGAAACAGCACCACAGAATGTTAGTGCTGGAAGGGACCTTAGAATTGTTCTGATCCAACCTACTTTCTTTCTACCATTTTATAGATGAGAAAAACTGAGGTTTAGAGAAGGGTGAATTTGTCTAAACACATATAGCAAAGTAAGTGGTAAAGCCAGGATTAGTACCCCATCTCCTGACTCCTCGATGTAAGAGCTCTCTTCCCCCCCTCTCCCTCCCAATCCCCAATCCAACAAATGTCCTATCTAAAATTCTATATATTTGCTATAGTGAAATAATTTTTAATAGGTTCCCCTGTCTGTCTACTTTCTCTCCTCAATGACCATCTTTCTATGTAGGCCTTGGTATCACTGATCATTGAACCTCAGAGAGCCTGGTGAGTTTTTTGTTTTATCATCAATTAAGGTCATGGGAACCATTTGGGAGAAAAATATACCAGAAGCCTAAATTGCATCCTCAGTATCTCAGGATTTCCCAAGCACCAGCTGTGAGCTATCTGAGATCATTAGAGTTATAAAGAGCCTTGGGGGACATCCAAGTCCCCCTCCTTTCTACAGATGAAGAAACTAAAGATTCTTAGAGGTGTAAAATGGTTTTCTTGAGGTCCTACAAGTAATAAGCATTAGAACTGGGAGAACATAAACCTGGTACCTAGGGCTACAATCCAGTGCTCTTTCTACAGATTGTTAAAAGGTGATGAAAAAAATAGTCTTTGCATCTTAACTCTAGATATCAAAGGGACCTCAGCGATCATTTAATTGCGTCTCCTCATTTTATAGATAAGGAAACTGAGATCTCTGGATATTAGTAACTTGCTTAAGATCATGTAAGGCATGCTTCCTTGGAATTTCCCTCCTCATTATTGTAATGATCAGAGGACATTTACAGGCTTCCATAACCAAGAAGCTGTTAATCTGACTCTGCATTCAGACTGGCTGCCCCTGAAGCATTCTAAGTCCTTCTGCTGGAGCTCAATGAAGACCAGGTGGTTTGGCCCTGGTCATTGAATTATTAGGTTTGTTCTCTATCATGATAATGATGATGATGATAATTAGTATTTAGGCTTTGTACTTTCAGGTTTGCAAAACACTTTAGAAGCAGCAAGATGGCTCCGTGGATAGTGCTGGCCAGGAGTCAGGAAGGCATGAGTTCAAATACAATCTCAGACATTTATTAGCTGAATGGCCCTGAGCAAGTCACTAAATCCTATTTGTAAAATGAACTGGAGAAGGAAATGGCAAACCACTGCAGTCCCTTTGCCCAGAAAAACCTGAGGCCATGAGGAATTAGATGAGATCGAACAACAGCAACAAAGCACTTTATGTATTTCAGTCTCATTTGAATCTTGTAGTTGCTGGGACTGCCTCATTCTTAACTTTTTTGGTGTTAAAAATGACTCCTTGACAGCCTGATGAAGCATATGGACCCTTTCTCAAAATAATATTATTTTTGTTGTATTTTGTTTTGGGAATGGTTCTCAGACTTGAAGTGCAGTAGCCATTCACAGACCCAATCCCAGTATTTATAAGATTTAACTACTCCCTTTTCCAACTTTGACTACATTGCTTCTCTTTAGGCAGATTGGTCTGGCAAGAATACTGTTTTTAAATACATAAAATAAAAATACATGAGATTATGAAGGAACCCAATTACATTTTAAACAGTTATCAAAATGTGTTGTTGGTGGTGTTTTAAAAAGTTCATGGGGCCCAGGGTTAAGAATCTTTATCATTAAAAAGTTATTTCCAATCATCTACTGCAAAACTAGGAAGGAAAAAGAAGAGGATACCATAAACAGGTGTTATTATAGACCAGAGAATATGAAAGAATTGGGTTTTCTCCCTTCACATTTCCCTATAGTCTTCCAAATGAGCAGGATTACTGTAGTAACAGGGGAAGCATTGCAATCAATACTATATCTTTCACTTTATTGCAACCTTTATCCTCGCTTGGGGTTCCAGGCATCTGGAGGGTACCTTCTCTCAGGAAAGGTGCCCCAGACTCCAGGCTCCTGATTGGAGGCAAGCTATGGAAAAATCATGCATTACTGAGTAAGCTAACTAATCAAAAGTCTGTCATAATTATTATAATTCACAAAGCCCAGTCAAATACTTCACAATTTTCCTGAAGCTACATATAATTCTCTTTCCATGGCTGCCCGGGACTTCTTTGGGAGTGACCCAGACAAACTGGGTAGTTTGGCCTCTTACCTTAGAGACAAAAACATTTTTTTTTAGAAGAAACAAACATAGCCTGGGGATTATTTGTGATCTCTCTGATGAATCCAAGTCACACCCATGTTGGTTGAAAACTACATTCTGGATTTTTTTCTTTTTTTGTGACCCTGTTTGGTCATCCTTTCTCTGCTGGTATATCTTTTAATTCTGTGAAGTAAATAAATTCTATGGGGAGAAACAATGAAGGAAGAAAGCACAGAGACCTTTAAAAAGGAAATATAGAAGTTTCTTATACAAGATAGAGCCAGGATAAAGTGTTTATGTGCCCTGCACGAAACTTGAAAAATCACACACACACACACACACACACACGGTCCATCCTGTGGCTTTGGGCTTTTACTGTAATACATTTGATTTTACTGATTATAAACATACACACACAAATGCAAATGTGGCATATATTTATACACACACACACACACACACACACACACACACACACATCCCTATGTGCCATAGAGAGCAGAATTTTCTTTTAACATTTGCCAAGTATTTTTCTCATAACAACTCTGTTATGTATAGGTTTTGCAACTATCATTATCTCCATTTCACAGATGAGGAAATTGAGGCTCATAGACTTACCTAAAATTAAATAGCTTGTAAATATCAGAGGTATTCATCTTTCATTCCTTCCTTCCCTTCCTTTCTTCCCTTCCTTCCTTTTCTTCCTTCCTTCCTTCCTTCCTTCCTTCCTTCCTTCCTTCCTTCCTTCCTTCCTTCCTTCTCTTTCTCTCTTCCTCCCTCCTTAGATTTTTTTTTTTAAAATAATACCCTGGTTATATTCTATGTATTATATTTAATGTAACATTTTGTAGAGCAATTGAGTAGTATAATGGATAGGCCCTGGAATCAGGAAAACTCATCTTTTTGAATTCAAATCCATCCTCAGTCACTTTACTGTTGCAAGAGTGAGGTGAAGAAAGACTGAGGTCCTTCCTAAAATCATAATCCCAGGAGGGACCCACCAATGGGAAGAGGCGGACCCCAGTGCCTTCAGACTATAGACACTTTAGTCTATCAACAGACTATGGAAGGACATTTTAATAGGATTTTCTGGAATTCACATTCCATTGATATAGCTTTTAGGAGCCCAGGAACCCTGTGATGGTTAAAGTATCCAAATAAGACTTCAGTCCGTCCTTAATTGGAGTGCTTTACATACTTTCAAACTGGGGATACTCAAAGTCTTATTATATACTGTTTTGTGGATCAGACTCACCATCCATTCAGAGAAATTCATGACTAGAAGAATGGTTCTCTGTTAATGAGACGGTTCTGTCTCTGTATTTCATGAAGCCTTGTCCTGGAAGGCTTGGGAGGATCCGACAAAATATGTGCTCCATTGGTGTAGCCCTTAAGATCCCAAGGTCCCCTCCAGGCTCCCAGTTGAAGAAGGACTTCAGTGGTTCCATCAAAAAATGATATATGACAGGGCTTTCGCTGTGATGAGATGGTTTAATCCCTGTAATTCATGAAGGCCTGTAATTCATGAAGGCCATCTCCTAAGATGTCAAAAGATTACAATTGCCATCTATGGGAAGAATAGAATATGTACAAAATCCTTTCTGTATTTTATTTATGAGGAAACTGAGACTTTTCAGGCATTGAACAACTTTTCCAAGGTTATTGTAGTGAAAAGAGTGCTAGATTTGAACTCAGAAAGAACTGAATTCAAACCTTGCCCCAGGCATTATTAACTGTATGACCCTGAGCAACTTACTGGACCTCAGTTTTGTAGGATAATAGCTTTAGAGCTAGAAAGGATCTTAGATGTCACGAAGATCCCGTAGTCCTAAATTTATGACCCGATGATGTCATTGAGAGTGTTAGAGATCAAATAAAATTCCATCCACCTGAGTCTGTCAGTTGAGAATGGACAGACAAAACACAGTGGGGCAGAGCTGAGGAAGGGAGGTGTTAGGGAAATCTAATCACCCTCACTTTTCCCATTTCTTGAGGGTCCCAGAAAAAGGTTTCACTTGTTGGAATCAGGCCAAAGCATGTGCCATTGGTTCTCCAGAAAGCCCCAGGTCACAGAGCAGAGTGTGTGGTAAATCTCAACAGAGATGGAAACCCAGGGCTATAACTTGGACATGGCCCCCATGGGGACGGGGTGGAGCTACAGAACTGGGGGAAAGGGTGAGTCCACATTTGCTTGGCTGTGGAATCTATTTGCTGGCAGGCAAAGCTGCTTACATCAAGGCCTGACGTGCCATTCTTGAGAGATCGCTTGTTCTTTCCCTTTCTTAAGCAACCTACATCTCCCGTGAGTTTGAGAGTTCTACTCAGATCTAACTGAGCTGCAAACAGCCCATGCCTTGGACTGCACCACTTACACACATTTTTGCCTCTTTTGTGTGATATTAGAATTTACCTTACATTAAGTCATACATTTTATGCCAGATTCTCTCATAGTTACTCTGGGACTGTAGTCACATGCCCCAAAAGAACTAAATAATCTGATATTAATCTGGTAGATGTGTTTGTTGAGCCCTTATCGGTGTTCTGTGGAAGATCAAAGAAAACCAGAACACTAGAAAAGGATAAATATCTCAGTTTCAAAGAAGGAGCAAGTGTATAATCAGCAAAAAAATCAGTGAGTTGATCAATATTTATTATGCACTTACCATGTGCCAGACACTATGCTAAATACTGGGGAAACAAGAAAGGCAAAAGATAGTCCCTTTCCTCAAGGAACTAATATTTTAATAAAGGAAACAACATAAAAACAATTATCTTGAGTCTGACTTGGTATTAGAATGTGTGATTAAATAGCTGCTTAGTGAAATTCTAAAAAAGTAAAGGGCAGTCATATATAGCTAGAATGGCTTCATCAAAGATGTATCATGCTAGACCAGAGGTTTTCAACCTGAGGTCTATAAACTTGTTTTCTAAATATTTTGATAATCATATTTGATTATCCTTTGTAAATCTATGTCAGTTAGTCAAAAACATTTATTAAACATCAACTGTATGCCATGTACGTGTCCTTAGTTACGTACTAAACACTAGGGAAGCAAATATGAAAAAGTATAAAGATAGCTTCTGTATTTAAGGAGCTTACAATCTAATGGGGAGGCTGAAAGAATGGCCTATAAGGTATAAGGAAAGTACCCAGTATCAGAAAATGATGGAGAAGTCCAAAGGAAAACAGTCTGGTGGCAAATAAAGATATAGCCAGCCCGGCTACCCTCCCTAAATGGAGATTTTGTGAGGAATTCTTTGCTCCATTCTCCATTCATAATTGCTTCAAGGTTAGGGGCTACTGATGAAGTGTGAGTACCAGAGTTGATATGAAGCTCCTGGGGATTGATGTAGTAGTTTAAAGCAGTGAAATCTGTATCCTTTGTAATCCTATCAGGCACCATTTACTTATTTTAAAATTATTATTTATTCATTTTTAGCATTCATTAAAATTTTTTTTTGAGTTCCAAATTCTCTCTCCCTTCAAGCCATTCCCCCAACTCATTGAGAGGGAAAGTAATATGCTATCAATTATACATGTGAAATCATGGAAACACATTTCCATGTCATCCACGTTGCCCCCCCCCCCCAAAAAAAGTGAAAAAATTATATTTCAATTTGCTATCCAAATGCTATTTGGATAGTATTTTCCATCATGAGTTCTTCTGCATTGTCCTGATTCATCGTATTGATCAAAATAGTTAAATTGTTCATAATTGATTATCATTACAATGTTGCTGTCACTATGTACAATGATTTCCTGGTTCTGTTCACTTTTTTTCTGCATCATTTCATATAGGTCTTCTCAGATTTTTCTGAAACCATTCCCCTCATCATTTCTTGTAGTACAATAATGTTCCATCACAGTCATCACAGTGCTCAGCCATCCCCGAATTGATGGAGATCCTTTTCAGCTCTAGATCGCGAATCCTATGATCTTAATCAAAAGTTATATTAAAAATGAATGATATCCAACTCAAAGTATGTCTTTCCAAAGTTAATAAGCAAGAGCCACATGCAATTCTCTAGCGACCCCTTCTGGCTGATTATAAATGGATATTCATAAAAAAGGAACAAAGGGCATAAAGAGGTAAATTTATTGATCCCAACGACTATGCTCTTGGCGATCAGTCAATCAAAAAAAATTTTGCTAAGTGCCTACTAGACACTAGATATATATCGAGACAAAATTAAAGCTGACCTCAAGGAACTTATACTTTAGGGATAAGATGTACATAAATATTTGTTATTTTTGAGTCATTCAATCCTGTCTGATCCCATTTGGGATTTTCTTGGCAAAGATGTGGACCAGTTTGCCATTTCCTTCTTCCGATCAAATGATGGGAAACAGACAAATTGGGTTTAGTGACTTGCCCAGGGTCACACAGATAGTAAGTGTCCAAGGACAGATTTGAATTCATGAAGATGAGTCTTTCTGATTCCAAGCCTAATGCTCTAAATTGGTAGATACAAAATAGATATCAGGTGATTTTGAAAGGGTGCTTTCATGTAGAAAGGTGCTTCATGTAGAAAATGGCACTTGGATTAAAAGAAACTAGTTTTGAGGGACAGCAAAGATAATGAGAAATAGATTACATTGTGTAAGGACAATAAGAAGACAGATTTGACTGAACAATAGTATGTAAAGAGGAGTAATATATAACAAAATTGGAAAAATAAGAAAGGACCAGATTGAAAATAGCTTTAAACGGCAGGAGTTTATATTTGATTCTAGAATAGGAAACCACCAAGGTTTGTTGAATAAGACAATGGCATGATCACTGGCACTTTAGAAAACTCACTTTGGCAGCTGTATGGAGGATGGAATGGAGGAGGGAGAGAGGAGAGGAAGATCAGACATCCAGGCAAGAGCTGATGAGGGCCTGTACTGGCACAAACTTGAGAGAAACTGTGGAGGCAAGGATGGCAATCTTTGACAACCCATTGTATTTGTGGAATGAGGTTTATGAATTTGGATGATTGGAAGAATATTGGTGACAGAAATGCAAAAATGTGGAAGAGAAGTAGATTTGGGGAACAAAGATAATGAGTTCTGATTCTGAGATGTCTCCTTTGAGAGGCTTATGATATATCCATCTTAAAATGTCTGAAAGTCAGTCTGAGATATAAGTTTTGAATATAAGAAGGAGACTGGGACTCAAGGTGTAAATCTGTCCTCACAATGATGCAGGAGAAGAGGTTTGGTTTCCTAGAATAGATTCAAGGGTCACACCTCAAGTCTTTATGTTCAGACTAATGTTCAGACAAGTTCAAATCATTCAGATTTTCCTGAAAGCTCTCTCAGGACTGAGCTTAATCAAACCTTAGTGATTGAAAATGAAAAAAAATTGTTTAGCCTAAGTTTTGGTTTTGTTTAATAATCTAAAGATGTTCTAAAGGAATTTAAATCTGACTTCTTTACAAAGTGAAATGGCCCTGGGCTAACAGATGAATCCTGAGAGAACAGGTTAGGAAAGCTTAAGCCAAAGGTAGTTTGTTACATATTTCAGGACCCATAATCTCAGTAGTTCATGTGCTCATTGCCCCACTATAAATTGCAGACCTGATCTTCCTTGTGTGATTTGGGGCTATGTCTTTTTATAAATTCTCCTTAGCACACCGCCTTGCACATAGTAGAAAATTAACTTTTGTTATCTTAAATTAAAATAGAGATTGCATCTATCTTTTTATTCATCTATTTACTACATCTATTTATTTATTGTCTAGAAAAGTTCTGTGAAGTAGTATATAGAGTGTCCTACTTAGGGCTGGGAAGGTATGGGTCCAAATTCCATCTGTTTCATCCTGAGCAAGTCACCTAAGTTGTCTAAGTTTGTTACCTTTTCTGTAAAACTAAAGGATTAGATTAGATGTCTTCTAAGGTCCCTTTCAGGCTTAAATTTATGATCCTTCTTCTGGTTCTTTAACATATCATGGGTTTTTGTTGATGTTCAGTTATTTCAGTCATATTTCATGATTTCATTTGAGGTTTTCTTGGCAAAGACAATGAAGTAGTTTGTTATTTTCTTCTCCAGTCCATTTTACAGATGAAGAAACAGACAAGTCCAGATAAACGACTTGCCTATAATCACACAGCTAGTAAATATTTGAGGTCACTTTTGAACTCAGTTCTTCCTGACTCCAAGTTTAGCACTCTATCTACTGTGCTCCCTAGCCGCCCATATTATAGATATCAAAGCAATTTGGGTTGTCTTTTTATTATTTCAAACTCTGAATATATGACCAACTTTTTCCCCTTTATATCATTGATGATTTTAGGACCTAAAAAAAAAAAATCTATTTCATGGATCACTGTGGCAAATATGAGTAAACCAATTAGCAGGCAACTCTTGGTCATAGCTAAATAGCTAAAGTTTGTCTTCTGACCACATAGATACAGTTTGCCTCCAGAACCTTACTGCAATTAATAATCTGTCAACAAACATTTATGAAGCATTGATTGGCATTCTGTTAAATCCTCGGAACACCAAGACAAAAAAATAAAGCAACTCCCTTCAGGGAGCTCATGTGACAATTTTATGGGTAATATGTACTCCCCTGAAAATCAATTTATCATCAATAGAACAAAAATAATTTGAAACAAGAGCACTTTATTTAAAAAAAAAAAAAAAAAAAAAAAAGGAACAGCTAGTTAGTGCAGTGGATAGAGCACCAGCTTTCAAGTCAGGAGAACCTGAGTTCAAATTTGACCTCAGACACTTAACACTTCTCAGCTGTGTGACTGGACAAGTCACTTAACCCAATTGCCTCAGCAAAAAAAAAAAAAAAAAAAAAAAAAGATAGTGTAGACAGTTAAGAGTTACTCTGGGTAGTGGGTGTTGTGGAAAGATCACTGAACTGGGAGTCTGGATCCTTAATTTCCTAATCCTAATTTTGCTACTAATACACAATATAATTTTAAGTAAATTTGTGCCTCAGCCTCCATATCTTTAAAATGAAGAGACTGGAGCTTAAAGGTCCTTTATGGAAAAGTGCAAAGAGCAGCAATTGGATTTGGAATCTGAAAACCTTGTTTCAGTTGGGTTCAAATCCCAGCTCTTCTATTTACTCTCTGTGTAATTTGGGCAAAACATCGAAACTCTCTAAATCTCAGGGTCCTAATCTATAAAATTGGAAGAATGGGTTTAGATGATCTCTTCCAGCTGTGATATTCTAAATTTCTCTACTGGTTCTCCCTGGCACTCTGTAGCTTCTCTGGGGCCTTTTCAAACTTCAATGAGTGAGCAAGACTAGTTAAAGCCTTTTCCCCTACAGAGGGATTGTTGCTGTTGTTTGTCCTTTATTCTCAAAGAAGACATGACATTAGGGAGGTGATATTGTGACCTGCAAATGAGCTGTGCAAGCTCACATGCCTCAATTTCCCCTCCAGAGCTATCTGGGTTTAGTGGCCAGATACTGATCAAAATGAAGGACATAGTCCTGGATGCAATGGGAGACTAAGGTCTTCAACAGGTTTGACTAAGGCTGCTCCCATTCAGTGATTAAGGGTAGGTAACAATTGAGGCAGAGTCGCTTTTTCACTTTAGTCCAAAGAAATCTAAATGAATGAATGAATCTGGAGGGGAATATCTTCAGGGTTTCCAGCCCAAACAGAAATGACTGTTATTTACATTAATTTGAGTCAATCAGGACCCAAACAATGACCAAATGATTGGTGGTCAATTAGAATCAGATTGGTTTTGATTTAAAGCCTGGTCCTTAAGAAAGAAATCTAGCCGGTAAACCCCAAAATATCTTGGGAGGGTTCAGGGGTGCAAAAAAAGAAAAAAAATGTTTGATAAGAAGGATACCAATGAGGATCAGGCCAGCAAAGGCTTGCAGCTGGCTCCCAGATTCCATTCTCAATTTAAGCAAAAAGATCAAGTCTTAGACATCTGACAATGATTGTCCACCCCCCAATCCCCACTCCAGTGGAATAGAGCTTGTCTTGTAGGGGGTTGTAATTCCTAGCTCAGGTCATCCTTATTGGCAGGCAGTCAAGATCACGCTTGTAAGGGCAGTGTAATCATTATCAGATTTGTAAGGGCAGTGTAATCATTATCAGATGTCTAAGAACAGGATTCTGCTTTTACAGGCCTTTGTTGACATCTTGTAGTTGAGTAAGTCTTGTCCCTCAGAACAGTCTTTGTCTGTAGTTACTGAGGGCAATGCATTAGCATTTAGTGATGATGATAAAGACCAGTTAATTCACCCTTGTCTTGGCCAAAGGCTACATCCCTGGTCTTCCGGCTAACCAGCCTAACAATATGCCGTGACTTGTAAAGGAAACTGGGTGTAGATGGTCTGCATTCACTTCAGTGGAGGAGAGCTAACCAGGATTTGAAGCTTGGGAAATATGATTTGATCTCTGGGCTCTGAAGGCTACAGCTATCTAAATAAATTCCATGACTGTCAAAGTCAGGAAGGAGAACCCTTGGAAAGTGATGTTGACCTGTGTCATTGACCGCTGATTTTAGTGCTGGATAGGTAGAGAATCCGGAGCCCTGCCTTCTTCCCTCATACCAGACAAAAGCCGAGGGGGTCTGCAGGATACTAACAGGCTGACTAAGTTTTCGGCCACAGAAATTCTCTCTAAGGCTCCTGTCCTTTCCATATGGCTCCTATTTCCCAAGGATGACAAGAAAAAGAGGAAGGGAACAGGGCTCAGTTCCTCCCTAGCTACGCAGGAGGTCTTAGCCATTCAGCAAGAGAGAGGCCTCTTCACTGCAGGCTTACTGGGGCATTGGGAGTTCTTTCTTTACAAGAGAATAAAAGTTCAACTTCCTTAATGGGCAGATGGTCCAAATTATCCCACAGGCTCTCTGCTCTGTGCAGCTGCAGAAAATCAGAGCCTGTTTTCCCAGCCTTTGTGTTTATTTCTGTTCCCTCCAAACTCCTTTCTCCTCTTCATGTTTTGGTTTGGTGAGGGGTTTGGGAGGCAGCAAAAACAAACACTAAAGAACTCAAAAAGCCCGGAGTTAGGCCATTATTTTCTCTTTTCCTTTTTTCTCAATAGAAAAAGTTTCCTATACACAAGACAGGAACTGAGTGGGCCTTTCTAAAAGCAACAATCCAACAGGATTCAGTATCACTCCTTTATTGAGATTGCCCCATAGAGACTAAACTCTGATATCTAGTGCTCTATTCAACACTAGACCAATGAGGAAGCCTGCACTTGGGTTGGGTGTATCTCAAGGCAGGATGCATATCTGTCCATCAAACTTTTCCTCTTCTTAGCCCCTAGAGAAGAATTTTCATATTTTTTAAAGTCCAGAGATATGTTGGCTGTAAATACTCATGAAAGTCCATTGTAAAGAAATCAGCAAACATGACAAGTCTGGGCTTAATTTATTGTTTTGCTGATTGTCTAGATTTAGTTAGTAATGCAGATTAAACTCACAAGTGTGTATTGCAAACTTTTTTTTTTTCCATACAGAGACAATTGTTAAACTGTTAAAAGAAAATAAATATCAGCATATCCTGCATGGCTCTGAAGGTTTAAGATTCAACTCTAGAGCCCCCTGCTACATGTGCCTTTCAGATTGTTAACTTTGTTCCAACTCTCCCACAATTCTTTTTTTTTTAATTTACCCCTTTTTATTTTCAAAATGTGTGCAAAGATTATTTTCAACTTTCACCCTTGAAAAACTTTGTGTTCCAAATTTTTCTCCCTCCCTTCCCCCACCCTCTCCTTTAGACAGCAAGTAACCCAATATAGGTTAAACATGTGCTGTTCTTTTAGATGTATTTCCACACACAATTATCATTTATATATTTTGTTCTTACTTACGTTTGCACATGGTTTCTCTGCAATATAATATAACCTTTATGAAGGCACAATGCCTACCACAATCCTTGGCACATGATAGGCATTTAGTGAATGCTTGTTGGATTGAATTAAGGTAGAAGATACTTTTCCCACTGAGCAATTATCATTTGTCCCTTCATTTAGGGTAGCACCTAACCTAGTACAATGCCCTACAATAGATGCTTAGGAAATAATAGAGTAATAAAAGAAAAGCCAGAACTAGCACCTCCTGAGGAGTTTGAGATTGGAATCCCTCATTTTATTCTACATAGTGCTGTAAGAGTTTAGATCTTAATTTTGGATTTTGGTTTTTGGTTTTATTTTATTTTTGAGAAAATAAAATAATACATAGAAACTAGACTTGGGATTTGAGTCCTAGCTCTCTGCCTCATTTTTATATGACTATGGACAAGGCACATCATCTTCATTTCCTCATCCATAAAAAGAGTTAATAGTGTACCATTGTTGTTACTTAGTTGTTTTCAATTGTGTTGGATGCTTTGTGAGCCTTTTGGGGTTTTTTTGGGCAAAGATGCTGGAGTTGTTTACCATTTACATTTTTTTTCCAGCTCATTTTACAGATGAGGAAACTGGGGCAAACAAGGTTAAGTGACTTGCCCAGGTTCACCCAGCTAATGTTTGAAGCTGTACTTGAATTTAGATCTTCCTAACTCCAAGGCCTGAGCTCTATCCACTACACCTGCCAGTGTGGGCAGTACAAATGCAAGAATAAAGAAAGACAATCCTTACCTTGGGAAAGACAACACATAAAAGGGACCTGAAAAGGAGGAGGGGGCAATATCAGACAGGGGCATAGAGGAGAAATCGTAGTCAGGAGCAAAGCTAGGAGAGGACGAAAGGACAGGAGGAGGAATTGTGGGGCTGGTCTGGGAGGAATGCATCCACCAGAGTGGGGCTACAAAGGTGCAGGGCTTCCAGGTGAGAAGGCTTCTGAGAGCATGGCAAAGTGGGAGAAGAGTGAAGGAGTGAGCATCGGGCTAGCCTGGGATTCACAGACCATAGGTCATTGATTTAAAGATGACGGGAGCTTGGAAATGTCCTGGGCTCTCCTCTCCTCTTGCAGAACAGGAAACTCAAATGAAATGACTTATCTAAGGTCACATGGGAAGTGAGGAACAAAAGTATTTTCCTTTTTTTTCTTTTCTATTTTTATGATGAGTTAGGAAAACATCAATAGACAAATATTTACATGTACAAAGAATAGAAAAAAAGGAATAGGAATGTATATGAAATCAGGAATCTATCATGATTAGCTTGTCCATATATCTATAAATTTAACACAATAGTACAGCCATGAAACTTGAGGCCCAGAGTTTGAGGCACGCCTTAGGCAGTGGAATAAGCAAGGAAGTAAGTAGCAGAGAAAGCTGGGAACAGAACTCTGGTCCCTTTTCTGGGACCCTGTACCTCTTCCCACTGGTTCCCTGGAGTGCATTTAATAAAAACTGAGGAGGCCATTAAAACATTAGTTCTGGGGAGGGGAATCCCAACCTATTAAAGGTTTACAAGGTCTTTTGCAAATGTCTCAGAGACAGTGGGTTGTGGAGGCTGAGTGGCTGCATTCCTGGCCCAGCTTGCTTAAATAGAAACATCCAGTTCATATTAGTTCTCTTGGAAACTTGCTGACAGCAGGAGCCAGTCCCTCTGCCCTCCAGCCCCAAGTCCTCAGCCCCATTCCCTTTCTCAATATATAGAGGAGATTCTAACAAAACTTTGAGGGAAGCCAAGGAAGTTAGTCAACTAATCCAATTGGAGAAAAGATAGAGAAGTTTTTCTTCTCCATCCCTAAAAGAAAGAAAAATATAACTTAGTTACTGGCTGTGAGTCAGAGAGGGTATGGGGGAAATTTAAATTCTAGTATAGGTGAAGGGTGTGAGGTAGAAAACAAGGAGTGGTGCTGGAGTTGGGCAACCTTGTAATATAGGGTTCATAGCTTTCAACAAGCATTTATTTTCACATTTATTTTTCGACTGGCTCTCCCTACCTTGCCCAGGCTGAAAGTGCTACCTAGTCCCCCTCTGATCAGCATGGAAACTTTAACCTGATCCATTTCCAACTTGGGCCAGCTCATCCCTTAATTTCCAGAGCTCACCATATTGGTTCCAGATTTACAGCACTTACCAATCAATACCCAACTAGCTATAGTCCTCCTGCAGCTCAAAACTCCCAAATTCAAGCGATCTGCGGCCTCAGCCACCTGTAATAGGGACGACAGAGCTCAACAAGTATTTGTCAAGTGTCTACTACCGTGTGCAGATACTAGGCTAGACAGTGGGGTTACAAGATTAATAATAAATAATTATTATTACTATAAATAATAATAAATAACAAAAGAGTCCCTGTCCTCGAGAAGCTTACTAGCTTCTCTAGGAAAGTAGTATGTACACAAATAAGAAATACAAAATATTTACTTTTCTTTGTAAGTTCTTTGGTGGAGGGTGAGCAGGGAGGACACCGGCACCTGGTGGGAGAGCAGGATAGGGCTTGAGTAGGAGGTGGTACTAACCTTAAAGGAAGTTATTTTACTTTTTTGAAAGTACGGAGGCAGGACCAAGGTACCTCCTGATCCTTTAGTGACAGAGATGGAAGCTCTGAACTTCCCCAGAGCTCATACTTTCCCCCAGCAGCTGTAAGACCTCCTTTGAGTATCCTGTTATTTTGTCCTTACGTCTATTAGTGTTAGACACATTTGTACAGTTGTGATAATGGGAGGTGACAATGGCCTGCCCTGCTGAGCCATCATTCCAGATATAGCTATTACAACCAGTGCTGATCCGCTGTAGGAGACAGCTCACTTCCCTCCATCGTGGGCTCTGGTTTCTCCTACGCAACTTGGAGATGATCAGCCTGTCATCACAGGGCACCATCACTCTCTTGGCACAAGAGGACAAAGTTAGCAGACGCCAAACCCATCCAATCATGGCTTCCAGAGGAATCACTATTAAAATTTTTTTGGACAGGAATACTGACAGGAGAGGTAATTCTGGTCCCCGTTGTGTTACTAACCAGCTGTAGGATCTGGGACTAAGTTACTTACCCTCAGTTTCTTGTTTGCAATACAACTGGCATTAGCTTTCTGCAGAAAAGGGCACCAACAACAAACCTTTTTTACTTTACAATATTTTCTAGGAATGTTTTGTTTTTCACCTTCCTCTCCTCATGTTGCAGTTAGGATAATGGATAAGGATGCTGGACCTGAAGCCAGGAAGACCTGGCAGTCTCAGACACTTACTAGCTCTGTGACTCTGAGTAAATCACTTAACCCTATTGCCTCAGTTTCCATATCTGTAAAATGAGCTGTAGAAGGGAATGACAAACCATTCCAATATCTCTGCCAAGTAAATCCCAAATAAGGTCACAAAGAGTTGGGCATGACTGAAACAACGGAATAACAACATAAATATCCTTTAATCATTATGCTGATTTAAGATATTACTATGTAGTAAAGAAAAATGGCTTTGTGGTAATTCATGTGCACAGCAAATATATATGAGCAAGGGCAATTTATGATATATTGCTACGGATTTGCAAGAAGGTGTAGTAGATAGTGCTCTTGGAGTCAAGAAAACCTGGATTCAAGTTCATCTCTGACATTTACTATCTAGGGAAATTATTCAACCTCTTAATGTTCCAGGCAACTCTGTAAAGATTATAAATTGCAGAGCAATTACTAGTCTGCATTGGTAGATGGAATCTCCTTACTGACAGTTCCCTGTACCAGTGAAATCACTCATCTAAAAAAATAAAATTTTAGGCACTTAAGGTAGTCACAATACACAGCCATCATGTGAAGGATAGGCTTGGATAAAATTTGATAATCTAAATTGCAAAATTTTCGGTTTTGGAAATGTGTTTGCATTGATGCCTCTTATTTTTACATATCTGTTATTTTTATAGCCCCATCCCCCTACAGAAAATTAAACTTTAGTCTTAAAACAAAGAAAAACAGCTAAGCAAAATCAGCTGTTAGCATGTCTGACAATGTACAAACATCAGACATTGTAGCCCTGTTCCTCTTTAAAGGGAGAGAAGCTTGTTTCTAAAGCTTTTCTCTGAAATTGAGGTTGGTTGTTATAATTCAGTTTAGCTTTCTTTTAGTCTTCTTTTCATTTACATTATTGTGGTTATTGTGTATACTGTTTATCCTTTCTTCTTATTTCACTGCATTATTTCATTTAGATTTTCTCATATTTCTCTAATTTTTTCTCATTTGTTATTTCTTCCTACATAATAATATTGCATTACATTCATATCCCATTACATCCTGTCATTCCTTAATCAATAGGAACCCACTTTGTTCAAAGTTCCTGGATACTCAAAAAAAGCAACATCAGGTTTTTGAAAGATTAATACATCATTACACTTGATTACCTTCTCTAATTTTAAAAATGTAGCTCTTTAAATAGCTAGGCATAAATGCTAATCTATGTTATTGAACATTATTTTTTAAAATGATACACACAGGAATATTTAAAGAAATATTTTTATCTAAGTGTTTTTTTTCTAGGTGTATGTAATCTTGTTCATAGATTGTTAATTCGTTTTAATTGATCAAATACTGTTTAATCTAATCCCAGTTTTCCCCAAAATTGAATATAACATGTCTTTCAACACTCCCTAAATTTCTTAACTTAGAATCAAATTCTTTTTAACATCATGAATATATATACTTTGGAGCATCAAAAAGTATTTGACTTTTTTCATCTGCCTTCAACTTTCCTCTTTCACATCTAGAAGTCATCTATTTGCACTCTTAAGCTAAACCAAAAAAAAAAAAAAAAATTGTTTTACTTTTCCCTTTGGCTCCCCCTTGTTCTAGCTTTCCTACCATTTGGGGACAAAAGTAGATGTGGAAGCCAAAGAATTCATTCTCTCATTTGCAGTCTTTACCTCAGTTTGAAGAAGCTACTTTCACTTCTTGGCTGGCTGACTCCAAAATTCCTCCTACTAGAGATGACTAGATATTATGTGTTGGCTGATTAATTTAAATACACTTTGACCAGGGCGGCTAAGTGGTGTAGTAAATAGAGCACCACCCCTGAAGTCAGGAGGACCTGAATTCAAATTTGACCTCAGACACTTAGCACTTCCTAGCTGTGTGACCCTGGGCAAGTCACTTAACCCCAATTACCTCAGGGCACTTAACCGTAATTGCCTCGGGGCAAAAAAATATACACATTGACCACATACCCTTCAGCTCTTTTTCACAAATTTGGTTTAGAGCAATCTACTTCCTCAGCCTACCTTTTTCTGAAAGGGACCAGCTCCTTCTTCAACCACAAATCTAAATTTACTAAAGCATAATTAAAAAAAAAAACAAAAAAAACCAGAACATAGCAAAGTCCTAAAAGAGATTTAAGGTCATTTTATCAGAATTGTCTTTTTTTTTTTTAAATTAAAATATAGAAGCTGTGGGTAGAAGTTAAGCATTTTATTAATTGAACATTACCTAGAGAATAGAAGCCAGTGTGTTAGTGTTTAGGGAAGAGTTGGAAAAGATGAGTGTGACATTTGGCTCTGCTCTTAACTCATAAGTAATGACTCTGAATTCACCTTAGGCATGTTGTTTACCCTCTCTGGACCTCAAGTATCAAATAAAAAAGGTTGGACAAAAATCTCCAAGTTCCTCCCCAAGTCTCAACTTTCTAACATTTGAAATTTTTTGAAATACATTCGGTATATATGATAAGGGAATTGTTCTTTAATTTCACATATATGTGTCTGATCTTAGGACAATTTCTTTTTATTGGCATGTTTGGGGATGTTTATAGTGTTTTTGTAAAGTAAATCAGTTTTAAAAAAATGATGAATAAACTAAACTAAATCATTATCTTCACTACACTCAATGTGGATCTTGGCAGTTGACCCTATAAGCATTAGTATACATTCCACATGTGCTATCATCACTGCCTGCAAGAGGGATAACTAAATCTCGTTTATGCTTTCCTTACTTTGAAATGTCACTACAGTTATTTGTAATGCGTGAAAGGCTTAGTGATTATTGCTTTATAATAGCACCCTCTGCTGTCTCATTCCTCCAACTTTCATAGGAGATGTAAAGCTGTTTGCCCCAGAGTGGACAAAACTCTGAAATTTAAAGCATAAATCAAATGTTTTTTGTTTTTTTTTCCTTACTCGTAATTGTAATTCTAATGCTATCTTGCATTGAGGCTCAAAATAGAGCATTTTCCATAACTCGAGTCACAGGGGGAATACAGGGTTCTGCGACATCTGTGACTTACTTGGGTAGGCACGCAGGCCATATGATTCTCCCATTGGTATGATGGAAAGTAGATAATTAATCCTTCATTTAACATATGTGTTTGTTCTTAGAAAAGTCTCATTTCATTGGTATGTTTGAAGATGTTTATAGTATTTTTTGTAGAAAAAAAAAAGATCAGTAAATAGGGTTTGCTGAGCAGCAGGAGAATTGAGACCTCCTCCCCAAATCTCTTAGGGATTCTTCACTCTTTGCTTTTTCAGAGATGCAGAATAATGAGAGCCTAGGTCCACAGTAGGTTCAAGGATTGTCATGATTCCCATACCATTGTTGAAGAAGGGAAGGGAGAAATGAGAAAACAGGGCATAGGGATATATTGACTGAAACACAGAACATTAAAAAGAGACCCACTTAAAGTTTGGAATGAGTGAATTCAGGAGGGGAATGACATCTAATTGTGACATGGAGCAAGAATCACAAAGCATGTTTTCTCTTTAATTGGATTGCGATGAGGTAGAAGATGGCACTGTATTTCAAAGATTAAAACTTTCCCCCAGCCCAGAGATTTTCTGATGTTATTGAGAAGGCAAGGTGAGATTCAGAGCTCTGCTCAAACTCAAACCTAATTAGTTTTGTTTAAAAGCACTTCTTATCAAGGGGTGTGACCCTCCACTACCTATCCAAGGTCAAGTTTATCCCCCAATTTCTTCCTATCACCCATCCATAATATCTCTATTACTTTCCTATTCTTCTCAACCAGTGCTCCTCTATCTCATACACAGAAAGATAGATCATCTCTTCCTCATGTTAGTTCTTAAGGCTCTGACTTAGAGGAAAAGACACAAAATACATGGGAAAAGGCTATGTAGGAGAAGAAATCCTCAAGTTACAAATTCTTGTGAGAGCATTTTGATTGTAGAATCTTATAGATTTTCCCATTCTGCTATAACCTAGAGTTCAAAGGGATGGGAAAACATATCACTAGTATTAGACAAATTCCTAACATTGAAAAAATTACTACAAACTATTTCCAATAAGAGATGGCAGCTGGCGAGAAATAACTCTATTTGAGTCATTTGCAAGACTATCTTCAGAATGTAAGATCTCTGCAATCTTGATTTCCCCAATCCATTTAACTTATACTGATCTAGTTATGTAGGTCACAGCTGATGATTTACATTGCCTGCAAAGCTATTAAAGTACCACCTGGAACTGTGATCCTGTTGTCTATAATAATCTTTCTTTTCACTACATCAAAAAATTGTATTATAAGCAGGAGTTCCCAACTAGTAAATCTTAAATAAATTATCTTTGTAGATCTGGAAACCTTAACTAGAGGATCTTATTCTAGATGACTAAAAGGAAATTCTCCTGCCTTCAAGCATCTTATGTTCTTCTATAAAGGAAGACAATACATACATATATAAATATGTACAAAACATATGCAAAAGAAATGAAGATAATTTCAGCACTAGCAACAAGATGGAATCAGCTTTTACTGTATGTAGGATCCCAGTAAGATCTGCTGGAAAAGGGGAGAGGGGGGAGGAAAGAAAGAGTGAAAGAATGCATGACAACTGTTTTTTGTTTACATTTCACAATTCTCTCTATCTCTTATTTATTCATAAATTCTTCTCCTATCTATAAGTCCAATAGGTAATTTTTTTCAATGCCTTGAGATTTTTATTTAAAGTTTGTTTCAAATTCTATCCCTCCCGTCTCTTCTTCTTGAGATAAGCAATCATATATAGTTTATACATGTGCAGTTATGTAAAATATTTTCATAAAGTCATTTTGTACAAGAAGATTGACATGAGAAAAAATGAAAATAGCATGCTTCAGTATGTATTCAATCAATATCAGTTCTGTTTCTGGAGACAGATGGTAAGCTTCATCATTAGAACTTTGGGATTGTCTTGGATCATTGCATTTCTGAGAATATTTAAAATCATTTACAATTCTTCATTGAACAATATTGCTGTTCATGTGTATAATATTCTCCTGGTTCTGTTCACTTCATTATGTAACAGTTCATATAAGTCTTTCTTTCTAGGTTTTTCTGAAATAATCCTGCGTGTCATTTCTTATAGTAAATGAATATTCCATTACAATCACATACCACAGCTTATTTAGCCATTCTCTAATTGATGAGCATCTTTTCAATATCCAATTCTTAGTCACCACAAAAAAAGAGATGCTATCAATATTTTGTGCAAATAGGTCCTTTCCCCTTTTTTGATGTCTTTAGGATAAAGACCTAGCAGTGGTCTTGTGGGATCCAAGAGTATGCACAATTTTATAGCCCTTTTGGCATGGTTCTAAAATTCTCTCCCAAAAAGTTGAATCAGTTTACAATTCCACCAACAGAGCATCACATCTGTTTCCCCACATCTCTTCTAACATTCAATATTTTCCTTTTTTGTCATATTAGCTACTCTTGATAGGTATGAGATGGTGCCTCAGAGTTGTTTTCTCTAATCAATAGTGATTTAGAGTATTTTCTTATATGACTATAGATAGCTTTAATTTCTTTGTTGGAAAACTGCCTGTTCATATCCTTTAACTATTTATCAGTTGGGGAATGACTATATATTTGAGAAATGAGACCTTTATCAGAGATGTTTGTTATAAAATTTCCTCCAAAAATTTCTGTTTTCTGGAAATTAAGGTTGAGTTGGATTTGTTTGTGCAAAACCTTTTAGCTTTATATAATCAAAATTATCTATTCTATATTTTGTGATGTTTTCTATATCTTTTTTGAACCTAGATGCTTCCCTTATCCATAAATCTGACAGATAAACTATTCCATGCTCTCTTAATTTGTGTATGGTATCAACCTTTATGTATAAAGAATGTACATTTTGTACATATACAAAATAAGGTTCGTCTTATTTTGGTATAGGGTGTGAGATGTTCAACTATATCTACTTTCTGCTACATTGTTTTCTAGTTTTTTTTTTTTTCCCAGCAGCTTTTGTCAGTTTTTATTCTGAAAGCTTGGATCTTTGGGTTTATCATATACTAGATTACTATGGCTATTTACTATAATGTAATTTATATCTAATTTATTCCACTATTGCACATTCTTTTTCTTAGCCAGGACCAGATTGTTTTGATAATTACTGCTTTATAATACAGTTTGAAACATGGTATGGCTAGACCACCTTCTTTTTCATTTTTTCATTGATTCCCTTGATATTTGAGTTTTTACCTTTCCAGTTGAATTTTGTTATTATTTTTTCTAACTCTATAAAAATTTTTTTGATAGCTTGGTATGGAACTGCATAAATAAATGAATTTAGGTGGAATTGTCATTTTTGTTACCTAGGTTTGAACTACCTGTGAGCAATTAATGTTTTTCCAGTTGTTTAGATCTCAGTTTATTTTTATTATTGTTTTACTTGACCTATAAAGTCGTTGGTATAGGGAACTTCAGGAAAAGGATTTCTACTGTAGATTAGCACCTACTCTTCAATCAATCTTAGAGAGTTGTTTGGTGGCACTGAGAGTTTAAGTGACTTTTTTAGCATTGCGCAGAAAGTACGAGTATGTGGTGAAACTTGAATCCAGGACTTCCTGATTCCCAGGCTATTTTTCTGTTCATCATGCAGGGCTGCACTTCTATTCTTTGATGGATTCATTCTTTAATAACAACAATTTTAGCTAACATGTATACAGTATAGCAGTTACTATGTACTAGGCACTGTGCTAAGCATTTTACAATTGTTATTTTATTTGATATTCTATTGAAAGATTGCAAGCAGTACTGCCTTTGATTTTATTACATTTCTGATACTTTCTATAAAAGTTTCAACGAGATGTCATACATGCTGAGGCCCTGAAAGCATTTCAGCTTCTTCAGGTTTGGAGTTAAGGGGGAGAAATAGCCTTCGCTGAATGGGCACATGCAGTGTTGGGTTTGTAAGTTCTGGGAGTACTTAAAAACTTCCAAAATTATGATTTCATCTTTGTGGTTCCATCTCCCTTCACTGTTACTCTTCAAAATTCTAAGAATTTTGAATTCATCAAATGGTTCAGTCAACGGTTCATTACCCTGCTACTGCCAACATTCAGATGAGCCTCTCCAGGCTTAGCAAAACTGGTCTTCCAATAACAAATGTTCAGTTCCTTGCTGGCCCTGTATCTGAGGTCTTTTCATCTCTAGAAGAACTTTCAGAACTTGGACTCAGATGGCACAGTCTTAGAGGGATCAGGATCAAGTCCACATCATTAGCAGAATTAGAGGAGGGATTTATATTTTAAAAAAACCCAACTATTTCTATGGTATCCTAAAAGGAATAAAGCTGGTCTATTTTTTAATTTAAATAAGTCATCACCAAGATGAAGAGTTTGAATCTTTGTAAATTTTCAACCCTGCAATAAAGCAGCTTTTGATGTACTTAAAATAGCAGTTCCAAGGGTATGTTGCTATGGACAGTTTCTGTGAAAGAATGTAAACTCCTCCAGTGCCTAAAAGTACTTGACACATAGTAGGTGCTTAATAAATGTTTACTGATTGAACAGGGATTTCCTTCTAACCCCCTTCCCCTCCAGTCCCTGATCCCATTGAAGGCTGGACTTAAGCACTGTGCCCAGGAGAAAGCTTTTTGGCACATGAGGAAAGAACACATACTTACTGGGCTCAGCACACACTCATAAAGAACTTCCTAAGTGTCAGGCAATTGAAGATTCAAAACAAAACAAAACACCATAACTACACAACCCAAGTCCTTAACCAAGGAGGGTGGTATATGTACACAGTTAAATATAATGCAAGGTAGGAAGTAATGGAAGCAGAGGAGAAATCCAAAAGTGTTCAAAGAAAATTGAAACAGAAAGGATGCTCTTAAATGATGGGATCAGGAAAAGCTGAAGGAGGGTGATACATGACCTGGGTTGTGAAGTATTTCACCAGGCATTGAAGGGGAGGACTTGGAGATGAGGGGATAGGGAGGGAGGGGGTGTCCAGTACAAATTCTTCATTGGGAATATAGAATAAGATTGAGAAATGGATCCAATTTGGCTGGAATATAGAGTGTCCAAAGTAGAACAATATGAAAGAAAATTCAAAAGGGAGGCTAAAGCTAGACTTGTAGAAGGCCCAAAATGACAAACTGAAGAACTCAGGGAAATTCAGAATCCTAGAAGGTTTTTGAGTAGGGGAGTAACACAGGCACTCCTGTGAATCAGGAAGATTAATTTCTCAGCTATGTGAAAGATGGACTAGAGAAAGAAGAGGTTAAAAGCATAGAGACCAGGTTGGAAGACATTACAACAAAGGTTATCAGAGATGATGGGAAGATGAAGGAGGGCGATAGCAATGGAAATGTAAACCAGCAGACTGATAGAGTGGAAATATCTAAAGGTCACACAGTTTGCCTCTTTGCCTAATGTGCTAGACAATACCTAAATTATTATTACTCTATAGTTATTCAGTCATTTTTTATTTGTGTTTGACTCTTTGTGACCCCATTTGGGGTTGCCTTGGCAAAGATACTGAAATGGTTTCCTATTTCCTTCTCTAGCTCATTTTACAGATGAGGAAACTGAGATTAATTACCTTTGTCAGCTAATGTCTGAAGCTGAATTTGAACTCAGGTCTTCCTGTTCCAGGTCCATTGTTTTATTCCCAGTGTCACTTGGCTACTTAAATTCAGAGGATATTGTTATAGTTCTTTTGCCTACCCACTTCTCTATAGCTATATTATTGGAGTTTGGGGGATCCAGATTTGTTAATTCATTGGAAAAAGGAACTCCTGGTATGGAAGTCCCCTCTACCAATGCAGATCAGTACTATCTGGAGCACTGAGCTGTAACTTGCCTCATATCACTGAGCTTGTATGTGGATTAGAAATGGGAATTGAACTCAGGTCTTCTTGCCTTGGAGGCCAGCTTTCTATGTACATCTCTATTGTGCTTTTATTCTCAGTCCTTTGTAAAAGATTCTCCAAGTTCCTGGCTGCCAGCTAGGTGGAAGGCCTATTTTGATGAGCTTGAAGGGGTCACTAGTGAGATGTCTCATATAGAAGAACCTTTAGTGAAGCAGTAAGTTTGCTCAGGGCCACCAGCCAGGCTTGGGCAGTCACAATGGCACTGGGTGTGATTAATTAGAAGCGGAAACATTGCATTGTGTGAGTTTCCAAAAGCTCTTGGTTGCTTGGTGGGGAAGTTTCACCCCCAGGGTAAGGACTGTTGACACAAAGCCATCACTTAAACCTTCCAGCCACAGAAACCCAAGGTTCCTAACTTGTCCCAGGCTCCCCACCCCAGGCTACAGAGAGAGCCACGGTCTGAGTCCATCTGGAGAGGTTCCAAGCCCTTTGCTGGATAACATGTCAATCAGGCATCTAGCCCAGCCAGAAGAGAGGCCAGAAGCCTGAGAAAAGAGCTCTCCAGTCTGCCTCTCCCTGCATCCCTTTCCTGGACCTTCTCATTGGATCTTGTGTATTGGGCATCCGCCTGCACACCCTAAATCCCCAAGATGGGGCAATCTGCGTCATATCCCAGATTGTGTTGCAAGCCCACATCTTGCCCCAGGGAGGTGTCAGCAAAGTAGGGGTCCGGGGTGGGAAAAAAGAAAGCAGCTTTACAACATGAAACCATGTCCTGAAAGATGGAAGCAGAGCTGCAATATGTCTATTCTGTTAGATCTATCTCCACCAGAACTATTTTCCTTCAAGGGAAAGTCTAAGCCTTTTTCAGAATTCTAGATAAGTTCCATCAAGCGATCCTCAGAAACCAAAAGGCAATTGCTGGACAATCCATCCAATATCCTCAGTTTCCTTATTGTCACCATGTCAGACAGCCTCAGATCTTGGTGGTTAGGGGGCAGATAAAGGACAGAATAGTTCATTCTATTCTGGACACCACATTTTAGAATGGAACTTGATAAATGGGAAGGTATCCCTCTGTGATATGGAGAAGTGTTATTTCATTTTATAAAATATTTGTATCTCTAGTCCCTCATACAATGCTTGGTACATGGAAGACTCAATAAATGCTTATTGAATGGAATGGAATCATAAGGTCATAAATCCTTAGAGGTCACCCATGAATTTTACAGATGGAAAACTGAGGCCCAGAGAAATTAAATGATTCATCTAAAGCATGTGGACAATAAATCTCTGGACTAAGATTCAAATACTTGGATTTTCTGACTCCAACCTAGAGTTTTCATCCTGATGAGCTTAAAATCCTTGAAATTTCCACAGTGTATCATGAAACCAACATCATAAGATGTTGAGCTGCTGCCTTCACATTTTGACTCTGCCCCCAGTCTGACCATTATGTTTAACTTCCATCTTGTAATTTCTCAAATGGAAGAGTCCAATTAGGCATTCTAAAATGCCATGAAAATAAGTAAAGTGGATATTAGATGAAATGAATTTAATGATAATAATAATAACCTAATTTATATGACACACTTTATTCCAGGGATTATACTAAGCACTTTACAATTATTATTTCATTTGGTCTTCAATGTAACCCTGGGATGTAGGAGCTATTATTATCCCTATTTCTCCTTTAAAGGAAACTGAGGAAAATAGATATTTAAGTGACTTGCCCACAATCACACAGCTAGTGTCTGAGCCTGAATTTTAACTCGGGACTTCCTGACTTTAAGCTGGTGCTCTATCTACTGAACTATCCAACTGGATGGGAAAGTGTCATTAAGCATACATACTACATGCCCATATGCAAATTCCAGAGCCCAACAGTATAAGGATCTGTCTAGCCACCACAGAATTCCAAAAAGCAGTGCATAATTTAGTTCTTCCTTCAGTCTTTTCTCTTCCACCTCCTTGATTTGATTTGGCTTTCCTTTATTCCTTACTAATCTTATCTTTCTCTGCTTTGAATGGTGCATTGCTGAACTGAGAGCATTGCATTGAAGGGGAGTGAATGAAAAGTAGATACAATATAAGAGTTATGAGTGTGATTTAGTGATAAAGGCTCTGGATCTGAGCCCATAAGACGAGTTTGAATCATCTTTGCCACTTAATTCTTGTGTGACTTCAGGTAAGTTTTCACTTTTCTGAGACTCATTTCCCTCATCTATAAAATAGAGATCATAATACTTGCTCTCTTGACCTCACAGGGTTGTTATAAAGAAAATGTTTTGTAAGTCTCATAGTGTCATGTAAAAGGAAATTGTTATTAAGAGTGTGAAAATTCTCCAGATGGTTTATTAATTCCATGAATAGCTGTTTAGACAATGAAGGAGCCCTTGACTTCTTGAAATTCCAATTACTTTCATCACTGGGGAGGAATAGTTTACTAAATATTATTAGCAGCAGGCAGCTGGTTAGTTAAATGTGGTCTTCTGTTGTGGAGAAATCAATCTATTATGAGGACAGAGAGAGAGACAGAAACTTGTTAATTGAATCCATGAGTAACCACGAATCTCACCTTCTAAGGGCCAATTGAAGATAAAACTAAGGAAGTTAAAGTTGGTCTCCACCTACCCACCACCTACCCTTTCTGGAACTTTTTCTCTCTACACATATTCCTCCTTCTCTGGTATCCAGTAACCTCAGGCTACCCCAAGACTACTAGAGCATCCCAATTTGCAGTTCTACCCAGGACATAGGCTGTGTTCTAGATGTTCCATTCCTTCAAGACAATGTTCTCAGTCAGCTGTCATGGTTTGGAGAACAATCTAATCTTTGGATTCAAACTCTGGTGTTAATGAAAAAGATAAAAGTATGTCACTTCTGGTGATGGTGAAAGTGAGTGTCAATGAGAAGTATCTAGAGGCTTAGAACTGGATGGAACCTCAAAAGCCTAAGAAGAGTAAATCTTTCCTGGGAGCTATAAACAAAGTGAATTTTAAATGGTGTCATTCCAATCTGTGATATACTGACTGAGAGAAAGCTTGGAAGCAAGAGGACCTTCCTAAGACCTCTCACGTCTATACTGTATGTTCCTTTCTGGCTAGACAGGTGCTCTTTTCTCACTTAAGCCATTGATCTTGGCTTCCTCTCTCCAAAAGCATTAACAATTTCAGGGTTTTTCCTTCTTCCCTCTTCCTCTACACATTTTCTGATAGAGTTTCTGGTTTCCAAGCAAATGATCAGAAGATAGCTCATAGAAAACAAATGGCTTTGCATGAACAAAATCAGTGAAGATCAAATAAAAAGAAGCTGTCAAGTGAGAAAAAAAAACCACTTTGCATTAAATAAAACTGACAATAATTTGATATGCAAGATAAGTAGGAAATTGATATAATATATAAAACCAAGAGAGACAGAGTTTCTAGAGAGTTGGCCTTGAGGGCAAGACCTGGGTTCTAACAAGTAAATGGATGAATGAAAAAATATTTATTACAAGCTGCCAAGCACTGTGCTAAATGTTACAGATACAGGTATAAGCAAGCAAGACAGAACCTCAAGGAGCATACATTTTTATAGAAGATGAGAGTATTTTTAAGAAAGTGTTTTGGACAGAGAAGTCAGAAGGAATTGGTTTGAAACCAGAAGTTAGATGGCTGACATGTTCTTTTCAGGAATGGTAGCATTAATCTGATCAACATTCTTGGGGGTAGAGTTAGAAAGAGATGTGTGTGGTGGGGAAGGTGATCATATGGTGGTATGGCATGGGGGTAACCCGGGGGGGGGTGAACCTAAAGCCAGTAGCATTGTTCAACTATCCAACTCCAGAACCACAAGATGGGAGTCCAAGATCCAGCCAGAGTTGGGAGATGGAGAACAAATGTCAGGAATACAGCTGTAGCATATTCATATTGTCTATGTGACCTGAGGCAAATCACCTTTCTCAGGGCTTTAGGAAACTTTCTAAGTTTACAAGTTGCAGTGAAGGTACTGACTTGTACTGATAAAAGGGAGTTTTGCCATTCTGAAGTTCCATATACCAACAAAATCATAGTTTTACTTCATATCTAGCTCCCATCCTATATAACAGTAATTCTTGAACTTTTGTTATTAAAAATTTAAGTGTCTGAGTTTTATCATGCAAATAATTTTGACCACATGGCCCCCAGAAAGAGTCTTGGGTACTACCAGGGATATCCAGACCACATTTTACATCTCTGCTATATAAGACCATGAGCTGTTCACCAATAGATAGATGGTTAAAATATAGGAAGTTTTTAAAAGATCTGTAACTCTTAAGCTTCCATATAAAAATAAGATCCAGTATGAGAGATGCAAGTTACAACAAATCTGAAGTTTCACAGAATAGCCTACAACTTGATAAAGAAAACAACAACAACAAGAAAGGAAACAATCAACATTGGAAGAGAAAAACAAAACTAAATTGATCTATCAATTCTGGATAATAGCTTGGAATTAGTCCAGCAAACTATTCTTATCCTTTGACCCAGTAAAGAGTCACCCTTCAACTTATACTCCAGGGAAGTCAAAGGCAGAACTAAAATTTGGACATAAACATTCCTGGGCAACAGGACTGTGGGAATGAATGGAGAACTCACCTCAAGGTGCCATTGGACAAATCATAATATCTCAATTTTCTTGGTCACTTTCTAAATATACAAATTATAGAGCAGGTGCTGAAACGCATCATCCTCCTCTTCCCCACCCCACCCCCCAAAAAAGGAAAAGAAAAAAAATCATAGCAGCCCTTTTTTGTGTGGTGGCAAAAAACTGGTAACCAAAGTGAGCAGCCATGGACTGAAGAGTAGCTAAACAAAGTATGGTATATGAATGCAATCAAATATTATTATACAATGAGAAATAGTGAGTCTGGTGGAATCCCAAGAAACAATTCGTGTGAATTGTTACTGAGCAAAATAAGCAAAACCAAGAGATCGCTATTCTGTGATTACAAGAAAGCCAGTGAAAAGGAATAGAAAAAAAACAGACCTCTGAGTAAATGGGTCCTTAAATACAGATAATGAAACAAAACTTCCTCCTTTTAACATTGGATCTGGGCTCTCAGAAAATTGCATATGTTGTCAGGTGAGATCATTCATCTGACAGTGCTTTGTCACAAGGCAGGGTCCTTTGGAAGGTTGTCAGGGAGTGAGGAGGGTTATATAACCAAAAATGAGTATAATGTAATATAGTGTATAAAGAGCATGAATAGAATTTTTAAGGGGTGAAAAACAATAAAAATGCATGAACTATTCTATCCATCTCTTTGAAATCAAAAGAAAGTTTCAGTTTGAGATAAATTTTTAGAGTTTGTGACAAAGTCACATTCTGTCCTTGGGTGAAAAGAATGAGAAGGGACAACTGGAACTAAACCTGAAAGGTACCTATAGTGTGGGATGTTTTGTCCTCAATTTAAAGTTGGTTCTGTGGAAGTACAAGATTTGGAATTGTAGGACCTGGGACTGAATCCTAGAAGCGGCTAGGGAGCACAAGGATCTGAAGTCAGGAAGACTCAAAGTCAAATAGGCTCTGAAAATTACTATAAGTTACTTCAACTCCAAATGCCTTAGTTTCCTCAGTTATAAAAAGGGAACATAATAATAGTACTTAAGATTGTGGTAAGGATAAAATAAGATAATCTTTGGAAAGTGTTTTTCAAACCTCAAAAGTTCATATGAATTATGGTTGTTATTATTAATAGTTATTATTATTAATTAGCTGCTAACTGTGTGATCTTTGACAAATCACTTAGCTGTCCCTTCATTGGACTAGATGGCCTATCAATATAACTTCTCAGTTTACAGATCTATGATCCTATAACTTGTGAATTCTCTCCCTGCAGGAAGCCCGAAAGGTCTGATGATCCGGCTGGTGAATGGCTCTGGTCCCCATGAAGGACGTGTGGAGGTGTACCATGACCGACGCTGGGGGACAGTGTGTGACGATGGATGGGACAAGAAAGATGGGGATGTGGTGTGCAGGATGCTGGGCTTCCGAGGAGTGGAGGAGGTGTACAGGACAGCTAGATTTGGGCAAGGTAAGATGTCGAGATGAAAAATGGAAGACTAGAGTCTTCCCAGTGAACCCACTGACCCTTCAAAATGACCCTAGAAAATCCAGGACCTGGATTGTCCCAGTTTTCCCGCTTACCATGGGCATGTCACTGAATTTCTTCAAGGTCTCAGTCTTCTCATCTAGAAAATGGGAAGAATAGACTACATCCTTCTACCTCTAACAGTCAGCATCTTGTTTTGTGGATTTAGGCTTGAATTTCAGCTTTGTTCCTTCCTACCTGTGTGATCTTGAATACGACACAACATCTATATCTTCAAGGAGTTCAAGGATACCCATTTGTAAGAGGGATTCTACTTCTTTTTGGCCTCAGAGGGTAGAACCAGAAGTAATGGTATAGGGTGCAATAGGCAAATTTAGGCTCTGTGTCAGGAAAAACTTTCTAATAATTAAAGCTGTCCCAAAGTGGAAAGAGCTGCTTCAGGATTCAGAGGTGGTAACAGCTTCTTTCACTGGCCAGAAACCCCAAGGGTCTTTCCCTTCCAGATGGATATTTTTTTGATTAGTTAAAAGAGGTCATTCTCTGTCTGATTTTTCATTTAGCTTTAATCATTAAATGGGTGTTGCCTCAGTCAAACTGAGACCTGTTAAAAATCTTAGCTTATAATTGTACAATATTTCAGAGTCTGATTCTTTTTGCAACATCTTGCTGCAACAGCAAAATAACAGTTTGGTCATGTATACTTATTATGTATCTAATTTATATTTTAATATATTTAACATCTACTGGTCATCCTGCCATCTGGGGGAGAGGGTGGGGGGTAAGAGGTGAAAAATTGGAACAAGAGGTTTGGCAATTGTTAATGCTGTAAAGTTACCCATACATATAACCTGTAAATAAAAGGCTATTAAATTAAAAAAAAAAAATCTTAGCTTAAAAAGGCCAAGGTCTCCCACTGCATCCAGGGCCATCTTCAGTCATCCTGCTCTCTAACTGGCCATTGGACCCAGAAGGCTCTGGAAGGGCAAGTGAGGCAGGTGACTTTGTGCAGTCCACTCTCACTTCGGTCCAACTCACTTTCATATCTCAGCATCACCGCTATGATGTCATGGTCAAGGATAAACAAGGGCATGTACACAAGGGAGGTTTTTAAATTTTTTTTTAATTTAAAAAATTTTTAATTTAATTTTTAAAGTGAACATTTATTATTTATTGAATATCCATTATTTAATACATTTTTATTCATCAGACATACTAAAGATACTAATGTAACATAATTTTCAGTAACAATTAAAATTCACTTAAAAAACAAGATGCAACATACCAATTTTTTTTTGGAGATACTGTATATATACACACCTGTGCTCAGAACATTTCCTCCTAGATAACTCTTGTCTGGAGTGTTGTAGTGAGAATTTTTGTTCAGGTAGGGGCTGGATGAATCAAGAGGCCCCTGAGATCCTTTCCAACTGTGATTCTCTCTTTCTCCTCTATTTTCTGTTTGTTCAGCTATAAAAGGAAGATGTCAGAAAAGATGACTTCTAAAAATCTCTTCTAGCTCCAAATCTATGAACTTCTAGTTTCCAGAGAGCAAATTGAAGCTGGACCAGGTGGAATATTTTCCATCCTTCCAATCTTTTGTACTCATTTCTCTCCCCTCTGCCCATTGCCAAGTCCCTTAACGTTTGGGTGGCATTTATTCAAGCAACACTTGTGAAGTTCATTGAGAACATCTGGCAGAAAACCAGCTGGTTTCCCATGATGTGTCCTCTCTCCTCTTTCCAGTAAAATCTAGAAACTGACAGCCACCTGGGGAGTTCAGAAGGATTTTTGAGTTTTGAGGAATTCAGCCCTGAGGAAAAAAAACAGTTCTCTCTCTTCCTTTTAAAGCTTTGGACTTAATTTCAACAGATTTCCTTAAAAGAAATAGATGTCACATTGTTTACAAGAGGAAGAAACAGAAATAGTTCCCAATACACTATGGGGCCCCCACCATGACGCCTTCTAACAAATGACAACAAAGCCATTTGTGAAATAAAATCATGAACTTGTTCGGAAGGTCTAAGTAATGTAGGTTTGTTTAGAACTGGCAAGCACCATCAGCCTAAACCTGTGTGATCAGAGAGGGAGTGTAGCTTCAGGAAGGGTCTGCTTCATTCCCCTCCTTTTACAGAAGAGGGAGATGGACTGGGCAGTTGCCATCCAAGGTCAGACAAGTTAGTGTCAGAATTCAGAGCTGAAACCCAATCTTCTGGCTCCAGGTCCAAGGGGATCTTTCTATTATACCACATCCCTCTCCCCTGCTCTAGATGTTGGCTAATACATTTATATAATCACCTCCACAAAATCCCCAGGCTTTTTAGACATTTTTGAGAAGCATCTTAAGGGAATTTGGATTATTGAGGCAGGATATTAAAGTTTCTGCCATGTGACAAATTATTCCCATAGTTGAAGCAGCTGCGGGGAAGGAAGGAAGGAAGGAAGGAAGGAAGGAAGGAAGGAAGGAAGGAAGGAAGAGAGGGAGGGAAAGATGAGAGAGAAAAAAGGAAGGAAGAAAGGAAAGAAGAAAAGAGAAAAGAAAGAGAAGAAAAAGGAAAGAATGAGGAAAGGAGGAAGAAAAGGAGAGAGAGAAAAAAATAGTTATCGTATCTATTTCCTGCCAGGAACTGTACTAAGTGCTTTACAAATATAATGAAATAATATAATATGTATAGTGAAATAAAATCATGGCTAGAGAGACAGCCTTGGAGTCAAAAATACTTGTGTTTTGTCCTGCCTATGGTATATGATACATATTTAATCTTTCAATGACTCTAGGCTACTTTTTGAATCTATAAATTACAGACCAGTTCCAGCTTTGATTTTTGTGGAGAAAATTTCCATAACAGAAATTCTCTATTTCAATGGAATCACAAGTTCTAGCAAAAACAAAAATGTCCCTGGCATAGTTCTTATTTTAAAGATAGAGTCACTGAATGTTAGAGCTGGAAGACATCTTATGGATCCTGTAGTCCATACATACACACATATATATGTATATGTTTATGTTTACATATACATGTGTGTGTTTATTGAGAGACAGAGACAGAGAGGCAGCTAGGTGTTGGAGGGGACAGAATGTTGCATCTGGGGTTAGAAACACATTAGTTCAAATTCATTCTCAACCTATTACTAGCTCTGTGACCCTATGTCATATAACTTCTATCTGCTTTAGTTTCCTTGATTGTAAAATGGGGATAAGGATAGTACCTACTTCCCAGAGTTGTTATGAGGATCAAAGGAGATAATATTTATAAAAGACTTTGCAAATCTCAAAGTACTATAAAATGCTAATTATATTTATTGTTACTATTATATGAATTATTAGGTATGGTAGAAAGAGCATTATATATGGTGTGGTAGAAGAGCAAGCAGATACAAGGATTTGGAGAAACATGGGAAGTTAATACATTATAGATATGTAAACAGAAACAATTAAAAGAACAACATACAAAGTTACTACATTCATGTAAATTAAAAGATCACCAAAAGGAAACTAGATCCAATATGTAGAATCCTGGACCAGATCTTTAAAAGGTACTATTTAGTCCAATCTCCTCATTTGGTTTTATTTTTAAATATATTTTATTTATTTTGTTAAATATTTCCTAATTGAATGTGAAAAAATTAATATTGTTTTTTAAAAAATCATTTTGAGTTCCAAATTGTCTCCCTCTCACCCAGATCTCCCCCCACCTTGAGAAGGTCAGCAATTTGATAATTAATTGTGACATCATGCAAATCATATTTCTATATTAGCCCACATTGCAAAAGAAAAGACAAAAAAATAGAGAAAGTTTAAAAAGTATGCTTCAATATGCATTGAATTCATCACTTTTCTATTTAGAGGTGAATAGCATTTTTCTTTTCTTTATTTTTTTTTTTTTGTTATACATGTATATTCATTTTTTACATATTTCCTCATTAATTTGTGTTGGAAGAAAAAAATCAACACAAAAGGGAAAACCACAATAGAAAAAAAAAAGAAAAAAAAGTGAACACGGCATATGTTGATTTATATCCAGACTCCATATAGTTCTCTCTCTGGATGCAAATAGCATTTTTCATCCAAAGTTTATTGGGATTGCTTGGATCACTGAACGGCTGAGAAGAACCAAGTCTGTCTTAGTTGTGAATAGCATTTTTCATAATGAAATCTCTTAATTTTACAGATAAGGAAAATGAGCCCAGGAAGATTGATTTACTTAGCTAAGGTCACAAAGGCAATAAGCATCAGGAGTAGAATTCAAACTCAAATCCTCAGACCACTGAGCTAAATTCTTTCTGCTATATCATTCTACCTCAGAGAAAGTGAAAAACCAATAATGCTCTCCATGAAAAGACAATGAAATATATTTTCCCTCCTTTTGGCATAAAAAAAGGCAACTATTAGGACAAAAATGTTTTTGTGATAGTCTTTTTGCTCAACTGTTTTCTTTGTTATAAGAGAATTTCCCCCAGCCTTTTTGGAGAGCAATTTGGAACTATGCCCAAAGTGCTATAAAATTGTGCATACCCTTACTGGGTCTGTATTCCAAGGAAATCATAAAGGAGGAAAAAAGGATACATATGTGCAAAAATGTTTTATAGCAGCTTTTTTTGTGTGGCAAGGAATTGGAAAATGGGTAGATGCCCCTCAATTGGGGCATTATGCCCTAATTATGAGGAAGTTATGAAAGTAATGGAATATTATTGTTCTATAAAAAATGATGAACAAGATGATTTTAGAAAAGCCTGGAAAGATTTACATGAACTGATGCTTAACGAAACAAGTAAAACCAGGAATACAGTATACACAATAACAGCAAGATTGCGTGATAATTAACTATGAAAAACTTGGTTCTTCTAAGTGGATCAGTGATCCAAAGTAATTTCAATACACTTCTAATAGAAAACTCCACCTGCATCCAGAAAGAAAACTATGGAGAATGAATGTAAATCAACACATGCCATGTTCACTTTTTTTTTCTTTTTCTTCTGTTTTTTTTTTTTCTTGTGCTTTTTCCCTTTTGTTCTGATTTTTTCTCTCCCAACGTGATTCACAAAGAAATATATATTTTTAAAAATTTGATGTACATATATGGGCAGAAAAAAAAGAGAACAAGAAAAAAGTATTTAAAGATTAAAAAAAATTTTTAAAGGAAATTTTCACTTTAAAGATTAGTGGAAATGATTGGATTATTTCCACAAATGTCACTGAGTTGTTTTTAAATTTTAAATTTTTAAAAAACATTTCAATAGTATAATAATATACCATATATTATGTATATTATATATAATATATAATAATGTATATTATACAATACACATGCATTATATAATCACATACATTATATAATATATAAAAATAGTATTTTATTTTTTCGTTTGCATGTAAAGATAGTTTACAACATACATTTTTATAAGACTTTGAGTTCCAATTTTTTTTTCTTTCTTCCTTTTCTCCCTGTCATCTCCCCAAGACAATAAGCAATCTGATTTAGGGTGTACATGTACAGTCCTTTTAAATATACGTCCATATTCATCATGTTATGAGAGAAAAATCAGAATGAAAGGGAAAACCCACGAGAGAAAAACAAAACAAAGAATAACAACAAAAAAGGTGAAATTAGTATACTTTGATCCACATTCAGTCTCCATAATTCTCTTTTTGGATGTGGATGGCCTTTTTTATTCCAAGTCTAATTGGCATTGCTGAAAAGCTAAATCTGTCACAGTTGATCATCACATACATAATCTTTCTGTAACTGTATACAATGTTTTCCTGATTCTAACTCATTTCATTCAGCATCAGTTCATGTTACTCTTTCCTGACTGAGATTTTTTTTAAGGGGTAGTATATCCATTTATTTAGGGGAGAAAAGGAAGAAGAGAAGAGGAAAGGAGAACAGGGTAAAGAAAGAATGGAGAAGAAGTTAGAAAAGGGGAGAAGGCAGGGAAGGAAAGAAGAGAATGGAAGAAAAGGGAAGAGAGGGGAGAAGAGGAAGAGAGGAAATGATTTCAGTGAATTGGAAGAACTGGGGAGTGATCTTTGTCACTTGCTGGTTGTGTGACTTTTATAGCAAGTCACTTAAACTCTTGAAATAATGGATATAATAATGCTTTGTAGCCATTGTTCAGTCGTATGAGACTCTTTGTGACCTCATTTGCTGTTTTTTTGGGCAAAGGTCCTGGAGAGAACTGAGACAAACAAGGTTAAGTGGCTTGGCCAGGTTAATCCACGTTAATCCAAAATGTATTTGAACTCAACTCTTCTTGACTTCCAGACCTCTATCCACTGTTCTACAGAGCTACCCAATTTGTAGCCATCATGTGCTGTATAACTATTTGGCATTATTATTACATCCAATAAAAAGGCAAATGCATATAATCTATGATCTCTTTGTGGGAACAGATAAGACCTAGGAAACTGCTCTCAGCAATTTTAGTGACTTGTCCAAGGCCACACAGCCAGTGTCAGAGGCCAGGTTCAGATGCAGGTCTTCCAGATTCCCAGCAGAGCATTCCATCCATCTCTTAACAAGTGTGAGGAATAAAGTAAGACTGTTTAAGGCCAAACATTTTGATGAGCAGAAATTTTATGGAGGGTTTGCTCTCTCATTCATTCACATATTTAAAAGGCTATTAATCTCTAATTAGTGATTAGTATCACTAGTTTAATGATATAAATAAGGGATACACCCTCATAAATTACTCTTTCTTTTTGCATGATTGAACATTAGCCAGATGTTTTGGATGAATTAATGGAGTTTGGACTTTAGCTAAACTATAAACAGCTTAAGTCAGTTTTTTCTTGGTCAAATCTCCTTGGCTATCTTTTATTTATCTTGGGTGTGATTGATTCTACACTGCCTTTGGATATGCAACTCCTTCCTGAGTAATTAGTTCAGTGATGTACTTTCCAAAAGATATTTAATCTGGGCATTCTTTATCTTTCTGAAAGAGAGTTTGTGTAAGATCTAGTATCTAGGCAAGAAAAGAAGCCTGGGAGGATAAAAAGAAATAGCTATTCATTCCTCTGGCCCTAACTTAAATTCAGGTCAAATCCCACCACAATAAAATCTGTAACCACAAAAATCTCTCTGTAACAAAACTAGTTCCAAGCCCTAGGCAATCTGTCATTTATTTCTAGACATATTCAGTGTAATTTGAGCTTTGAGCATGAGCAGTTTGCCTAACATGGAACCCACCTGAAACTCTGGAATGGTTTTAGAAATGATCGGTCCTTTTGAATTTGGGTTAATCCAGTTAACTGAGAGGTAGTGTGAAATAGAAGAAAAAATTCTGAGTTTAGAGCAATAGGACCTGGGTTCAAATGTTGGCTCTGTCACTTTATACCCATGTGATCTTGGGCAAGTTTTTAAATTATTCTTGTCTCACTATTTTTTAATCTTTAAAATAAAAGAGTTAGAGTAGATAACTTTTAAAGTCCCTCTCATTTGTCTTTCTATGATCATTTAATTTTCATCTACTTTAGCTCTAAATTGAAAGATCCTTTCCATCAGGGTTTCCCTTTTGATGTCCACATTCCTAAAATACCCTTGATTATGGCTTGATCTCTAAGACCAGAGTAAGTTTCCTAGAAAATGTGCTATATCTTTTTGAGAAGGTTGTCACAAAGTCCTGAAAGTAGTTTCTGGTTACTAGAATAGCTAACTTTGGGAAGCTTCTCCCAAGACTCTGAGATCATTTGTTTAGCATTTTAAAACACAGCTTTTTGGAGAGCCACTGAGGGTAAGTAGCATGTAGAATATTAGCTATGGAGTCACAAAGACTTCAGTTCCAATCTGATCTCAGATACTTCCTAGCTACGTGGTTCTTTCTGAGTGAGTCAGTTCAATCTCTGTGATTCAGTTTCCTCATCTATAAAATGAGCAAGTTGAACTTCATGATTTCTAATTTCTCTGGTATTTCTAAGGCAATGATCTTGTAGTCCTTTGAGCTCCATGATTTCTTTCTCACTCTGTCCACAGGCTTCCAGCAAGTTTTGCCATATATCTTTTAAGAAACCCTTTTTTAACATGTTTCCACAGGCACAGGACAGATTTGGATCGATGATATCGCCTGCAAGGGGACAGAAGATAACATCCTCCAGTGTAGCTTCTCCAGCTGGGGGAAGACCAACTGCGGCCACGCAGAGGATGCAGGGTTGACGTGCAGACACTGAGAATGGGCAGGACGGTGCTGCCCTAGTGTGCTGGCGATGTAGCTGCTGGTCTCCATTGCCTATCCCTGGGGAGGCTGGGACCTTGCACCCAGGCAGCCCAGTAGCATTCCTGCTCAGCCCCGGCCCCTTCCCCTGCACTGCACCCCTAAGCCTACCGCTCACTAATGAGCCGCCATAACTCTTTAGTTAGACAGCTGCTAAAAACAGGGCCTCTGGGATTGACTGCAAATCTTTTCCCTCCTGGACCAACTGGATCAACAATTTGCTGACCTTATTCAGTGCCAAAAGTAGCTCCTTAGAATCCATATCATGCTTGTTTTCATTCTGTTGGTAACAGTTAAATGCTGGGAATGTGTCAAAAGCAACTCCGTTATATGTAGTTGTGGGGAGCGGGGTTAGCACGAATAATTAAATCAACAGAAAGTTCCCAAACTGCGTTTGCACTGATGATCTTGACTCCCTGCTCTGCAACATCTCGGTTATCACCCAGAACTCAGACAAGACCCCAGAATTCCGGTCCTGACAAGAACCATGCGTCCTTTTCCTTTTCTGAGACTCAATTTGCTGATGTGTAAAATGAGGGCAGTGGGAAGGGTATTAAAGCTGAGGGAAAGACCAGATGAACACCAAAATACCTGCACCCAGAACTCTTGTGGGTGGGTGGCTCAGTGCTGAGCTGCCTAAAATTAAATATGACTTCCACATACTGGAAGATGCTGATTCCAAAGCCCTGGTGTTATGGAAAGAGCACTAGGATTGGAATCTGAGATTCTTAATACTGATCCAGGATTTGTTTCTCACTTGCTATGGGTCCTAGGCAAGCCACTACTGTTTTAGCTCTCCCTGGACCTACATTTACCCACCTATAAGATAAAAAATGATTCCCAAAGGCCCTTTCTGACACTAAATTCTATGGTCCTATCACTGTCTCTGAAGTCAGAGTAGCTATCAATTGGTAAGTCTTTGCTCTGTCTCAGACTGTTGTATGATGGGGATGGAGCATTCTACTATTTATTATGTAATTGGGAATGTCAGATACTTGGGAGGAGCTGGGAATGGAGAAATAGTCAATGGGCTGGCCATGGGAAAGAGGAGACACCACTGACCTGTGGCTCAGCCCCTCAGGGGTCCTCAAACTTTTTAAATAGGGGGCCAGTTCACTGTCCCTCAGACTGCTCGAGGGCTGGACTATAGTAAAAACAAAAACTTTGCTTTATGGGCCTTTAAATAAAGAAACTTCATAGCCCTGGATGAGGGGAATAATCATCCTCAGCTGTCACATCTGGCCCGCGGGCCGTAGTTTGAGGACCCCTACAGCCTAGATACTGGAAAGTCTATGGTTTTACAAACTTACAAGTTACTAATTTTATCACATATTTGGGTAGTGAGGCCTGTCCCTCACATGTAACATGCATCCATTGTTGTATGGCTTAAAGGGAGGCAGAATAGACACCTCTAGCCTCTTCCCCCCCCCCCTTTCTTCTCCAAGGAAGACTTTCATTTCTGCCAGGAGGGGAAGCAAGAGATTCAGGCTGGAGGCCACTGCTCTCCTCAGGAAGATGGAACACCTGGCCACAGTTATATTTCTCTGCTCCCTTAAATATTGTTAATCCAGGGCATGTGATTTTCAGGTGCAATCTAACTTCTGCTGACTGTTTCATTATAAGCCCAAGCTTTACAGCCAAAGTTTGACTCCCTAAAATATCAGTAAATACACAACACAAACTATAAAGCCTTGTATCTAAGTAAACATAAAAATAGAAATCAAGAGAAAGTATATATAGGCAAATATATACCAGACAGCACAGTGAAGGAGCTCTCTCTTCGAGAGCAGGTAAGTCAGCTTTACAGAGACATGTTCTCTCTCTCACCCAAGGGGAAGTTCCCTGAAGCCTCCAGTATAGCAAGATGGGATAGGGACACACTGGAGCCTGCCAGCTCCTCTCACGCTGTTCAGAGTCTTTTTCTTCAGCAGGTAAGGTTGCAATCTTCTAGCTTCTCTAGCCAGAAGCCAGAAGCACCCACTGTAACTGCAGACCCTGAAGAGCTTGAAGCACAAAGCTTCCTCTCTCAGTCACTGTGCCATATCCCTCATGCAAGTCTGCTGCATTGATCCAGACCAATGTGGGAAGAGCTCCCTTCCAACAGACTCTGGCACTTGGTTTATACTTCAGTGTTTCTCCACCATGGCAGAAATGGGCACATCTCTCAATTATCCATTCAATCTACTATATGATTCAAATCCAGTCCCTACAACAAGCATTCATTAAGAGCCTATTTATGTACCAGGCACTGTATAAGACTATAGGAATAGAAACACAAAAATGAAGCTGTTCCTTCAACAAACTGACATTCTATTGAAAGAAACATGAATGCAGATATATATATATATATATATATATATATATATATATACACACACACACACACACATACTTTTGTACACATACATATGAAGTAATTTGGGGAGAAAGTACATCTTGGAGAAATCAAGGATTCAGAAGAATCTGGGAATGGCTGTATCCAAGCTGCAGTCAAATATTAGAGAGCTGGAATCTATCTGCCTCACCCCACTCAAATGAACTCTTTGCTTAGTTCAAGGAGTCCTTCAAAAACTGGCTTCAGAAACGAACAATGGCCAGAGGGCATACATGACTAGAAATAGAGGAAGTTTGGGGTCCCGGGGAGATGAGCCAAGGTACAAACAAAGCTCATTGCCCTTGGAATCGAACTGTCCAGGGTCCTTGCACATGTGCCATCATTGATTCAAAAGTCCTTTCTGCTCTAGGGGATTCCTGGGTGGTCAATAGTTTCAAATCAAGACCAGTGATGGTGTCTCTAAAGTAGAAAAACTTAAGAGAAGAGAAGCCCAAAGGCAGTCTATGCCTTGAAGTGATTGTTTCGTCTTCCATTCACACTGCTGAATTAAAAACTTGCTGTTTAAGAAGAAAAATAATAGTCCTGATGGGCTCTTTGGAAGTGGAGTCAGAATGAGTATTCTCCGTGGGGATGGAAGGAGGGGAGTCGATAGAACCTTGGAAAGTCCCCTGTTTTCCAGCCAGAATCCTGATTCCATCTCTGTGCCTCCTAGAGAAGGATGTGGGAGAATGGGCCCTATTAAAATACCTCAGAACCCCTAAGACTACACGAGGCTCTGTGGTCCATAAAGTGAAAACATTCCCTAAAGCAAAACCACTCTGGGCCAGCCCAACTGCTGTTGAGGCACATTTTGAGAATGCTAGCTCCATTTAATAGAGTTATTACACTCTTGCCTGGTAGCAGTGGGACATCAGAGGTAAGGATGATGCTATTTTAAGATCCCTGGCTGGTACTTCAAAATTTCAAAATTCCATTATTATTTCAGTATGGGTCCTCCCTACATTAACTCCACTGCCATCCCTCCACAACTCTGTATATAATCTTCATGAGTTGCTAGGGCTGAAATATTCATCAGTCTGTGGCCAATCTGGTGATGAGTTTACTAGCTAGGTTGGTCCTTGGCTTATGGACATTTGCTAACCTATAGCCTCAAAATCCTTCTAGCTCGGTAGGAGCCTGTGCTCTGTTAGCATAGTCTTTGAAAACTCAGGATCTTACTAAATCATTTAGAGAGGGTGCTAATGAAAAAGCTGGCCACTGATTACAGAAATGCTCGCTATTTGGTTATTGTTTGCATATAGTTTATGCCATTTGCTTAATGTCACAATTTTGAGAAACAATAGCTTTAGTTCTTTTTCCTTAAAATTCATCAGCCTCTCCTGCTATTTCCTCCATATGCTCCAGTCCCATCTGTGTTACAAATGGGGATCATAGTAGTTAGAACATACAGAGACAAGGGCAAATACAACTTCAGAAAACCACTGATTTAATGAACTGTCCTTGGGTCCACTTGAAGTTTCATCCTTGCATACCATGTGCTGGTGTGACAGAGGAAATGGAATCTGCAGTCAATCTTGGTCTGCCCCAGATATTCTGCTTCCAGCTTCCTGGTTATGTTGGTTACTTAGTCACCCCATTATTTTTTCACCTTAAAGAGAAAGGAGGAACACCAATATAAAAATGGAATCATCCTGCCTTCTCTCTGCCATCGGAATGAATGTGTGAATGAATTAAATCCATTTGTTAGGGACACTTACCAGATGTCAAGCACTGTGCTAAAGCAGGAGAGACAAATAAAAAAGCATGACCATCCCTGCTCTCGAGGAGCTTACATTCTAATAGGAATTACAAGAGATGTGGAGGAGTAAGGTGCAGAGAAGTTCTGGTCTGAAAACTAGCATTATAAAGATGGTGAAAGGAACAGTGGAGCAGTACATTAACACGCTTTCCAGATTCTTCTAGTAGTGCTGATTTAATTACAATTTTCAGAGAAAACTATCATCAGTCATCTTGATTATGTGCCCAGAAACACAATGCACCGTGTTTGTACCCCAGCACCACCTCACTTTAGGGACTCTCCAATTACTGTCACCATAGCTTTTCCATCTGGAGAATTTTTTCCAACTACGAGGGCTGCATGGAACACAAAATAGGGTGGAACCTCTTCAGAGTGTCTGCAGCTCTCCTCCATGAGAAAAGTCTCATTGCAGGAGATGTAGTTCTATATACAAAAGAGTTTCTCTTTCTTTTTGTCCTCTATTTTATACATTTCCCCTAATACCATCTTCAATCTTTTGTTCTTGGTTTTCCGATTGTATTATCTTTTCCGTCTTGATGAGAGAAGGGATTTTTCAAGACTTTCCTTCTTCTTTGTCAGAGAGATGAGGAGTAGCTATGGAAGGAATCCCTTTTAGGTTTTATCTGATAGGAGCATTGGATTTTACCAAAGGACTTTTCTGTATCCATTTATATCATCACACAGGAGTCCCTTATGAGTGCCTTAAGGCACGAAAACAAGGGCACTGCCCATCCTGCCTATAGCTGCATTGATTTCATCAGAATCCATATGTTTTGGAAAATCTTTATGCAACTGGCAATCAGGGCTCCTTGTTCTCAGGTGTGTTGAAACAGCTGTTTTTAAGCCTATTTAGTCCTTTTCTTCCTTGCTGCTAATGTGCCGCTGAGTACGCCATATGTTATCAATTAACCTAACTGCCCCTTTCTGTCCCAGGAGACAGAAATAGAGAAACCTTCCCATATTTCATTGCCACTCCTGCCACACAGAAATAGAGCCATACACAGAATCTTCAGAGCAACATCCTATTCACCTGCAGCTATTATCCTGGTGCTTCAGCTCAGTCGTGCTTCTCAGCTCCAATCCAAAAAGGGACCTAGCATCTTAAAACCGCCAAGAGTTGGAACCTTTCAGAAAGAAAAAAACCACGTACAGGTACTTTAGGAAGATTACATATTGCATCACTGAATAAGATGAAAACCACATATATAATTCCAACTAGACATCTTGGAGCAGGAAACCAAGGCAGAGAGAGAGAAAAAAAAAGGATCCAGAATTCTTAGTATAAAGCTCTTCTACACATATACTCTTCTTCACAGCAAGACAAAATATTTCTTTTTTTTCTCAATAGTATTTTGTTTTTCAATTACACGTAAAGAAAGTTTTTAACATTCATTTTTGTAAGATTTTTGAGTTCCAATTTTTTTCTCTTTCCCTCCCTCTCTGCCCTCCTTCCAAGACAACTAGTATCTGATATAGGTTATATATGTATAATTAATTTAAGCATAGTTCCATATTAGTTATACTATGAAAGAAAAATCAGAACAAAAGGGGAAAATCACCAAAAAAGCAAACAAAAAGGTGAAAATAGTATTCTTTGATCAACATTCAGTCTCCATCGTTCTCCTGCTGGATCCATTGGAATTGGCATGGATCACTATATTACTGAAAAGAGCTAAGTCTATCAAAGTTGATCACACAATCTTGCTGATACTATGTACAGTGTTTTCCTAGTTCTGCTCACTTCACTCAGTATCAGTTCATATAAGTCTTTCCAGGCTTTTGTGAAATGAGCCTGCTCAACATTTCTTATAGAACAATAACATTTCACTATATTCACATATTATAACTTATTCAGTCACTCCCCAATTGTTTGGCATCCAATGAATTTCCAATTTCTTGCCACTACCAAAAATAAATAAGCTGCTACAAACATTTTTGTACTTGTGGGTCCTTTTCCTTCTTATATGATCTCTTTGGGATGCAGACCCAGTAGTGACACTCCTGGATCAAAGCATATACACAGTCTTATAGCCCTTTGGGCATAGTTCCAAATTGTTCACCAGAATGGCTGGATCAGTTCACAACTCCCTCAACAATGCATTAGTGTTATGGTTTTCCCATATCCTTTTCAATATTTATTAGTTTTTCCTGGAAATGAATACTTTAAAAAATTTTTATATTTTATTTTTTATCCTCAATAGTATTTTATTTTTCCAAATACACATAAAGATAGTTTCCAATATTCATTTTGTAAGATTTTGTGTTCCAAATTTTTTCCCTCCCTCTATAAGAGAGGAAACGAATATAGATTAAACATGTATGAACTTTCAAAACATATTTCCAGATTTGTTATGTTGTGCGAGAAAAATCTGACCAAAAGGGGAAAAAATCACAAGAAAGAAAAAGCAAACAAATACTATGCTTCAATCTACATTCAGTCTCCATATTTCTCTCTCTGAAAACAGATGGTATTTTCTGTTGGAATTGTCTTGAGTCACCACATTCCTGAGAAGAACCAAGTCCATCACAGTTTATCATCATATAATCTTGCTATCACTGTGTACAGTGTTCTCTAGTTTTGCTACCTCACTCAGCATTAGTTCATGTAAGTCTTCCCAGGCTTTTCTGAAATCAGCCTGCTCATCATTTCTTTTAGAACAATAATGCTCCATTATATTTATATACCATAACTTATTCAGCCATTCCCCAACCGATGGAGACACGAGTACTTCTATAGGAGGCAGTATTGTGAGGTTGGAGGAGAAAAATAAAGGAGCTCTGAGAAATCTCATTATGTAAGCCCACCATGGGATGAATTCTAATTTGTTTCTCTAACACTCATGTATTTACATAGTTTTTTCAAGAACCCAAAAACTATATACATATTCACATACGCCCATCTGCTACACAGTCTTTCTTACCACATAGCTTATTTTATTGCTTGGCTTATATTATAAGTTAGAGTAGAGAGATATCATGAGACTAAATTATAAGAGCCAGCTTGCCAAAGTCAGGTTGACCCCTCTACATAAATACAAACCACATATCTTTTTACACTGGTGTTTTCATTTGTCAAAACAGATTTTATTATAAATGAAAGAAACAAAGAAAAAGTGTTTGAATATCAAAAAAAATTTAAAAAGAGAAAATACACCCTCATATAACAATTGAAAAGTTATGCTGGGCCCATAGTTCAGGGACTGAGGGAAATCAGGCTACACCTAAAATAAATAAGATATTAAATAAGGAAGAATTTCAGGATTTGAAAATATGACCCATAGCATTAGTACCATTCTTCAGGTGATTGGCAATCATTGCTGCCACCTAGTCTTCTCTCAGTGTCCCTGCTACTGATGGGTTACTGAACATGTCTCCAATTAATGTCAATTAAGTTTCAGAAATACCTAGAAGATAATTATATGCCCAAAAGAGAAATTTGCTTTTATATTACAAAAAGGCAAGATTATATACACAAAACTCCAAAGAAAAATGCAATAAAATGGAAATAGTTGGTCAGGAAACTGTCAGCATTTACACAGAGGGAGTATGGATATTATACTGTTTCAAATACACTTGATCTTACTCATTATACAGAAGAATATTTGATCAATATGCAGGGTTGAGACATCTCCAGTCACCCTTATCTATATCTGGCCACTGGACCCAGATAACTCTGGAGGGGAAGGTGAGGCAGGTGATTACACAGCCCTCCTTCATTTAACTACAATTCACTTGCATGTTATGGCATCTCTCCCTGATGTCATGGTGCTCTTTAAGAACAAAGGGAAATATCAACAAAAGTATGAACAATCGAGGAAATATGTTCTGGGTAGAGAATGCGGAATTCAGAAATCCAGCACAGAAGCTAATTCTCATTGAAATCAGCAAAGAAAAGATCTCACTTCTCTTGGGAAGTTGAAGGAGCTCTGGGATTTGTATAGCATTTGAGCTTCAGGTAAAACTGAAGGATTCATGGCCCAGGACTATCCGCCTTCTTCTTTAGCTACTTTTTTTTTTTTTTTTTTTACAAAGTCAATGTCTTTTTAAACAAACAAACAAAAAATTTCTCCAAGGAAGCAAATATAAAAATGACTTCTATTTCTGTCATGAACTTACTCTCTCCCTAATCTTCTCCTCTTCCTCTTGTCCTCCCAAACATGCAACTTTCTTCAATATTTGACCAGGGCAGTTTGGAGCCAGGCTCCACACAGGCCAGACTGTACCTCAGGCTTCATAGCCCAAATATCTCCTCCCTGTCCTCCTCAAATACCCAATCAAATGAAATTAAAATGATGGTATCATGAAATTTGGAGTTTGATTCTCCTCCAGGAAGCTGGACAGTGTCCAAAGGACAATCAAAGTGGTGGAGGGCCTCATGAAGATTGGCTGAAGGAAGAGGGAATGTTTAGCCTGAAGAATCAATAACTTTAGGGAGGACAAGTTCACTGTCTTCAAACATTTGAAGGATTATTTCATGGAAAAATTCAATTTATTATGCTTTATTATAGAGATCAGTTATAGAGACAAAGTAGGTCTAGATTTGATGTAAAGAAAAAACTTCTTAATAATTTGAGTTACCCAAAAGTAAATTAGGCTTCCTTGTGCTTGCCTGATAATTGCCATCTTAACTTCATAGATTCAGCCTCTCTTGTGGGTAGCAGTTTTCCCTTCATTGTTCATCTTCAGATAAAGGTTAAATGCCCACTTGCCAAGTGTTGTTGTAGAAAGGATTGAATTAGAGCCCTGAGGGTCCTTTCCAGCTCTGAGATGATGTAATTCTATATATTTCCCCCATCACTATTATGTCCCTTTGATCTCTTTTTTACTCTATTGCTTTCTTCCTCCTTGTTGTTGCTGCCTTGGATACCTGTCCCTGATTCTCCAGCACTCTCATCCCTATTCAGCTCGTCTATCCCTCTCCAGAACCACCGGATTCCTACTGCGCCCTTCTCCAGCAACCACTTCCACACAATTAATCATACATACATAGTTGATACAATAAATGTTGGTTGAAATGAATACCATTATTCTCCGCAAGTAAATTCCCCTATAATCTTTGGCTTTTTCTACAAGCATTCCCTCTATCTGCCTCTTTACCCCATGAGTAGTCTGGTTTTCCCTTGATGATTTTCCTGGAAATTATCTGTAATGAAATACATTTTCATTCCTCTTCATTCCAATTCACCCAAAGTGGAAGAAGGGTCAGTATATCCTTTGCTTCTACTCTTCACTCCAAGTTTGCACCTCTACTCCTATTATCCAACAATTTTTCCCCTCCTGAAGGAAGATCTTGACATCCATTTTGAATATTCTCCCGATTCTTGTCATCTTTTCCTGCCCATCTCCTGGCTACTTTCTCACCTTTTCCATTAGTGTCAGCTCCTTGCACACCCAATTGTCCCCTCTGTCCTCATTCCCAGGGACCTCAGCCTCCAGAATCATGATCCCCCCAGCACTGCATAGTTCCTTGACCTTCCTAACTGGGATAATGTGATGGGTTGAGGTTTGAGTTGATGCACTGAGGTCCCAAGTACTTGAAGCTAAATAGTAATTGGTCTATACTCTATTAATATACATGATTGGATAAAGAATGGTCCCTGCCCACTCTCTGTGCAAGTCCTGATGTGTTGTATAGTAAATGATGATTTTGGTGGGTGGAGGCAGAGAGAGAGAGACAGGAAGAGAAGCTGGGAGAGATTGGCCTTGGTTCCATACACCCAGCTGCTGGTCGTGTGGCTTCTGATCTAGCTAGCTTCTTGACTCAGCTGCACACATTGCTATCGCCGATTCTCTTCCACCTCCAATCTTTCTTCACTGAGAATAAAGACTGACGATTTTCCCCTAACCTGAATTCCTGACTCCGGCTGATTTTAAAATACGCGGTCTTCACAGGATAACCCACTCTTCCCTTTTCCATTTCAGTCGCCTACAAGTACAGCTATACCCTAGGCTTTGTTCTCACTCAAAATCATTCCAACTCTCCAATTCCAAGCTCTAAAATGTTTATCCTTGACCACAACCTCCTTTCTCCTCATTTTTCTCCTTTCTACTAAGCTTGTTCTGTACCCTCCTCAAAGGACCGAATCATAGAATCTCAGAGCTGAATCAGCCACTTGATAAGCATTTATTAAGAATTAAGTACTAGGTTCTAGCACTTTGCTAGATGCTAGAGATACACAAAGAGCCCCTGCACTTAAGCAGCTTATATTCTTTTGGGAGACATCATGTATGTACATGTACACACACACACACACACATATCCAAAGTATTTTGAAGGGACGGCCCTAATAGCTAAGGGGTAGAGCAGCATCAAATATAGAATATGCTGCTCAGAGGTAGAGTTGAGAAGATAGTTTATTCAGGCCTGAGGGAAAAGATTTTAGAGAACATCTAGTCCAGTCCGTTCTAGAACAAGAATCTTTTCCATCACATACCTGACAGCCATCCAACCTCTGCTTGAAGATTTATAGGAAGGAGAACCCATTACCTTCCTCAGGGATCCCATTCACTAATTGCCCTGAAAGTTTTCCTTTTATCAAGCCTCTTGGTACTTCCTGTTTACAGGTCTTTGATCCTGACCCATTTTCTCAAGCCATCAACCTCCTTCTTCCTTCCTATTCCAACCTGGATCCCCTAGGCAATCATTTCAATGATAATTGTGCTGATATCCTAGAATATCCCATTTCCTCGGGATAATCGTGCTGGTATCCTAAAATATCCCATTTCCTTGGGATAATTGTGCTGGTATCCTAGAATATCCCATTTCCTTGGGATAATTGTGCTGGTATCCTAGAATATCCCATTTCCTCGGGATAATCGTGCTGGTATCCTAAAATATCCCATTTCCTTGGGATAATTGTGCTGATATCCTAGAATATCCCATTTCCTTGGGATGTCCACCAGTTATCTCAAACTCAACCCATATAAAACAGAACTCATCATTACCCCCAAATCTGCTCTTCTTCCTGACCTTTTTAATTCTGTTGGAGACACCACCCTCCTTCCAGTCATCCAAGTTTGCAACCTCAAAATCATCCTGAGCAGTTCCTCTCACTCATTCAGAATTCAAAACAGCTGCTGAGTTTTACTTATTTTTCCCTCTGCAGCATCACTCATTCACCCCTCAAGTTAAGGTCTCTGGGTCCAGATTGTTCTGATAACCTTCTAAATGGTCTCCCTGCCTCTGCTGTCTAATCCATCCCCCATAAAATCGCCAAACTGATGCTCCTAAAAGCACAAGTCTTACCACATCACTTTCTTACTCGGAAATCTCTGACAGTTCCCTCTTGCTTCTAAGATAAAATCCAAATTCATCTGTTTTGATTTGTCTTTGCATCTTTATTACCCAGTCCATAGCAAACACTAAATAAATGCTTGGTGAATGAAGACATTTAAGATGCTGCTACCTACTAATGCCCATCATGTCTTTTCCCATTGCCCTTTGGGTAACCTTTGTTATTATCATTAGTATTATTACCTAAGATCTCTTCAAGCACTAAAACTCTATGAATCTATAATTTGATTTCCTGGTTGCGAAAGGAGACCATGAAATGCCAGGAATAATTAAAACACTTTACAAACAGTTCTAGAGAGCAATGGGATATTCATATAAACAAGCAGAAAGTCTCACTCAAGTCAGAGTTACTTCCAGCTGAAGACACTGAACATCTGGAAGGCATTTGGGGGTGGAGGTGGCTTTTATTTTTTTTTAATTTTTTGATGGGTGGTGTTTTGAGGGTGGTGAACATAAAATATACTGTAACTATTGCAAAGAGATAACTTGATTAAATTCTGGGAAGAGTAAATGTTCAAAAATTAATCCCTATAGGGCAAGGGGAAGGGTCATTGGACTTAAAAATATTTTGATAACTGTATTTCAACATAATTTGGTTTCTGTTGTAATCCTATGGATTTTATTTTATGCATTTAAAACATTATTCTCAGGAAGTTTATTGGTTTCCAGCTGGGTCCATGACACACACACAAAATGTTAGGAACACCCTGCTCTAGGGAAATACCAAGACTAGCTCTAGGTCCATGTTGGTGCTTGAGAATCAAAGAAATGTTTGCCCCCAAACACTGTCCATACTTGTCCTTTGGATAGTTTGTTGGATCAATGATGACACTGATAGAGATTCTTTGTCAAGTCAAGCAGGTACAGACTCTTCCTTCTGTTTTTTATCTTGTGGGCCTCCTTTCCATGTCTCTCACAAATCTTCACCAAATGGCTTCCCTCATTCCACGAAGAGCCCTCTCCTAGATCCCTGGCCATGGGACACATGGGATATCCATCGATCATCACTTGCTCTCGCCACATGATAGGCTCAATTTTTTTTCTAGTCCCATATCTAGGGCTATATCTAGGACTTTTGGCAGTAGAAAGACAGGCTTTACTAATCAAACCCAGACCATGCCTAGGGATGGCAGATGAACTGAGCTGTTGACTCAACTTTTAAAAACAAATCCAAACAATGGGGAGATCTGTTATTGTAAGCCAAGACTGTGAGATATCATGAAACTGAAGTTTGGGAATTCATTGTGCAGGTATGAAGGGAAGCATGACATCCAAAAGCTTCTTATTTTAACTAATTATTCTTGCTAACTAGATGCTAAGCTCAGCTGTTTCTATTAGATGTGAAGCATATTGGAAATAGAACTGGAAAAAAAAATAGGAAATAGAACTGCATTTGGAGTCAAAGGACCTGAGGTTGAATTCTGCCTTACTATTTAACTACCTGTGTGACATTAAGCAAGTCATCTGCCTTCTCCTGACCTCAGTTTCTTCATCTGTAAAATGAAGAGGTTGAACTATATTATCTATGAAGTCCCTTCTAGTTCTATGTATATGAATGTATGATCCTATTAGTGTAAGTGGTGACAATACCATAAATTTCAATGCCCTGAGGCAAAACCCCTGCGACCCAATCTTAGTTACAGTTCTCCATCTATCTCTGATAACAAAATGTATATGCCTTCTCTTGTGTGATGCTTCTTAAATAATGTATCATGACATACTCATATTCATCATGTATTTTTTCATTGCCCTTTAGTTGACTCTCAACTTTAGTCCCTTGGAAATTCTGGCATTTATTTCTTTTTTCCCCCTTTTATTAAAACTTTTTATTTTTCAAAATATATATGTGGACAGTTCTCCAACATTAGCCCTTGCAAAACCTTGTGTTCCAATTTCTCCCCTTTCCCTCACCCCCACCCCTAGATAGCAAGTAATCCAATATATGTTAAACATGGTAGAAATCCATGTTTTAAATCCAACATATGCATACATATATATACAATTATCTTGACACACAAGAAAAATCAAATCAAACCAGAAAAAAAATGAGAAGCAAAATAAAATTCAAGCAAGCAACAACAGAAAGCATGAAAATGCTATGTTGTGAACCAGACTCAGTTCCCACAGTCCTCTCTCTGAGTGTAGATGGCTCTCTTCATCACTGAACAATTGGAACTAGTCTGAATCACCTCACTGTTGAAGAGAGCCATGTCCCTCAGAACTGATTATCGTATAATCTTGTTGTTGTCTGGCGTTTATTTCATTACTCACAATTATATATCATCACCATAAAATATCTGGGCCTTTTATTTTAAGAAGAAGGCTGAGATCATTAAAAGCTCTATAGAATTTTTTTTCAAATAATAATGATAATTACTGATCTTTACACAGCTCTTTAAGCTTTACAAAGTACTACATGATCTTATTTGAGCCTCCCAACAACTCTATGAGGGAAGTATTACAGATATTACTATGCTCATTTTACACAGGAAGAAATGGAGGCTCAGGAAAGGTTAAGGAACTTATTTGCCTACAGTCACCCAACTAATTAAACTTCTGAGGAGGAATTGGAATTCAGATCTACAACAGTGGAGAGTCCTGGTGGGCATTGTATCTAAAAGGGACCACCAGTCACAAGTGGGTTCCCTAGGCATCAAAAAGATTTTGTAATCTTGAAGAAAATGATCACTTTCTTTTCTTTCTTTCTTTCTTTTTTCTTTTTCTTTCTTTCTTTCTTTTTTCTTTTTTTCTTTCTTTCTTTTTTTCTTTCTTTCTTTTTTCTTTTTTCTTTCTTTCTTTCTTTTTTCTTTTTCTTTCTTTCTTTCTTTTTTCTTTTTCTTTCTTTTTCTTTTTTCTTTTTCTTTCTTTTTCTTTTTTCTTTTTCTTTCTTTCTTTCTTTTTCCTTTTTCTTTCTTTCTTTCTTTCTTTCTGCTGAGGCAATTGGGGTTAAATTGTGACTTACCCAGGGTCACACAGTGTTAAGTGTCTGATGTCAGATTTGAACTCAGGTCCTCAGTGCTTTATCCACCACTCCATCTAGCTATTCTCCTTGCTTTCTTTTCTAGAAGACTGTTTGAAGGAAGTATCTTCTTTAATATTCACTGACAACTTCAAAACACATTTTCATGTGTGACTTTGCTAGGCCATTATCTAAAAAATTCCAGAGAAATTGTAAAATAAAAAGGAAAATTTTAAATCGGAAAACAAGAAGAAGTTACCATTTTGCCTTTGTTTTCAGTACCATTATTGGCTCTCTAGCGACACTTCTTAGTTGATGAATGGAAATGGAGAATAGAAGGAATAGAAATCAGATCTCAGAGCTGGAAGATCGGACCTTGTCTAACCTATGACTCATTATGAATTCCTTCTAAGTCATTTTTGACAAGTGGACACAGTTTCTTGTGAACTCACTACCTACCATGACAGCTCATTCCATTTTGGAATGGCTCTAGTGGTTAGTAAGTTTTTCCTTCCACTGACTAAAAATCTGCTGCTCTGAAACTTTCATTTGTTATACCCAACCCTTTATTTATAGGTCAAAGAAAGTACATCTGACCTCTTCCCCATAAGAAAACTCTTCCCAGAATTCACAGTTATATGTCCCTGCTAAGTCTTTCCTTCTCCAAGCTAAACCACTCCAAGTTCCTTCAATTCATCTTTACATGGGATGTTATCAAGTCCTCTCACAAACCTTGTCAGCCATTCCCTGGGCAAGTGTGAACATGTAAGTGTTCTTCCTAAAATATGGCAATCATTTAGGTAAACTGATGTGTCATCTTCCTTGACTATTTCACAGATTTGTTTGAAACAATAATAAATAATCAGCTAAGATGCAAAATCTTCTTTGGATATGTAAAGCCTTTCACTGTGTAGTTAAGACTTTGAAAGCCTTTCACTAACCTCCACTGGTTACTAGTTAAGTGACTCTGGATAAATCATTTAGGATAGACCAGGATTCGTGTGAGCATGCAATGAGATAAAATTTGTAAAGCCACTTGGCACAGTGGCTGGCATATAGTAGGCACTACATAAATGCTAGATATTATTATTGTTGTTTTTATCACCATCATCATCATTATTATTAAATGGCTTCAGCCTGTCTTTCTAGGGTATTTTTGCATACACTCTATATTCCCACTGATCATCCTATTTGTCTTCTCACCCTCTCCATCCTGTCCTTCCCTCTCCCTACCTCTATAATTTTCTGCCTCCTAAAGACTGAGTCTTAGGCTTAGGAGCCTCTCCCTTTGCATCTCCCCTTCTTACAGTTCCTATCTTCCTTCAAGTTTCTGCTCTAATGCTACTCTAAGATTTTCACTGATTTCCAATGGTTAGTACTCCTCTGAAAATATTTTGTATTAATTTGATATATATTTCATGTTGATTTATCTTTGTTTATGTTAGTTATCTTCCTCCATTCCAATAGAATGTAAATTCCTTCAGGACAAGAAATTTTTCATTTTTGCTTTTGTATCCCCAGTACTGAACACAGTGTCCCTCACGTAGCAGACTTGTTGAAGTGAATTGAATCAAGACTTAGCTGTGTACTCCAAGTAGGAACTAATCAGGTCAAATTACAATAAGTCAGAAAGCATTTGTTAAATGTCTATTATTGTTCTGAGTGCTGGGAATTTTAAAAAAGTAAAAGGCAGTTCCTGTTTTTGAGATGCTGACAATCTAATGAGGGAGACTACATGTGCACAACTAACTATGTACAAATTGTGTGCAGGATAAATTGTGTGTAATCAACAGAGAGGAGACTAGAATTGAAAGGGATTGGGAAAGGCTTCTTGTAGAAGGGAGGATTTTAACTAGGACTTGGAAAAAAATCAGAGAAGGCAGAAGATATAAATAAAGAAGAAGAGCATTCTAGGCATTGGAAATAGCCCGTGAAAATGCACAGAATCTGGAGTGGAGGGACTTCTTTGAGGAACCCAGAGAAGCTGGTGTTATTGTATCACTGAGTATGTAAGGGTGTAGGGTAAGGTATTAGAAAAGTGGGGAATGGGAAACAGACTATGAAGAGCTTTTAAATGTCAAACACAAGATATTATATTTGATCCTGTATATCATAGGGAGCTACTGGAGTTGATTGAATGGGAGGTAAGATGTGCTTTAGGAAGAGCAATTAAACAGCTGAGTGGATAGAGAAGCATAGGGAGAGATTTGAGGCAGGGAGACTAACTAGGAGGCTATTTTAATAGTCTAGGATGAGAGGGGGAGGCTCTGCCGCAGGGGGATGGCAGTATCAGAGAAAAGGAGGTATGTATAAAACCTTATAAAGGTAGAACCAACTTGGCAACAGATTACATAAGAGCAGGCAAGAGAAAGTGAGAAGCTGGGGATGATACCTATGCTGGGAGTTTAGGCAACTGGGAGGATGGTGAGACCCTCCCCAGTAATAGGAAAATTAGGAGCGGGGAGAGCTTGGGGGAAGGAAGGGGTTCAGTTTTGGATACATTGCCTTTAAGGTATCTATAGCATAACTACTTCAAGACATCCAATTGGCAATATGTGAGGAACAACAATAAGTTCTTCAACTATTTTTATCTGGGCCAAGTTACCATTCTTTTCAAATTTTATTAGAACATAGATTAAGCTACCTACTTAACAATTCATCCATATAACAAAGGCTGTAGCCTAAATTCCAAATACTATAGTCGAAAATCTCCACCCTTGCTATGAGTTTTTGCTGACAGCTTATGTCTGTTTGTTGTTATAAAAATTAGCCAATAACTTTTGTTTATATTTATTTTCCATTCCATTATATTCTATTTTTCTCCCTACCTATCTAGAGGTTTTCCTATGTGCATTAAAAAAAATAATAATAAATAAAGTCTGCATATCCATTTCTACTTTATATATTTTGCTTTTTCTAGTTTTATCTATAAATAATTTCGGGAAACCCTGACTTAGTTGAGTTTCACACTAAACACTCTGAGGATTCAATTTCTCCTCTGAGTCTCACTCTTTTGTGAATCAATACTACATGTAACATCATAAATTTGGAGGTGAAATGTATCTTAGAGGTCATCTAGTTCTCTCCTGTCAATTTACATACGAGAAAACTGAGCCCCAGAAATGTTGTGAGTTGTCCAATGTCAGCTAACAAGGAACAGAGATAGATTTTGGACCTCAAATCCCACCCTTTTACCACTTTACCACACTCTCAGCTTGGAACCATTGTCACTCATTATATGCAATTTTTTTCTTTTATTTATCCCTTGTTCTCACTTGGCATAAGTTTTGACCTTTGCTCTAAGTCTAACTAGTTGATGTGCACAAACAGATGATTCTGAAATCAGAATTCACGCTAATAGAGAGTTATTTCCTGCTTGTTAAAATATAAATTTTCTAGGTTGTTTTTCATTTTCTGGAGGGTTTTTTTTTGATATTGCTCTATGCTTACCATGTCCAGAGCCTTTCCACTCTCTTCACAAAGTAAATATTCATGACATGCAGATGTGAAGTTCATGAGGAATCTACAAATCTTTGACCCCATTCAATTCCCAAACTCAAGTCATATTTTGGAACCTCTTCATCACCATTCCCTTGAGATTTTCTGTCAAAATCATTAAGTAAAAATTATGGAATAAAATGGTCTAAGTAGATAATCTGACAGATTATCTATAATTTGACTTCTTTATCATCTGGAACAGATATTGTCATATAAGCTGCAATTACTTTTATAACAATGGTCTTGCCCAAATTCATTGTGAGCACTCCAAGGCAAGAAGAAAAAGGATTCAATAGATTGATTTTTCTTGTTGCCCTTTGGTTCGTGACAAAACGATCTCTATCAATTCCCTTATTTGTAGATTGATTATTCTTTTTGTCCTTTGGCACATAACAAATGATCTCTACCAATTGCCTTATTTGCCTCTCTAAGCACCTGGGAACCATCTTTCCATTTAACTACTATTTCACTTGTTGTTCAGCCATTTTTCAGTCATGTCCAACTCTTTATAACCCTATTGCAGTTTTTTTGACAAAGATTCTGGAGTAGTTTGCCATTTCCTTTTCCAGATGAGGAAACTGAGGCAAACAGGGTTAAGCGACTTGCTCAGGATCACACAGTAGAAAGTGTCTGAAGACATTCATGAAGTTGAATCTTCCTGACTCCAAGCCCTGTACCTTATCAATGTGCCACTTTGCTGCCAATTTCTTTATATCTTCTTAATTGACTCAGTATGATCACTAACATGGCTGTAAATTAGATTCTCTAGTAGTATATCCATGCATTGGATATTGGACAAAAATCTCACATCTAACAGTTAAAACAATGTCTGCAAATGCTTTCACTATGCATGATCGTTAGTATTTTCTACATCTTTTCCATTTTCCAAGAAGGTGTCTCAAAACAAGCACATGGGATTTGTAGGTAGATATGACCATAGAGACAACTTTACTCAGAAATTCCCTAATTTCAATATGGAATAAGTCATGAAACAGACAATCAGCAAACATTTATTAAGCATTTACTATATGCAAGACATTATGCTAGGAACTGAGGACACAAAGAAAGACAAAAATGTGGTCCCTGCACTCAAAAAGCTTACATTCTAATGAAGAGACAACAGACAAAAAATTGCATATATATAAAAAATATATGTGTGTATATATATCACATGCATATGTATATAAATATATACACATATCTGTTAATATATGTGACACATATTAATATATGCATATATTTTACATTATATATTAATTATTTAATATATTAATACATATTATATTATATATGACACATATATAATATAATATATATTAAATGAAACAAGAAGCTATATCTCTACCACTGGTATTAGGGAGGATGTCATGCAAAATCCAGATGAAAGAGGTTTCCCTATAAAAAGTGAGATCCTGTCTAGGAATCTATGACTTGCCCAGGGTCACCCCGCCAGAATGAATCCCAGGGATTGAATCCAAGTCTTTCTGACTCCAGAGCCTTCTCTTTATTATACCAACTCACCTCTCTAAGGCCTGTCCCTTCCTTTACAAGAGAGCCATCACCCTGAAAGCAGAGAACCCCAAATCTGCTTAGAGCCATAGCTCTCTTGCCTTGGGGATCTGTGATCACGGCAAATAAATGGGCAAAGAGTGGTCCTGGAAAGAGCACAGAATTTTGAGTCAGAGGACTTGGAACAAATCCTAGGACTGCTGCTGCTCCCCACTTGTGTGATCATGGGCAAATTATTTCTCTCATCTGTAAAATGAGGGCCTTGGATTAGATGGCCTCTAAGATTCCTTTCAGCTCTAAATTTATGAGCCTACGGACTTGGAAAGCTGAAACCTACTCAATAAAAAAGGTAATTTTGAAGCTGAAGCCAAAATAGAGAGGCAAGGACAGAGAAATCCAAAAAGAGATTTAATGGGTATTAGAGAAATTGGGAAAACTTCTGGCTCAATATAAATATACAAATCCATCAAAATAACTTGGAAATATTGGTAATAGAATCATTTAGTAGAAATCCTAAACATGTGAGACAAACAACTCTCCTGGAGGGATAGAAGTGGAATCAGCCTATTCCTATAATCACAATTCTTTGCCAAGGTCAATTTTTCTCTCTATTTTTCTGCAAGGCATTTGGAATTTAGTGATTTATCCAGGGTCACACAGTCTGCGTTAAGAGTGTGAGATCAGATTTGAATTCAAATCCTTCTAACATCTAGCTGCCCCATGCCAAAGCCATTTTCTACCCTGCATCATATGTCTTTTGTTTTTACTTCTTCCCCAATTTCCAACCATTTCACAAATATCATTGAGCCAATTGCCTCCTGTCTTCACTAGCAGATTATCCCTAATCTCTCTCTTGTCCTCTGCTAATATATTCTTGCCTACCTCATCCTTAAAAATTCCTTACTTCTCTCTTCAAGTCCTCCTGTTTTCCTTCATGTTTCAGCTAAAATCTTACTTCTGCAAGAAATCTTAATCCCAATCACCTTTCACACCTACGCCTTCCTTCTGATATTACCTTCCATTTAACATACATGTGTAGGTATGTAGGTATATCTGCATATATCTATCCATCCATAGATGTGTATAGGTAGATATAGAATATCTATAGAATAGAAATAACATGTTATTTACATGTTATCTCTCCCACTAAAATGTGAGCTCCTGTAAGTTTTGGCTTTGTCTCACCAGTGCTTGTCACAATTCTTGGCCACATAGTAATTGCTTAATAAATGCTTTACTAATTTCTAGTTGTCTAACTTCTAGATATTGCCCTATACCTGTCTTTTCTTCAAACTCCTTCAGAAATTTATCTGCATTATCTGCATTATACCTCTACTTCCTCTCCTCTCACTCTTTTCTAAACCATTTGCAATCTACTTTATAATAACAATAGTGATGATATCTAAACCAGAAAGAGCAAAAACAGAAAAAGAATTTCATTAATGAATACTGATGCAAAAATACTAAATAAAATGCTAACTAGGAAACTACAGCAATATATCACAAAGATTTTTTATTATAACCAAATGGGATTTATACCAGGAATACAAAGCTGATTCAATATAAGAAAAAAAACTATTAATAGAATTGATTATATCAGTAACAAAATCAACAAAAATCTATATGATTATATTAAAAGATGCAGAACATTTTTTTGACAAAATACAACACATTCCAATTTTTTTAAAAAAGCCCTTCAAAACATATTTATAACTGGGTTTTTTCCTTAAAATGATAAGCATTAAAATAATTGTATAAATATGTATGCATATATTGGATTTAACATATATTTCTACCATGTATAACATATATTGGACTACTTGCCATTTAGGGGAGGAGATGGGAAAAGGGGGAGAAATTGGAACACAAGGTTTTAAAAAGATTAATGTCGCAGAATTATCCATACATATGTTTTGAAAAATAAAAAGCTTTAATAAAAAAAAGAATGCAGAAGAAATTGACAAAGAAGAAAAAGAAATAATAAACATTTACCTAAAACCATCAGTAAGCATTACCTATAATGGGGATAAGCTTGAAACCTTCCCAATAAGATCAAGAGTGAAATAAGGATGACTTATCATCAATATTATTGAATATTATACTAGAAATGCTAGCAGTAAGAGAAAAAAATGAAATTGAAGGAATCAGAATGGTCATTGAGGAAATAAAACTATCTCTTTTCTTGCAGGTGATATGGACTACTTGGAAAATCACAGATTCAACTAAAAAAATTAGTTGAAACAAGAATTTTGGCAAAATAACAGGACATAAAATAAACCCACATAAATCATCAATGATAAATATATCGCCAATAAAATCCTACAAGGAAAGATAATAAAAGACACCCTACTTTAAATAATTGTAGATAGCATAAAATATCTGAGAGTATAACTGCCAAAATAAACCCAGAACTATGTGGCCATAATAATTATTATTTTTTACAAATAAATTCAGATTTACATACATTTCAGAGAAACATACATTGCTCATGGGTAAGCTGAGCCAATATAATAAAAATGACAATTCTTCCTAAACTAATCTACTTATTCAATGACATCCTAACTAAATCATTAAAAATATTTTATTGTGCTAGAAAAATAACAAAATTCATTTGGAAGAGCAAAAGTTCAAGAATTAATGAAGAACAATGTGAAAAAGGAAGTCTAGCAATATCAGATCTTAAACTATATAATCATAAGGCAACAGTTATCAAAATTATCTGGTACTGACTAAGAAATAGAGTGGTGGCTCACTGGAATAGAGTAAGTATACAATACATAGTAATAAAGTATTATAGTAATCTTGTGTTTGATAAACATAAGCTTTGGGATAAGAACTCTATTTGGTAAAAATTTCTGGGAAAACTGTAAAGCAGTTTGGTGGAAATAAAATATAGACCAATATCTTACATTGTTTACCAAGATAATGACATACATAATATAGACATAAAGTAAGATATCATAAATTAGAAGACCATGGAACATATTGCCTATCAGATTTATGGATAAACAAGAATAGAGAACATTGTAGGGTATGAAATGCACAATTTTGATAATATTAAATTAAAAGACTTTTATACATAAATTCAAATGTAGCCAATATCAGAAGGAAATCAAGAAATTAGAGGAAAATGTTATAGACAGTTTCTTGATTAAAGGTTTTATATCTCAAATACAAATTTATAAGATTATGAATCATGTTCCAATTTGTAAATGGACAACAGATATGAACAGGTAGTTTTTGGAAGAAGAAATCAAATCTATAATCATGTGAAAAATGCTCTAAATTATTATTGATGACAAAAATTCCAATTAAAACAACCTTGAAGTACCAAGTCAAACCTTTTAGATTGTTAAAATAATCAGAGGGAAATGAGAAATGTTGGAGGGGATGTGGAAAAATTGGGACATTCAATACATTGTTGTTAGACCTGTGAACTGATCTATCATTTTGAAGAGCAATTTGGAATTATACCCAAAGCATTATAAAACTGTGTATATTCTTTGATCTAGCAATACCACTATTAGGTCTGTTTCCCAAGGTGATCAGAGAAAAAGGAAAAGAACTTAGATATTCTAAAATAGCAGCTTTTTTGTGATAGCAAAAAACTGGAAATTGAGGGGATAGCCATAATTGGAGAATGGTCAAATTACTTGCGACATATGTTTATAACAAACTACTGTGTTGGAAGAAAAGATGAACAGATTGATTTTAGAAAAACATGGAAAAGCAAGCATAAAATAATGCAGAGTGAAATGAACAGAACCAAGAGAATACCATATACATTAACAGTAATATTGTTCAAAGTATAACTTGAATGGCTAAGCTATTCTGAGTAATATGACAATTCAAAACAATTACAAAGGACTTATGAAGGAAAATACTATCCACCTCCAGAGAAAGAAGAGATATAGAAAAGTATGAATTATATGGTTTTTATATCAAATGTTAGCCTTCTCTAATCTGGAGTTGGTAGCAAGGGAGGGAGACAACTCAGAATGCAAAATGTAACAAAATAAAATAAATATAGTTTTTTTAGTGTTCTTAATGCAGATTGCACTTAAAAGTATCATACATACATATTTTTTTGAAGAACCACTTGCTAAGCATTTGCCAACACATCTCAGTACTCAACCCTCTCACATTTATTCACCTTGTGATTTTCATCTTTACAAGCTGGCTTGTAAGCATCTCCTCCTCTCCATTTACATAGCCACCAATTTTGCCCCTTCCTAGGGTAATTTCAATAACCTTCTAAATGATTTCTTTGTTCCAAGTCTCTTTTCACTCCAATCTGACCTCCACACAGCTGTCAAAGTGATTTTTTTTTCTGGCCATATCATTACCCTGTCCCTTCCTCAATAGGGATTCCCTATTACTTTCTCTCCTCTCCATGCCTTATATATAATCCATTCCTGGAATGTCTTCCAGAGGGCATTTTCCTCTACTAGAATCCCTGACTTCCTTTATGACAGTTCAAAGGCTGCTTTGTGCAGGAGTCCTTCCACACCTATAGTTGCTAATTATTTCCCTTCCAAAGTTATCTTCTATCTTTTCTTTATCTCTAGTTATCTACATGTTATATACATTTTTTTTCTTTCTTTGTATCCCCAGTTTTTAACAGTGTCTGGAAAATTGTACTTAATAAATTCTTGTTGACTAACTGATCATCTCTTGTTTGGGGAGATATTATTGAATTAACCTTACCATTATCCCTGAAAAAGACATGTCAGTTAATTGTATTATTATTCCATTCACCACCCCTGTAACTCCCCAAACTAAAATAACCTTTCCTCTCTTTTATGTTAATTTTTTTTGTTTTCCTCAGTTACATGTAAAACAATTTTTTACATTTGTTTTTAAAACTTTGAGTTCCAGAATTTCTCCCTTCTTCCTTCTTTGCCCCCATTGGGAAGGCACATGTGAAGTTATGTGAAACATTTCCACAAAAGTCATGTTGTGAAAGAAAGCATAGAATCCTCCCAACTTCACCCCCCAAAAAGCCCTTAACAAAAATAAAGTTTAAAAAAGTATCCTTCTACATATATTCAGACACAATCAATTCTTTCTCTAGGTATGGATAGCATTTTTCATCTTAAGTCCTTCAGAGTACCGTTGGATCATTGCATTACAGAAATAACAAAGTCATTCACAACTGGTCAACCAGCAACATTGCTATTATTTTGTATATAGTACATTTTACTTTACTTGAGCTCATGGTGGACTTTCCAGATTTTTCTGAGAGAACCCTGCTCGCCATTTCTTATTGAACAATAATATTCTATCACAATCACATACTATAATTTACTCAGTTATTCCCCAATTGATGGGCATCCTCTAAACTTCCAATTCTTTGTCCTGAGAAAAGAGATGCTATAAATATTTTTGTACATATTGGTCTTTTTCCTTTTTTAAAAAAAATCTCTTTTGAAATCCATGTCTACTAATGGTAGTGCTAGGTTGAAAGAAATGCATAATTTTATAGCCTTTGGGATATAGCTCATATCTTTTGATCATTTATCAATTGGGGAATGATTCTTATTTTCTATAAATTTGACTTAGTTTTCTATACATTTGAGAAAGAAGATCTTTATCAGAGAAACTTACTTCAAAATTCTTTACATAATTAATATTGCTAACTGTATTTCCTCCTATTCTATTTTCTCTCTCCTTTCATGCTGTTCTTCTTCAAAAATGTTTTGCTTGCAATTATCTCTTCCCCCAATATGCCTTCTCTTCTATCACCCTCCCCCTCCTTTTTATATCCCTTTCCCTTCCTACTTTCCTGCAGGATAAGATAGATTTCTATACCCATATTAAGAGTATAGTTATAAAATAACCCTGCATGGTCACAATTTCCTCTATGTGGTATTTCCCTCTAGTAGAATATAAATTCCTTCAGGGTAAAGACTTTTTAGATTTTATATTTATATCCTTGGAGCTTGACACGGTATCTGATACATAATTAGCATAAATTCATTCATTCACTTATTCATTCATTCATTCATCCATACCTGTCGCAGGCCCCCAATTTTTTCCATATAAATACCAGAAAATAGTAGGAAACCCAAGGAGAGGTCCTTCTTCTATCAGGAAAAAGAAAAGAATGGAGCTTTCTGCTTCTCAGACTATTGGAAAGGAGAGGGGAGAACAGAAGTCACAGGGGTGAGCCAACTGTTACATTTTCAGTATAAGCATTTATACCTTGAAAATGGGAAAATACTACAAATCGGGGCTTGACCTATTTTGTTGATAAATATTTTGTTTTGTTAATCATCTGGAATAAAGCTCCTTAAATTGTGGATTGTGACTCCATATGGGGTTGTGTAACTGAATATGGGGGTTGCAAAATTACAATTTATCATCAGTAAATGTTTGATTTATCTATCTATGTTACATATCTAATACCTGGGATTGTATAAAAATTTCTTGGGTAAAAAGAGGGCGCAAATGGAAAAAGTTTAAGAAGTCCTGATCTAGAAAGTGATGGAGAAAATGTTAAATTTAATAAGGTGATACCCAAACTTCCCATTATAAGGAAGGGAACTTTTGGCCATGATTGCTAGGTTTTGATTTTGACAGGTGATGTGAGTTCTTTTGGATGCTTTCATTTAGTGGACTAGAGAGGCTACTGAGATTTCCTAATAATGTAGCAGAAAGAGCAAAGGCTTGAAGGCAGAAGTCTTGGATTTGATTCCCAGCTCCACCAGTCACCAGCTGTGTGACTTTAGGTAAGTCATGTCTATGAGCCTCAGTCTCCATCTCTGTAAAATGAAGTGATTGAGCTAGACTATTTCTAAAAGTTTCCTCTATTTCCAATATTCTATCATTTAAATATAAACTAGCAATTTGACAAGCTTCAAAGATAAACCATGGAGTCAATGGCAAGAGACTCCAGCTCAGTTCCCTTCAATAAAACAAGCATTTATTGAGCACATAAAAAGAATTTAGCCAGAGACTCCAGGTTTCCCATATCATAGACTTATCAACATCATTGATTTAGAAGTATAAGGGAACTTATATATCATACATTCCAATCAACTCATTTTATAGTTGGGGAAACTGAGGTGTAAAGAGTCTAATTGACTTGTCCAACATCACCCAGAAAGACAGAGCTAGAATTTCAGCACAGATCTCCTGACTCCAAATACCACATACTTACCACTGCATCATAAAGGGACTTCCAAGCCAGGTTCACCAGGGCTAGTGTTTCCAATGCCAGGGTCCCCACCAGTGTAGGCAAAAAAGCAACTGGAGACTTAAGTGATAGAGGAGATGGAGGGATCAGAGGATGGAGAATGTTTATCTGGGGCCAGAGGCCAAGGAAAGACTGGGAAAGCACAGAGCCCTGGCTAATTCTGAGCCTCAGTAATGGTATTCTCACCATTTAGCAGAGCAGGAAGGGTGTGCAGCTCCAGAGGAAGGTCATCCCGGAGTGAATGGTTACAGCTGAAGGGAAACCTTTGGGAGAACGGCTGCTCTGGCAGGAAACCTCTCACTAAGCTCATAGAATCAAGGATTTTTCAGTTGGAAGCAACCTCAGGTCCATCCAATCCAATCCAAACCAAAAAAAAAATCCCTACTATTTAGCCAATAAGTCGACCTCCAGTGAAGGGAATCTAAACTCTTTGATTCACAAATACAGGGAATATTAGATCTACAAGGACTCTTAGAGATTCTTTTAGTCTAGGATGTAGAAATTAACAAAAAACATCTTTCTACTTTTGCTGAGGAATAAAAGTAGCTAGGGGATGGCAACAGATGGAGAGCTGGGCCTGGAGTCAGGAAGAACTGAGTACAAATCCAGGCTCAGATACTTACTAGTTGTATGTTCTTGGATAAACTCATTAACCTCTGTTTGCCACAGTTCCCTCAATGTGAGAATGAGATATTTGTTAAGCATTATGACAGTATTTATACATATTTACTTACTGTATGTACATGACATAGTAAATGTCATAGTAGTATATGATTGTAGATAGTAAATGACATAAAAGTACTAGATCATATTATTTGCCCTTGGGGAAAAGTGAGTCCAAATGACTTTTTGGTTAAATGAGACTGGACCAACCAATATAACACATAGACTGAAAAGTCTCATTTATTGGAATATAAAATTGACAGGTAGACCCTCACTCAGGTCAGACAAATTGGGGACAAGTCAATGTAATCTGCACAGCAATGTTTGTGTTGCATTAGCTCAGGGAGGATAATTTCTGCTTTGACTAGTGTTCGGATAAATGTGCCTTTCTGAATACAGGCCCCCAGATGAAGGTTTCCTAATCTCTACTGGCTCAAGGCAAGAAACTTTGGTTAAGAAAGCACAAGGAAAGAGCCTGATCTATAGCTTCTGCACCATGAAAAGGACAATTCATGGGACATTCTTTCCAAGGTGAGTAAAATTAAAAGTTGATTTTAATTCTATTTGTCTTGTAATTTTTGTCTTGTAATTATCTCCACCCTTGTAACCCAACCCATTGCCCACTTTCCAGAGAAATTTGACTGACCCAAAAGGTCAAATCTCATGCGTTTACCTATTGTAGTTAAATTGCTCTAGATTTTACTCTGTCATTTTGCAAATTGTTATAAAAGATTCTATCGGCTTTCATTCAAGGTCTTTGGTCTCTGAGAGAGGCTTTGCCCCAATTTATTGGTTACTATTAGCCTAACTAATAAATTGATCATCTGGGGACCTTTGTCTCAAAGTATCTTAATTTTCAATACATGGTAGATAGGACTTTTAAATCTTTGTTTCTATCCCAGGCAGGGAAGCTGAAGGAAGGAAGGTACAGGAGGTAACAGTCTGCCCCTCCTGGCTCAAGGAGGGGTATCAGAAATTATTACCATGCTCCCTAGCACTAATCTGTCCTTCAAGAAGCAGCTAGATGACACAATGGATAGTGTGTATGACCTAGAGTAGAAAGATCTGAGTTTAAAGGAAATCTTAAACATTTACTAGCGGTATGACTTTAGGGAAATCACTTCATCTTTTAGCCTCAGTTTCTTTATCTATAAAATGGGGACAATACTGATCTCCAAGGGGTTTTATGAGGATCAAATGAGATAATATTTGTAAATCACTTTGCAAACCTGAAAGTGCTACATAAATATTAGCTATTGTAATCATGATTATAATCCATGTTTCTCTGAGCATTCCTAGTTCTAAGATAGAAGCATCTTTGAAGGACCTTTTAAGCATGTCTAATCCTTGTTCTATCACTAAGAAAAACTTTGCATTTGGAGATAATTGTGATTTTCATTTGTACATGTGGGGTTTACATAGGATAATGTAATATTGCCTGTTTGGAGACTTTAATGGATGGCATTGAGGAAGTAAGTAAAAGGCTCTTGCTTCCTCAGATATGAAAGAGAACTGGTCTGAATTTGGGATGAGGGCTGTGTTAAAGAAAAAAAGTACCACTGCTTATTTGAAGGACAGCAGATTTTGAAAAAGGGAGATGTGTAGTCCAGGTTTCTTTGGGCAAGCCCAGTTCTCTAACATGAAGATGCTTTTGAGGGGGCTTTTGAGCAGGCCCAAATTATCTAACGCGGATTCCTCTGCATCTCCTGCCATCTGGATAGGGGTGGCATCCTTTGATTTACTGCCTTTATTTCTAAAACTATTAAGACTGAGTCATTTTTTCCTGCACTTTTTGCTGTGCTCTTTTTTTAAATAGCAGCAAAGCCATTTACAGAGAGGCTAAATACCAACAGATTCCATTAAGGGTATCGGAGAACTCTGGATGGAAAGGAATAATAAAAATCAAACACACCTGTCTGTGGCCGGGGGTCAGGATCCTCTATGTCAGACTTTTTAACTTTTTCCACTCATGACCCTTTTTCACCTGAGAAATGTTTGTGACCCCAAGTATATACTTATACAAAACAGGTATACAAATTGGACATTTACTGCTAATAAATCATAATTTCACAACCCTCACATTCAGTTACGTAACCCCTTATGGGATCCTGACTCACAGGTTAATAAGCTTTGGTCTTACATGATTATTATTAAGGAGGAGGGCAAAAAAGGAAGAACCATAAGAAGTGATAACTAGACATAGGAGTACTGAGAATTTGGTATTAACTTTTACTCATGCAAGACTAGGAGTAACAATAAGCAATTACCAAGACCTGGGCAAACACAGCAAGCCAAAAAAAATAAAGGAGGAATGGCTGGGTCCTTGCCAATATAAGCCATTTTCCCATAGGTATGTTGTAAGGAAGCCAAGTCATACATTCTCGCCTGGGAATGAAAGTGGGGCAGGCAGGTGGTAGAGAGGGGATAGGGCTATAATAATGAGAATGGCAGAGCAAATGGTTCTGGGAACAGAAAAGCAGCAGCTGTTGCCAATTGTGATGAGGGCTGGGAGGGGTTCTATCAGCACTACTTACCCCACCCAGCCACAGGATTCACCAGATCCAGTTTGGAATGGTCCCAAGGACCAGGCTACGTGGATCAGTAGAGTCACCTTGGCTGGGGCTGTGGGAAATCTTAGGGGTGAGGCTGGGGATGGAGATAGTTGAACAATTTATAATGGGCTAGGAACCCTAGAGAGTTTTCTATCACTCTGTAAATGGCAAGGCTCACTCACAGCACTGCTGGAAGGCAGAACAACTTGCCCTGACCACTTATGAAAATAATAGGCTTAGAACTGGAAGCCATCTGGTCCAATTCCCTCCTCCCCCATTTTATAGATGAGGAAACTAAGTGAGGTGATTTGCTAAAAGCCACATAAATATTAAGTAACAAAGCTAGGATTTGAACCCAGGTCCTCATTTCACGCCAAATGCCTTTTTTTGTCGAACTATATTGTCCTATCAGAATCCAGGGTTTGTTTTCCCCAAGACAGCAAATGCATCTTGGAATGTACCCAAAGGTATGTAGGTAAATATTTAACAAGCAGCTGGGGTGGGGGGTATGGAACAAGGAAAAGGTTTGCACAAAACACTCAGGTTTAATATGCATGATTAACATTTTCTGTATCCCTTTCTTAAATCTAGACACATAACCAAAATAATAAATCAAGTCCTGTTTTATGGCGTTTGACAATTTCTGAGGTGTTAATGCTCACAGTGAAAATTTAACAATCAAGCTGCTTCTATAACAACTCTGGATATGTATAATTCAGCAGAAGTCTGTCCCAAAGGTTCCTAGACTTCTGGGGTCTATTATGTTCCCAGCTGTGGAAAGCAAGAATCTCAATCACTTTGTTTCATTCATTCCAATACTTAGTCCAGTGCCTGGAATGAAATAGGCCTTAAAAATACTTATTGAGTGACCAACTAAGAGGAGCATCAGATTATAGCTCTCATACAGAGGCTTTCAGGTAATAGTGATAACCACATGGATCTGAGAACTGCCTCCATCCTTCTCTGAAAAGAGATAACATCTCAGTTAAGATTCAAGAGAATGGAAACCAAAAGTCAGATCAATTCAGGACCAGGGATTCTAAGGAACACTAAAATTCAAGGGTTTAAAACAGTTGAGAAGCCAGAAACTAGAGCAGAAACTTCAAGCCAGAAGTGCTACTCATGAGGCATCCTGGTAAAAAACTGGGAGGATCCAAAAAGTTTTCTACTGGACACAGTACTTCAGTTCAATCTTCAATGGGACCAGGGATTGGTCCCTAGAGAACATTTAGACTTAGAAGGAATGGCCTATGCATATTCTTTTAGAAGGAGAAGGGAATGTCAATCCCTTTTCAATCAATTAATAAACATTTATTAAGCACCTACTATGTGTCAAGCACTTTTAGGCACTGGAGGAGTTTACATTTTATCTTTCATAGAAATTGTTTGTCCTCAAATTTTTATTCTAGGTGCATCAAAATCTATTTTATTTTAGGATTGAGGAGTTATAAGAACACAAACTATTCATCTTAGTAATAACTTATTTAGATTAGAAAAGAGACCAGCTTTATTCTTCTTAAGAAACCATAAAAATAGTCTTTTAATATAAATCCCTCTTCTAAAGTCATTCTGCTAATGATGTGGACTTGATCCTGATTCCTCTAAGACTGCACCATCAGAGGCTAAGTTCTGAAAGTTCTTCTAGAGCTGAAAAGGCCTCGGGTACAGATCTAGCAGGGGACTGAGCATCTATTATCAAAAGATGAACCTTGCTAAGTCCGGAGAGGGTCATCTGAAGGCTGGTCGTGGGGTGATGAGGCACTGGCTGCTCCAGTTCTCAGAATTTTGAAAAATACCAGTGAAGGAAGATGGGATTCACAAAGATGAAATCATGATTTTGGAAGTTTTTATGTACTCCCAGAACTTACAAACCCAGCCTCACATGTGCCCATTGAGTGCAAACAATTTATTCCCCTTAGCCTTGACCCTGAAGAAGCTGAGATGCTTTCTCATTAGTCCATCCTGTACCACACCTTGTTGAAATTTCCATTAAAAGTATCAGAAATTAAATAAAAATCAAAGGCAGTACTGCTCGCACTATTTTGATAGAATATTAAATGAGATAATAATTGCAAAATGCTTAGCATATTGCCTAGCATATAGTAAGTGCTATACTGTATATATGTCAGTTAAGATTATTATTATTATAGAATGATTCCATCAAAGAGAGACAGCATTATATAATGAAGAGAGAGATTGCCTTGGAGGCAGGAAGTCCTGGATTCAAGTTTCACCAGACACATAATTTCTGTGTGATTGTTGAGAAGTCACTTAACCTCTCAATGTCACCAAACAACTTCCTAAGACTGATTGAAAAGCAGGTGCCAAACTACAGTGTAAAAGAAGTCCTTTTTTTGGAGTTCCCTATACCAATGACTTTATAGGTCAAGTAAAATAGTAATGAAAATATTTGAAGAAATACTGATTGTGGGCAAATCACTTAGATTTTTCAGTTCCTTCTACAAAATAGTAGCATTTGTACAACTATCTCAGAAGGTGGCTGTGCAGGACGTATTTGAGAAATCTTAAAGCAGATATATGAGTGAGCATGTTATCAAGAATATCAGCAAAATAACTTCAGAACTTTAGCCTTTTATGGAGGGCATTCTCCCATTCCCACCCTGCTGGGCAAATCACTTTACAACTGTTTGGCTCAGTTTGTTCAACTGTAAAATGGGGATAATAATAATACTTATATCGTAAGGTTTTGTGATGATCAAATGAGTTAATATTTTTAAAGTACTCAATGCAATGGCTGGCACATAGTGTATTTAATAAATGTGTATTGCTAAGATTTTTCTCCTGGCAAAATATAGCACCAAAACAACTGATTTTGGTGGGAAAATCCTACTTTCCTTACATAATTAAAAAAATAATCTCTATGATTTCATTTATCTAAGGAGCTCCCAGGAAAGATTTTCCTTGCCTCTCCCACTACCATTTTCCCCCATTCCCTGGGAGTTTTCTTTGAGTTTTAGCTAGAAGACTTTTCATAGTTCCTCTCTTCCTCCTCCTCCTACATACTTGCCTCTAGTCCAGCTCCCTTATAATGCCTTTTTTGGAGATAACTTCCAAATTTATCCTGTATATATCTTGTGTATACATTTCATGTTCTTTTCTCCATGAGAACGTGAACTCCTTGTGGAGAGGTACTATTTTTGTCTTTGCATCTTCAAAACTTAAAATAAGGCACAGTGCCTAAGGACACATAGTTAATTGTGCTGGTGGACTTGCCATTGTCTGGCAGGACTGTGAGGCTAAATGATGTGCCCAGGGTCACTCTGTCAGTATGTGGTCGAGACAGGACTCCTGATTCCAATGCCAGCTTTTTCTGTTTTGCTACACTGCCTCTCAACTTCCTACACAGATTTTACTTAAATACAGTGGAAACCTAAGAGAATTCTAACAGAAAAGGAGCATCACATTTTGGTCTGGCTCATCAGAAAAATAAACATTTATTTCACTACAGTGGTTGCTAATATACTTGGGTGTCAGCCTTTATGACCACAGAATCACTCTGATATTTGCTGATTTTCTAAAAGCTTTTCTTCCTACTCTTCATCCAAAAGAGTAAGTCTTTAAAACTCCTTAGAAGCAAGGACTGTTTTGTTTTAATTTTATAAACCCAATGCCTTACACATAGTGGATGTGTATAAATTATTATCATTATTAATATTATTAATAATATAATTAATAATTATTATTTTATAATTATATATAATTCATTCCATATTAATTAATAAATAATTATTAATATGATTGATTGATATTAATATGGCACATAGGAACATGGGGTCAAAATATCACAGATTTTGTGTTGAAAGGGCCTCCAGATAAAGAAAATGAGATTTGTCCAAGATCACACAGGTTTGAAGTGTCAGTGGTTTAATAAATACTTGTTGATCGATTTATTTAGGATTATCCAGTTATACTTGATTACTCCATAGTAGTATATTTGGAAAAAAGGAGAGTAGCTTGGAAGCACATCTAGTACTTATTTTAATAACTTTTCCTGGACTTCATAATTGTCACCATATTCACCATATTAATAATTAGAATCTTGTTTTCCCACAATGTACTGATATAGAGAATAAAAATGTATATACACATTTATGCTTTCCTGTAGACTTCTGTATCATTTGGCCTAGTTTTTGAAAACATACTACAGAGCTAAAATTCTTTACATCACACATCATACAAACACACACACACAACATACACACTAAATAAGTCCCAAACCATTATTTAGGAATTGGTAGATCAATCAATAAGCATTTATTAAATACTTATTCGTTCCAGGTACTATATTAGGTCACTGAGGATACAAAAACAAAATTCAAACAATTGCTGCCTTCAGTGACCTTGCATTCTCTGGGGGAAACAGCATGCATATACACAGATATATAAAAACACAAATAAACAGTAGATCCTTTGTTTTCACCCAGCTTTGAATTGAGGACCTTTTGTGTGTGAGGCAAAAATAATAACCACTATGATACTGAAACTAGTTGGGTGAGTTTAAATGTTTATGCTATTTGTCTTCCCATATTCAATATGTTTTATTATTGGTCAGGATTAAGTTCTTTTCCTGAGATCTATAATAAAATAACATTAAAAAACAGTTCCAGAATATTATGTAAAAAGATAGTTGGTTTTCCTTCTGTTGAGGTCATTAAACAGAGATCATTTTTGATCACTTATTGGGTAAGTTATAGATAGGATTCTTTTTCAGACAAAAGTTGGTTTAGATAGTTAATGAAGTCCCTTCCACCTTGGAAATTCTATGAATTTATTCATTTCTTGTTCCTAATCCTATTCAAAGAATATACCCAATTAGCTCTTAGAATCACATATATTTAGCCTGTGATGAGCTAAGCTATCCTTCCTCTGACTTGTTACCTAGATGTCTCATACCTTTTGTAAATGGTGGTAGAGATAATTATTTGAAATGGTTTTCCCATTATAGTGAGCCACAGTCTTTGGCCTTATAGTTCTCTGTGGCTAAAGGCTACATTTAAAGCAACTATTGCCAAAGATCACAAAAAGCTGTTTTTTAAAGAGGGTTAAATTAATGATAAGAAAATTGTTATGTAAGCAGAAGAAAGGAAAATGTCACAGAAAATAGTTGCCCATAATTGGTGACAGTTTAAAAATTGGCTAGGTTAAATCATGGTATTAATAATCCCTACAGGACATTTGAGCCTAGACTGCACATAAATAATCAATATGGTAAATAAATGCATCTGGTACTAGCTAATACTGCTTAGCCAAAGCACTGCCTCATGGTTTTCCAAAAGTCTTGGCCATGTTACTCCATTTTTGGACATCTGCAAATGTTCTGTTACTGTTTGAACAAATCCCTTTTAAAATGTTGCTTAGTAACTTGATTAATTTACGTTGTGGACCTCTTGTAGGAATGTGATGTTTTAACTTCTTGTTCTTTACGTGACCAAGAATATTTTTGATGGTGAACATAAAATCACTTTAAACCTATGTTCAGAAAAAGCTTTTGTCAGTTTGATTCTAAATATTCTGACAAAACTTCAGTTTCTTAAGAAACTAAGTAGATCTTTCGCTAGCTCATTTCATATCATAAGCAGGCTTTTTGTAAAAAGCTGCTGGTTGCTAGTAGCAACAGAACTCTGTGAACTTTAGAGCTGGAAGAGCCTATTTGCCCATATAATCTATGGCTCAAAGATCATTTGCTGGAGATTCTCCTCAGTAATGGAAACTAATTACACAATGGTCTGCCCTTGTGATAGGGATGGAGTTGACTAGAGCTTGAGAGATAAGAGATCCTAGGATCCTAAGATCAAATCAATCCTAGAGATCCTAATCTTCTGATTTCTAGCTTCAAGACAGACAACAAGCAGTTCTAAACTCTCTTCAGGTCCCTAAAAGAAGAGAAAGACTTTAGGAAGAAGCTGATCTGTAGAGGAGTCAGAACCCTGATTATGTCTCTGTCCCTAGACGCTACACTAGAAAGTACACATAAAGCACTTGCGCACACACACACACACACACACACACACTACACACCTTAGCATATAAGGGCTAACCTTACACATATGAAAGGTTAGAAAGCAGCTGAAGGTTGGCAGAAAAAAAAGGTATGGGTCCTGATATTGTCTATAACAGGATTAAAATCCCTATGCCAGATTGTCAGCTAATTTTGAAGCTATAGCAGGAATGACTACAGCCAAATGATGAAGCAGCATCCGTCATCTGAACAGAATCTGGCAAATCCAGTGGTTCACAGCATCCAGCAAGGTCCAATGGAGCAATATGTGTCAGTGACTAGAAAAGCAGTGGTCAAAAGAGACTGAAAGACTAAGGTGGGCAGGAGTGACTTTAGTCCTGCTACTTCAGAGGAACTAGTTTGGAAATTTATCTTCAACTAATTGTGACCTCCCCTTCCCCTACATTATTCTGTATATGTTTATATGTATATGTGACTTTCATTTTCTCTTTCTTCTGCTCAAAAGAAATCAATCAATTAATGAGCATTATTAAAGACCAATTATTGCGCCTGACATGCAGCTATATGCTGCAGTAAATAGAGTATAGGGCCTGAAGTCAAGAAGACTCATCTTCCTAAATTCAAATCTGGCCTCAGACACTTACAAGCTGTGTGACTCTGGGCAAGTCACTTAATCCTGTTTGCCTCAGTTTCCTCATCTGTAAAATGAGCTGGAGAAGAAAATTACAAAACATTTCACTATCCTGGTCAAGAAAACCCCAATTGGGACACAAAATATTGGATACAACCAAACAACAAATGCTGCTGACATGCAGACACAAATACAGAAGTGGGACAGTCCCCGAGCTTAGGGAAAATATATTCTACTGTAGAGTCCCAATGTGTTCATATATAAATACACATAGGATATATGCAAAATAGACACACAGTGAATAAGGGGTGGGAGACATGAACAAATGGAGAAAAGAAGATCTCTTGAAGAAGCTGAGCCTTGAAGGGATCTGAGAACTCCAAGAAAAAGTGAAGAAAGCGAACATTCCTGCTCTGGAGGAGCAGCCTGTCCAAAAGCACAGAGGCCACAGTTGGGATATCTTGTATGGAGAACATCACAAAGATCAGTTTGGATGAAGTACAGAGTGTGTGAAGGGGAGCAATGCAGAATCAGCCGGGAAAGATTAGGCTAGAGCCAGATTGTCAAACAAAAGATAGGAAGCGATTGAAGAGGAGAAAAGAGACATCTTTCTCTTTTTCTACTCAAATGATTGAAACAGGGAGAAATTGGCAAGAATACTAGACAACAGCTGAGATAAACACTCCAGGGCATTTTGATAAGAGGCATTTAGAAGGTTGGGGTTAGCCAGTTTTGACGCCAAATGGTACTAACAACCTGAGAAGAATCCAAGACGGCATCTAGTGTAAGTCAGGATGAAATACTCTAGAGAAAAGTATCAAATTTTACTTTATTTTTTGTTTTCTCTTAAAAATATAGATGACACACATATAAACAAACCCAGTGAGTTTCTTTAAATCTACTATTTAATAATATTAAGTTCAGCTTTTTAAAAAATACTGTATATGTGTATATGTGAGCCTGTGTGTTCTGTTTTTTATTTATATATTTTCAGTCAGTTGTGCTGTTTTAAATTGTGTCTGCCTATCCATGGCCTCATCTGGATTTATTGTTGTTGTTGTTTTGGCAAAGATACTAGCGTGGTCAACTATTTCCCTTTTCCAGTTCATTTTACAAGAAACTGAGGCAAAAAAGTTAAATGACTTAGGATCACCCAGCTAGTAAGTGTCTGAGGTCACATTTGAACTTGGGAACCTTCCTGATTCCAGGCCCAGTATTCTGTGCACTATGGCACCACCTAGCCATCTCTGATGTGTATGCACATGTATGGAATAACCTCTCAAACACTCTTAGGAAATCTTACTCTTAGGAGGCACCTGGCCATGGCTAAGGTACTGCTGCCATCTGCTGTCAGTGTCCCTCTAATGTCAGGTTCAATAAACTTGGAAAGCAAACACATATAAAAGGATGACAAATGTCCCAGGTTCATTTAAAGAAAATAAACCATGTAAAAATCCAAACTAACGATGTAAATTATTCACTTAAAAGAATTCTCTAATTTGCAAAATAATTCTCCATATGACTTGTTTAATTAAGAGAAATTTCCACTGGTGCATTTAAATTTGACCTAGGTCATTATCTATGGAACAGAAGAACTGAAGGATTAGCAGAAAGGGGAAAAACTCAGAAGTCTGGGATGACCTTGTCAATTGAGAATCTATCATAAACAGAAGCAAAGAATCTCTAAAATAATAATGCAAATCATCGATATTTTTAAAATTCAATTTATGTACAATTTTCAAAAACATAAACTAGAGTGCAAAGTGAGGCACACTCATATTTGCAGTAATAACAATCTCAGAAGCCATTTGGATTAATTTTCCATTTAAATTAATTCATTTTCCATAGCCAGATGATGCAGCTCTGAACAATCCACCTGTTCTAGGTTCTATACAACTTACTCTGTCTATATGGTTTCTTAAATTACTTCTAAAAAAATCACAGGCTCCCTTTCACAGCGACCAAATACAATCTGCCAAAAAATCCCAAAGTAGAATTACCAATACCCACTGAGGCAACTTGCAAAAGGAGTGTGATAATATTATGGGAAAAACAAAACACTGAATTTGGGGTCAGAAGCTCCTAGATCAAATCTTGGTTCTGCTGTTTACCCTCCAGTATGAATGGGAATTTTCCCACTGTGCCTCCCCAATACCTCAGTTTCTTCAACTATGAAGAGAGGGAGATGGATTTCCAATCCTTTGATCCCACTCATACCAAAGCACAGAAAATATTTCACATGTGAGGGGAAAAAACCCAAAGTTCATTTCTGGTAATGCTGATTATATGGTCAAAGGATCCTTGCAATGTGTTTGCTGGAAGAAAATCAGAGGCCTTATTGGTGCCTCCTTTTCCATTCTTAAATCCAAGTTACTCCTCTAGGGAGTTATTAGCATTTTGTTTTTTCTTGCTGTCTCTGAAAGAGGAATCAAATTATTCTCTGTCCCCTTCCCCCCTCCTCTTCCCTAATTATTTGAAATAGGAGCAATTACTGTAGCAAAGTATAAGAACTGCCAAAGCAAATGCTGATTTATCCTTATGCCTCTTTCTTGGAACGCTAAATGTTTTAAGAGAAATCATAATTCTTTTAGCATTTTCCCCTTTTCTCCCCCAAATCTGAGTTGTTGGAAAGAGAGGATGGTGTTTTCACGCCAAGTAAAGATCCGGTTTGATGATATTTCTTTTCCTTATGGACAGATTGGAATTATTGTCCATTAAGAGCTTCACTCCACTGGGGAAGGTCTACAGTACCTCAAGTCAGGGAGTTTTTAGCAGGGGAGCAAATATGAAGCTTTTCTGCCCCATGTGGTCAAGCAGAGGAAACATACAAGAGTCTTTAGTAGGAAGTCATCCATCCAGTTGAGGTCACTCCAGTTATCCTGATTCCTTAATTGGCCTGCTCAGTAACCCGATGCTTGTTGCACCTGAGAATGTATATTACTTAAGGAAATTTGTCTCCTCCTTTCCATTTTCTCCCTTCTCCATCTATCTCCATCTATCCTCTGACAACTTTCAAATTGATGTTTTTAAAACACAAATCTGACCCATAGTTGCTCCCTTGCTCAAAAATCTTTAATAGCTCCCAATAGTCTTTCAAAATTAACCACAAAATGAGGCAGCTAGGTGGTGCAGTTAATAGAGCACCAGCCCTGAAGTCAGGAGGACCTGAGTTCAAATAGTGTCAGACACTTAACACTTCCTGGCTGTGTGACTCTGGGCAAGTCACTTAACCCTAATTGCCTCAGCAAAAATAATTGTTATTATTTTATTATTTATTAATTTTATTATTTTATTAATTATTATTATACTACAAAGTCCACAGTGTAACATTTATAATCCTCACAATACAGCTTCCACTTACCTTAGTCTGACATTCCTGACCCTTCACAACTTCTACTCACCCTTCCATTCTCTTTTCTTACTCTATTATTATTATACTATATAATAATATATATTATTATACTTCTTCCTATACTCTATTCACTCAAAGTGTCCTGCTAACTGTTCTATGCGCACAAAATTCTTTCTTTTGTTTCTGTGCTTTTGCAGAGTTTGGAAAATGTGCTTTCTTTTTATCCCTTGAAATTTCTACTTTCTTTCATTGGCATTCATTGCCACCTAGGAGGTTTATTGGACAGAGTACTACTGAGCCAGCATTTAAGTTCAATCTGGTTTTGGACCCCTTACTAGCTATGAGATTCTAGGCAAATTACTTAACTTTTATCTGAGTCAGGTTCCTTGACTATAAAATGGGGATAATCTTAGCACCTACCTTACAGGATTGTTGTGGGCAGTAAGATAATATTTGCAGAGTACCTGACAGATAGTAGGTATTTAATAAATGATTACTACCTTCCCTTTCCTTTTCCTCCATTCTTTTCAAAGCCTATGACACCTCCTTTATGAGACATATTCTATTTCATCTTCTCCCTTCTAATCTACTCTCTGAAATTGTTAGTTCTCATCATGATAGGGATTAGAATCTCAGAGATTATACCACCAAAATACAAATTATTCCAAATATATCATTAGGGAAAGGATTTTAGTACGTCCTGCCAGAATACTGAGTCCAGCTTCCAATGGCCAGCCTAGCTAAGTATGAAGAGGTTCATTATCTAGTTAGTTTTGATTGCAAGATAACCATACCAGCTTCTTGTACATTTCAATGTATGTTTGCCAAAAAGATTATTTGAACTCACGCAGGGCAAGTGCTCACAAGGTGGTCAGAAAAAGCAATACGAGGACATTCTCAAGGTCTCTCTTAAGAACTTTAGAATTGATTGTATGACAGGGGAGCCACTGGCACAGAATGGCCCTTGTCAGAGAAGGTACTACACTCTGTGAGCAAAGCACAATTGAAATACCTCAGAAGAAACAAAAAATACACAAAATTAGAGCGTCCACCTCAAATGTTCCTGGGGACTATTTGTTTCCGATCTGTGGCAGAACATTCCAAGCTTATATTGGTCTGATCAGTCACAATCAGACTGTAACTTAACTCTAACATAGTGATATCATTTTGGTCCTTTTCCAGAACAAAGGACAACCAACTATTAGATTAGGCTGGCCCTTTGGTAATAAATTATTTGGCCCAGACAATGACAACAAAGAAAAATGCAAAATATCCCTTAGCCTTTCCTCTTCTGTATGATTAATACAAAATAGTAGAAGATAGAAGAGAGAAGTATCCCATAAGGGTTTTTTAATTTACATTTTTTCTTTTTGTTTTTCTTCCCGGGTTATTTTTACCTTCTGAATCCAATTCTCCCTGTGCAACAAGAGAACTGTTTGGTTCTGCACACATACATGGTATCTAGGATATACTACGGCATATTCGACATATATAGGATTGCTTGCCATCTAGGGGAGGGGTTGGAGGGTGGGGGGGAAAAATCAGAACAGAAGTGAGTGCAAGGGATAATGTTGTAAAAAAAATTACCCTGGCATGGGTTCTGTCAATAAAAAGTTATAAAAAAAATTTACATTTTTTCAAGTCACAAACATCTATTTTGTCTTCTCATCTCCTTACCTCCCTTAAAAAAACAAAAACAATAACAAGACCCTTGTGATAAATATGCATAGTCAAGAAAGACAAATTCCCTTGTTATCCATGTCAAAAAATATTCTGCATCAGATTCCTTCATCAATCAATTTATCAGAAGGAGAATACTGGTTTTTATCCTATTTATAAATATTAAATTAGCAGTGAGGACCCTAAATATGAGATTTTTGTCAAGTGATCAATGAATAGACATACTCCTAAAAGATCTAATCATATCAACTTGACATTTTTATTATAAATCAGAGGTTCTTAACCAAGGGCTCTAGGAATAAATTCCAAGGAGTCTGTGAACTGGGAGAAGAAAAATAATGACATTATTATTATAACATAGTTGGTGTCCTTTATAATCCAAAGTCTTTCATTTTATATTTTTAAAAACATCATTCTGAAGAGAGATCCATAATTTCATTAGACTGCCAAAGGAATTCATAAAATGGAATGAAGAAGAAGAAGAATACTAAGAAGCCCTGTTATAAATTAAACTAGAAGACAGAAGGAAGTTGCAACTAAATGGAAGAATTGCTCACAGGTTAAAGAATTGGTTTTATCATATGTCCAAAAACAACAAGAAACACAATCTCATGAGACATTTTGTCATTTCCAATTGCAGTGCTTATTATAAATATCTATAAAAAGGCCACCATGAAAATAATATGAACTTACTTGCAAAATTTCATTGGGGCATTGGAAGATTATGATTAATATCTTTCCAAAACAGAAGTATTGAGGAAAAAAACAATTTAAAGAAAGTTTTCTAACTGAACAAAATTATTCTGAGGACACAAGGTTAAAAATGAAAGGAAGACAGAAATGAGACAAAAAATGGAAAAAATCTGCAAAGATTTTTAATAAACTTTTCAACATCAAGAATAGTGATTTTGTTCACATTTAGACTCACATTTCAGTTCCTAATGTACTGAAACTGTAGAAAAAGTAGAAATTATCATAAAGAAAACAAAGATAGAAAAAGCAAGTAGATGTAGATTAGATCAAAAACACACTGAATAAAAGCAACATTTATTTCATAGTGGATTCTGAGCTGATCTCAAAGCCAGGGAAACCTGGACTTAACTCTTGCTTCCTACATATATTGGTTTTGTGACTCTTGGCAACTCACTTAACCTATCAGTGTCCTGAGAAGCTCTTTGTAGATCATAAATTAAAAAGAAGGTATTGTATTGGTAGAGGGAGTTTCCTTTTCTGGGAATAGAATATACCAATAAAACGAGATCCAGTCCCAATCCTTACACACAGAATAGGTCCATGATGGAGCCAACACAATTTTCAAGATATTGACATTTTTAAGGAGAAGAATATTCCATAGATATGAAGGAATTAAATCTCAGATTTTATAATTATCAAGGGAATTGACAAAGAAGACATCAACAGCTACCTGCCTATAGTTTGCCATTTCTATCCATTAATGAGAATGCATAGAAAATAATTTATAATTGTATTAAAAAAGAAAGAAATGGGTTTTATCAAGTAATTTTCTAAAGACTACATCCTAACCATTATAAAACAGACTGAAGATATAGAAAATGTAGAATCCTACTATGTCTATTAATTATTGGAATAGCTGTGCCTTGGAACATTATAGGACCTCCTGAATGGGATTTGTCACAGTTCAAAAGAATTTGGCTTCATTATTCACACAGGAAAGCCCAAGTAGATTAAAAAATGCCCTTTATCTAAACTTTGAGGTTAAATAAGTGATTTGCCCAGGATCACACAGCTGCTAAGTAAATGCCTGAAGCTACATTTGAACTCCAGGCTCTGACTCTAATCCTGGTGTTGAATCCACTACGCTACTTTGCTGTAGAAACTCCCCTACTAGAAGAGTTATATGCCACAAAGTGGCCATTTATAAGGAGAAAGTCTCCATATACACCAAAACATTTATACCGGCACTTTTTATAATAGCAAAGAACTGAAAACAAAGTGAATGTCCTTTGGGGAACAGCTAAATAAATTATGGTACTTTGAATGTAGTAGAATATCAGTGTAAGATAATAAATAATATGTGTGATAAATACAGAGAAGCATGGAAAGATCTAAATAAATAGATGCAGAATGAAGTAAACAAAACCAAGAAAACAACAGAGAGAATAATTGCAAAAAAGTAAACAGAAAGAACAACCATACATACCACAACCAAAAGTAAATGTTGCAAAATTACAAAGAACAAGTTCTGAGTTTTGAAGAAGAGTTTTGAGGGGGAAAAACTCCCTTTCTACCCCCTTACAGAGGTGGGAGGTCCAGGAATGGGTACACTGGATTTGTTTTCAGACTTTTTTGGATATATCAATCAATTTTGGTGGTTTTTTTCCCTTTCTTCTTTTTGGTCTTTAAAAATATTATTTGTTATGTGGGTGGCTCTCTGGGAGGGAGAAGGAAGAAGGAATACTGAGGAAAGTTTTAATGACATTAAAAAAAAACCCAAGAGACATGAAACAAATTTATGAAAATAAAAATTTCAAACCAAAGTACATATGTAGGAGATTGGATATCACATACCAGAAATAATGAGTAGGCTGATTTGGCTAGAACAGAGAGTCTATGAAGAGAAATAAAATAAAATCAGCATGAAGAGATAGCCTGAAGAGTTTTAAAAACCAAAGGAGTTTTGTATTGTATTGTATTGTAAGAGGGAGGCACCGAAGCTTCTTGAACCAAAGGAAAAATGGCCAAATAGTGCTTTAGGAACATCAATTTAAAAAATAATCTTAGGGAAATGTCTGAGAAATTGTTGTTTGTTCTTTGTTCTCAAAGAAGAGAGTGATATTTTAACTTGAAAGTGAATTGGATTTAAGTGAGGCAGAACTGAGCAAAGTCATCAGCGTGCATTTTACACACACTCTGGTCCAGAGCCAGTGAAGTCCAGTGGCAAGACATCAGTCAGAATAACTGACAATGACCCAGGATGCAGATGGCCTTTTAAAACTAAGATCTTTCCCAGGTCTCAGTTTGTCTAAGTGACCCAGTGGATAACCCACCAGCCCTGAAGTCAAGAGGAGCTTATTTCAAATACAGCCTCAGACACTTACTAGTTGGGTGACCTTAGGCAAGTCACTTAACCTCAATTGTCTGAGGTGAGTAGAAGATAAATTACTAGTTTGAGATCACAAAGATGACATGGGATTGAATCCAGGTCTTTCTGTCTTCAAACTTTATTGGAGATTTATATGAGGGCAGAAATCATAATTGATCCATAAGAAGTTGAAGTGGGTTGAGTTTTAAAGAAAGGTGCATGTAATGGAAAGTTGCAAGGGCTAGGCTGAAGAACTATTTGATCATGCTAATGCTGAATTCATCATTGAAAGATCTCATCATCTTGCAGGAACAAATCAGCTTTGTTCCTGTTATTACATTTTGTGATACTTTGTTATTCTCTGCCCCTGTAATTTGGAGAGTAGACTAGAAATCTACATCTAAGGAGGGATACAGGACTGATATCTCTTCAGACGTTGCCTTATTTCCCATCCAGCTACATTTATTTTCCACTTCTTTCACATCTTTGTCCTTTTCCTTCCTCTTCATTTTATTGTCTACCTCCATTATGGTGTATTCACTTCCCCTATTAGATTATAAAATCCTCAAGGATTCTTATTGAAGTGAGGAGAACAGGGAGAACACTTTACACAGTTAAAGCAACATTGTATGTTGATTAACTATGATAGACTTGTAAGTCCTTCATCCTCAGAGGACCATAACATTAGGGAGGTGATACCATGACATGCAAGTGAATTAGATTTAAATGAGGGAGGGCTGTGCAAGGTCACCTGTTTCCCTTTCCCCTCCAGAGCCATCTGGGTCCAGTGGCCAGATATAGATCAGGATGCCTGGAGATATCCCTGGCTGCTGTGGGAGAACAAGGAGAACATTGTACACAGTAACAGCAACATTGTGTTTTGATCAACTATGATAGACTTCTTGTTTGTCCTTCATTCTCAAAGAGCACCATGACATTAGGGAGGTAATACTAAAACATGCAAGTGAAGGCTAGGTAGCAGTTGAGGCTCTAGGTGAAAAAGGTGGTAGACTTTAGTTCTTCTCAACAATATAGTGATCCAAGACAATTTCAAAAGACTTATGATGGAAAATAGCATCCACATCCAGAGAAAGTTAAGACTGAATATAGATGGAAGCATCCTATTTTCACTTTTTTCTTTCTTATGGCTTTTCCCTTTCATTCTGATCTTTTTTTTTTTTTCACAACATGACTAATATGGAAATATATTTAACACGTTTGTACTTGTATAATCTATATCAGATTGCTTGCTGTCTTAGGAAAGGGGAAGGAGAAGAAAGGAGGGAGAAAAATTAGGAACTCAAAATCTAATAAAAATGAATGTTGAAAACTCTATATATAATTTGAAAAGAAAAACTTAACTGAAAAAAAATTTCAAGAGCAGAGATTATCTTTCTTTTTCATATGTAAAACCCCTGTCCTTATAACATTGCTAGATGTGTAATAAGAATTTAATAAATATATATTGTTTATTGACCCTGGACATAGTTCTTAGAATGACCAGCAAAAGGTACTTGATGAGGGAAGCCCTCAGAGGAAAATGGGGGAATCCCACAAATTAGAGAACAAGTATTTTTATGATTTCTGAGAATATTGCAGATCATACAAAGTAGAACATTACAGTGATAAGGTAAGTGACAGGACCTGAGTCCAAATCCTCCCTCTGATATTTATTACCTGTGTGACCTTGAATAAGTCACCTTATTCTGGGCTTCCGTTTCCTTGTCTGTAAAAAGAAGAGGTTGAACTAGATGGTTTCTGGTATCCCTATAGCTCTAGGATCTCAGGATCCTGGAGGAGAATCTGGGGAGAAAGAGAGCAAGGAGAAAAGGCTATGTAGTACTACAATGTGCCTAGCCTGCGCCTAACCTAGCAGACTATACTTTTTTTTTTTTTTTTTTTTTTTGCTGAGGCAATTGGGGTTAAGTGACTTGCCCATGGTTACACAGCCAGGAAGTATTAAAAGTGTGTGAAATCACATTTGAACTCAGGTCCTCCTGACTTCTATCCACTGCGCCACCTAGCTGCATCACTATACTCTTTTTTTAAAGTAATTTTAAAAATGTTCAATAGTATTTAATTTTTCCAAATGCACATCAAGATAGTTTTCAGTATTCATTTCTGTAAGACTTTCATGTTCCCAGTTTTTCTCCTTCTCTAACACAGCAAGTAATCTGATATAGGTTAAATATGTGCTATTCTTTTAAAGCAACTTTTCTTTTTTTTTTTTTTAATTTTTCAATAGTATTTTATTTTTCCAAATGCATATAAAGATGGTTTTCAATATTCATTTTGCAAGATTTTATGTTCCAAAATTTTTGTCCCTCCCTCCCTTACCTTCTTCCTTCCTAAGAGCAAATAATCTTGATGAGGTTTACATTTGGGGTACCCAATGAAAATAAAAACTGCGCAAGTAGTTCTCTGTAAAGGAATCTGAAAACCTAGATTGATAAAAGAGGTTTATTATGGGGATTCGAAGGAAGCATAAAGTCTGGTTAAGAAAATAGGTGAGGATGAAGAAAGGACACTAGAAACATTCCAGTGGGCAAAGAGTCCTTGGGGTGCCAGGCAGAGTACCAAGCATGGTGCTGGCATGTTTAGACCCTCTGCAAAGAGAGGGCTCCAGTCTGACTCTTTTATAATGGGGACTTTGGCTACAAGCTGAAGGGGGCTCATGGATGGAGTCCCAGGTTGGCTCCTTGCTGGGTTTCAGCCATGGTTTGAATTCAGCCATTAAATTGAATTCAATGGGTTTCAGGACTAAACCGATCCCACCAGATAACAAGGATGAAGCTGTTTGTGCTTGGGGTGGAGTCCCTTCACTGAGGCAGAGTCAAGGAGGTTTTCTCCTTTAAGGATTTTCAGGTTTGGGGTTCCCTCTTCAATCTGATATAGGTTAAATATGTATAATTTTTAAAAACATATTTCTATATTTGTCATATTATGTAAGAAAAATCAGACCAAAAGGGAAAAATCACGAGAAAGAAAACAAACAAACAAAAGATGAAAATACTATGCTTTAATTCATATTCAGTCTCCAAAATTCTCTTTCTGGATGCAGATGGCATTTTCCATCCCAAATCTAATGGAATCGCCTTGAATCTCTGCATTTTTGTGAAGAGCCAAGTCTATTACAATTGATCATGACATTTTCTTGTTGTAACTGTATAGAATGTTCTCTTAGTTCTGCTCATTTCACTTTGCCTCAGTTCATATAAGTCTCTCCAGGCTTTTCTGAAATCAGCCTGCTCATCATTTCTTATAGCACAATAGTATTCATTACATTCATATCCCACAACTTGTTTAACCATTCCCTAACTGATGGGCATCTACTCAATTTCCATTCCTTGCCACTACAAAAAGGGCTGCTACAAACATTTTTGCACATGTGGGTCCTTTCCCTCCTTTATGACCTCTTTGGAATAAAAAACCCAGTAAAGACACTGATGGATCAGAGGGTGTGTACAATTTGGTAGCACTTTTAGTGTAGTCCCAAATTGCTCTCCAGAATGGCTGGATTATTTTACAACTCCAATAACAATGCATTAATATTCTAGTTTTCCCACATCCCCCCCAGAATTCATCATTATCTTTTCCTGTCATCTTAGCCAATCTGAAAGTTGTGAAACCACACCATACTTTTGTATCAACCCACACAGTGGTTGAATTATGATTAAAAATCTCATTACTGCAGAACTGATAAGAAAATTCATTTTCTTGCTTGGGAGAAGTGAGTACTACAGATGTAAACTGTGGTGTGCCAGTTTGGCTTTCTTTAAATATTTTTTTTGTTATTACAAGAAAATTTAATGTGGGGTGTGGTGGGTAAAGCCTGTGGTATAAAAACAAAAGGCAAAATACAACTTTAAAACAATTTAAAAAATACATTGTAAACTCCCCAACATCCTTAAAAATGGATGGAGCATAATTTAACCTTTTACTAATGAAAATGTCATCATTATGAACTTTGCTGTAAATGATTCAAAAAAGGCTGTCCTTTGGGGCTTTTTAGCACTAAATAGCTCCAGACTGGTCTTCTTTTGGAATCCTTTACTCAGTCTGACATCTCCCCTGATATCAACTGTCACATCTCTGGGGTCTCAATTTCTTTCTCTATTAGTCTCACACAACCATTCTAATTTATTACTTCTAACCTGTTATAAACTGTGAACTAGATCATCAAACTTAAAATTATGCCTAAATAATGTTAAACAATTTCTTATATGGGTCTACAAAGGGTTCACAGGATATAGTATATGGGTTTCATGGCAACTCTTAGAAAGCTCAGAGGTCTTTTTTGTTTTCCTTTTATCTTTTGTGCTTTGGCTATCAGGATGACCAGATTAGCAGTCTTTCAATAATTTAGTTCTTTCTGTCAATAGGGTTTTTTCACTTTATTTTTATTAGTTATGTTATAAAGTTGTGTTTTTTGTAGTCATATATGGTTCATACATGTGTCTTATGTCTCCCTGTAAGATTGTGCATTCCTTGAGAACCTAAAGTATTAATTGTGTACAATGAGTTCTCAATAAATGTAGTTAGATAATTCACTAACAGATAGTTAGGTTGCACAGTGGATAGAGTTCTAGGAAGAGCTGGAGTCAGGAAGACTCCTCTTCCAGCTTCAGATACTTACTATGTGATCCTAGGCAAGTCACTTAACTGTTTGCCTCAGTTTCCTCATCTGCAAAATGAACTGGAGAAAGAAATGGCAAACTATTCCAGTATCTTTGCTAAGAAAACTCCAAGAGGGTTCTGGGCAACAATTTAATAACTTATTAACAAAAAATGATTTTCAACTGGCAACCTATGGCCAGAAAAATTCTTCTGAAGAGGCAGTGGATAGGCAACTGAAGAGTGAATTATCAACATTCTGCCATCTAGTTAGCTATATGTCTTTGGCAAAATCTCAAGCTATAAGCTTCCTTTCCTTTGCCTTATAGCTATAAAATAATGATAAATTATATTTCCATCTTTCACCACCAGAAATATTGTTCTACTGATCAAATGCAGATAATGTATGTAAATAGCACTGTGTCCTTCTCAATTACCAGGCTAACTTTTTCTTTCCTCTTAGGCCTTGTTTTGTTTCATTTTGTTCTGTTAGTCTTAAAAAATAAAATAAAATCTTATTCTTAAACCATTTATTTCCCATTTTCTCAACAATTATTTTATTCTTTAATGGTCAGATGAAAATTATCCAGAAAATATTTCAGACAATAAATAAAGAAACCATAATGCAAGAACAATGCTACAGTTAGAAATTGTGGCCAGATGTGTCTGAGATCTTGCACAATCAAGAAGAGAAATAATAATCCCAAGTGAAGAGTTTAGGCTTCTTTCAAGCAGCATTTGGATCCTATGTTACCATCTTCTCATTTCACCAAGCCCTGATGGAGAAAGGAACTCATCAATTACAGACAACTCTGATCCCACAGACATTTTCCAAAAACTGTTGCCGTTGTTTTTTCCAAACCACATATTCCCCAAACCAGTAAACTTCTCCTCTTAATAGAAAATAAGAAAAGAAATCATCCATTGAGTGGAAATCTGTAGACATTAAGTACAAAAAAGAAACTAATGAGCTCCAATTTTCCTTACCAAGTAGTTATCTTGAAGCCTTCACAAGCCCTGTTCTGCTCCAAAACCCACAACTTCAAGGCCCAAACTCTCAATCTCTCAGTAACTCTTGGAGACAAACATCAACAGTCATTGGACCTTCCCAGCACATTCCTTCGTGCTTTACACTCTTGGATGTCACAGACATCCATTTTCCCTGCTTTATTCTTTCTGTCCTCAATTTGAAAAGAATTAGGTTCTCAAACTTTTCTACTCTTTGGCTGCCTTCCTTCTCTCTTCCCCATGTTCTCATTTGCCTCAGCCCGCGAGGCAGAGTGTGTGGACCCTGGAAGAAAAGAGATAAGGGCAAGAGGGAGGGGACGTGCAAAATGGAGGCAAGTCAAATCATTCTGATCAAGCCTCATTTTAATGGGTGCAATAGTACAGATATAGAGGGTCTGGGTTTGAATTTGGATTCAACCAATTTCTGCAATCTGACTTTGGGGAAGCTGCTTTATCTTACCTGTTAAAATGAGGAGAGTTGGATTAGTTGGCCTTTTGAGATACTTTCCCACTTGACATCTATGATCCCAAGATCTTACTGAGGGGGTAAATGTGATGGGGTGAATGGATTCCAGCAAAAGACCATATTTCTGGTAGCAATTCAGTATTGAAATGTGAGCCCTGTGAAGAGCAAGCTGACTGGATATATCTGGAATAATCTGACATTACTGACACCTTATGCAATTTGGAGGTTAAGCTATAGACATCGACTCATCATTTTTGGTGTCCTGTGTGAGTATCAAATTCATGACTTTCTGGTTCAGCGGAAAGAGCAATGGATTTGAAGCCAAAAAGCCTGGGTTTGAATTCTGATTCAGCCAATTATTTACTCCATCATATTCACCCCATCATTCCCATCACTCAGGCACTGGAAAGTCTTCAAAAATCACTCTTCTCAGGATCCATTGCTGATGCTGAGAGCTCAGGGAACAAGTCTGAAATAATAGCTTTCAGGGAATTTTTGTACGTCCTACAAAGGAAGAAAAAGCTTGGGGATAGAGGGCATGGATGATCCGAGTGTTTTGGTAATTAATCCCATTGTCTCCATGGTTTTACATTTTGCAGGACCATTATTATCCAGAGATCAGACCTGTACATGATTAAAGGATTGTGGGGAAAAATATTATGATTTTCACATTAATTGATATGATATAATGAATATACTAATAATTTCGATTTCTCAGAGCTCTTTTCTGGCTTGGGAGTCAGAAACTCCTAAAGCAAGTTAAAATTATCAATCATTCTGACAGTATCTACATTCTTTATCTACATTCTTGTTCTGTGCTGTACCTATGTACAAATAAGTGAAGCAAATCAAGAACTACAGAAAACTGTTCCCATCACATCTGGTTCTGTGGCTTGGGCAGGGGGGATCTCAACACTCAAGATATAAACAATCTAAGAATTGTTGTATTATGTTGTATCATGTTGTATGTTGTATATGTTGTATCATGAACTTGTCCTAGGAAGTCAATCAAATCCCAGGAATAATTGCATTGTAAACCACCTTCCCTCTCCCTTCCCCCTTATGATTTGTCTATAAAATCTTTACCTTTTTTGCAACAGATAGAGGTCCCCTGTCCTAGGGAACTTCCGGTTTGTAAAATTTCAAGGTTCAGTGAAAAAGCCACTTCCTTCCTGATACTTTTTCTTATTTGAGTAGCTCTTGATACCCTTCTCTCCTCTTATACCCTAGCCACCATCATATAGGTGTTTTTATATATATATATATATGTATATACATATGTATGTATGCATATATGTATACATACATACATATGTATACATACATACATATGTATACATATGTATGTAAATACATACATATATGTATGTATATACATATATATATGTATGTATGTATGTATTTCATATTTATCCTTTCTACTTTTCTTCAACCCCTTCTGTGTAGCACCTGTTTTTCAGCAACTGAGGTTTCTCTACCTCATATTGCTGGACAAGCTACTGAACAAACTTTCCCTCCTCCTCCTTTTTCAGCTTCTTTGTCTTATTACACTCCCACTCCTGCCCTGACGGAACTCATTTCTTTTGAATGTGAGGAACCTATACATAGGAGATATGTATTTTATTATTATAAATTATCTTTTCTGGGAAAGGTTTATTCCTGACCCAAATAACCAAGTTACTTTATTAAGGATAAAATATCATCTATCTTTCAGTCTTTCTGAGCTTTCCACAAGAAGAAGAGATATTCCCAAATTTAATGAGGATCCTGAGGCTAGTATAATCCAATTTCAGGCTCAACCTAAGGTGTTACAAATTTGATGGAAATCTATTCTCCTCAGAGGAAAGAGATACCATTACAGAAGCTGCAAACAGACAAGCTTCACCAGTGGGATTGGCTGCTAGACCTGTGGGTTTACCTAACTGGCCACTGCAAAACCTTCAATTGGATCCCAATATCCCAGACAACCTCACAGCTACCGCTAGACAGGGAATCTTTATTCAGGTGTATGGAAGCATGCTCAACATGACCCAAGAACTAAAATTCCAAGAAACTATCCAAAATGAAAATGAAACCTCCATTTATTTTTATGACAGACTACATAAAAGTGTTAATCAATACATTTTGTTGGACCCACTCAATTCAAGAGATGCCAAAATTAATACACACTTTATAAATCAATTATTGCTTGAAATATGAGAAATATTTTCTTAAAAATTGTCCAAGTCGGCACGACAAGGGCAAAGGGATTAGGTATAAAGACTGTATTTGTAGTGTAGGAGTTTGGTAAGATTCCCTTTCCCCCTTATTTTTTCAAACAGTTTGTGTAATATTTTAAGTAATTGTTATTTTTTTTCCCCTTTGGATAGTTCATGTTCAGTTTCTTTTATCTCATATTGATTAATTTCAATAATCAATTTCTTTTTCTAATAATTTGTATATTTAATATTTTTGTAATCATTTCATCTAAGTTTTCAGATTTCGGCATACAATTAGGTAAAATATTTTGCTATGTTTTTGTTTATGTCAACATTGTTGTGAATTCTCTTATTAATTTGCTTATGATTTGATTTGTAGGCATCCAAAATTAGGGTCAAAGAAGCTAAATCTGGTTTTTTTTATGTTTTAGAAAGAGCTCTTAATTTTCTTTATCAATGTAATGGAACTTTCTTTTTAAATTCTCTTAATCTCCGCTATAATTTTCAGAATTTTTAATTTAGTGTTTCTTTGAAACTTTAAAAAATTTAGTTCTTTAAAAATATTTGTACTTATAATCCCAATTGTTGATATGTTCTCTTTCTTTTTTGTAGCTGAAAATATTTAGGACACTAGTTTCTCCCCTAAGGACTGCTTTAGCTATATCCCTAAAATATGCATGTATTATTTTCATTGCTGTTATTTTCTTTGATGAAATTTTCTATAGCTTTTATGATTTGTTCTTTGACTCATCAATTTGTTAACACTAAATTATTTTGCCTCCAATTAATAATGCTTTATCAATGATCTCTTAACTGTTTAAGAGCATTTGGCTCTGAAAAGCCAATAGCCTTTTTTTTACCTATTAGAAGCTTTTGACATTGACAATTGCTCTCTAGTCCTGGACACTGTCTCTACTGGCCATCTCTCCAGTAATTTGTCCATTCTTGTTACTTATAGTATAGTACTACCCTGAGGGAAAGGTTCACTCCTCTACTTCAGTGCTTTGCTACTGTGCTAATCTTTTAATGGCAGCTATCCTGTAGTGATTTCCTCTCTTTATGAGCTGTGTTATTCCTTCTCTATTTCTGCTCCCTGCCCCTACTCTAAAAACTATTAATTGTGAAGGCATTACACTGGAGGGTGATTCTGACATCAGATTGTTTTCTATTCTGGGGCCCAGAATGTCTCCTATAGCCCCATTCTTCCCATAAAGGATTTTCTCAAATAATTTTAGAAACAGTTTTTTTCTTGGATAACATTGGTAAATTCCCTACCCACCTCAAGTCAATTCAGGATGAGTCTATACTATTTACCTCTTCTCTTACCTGGGGAAGGGAGGATTCCCACCTGTCAACATGTCCTCCTGAGTCTTTTCAGAGCTTTGGGTAGGCATTCCTGCTCCAGGATAACTAGGATTATGCAAATTACCTGGGGCTGCTTACTTCTTTCCAAAAGGATAATGGCAAGAGACATTGCAAGCTTGGGCTCAAAGAGGAATCTGCACAGAAAGAGAAAGAAAAATTCTTGGGGTCTAGTTACGCTCGGGGTTTAGTCTAATTTGTATTAAATTTATGCATACATACACAAACACATACACATATCCCTACTAAAATATAATCTTCCTTGAGAAGAAATTGTGTTTCTATATCTGCTCAACACTGGGCATTATGTATAGCATTATGTATTAACAAATGTTGAACCAACAATAAATGAGTGTAATAATAATAAAGTTAAGATGATGATAATTTATAAGTATGAATACCATTCAAGACAACACTATAAGTATTTATTAGGGGAAGACTACAAAAGAAGCTAAAAGAAGCTGAAAATGGAGGGACAGGGGAGATAAAGTCCCAAGAGGAAATGATCTGAGGAAATGAGAGTTTCAGTGATGATTCCATCTTGCAGAATTCTGCAATTCTTGCAGAATGGAGATCATAAAATCCAGCAAAGCAGCAGAGTAAAATGAGATGAATTCTGAGGTGCCTTCCTAAAATTGTAAAAGATTTATAAAGACATTTTTATTGTCTCCCTTCCACTCTCTCAAATTAGAAGGAAAGAAGGACCCCATGATCAGAAAATTGAGGAGGTAGAAAAGATTTGGATTTGGTTTTTTAAATGTATTTTAATTTTCCTAAATATTTCCCAATAATATTAAATTTTTAATATTCTTTTTTTTAAAGATTCTGAGTTTAAATTCCCCCCTTTTGTCCTACCCCACCCATTGAGCAATATGATATCAGCTACATATGTGAAATCATATAAAATACTTTGCCATATTAACCAAAAGGAAACACATGTTTAAAAACATCATTGATTTTCTCTCTATGTGTGTTTCTGGAGATGAGCAGCATTTTTCATCATGGGTCCTCTGGAATTGTCTTGGATCTTGATCAGAGTAGCTGAGTCTTTCATAGTTGATCATCATTGAGCAACAATATTGCTGTTATTGTATAAGATCTTCGAATTTTGTTCACTTCGCTTTGCATCAGTTCATATGAGACTTTCTAGGTTTTTCTGAAACCAACTCCATCATTATTTCTTATAGCACAAGAATATTCCATCATAATCATATCTCACAATTTGTTCAGCCATTCCCTAATTGAAGGGCATCCTCTCAATGTCCAATTCTTTGCCAACACAAAAAGTGTCATTATAAATATTTTTGCTCATATAGGTTCTTTTCCCTTCTCTTTGACCTGTTTGGATGACAGACTCAGTTGCAGTATCATTGGAACAAAAAGTAAACACAGTTTATAGCCCTTTGGTAAGATGGGAGTTTTAAGAATTCATTTCTTCTTGCTGTCTTTCTAAATTGTCTTGGTTGATTTAATAAAAAGTGATAGTAAATAAAGTTTTGAGAAAGAGAAGATAAATAGATTATGGATAGATAGGTTGATGTAGGGATTGGGACAAAAAGAAGAGAGAAGTAGAAAATTATGTGTGTGTATGTATCCAGAGATAATAGATTGTTCTATATATAGATAACACCATAGAATACTAGATAATTGATAAGTATGTTGGGATTCAAGAGGGACCCCTAAAATGCTGGGTTTCTAGCCCGTGTTGCAAAATATTTGCAGGCTCAGACCCATATCCAAGTCAAGGGGTGAAGTTTATTATAATTGTAACACCAATTAAAGTGGTCTACATTACAAAAGAAGTTAGCAAAAAACAAAGAGCAAGAAGATAAATTTATAGGGGAAAATTCTTCATGTCACTGATATGCTAATTTTGTATCTTAAAGTTGGAGCTAAGGAGTGGACAGGGTCTTAATTTTGTGTACAGGTGCCCATAATTCCTTAGACAGAGCTGGGGGTAGAGGGGAGAATCTTCAGGAGATGTGTTTTTAGGCCTGAAACAATCACTAGATCAGGTGACAGAATCTAATTTTTTTTCTTTATTATTGTTTTCTTTACTTTTCGGGTTATACATGTATGTTAATTTTTTTTAATACACATTTCTTCAAGCCATTCTCCAATTGATAAATGGTCAAAGGATATGAACAGACAATTTTCAGATGATGAAATTGAAACTATTTCCACTCATATAAAAGAGTGTTCCAAATCTCTATTGATCAGAGAAATGCAAATTAAGACAACTCTGAGATACCACTACACACCTCTCAGATTAGCTAAGATGACAGGAAAAAATAATGATGAATGTTGGAGGGGATGCGGGAAAACTGGGACATTGATGCATTGTTGGTGGAGTTGTAAATGAAGCCAACCATTCTGGAGAGCAATCTGGAATTATGCCCAAAAAGTTATCACACTGTGCATACCCAGTGCTATTCCTGGGCTTATACTCCAAAGAGATACTGAAAAAGGGAAAGGGACCTGTATGTGCCAAAATGTTTGTGGCAGCCCTGTTTGTAGTGGCTAGAAGCTGGAAACTGAGTGGATGTCCATCAATTGGAAAATGGTTGGGTAAATTGTGGTATATGAATGTTATGGAATATTATTGTTCTGTAAGAAATGACCAGCAGGATGAATACAGAGAGGATTGGTGAGACTTACATGAACTGATGTTAAGTGAAATGAGCAGAACCAGGAGATCATTATATACTTCAACAACGATACTGTATGAAGATGAATTCTGATGGAAGTGGATTTCTTTGACAAAGAGATCTAACTCAGTTTCAATTGATCAATGAAGCAGCTACACCCAAAAAACACTGGGGAATGAATGTAAACTGTTTGCATTTTTGTTTTTTTTTTCCCCGGGTTATTTCTACCTTCTGAATCCAATTCTTCCTGTGCAACAAGAGAACTGGTCAGATCTTCACACATACATTGTATCTAGGATATACTGTGACATATTTAACATGTATAGGACTGCTTGCCATCTGGGGAAAGGGATGGAGGGAGGGAGGGGAAAAATCGGAACAGAAGTGAGTGTAAGGGATAATGTTGTAAAAAAATTACCCTGGCATGGGTTCTGTCAATAGAAAGTTATTTAAAAAAATAAAAAATAAAATACACATTTCTTTTTGAATCACATTGGGAGAAAAGAATCAAAACAAAAGGGAAAAACCACGAGGAAAAAAAAAAACAAAACAAGAACAAAGAAAAAAGGGAACATAGCACATATTGATTTACATTCATTCTCCATAGTTCTCCCTCTGGATGCAGACGGCGGTTTCTATCCAAAGTTTATTGGGATAGGCCTCTAATTTTATACTGTACTTGCAGTTAAATTTAGGCATCTAATTATTGATGCGAATTAGCTCCGAGCATCCCATTGTCACTGGCCAGCAGGCTGGGATCTGACGACACTCTTTTGGGCTCATCATCCAGGCCTTACCAGGTACACTAATGCAAGATAGCCTAAAGGAAGAATTACATCATTAGGCTAGTATAGACTAGATCCCCAAGGCCAGGCAGGCTTCTTAAAGGCGCCCACATCTAATAGATGTAGATAGATAGATGCGTAGCCAGCAGATTCAGACAGATAAAGGGATGATAGATAACAGAACGCCCCTTAGCTTTGGGTGCACAGGTAGATAGATAAATAGAAACACATAGAGATAACTGAATGAGAGATGATAACTAGCAGGATACTCCTGGGCTGCAAACGGTTAAGGAGGTTTATCAACACACATTTATGAAGCAACCAGGATATGTCATGCACTGCGCTAAACTCCTAGGATACACAAAGAGGCAAAAGACAATTTCTGCCCTCAAGGAGTTTACAATCTAATGGAGGAGAGATGCAAACAAACACAGACAAAGCAAGCGGTATACGGACGAACAACGTAATTAACGGAATGAGGGCGCTAAAATTAAGAGGAGTTAGAGAAGGCTTCTCGCAGAAACTGGGATTCTAGTTCGGACTTAAAAGACTGGGAGGTAAATAGAGAAGGAGAGGAGACAGCCAGAGCAATGGGGAACTTAGATCGATCGATCGATCGATCGATAGATAGGTAGATAGATAGATAGATAATTGGATAGATAGATAATTAGTTATAGATAATTAGATGGATAGATAATTAGTTATAGATAATTAGATGGATAGATAATTAGATATAGATGGATAATTAGATAATTGGATAGATGATTAGATGGATAGATAATTAGTTATAGATAATTAGATGGATAGATAATTAGTTATAGATAGATAATTAGATAATTGGATAGATAATTAGATGGACAGATAATTAGTTATGGATAATTAGATGGATGGATAATTAGTTATAGATAGATAGTTAGATAATTGGATAGATAATTAGATGGATAGATAATTAGTTATAGATAATTAGATGGATAGATAATTGGATAGACAGATAATTAGATGGATAGATAATTAGTTATAGATAGATAATTAGATAATTGGATAGATATTAGATGGATAGATAATTAGATGGACAGATAATTAGATGGACAGATAATTAGTTATAGATAGATAATTAGATGGATAGATAATTGGATAGATAATTAGAGGGATAGATAGTTATAGGTAGATAATTAGATGGATGGATAATTAGTTAGATAGATAATTAGATAATTGGATAGATAGATAATTAGATGGATAGATAATTAGTTATAGATAGATAATTAGTTATAGATAGATAATTAGTTATAGATAGCCAATTAGATGGACAGATAATTAGTTATGGATAGATAATTGGATAGATAGATAATTAGATGGACAGATAATTATAGATCGATAATTAGATGGTTAGATGATTGGATAGATAATTAGATAATTGGATAGATAATTAGATGGATGGATAATTAGATAATTGGATAGATAGATGATTAGATGGATAGGTAGTTATAGATAGATAATTAGATAAGTGGATAGATAGATAATTAGATGGATAGATAATTAGATAATTGGATAGATAGATAATTAGATGGATAGATAGTTATAGATAGATAATTAGATAAGTGGATAGATAGATAATTAGGTGGATAGATAATTAGTTAGATATATAATTAGATAATTGGATAGATCGATAATTAGATGGATAGATAATTATAGATCGATAAGTAGATGGTTAGATAATTGGATAGATAATTAGATGGATGGATAATTAGATAATTTGATAGATAATTAGTTAGATAGATAATTAGATAATCGGATATAGAGATAATCAGATGGATAGATAATTAGTTATAGATAGATAATCAGATGGATAGATAATTAGATAGATAGCTAGGTAGGTGGCTAAGTAGGCAGTGTATAAAAGATAATACATAAGTGATACGTATGCAAACGATAACTCCAAAAAAATAATGGACACTATTAAGTGGGTGGGAGAAGGTAGAATAAGAATAATAAACAACAACAACAACAAAAAATCCCAAGAACGCGTTCTCGTTCAGTTTGTCCCTCTGTCCGCCCCGTAGGATGGAGCGCTCGGATTTGAAGGCGGCGGGCGTTCGAAAATCAACGGCTTCAGTTGAGCCTGGAAGCCCGGGGAGTTGGTTGCGGCGCTGCAGCTGATCTGCTTCTCCTCAGGTAAGGCTGGGCCTGAGGATCGGTTCGGGTGGCTTGTGTCCTCCGGACCCTTCCCACCCCCTGGGGGTCAAGAGGTCACGGGGTCCCAGCCCCCTTCCCTTCGTTCTATGGAGACGGCACCCCGCTAACAGGGCGGAGCTCGTCCTGGAACCCGGAGCCTCGGACTCCGGGTCCGGCCTCTCGGCAGGGAGGGAGCCGCAGGGGTTGGGGTCGCCGCTTCTCACAGGAAAACGTGTGTCATGTGTGAGCACGTAGTGAGTTTTATTATCGTGACTTTAAAAGGACGCGCGCTGTTAGAATTTTTTTAAGTTAGTTTCTGGCCAGGATAAGTGTTCACAGACCCACCCACCAGCTCTCGGAGGCCCCCGGGATTTTTTTTAAAAAGAGTGTGAAGAACGGGAGAGAAGGAGGGAAACCCTGCTCCTCCGGTGGCCGGCAGCACTAGGTGGCCCCAGAGTCCCCTGCAGCTCCGTTATCCTGGGAGCTTCCTGCTCCGTCCTCTTGTCCCGGAGCGTCCCTTTCCCCCCGCTTTTCTGCGCGGTTTTAAGTTAGAGAGCCAGATAGAGGGCGTGAGGCAGAGAAAGAAAAAGAAATGGCAACAGAAAAAGGCATCGAGACACGGACAGACACAAAGAGGGAAACAGAGGCAGAAAAAAGAACAGACAAAAAGAGAGAGGTGGACAAGCATAGAACGAGACGGAAACGACTGTAGAGAGAGACAGACAGAGAAAAGAAATGGAAAGAGAAATAGAAGCGGCATTATATTCCTTTTGTAGCAAACAGATCATCATTTAGCGCTGGAGGAGACTGGGAAATGTGATCATTCCCCCATCCACTGACGGAGATCAATGGGACCGGATAGTCTTTTTTTTTTTTTTTTTTTTTTTAATTTTTTTTTTTTTCGGATAGTCTTTTAAAGAGGTTCTAGACTCTTAGGCTGTTATCCTCTTTCCACTGTTTTGTAATGCCGTTTGTGTCCTTAGAAATGTTTTTTAGATTCTGGTTGTGAAAAGAATGAATTTTTTAGAAAATTAATTGCTTATTTTGTGCCAGGCACTAAGTTTTGTGAATACGAAGTCAACCAGTAAGAATTTATTAAAACATTAGAAGGACCAGGCATAACAACTGATACAAAAAAATTTATTAAAATTTTAATACGATGATTAATTCTGATGGACGTGGCTCTCTTCAATAATGAGGTGAACCAAATCAGTTTCAATAGAGCAGTAATGAACTGAACCAGCTACACCCAGCGGAAGAACTCTGGGAGATGACTATGAACCACTACATAGAACTCTTGATCTCTCTGTTTTTGTCTGCCTGCATTTTTTATTTCCTTCACAGGTTAATTGTACACTATTTCAAAGTCCGACTCTTTTTATACAGCAAATAACTATTTGGACATATATACATATATTGTATTTAACTTATACTTTAACATATTTTTTTATTTTATTTTTTTTAATAGCCTTTTATTTACAGGTTATATGTATGGGTAACTTTACATCATTAACAACTGCCAAACCTCTTGTTCCAATTTTTCACCTCTTACCCCCCCCCCACCCCCTCCCCCAGATGGCAGGATGACCAGTAAGTACATTGAAATATAAATTAGATACACAATAAGTATACCTGACCAAAACGTTACTTTGCTGTACAAAAAGAATCAGACTCTGAAATATTGTACAATTAGCTTGTGAAGGTACTTTAACATATTTAACATGTATTGGTCAACCTGCCATCTGGGGGAAGGGTTGGGGGGAAGGAGGGAAAAAGTTGGAACAAAAAGATTTGCAACTGTCAATGCTGAAAAATTACCTATGCATATATATCTTATAAATAAAAAGCTATAATAATAAAAAAAGGAAAAAAAATTAATCTGAAATAAAATACCTCATCTTATATCTATGTTTTCTTTCCCCTTGTTAATAAACAAATAAAACCCAACATTTTGTCAATAGACTGAAGCTTAGTCCTTCAAAGTTTCTTAAATTCTGGTTCTTTTAAAAAAAATTTAATATAATTTTATTTTTTCCAAATACATGCAAAGATAGTTTTCACATTCACCTTTGCAAAATCAAATATTTCTTCCTCTTCTCTACCCTTTCCCTCCCCAAGACAGCAAGCAATCCGATATAGGTTAAATGTGCATTTTTTCTAAACATATTTCCATATTTGTCATGCTGTGCAAAAAAAAAAAATCAGATCAAAAGAGAAAAAAATGAGAAAAGAAAAAACAGCAACATAGGTGAAAATACTATGTTTTGATTCACAGTTGGTCTCCATGGAGTTTCCTGTCCAGATGTGGATGGCATTTTCCATCACAAATCTATTGGAATTATCTGAAATCACCTCTTGATTGAAAAGAACCAAGTCCATCACAGTTGACCATCCCATAATCTTTTATAATGTTCTCTTGATTCTGCTCACTTCACTTGGCATTAGTTCATGGAAATCTTTCTAGGCTTTTTTAAAAATCAGCCTATTCATCATTTCTTTCAGAACAATAATATTTCGTTACATTTATATACTACATTCATATACCTTAACTTATTCAGCTATTCCTCAACTGAGGAGCATCCACTCAATTTCTAGTTTATTGCTACTATTATAAGGGCTGCTACAAACATTTTTGCACATGTGGGTCCTTTTCCCTCTTTTATGATCTTTTGGGACTACAGACCTAGTAGAGACACTGATGGATCAAAGAGTGCATAGTTTGATAGCCTTCTGAGCATAGTTCCAGATTGCTCTCCAGAATGGTTGGATCATTTCACTACTCAACCAACAATGCATTAATATCCCAGTTTTCCCATATCCCCTCCCATATTCATCATTTTTTCCTGTAATTCTAGCCAATTTGAGAGATGTGAAGTGGTACCTTAGAGTTGTGTTAATTTGCATTTTTCTAATCAATAGTGATTTAAAGCATTTTTTCATATAAGAAGAAATAGCTTTAATTTCTTTGTCTGAAAATTCTGGTCCTTTTAAAAAAATTAATATAATTTTTTCATATAAGAAGAAATAGCTAATTTCTTTGTCTGAAAATTGTTCATATTTATCTGGATCTCTTATTAAGCACTATGTGCCGATACTGTGCTAAGCCTTGAGGATACATAATAAAAGACAAAAAGAGAGAGAGCTGCAAATCTGCAGTAGAAAAAGATGGTAAGAGAAAAAGAGTATAAAATTGAATTGATTCATCAAATAAATAGAATACCTCAACCCAATTGATAAAGTACTTTTTTTTTTTTTTTTTTTTTTTTACACAAGAGGAAAAGATGCTGAAACTATTCAGAAAAGGCAATATGACCTGGGTGGGGAGAGAATGGAGAGGAAGTCAGTGTTCTATAGTTACCATAATTTTGATTGAGTAGAATTTATTGGAGGTGGATAATAAAGGTGAGAAGAACAGGCAAGGGATGCACTGTCATCAGAAGGAAGCTAGGTCCTTGTGAAGGTTGATAAGAGTGTAAATAAAGAAATACAGGATAAAAAGGCAGTTTGTTCATTGTGGAAAGGGAAGGAATGGACATGATTGAATTTGGGAGCAGACTGAGGGGAGATGGGGATGACAACATAAAGAGTGAGCAGGGGACAGTTTCCCCCAAATGATTATTAATTAATATAGGTTTATAATTTACTATATATATTAGAGAGGAAAAACAGGAGAAACCATGGGGTGAGAAGTGAGGTGTGTAGAGAATAATAGAAACTCTAGACTCAAACATTGCAGAGAGAGTGAGCTTGATCTGGGTCCATTCCTTGACTTGAGAGGCAGATGGAAGAGGTTTTCAGGAAGGCAGTAGACAGTCCTCCCTATCCCTCTTCAATAGCAGAAGATCAGTGAATGGGCCTGGGTTTGGGTACAGGTGCTCCTGTATTACTTTTTAAGGATAGCTAGTGAAAGAACATTGTGGTGTGAAAGAGGAGCTACAGGACTTTTGCTATGCTTGTTGTTATGCTTTTTGTCTTTTAAGAACAGTACAGTGAATTAAGTACTGGACTGCAGATCGAGATACTTTTGTTCTATTTCCAAAACTGCCAAACTAGTTGAGTGATCCTAGGCTAGTCATTTATCTCTCCAAGCCTCAATTACCTAAGCTGTAAAGCCATGTGACTAGACCACATGATCTTTAAATCCCTTCCAGTGCTAAAATTACATAATTCTGTATTAATGAGAAGTATTTTTCATGTGAATTAATATAACCATTTTTTTTTCTATTACAGAACCTAGGATTTGTTGCCGTTTTGTTTTTTTGTTTTTAATAATGGAAGGACCAAATGCATTCAAGACACCTAGCAAATTATCTGACAAGAAGAAATCTTGTAAGTTTAATCAACAAGCAAGGGCCTATGTGGTAGGTAGTTTGCTAAGTGTTTAGGATACAGAGCCCCAAATGGCATTCCTTGCCCAGGAGCTTATTCCTATTGGGAAAGACATCATATATAAGTATAAATAAATATAAAATCAACAATAAAGAGGAGGTACTCTCACCTACTCATGAGGGTGGGTGAGTTGTGATTCTAAATCCCATTCCACTAGTAATAGAAATCCTTGTTAATGTAAATTGACATATGTTAACATTCTGCATAGCAGATCTGTGTCTGATACTGGGAGAAATTACATAAATTAGACATAGTCTGTGTCTCAAAGACCTTGCATTTAGGAAAGGAACAATTGTACTGAACATAACTAAGCTATAGTTCAAAATAGAATTTAAAATGTATTAAGTCCTAAGAAAACTCAAGGGCAGGTGACTTCTTTTTAATTAATCAAGTGCCAGATGCTGGGAATTCAAAGACAAAAATCATATAGTCTTTATCCTCAAGGAGTTTACATTTTATAAGAATGTTGGGAGGGAAGAGACTTGTAGCTCAAAGGATTATGAACCTGCCAGCTCCTGAGAGAACTCAAATCTATTTTCAGATAGCCCTAATTATTAGCAAAAAAATCTTTACATTTCAGACTAAATTCAGCTCTTATAACTCCCACCCATTGTTCCTAGTTTTCTTTGACCTTAGAATATCTATCTATAGATATCTCTTCTCTTCCCCGTGGCAGTCCTTCAGATCCTACCATCTTCCTTTCTCCAGGCTAAATATTACCATTTCCTTCGTTCACTATTATATGATCTCAAGGCCAAAGCCCTTCACAATTGCCTGGTTGCAATTCTGTAGCTTATCAGTTTCCTTCCTTAAACACAATATTTTTGAAGAATTATCTTGATCTGAGTGGAATGGAACCTCTTGGGAGAGGCATACCTCTCAGTGGGTATACTCATCTAATGACTGTGGGTCAAAGATAGGAGGCCAAACTGAAAGCATAGAAGTGTATTAGCATTAGCTAAGGGTGCTGATAGAAGCTTTAGCTTTTTGTAGTATAGATTTAATTTTATAACTTTTCAGACCTATTTAGAGTAAGTGCACAACCAGTCAGATGACGTTGCTAAGGGTCCTAGTCCCAGCCCTTGTCAGTGATTTAGACTCTTGTCAGTGCAAGAAAGCAGTGCCTTGTCAGTGGAACGCAGGTTTTGAAATCTGAACCCTTCCTATCTCAGTGAAGGCAGACAGTCCTGCCTGCAAAAACACTGAGGCTCCTCTTCTGTTTTTGTCAACAGTTTATAGACATAAGGAGAAAAGAGGAATTCCTACCATTGAAAGATGCTTTTGCTTTTGCTCTCCCCAGAGAAGAGGGAGGATGGAGGAAAGCTGCCTTTGACTGCCTGTTCCAGGAGAGGCTGCTGGGAAACATGGTCTCTGGCCTTTGGTCAGAGATCAAGAACAAGTGGAGCTAGTAGTGGTCCAGGCTCAGCCTTTACCCATCTGAGAGGTGCAGTTTTTCTGACAGGAAGGGACAACTACAAATCATTACAGGTGGCCTGTTGTAGATGTGAACAAGGTTCAGAGGCCAGCAGTGTAAGCATCAAAATCTTAGGAAGGAATAGGGACGGGAAGCTAGGAGGATAAATTGTGGAACTGAAGAGAAGCACTGATTGCCTAGTGTGGGAGACAAGCAGGTAATCAAGTAACTGGCAGTACAAGTACTCTGCTAGGGATTTGAGTGTTTTTTATTTGGGATCTTCAGAGATTAACACCACCCCACCACCCCCCATATCACCCCCATACTCCCTCATTTGCATTGGGATGAGAGCCTATTTCCTTAGGACAGGGTAAAGGAAAGCTCACTCAGTGGTCTGAGTGGTTATCTGAGGGGAAGCTGGGATCTTATTTTCCAGTTACAGAGTAAGGGAAGACTTGCCCAGTGTTCAGACCTTTGCTGTCTTGGACATTGATGGTCTTATGCTAAGAAACAATGTAAGGATTTCTTATTGGATACATGGTCAAGGAAAGTGAGAAGGGTATAAAAAGCCATCTAACAAGTTTCTTTGGCAAATTAAAGTTAAATCACACATCAGAGCTACAAGATGGCCCCAGATTAGAAAAATCAAAAGGAGATTTAAAATATTGTATCTTGAACTGAAAAAAAAAATTCCAAATGTTGACTGATTGAGGCACAGCTCAAAAGAACTATCATTTCCCCTAGATACTATACCTATTTTAATGCACCCTAAGAGGAAATTATTTTTGGGGAAGTACCATATTACATTATTGGTTTTGTTTTTTTTTTTTTTTTAGCTTTTAGTCCACTAACACTCTTATGTGTCCCAATCTTATAATTATAAAATTAAAATTTTGTAAACCAAATTACTTTTATTCCTATTAAAGTTAAACTTACTAGATTTAACCTACTGTTTTTAAGCTAAAATTGAAAATAATTCAAGATTCATTTGAGTTAAAACAATTGCCTGCTTTCCTCAAAAATGCCAATAATTGTATTAATTTACCCTTATTCTGAACATGTAAATATATTATTTTTAATAATATCAAAGAATGACAACCCTAGAAATGGTGGTTTTGATTTGGAAGGAAGGAAGTCATTTTGGAGCAGGAAGCATTTCTTAGAGAATGAAGACATAGATTAAAGATCCTAGGAAAAAAATTTATAACAGCATGAGGATAGAGAAAAAAGTGTAAGGATACTTAAGATAGACTTGACCACTTCAAAATTTTGCCTAGGACTGTGTCTGTATTGGAGAAAAAAGAAAATCCATCACCTCTTCCCTTCTGCACTGCATCAATTCCATGCCTTTTCAAACTGACATCAAATCTTTATTGCCTGATTTTGGGGTCTTGAATCCATCTAACTGTATTTACCATCCATTCCACTTTCATAACTTTCTCTCAACATAGAATTTAAGCTGTACCTTCTTAGACCTATGCCTTCAATTTTCACCTTATCATGATGTATATTTTTAGATTTGTTTTGTTTTAATGCCATTATGAATGTCATCCAGAATCATTACAGCTGCCACCAGTGGCTTTATTAGCCTGGGTTAGAACATCTCATTTTGTCAACAGATTTCTTGAAGTACAGAAAATGATTTTAAAAGGTTATAAGCAAAAGTTAGGCCACGGAAAGAAGTTTTAAAAACATGAAAAGAATATTTTATCACTTTTCTTGTATCAATCTCACTTTCAACCTTTCTATTTAATTTTTTTTTCTTTTAGTATCATAGATTTGTTTAGGGCTAGAAGAGATCATGGAGATCATTGAGTCCATGTCTCTCATTTTACAGATACAGACAGGCTCAGAGGGAAGTACTTTGATTCCAAATGTAGCACTTGTTTTTTGCATTTTTATTCTTCCTGTTCTCTGTCACTTTTCCAGATATGCAAACCTCTGTCATGATTGACATTAAAGTAAACTGAGAAACAAGATTCTGAATACAACCATTTTATTAGTTTGGCTAGCAATAAAAAAAATTAAATTGCATCAGTGGCTCCGTCATTGACCAAAGACTGAGTGAGGGCTGACAGGTTTTTTATAACAAAATTAGTAAGATTGGGGCAACTAAGTGGCCCAGTGGATAGAGTCCCAGCCCTGAAGTCAGGAGGACCAGAGTGCAGATCTGGCCACAGACACTTAACACTTCCTCGCTATGTGGTCCTGAGCAAGTCCCTTAACCTCAACTGCCTCAGCAAAACAAAGAAACAAGAAAACCAGTTAGTAAAATGACCATAAAATCTCTAGTAATATAATATTCTTCTGTATTCTGATTGGCCTAACATTTATCATAACAGTCCTATTTAGTAGATATTTTAATAAAGTGGGTTAAGAGTTCTCTCAGCTGCTCCCTGTTACTTTTCCCCCTTGGAAATTGGGAGTAATTCTCAGGTGATAGAATTAGTCTGCAGACCTGAGTATAATCTGCAACTGCTTTGTTTGAATCAATTTAAATTTGAGTTAATAGTAGGGAGTGAGGTTATCCTCCAAATTGCAAATTCAATCCACATAGGAACTGAGTCCCTGAGTAGAGATAAGTATCAAGCAAAAACCTGGCCTTCAGGCAAGTTTACCAGGCTGTGGATGATAGATAGAGTTACCATAAGGAATTTGAATTTATACCCTGAGAGAGAGTGTTAAACAACCATGCCAGTTTAAATCTTAAAGGTAGAATTAAAATTGATTTTCAGTTTTATACTTCATATGTAGTTGAGAGTAGAGCCACATTTATTCCTTGTTTCTTCATCCTCCTAGGATGAAGGACCTATAAAGAAGCTCTATAGTTACTAACCCCTAATTTTCAAGCTACTTTAACTTGTTTTCTGTTAACATAAACTGTCATTCCCAGGAATGATGTTACAGTGATGATTTTGCTTTAGCAGAGCAATTCACATGTGACACTAATAGGATCTGGGGTATTAATGTATAGAATTATTTGTTATATACTTGTCCACTGATTAATTATCTTACATCATCTAAAAATGTTGGGAAGAATGTTTTCATTCACTTTATTGAAGTACTCCTTATGTGATTCACCAGTGGAACATTTTGACCATGGCTCTGAATTGTGTATTCGCTAATAATTTTGTATTCTGTGTTTAAAGTTTACACAAAATATTATTGTCAGCGATAGGTCAACATACTATATTTGTAAAAGTCTTCTTCAGATATTAATTTGTCTTTATTTTTTTTATATTTAGTGTCATGCTTGACTCCATCATCTGTAGCTATTCCAGCCTCTCCATTTATGCAAAAGCTTGGCTATGGCACTGGGGTAAATGTTTACCTTATGAAAAGGTAAGGAATGCAAATAAACATTTTGCATAGAACTCTTTGAATTCATTCTGCGTTTTCAGGGGGTAAAGCAAAGAGTTTAATGTAGAAATAAATTACTGAACCATTCTCAATCATTTCTTAGGTCTGTAAGTAGTAATAATGTAGATGGTGGGAAATTAGGAAACCCTACTATAAGTTTTTTCTCCTTTAGCTCTATTCTTGGGACTGAGGATATAAGAATTTTCAGCGTAATTTTTGGTATGCAATTTAGATTGTGAAAATATCTTATAACAGAAAAAGAAATATTTGATAGTGAAAGTATTTTGCTTTAAATTTTAAAATGGATATCTTTTGTTTTTATATCATTGACATTTCTTAATATATTTCTATCTTCTCTCCCATGCCTCAGGGCCATCCCTTATAAAAAAAAAAGCAAAAAAACTCAATTCATAGATATTAATCAATGTATCAAAGAAATCTGAAATAATTCATTGTTTCACACTTGTAGCTTTCCTGCAAAGAAGGGGTCTTCTCTTTTTAAGGGCTACACTCAGTCATTATAATTTCATAGCATTTAGTTTTGTTCTTTCTGTTTATATTCTGTTCAGTTTTTGTTTGTTTCATTTTGCATCTCTTCATATAAATCATCCTATTTATCCTATTCATTTTTCCTGGCTTAATAATTTCCTATTACACTGTGCCACACAGACTTGTTTAACCATTTCCTAACCGATGGACATCTACAAAAAGTTTTCTTTAAATATTGAAATCACTTTAATTCCTTTATTTTTAAGTTGAAATATTTATTGGATCATTTACTTTTAGTAGTTTCTCATAGACCACCTTCAAATTTCCACAAATGTTTCATAAGCTATTTACTCTTTTAGGTCTCCCAAAGGTTTATCTCATTCTCCTTGGGCAGTGAAAAAGATTAATTCTAAATGTAATGATCATTTTCAAAGTATATATCAAAAGAGACTAACTGATGAAGCTAAGATTTTGAAAAACCTTCAGCATCCAAACATTGTAGGTAAGCTTAAAGAATTAATTTATAAGAAGTATATAACAGAATCTTACTCAGCTTAGCTACAAATTATTCAAACCAGAGATTCTTAACTTTTTTGTGTGTCTTGGGCCCCTTTGGCAGTTTGGGGAAGCTTATGGATCCTTTCAGAATAATGTTTTGTTGCCTATACTTAATTGAATGAAATGTTAAATTTCATTTAGAGGTTAGTAAAAATAAAAATGTAATTATTTTCCTCCCTTGAGGACCCATCAACTCTAGATTATGAATTCTGGTAGTTTAGACCAGGGTTTCTTAAACTTTTCCCATTTGTGACCCTTTTTTAGCTAAGAAATTTTTATGTTATCTTGGGTATATAGATATGTGAAGTAGTATACAAATCAAACATTTGTGATAAATCATAATTTTGTGATCCCCCCACACTTAGTTACAAGATCTCTTGTAAATTTACTGACATTTTGATGTTGTAACTTGGGTAGGATTAAAATGATTATATCATAATCAGATCTAGTCTAGCTGACAAATTTTGCCAGATATCTATCTGGCACTCCAGGAGGAGATAGTTAATATGTAAATTCAATTTTATAAAATCATAAAATGTTGAGAGTTAGAAGGAATTTCTGTTATCATCTATCACATATGTACTTCTGAAGTTGATTTTTTTTTTTTTCATTTTTAACACAAGTGTAAAGCTTGAAATTTATCCATATTGATTTTTTTATCTTGCCTTTAGCCTGGGAAATCTTTTTGGATTCTGATGCTGCCAATATGCTAGCTATCCCCAGCTTTATAATTTTCAAATTGGATGAACAGACATTTTATGCCTTTACTTACAATAGGACAAGGTTAAGCACAGATTCCAGGGGCAGTCATCTAGAGCCTTGCTCTTTTGAGAGCAGCTGGCCAACTAATCCTGAATCTTATTTACAATTATCTACTCCATATGCTCTTCATCTTCATAAGAATAATGTAAGCTACTTGAGCAAAAGTTTTGCTAAGATCTAGGCAAACCATAACCCACTGTATTTTCCCATTTATTTGGTAATCCTGTTGAAATGTGTTTGGACTGGTATCATTGCTTTTGATGAACCTTTGTTGACTTTTTGTGATTTATACTAGTTTCCTTCCTACATGTTCACCAACCATCTCTAACATATCCATCCGAAAATTCTCCTAGAAATAAGTCATTGTCTCTGACTTATAATTTATAGGCTCTTTTCTTTCTATTTTTGAAAATCTAGAATATATTTGCCCTCCCTTCTTGTGGTATCTCTCCATGTTTTCCGTGATCTTTCAGATATCAACAGTGGTTTAGTTATTACATCTTCCAGTTCCTTCAGGCCCTGAGAATGTAGTTCACTTGGTAACTTTAAACTCAGTAATGTCAGCTAGTACTCCCTTACTTTCCTCTTACTTATCCTAGAAATCAACTCCCTTTTAGTCATTTTTGTTCTTATATTTCCCATGCAAAGGTCATTGTCCTTGGCAGAGAAAACAAAAGCAAATGAGGACTCAAACCACTATTATCCATTCATTTATTATTCCTTGTAAAGCCCTTCTTTGATCCTCTCTTTTTCTCTCAATCTTATTAAAAACATAACAAAACAAACATAGCACATCCTTTTTTTGTTGTCCTTGGCTTCCCTTGACAGCTTCAATTTATTCTGTACTTTAACATTGCTAACATTGCTTTTAGGGGATCACTCCATGAATATAAGAATATTCATCCTTAACCTTTGTTGCTTAAAAATTAATTTTTTTTTTATTTTAAAATCTGCTTTCTCTCCCCATCCTTCTCCCTTCCCACTCCCCCCAAAAATCACAAGCAAAACAAATATCCTCATTGGCCATGTTTCAAAAATGTGTCTTGATCTGCATTTTGAATTATTAATCTTTTTATTAGGAAATGGATACCAGATGTTATTGTTAGTCCTCTGAAATTCTGGTTGATCAATACACTAATCAGAGTTCTTAATCTTCTTTCAAGATTTATTGTTTTTTACAGTACTGTCTTTATATAAATTTGTTCTCCTTGTTCTGCTCATCTCATTCTGCATTGGTTCATAAAAATCTTTCTAAGTTTCTTTGAAACTGCTTGCTTCATCACTTTTTACTCCAGCATAACATAACTCTTATCACATTTACTCAGCAAGTTACTCAGCAATTCAATTGATTGATACTCCTTAATTTCTAATTATTTGTCATCATAAAAAAGAGTGGCTATAAATATTTTTGTACATGTTTTGAATTTGTTTTGCTAAGAACCAATCCTTCCCTTATTCTTGATTATCCATCCCTTATTGCTTTTCTCCCTGTTTCCATTATTAGAGAAATGTATTATTCAACCTTTAACTAGTTCAGATGAGAATGAGATTCAATTGTGGTCTGCTTCCCCAGTATCTTCTTCCTGGTTGCTATAAACCTATACTTTTGCATACTTTGATATACGATAAAACTTTTCCCTAACATTCCTTCCTCCCTCTCCCCACCCCTAACGTTGTTTTTAGAGAGCCAGTCCATGGTTATAAGAATATTCATTTTTAACCTTTGTTGCTTAAAAATTAAATTTTATTTTTTTATCCTACCAAAAAATGCTCCTTTTCCCTATCTTTCCCTACTCCCCTCCCAAATTGAGATAGGGGAAAATAACTCAAGCAAAACAAATTTCCTTATTGGCCATGTCCAAAAAAAATATGTCTTATTCTGCATTTTGAATTTCTTTTTATCAGGAAGTGGGTACCAGATGTCAATGTTAGTCCTCTAAAATTCTAGCAATTTAAGACAGAATGGTCCCCAACTCCCTCTGTATCCCTTTATGATAGGGTTCAGAAGGAATACATATCTCTCCATATTAGAATGTGAATAGGACAAGAAACTTTGGTTGTAGTAAATAAGCATGCTACTGTTAATTTTAAAAGATCTTTGATGAAGGCAAAGTGATTAAAAAAATAATTCTGTGAACTCCTTTCCACAAACCTCTCCAAACAGTTTTAGAAAATGTACTAAACCAAATTTTGATGAAGAAATCCAGGAAAAATCAGTGAATCATTTGTCTCACTCAGCTTACCATAGGGGGTAAAACATACACAAACATTGGGGACAGGTTTGCATCAGGAGCATATGGCATTTTGTGACAGTCCAACAACACCCAGGGAGAGATTGTACCTTGTACTGATGCAAGTTCCGAATATAGTCTTATAAGAGACTATACACTCTTTCTCAAGCTTAGGCTCTTTGAATCTGGGACTTCTTGCTTACTCTTCAGTTTCCCCCTGGAATGCTTTATCTGGTGCAGTGCTGGTCAGTCCCCATCTCCAGTTTGCATATCTCTGTTTCCCTGTGCTGACCTGGATTAGTAAAATGACTCATTGATTTTTTTTTTCCCTTGGATTTCTCAATAAAGATTTAGTCTGCTATGTTTTAGACCTTTCTGGAGGAGTTTGGAGGAAGCTCACTGTACTTCTACCTGCTACTCTGCCCCTTGGCTTCATCTTTGTACATTTCTTTTTAAAATTTAAATTGGTTTAATGATTTTTGTGCATCAACATCCACCTTTTCAATTAAGTCACATTTTCCCCTTTTCATTGGAATTTTGTTCTTGAGCATTTTCCATCTGTCTCAGACTGATTTCCCCTATAGCATTTTAGTCCATGGAATTCTACCCATATTTTTTAACTCTTTGAAATCTGCTTTTCTTAACATAGGAAGCATGCTAGACTGAACCAAGATATCTTAGTGTGAATTGGATTCATAAAATAATTTTCTTTTATTGATTCATCCATCTTTTAAAACTTCATACTTTTAAAGGATATCACTAAAACAAACCAGTAATTTATTTCTGTTTTGGTAGAAAACTCTAGCATATGTCTGGATAATCAAAGCCCTCCATCACAAGCATAACATGACTCTGTACCTGGATTTTATTATTTCCCAAATTCTTCAACAATTTCTGTTTAGGTGTTATGTAGTATATTCTAATGATAGAATCACCTCTATTAACCCCCTCCTAAACATTGCCCATCATGCTCTGTAGTTCCTGGATTTTCTCATAGGCGTATGTATGTATACAACAAGTTATTGCTCACTTATCATGTATATCCAAACAATTATAAAATAACATTTCCAATCCCCCATTGCATACATGCACCCATATACATATGTAGATTTATATAGATTTTATATGTAGATCTATAGAGAGAAAAAGAGATTTGTATTCAGAAATTATCTCTCCTTTCTAGCTACCTTTCTAGTTCAGATCTTGCCTGAACTATTATAGTAGCTTCCTAATTGGTCACCCTGCCCATAGCATCTCCCACTCTAATCCATTCTCCAAATAGCTATTAACTTGATTTTCCTAAAACATAACTCTGACCATGTTCCTCTTTCACCCCACCTCCCAGTTCCTGCAAGGTCCCTGAGACAAACATATAAACTTCCTTTGGCATTTAAATCCTTCTGAATTTGGCCTCTTTCTGCCTTTTCAGCTTTCTTGTGCATTATTCCCTTCTTCTGTTATCTTGTTCTCATGCATGGTACTACATTTTCTATTTCTATGCTTATTTCCCATCCCTGAAATGCTTTCTGCCCTCATTTTTCCCTTTCAGGCTACATGACTTTATTCAGTGATGAATTTAAACATCACCTTATCAAGGTGATCATTGTTCCCTACCAGCCTCAGATACTAGTGCCTTCTCCCCTGTGATTCTTTTTCATTCACTCTTTTTTCTTTTTATGTACCTATTTAAAACACATCTCCCATGTTAAAATGTAAGGTCGAGGGACATTTTTTATTTTTTGCCATATTTTAGTACTTACACAAAAATGAGACAAAGAAATCATTTAATAAATGTTTATTGATTGATTTTAACAGCCTTTGCTGTGTATACTCCATCTTTGGCTGAGAAGCTGTGGTTGGAAAAATTCAAATTCCATTCTTAGGTACTATCTTTTTATCTGATTATTTCCCAAGTTTTTTTCTTCTGTAATCTTTACTTTCAAGAAATGAAAAACATCAGTTTTTGCCCCCTATTCAGCTTCTTGTCCAAGTCTTCATAGCCATTTTGCAGTAATTTTTTAAAGTTTCTTGTAAACATTTCTCTTCAGATTACAAACTAGTTTTCCCAAATGCATTTGCTAAATTTTTATTGTTTAGTGCTATCTAATTCTACATGATAAAAGTCCCTCGAGTTTCCTTGGCAAAAATAATGGAGTGGTTTGCCGTTTCTTCTCCAGTATGTCCCATTTTATAGATAAACTGAAACAAATAGAGGTTAAGTGACTTATCCAGGGTTATAGACTTAGCTTGTGTCTTAAGTTTGTGTTTGAATTCATCTCTTTTTTGGGGGGAGGCCGTTGGAGTTAAGTGACTTGCTCAAGGTCACACAGCTAACAAGTGTCAACTGTTTGAGGTCAGATTTGAACTCCTGACTTCAAGACCAATGCTCTCTATCCACCTTATCACTTAGCTGCTCCTGAACTCTTATTTTCCCTGAGTCCAGGCCTGTTGTTATTCTATGTACTATACCAAATTCTTTCCCCACAGTTTCTGTTGCCTTTTATTATAGAGTATTAATTTACTACATTAGTATTACTGATAGTCATTAGCAGGGAGTGGAAAGCTATTTTAAATTGATAAATTAGTTTTGCATTTATTTGCACAAATATTTTTGCTTTATTGTATAGCTCTCAGTATTACTTTAGTCAAATACTGCTATAAAAGTAGAGTTCTTTAATTATTTTTCCCTACTTTGGTAAGAAAATATCATTCTCTTTAAGGTTATCGTGCATATGCTCAAGCCCAAGATGGCAGTATGTGTCTTGCTATGGAGTATGGAGGAGAAAAGTCTCTCAACGACTTAATAGAAGAAAGAAATACCAATTGCCACTCTCCTTTCCCAGCTGCTACAATTCTGAAAGTTGCATTACACATGGCTAGGGGATTAAAGGTATGTCTGTGCCATTATATTTAAAACTTTTATATAAAACACACATGAAGCAAATATACAAAAATAGTTGATATATACTTTATACTTAAGTACATAGAGAACAATAGTTCAACAGTATCTTCATCAAATACATGATATATTTTTCTGCATTAATTTTGTTTGTACAAAAACTTTTTAACTTAATATAATCAAAATTATCCACTTTGCATTCAGTAATGTATTCAAGTTCTTCTTTGGCCACAAATTCCTTTCTTCTACACACATCTGAGAGGTAAATGATCCTTTGCTCTTCTAATTTGCTTATGATATCACTATGTCTAGATCATGAACCTATTTTTAACCTTATCTTGGTATAGGGTGTAAGGTGTGGGTGTGAATGCCTAGTTTCTGTCATACTAATTTCCAATTTTCCCAGCAGTTTTTGATAAATGGTCAGTTTTTATCCCAAAAGCTGGGGTTTTTGGGTTTGTCAAACACTAGATTACTGTTGTCATTGACTGTTTTGTCCTGTGAACCTAACTTATTCTACTGATCAACTCCTCTTTATTTCTTAACCAGTAACAAATGGTTTTGATGACTGCAGCTTTATAATATAGTTTTAGGTCTGGTATAGCTAGGCCATCTTCATTTGCATTTTATTTCATTTATTCCCTTGAAATTCTTGACTTTTTTTTCTTCCAGATGAATTTTATTATTTTTTCTAGCTCTGTGAAGTAATTCTCAGGAGTTTGATTGGTATATGCTACTGAATAAGGAGGATATAGTTTTCTGAATTTAAGAAGAATTTAAAATATTTATCAAAAATTTAATTTAGATTGAGTCCTTGCATTCTTTTAATTCATGTGACTCTGTGCCACCTATTTAACGGTACATAGGTAAAAATATATTTTAGAGGTTATAGTAACATTATAAAGAATGCTAATGCTGTAAGTAAATTTTGAATCTTAAATGGGAGGTATAAATATTCTTGATAATTTGGGATGCCAACTTTTGATTAAAAATGTGTGTTATTTGAGTTAAAAGAATTGTTGCATGCAAATGAGGTGCTCCTTTCACAGAAATTTTGTTGACTAATATGAATTTTATTATTCACTACAATGAAAGACTGAAAAACTATGTACTTAAATTTAAAAAAAAATTCATAATCCAAAATTGATATAGTCTTTTGGAGAGTGAAGGAAAAGGAAGTTGGGATACTTATGTACCCCTGTAGAGACATTGTGGTAATTAGGCATTAAAAGCTTTCTATGTTATGCTCATACAAATTATAAATGGCTTCTATCTTACATGAATTGGATATCATAAACACCCTGAAGTTCTAGCTTCTTGTGATGACTTCTTCTAAGATATATACCTCTTTTAAATATGAAAATACAATCTATCTAAAGGACAGAGTATTATCAAGGAGGTACTACTATCCCAAGGATTGTAGATTTTCAAACATATATATTTTTAAGGCTGGTGAGAATTCCTAAATATGAGAAGAGAGAGCAAAGATGCCATTTAGGACTTAACTTTTAGACAATTATTTGAAAATAAAATTAAACCCAAGTTTGTATAACCACTATTTTTAAATGACTAATAACATCACCATTGAATGCATCAAGTAGTTGAAGTTGATAAGGCTTTTTAATTCTTTTCTTTCTTTCAACTATTATCTAACTCTAATCTTACAATGTGACCCACAATCTAGCAAACCTGTGTTTTTAAATCATAATGAAAAAATTGGAAAACCTGTTAAATTCCAGTGGGGGAAAAAGGGGAATGATTATTGGTTTCCTTAAAACTAAGAATCAGGTAAATTTTTTGGGGGGGGGGGAAATTAATGTTAAATATATTTATTGAAATATCTCATTGTTAATACTTCATCTTTTAACCAGACTTCATGTTCATATTTAAGAGAATCTAAAGGCATGTGACCATTTTAGTTTGAAACCATCACAAGAGGATTGCGTTTTAACAATTATAATAGTGTAGTACTTTATAGCTTTAAAAAATTACTTGATTTGTGCCTTATAATATAACCCCATGAAGTAAGTAATATAATTGTTGCCTTTCCCATTTGACATAGCTAGATGGTATAGTGGATCAAGTTCTGGGCTTCAAGTTAGGAAGACCTGAGTCCAAAAGTGACCTGATATATTACCAGTTTTGTGATCCTGGGCAAGTCACTTAGCCTCTGTCTGCTTCATTTCCCCCAAATGTAAAATAGGGATAATAGCACTTACTTCAAATGTTTTTTGTAAGGATCAAATGGGATAATATTTATAAAGCTTTTAGCACAGCAGTATGCACCTTGTAGGTGCTTAATAAATGCTTATTCCCTTTCCTTCGTTTTTCTTACCATTTGCATTTCCTAATTGAAGAAGTGAGCAATATCTGACAAGTATTACTATCATAAGTATGTGCTTCTTAAGTTGAATTTAATAAAACCCTTATTTCCTATTCTCTATTAGTTATTGATGAGTAACTGAATTTTATTTGATCTTCCCTTATTGTATGATACAATAAGTACATAGAACTGCTACAACCAGATCAATTTTTTATAGTATATATTCATGCTCATTCATATCTCCAAGCCTTTGTTTATCCCTAGACTGCTTGATCATTTTTGCAAATTCTACTTATCCTTCAGAACTCAACTTCCACGTCCATGAAACAATCCCTGGTTATGCCAGTCCACCTCTGAATTTCTATATAGGACTTACTATTTGTATTTCCTTCTTTTTGTAGTTGCTTTATATTATTCTACTGATTCTCCCATTCATACCTTGCATCTCCAATGAGAAGGAAAGTTTTTGTTGTCAGATGGAATTTACGCTCTCCATCTTCCAAAATGCCTACATATTTACTTGCACAGTTTAGGTCTTTTTGAGGTTGATACTCATTTTTTTTGAGCAATGTCAGACTTTGCTTGCATTTTTATCTTTTTACCCAGAAAGATCTATGTAGATGGTAATTATAGGAAAAACTGTTACTTTTTACTTATTAACTAACTAATGCTAGATATTAAAATTTATGCTCTCAATATAGATCTTCAAATAACTAAACAATACCAAATAATGAATCTTATTATAGATAGCATATAAATTGCTTAATTTGGAGTCTTTATAACAGAGGAATTAGGAGGAGTAGGTTTTAACAGTCATTATGTTTATAAAGCACATTATTGTTTTCTTATCATTATGTTTGATCAACTACATCTTATCAGTTTTTTCTTACTCCAAACCTAGTAAATAATAGCTTTTATTAAGTTAGTTATATATGCTGTTACTATGTCACAGTTAATATAACACTGTCCACCTTTAGAAAGAATTAAAACATTTATCCGTATTAGAAATTTCATAGTTCATTATCAGCACCATTGATGTCGCAACTCTTCCATCAATTTTTTTTGTCATTCTGCTTATGAGTGCCAATTATACAATTTTTTTAGTATCTACATCAGGAAAAGAAGCTCCTCCATGGAGATATAAAGTCTTCAAATGTTGTAATTAAAGGTGACTTTGAGGCAATTAAAATCTGTGATGTAGGAGTCTCACTACCACTGGATGAAAATATGACTGGTAAGTAATTCTCTTCTGAGGGGTTTGAACTAGGTTGTTTTGTTAGGATATACATTCCTTGAAGACAAGATTATAAATTTGTATGTGTTTAGTGACCTATGGTATTTAAAGGACTTTCCTTGCATTTTTCCTGTAAGCTAAGAATTCAAATATTAATATCTAATTTCAAAATAATTTTAATTTTGATATATGAACAAAAACAGGTTATAGAAGGACCCTAGAAAGTTGCTAACAGCAAAGTAGAGTAATTCATTTTATGGCATAATCTTATGAGATTGGCTTTAGAGATTTGTATCTGTTAGCAGCTACAACATAGCAGTAAAGCATTTATTAAGCACTTAGTATGTGCATATGCTGAGTGCTAGGGGATGCATATGTAAGCAAGACAATTCACAGAGGGAAGTTGGAAAGAGGGTGATGCATTTTGAGTATTCAGAATATTCATATAGCTAGAGCTGAAGGGGCTTCAGAGACCAATTGGATTCATTTTAGAGATGAGGAAATGGAAGCTCTTTAATCAAAAAAAAAAAAATTAGTTTCATTTCTACCCATTACTAGTTTACTAAAAGCAGCATAAAAGTTCTTAAAAGTAACTTCTAAAGAGTCACTGTGAACAGTTCCATAAATTAATATTTTAGAATTGCTTTTAAAGGAGGCACCTGAAAGTGGTTTGTGCCCTACCTATCCTATTGCCTCCAGGCTATTAATTCATTGCTATTCTATTCCATCATTCCCTAGTTGAGGACCACAGATAATATATTTTCCTCAACACTTACTACTTGGTTAATAATTATTGTTTATTGATTGATGTTGGATACACTACATCAATGATGCATATTGAAATGTTGTTGAAGGCTATATATAACTAAAAAGATAGGTGCATCATTTAACAAGAAGACAACAGAAGGGAAAGCTAAATGATGGTACACTGCTGGGTTCCTCAAGTTACTAAATAACCACAAAAGAAAGGTCTCCAGCGAGTTGGGTTGATCCTCTGAACAATTGATGGGATAATAGATAAAAATAACACATAGGACAAGAAGGCTAGAAGATTTTGATTTGGTTATTTGGATTTGTATTATTAACTTCATTAATTTTTAAAAATTCAGATTTTTAAATATATAGATATATAAATATATATATTTTTTGTGTGGCTGGATTTGTTAAATTGTAGAAACAAGATTGAATTTTGTACTTAAGAAATTTTGTGCTAGTTAGCCATCTGCTAAAACATTTTCAAATTGCTAATTCTTATGTTTCCTAAAATGCTGGGATGTTACTGTTTTCTTTAAAAACAAAAAATGCTGACTATCTGGTAGATGAAGTGGCATTAATACAATTTTGCACTGAAGCTGAGAATAATAATGAGAATAATAGACACACTTAATATCTCAACATACTTATTCCCTTTCAGTGAGTGATCCTGAGGCACATTACATTGGCACAGAACCCTGGAAACCAAAGGAAGCTCTGGAAGAGGGTGGTATTATTACTGATAAAGCTGACATATTTGCCTTTGGGTTAACTCTTTGGGAGATGATGACCCTAACCATTCCACACATTAATCTTCCAGAGGATGGTGATGAAGGTATGTGTGTGCTATTGTCTCATAGACTAATCTTGTTTACTTATTTTAGACTAAGGGATAGTCTGTAAAATGTGACATGTATACTTTATGACAAACTTGACTCATATTCAATATGTATTTGTTCTTAGCTAACATGTTTAAAAAAACATTTTATTGCATGATTTAGTAGCATGTTAAAAGCACCTTTTCAATACTTTTGAGACATGCAAGTATGACCTGGTACCACACAAATATAATAAATAAAAGAAAATAAAAATAATTCAGTAATGTATATCAAGATTTTTCTAGAGAAGAATGTTTGCTATATAGGAGCACCCATTATTCCAATACATTTAGAATGTTTAGTTGCCAAATACTCTGGCCTCATGATTCATAAATTTGCCAAAATAGATTTAAACTACTAATTCAAAACATTTTTGCTAAAGGCTCTTGTTGACATCTATTCATATTTCCTACTCATAAGATATGAAAATGTGGTCCATTGTACAAGCTGGCATAGCACAGTTAGGATAAACTTTAAGATGAGTGGTGGTGATATTATTTCCACTAGAATTTATCTCAGACTTCTTAACAAGCATTTCATTTGGTCTAATAGAAAGAACTGAGAATCAAATGACTTAATTTAGTAGTAGAATACCTGTTTAACAACACTGCAGTTTGCAAAGTACTTTCTGGTCCCAGGTATACCATTGTCAATCCTCTGAAGTTATTTCACCTCTGGGAGCAAATTTCCTCATCTGTAAAATGAAGGGATTGAACTACATGAGGACTAAGTGCCCTTACAATTCTGTGATTTTTTTTTGGGGGGGGGGGGGGGGACTGAAACTGACTTTTTAATTATCCATGATTACTTATGTTAACTTTATATCTTTTAATTTTACTGAGCAGACAAAACTTTTGATGAGAGCTTGTTTGATGATGAAGCATACTATGAAGCATTGGGAACAAGACCAGCCATTAATATGGAAGAATTGGATGAATCATATCAAAAAGTGATTGAACTGTTTTCTGTTTGCACTAATGAGAATCCTAAAGATCGTCCCTCAGCTGCACACATTGTTGAAGCTTTGGAAATGAATATGCAATGATATGTAGGGTTCACTTTCTTGTTCTTCTTGTTGTTGTTGCAAACCTTGTGACTGGCTGATGCATCATTACAATATTAACAATCATACATTTGTATAACCAGCTGAAGGCTATTATTATACCAGTATTTCATTATTGAGGTTTCCTGATATAATCTATTAAGAACTGAAAAGCTTTCTTAGAAATTGAATTAGACTCTTAACACTAGGATGCTCGTTTTCTACTTATGATGCTTATCTTTAAGAAGTGTTGATGTCAGTGGGTTTTTATTATATTCCACATGGCCATATGTCTACTCAAAAAGTTCATGGTAAGTTGCTTTACAGGCTTAAAACACTGCCAATAAAGTGTGGTTAGGCTTGGTTTTTAATTGTTTGGGGTAAAACGGCCATTTCAAACATCTATAAGGAAATTATTATTTTCTTATAAAACTCCCACTTTCAAAAGGTTGATAGAATTTTATAGTATAAAATATCTCAGTTCAGGAAGATTTGCATATTTAAAATTTTTCATTCTTTTGTTTATATTTGCCTGATGTTGCGATTAAGCATAAGCAATGGAAACTGAGAAAATTGTTACATTTTAAAAACAAACCAAAAAAATATCCTGGCTGCTTCTCCCAGGATTCATTTTCAACAGTGAACATTTCTTATTTGCTACAGCTCTCTTTAAACTCTCAGAATCTCTACTGGAGAGTTTCTATTTATAAGTCATAGATTCATGTTTTGGTTATAATTTATTAAACTATCTTATCTAAAGTTATTTGGTTTCTCCTTTATTTTTCATTGTTAGTTATGGCTTCTATTTCAGAAAAAGAGATGGTTGAAATAATGAAAACATTGAAAAAAGTTAATATAAAAGTCAGTTGATTTAAAATATAAAGTTGATTTTTTAAAGATGACTTCCAGAAAGATGACAGAATATGTGAACAAAAATTCTTTCCTATCACCTCAAAAAAAAAAAAAAAAAAAAAAAAAAGAAATATTTAGTACAGGAACATGGTCTAAGAAATAAAGATAGGAAATACTTTTTTGCATAGTCTTCTAAATAATATGAGAAGTGTGCATGAATAATTCAGTCCCCTTAAGTATGGCCTACATGACCAACTTTGACAGACAAGTGTCAGCTTTGATTGTGATAACTTCTATACTGTTGCAGCAGTGATCCAGTTCAATTCTTGTGTCTATCCCACCACCAGGGAAAGCACTGAATAGTTCCAACACCATCATGAAGACAGTAGGCAACTGAGTTTTGAAGACATCTAGTAGCACAAAGTTAATGGAAAAGATGGTTTCTTTAAGGAGAACAGAGCTATATTGTTCCCTGTTTATGAAATATCTTGGACTATTTCCAGGTAGCAGTAAATGTGAGAAGAGCGAAAGAGTCAGGGAAATTGATAAAATGGTAAAATAGAATATCTGGAATTGAAGAGGAATGGAAAGTAGCAAAACTTTTAACATGCAAGTACTTAACTGTGTGCCCAGCATTGTGCTAAAATGTTGAGGGAGAGACCTTGAATGAGTCTTCTGCAAGTCTCTTTAGACTTCCCCCAGCCCTCAAGAAACATGTAATCAAGTTGGGAGCTAAGATATCAACAAAGATATGTAATACTAAATTTTGGGTTTCAGTTAAGTGTCAGTTTTACTAACTGACCATGTGAGACTAATAATGCCATGTGAGATTTGAGAAGGGTCACTACCACTTGAAGAGGTCAGGAAAAGCTTTAATGGAAGAAGAAAGCTTTGGTGTTAAAGGATGGGTACAGAGGTGGCTTGTGATTTCCTCTCTTTGTACAGGCAAGTAGGTGTGAAACCAGTCTGCTATTGGAAGATGATGTCTTGTTTGATTAAAGTATAAAATGATAATGTAATGAAAAAAGGCTAAAAGATGACCAGATCATGGAGGACACCTTGATTGTAAGGAAGAAGAGTTTGAACTTTATTTAGAAGGCAGTAGGAAGAGTCTACTGAAGACTTAAAGCAGCATTTATAAGAGGGAGTATATTCATTCAATAAACATTGTGGAATTAGCAGGACTCAACATGATAATCTGAGTAGCAAAAAAGGAAAAAATGAGAACCTAGAGATTTCAAATATGAACTGAAGCTTAATTGAAAGGGATAGAGAAAGTGAGGAATAAAATAAACTATAGTTAACTTTCTCAAGGAAAGAGTGAAAGAGTTGATGGAAGAGGTTGAAATGTATGTGTTTTGGATTGAGGAGCTCTGAATATGTGAGCAGATGGGAGAGTTGGGGGTGGGTGGGGAGGTGTAACATGGTTCTGGTAGCTTAGGGAGACCAGTTAAGAAATGAAGAACCAGTTAAGATTTGACAGCTTGAATTGCTTGGTAGTCCTAAAAATATTGTTTCAGAGTTTTGATAGCTCTGTTCAGTAGCATTTAAAAAGGAGCAAAGTAGTTGGATGATGGGAGAAGTCGAGAGTTGCAGTTAAACAAAGTATGATCAGCAACAGGAAAAGGGGGTAAGAGTCTCTAAAGGGAAAGAAAGTATAGAGTTGTGCTAGTCTAGGGAAAATTATAATTGCAGGGATATAGTCTGGGAAAAAATAGAAGGAATGGGAGTCATGAGCAGGAACAGGATTGGAGTTACAAGATAGGGAAATAAGTGATAAACTATCACTCAAATTTCAGAGTTCATGAAGGATGGTAAGTTCGGGAAATGAGTATTTGTATAGTTGAGATGGAATGAAAGAGTGTTGAGAATTTAATAAGTTGAGGAACTAAACGGGTTTTAGAAGCACCAAATTTTATGTTGAAGTATTCTAAGGGCAGGAAGTCCAAAAAGGGAGAAAGATTGTAAACCAGGCACTGAGCTCATTGAGAAAAGATGAAGAATATCCTAGGGGTCAATAGAAAATAGCCACCAGGATATGGAAAGGGTGACAAAGTTGTACAATAGGAACTTCAAATGAAGTGGTTGCTTACTGAAGGTGGTGGGAAAGGAAGAGTTTGGATGTGGCAGTGAGGAAGAAGGAGTATTCTGATTCTCCTACAGCAGTCAGGGAGTATGAGAGACAGTAGCCAGTACTGGAAAAAGATGAAAATCTCATCAGGAGAGAACCAAGAAGGGCCACAAGATGAAAGGAATGAAAAATAAGAGGTTTAAGATTAAAGAGAAGTGTATTAGAGGATTTGGAAGAGGTGGGCAGATCTGGAGGGGGATCTTCTCGGGTTTGCATGTGTTTATGTTGTGTTTGTCATACTTTGGTAATTCTTGAAATATTTCAAACTTTTTCATTATGTTTGTCATGATTATCTTTGAAGTTAGTATTGTAATTTTTATTTTTATTTTTATTTTTTTTTATTTAATAGCCTTTTATTTACAGGATATATACATGGGTAACTTTACAGCATTAACAATTGCCAAACCTCTTGTTCCAATTTTTCACCTCTTCCCCCACCCCTCCCCTAGATGGCAGGATGACCAGTAGATGTTAAATATATTAAAATATAACTTAGATACACAATAAGTATACATGACCAAAACATTATTTTGCTGTACAAAAAGAATCAGACTCTGAATTATTGTACAATTAGCTTGTGAAGGAAATCAAAAATGCAGGTGTGCATAAATATAGGGATTGGGAATTCAATGTAATGGTTTTAGTCATCTCCCAGAGTTCTTTTTCTGGGTATAGCTAGTTCAGTTCATTACTGCTCCATTAGAAATGATTTGGTTGATCTCGTTGCTGAGGATGGCCTGGTCCATCAGAACTGGTCATCATCTAGTATTGTTGTTGAAGTATATAATGATCTCCTGGTCCTGCTCATTTCACTCCGCATCAGTTCGTGTAAGTCTCTCCAGGCCTTTCTGAAATCATCTTGTTGGTCATTTCTTACAGAACAGTAATAGTATTGTAATTTTTAGAAGGTGCCATGAAACGTAACCAGTATAAGATGGCAAATTTAACTGATATATGTTGCGTGTGTTCTGACTGCTCTACCTTCTCGCCTCCCCCATCTGTTAAATCCTTGGGTTTCTTTATTCCCTGAGACACGACAATATTGAAAAATATTACCTAAACAATTCATAAAGCAAGTGTCAGGTTTTGAGGTGATTAACTCAAATTTGGAAAGAATTTGCATTTCTATCAAACAGCATTTCAAGCTTTTGTGAAAGGAAAAGTTAATTGATGTGGCAAACCTCAGGGTTGTCTTGTTTTGTCATAACCACTCCATTCTTCAGCAACTACTACTCCGATCATTCAGCAGCTGTCAACACTGAAGCAAGATTGTCAAAAAGTTAAAAAAAAAAAAAAAAGATAACTCGCTGAAGGCTCAAATGATTGGTACTATTATTTTTAGCCATAAAGTAATTAATGTACATATATTGGGTTTTTTTTTTTTAAAAAAAGCAATACCATTGTACACTTAATAGACTATAGTAAAGTGTAATTAAAACTTTTGTACAATGAGAAACAAATTCCTTTATTGTAATATTTACTTTATTGTAATGGTCAGGAATCAAACCCACAAATAACTCCCAGGCATGTCTATAGAGGCAATGATTATAAATAACTTTTTCTATAGGAGAGATGAAATATAGAATTATAGCTTGAGATGGTAGGGTCAAGATGATTTTTGAAGGATGAGGAAATCCAGGGATGTTTGTAGGCTACGGAGGAGCCAGTGGATAAGGAGAGAGTGAACATTGGAGAGAATAAGAATGAACAAAGGAAGATGCTACATGAGGAAATGGGAATGTATGAGACCAAGGACACAAGTAAAGGTATTGACCTTGGCAAGAAAGGCTTCAACAGAAACTGGAAAAAAAGATTAAATGGGGTATGATGTTCAAAAATTACATAAAATCATAAAGGAAAAGGGATTTTGAAAAAGGAAGAAAAGAATTAAAACTCATGTGCACAGGAAACACAAATACAAATCAAAAAAAAAAAAAAGAGTGGGGGGTACACCTTGGGTAAAGGTATTCCATGATGAGGGGGCCATGAGGTCAGAAGGCTGTTTCATATAGTAGAGGTTCCAGATGCTGATGGAAGTTCCAGGATGAGCTAGCAGCCGAGGGAATATTCCTCCCCTCCCCATCACCACACTTAATAATATTGTTTTCCCAACTACATGTAAAGATAGTTTAACAAGCATTTTTGTATGATTTTGAATTTAAAATTTTTTTCCCTCCAAAAACACCAAGCAATTCAAGACAGGATATCATGTATAAGAGCACACTAAACATATTTTCATATTAATCATATGAAAAAAGAATCAGATTAAAAGGGAAAAACCATTAAAAGAGTAAAAATAGTATACACTTCAATAGTCATTCAAACTATATCCTTTCTCTGGCGGTAGTATTTTCCATCATGAGTCTTTTGGAATTGTTTTGGATCACTGTACTGTATACAATGATCTCCTGGTTGTTCTCACTTCACTCAGCATCAGTTCATGTAAGTCAGTCCAGGTTTTTCTGAAATCTTGCTCATCATATTCCTTATAGAATAGTATTCCATTACATTCATATAACAACTTGTTCAGCCATTCCCCAGTTGAAAAGGATCCTCTCAATTTCCAAATCTTTACCAGCATAAAAAGAATTGCTAGAAATATTTTTATATATGTAGGTCCTTTTTCATTTTTTTTTAAATCTCTTTGGAATATAAACCTAGTAATAATATTGCTGGATCAAAGGGTATACAGAGTTTTATAGGGCTTTGGGCACAGTTCCAAATTGTTCTCCAGAATGGTTGGATTAATTCACAACTCCACCAACAGTGCATTAGTGTCCCAATTTAGGAATATGGTTTTAAAAGTCCAGAGGAAGTCAAGAATAGGACTGGGAAGGAAATGAAGATAGACCAGACTTGGAGGATATGAATGATGAATGAATTAAAAAGCATTAGGGCTTATAGTATTTCTATATAGCGTTAAGGTTTGCAAAGCACTTTATAAATATTTTATTTTCACAACCACCCTGGGAAGTGCCATTATTTCTCTCTTTGACAAAGAAAAAAATGGAGTCAGACACAGGTTAAGTGTCTTGCCCAGGGTCACATAGCAAATATGTGGTTTTGGTCCAATTTGGTCGGATTTCTAGTCATCCCTCAGACTGAAAACTAAACCTCTGTGGGAGGCAAATCCAGCTGCACCCTGAGGGAGAACTAAGAGGCAGCACCCTTCACCATGAGGAGATAGCCCAGGACCCCCAACCCATGTCATCCTAAATGATGGGACTTTGCTGTCTGACTTGCAGCTGAAACTGCTATATGTTGTATTTCGCCACTAAAATGTGAGCTCCATGAGAACAGACTGTCCTTTTCTATTTGTATCTTCAGGCCTGAGTCTATAGTAAGCACCTGAGATAAGGATATTGAGGAAAGCTCGCATTCCTTGCTTCTTGGGATAATGGCTGTGGGGGACAACCGGAAAGTTGGTTGGCAGGCACTGCCACTCTTGGGCTTACCTGGCAGAGAAAACAGGCTCCTTTTCCACAATGAATGTTTCCCTATAGAACCCAGGATAGAAGCTGAAACATTGCTAGACCCAGCACTCTGAACCTCAAAGATTCAAGGAGAGGGCTCAACTCTAGGAAATGAAGATCAGAACAAGAACTTAAGGGCCCTAGTACAAAGCCAAGTGGAACTGACATCCCATTCAAAAAAGTCAAGGAGGATTAGGAACTTGGCTCTGGCACAAAGGGCTCTCCCCTCTTCCCCCCCCAGCCAAGTTTCAGGAATTAAATCTGGAGAGCTGACTAAAAGAAAATACCAACCAATATGAAAAAAATATATTGCAAATTTAATTTCACTAAAACTTCAAATAGAGATTCCAAGAAAAAATACTTTCTACAAGTATTACATGAATTAAAAGATATGAAAATAACAAAAAGAAGGAAAAGACTGAAAAAAATTTGAAGAGTGAGTAGTTTAGAAGTGAAAGTGGTAAACTCTACCTAAGAAATGGAAATTCTTTAAATCTAGAATATAGCAGAGATGTTAATATTAGAACAAAATCAATTCTGCATAGAAGAAAATGTAAGATATATCACATTCCAAAAGATTTTTTTTTTAAAAATCAGAAATATTTATAAGTTCATTAAATCATCTATATGACTCCCCAGTCGTAATATTCTCAGTTCTGCTGAAGAAGTTACTTTTGGCCTATGTCCTTTATTTTCTGGAATTAGTATTCCAAATTCTCTGCTGCTTTATATTGATGGTTACTAGATTATGTGTGATCCTGGCTCCTTGGTATTTGAATTCTCTCTCTAGTTGTTGCAGTATCTTTCCCTTTGACTCGGCAACTCTGGATTTGAGCTATAATATTCCTGGGAGTTTTAATTTTGGGGTTTCTTTTAAGAGGCAATTGGTGGATCTTTTCTATTTTGATTTTGCTTAATAGTTCTAAAAGGTTTGGGCAGTTTAGAGTTCTTGAAATAGGATGTTTGTTCAGTAGTCAGATAGTCCAGTAATTACTTAGTTTTATCTCCTCAGTGTCTTCCAGGTCAGTTTTCACCATGAGATATCTTACATTTTCTTCTGGGTTTTTTTCAGCCTTTTGTTTGGCTTGTATTTGGTCTCATTTGACGTTTTAGTGAGTTTGTTTGGGCAAGATTTTATAGCTCTCATATAAGAGCTTTCAAGCATTCTCATTCCACTTAATATTTTTTTAAACTCCTTTTTTAAACTTTTCATCTCTTCTATTCTTCATTCTCTTCAATTCAGATTGAGTTTGCGAACAAGTTATTTTCTTTGAGGCAATGCTTGTAGATCTTTTGGAACCATTCTCTTATTCCACATGTCTTGAATGTTCCTGTCACTATAATTGTTAATTTTGGGGGGAGGTGTTCTCATTCTTCCAGCCTAATTTTGACTTATGAGAGATTAGAAAACAAAGGAGATACCTATCAATTGAATGGCTAAACAAATTGTGTTTATTGAATGTAAAGCAGCATGGGAAGATCTCTGTGAACTGATGGTGCAGAGGGAAGCATGTCTAAGAAAACATACACATTATAAAATGGAGAGAACCATAAAAAATGTGGCAAAATTATAAAGAACAAGCATGTCTTGAGATAAAACGCCCATTTTCAGAAGTGGGAGATTCATGAATATAATACATTAAAGGGAAAGGGAATAAATGCTTAAGTGTTTACTTTGTGCCCGTCCCCATTATAAGAGCTGTGTAATTATCTCATTTTATCCTCACATCCTAAGGCAAGTGCTATTATCCATATTTTTTAGTCAAGGAAACAAGCAGAAGCGAGTTTGAGGGACTGACCAGTATCGTATACCTAGTATCTGAGGCTGAATTTGAATCCAGGTCCTCTGACTTCAGGCCCAGAATTATCTTTACTATACCATTAAATCTCACAATGAACATATTTTTGGATTTCTTTTAAAATTTATGGAAGGGGGGCAGAGCCAAGATGGCAGAGAAGATGCAGGCGGCATTCTAAGCTCCTCTCATACCCTCTCTACTAATTACAAATTCAACCTCATTGACTGGTAAAATCTAAGAATGTTGGGAAGTACAACTACTCACCAGCTGAAGATAATCTGGAAGATCACCACGTTTGTCCTGATGGGCAGGAGGCGCCAGGGCAGGCAGGGAGATAGAACCAGGGGCAGGCTAGCATACTGAGGAGATGGGGCAGAGGCGAGCTACTGGTGGGTGGAGATTTTACAAGGAGGACTCTACCACAGGTTGGCGGCTCTGCTTTGGTTGCAAAGCAGTAGAGCAGCAGAGAAGTTAAAGCCAAAGGTAGAGTGTACTATTGGCAGGGCAGACACTTCCCATGCCCGACTCTTCCCAGGGCACTTCCGCAACTCTTAGCAGCCCATTTGCAGCTACTGTACATATATCTATCCCTGCTCTGCAGAGGAAGCTGGTAATCTCCTTGCCCTGAGGCAGACCCCAAGGGCTTTTAAAAAATGAGTAAAAAAAGCAGTCTCCAGACAAAACCCCCAAAAGGGGATGTAACCTGGTCCCCCCCATTGCACAAGGCTCTTCTAGAAATTATAAAAAATCTTTAAAAAGAGCTAGAAGAAAAAATGGGCAAAGAGAAGCTATGCAAGAGAGCACAGAAAAGGCTTATAACTCGAAAAATTTGATAAAGTGGAAAAAGAAAACTTCCTAAAATGTGAATTGGAAAAGGTAAAGAACTCCCAGGAAAGGATTGGTGAATTGGAAAAAGAAAATTAAAAAAAAAAAGTGAAATGGAAAAAATTCCATAAAAGCAAAACTCCCTTAAAAACTCAATTGGACATATGCAAAAATAAATTTAATTCTATCAGATATAGGCATTATAATGTGTGTAAATTATTCTATATATACTTTTATCAGGTTTTTTTTTTTTTTCCTGGATGTTAGAATTGTATTGTCTTGGTCTCTAAATAATGGATAGCTGGAGCTGCACAAAGCCAAGACAAACTTAAGAGATCTAATAGCAATTTAATCACTTTCAAAATGAGGAATATAGTTTGCAAACTGGAAGTTCTCCTGGGCACATCACCTTTTTCTTGTTGCAGGAAAAGTAGATATTTTATACATAAATCATAAATGGGATGTGGGAAGGTTTCCCATGACAAGCCCAGGAACACAGGATAATATGGGTATTCTCCAGTCCTGTGGGAAGTTCATTGATTGTTGCATATCACAGGAGTTACTTGGTGAGGGGACAGGACCAGAGTTCTGTGACTGGAACAGGTTCTACAATCTTTTATTCATCTCACTAAACATATACAGGAAAGCATTGTCAAGAATTAATCTTATCAAGTTGCATTGTAAGACTGACTCCCAAGCCAGAATAGGCAGCTCTGAGAAATTTAAATTATATTATACACCTTAATTATGAAAATCATGATTTTCTTCAATGTATATCTTATGTCCTTATATTCCATATAGTTCTTAAAACAATATTGCTGTATTATACAATATTCTTTTGGTTCCGCTCATTTCACTTCATTACTTCACATAAGTCCTTCCATGGTTTTTTTTTTGAATCATTGAGGCTCAATTTCTTTTGGCTGTGGTATTCATCACAATCATATATCAGAACTTGTTCAGCCAATTCCTAATTGAAAAGGCTTCCCCACAATTTCCAGTTCTTTGCCACCACAGAGTTGCACTGGATCAAAAAGTAGTTTACTCTGAGCATAATCATTTCAACAATTTCACTGTGTCCCAAAATTTTTCCATATCCCAACATTTCACTTTTCCTTTTAATCATTTTAGCCAATGTGGGAGGTAATATTCAAGATTTTATGTTTTCCTAATAATTTGTTCATCAGAAAACTTCCTATTTATATCTTATGACCAATTATTAATTGGGGAATGACTTGTGTTTTTGACAAAATTATGCTTTAGATTATTTCAGATAAACTTCCTCCCCCCCCCGTTCTTCTTTGCCAATTTTGGCTACATTTACACAAAATCTTTTTGGTTTTATACAACTGAAATTATCCATCTTATGCTCTCGACTATTCATAATTTACCTATCCCTAAGTCTTAAGTAATATGCTAATAAGACTCATTATTCGTTAGTTTTTTCCCTTTTTGTCTAAAAATTCTGTTATATAGGATGGCTTCTCTGGAAGAGGACACTGGTAAAATACATAAAACCAGAAAATCTGGGTTGCAATAGGATGGCTCTACACTGCCTTAGCCTGATACAGAGACATTATATGTAAGCTTTATTAAACATTAAAAAAAAAAAAAAATTATTCAATCTCTTGTGTAACTTTAAAAAAATATATTAAAACATTCTAATTTAAAAAATATTCTTATAACAATGAAGAACCATAATCCAATATTAAGATGGTATGTTCATTTAGGATGCACTATGGAATAGAATATACTGTAAGTTATTAGTCTAAATACATGTAATATGAAAATTCCATAACCCAATTTTTGATAAGTGTAAAACATTACCTAGGATAAAACTGATTAAAGCTGCTGGGAAACATATTATGGAATTTTCATTGTTGTTTAATCTTCATTGTTGTTTAATCAATCGATTACCATACAGTTTTGATGACTACTGCTTTATAATGGCTTGATGTCTGGATGTGTTACATATATAGTCAAGCTAAGCCAGTTCCCATAGTAGCTATAGCTAAAAACTAAGTTTCAATGTATACTGTAGAATTCCATCAGCTTTCTATTTGGAAGCATATTTTATCACGAATCCCCTGGAATCTTTGGGTTGGTCAGAGGTCCCCCAGTCTTTCAAAGTCATCTTCAATATTGTTAGAAATTCTGATTTTGCTCCTTTTTTTATCAATTCAAGTTTTCAAGGTTCTCTGAAAACACTCTTTATTGCTTTATTTTGGTATATATGGAACCTTTTCCTCTCTCTTATCTCTGGAAGTATTAGGCATAGTAGCACTATAGCTACATCAAATTCAAGTAATTTTAAGTTTTTTGGGACATAGTTTCAAATTGCTTTCAAGAATGCAGCCATTCTTGACCAGTTTACCAATTCACCAGCTGCTAATTTAGGACACTTTCCGCATTCCTTTTTAAACTTTGTCATTCTGAAGGATGTGTAGTAGAATGTGTAGTTCTTTTAATCTGTATTTTTCTAATTGTTCTTACTAGAATTTTGTAAGCATTGGCTGGATAACCATTTATGTTGTAGGACTGACTACAATTGTAGGATGGGTTTTTGAACTTTTTCTAATTGAGAAATTGTTGTGGTCACCTGTCACATAATCTTACATGCTCTTCAGAAAATTTCAAAGTTGGAAATGCCCCATCTAAATTCAATTCCTCTAAATAATCCCCTTCTATGACATAACCAACAAATGAACTTTTGCTTGTAAGAGTTCTGAGTGGGAACCTATTATAACCCCCAAAGCATCTTGTTCTAACTTTTGTATAGAGGTATTTTAGTATAGGAGATAATAAGTTGATTCTCCCATATTTTTTGCTTGAGAGAACCCTTACGCTGCATTCTGTTCTACATCTTATTTAACACTAAATTAACCATTAGTCCAGTTTTTATTTTTAAATGGTAGCATCCTGAAGAACATACAAAGAGCATTAAAAGCAACTTTAGATTATATCAATGAACCATTATAACATCAATAAAACTTTTATTTTAATTAAATGTATTAACAAACTTGTTTCTAAGTCATCAGAAAATGACTTAGAAAAGACATAAGCAGACTTATTTACATCCTTTCATCATTTCCTCTATAGCACAATCCCATCTGAAGAGATACTGAAATGAAATCTTATAATTTACATTTCCCCATTTTTAATTAAATGCCTAACGATTAAGGTGCATTTTTTAAATTATAAAAATAAAACTGAATAGAATTTCAAGTTGCCTTAAGTTTAACATCGGTATTAAATAACAATGATAAATTTTAAGTAAGCCAAGTAGTACAAAAACTGTCAAATTTTCACTTGACTGTAATCATCTCTAGGATTTATAATACTGAACCTAATAAGAACTAACTCTGATGAACATATTTTGTTCATTTCAGAGTTTTTCAATAGCAATAAAACAAATATTTACTATGAAGATACTAGAAATTTGAAACATTATTTGATGAATTAACAATAAAAAACTATAAAAGTTCTCTTTCAATATAACAAACTGATAATACTTTAATACAAGCTATACTGTATACTGAAAATTAATCCCTCATTACTAATGACTAGGTACTATGGGAGACCAAATGTTGTCAATGTACATTATATCAGAAAGCAAGGCAAATGATCGTTTTCTACAACCATACACAGCCAGCCACAAAAACTGTTTTAAAAATCGCTGATCCTGTAAAAAAATTACAAAATTTTTTTAATAACTTGGATTTTCAGGGGGGAAAGGCCGAATTTGTTCTCTAATTTGCCAATTTAACTAACACAAAATTGCTAAAGAGTTTTTAATATTTCTGAGTATAACTAAACTTGTCTAACTAATGAAGTTGTAAACAAGGAAGTTGGGTGTATTGCAGTATTTGGTTGCAAATAATTTGCCATCTGGTGTTGGATCAGAAAAGGCTATTTCATCAGTACTCAGAAAGCAGCCAAACATGAAGTAATTCCTAAAATAAAGAGAAGGAAAAAAATGTTAATGGAAACAACTTACATTATTTAAGAAACAACATTTTCACAAATGGTTGGCAACTTCTAAACTTTGAGTAAGGGGCCAGGATCCTCCAAACCCTTCTGAAAGAACCCATTTCCCTTCTGAAAAGCTGTAATTATGTTTTTTCTAGCTCAGAAGTTGGCTGAGAAGAAAAAGAATTAACAAGACTAAAACAAATTCTGCAATCTGAAGAAATAGGAGCTCACTGAATTGCATCTTTAAATCAAAATTCATTCTTGGAGTTTTTAAAACTAGCTTAATTGAAATATTCATACACACCCACATCCCTCTTGCATTACTATAATTCTTTATCAAAGAAATTGATAGGACAATGACCACAAAGGAGACAGGAGGAAGGACAAAACGAGTGGCCTGAGACTCACAGAAAACACACGATGTCCTTGTAACATAACTAATTGTACCTTCATAGGCCCTGCAAGTTTTTTTTGGGGGGGAGAGGGAAGAGAGGATAGTTGGAGTCATCTCCATCAATATTTACTAAGGATGCAATTATAGCATTATGTTAAGCCTTTCCACTTTGTACACATTAAATAGCAAAGCAAAAGTCTGTGTGTTTGATACCTGGCACTTTGTGAACCTTCGTGCAAAGAGCACGAAGTCCATGGAAGCAAGCACAAAGCATCTAAGCCACTGACTCTCTGGTGCCCTTTGCTTAGCCCAAGAGCAGGGGCAGACCCAACTCCGCAGTATGTACACTCAGCCAAGCAGGGAGAGAGGGGCAAGGGCGAAGAGTCCCCTGAAGACAACTGCATCTCCCCCCCCCTCCTCTCCTCTCCCTGCCTTACCGGAGAGTATCCACCAATCGACGAGCAATGCCCTTTCTTCTCATCAGGTTAAAGACCCAGATCCGACTGATCCCACAGAGGGCTGGCTCGGGGGTGGTGGAACATTGCCAGGCTCGCTGGTTGTAAAATGTCTGATGGTTTGCAGAGTCTGGACTAGCTGGTTCATTTAGGACCCGGAAAGCCTGTGACATACAGAAGCTTTTTTATAGCTAATGGTGTAACGAGCAGAACATTTCTTAGACTAATAATTATGATGATTACCAGCATTTATAAAGCACTTTGAGATTTGCTAAGACCTTTATAATTATAATCTCATTTGATTCTCACAACCACCCAGGGAGGTAGATACTGTTATCTCCATTTTACAGATAAGGAAAACTGAGGCAGAAAGATTTAAGTGACTTGTCCAGTGTCACCCCACTAATTAAATGTCTGAAATCAGATCTGAATTCAAGCCTTCCTGATTCCAAGCCTGCTGGTCTTCTGTCCATGGCTTCAATTAGGTGCTGTTCCATTAACTCATGTTAACAAAAGCTGTCTCCATTGGCTATATGGAAACTAGGATTTTTGTTCCAATCCCCAAGTTAAATGACCTTATAAAGCTGATATCTGTACTAAGGCTAATGCTAATTAAAAATACTGTTAATGTTAATATATTTCATATTACTGAAAGTTCTATGCTAAAATTTCATTGCATTTAAAAGAACTTCCTAAATAACTTTGTGTAAAATCCGAACCCCAGTTTTAATGAATCAGTCACATTCCACTGCTTCCTTTTACAGGATCACTAGTCACTACTGAGATATGAAAACAACCACACTGCAAATTTTCACTGTCAAAAAGGAGTTTATTCCTGCTCTGATCCTTTGTGACTAAGTAGGCATATAAGATAAGGACAGAGAAGGAAGCAGATTAAAATCACATAATTGTGTCTCTCTATAGAAATGATTACCTATGTGTACATATATGTAGAATGTCTTAAGTATACATGCATATACTTATGTATTCACCATAAACTTCAAATTATACATTTCTATTCTTAAAGTATCTTTTCTCTAAAATGTTTTATTTGAACACCCCCACTGCCACCCCCAAAAGTAGATGAGCAGCCCTGAAAGAGGCTTGGCAAATCCTCCCACCAGAGTTAGTCCTTAACCATAATGAGGGTCAAAGATCGAAAGGTCCCATATGTAGCAAAAATATTAATGGAAGTATTTTCTGTACTCAGCAGAAAAGCAGACACAAGTAGGTGAGCACTGATTAGGGATTGACTAAATAAATTGTGGTTGCATAAGTATAAATAATCGCGTCATAAATAATGAAGATGGAGAACATAATAAAGTAAAAGAAAAATCAAGCAAAAACAGGAAAACACAGAGACAATGTCAACAATACTGTAAATAGAAAGAACTTCATGAAAAGGCAACTGGAAGGGGATGTATTTTAGTGACCAAACTTGGTCTTGAATAAAAGTTGAAAAAACTGCGGCTTCCCATCTTCTCAGCAGAGGGGGAGCAACCTTGTAACTACACTCCTGTCAGGCCGGTACCCCAAAGAGGTTAGCAGCAAACAACAGGGAGTGCAGAGCACATTCCAGGGAGGGGCCAGGCAAATGCACGCATTCAGGAGGCCGAAAAGTAGAGGCTAGATGGTAAATACCAAAGAGGCTTCGTATTTCACCCTAAAAGGAATAGGAAGTGCCTGGACTTGATCACCTAGCTGATGGATGGAGCTCAACGTGCACTTGAGGACAATCACTTGGGTAGGTGGGAGAAGTATGGATCGGACAGAATAATACCATAACACAATTACTAACAGTGGGGGAAAAGTTTGGTGCTAGTAAATTAAGGGAGCCTTCAGTGCTAATAGTGCCAAAGTTTAATCAGACTCCTACATTTAATTTTACAAATTCACATTTTGCAGGGACAGCAAGGGACAGCGTAGCGGATAGAGCACCAGCCCTAGACTCAGGGGGACCAAAGTTCAAATTCTGCCTCACATATTTATTGCTGTATGACCATGGGAGAGTCACTTATTAACCCCCATTATCTTCCCCACTCCTCCAATCATATCATAAGTTTAAAAAATAAATATATTTACCTGTTTGATTGGTTCAGCAATTAGACATCCAATTACTTTCTTTTCATCAGATATATAGAGGAAGGTTTTAATTTTGCTTGGGCAGTTGGGAATAACTTGCTTAAATCCCAGTTCATTATCTACAAGTTCACGGACATCTTCTGCCTATTAAGAGTTGTTAAATCAACTAGAATCATTAGTATTATAATTGTTAACTATTAAAGCAGAATAAACATGTATGATATATATTAAAAAAAGTTTCCTTGAAATAAATTAATGCAATTTTTCTTGTCTCCAATTCTGAATGTGACAAAACATGCAAGGGAAGGAAAAAATTCTTTCTTTAGCCATTAAAAAAGCCCATTCTCCATAAATCATCTCAAAATGAGAAGAGTTCCTTTTAAATAACCAAGAGACTAAGAAGGCAAGTCATCATTTTAGAGTATTCTAGAAATATTTAGAAAATTTTAGAAAATAAAATTTAGGAAATAAAAGGTTATGTTGTCTCCTTAATAAAAAGAGTAAAGGGTTTTTAAAAGTCAAATTTTATACCTTTCGAATGGCATACTTTGGGTCACCAGGAAGTACTAATATAATCTTGCCATCCCAAAACTCTGCCACGATACGTTCTTTCTTCCAACCCTGCCAAGAGAAAGAGTCTAATTAATGAGAAGCAATACTAATGATTAGGGATCCCATTTTCCCTTTCATTAATAAGCAGTTAAAACAAAGCCATTCTGGAATTTGTAATACTGGTATTATCAAGAGGCCAAATTAACCCTCTAACAAAAATAGAGATGTTTACTGAGGTACTTGGCTCAGGACTTGGTAAAAATCAGCAGCCCTAAGGTTCAACACTACTAACCAGTAAGTGGTGGGCCTACTCAGCAGAGGAGGCAGCTCCTAGCTACAGTTTATTTTAATCTGAGGTGTATTATAGTATTATAGACCCTTAGCGATAAATAGGCCCTCAGCTCTGAGCTGATATGCCCCATGCTTACTCCTTCCTCCAGTTTTTCAGTTTTTATATTCCCAAAAGAAAGTTGGATGGAAAAAAGCTCATAATATTTCAGGGATTATTATCATATATTTTAAATAGCAGAGGCTGGGAAAAACTTGCATACTGATTTTTATTTCTAGGAGCCGGGTTCTAAGAACTGAGTTTTGCCTTCTTGCATAAACATCTATATATGGGAGAGGCAGTTCTCCACATATGCTTTTTATTTTTATGCCCAATTTAATTAACCCTTTGAAAGATACCATCCTAGGTGGATTTATCAACCCCTCTGTACTAGTTCCTGGCCAAGTTCAAAAAAGAGCACACTCCTGGAAAATACTTTCATTCTTATCTAAAGATGCTAAAGCAATTTTCATCCTTTAACTCTCATATTGAACCATTCCCTTATATGTAAGTTAAGAGTTTAGAATTTGTAAGAATTCTTTAATATAGGGGGGGAAAAAAGGGATAGTCCAGGAAGAGTAGGGAAGAAAAAGAACACTGACTGAATCTAGGAGAAATTACTATGGTGAGGAGTAGTAGTTAAGAGAAAGCAAAACTAGTATGAAAGAAAACATTTAAAGGACCGAGGGAAACTAGGAGGGTGGAAAGTGACAATGGGGAAATACGATGGGAAGTTAACAATGCTCTGAATTAGTAGAAAGTTACAAAGACACTGAATTAACCTTTTCTTCTTTTTTAAGAGATAAAGCCAGTAGTGAGGCTCCCAATCTCTCCTACCTATTGTGTTGTTTTGGGGTGAATGAATCCCTTTCATTACAAATCTACATTATTTTTAGGTTTAAGGGTCTGCCTTACAAGCAGAGTTTTCTAAGAGACAACAAAGCAAATCAACATGCAAGTACCCTTTAAGAATCAGAGGGAATGCAGAGGTCAAGGACAAAAGCAATCTGATTTGATATTCAGCAAAATGCAGAGAATGGCACTTTTTATGTTAACAAAGAATTGGAAATTAAATCAATGCCAACTGGGAAGAATTACTAAATTTCATGAAAGTAAGGAAATATAACTTGTGCAGTAGGAAGTAATGATTACTAAGAATTCAGAGAGGTAGGAGAAGATAATGTACAGGAAAAGAATAAAAACAACAAAAAAGAAAAGTGAAGGCTGTGTAATTGTAAGGACTAAACTTGGTCTCAAAGAAAGACTGGAAAATAAACTCTCTTTCACCGTCTGTCACAGAGATAGAAAACACTGAATATATGCCATTACCCTCAGCTGATGAGCTAACATTGCTGAACTGCTTTTTTTCCCTCTCCTTCCTTTAAAACAAATTTGAAAATGAAGGTGATATAAAAACAGACACCAATGAAAACATTAAAAATAAAAACAAAAAAAGCAAAGATTAAGGAAGAGAAACTTAGAGCTTCATGGAATTAAATTCTTCAGGAAGCCAGTGGAAACCAAAGGGCCCAGGTAGATATAATTTTGCTGGTTATTTTGAATTATTCTACATATTGCTATTAGTCATGAATAAACCTGATGATTATATTTCTAAAATACACCTCTCTGCTTCAGTTATCTGGCACTTATAAGTCTAGGCCATCTAATCAACCAGACTACTACGAACCATTTAGTCAAATGAAAAAGCTTGGAAGTTTAAGCATTGCTAAGGAGAGCCAAGAATTGACTAAGCTGATTCTCAACATTTTGATTCCATGCATCCCTTTTTAAATGCCTTTGCACAAATGACAAAACATATCTGTAACACCACAGAGTGCTTCAGACCCCATTAAGGGGCAGTATCCACCTTCTGCTTACCACATATTTAATTCCTTCCAGGAGTCTCTGGTGATAGTGGGCATGTTGCGCTTCATCCTCGGGGCTGGCTGCTGTATAGATCATGCCACAAGACTTGCATATAATGGCTCCAAAATACTTCTGACCTGCATCCTAATCCAAGGAAAGAGTGAAACAGAGCAGCTTTACTTTTAGAGATTCAAACCTAAGGTCCCCTCAGGGTCTGCCCAAACTGCCCCTTAGCCACCTGTGGTTCATCACTGCTTACAATGCCAAACAAAAGGCAGGAAAAGGTCCAGATTAGGATTATGGGAAAGAATGTGATTGAAGTTAATAAAATTAGGAATTACATAGAGAGATTTCCATTAGAACTTCAATAGCTCAAGGATATATGATTTAATCATTGCGGTTCCTTGTTCTCCTGTAATGCACTACAACTGCTCTATGTAGATGGTCTTCACTCAACAGAGATGAAGTACTTAATACGTACATGAAATTATGCTAGGTACTACAGATACAAAGTCAAAATAGGAAACAGATCTTGTGCTCAAGGTACTTATGTTCTAAGGCACGGTGGAACAGCAGAGCGAGTGGTAGGTTGGGGTCAGACAGCCCGTGTTTGGATCCTGGTTCTGCCCTTTATCAGTAGTATGACTTTTGACAAGTCGTGCCCCCTTCTCAGAGTTGTTTCATTTGTAAAAACAAATATTTGGACCAGAAGATCGCTAAAATCCCTTCCAATCCTAAATCTATAATCCACAGATTCTATTCATGAGTTGCCAAAATGAGTGATATTCTCCAAACTCAATTTGTAGAACTCAACTTGCAAAGGATTTATTATATAGAATTTTGGGAGGTTGTTCTAGTAAAATATGAGCTCTTAGAAGTCCTATCAAACTGGAAAGGCCTTAAATAATGGCTCCAGGAATGACTAATATAAATATTGCATACATGCTAATCTGATACATACATGAATATATATTCATATACATCAATCTTAATGTCACCTGAGGGTCAACCTGGACAAGATATTGGGAGTTACTATATTAACTCTTGATTTACATAGAAGTCTGTTTCAACAGGTCATAAAAGATACAAAAACTCATAGCTGACAGATCCATTGAGGAAAGTTAGAGGTGGTCAAGATAACCGATTTCAGTATCATGATTGGACATAGGCCACATTTTCCAACAAAATGGTCCTTAGGGTCACTGTCAGAGAGAGAATCCTGTGATCACAGAATGGCATTTCTCATTAAATCTCATTAAATTAAAAAATACAATTTTTTATCTACTTTCAGAATTCAGTCATCAACATTCCATTGAAACACTCTTATTACTATACTATGATTTCTTTTTTTTTTCTTTCTTTCTTTTTTTTTTTTTAATTTAATAGCCTTTTATTTACAGGATATATACATGGGTAACTTTACAGCATTAACAATTGCCAAACTTCTTGTTCCAATTTTTCACCTCTTACCCCCCCCCCAACCCCCTCCCCTAGATGGCAGGATGACCAGTAGATGTTAAATATATTAAAATATAAATTAGATACACAATAAGTATACCTGACCTAAACATTATTTTGCTGTACAAAAAGAATCAGACTCTGAAATATTGTACAATTAGCTTGTGAAGGAAATCAAAAATGCAGGTGGGCATAAATATAGGGATTGGGAATTCAATGTAATGGTTTTTAGTCATCTCCCAGAGTTCTTTTTCTGGGCAAAGCTATATACTATGATTTCTTATAAAATAACATAAATAGGCACATAAGGCATACGTTTTATCCACAAAGCTAACATCATCATTAGCTATATAACAAAACTGTGTGACATATATTATGCCAAAACAGAGCAGATTACTTATTAATGGACTGAGAACAGGACCTATGGACTTGCATTTGAATTTACTCACAATAACAAGCTGGTCTTTCAATCCTTTGTTTAATTCTCTGGCATTTTTGTTAGCTTTCTGTGCTGGGAACTCTTTCAAGGCATTTGAAGATTCATTAATAGCTGTGTTGGATCCTAAAGATGATGGTTCTTCCAGAAAAGCTAAAGAACTTAAAACAGAAACACATTCAGTTAACATGTTAACTAAAACACTGTTATTATGTCATTTCCTTCCTAAGAACATTAAAAATGAAGAAAAATTATTAATGTGTATACATTGGTGACCGATAGTTGCAAACAGATCACATTCTCTGGCTCTGTCAATGCACAAACAGCCATTTTCCAATCTCTATACATTCATGCTTCAAGGCACTGTGTATTAGCCCTTACATGTTAACTAAAACACTGTTATTATGTCATTTCCTTCCTAAGAACATTAAAAATGAAGAAAAATTATTAATGTGTATACATTGGTGACCGATAGTTGCAAACAGATCAGTCTCTGGCTCTGTCAATGCACAAACAGCCATTTTCCAATCTCTATACATTCATGCTTCAAGGCAATGTGTATTAGCCCTTAGTGTAGTAAACCAAAGTTGGTGACCTCTAATTTCTAAACTGCCAATGCATTCCTATAAAAACAAAAATTCCATATAATGCTCATCTATTGGACTTCTTTACTACTTAGTTTCCAATCCTCAACTTTCTTCTAAATGAGCGTAGCTCCTATAGTTATATTCTTTGCTTTTCAATTTTTTAATTCCTAACTTCAGGTTGTCTATCTGTACCAGACTTAAAACCATATTATAAAACAGCAGTCAAAGCAAAACCATTTGGTACTAGCTAAGAAACAGTAGTGGATTGGTAGAATAAATAGGTTAGGTTCACAAGACACGACCGTCAATATCTATAGTAATTAATAATTGATAAACATAAAGATCCTAGCTTCTGGGATAAGAACTTACTGTTGGACAAAAATTTATGAGAAAACTAAAAAAATAATATGGCAGAAACTAGGTATTTACCAACATCTAACACCCCACACCCCATTGCAAGTTAAGATCAAAATGGGTTCATGGTTTAGACATAAAGGTTTATACTATAAGCAAATTAGGAGAACAAGGGATAGTCTACCTCTCAGATTTGTGGAGAAGGGAGGAATTTACGGTCAAAGAATAACTAGAGATTTAAATGGATAATTTTGATTACATTAACGTTTTTGCACAAATAAAACCAGTATAGTCAAAATCAGAAGGGAAGCAGAAAGCTGGGAAAAAAATTTTTTAACAGCCAGTATTTCTGATAAAGGCCTCATTTCTAAAACATAGAAAATTGACTCAAACTTATAATACAAGCCAATCCCCAACTGATAAATGGTCAAAGGATATGAAAAATTTTCAGATGAAATTAATGCCATATATATATATTTAAATTCTCTAAATCACTACTAATTAGAGAAATGTATGAAATGGTAACCTCAGAGTTTTACTAATTTACATCTCAGGATGGCTAAGACTGACAGGAAAAAAAAAAGATAAATGTTGGAGGAGATATGGGAAAACTGGGGTACTAAACACATTATTGATGGGAGTTGTGAACTGATCCAACCATTTTGGAGAGCAATTTGGAACTATGTCCAAAGAGATACCAAACTGTGTATACCCTTTGATCCAGCTGGGTCTGTATCCCAAAGAGACCATAAAAGATGGAAAACGATTCACATGGCAAGAAACTGGAAGCTGATTGGATGCCCATCAGTTAGGGAATGTCTGAATAAGTTATGATATATGAATGTAATAAATAATGAGCAGACATTTCAGAAAAACCTAGAAAGGCTTACATGAACTAATGCTGTATGAAGTAACCAGAACCAGGGGAACACTGTACATCGTAACAGCAGGATTATGTGATAATCAATTATGACAGATTTATCTCTTCTCAGAAACGAGGTAATTCAAGGCAGTACCATCTACCTTCAGAGAGAGAACTATGGAGACAATGTGGATCAAAGCATAGTATTTTCACCTTTCTTTTTATTGTTTTTTCCTTTTGATTAATTTTTTTTGTGTGTGTGCATCATGACAAATATGGAAATATGTTTAGAAGAATTGCACATGTTTATCGTACATGTTTAACCTATATCAGATTGTTTCCTATCTTGGGAAGGCAAGGCAGGAGAGGAGAGGGAGAGAACATTGGGAACACAAAGTTGTGCAAAGGTGAATGCTGAAAACTATCTTTGCCTGTATTTGGAAAAATAAAACATGCTTAAAATTAAAAATAAAAAATTCTAATTCTTTCCCTTGATATATATACATGATTCCAAAAGCCATACTTGCTGGTCGAAGTCTGAACTTTTTTTGGTTTCTCACTTCTCAGAGCTTATAGGACATTGTCTGTTGCTGGGACAAACCTAAAACTAAATTTAATGCACTTGTGCTATCTAGGCCAATATAACTGGTATTATATATGGATCTGGGATCTCACTGCCACATATGAGCAAACTGACGCCAGAAAATAAAAGTTCTATGGTCCAGAGAGAGCAAAATTTACTGTCTATGCTTTAGGAAAACCAGTCTCTTCATCTCTTCCCTCCTTCTAAATCCAAAATAGCTTCCCTTTCCAATCTAACTCAGACAAGGGTGTCACTTTCAGTTTCTTAAGCTAGAAAAAAACTTTGGAGTCAGGTTCTATTCAAACCAACTCTTTTCTTTTCCATTTCCAGTCTTCTTGCTCTAGCACAAACCTTAACATGGCACACTTCTAATAAGTAGAATAATCAAGAACTTGTCTTCCTGATCTAACCCCAAAGCTAATTTTTCTTAATAATTTTAACATGTCACTTTTTGGGAAAAAAAGTGAAAATATAATTTTTCCTAATGGCTTTATTCAAGTCCAAATTCATCTCCTTGCATATCAAAAATTTAATTAGATTCTGCCTTATCTGTCTTACTTTTTGCTCTTCTGTAAAATCCTAATCTAGTCTTGCCTTAAGTTAATCTTGGGAGAGACAGACACAGAGAAGTGGGTCTAACATCTTTAGACCACACTAAGCTAGCCTTCAAGGATATCAGGTTTGCTATCCAAAAGGTCTGGGTGCCATAGTACATCTGAACTCGAGCAAAGAACAATCATTAATTCCAAAGCGGGGAAGGGTAGGGGTGTGTTGTTGCTAGCCCTCATTATCAAACTTCCAAACGATCATGTTGTTCTCCGAACCTCAGCTCGGTAACCAAATCATGTTCATCTTTGTTTGTTCTGTATGCCTCAAAACCCTGAAGGGGAGGCCGTCCACTCACCAAGGATCTTTGATATAAATATAGGCGATCCACTGACCCCTTTACAGATGCATGCTATGTTATCTTGCATAGAGAACTGCCTCACTTTACCCTTAAATTTTACCCGATACCCCCAAGATCTCTGTAGAGCTGTGTCCTCGCTATTTCCCAGGCTGATATAATGGAAAGAATGCTGGGATTGTAAATCAGAGGACCCAATCCAAATCCCATCCCTGCCACTACTTGTATAACAAAGCTCCTTCACCTCTCTGGACCCGAGTTCCCCCATTTGTAAAACATCAGAGCTGAATTAGATGAGCTCCGACTTTCCTCCTAGCTCTAAGTATATGATCATATAAATATCATTAGTCTTTCCCACTTCCACTTTTTCACTAATGCTATCTATGTCTCTTATCAGAAATGATTTTCTGCATTCATTTGCTTGGTGCATCCTTTAAGGTTGATCTATCTCTTCCATGAAAACTTGTTACCATTCTAATGGACACTTTATGCTTCTTTTTTGAATGCTCCTGTGTACAAACAATACCAATATCATGTCATTGTAATCTATTAATTTTGCAATACTTAATAATTAAGCTTTTCCCCCACTGGATTTGAAGCTCCTTGAAGGAGAATAACCACTTTTGGTAAACCAGAAAGTGCAAGAGACTGGCAATCAGAAGTCTGGATTCTAGACCATTCCAAGTCACTACTTTATTTCATAAGACCTAAATATCCCCAACTATTTACAAGGTGATTGGACCAGATAATTTTTAACCTTCCCCTCCACGTCCCTGCTGTTAATATAATTAGCATTTATACAGGGTTTACAGCACTTTTACAAAGCCTCTCTCATTTTTGTCTTCACAACAATCCTTGGAGGCAGGTGTGTTGTTAGTATTATTTCCATTTTACCATAGGAAAAAAACGATGAAGATAAAGATTAAATGACTTCCCCAAGATCCCATAGCCAGGAGTATGAGACCTCCAGACCCTACTCCTAGTTATCTGTGGTGCCATCACTATTCTAATGGGAAGGAGAAGAGTTTCTGGAATATATTATCAGCCAGACAGAAACTAACAGCTCTAAAGTCAAATTCAGAAGTCAAAATCACCATCAGCCAATATTCTTGTATTAGATGGTAAGTACCAAGTGAGATAATCATAAATAGTCAAGTTTAATTATCCATTATTAACAAGTGAATAACCATTTGCAGACAACTTTCAATCCTAAACTAGCTTTTCTTTTATTACAGAGATGTCTCTTGATCATCTTTCATTTGCCATCAGATAAGATTCATATGGAATATAAAACCCGATAAGGAACAATTACAGAAAACACAATTTGATGCAAAATGTCAAGTAATGTATTCCAAAGTAAATTGGAATTAATCATATTAATGCAACATTAACCAATAGAAACAGTCACTGTAGCTGACTATACAGGGTTAATGAATTTTTTATTTCCAAGAAAAGGACATCAAAATTAGAAATTATGAATTTCATCTCATTTTCCCCAACTGCTTCCTCTCAAGTCATTTAACTAAGAAATGATACTTCCCAAACCTTAAGACAGAGAAAAAGAAAATTCGTACATTATCCATAATTGGCTAAACTGCCACTAAATAAACGAAGGTGGTATATTATGGTATTTTAAAATTCTAACTAATAAAAATTACTTAAGGATCATGACTACATAATGAAAATGATCATACCTTTTTTGATTGACTGAATTTCTGTTAAAAATGGGATAGGTAACAGAAGATCCTGAAGGAGAAAAGCATCTATTAATTCACATTGTAAATTTAATTACTATATAACACCAGAAATCAAATGATATTTTACCAGGCCCACAGCTCAACTTCAACCCCTGAGAGACTAGTTGCCAAACTTTAATCAGCTGTGTAGAAAATATAAATGACCAAATATAAGGTTTTAGATTAATTCCTAGAATATTTCAAACAATATTTTACATATCAAATATAACAAAACCCGAAGAAATAGTGTGAAAAAGTGTGAAATACCAGTTGGTATATGGTATATATATGAGGGGGGGGGGGGGGAAAGAATTGATTTGTGCACATTATTTAAATCACTTAATTTTTCATGTACTAATACTGCATGCTTCATTATAAAATGAGTTTTTAAAAAAAGGCAAAGCAAAAGAACTAAAGTTAAAAAGGCATGATAGTAAATTTCTTGATTATTGCTTCTTTTTGTATCTCCAGAACAGTGTCTAGTATACAATAGGTACTTCATAAATGTTTACTGATTAGTGTCTAGTATTAACATGTTGAAAAGAAGCTATTTTAAAGAAACTTGCCTTAAAAAGGACTTTTTCAAAGTTCCTCTGAATCTGTTTCAGCTTTTTAATTTCCTCTTAAAAGGATTGCTAAAGGACACCTGTCAAATGTGACATCTAGAAATAAACATAAGCTATTGTTTTTTCTTGGATGAGATCTATAACCATTCAAGAATTTGGTATAACCATCCAAAAAGGAAAAACTAGGCAGGTGAAGAGTGAATGCTTTCAAAAGTTTAAAAAACAAACAAACAAACAAACAAACAAAAAACAGTTCTAGAAGTTCACAGATCAAAAAGCTCTACAGGGAACATCAGCCCAGAGGGGATTGGAATGAAACCATAAAGACACACAAAAATAACTATTCCAAAGAGAATGAAAAAAGCGGTTATTTAAAATGAACTATGGGCTGGAACAGTTGTTAAAAAGACATAACTAGAACATGGAAACAAGAGCAGATGGCATGGTTTATAAAAAAAATTTCTAAGTGCTACTAAAGTTTAGAAAGTCCACAATGGTAAAAATAACATGGGATATTACATATATACTAGAGGTAAACAAGAAGACTACAAAAGGGAAAGGACATTCATTGCTCAGAGTGGATGAAACAGGCAAAAGGGCCCACACTTTTATTTTGCTTTTGTTTTCTCTCCAAGAAGAATGATGTTGGAATTAGAAAGGAAAGCACAAAAATGTTTAATAGGGCATTAATATTCAAAAAAAGAAGTGGGGGCTTTTGGCCAAGACAGCTATCTGAAAGGAGGAAAATCATCTAGCTACCACATATCTAGTCCAGCAAAAAATTCAACAATTCACATCAGAGCAAATAATGATCAGGAAAATCCAATGAAAAACCATAGTTAAGTGACTTCTTTCACCCCAGAACTGCACAAAAAGTCAGCCAGAAATCCAAAAGCAATACTAGGAAAGGGATTTTCAGGAAAGTGAGTGCCCATCTCCAGAAAACAAACTAGCAGCAATGTTGTAGTAGCCTGTAAAGGCACTATATATCTAGAGCAAACAAGAATACAGGGCCTTGGAGAAAGCCTTGGAATCCTGGGGAGCAGCAAAGACCAGGTCAGTACTTGGGAAGGCCCAGGCACCCTGGGTTATTAGTTACCTCCTTTATTATCCCTTAGTAGGAGAAGTCTGTTCAGAAACCCTGGTGATGCAGGGCAAGGCCACAGAATACAAAAAGGGGATGTAGCAAGTCCCTAGTACAAAGCTTCAGAGAAAAATAAACCAAAAGACATTGATCAATAATTAAAAATTATTATATATCTAGAGAAATAATAAAAGAGTAATTCTTTAATAACTATAAGCAGAGACTCAAAGGAAAGAAGTTTCCATTAGGGGTTACATGAATATCTAGAAAAAAATAAAGGGAAAAAAAGAAATTTAAGTTCTGGAGCAAAGAATTAGAAAATATATAATTTAGAAAACTTCACCCAAGTAACAGATTCTCTGAAAATTAGATAAAAAAGAAACCAACGATTCCATGCAAGCAAGAAATATTAGAACAAAACAATTTTTTAAAAAACGACCCAACAACAAAAAAATACAACTGAAACAAATCCACATGTGTAAATCTGAAATTAAACAGAAATGTACCTGATGGGACTCCTTGAAAATCATGGAATAAAAAAACAATAATCCTAAAAACTATTTTGAGAAATAATAAAACTGGAGATTTTAGGAAGATGGCAGATAAATTGGTAAATTTAAAGCTCTCCAGATCTCTCTCATATATACAACAAATTTGTGAGCATAGACCGGTAAAAAAATGAAGACAACTTGGGACAGAACAGGGGTCCTTCCAGATACAGCAGAGATCTGAAGATAGACCTGGGGGAGGGGTATGTGTATGAGCTCCTCAGAAACACTAAGAGGGAGGGCCCTGGGGCACCTGGGTGTGGCTGAAGCCTCTGCGGGAGCCAGACTCATCTCCCAGACTGCAGGAGGAGTTAGGGTATAAGTCTGGGAAGACTGAAGGCACCTTTGCCGATTAGGAACTGCCAGGCCTGGCTGTGCTGCAGACAGTGAGGGCCAAAGTAGGGGGGGGGCAAGGACACTGCTGACTGTGAGTCCTTAACAGGAAGAGGGAACTTTTGGTTTGGAGAGCTCAAGTGAAGCTAGAGGCTTATCTTTATCTCCCCACCCAACCCTTAGAGGAGATTATACTTAATAACTCATTAAAAGACAAAAAACCCAAGCAAAGATGAAAGACCCTCACCATAGAAACTTACTATGGGAATGACATCTTCAGAGGAGGACAATGAAGTAAAAAAACAAAACAAAACTTCCATCCCAAAGAGTAATTGAAATGGCTCCCTGCCCAGGGAGAATTTGAAGATGTCAAAAAAAAAGTAAAAAAAAAAAAATCAAATGAGAGATACTGAGGAAAAACCAATAAAAATAAAAACAGCTTTAAAAAAATCTTTAGTTTTCTTGGGCAAATCAACTAGAAAAGGAGATAGTCTCAAAGATGAAAATAATTCTTTGAAAAAAAGAATTGGGAGGGACAGCTAGGTGGTGCAGCAGATACAGCACCTGAAGTCAGGAGGACACTTGAGTTAAAATCTGGCCTCAGATCCTTAATAGTCCACACTCTCCCCAGCCCCTCCCAAAAAAAGAAATGGGGAAGGGGAAGCCAAGTGAAGTTATGAGAGACCAAGAAATAAAAGATTCTAAAGAATGAAAAAATAGAATATGAAACTTAAGAAAAATGACAGATCTGGAGAACAATAAAGAAAAAAGAAACAATAATTGAACTGCCTGAATGCTGTGATGATGATAATAATAATAAAAGAACCTTGACACAGTAATGCAAGAAATAATCTAAGAAAATTGTCCTGAAAATTAGAAAGGAAAATTGAACATGAATGGAATTAGAAATAGCAAAAATTCATTGATCATCACTCACCACAAGAAGATCCTTTTTGGAAAGCACATAGGAATATTATTTGCCAAATTTTGATCAAAAAGAAACAAGAAAAAACAATTTAAAAATGCTGGAGCTACAATTAGAATTATACAGCAGCCACAAGACCAGACCAAAGGTCTAGGAGTCATACTTTCTGACAATCAAAAGAACTAGGCCTGCAGCCAAAAATATCACATCCAGCAAAATTATTTAATAATATTGAAAGAGAAAAAATAAACTGTCTAGAACTATTAGAACCAGAAGATAGACAGACAGAATTCCCCCAATCACCTCCTGGGGAAGAAAGGGAAAAAGTTCCAAGAATATCATACAAAAATCTAAATCTCCTAAGTCAAAGGAAAAAAAAAAAAATCAAATATTCAGAAAAAAACAAAACAAAAAAAACAAAACATTTAAGTTTAACTTAACTAGTCAGGACCACACAAAAATGGTAGCTTTCATAAAAATCCCAAGAAATCTTAGAATACAGTGTTCTAAAAGATAAAATAAAAAGGCTCGGAACTAATAACTTATTTTGCAAAGGGAAAAAAAATGACCTTTAATGGAACAGAAGACTTCCAATCATTTCTGATTTAAAAAAAAAAAAAAAAAGATAAGAGATCAGACCTGAGTAGGACCTCTAAAATACAAACAAGGGCACAGAAATGTATTGGTGCAACTGGAAGGTATTGTATGAAGTGGTGTTAATGTTATTTAACCATGATTAGTCATGAAGTTTTTTTTTTCTTCCAGTTTTAGGCAGTAGAGGGTTATGCAGAGTGATGCAAAACAAACACAGCCAAAAAGAAAGCCACTGACCATATTAAAAAAAAATACAATGTGCCTTACTAAATTTCTGAAGCCCAATTTGAACTCAGGTATTCTTGCCTCCAGGGGTCCTGCTTTTATCCACTGAACAAGATAGCCAGATCTCAAATTTGGCACTGATTAAGAAACAAAGTTTATACTTTTGATTGCATAAAAAAGTTTTGCACCAATTAATGCAGCTCAAACTAGAAGAGTAAAAATCTTTGTTGACTTCTATGGAAATGTTGTGAATAATTTTACATGTGCCTTCTCAATTTAGGTGTGGGGAACAAAACAAAAAATGAAACAAAAAACTTTTACATGTAACTGGAAATATATAAACAAAAAAAAAGTGAAATGGGTCATCTTTTAAGTGGGTTGTTTTTCCTTACTGGTCAAAGATTAGATTACTTGTTGGGTGTGTTCTTTTTTTGAAGTGGTTATATTATGTTTTGATGATCTTTAAAGGAAGAAAAAAAGAGAAGAATATAGTAGATAAGGAGGGTAGAGAAATGACAAAGGCCATTTGAATCTTATAATTTGAACTGGTCAAATGAGGGTAGAAATATACTCCCATACAGAACTAGGTGTAGAAAAAATATACTCCCAATACAGTTGCCAATATTCAATTTCTGAGTCAGCATGCTTTCCTAAAATATTAACAATCAACAATTTTTGAAAAATCTTGTTTTTAAACTTACCTTTATTACTGTTCTGACTGTGAGGCCCCTTTAAAGAAAGGGACTTATTCTCAACAAGCTTCCCTTCTTTAGGAGAAGTTACTCTACTATTTGGACCCTAAACAGGGGGGAAAAAAAAAAAAAAAAAAAAAAAAATCACCAATGATGTTTAGTTTCTAATTAATAAGATTCACACCATACTATGTATGTTTCATAGTAGATTATATATTAAAAGGCATGTTTTAAAAATTAAAAAAAATTGTTAGTTCTCCTTCATCTGATTTTTCATATTTAATTTCTCCTAGATGCATTTAAAAAATAAAAACCAAAATATTTAACTTAAAGGAACATTATTAATTTATTTGCTATTTGCTATCTAGTCAGAAGAAAATTATTAATGAATCCATTAACTTTCAAAATTTACAGTCAACTCTATGGTTCATGTGTTTCAACCTTCAGGATTATCCCAGAAATTTAACACCTGGTATTTCCCTTGCTAACCACTTACCACAGTTGATGACACCTGTTTGTCACCAGTTCTTGTGTGCTGAGGAAATGTAATGGAAATTATATAAATTGACCTCTTGGTCTAAATTTAATTTCAAAACAACACATTCCTCATGTAACATCATATCCAGTACAGATTAGAGATCCCCCCCCCAACTATATACCTCAAATATAAATCAGGAAACTGCTCCTCAACCCTTTATTATTTTTTTTTCCTTGTTTCAATTCTTAAGCTAAATTTGCCAACATACATCTTTTTTCCTATTGATTCAGATCCAGAGATCATTTGACTCACCTCAAAAGTTTCTTTTTCATTAGGGCTAGGATTCTTAATCACTGCTGATTTAGGTTTATTGGTCTTGAGCTCAGACATAGCTTGACTATCCAAAATCATTTTTTTGAACAAAGAGTGAGATTTTTTCCCAGCCACAAAAAACGCTGCCCCACTCTGAAGAGTCACTTGGGGTTTAACTTTTAGACTCAGCACTCGAGGAATGGAGGTCAAACTCTTGTCAGGTTCATGACTGTTATCCTCCTGTCCCATGGCCGATTTAAAAATAATTCTCTTTTGCTGGGGTTTTACAGCATTCTTTAACACAGTTTTAATGCCTTTATAATTTCCATATTTAGGAGTTGAATTCCTTTTTACTTTAGCTTTTGTCTTCTTCACCTTTTGATGTTTTTTTTCTGTCAAGTTAGGAACTGGCTTGTTATATCCACAATCATTTTTCTGACCATGAGATCTGCTCTCTTTGACAAGCTTCCTCTCCAGTGGATTCAAGTACCATTTATCTCTGTTATAAAAGGATCTAGTCGACATGGCACATTTGAAGGGAGATCCTTGCTGTGGAGGCTTCATTGGGGTCACTTCCCCTCCTCCTTTTTGAATAGCACAGGCCGTTTCTAGTGGATACTTATTGACCTGACTTGAACCGTGGTGTCCTTGGAAGAGATAACATACATTTTCTTTATCCAAATCTTTAATTTGTGCTATTTCCTTTTTAGGGGTTTCACTTGGGGATGGAGACACACTTTCAGAAAAGTCCAATATTATCTTCTTCATTGGATTTTCAAATAGACTATAAAAACAAAACAAATCAATTATTAAATATTACTACTTTCAGATCTAACATCACATAATACTGAAACAATTATTGGATCCTACTAAAAATGAGATTCCATACTTTTGTGCTAATTACTTGTGGTTCTAATCCCCTCCCCCCAAAAAAAGCCTATTTTAACAAATTTCATAGAACAAGATGCCCTTACAAAGAAGCATCTTATAAGAACTATTTTTAAGTTCAGGAGAAGAGACTATTATATAGCACAGTGACACTACTTTATTGACCTGGATAAACAGAATTCATAACAATTACTCATTTTATTACGTAAATATTGTCAGGCTGCTGTTTTAACTCTACTTTTCTCCATTTGCAATGTTAGTCCTGTGGTTTAAAATTCACATCTCCATATTGCTTTAGAAAACCACAGAACAAAATATCTATGCTGTATTTTTTACTGTTCATTTAATTCAAGTTGGACACCTCTGTTCTAACCAACACTCTTCTACTTAGTTGCCAGGAAAAACTCACTCAAAAATAACAAGGAATTTAGAATATTCTTTTCAATTGCTAATTTACTATGGAGCCTAGGAATCAGTCCTGTTGTTTACCCGAGGCAGCACCAAGATTTTTTGTTTTGAAAAGTATAAAATAAAGTTATTGCCAAGTTGTATACTAACTAAAAATTTGTGACAGGATATAATGCCTCTTTATTAAGGTTGCAAAGATTAGACACATGGAGGTAGAAGACTTTTAAGGATAAGGGGATAAGAGCAAGGACAAAGATTTTTATTTGATTTTCAGTTCCGAATTTTTCCTCTCCCCTTGGCTCCCTTGGAGAAGAAAAGAGAAAACTCATTAGAAATATGCAAGACAAATTCCCTTTTTAATCCTTATGTTCTAAAAAAAAGAAAAAAAAAAAAAAGGCAGCAGGAAGATTTCCACAAGCTTAGACATTCTGATGCGAGTAAAACCTTCCCAATGAGAGCCATGCAGAAAATTTAACTGAGGTACTAGGTTCCCCTTGTCTCACCAGAAGTCGTTAGGCATGCTGCAGAAGAGATTCAGGTATGGGTTAGATGGGCCTGCAAGACTTTTTTCCAGGGCTGGGGTCCTACGAACTCACCTGCCATATTTAGAACTTTGATTCCTCTTCCTTGGAGTGACATTTGCCATTTTATATGAATGCCTGGAACATAAGATTTTCAAGGATAACCAAATGCATAAAATAAACTAGCCACCAGAACCCTTGCATAAATGCCATACTGACATATTTAACCACACTTATTTACTCTGCACCAGAAACCCAAAGGAATGACTAACAATGACTAACAAAGGAGTTCTGGTCTGCTTGCAAGTTATGAGAATTATAGTAATTCCTCACCTGCTATATATAATGAAGGGTCACAAAGTGCTTTCCTCATGAAAACCCTGTGTCTTGGCAGTGCAGCACAAATATCTGGAAGCTAAGGCTCAAAGGCTAAGTGATTTACTTCTTGCTCACAATCTCACCAATGCCCAGTGCAGCTGCCTATACCTGACACCATTTTATTTGGAGTCTATGTTAAATTGCTGGAATAGCTATTATATTATTTCCAGATAAAATGGAAGCTTTCACCCAGAAGTTAACAGTGCACTTGGGCATTAGAGGAAGCTTTCAGATTTGAGGCTTTTTCCCCTCCAATGCTGATAGTAGGCACTAAATAATAAGTTTGCTGAACTGGGTTATATTCCTTCGGTTTTTGTAGAAGCAGAACTAAAAAAAGGCGGGGGAACCCTGAGAAGGAGGTTTCTGAGTGTGAAGATGCAAAGAGAGTCACAGAGTTCAGCAGGGAGGGAGGGAAAGATGCACTAGTCCCAAGGCCCCCTCGGGGAGCAGAATACTACTGTAATTAAGCCCCCCACCGCCTTTCGGCCGGGATGCGCTATTTTCCCCGCTACCAGAAAACTTCTCGGCTGGGCCATTTTAAGGAAGCCCCCCCCCCCCCCCCAGGCTTGCCCGGGTCCCTGAGAAGTTAAGGGACTCGTCCAAGGTCACGCCCCTCCCCCTGCTTCGGGCACTGCGAACACCGCTGGCCCATTTCACAGAGGAGGAAGCTGCAGGCGAGGCGAGGCGAGGCGAGGCGCCCACAAGCCTGAGGGTGCGAGGCGGGCATTCCATCGCCCACCTTCCGACGCCCCGCGGCTCACGCTGCCCCCTGCCCAGGACGACCCGACCCCCTTCGCCGCTCCCAGAAGCAGCCTCCCGAGGGCTGGCCGCGCAACAGCTCGCTTTTCCTGTGCTCCAACTCTGCCCTCCCTCCCGCTGAGGTTCCACGCTCTCCGCGCCCCCCCTCCCTCACGCCACCCATGAAGACTGACTGGCGGGTTCTTACCTCTCGCCGGCGCCCACGAGCAGCGGCTCAACTAGCTGTATTCTAGCAGCAACTGAAGCCGCCCGACCGTTTCAAACGTGTATTCAAATTAGCGCGCGGAGACGCGGCCACGCCTCCTTCGCTCCCATTGGCTCGTCCTGACTCCTCGGAGCGACTAGCTCTCCAATGAAGTCTCTCCCGCTCTAGGCTCGGGCGGCCGCCTCTCAACCTAGAAACCTCGCGTCTGTCAAGCCCATGGAGAACCACAAGTCCCAGGGTGCTCGCTGTTACGGGACGCTCCCCGCTACGTGACTGTAGGAGGGCGCTGGCGAGGCACTGTGGGCTAAAGCCCAAGGTTTGACGCCGGCCGGGCGCTGTTGTAGTCCTGCCTTTCTTTTATGAGCTCATAAGCTTGGGCTTGATGATGTCACTTCCCGGTTCAAAAACCTAGCGGGTCTTTTATTCCTCTGAAGGTCAGAGGCAAGCTCTCTCATTTAACGTCCTTCCCCAGCTGGCCGCGCTTAGCTTTGCAGGCCCCATCATTCACCTTGCTCCCATTCCCGGACCATTTGTCCGCTCCCGTGACTTGTTATCGCCCACCCCATTGTGTGCAAGGCATTAAGCTTTACCCGCATTTGGATGACAAACTCCTCTCAAAGCTGAACTCAAGAGGCGGCAAAGTGGCCTTTCTAGCTCTCCCAGCTGCTCGTTAGTACTTCCGTGCCCTCCAATGTAAGAGCAAAGGGTTTGGCGGTACTCAAATGCTCTATCTTTTACCTCCCTTGTGTAATAATCCGAGTCTCGGTTCTCTCATTACTTTGGAGGGTGTTGGCCTCTAAGGCCCCTCTCAGTTCCAAACCTACAAATTCTATGATATCTTCTCTCCCTCCCTCCCCCCCGCCCCCAATAGAAAATAAGTTCCTTGGAAATAGGAGGGTTTTTTAAAATTTTTGTTTTGTTTTTAAGGTAATCAAGATTAAGTGACTTGCCTAGGGTAACATAGCTAGTAAGTGTCTGGGGCCAATTTTGGACTCAATTCCTCTAATCTATTCATGCATGCCCCACATAGCTGCTCTTGCTGCCTTTTTTTTTTTTTTTTTTTTTTTTTTTGAAATAGAAGTCTGCTTCTTGAGATTGCAATGTCTTGGGTTCAAGTCTAATGAAATCTGCTTCTTCAGATTGTAATGTCTTGGTACCAAGTCCTACAAGGGAATCAAGTTGGCTGTGTGATCCTGGACAAGTAACATTTATCTCTCAGTGCCGCAGGACTCCTTAAAACAGCAGATTATGGGCCCAACTGCATCGATTAACACAGCTGGGAAATTCCTGATTCAATCTTCTTACCTACGCTATTTACCCCCTCTCCCAAGACAAAAAAATCTACCCCAAACTTGGCAAAGAATTGGCATTGAAATGCTTGTTTGACTGCTTGGAAGGGGCCTTTGAGGTCATATTGCACAAGTGTTTCATTTTACAAATGATACCAATGTTGAGTTTTCCTACATCTTACATCCACCTTGGCTTTCCACCCTTCTATCTAGTGATTGTTTCTCCAAGACGCTCCCATCTCTTAACTCCAATCCTTTTCCTTGGCTTTTTCTCATTTCCACTAATCTATTTCCCCCAAATCCCATCTTTTACAAGAAGGCTTTCCCAATTACCTTTAGTTTGAGTACTTTCTATCGACTTTTCAATAATAAACTCCTATATATGGCTTATTTGTACATAATTGTTTGCATGCTGTTTCTATTATTTGTGAACTTCTTTAGTATTTTTTCATCTAGCTTATAGCAGGCACTTAATTCATTAAATGAGTATCAGCGATCCCATTAGGGAGGTAGTACAAGGGAAGGAGTTGAGTGTCAGCCTGGAGAGTTCTACCAAAGGACCTCTTATCTGTGACTTAGGGAAAACTGCAAGTTGCCTGAGGCATAGAGATGTAAAGAGTGTACATTGCTTGTGAAAGTCTATATCCACATTTTATTTTTGTAGTTGGGAGTTTGGGAGGAGGCTTTGCTAGAGATTTTGAGAATCCTACTCATTCCTTTCCAAAGTAGACTTTGATTCTTGCTGAGAAGAGAAAATGGTCAAAGACTGGCCCCTCTGATCTCCTCAAAATGATATTGAACTATAATTATTTTTATATCCACTACTCTACTCCTTCTCCATCAACAGCCTAAATATTGCTAGTTTAGAGAAATGAACACTTTTGTGTTCATTATTCTTTAAAAAGAGAGGAGTATCTTAAGCTCAATCTGAAATCTTGATTCTTTCCATCAAATGCTTATTTTTATAATTTATAATAACTATAATTATGTATTATATATATATTCAGTTATAGAAAAGACCATCACAAGTAGTGAATAGTTAAGTAAATCCATTTATCTGTAGATTCCAGAAATCAAAAAAATTATATATATTAGAATGAGTGAATGAGCTCTTTAGATGAAAGTGAGATATTTCAGCTGAATCAAGAGAGGGAATCTTTGATCTAACCCAAAGGGAAATTCCCCAGTGTTTCTAAGGAAAAAAATTGGAAATTAGGGACATATTGTAGACCTGGCTTTTTCCTCGCATGTCTGACTTCTGATGTTTCTGTGTCTGTCCTTAAGTAGAGTCAGGAACTGTGTAATATTTGTTAGTTAGGTAAATAATTATTTTTCAAGCAACCTTGATTTCAACAAAAGAAAGCAATATTATAGTATTATTACTATATAACTGAATTGTTAGCTAGGTGTTGAAATGGATAAAGCACTGGATTCAGAATCAGGAACATCTTCCCGAGTTCAAATTGGACATCAGACATTACTAGTTAAGTAATCCTGGGCAAATCACATAACCTCAGCTTTCAGCTGAGAAGGAAATGGTAAACAACTCTAGAATCTTTGCCAAAAAATGGAGTTAGATAGAAAAAACATCATATTTAAAGTTAAAAATTACATCTACTTTCCAATCCTGATTTGACCGCTTGACTTTCCTTCTTTATAAAGTATTCATATTATTTATAAAAGGTCAGATTAGATAATTGCTCTATCCAAACCTAAAAGTCTATGGTTCATTATTTGGAAGGGAGTTTCCTTGTTTTCCTCTTTTGGTTGGGAGGCAATGACAGTTCTTATTTAAAAAAAAAAGCTTTAGAGAATATGGTCACCATACTTACACTGAGCCAATTGCCAGGCTATCTGACACAATATTCAAGGACTTCACAGAGAAAATATTGTTAACCTTGAAGAGGCCACTCTCTTAATTGTTTTTGTGTCATGGACATTTTTGGCAGTCTGGTGACTTTTCTAAGAATAATATTTTAAAATGTATAAAATATAGTACATAAAATCACAAAGGAAACACAAAAGAGATTAAAATACAAAAGTGCTGCTGTTCATGTTTCCGGCTGACCAATGACTTTGCTACATCCATGTCTTGACTTTCAAATGCATTGAATTTAAGTGAGAAGTGAATAAGCAGATATCCATTGACTAACAAATGTAAAAGGATATGTTTGTGCTATAAGAAAGCAGAAATATGTTGAATACAGAAAAGCATGGAAAGATTTACATTATCTTAATGCGGGTAAGTTGGCTCTGTTTACCAAGAAAACAATTTTCACAAAGACAACAAAAATGTAAATAAGTACAAAACAACCAAAAGTGAGTGTTGCAAAATTACAAAGAAGAAATTCAAGTTCCCCAAAGGTGAAAAGGCACCCACCCACTCCTTTGCAGAGGTGGGAGGTACACAGCTGTAGAGATTACATATACTTTCAGCCTTTTATAATGTATTGGGATAGCTCTTTGGGAGGAGGAACTATATTGTGAGAAATTCTGGGGATATTAAAAAAAATACAAATAAAAATTTTTGAAAAATAGTGATGCAATTTTGAAAGTCATTGAATTGCAGTTTTAAGAACAGTATGGTCTTGATTTCACAAGACCATCTTTACCTATCTATAAGCCAAGCTAGACTATATTTTCTCACTTCCCAACTCTGCAACCTCCACCCAAGGTGTGGTTCACCCTGCGATGAATGGCTTCCTCAGCTCCATTCAAATTTTAAGGCTTACCTCCTACAAGGTAGCAACCTACAAGAGATTTTCCCCATATTCTTTTAAGGTGTCAACACATCCTCCCTATCCTCCAGAAATTACTCTGTATTTTACTTTGTATACTAGTTCCTCTGTTCTTCCTACATTCCCTGAATCATAGTAATTTAATCAATGCCATGTTATTATGCTCCTACCAAGCTTGATATGTAAGGTGTGGGATCTAGAGCCAACCTCGTGGTATCAGGGAGATTTCGGTCCAAGACTCGAGACACATACTGGCTGTGGTCACGTTGAGGACCATTTAAGTTAAGCGTTCCAATAGGCAGCTTCTGGACATTGACTATTAAGTAGCAGAGATTGTGCCCCTGGTTAATGGCACTGGTGCAATTAACAGATCTAGTTCCCAAGCTGCTGTGTGCACAGCATTAGAAAGACAAAAACAGAAAAGGAAACGTGCTTGCATTCCAGTTCCCACCAAACGCTTGTTGAATTTCACTGAAATTGAACTGCATTGTTTCTGCTTTAACGAAGTGGAAGCAACTTAGAGGAGAAATTGGATTTTAGGGATCTTGACGCAATTCAAACTTGCCCAAGATACTTCGTATATTTCAGTTCTTATAGTCTTGCCTACCCAAGCCAATACTAAATAGCGGAAAACCACACAGGAGCGCCGCTCACGCGCCAGTTACTAAGATGGCGAAGTCGACGTTATGACGTTGAGAGGTGACGTAAAACAGGAAGTGACTATCGGAGGGGCGGGGCCTGGAGAAAGTTCCGGCGGAGAGACAATTTGACTGACAGACGGTCTCAGTTCTGCTTCCCGGCCACGGCTCTGAGCCCTTATCTCGGAGCCCAGCGCGGCCTGAGGAGGAGCCGCCGGCGGCACCAGCATCATGGTGTTCTACTTCACCAGCCACGGTGAGTGAGGGCGGGAAGGGAGAGTCTGCGGCACCCTAGGGCTGGGAGGTTCTCTCCCCCCTTCCTCTCCTCCAAGTGCGCCTGGTCTCGCGGAGAGAGCCCTGCCTCCCCGGGCCAGCTCAGTGCAGGCCTCGCTCTCCTTGGGCGCTGTCCATCAGGTAGACGAGCATGTCCGACGCGGAGGCCGAGACCCGGAGCTCGTTCTAGTTCCAGCCCTGAGGCAAGTCAGTGACTCCCTCTCTCTGGGCCTCAGTTTCCCCATTTGATAAAAACGAACCCATTCGTTGCCCCTTTGTTTCAGGTGCTGTCACTTATCATCTTACTCCCCCTCCCCTCCAAGGCTGTGCACCCGCGGGGGCTTCTCTGCTCCCTACTTTCCCCGGAGTTGGCTCGCCTCACTTGGTTCTTCCTTCTGGGAACCTGCTGAGATCCAGTGCCACCTTGTGACAGCTATGGGTTAGCGAAGGCGTCCCTTACAGAGCTGTGCAGGGCTCGCTAGTCTGCCTATAGGATTCAACAAACATTTATTAAACGCTTACAGGGACTTAGATGAAACAGTTAGAAAGCGGGAAAAGATGACTTGAACTTGATGCATTATACAGCACAGGACATGCCACGTGGATGCTGAAACTCTTGGGGGAATCACTGAATCAATTGTACCAAGAATATTCTGGATAAATCTGATGGGAAAACACAAACGAAGATTTAGAGCGCTGGTGTCAAAGTTAAATAGGAAAAAAGGGGACCGTTAAATCCTACAAAAGGATCCTAGCATTGAAACACACTTTTTTCATTTTATTTTTATTGACACATACATTTATTTCTTTGCATCATGGTTAATATGGGAATGTTTTGCAATGACTTCATATGTATAAATGATATATCTCTTGCCTTTTCAGTGGTTGGAGAAGCTGGAAGGAGGAAAAGAAATTGGAACTCAAAATAAAAAAAAAAAGAATTTGGAAAAACAATGTAATTGGAAATGTTTAATAAAATAAATGAAACTTTAAAAAAAAAAAAAGGATCCCTAAAGGCTGCATATGGAAAACCATATATTCCATTATCTATGTTCTATTGCATTTTTTTGTGTGTGTGTGTGTTAAAAATTTCCCACTAATTAATATGATTTGGCCCCAATCCAAGTGGAGAGTGGAGGTTTGGTGGGCCCTCATGTTTGACACCTGTAATTTGGAGAACTCTGTGGGACAGTTAAGAGTTTTGTCATTTATAACCTTTATTACTGTTATTATCTTGATCAAATCAAATCACCTTTTGTGGTCTCATTTTTCAGTAGAGTGAGTTGAACTTGGATTACATATGAGTTTTTCCTCCAGTTTAATTAGAAAACCTTCTAAAGGTACTTCCAGGTCCACATTTGTGATTAGAGGTGCCTTTTGAAGTTTAAATCTAAGGCCCTTTTGAAGTTTAGTCCACTACCTGTGGAAGAAAAACCAATGATCTTGTGAAGCTGAAATTCAGTCACTGTAAGGTCAGTATTATAGATCTTAGAAACTTTTTTCTGTGTATATCTTTTAAAAAAACCTGAGGCATTTTGCCTCACTGATGATTGAGAGAAAAAAAAATGCTATTCCTTAGTCCTTTATAAAGCTTTTTCTATTTCTGATTCTTTACTAGAGGTGAGTCTTTTTTTATTAAAGATTATTAAATTTCATCTTGTGCCAGCTAAGTGGTGATAGGATTGATTTATGTTACTTATTAGATTGGTATGTTCTTTTGTAAAGGGCTTTTAGATAGAATAGTGGCTTTTGAGCCTTGATGTTGCCTTGTTTTATCTACCTTCATAATTACTTTCATTTCTGAGTTTGCTTTGGAATGGGATCTGATATTAATGGAACAGTGATAATTTTTAGAACTGGGAGGGATTTTTGATACCTGGTCTGATCCATTTTTATTTTATACATGAGACTGAGTCCCAGAGAAAGTACTTACCTTTTTTTTTTTTTTTTTTTTTTTTTTTTTTTTTTTTGCTAAGGACACATCAATTTCATAGTGATAATGGATCATACTTTATAAGTTGAAGAGCTTTAAAGACTTTTTAAGGGTAATCTAGTCCAATTCCCCACCTTTTAGAGATGAGGAAATTGAGACTCGGAGAAGTAAAGAAGAAATATTTTCCAAGTCCCCACGGCAAGTTTAGCCTCTATTTTCTTGACCTTCTGGTGTAGTTTGTCTTTCATATAATACTGATTTACATAATTTAACATTTTGAATGAATTGATGATTATAATAAGTTATTTTAAAAACTACTAGTCATTTTTTGCTGCATCAGTATGTCTCTCTGTGCTAAAAATTCTTGATTCTCTTTAATACTAGTGCCTTTTCTTTATGATTATTTCGACATTATCCTGTATATAGTCTTTGTACAAAGTTATTTGTAAGTAGACTACCTCATTAGATTTTAGCTTCTTGACAATAGAGGTTTTATTTTATTTATTTATTTTTGGTTTTCTTTGTATCTCTGGTACTTTGCAAATTGCTTAGCATATTGTAGACACTTAATATATGCTTATTAACTTGACTTCCAATTTGAGGTTTATTTGCAATGGATCTAGACAGGGACACTTGTTAGAATTGAATATAAAATACAAAATTAGGGTTTGTGTACTTGTCTTTAATTCTGAAATTCATGAGTTTTAGTGTCTCTGGAAGTTTTTACTGTGGGAGAAAAGCAATAAAGCTCTCATCTTGAAACACTGATTCTCATAGATCTGAGATTTAGGGTTGTTGATTTCTAATCTTTAGTCCACTACCTGTGGAAGAAATATTTTGTATGCTTTTTTCCCCTCTCTCCTCCCTCCCTTTCTCCCTCTCTTTCCTTCCTCCCTCTTTTCCTCCTTTCCTTTCCTCCATCCTTTCCTTCCTTCTTCCCTTCCTCCTTCCAAAAACTTATTCTTGATTATACTCAACTGAATGCAGAATTTCAGATTATAGTGAGGAGAGAACATTTTCTTAAATGCAAAGCAAAGAAATAGAAGAAAACAAGAGTAGGAAAGACAAAGATTTTTTCAAGAAACTCTGAGATATCAAGGAAAAGTGTCATGCAAAAATGGCTATGATAAAAGACGACATTATTAGGGATTTAACAGAAACAGAAGAGATTAAGAAGAAATGGCAAGAATACACAGAAGAAATATATAAAAAATGACCTTAGCATCACCAATAACCATGATGGTATAATTTAGAACCAGAGCATCCTGGGCCTTAGGAAGTATTGCTAACAGGCTAATGGAAGTTATGAAATTCCAGCTGAGTTATTTAAAATCCCAGAATATGATGCTATTAAAGTGCTGCACTCAATATGCCAGCAAATATGAAAAACCCAACAGTGACCACTGAATGGAAAATAATCAGTTTATGTCCCAATGCAAAAGAAAGACAATGCCAAGGAATGTTCAAATTACCAAACAATTGAACTCATTTCAATTATAGCAAGGCTATGCTTAAGACTGTACAAGCTTGGCTTTGGTAACGTGAACTAAATTACCAGAAGAGCAAGGAGTAGATCATATTGTTCCTGAGGAGCTTGTATGTGGACCATGCAGCAGCAGTTAGAGCTGAACATGGAACAACTGATTGGTTAAAGATTAGACAGGAATATGACAAGGCTGTCATTTATTTAACTTGTATGTATATCATCATATGTATACATCAAGTGAAATGCTAGGCTGGATGAATCAAAAGCCAGAATTAAAGTTGCCAGGAGAAATATCAACAGTCTCATATGTAGATACCACCATTCTGATGGCAGAAAGTGAAGAGAAATTAGGATCAAGAGATGAGGGTGAAAGAAGAGTATAAAAAGTGACTTGAAGTTTAATATTAAAAAATACCTTTTATCTTGGCACTTGATCCCACCACTTTTTGGCAAATAGAAGAAGTATTGGAAGCAGCATGGTCTTTTATGTTCTTGGCCTCAAAGATCCCTGCCAACAGCTACTGTAGCCATGAAATTAAAAGATGCCTGCTCCTTGAAAAAAAAAGTTACAGCAAATGTGGACAGCATACTAAAAAGTAGCAACATTACCTTGCTGACAAAAGTCCAGATAGTCAAAAATGGGAGGAAACTATCAGGGCACATTTAATTTAATTTTTTGAATTCTTTTCTCATAAACAAAGTAGAAATATTTGCTAAGGTAAAAGCGATAGATATTATTTAGCTGGTTTTCAGTCATGTCTGATTTTTTGTGACCCTTTTTTGGAGGGTTTTCTTTGCAAAGATACTGAAATGGTTTGCCATTTTCTTTTCTAGTTCATTTTTACAAATCAGGAAAGTGAGGCAATCAGTGTTAAGTTACTGCCCAGGGTCACGCAGCTATTAACTATCTGAGTCTGGATTTGAACTCGTTTTCCTAAGACAAGAGCCCAAGTTTCCAGACTCCGCGCTTTATCTACCCGACTGCCCAGAAGTGATGGATACCTTTTCGTCTAGAAGTTGGTGTTAGGGGATAAGAAAAGCTAAATTTGGGGAGTGCAGATTTCAAAGGTGGTATGACTTTATCATCCATACGATGACATCCAGTTCTTGCTAAATCTTGTTTTTAGCTTCACAGCATCTTTATTTTGCTCTCTCCTCACATGGTGGCTCTTACTGCCTCTTGCCTAGACTATTGTAGTAACCTTCTAACTAGTTTTTCTGTTTTTGTTTCAATGAATTTTTATTCAACTGCCAAAGTGACTTTGCTAATTTGTAGGTTTGAACATGTCAACTCCCTTAACCCGCCAAGAGGATTCTTGTGCCTCCCTGTTAACTTCAGGATCAAATAGAAATGCCTCTTTTTGGCATTTAAAGCCCTTAATGACCTGGCCTCTTTCTATAGTTTCTTGTTTTATCCGTTGCTGTTCTCTGTGCACTCCATGATTCAGCTATAATGGCCTACTTGTTATTCCTTTCACACTGTATTCTGTCTCTTGCCCTCCATGCATTTATTAGAATGTGAGCTCCTTGAGAGCAAGGATTGTTTTGGACTTTGTATCCTCAACACCTTAGTAAATCTGATAAGTGCTTTCTTTTTTTTAATGAGGATAAATATAAAATCTTACAGTTAGATTAAAAAAAATCATCTGAACAAGTATAAGATTTGATAAGAAATGACTAGAACACAAATGGGATAACTAAAAAAAAAAAAAGTTTGGGGATTTTTAATAGAATTCGAGATCACTTGTCAATCAGCAGTATAAGGTGGTGGGCAGGAAAACTCGTGATCTTTGGCTGTGTTAAGAGAGGTGTACCAACCAGGGATGAGAAGGAGGAGATAATCTTGCTGTATTCTGTTATATAGTCTGAAGAATTGTGTGAGTTTTGGATATCATGTTTTAGAACTTTGATAAAGCTGGGGAATGTTAAGAGGAGGGCAACTAGGGTGGTGAAGGACCTTGAGTTCTTGTTTTATGAGAATGAGTTTAATTGGGGATGTTTAGCTTGGAAAGGAGATTTTGAAAGTGTCAGGTATTATGGTAGCTATTTCCAAATATTTGAAGGACTTTCAGGTCATGTTGATGAGGGAAGGGAATAAGCATTTATATAAGCCTCGTATGTGCCAGGCACTACCCTAAGAACTTATAATTATTATCTCATTTAATCTTCATAACAGTCCTGGGAGGTAGATGCTATTATGAGTTCCATTTTACAGTTGAAACAGTTGAGTTGTTAAAGTGACTGAGCTAGTAAATGTACCTAGGCTGGACTTGAATGCAGGCCTTTTTGTCTCTAGGTCCAATGCTATGTTACTCCAACTGCTTAGCTGCCTTTAAGAAGAGGTGTTAGGTTTGTTTCTCTTTTCCCCAGAGGGCAGAATTATAAACAATTGATAGAAATTCCTGAATGGTAGACTTTGGCTTTGATGTTTGGAAAAATCTCACAATTAAAGTAGTGAAAGGAGGGGAATGGCTGCCTTGGGAGAAAATGAATTTCTTCTCACTGAACATCTAGTTAAAACTATGAATTAGGGTGTTGACAGTGTATTGAAGAGAGGAATTCTTTGTTTCAGTGTCCACAGATATGAAAATCCTTTCCAACTTTGAAATTCTTTCCTTAAATTCAGTTGTCCAATGTTTAGTCTTAAAGGCTTTCCTCTTCTGCACACTTTTGCCTAAATAAACGTTAGAATTAGAAAAATATTTTAATAGTTGAAACTTGATTTCATAGGTGGAAATGATTATGATAATGGTATTTCTCTGACTAATTTGAACTCAGTTTTATAGAGCTGAGGGGCATATATATAGACCCATATATATATATATGGGTCATAAATTGATATTTGTATGCTTGTCCTTTTGTGCTAATATTACATGGGATCTTTCAAACTTTAACCTCTGAGGAAGGTGAGATGGCCTGATATAGTGGACTGAGTATAGAGAAGAACTAGGTTTAAGCCTTGCTATGTTCTACGTAACTTTGATTAGGTTCTTTCAACTCTTAGGTCTCAGTTTCTTCATGTGTAAAATGAGGAAATGGGGACTCAGTGACTTTTTAAGTGCTCTTCCAGAGGACCTAAATTCAATAATCCTAGGGGTCACCATGTGATTTCTTCTGTATGTTTTCTGGCCTAGCCACTTTTCCCAATTTCATCTTCTTAAGTGACTTTCTAAGCTCTCATTTGGCATGTTGGATAATGAGAGTAAAGTTCTTTTGTTGCAGTTCCACTATTATGTGTGATGGGAATCAATTGCTATGGAAATACTTATTCCATTTCACTTCTCTTTATTTTTCTTATAATTTTCATCCATAAATTCTCTCTGGATAATTTAGTATAGTTAGGTCTAATGACTAGCATTCTTTCTTTTTTATGAAGCATAATTGCTCAAAATATTCAATTATTCTTCTCCTAAATGGTTTTCATATGAATTTATAGTATATGCTGCCATACCTTTAAATTTTTTTTTCTTTTTAAAAATTAGTTTTGTTGCTGTCTTCTGTTTCTTACATCATCAGAGGTTTTCAAGCATCTTTTCTCTTTCCTTTCCCAGAGACACATATAACAGAACTTTTTAGAGTGCATAACTACCAAACACATTGGAAAAGTCTGAAAATATTCAGTGTTTAAATACTTTTGGGCTTCCTGAAGTCTTCTCATATCTTTTCACTCCAGTCCTGCTTGATCTTTTTTGATCTGTAATTTTGTTTCATTTATTTTTTTTATTTTTACAATGTCTGGTTGATACTTCTATTTCCATTGTTGTAAGTATTATGTATGTTGTTTTCTTGTCTCTCCTTGTTTCATTCTGCTGTAGTTCATGTAGATCTTTCCATACTTCTATATTCATCACATAAATATATATATATATATATATATATTTTATAGCATAGTGATGTTCCATTACATTCAATATCCACAAGTTATTTAGCCATTTCCCAGTTAATGGGCATCTACTTTGTTTTCAATTCTTAGTCAACACAAAGCATGCTGCTATAAATATTTTGGAATATATGGTGACTTTCTTCAGATATGATTTCGTAGAAGTATAAGCCCAGTAATAGAATCTGTGGTATGGACATTTTAGTCACTTTATTTGTATAATTCCAAATTGCTTTCCAAAATGGTTGCACTGTTTTACAGATTCACCAATAATGTATTAGTATGATTATCATTCTCCAATCTCTCTCCCACATTAACTATTGCTAATTTTTTTTTCATTTTTTGTGAATTTTCAGGGTTGGGAGGTAGAACCTCAGAGAAGTTTTGATTTATCTTGTCTTCCATCTTGTTAGTTATATGACCTGGAGGTGCTATATCTTTTCTGTTGGCATGAAGATTTTTGCCAGATTGCTAAGTTTTTGTAATCTAAGTTTATGAAATAAAATTTGACCAAATTTCATAGGTTTCTAAGTGCTTGAGCAGTTTTCCACTATGTTATAGTGGTGTTTTTGTTTTTTAAGGCTACCAATCATTATTTTGACTTGAAAGTTATGCTGAATAGTACTCCTAGAAAAATTATTTGAATGAAGTTTGTTAATATTTGTGCATTTTATAAGACCACTTGCTCTTCAGGAGGCAAAAAATTACAAAGATCTTAAAACTAACATAATATTTATTCAGAGGAAGTAGAAAAGTGATGATGAATTTCCTCATGCCATAGATCTGTAATGTACGTTACCTGATTTCTTTTTCTTTTTTGCATTTTCTTCTTAGCTGATTCATCTGTTTACACCATTTATATGGGAAAGGATAAATATGAAAGTAAGTTTTACAAAACATTTGATTTTGAAATTTCCAACAGGTAAGTGATACTATTTTTCTTTTTCTTCGATTTTGCTTTGGGAATGAGTTTTTGAGCTTTTGTGAATCTGCCCTTCAGATCAAAATCTCACTATTAAGAATTTCAAATAAGTGTCAAAATGTTTTGGTTTGAATTTTGTTTGTGCTTATTAGTTTGAAATTATTAGGATAGCTGATGCTTGAAAATGTTATAATTTCATTTCAATGCTATTTGTTAATGAAATTTGAAACCTCTAGCAACCTATTTTCATTGAGATCAGATAAAAAGCCTATATGTCAGGTTTTGAAGACATTGTTCTCACATTGTTCCCCTTCTCTCCCCGCTTCTCCCCTTCTCCTCAAACACACAGCTGCTACCTTAGTTTAGAAAAGCAATACTTCTCACCTGGACCATTTTAATAGCCTCTTGACTGATCAACCTGCTTTAAGTCCAATCCATTCCCCACAATACTGCCAAACAGGTTTTTCCAAAATACTTGATCATTTCCCACTTCTACTTAGTAAACTTATATTGCTCCCTGTTACTTACTTCAAGGATCAAATATAAATTCTTCTCAGACTTTTTGAGTCCTTTTCAAATTGACCATTGCTCCCCTTGATGCATTCAGAACTCCAACTAAACTGTCCTTATAGTTTCTCATAGGAATGAAAATTCCTTTCCTGGAATGCACTACCTAGTCCCACTTCTTACAATCTGTCAACTACTCAGTAAACATTTATTAGGCCCCTAGTATGTACCAGACATTATTCTAGATGTAGGGCATTCAAAAAAAGGGCTAAAGATCATTTCTGCTCTCAAGAAGCTCCCAGTTTGAATGGGGGAGGGACAATATGCAAACAACTGGGTCTTAAACTACAGAGAAGATAAAGTTGGATCGATAATCTCAACAGTAGAAAGATCTGAGATTTAGGAATCAGGAAAGTATTTTAGGGGGATTATAATTGAGTCTTGAAGGAAACCAAGAGGGAGAGATGAGGAGGGAGTTATTCTAGGTGTTTGGGGTAGCCAGGGAAAATATATAGAGGCAGGAAATGATGTCTCTTGTTGGAGAAAGAACAAGGAGGCTGGGGTCACTGGTTGTAGAGTATGTCTGTGGGGGCGGGTGAGGGAGAGGGGAAGACCAGAATGGGACAGGACAGGAGTAAGTTAGGTGCAGGAAAGCCAGAAAGGTTGGGGAGAATGCTAAGTCAGGGAAGATTTTGGTTTTGTGTTTTGTATTTGATTCTGGAGGCAGCAGGGAGCCAGGAGGGAGTAGAGAGAGTGACATTGATAGACCTGTGCTTTTAAGAAGATGACTTTGGCAGGAGTGGAGGAAGGGGGGAGTAGGGTGGGGAAAGATTTGTGGCAAGAGACAAGCCATTGGGCTATTGGAATAGTGTAGCTGTGAGGTAATGAGGGTCTGTGCCTGGAAGCTGGCAGGGTTGGAGGAGAAAGGGGAGATCTTATAGGCCTTTATAGATTGGATGTGTGAAGTAGGGTGAGAGCAAGGAATTTAGAATGACACCTAGGTTACAACGTACTTGGCTGAATGGGGGGATGGAAAAATTAGAAAGGGGCAAAAGGTTTGGGGAGAAAGAAGACGAGTTCAGTTTGGGAGATAATGAATTTAAGATGTCTAAGGAATAGCTAATTCATTGTCCAGTAGGTAGTTGGATTCTGAGATTGGAGAATACTAAAGAGATTAGGTCCTCAAAGTAGATTTGAGAATCATTATAGAGACAATTTCATCTTTGGGAGTTGATAAGACTCAAGGTTAAATAGGGAGAAAAGAGAAGAGGCTCTAGGACAGAACTCTGGGACACCTATGGCTATCGGAGATACTCTGAAGAGGACAGTCCTGAAAACAGAAACTGTCTCAGAGAGATTGAGAAAGATGAGAAAGCCATTAGATTTAACACTTAAAAGAGCATTAATAAATTTGAAATTTTTAGTTGAAAGATGAAGTTGAAAGTCAGACAGCAGAGAAGAAAGAGTTCCTTAATTCTTTTCAGGCCTCAGCGCAAAACATCACCTTCTACATTAAATGTTTCATGAGTCCTCCCCATTTTTTCTTCCCAGGTCCTAGTGCCTTTCCTCTCAACTTAATTTGTATGTACCTATATAAGTACCTATTGTCGCCTCAAGCTGGATTCTATCAGGCCAGGTTCCGTTTTAATGTTGTTTTTGTATCCTCAGCACCTAACAGTGCCTGAAGCTTATTAACTTATTTTCTTAAAATTTATTTTTCACTTATTAGCTTCTTAATAATTGCTTGTTAATTGATTTTGATACCTGTAATGTTTCTGAGATTGAATAAGAAACATTTTTTATGCTTTATAACTTGTGTCACTTTGATGGTCACTTCTTTATAGTCCAAATTGCTGCTTGGATTTTATAATTTAGGGTATATTTTTTGCATTACAAAAATTGAGGCGAGAGGTTGGACTACAGGTTGACTCCCGTGGACTTAAGGTAATAGTTTGTAGTTTTGTTGCTTGGATTCCTGGGGACCTTGGGAGAGAGAAAAAGAGAGAGTAGGGAAGTGGTTAGATATAGAAAGGAAAAGCAGCAGTGATGTCCAGAGGAAAATTAGTCACAATGCTTCCATTCCATAGCCATGGAGCAGAGGTTTTTATCCAGTACTCCCTTTAGTCACTGTCTCTCCCCCCAACTGGCAAAATAACTCTGCCCTGGGAATATAAAGCTGAATCACTGTATGATCCCTCTAGTTCTCTAGTTTTTGTTTTTTTTCCCTTAGTTTCCTGTTTTCTTCTTGAAATGTGGATGAAAATCTAGGTCTCTTAAAGCAAAGTGTAAAATGGATTGCTGAACTTGAAGAGGCACATAAAGTATTGGGGTTTTGCAGTTTTAAATGTTCAGTATCAAACAGTTAACAAAAGTAGGGCCCAAAAGGCAAAATGGGTCAATAACCTGTAAAAGGTCATTGCATTATAGAGGTAAACGGCCCAAAAGATCTGAGAGTTCTGATCCACATCATAACCAGCCACAATTACAGACAATGAAACATGCTTCCACATGGGAACATACTGAATTCTGTTATCTCTTATATCAGGACTGTAAATATATTTTTCCATATCAGACATGTTTTATTCCTCTTCTTCAAAATTCCTTATTGTTCATAAATTGTAGCTTGCTCTCATACCCACAGTGAGCTATCTATTGCCACCTGTGTGATACTCATTTTTAATTCTTAGGAGGCTATTTATTGTATTCTATGTCTCTCTCATATACAGCGAAGATGGAAAGTTGGTATTACATAGATGATGAGCCTTTTTTCTTTTTTAAAAATTTTTATCAAAGCTTTTTATTTACAAAGCATATACATGGGTAATTTTTCAACACTGACCCTTGCAAAACCTTCTGTTTCAAATTTTTCCCTCTTTCCCTCCACCCCCTCCCCAGATGGCAGGTAGTCCAATATTATATGTTAAATATATGTTAAATCCAATATATGTATACATATTTATACAGTTATCTTGCTGCACAAGAAAAATCGGATCAAGAAGGAAAAACAAATTGAGAAAGAAAACAAAATGCAAGCAAACAACAACAGAGTGAGAATGCTATGTTGTGGTCCATACTCAACTCCCACAGTCCTCTCTCTGGGTGTAGATGACTTTCTTCATCACTAAACAATTAGAACTGGTCTGAATCATCTCATTGTTGAAGAGAGCCACGCCCATCAGAATTGATCATCGTATAGTCTTGTTGTTGCCGAGTATAATGAACTCCTGGTTCTGCTCATTTCACTTAGCATCAGTTCATGTAAGTGTCTCCAGGCCTCTTTGAAATTATCCTACTGCTCATTTCTTACAGAACAGTAATATTCCATAGCATTCATGTGCCATAACTTATTCAGCCATTCTCTAACTGATGGGCATCCACTCATTTCCATTTTCTTGCCACTACGAAAAGGACTGCTGCAAACATTTTTGCACATGTGGGTCCCTTTGCCTTCTTTAAGATGTCTTTGGGATATAAGCCTAATAAGAAACACTGCTGGGTTAAAGGGTATGCACAGTTTGATAACTTTTTGAGCATAGTTTGAAATTTGAGCCTTTGTTTTTATGGAAAATGTGGGTAAAGGAGATTTGCATTTTTCCATAATCAACACAACTCACTATCCTTTTGTTTTTCTTCAGAATCAACTCCCTGATAGACAAGGTCTATAGACTTTCCATCCAGTTGTCATAATCTGGACAATAAACATTCTTCATCCAGACTAAACTACTAAACTCTTTAAATTGATTATGGGTTATAACCCTTTTCTACTAAGCTTCCCTGTTCTAGGACCAAGGAATAACTAACTATAAACAGGAACATCTTGAGGAACAGCTTCACTATCTATGTACAACTTACTATTTTAAATATTTCACTGTCATGTGGATATGGAGCTACCAGATTTACTAGCCTGAACACTAATTTGAAATGTGTTCATGGGAGAACTAAAATGGGCCTATGAGAAACAGAAATGGAAAAACCACCCAGATTGGATTAAATGTATATGGGATATAATTGTAAGAGAACTGAGGGCTCAATATGCAAAATATCTAAAGGAGGGAGAAATACCAAAGATTTGGAGGAAAATCTTTGTTAATACCAAAAAAAGGCAACTAAAAAAAAACCCCAAAACAAAACCCTGCCTACTTTTGTACTTAAGTTTTTTTCCATACAAAGTTTTTATCTGAGTCATATTTATGCAAATTGAGGTCATCTTCATTGAGGATATTAGGGAATAAGCAGATTTTTTTTTTTCAGGTGCCATAATAGGCTATATCTTTACCATTTCACAATTGATTGAAAGCTATAAAAAAATGTAAAATTCACTGAAGAACTATATGAACATAATTACAAAACACTTCTCACACAAAATCATAGCTAAACAATTGCAAAAATCTCAGCTGTTCATGGCTAGGCTGAGCTAATATAATGAAAATGATAATTTCGCCTAAATTGGTTGCCTAATTGCCTAAAATGGCACTTGTTCAGTGCCATACCAATCAAACACCTAAAATGTTATCTTATAGAACTAGAAAAAATAATAACAATTTATCTGGAAGAACAAAAGGTCAAGAATATCAAGGGAATTAATGAAAAAAAAAATACAAAGAATGGTGGGATACATGATTTGGGCATAAAGGATGATATAAACAAACTAGGAGAACAAAGGATAATTTGCCTATCAGGTTTTTGAAGAACGGAGAAATTTATGACCAAAGAACAACTAGAGAACATGGAAGGTAAAATGGCCAAGTTTGATTACATTAAATTAAAGTTTTTGCACAAACAAAACCAACAGAAACAAGATTAAAAGGGAAGTACAAAGTTGTGGGAAAAAAATCTTTACAGCAAGTATTTCTGATAAAGGTCTCATTTCTAAAATATATAAATAACTGTGTCAGATTTATAAGACTACAAGTCATTCCTTGATTGATAAAATGGTCAAAGAATATGAACAGACAACTTTCTGATGATGAAATTAAAGCCATCTAGAGTTATGAAAAAATGCTCTAAATCACTGATTAGAGAAATGGAAATTAAAATAATTCTGAGGTAGTACCTAATACCTCAGACTAGCTAAGATGACAGAAAAAAATAATGATAAATGTTGGAGGGGATGTGGGAAAACTGGACACTATGGCATTGTTGGTGGTGGTGTGAAATGATTCAATTCTTCTGGAGAGCAATCTGGAACTATGCTCAAAGGGTTATCAAACTGTGGTTAACCCTTTGACTCAACAGTGCCATTATGAGGTCATATCCCAAGGAAATCATAAAGGAGGCAAAAGGACCCACATGTACAAAAATGTAGCACTTTTTGTGGTAGCAGAAAATTGGAAAATGAGTAGATACCCATCAGTTGGGGAATGGCTGAACAAGTTGTGGTACATGAAAGTAATGTAATATTATTCTATAAAAAATGATGAACAAGCTGATTATAGAAAGGTCTGGAAAGATTTACATGAACTGATGTTGAGCAAAACAAGCAGAACCAGAAATATATAATTGCATACAATAACAGCAAGAATGTGCGATGATCAACTTCAGTGGTTCAGTGATTCAAAACAATCCCAATAGACTTTGGACAGAAAATACCATCTGCATCCAAAAAGAAATCTATGGAGAATGAATATAAATCAATATATGCTGTGTTATGCTCACTTCTTTTTTTTCTGTTTTTTCCCCCATGATTTTTTCCCTTTTGATTTGATTTTTCTCTCCCAACATGGTTCATAAAGCAATGTGTATTAAAAGTAAATTTAAAAAATAAATGAAATTCCCCTAAAAAAAAAAAAAAAATAAGATCTTACTCTTACTGATTTTGAAAAGGTAGGTCAGAAAAATATCACCTTAAAGACTTTTTCAATAAACTATCTCCCACTTACAGTAATTATTCAAGATTCCTTGACACACAATAACACAAATATCCCTGTTCTTTGATACGCTGATCATAAATATCAAATAAGGCATAAAACAGGGAAATTGTATGCTCACCAAAAGTGTTCACAGTGTTAGTGATTTCAGTTGTCTTGTAGTTGAAGCCTTTTCCCCATTTGTCTCCTCAAAATAATGGCAGTAGAAGGAGTTATAGAAGATTAGTAGACATGTATAGGAGGCTTATGACACCTGCATGTATTAACTTTTCTCTGAGCCAAAAATGATGCTTTATATTTTTGCCCTCTCTGTTGCCTGGTGGATGTGGACTATGTTGAAACCCATTTTATTAAATTTTGGCTATTCCTTTATTTTTATAGCCAGAGATAGTAGTAAGAAATTATTGATTTTCTAATCTTGCTTTCTTACCTGAAGCTCTTTAAATTAAACCTTTCACTGCTCTTACATTATGGAAATTTTTTTCTTATCTTACAACCCTTTTATCTTCTGGTATAGCAGAAAAATTACTTTATATATAGCAAAGAAAATTTTGGTATAAGCAAGATCTTCTCAATTAGTAGCCTTTGTTATGCTCAGTTCTTTGATCTTATGGACAAACAACTAAAAATCATAGCTTTGGCAATTGCTTATTTTCTCTTACTTGAGGTTAGCTTATTTCTCTCATTGGCCAGGAGGTGGAAGCAGAGAATCAATCTTGGTGTTATTGAAAATGAGAGAAAAGAGGTAAATCATAGAATCTCTCAGCTTGGATATAGTCTCATTTGTTTTTTTCTTTTTATAATTTTATTTTTATTCTAAACTTAACAAACCCCAAACAAAATGGGCATTTCCATATACATAGTAGAATAGAAAAAGATTGTACATAAAACTCTAGATCTTTGTTATGTATAGCTTGTTTTTTTGTTTGTTTTTTTTCAAGTTCAACTTAAAACTTTCAAACTCTACCATTTGGTTATGTTTCTTCCTGATCGTTTTTCTCTGTATTTAAGAAAAAAAGGGAAAATGCCTCAGTGATTTTCTTTTCTTTCCCGCTTTTTTCTCTCCCTCTCTTTTTTCTTTCCTCCTCCTTCTTATGAGGCTATGTTTAGTTTCAAGTAAAACAAATGTCCACATTAGGCTGTATCTGAAAATTATGTCTTCTGCATCTTGAGTTTATCACCTCTCTATTAAGAGATGGTATACTTCATCTTAGGTTCTCTGGAGACCATTGAAATTCCTGAATGTATTTTTATCTTTTCTGTCCACCCCACAGTGGAGAGCAAAAAGGCCAAAAAGAAAGAATGCGTACCAAAAGAAAGGGCAAATACCAAAAAGAGAGGACAAAAAGAAACTCAAATGACTAAATATTATGTTTTAAAGTGACTAAAAAGCAATGATTGTTCTTTAAACTACCAGAATGTCTATATTCAACATTACCTTTAGAGTAGTGTTAGTTTTGTCATCTGAAAAAAAAAGAGAGATAAACTTATCCCAAAGGGCTTGTTGTAAGGGAAAATAAATTAAATGAGGTAATATATCTAAAAATGCTTTATAAACTATTAAGTGCTACTAAATGTAAGATTTATGAGGAAGGAAACAGTTAATTCTGGGTCATTCTACTAGTTAGTCAGAGAGCCAGAATTTTAATTCTTAGTCTTCTGACTCTCATTTTTCGGAGTTATATCATGCTAAATATGTTTTCCTTTATTTGTGTATTTCTTGTTTTGTTATTGTTTTTTAACCTCCACCAGAGATCAACTCTGTTATCTCATTGTGGTATGATTATAAATCAGAGTCTTGAGGGCTATGCCAGGAAATAGTAATTTCTGGCAACTAATGTTAGACCAAAAAAAAAAAAAAAGCTTTGAAATACGGTCCTCATACCTATTATCTGAGGGCAGAGCTAATTATCTGAGCTCCTCATCAGAAGGTTGGTGCTGAAGTGTTATGATTGTGAAAATTATAGACTTTTTGATAAGCATAGTAAAATTGTGGTTTACATTAATGGAAGGAGAACCCACACCAAATAAAATATAGATACTTGATAACTAAGTATTTTAAGAAGAAAATTAAATAGATTATTTAAGCCAATTCAGTGTAACAAGTATAAAATACCTCATTACTTTATATAAGAAAAATAAGAATTTATCTTTAAATTATCAGGGAGTTCCTCAATTTGCAATGAATTGAGGGAAAAAATCAATTTTGTTGTTGTTTGTATCCTACTCTTCCTGACCCTGTGAACCATATCACATTAATATTGGCCATGGGCTTTTCTTGGCAAGAATACTAGTTTGCCATTTTTTTTCCTCCAGAGACAAAAACTAAATGAGTTGTGAGGGGTCACGCAGCTACAAAGTATCTTGAGGTCAAATTCTTACTCCAAACCAAGCGCTCTTATCCACTGAGCCATCTTAACTGCCTGAGAAATCAATACTCATTCTAAACCAGCAGGGGTCCTCAAACTTTTTAAATAGGGGGCCAATTAATTCACTGTCCCTCAGACTGTTGGAGGGCCGGACTATAGTAAAAACAAAAACTTTGTTTTGTGGGCCTTTAAATAAAGAAACTTCATAGCCCTGGGTGAGGGGGATAAAAGTCCTCAGCTGCCGCATCTGGCCGCTGGCCCTAGTTTGAGGACCCCTGCATAGAGAATGCTATTGCTGTTAAAACTGGATTAGCACTTTAGTAGTCTTTGAATCTAGGCATTCAAATTAAATAACTTTCCTTAGTTTACTGGTGTGATTTTGTTTATTCTAGAGATCATGCTCATGATTCTTTAAAACAATTATAAATTTGACATTTATTTCCTCTTTCCATTTCATCCCTCATTGAAAAACAAAACTCTTGTCACATATGCATAGTCATACAAAACACATTCTCACATTACCCATGTCCATAAATGTCTACAAATATGTTTCGTTTGAGAAATCTCAGGATAGTTCTGGAAGGTCATGTTAAAAAAAAAAAAAAAAGCCTTTGAATATAGGCCTGTGTTGTGCAGTTGCTTATAATCTGAGGACAAAGCTAATTAAATTCAGAAAGCCTCATGATTAGGAGATTGATGCTGAAATACTTTAGTGGTAAAATTGAATTAATTTGCATGTGATTTGGATAATGTTTGCTTTTTGTATGGCTTATTGGTAGCTTGAATTTCTTCCTCTGAAAACTGACTGCTTATATCCATTGACCATTTATCAATTGAAGAATGATTCTTATTCCTAAAAATAGGAATAATTTCTTTGTATATCTTAGAAATGAGATCTTTATCAGTTAGGAAGTTTTCTGAAAATATTTTTTCCTGTTAACTATTTTTTTTCTTCTAACCTCAGCTGCATTGGATTTTGTTTTTGCAAAACTTTTTAAATTTTAAGTAAACAAGATAAGCTATTATCTTCTGTGATCATGAACTCTTTTCTTATTCATAGATTTGAAAGGTAATTCCTTTTTTGACCCTCTAATTTGTTTAAGATGTGACCTATTAAATCTAAGTCATGTGAAGTTGGTCTAAACCTAATTTCTGCAAGGCCCATTTCCAGTTTTTACCCTGATAGCTGGGCTTTTAGATTTATTGAACACTATGTAATTAAGTTCCTTTGCTTTTGTATGTGACTCACAGAAAGACTGAACTAATAAAATAAAAATGACACTAATACTTAGCACCATACCTATCACTAGTCTTTTTCACTGACCAGTCTTTTTATTTTTAAACCAGTCCCAAATTGTTTTGTTGATTATTGCATAGTAGTACATTTTGAGATCTGGGTACTACTGGGCCCCTCAAAATTCTTGACCTTTTGTTTCTTCAGTTTTCTTTCTTTCTTTTTCTTTTCTTCTTTTTTTTTTTTAAGTTCTACAAAATAAACTTTTGGTATTTGATAGGTATGGTGCTAAGTATTAGTGTCATTCTTATTTTATTAGTTCAGTCTTTCTGTGAGCAATTAATATTTTTCCAATGATTAAAGATCTATTTCTGGTAAGTCTTTTGTAGTTATAGCCATGTAGTTCCTATATATATCTTGGTGGTTGAATCCTAAGTATTTTATACATTCTGTCATTTTATTTTAAGAGGCAGTTAGGTGGCTCAGTAAATAGAGTGCTACACTGGAAGTCAAGATGACCTTAGATAATTATCCTGTGTGACCCATGGCAAAACACTTAACCTCTGTTTTTTATTCACTGGAGAAAGAAATGGCAAATATGCCAGGACCTTTGCCAAAAAAACCTTATAGATAGAATTGATGTGCTGTGATGCCCTAGGGTCATGAAGAGTTGGACACAATTGAATTACAGTAAGTTGTTTTCATGGAATTTTTCTTTCTATCTTTTCCTATTGAATTTTGTTGATAATGTATAGAAATTTTAATTATTTTTATGGATTTATTTTATATTCTGATATTTTGCTTGTAAATTTCAGTTAATTTTTAAGCTATTTCTTTAGGGCTTCTCTAAGCAAACCATTGTCTCATCTGCAAAAAGCAAAATAATTTTCCTTTCAGATGTGATTTTTTTTCCCCCATAAATACACACTTATCTGTATACACATTTCTTATGCTTTACTGTTGTATGATTTATTGTAGTTAGTATCAAGAACATGTACTGTTAATGGCCCATATTAGGATAACACTAAACTCTTCATCTGCAATTAGCAAATAGCTATGGTAATTGGATATTAAGAATATTGGAAGAAACATGAATTGGAAATTTATAATAGAACATTTGATATTTAAAATGTTTCTAAAAGGGCTAAGTGAATTTATTGATGTTAAATTAATTCTCAGTAGTTATAAGTCCTTTTCTGTGGTGAAATATTTAAGCTGAAGTTAAAATATAATAATGATTGAATGATTATAAAGCATTTATTAATTACTTTTACATGCAAAGCGCTATGCTAAGAGCTAGGGGTATAAATAGAAGAGTAAAACAGTCTAGGTTCTCAAGAAATTCACATTTCTAATGGAGAAGAAAACACAAATGAAAGTTTTAGCTGCAAGTCTGATGGAGAAGTCTTATGGTCCATAGAGTGAAGAGTAAAACACATGAAATATTTTTTATTTAATGTCATTTCCATTGATAAAATATTAGATTCTAATGTTGGACTGTTTGACAGTGCCAAGGGCTTTTTAGTGGCAAGAACTTTCTTTTTTTGATATTCAGTAATTGTAGCAAAAACTCCTCTAGAAACAGTTATCAACCTGCATTTCCTTAGGGATTACTTCCCAAGATGATAGTAGGCATCCATAGGCCAGAATCACTGCTATTCCCAAGACTCTTGGGCTGTTGCCATCAAGGTCCAAGAGCAGATGGTTATTAAGATTATGATTGTGGGTTTTTAATAAATCTTTCAAAAAAAAAAAGAATCTTAACCATTTGTCAAATTAAAAAAAAATAAATTAAACTCAACTGAAAAAATTAACTTATCTGTTTTAAAGCAGTAAAATCACTTGAACATACTCACTACTTCTTATTTCCATTTGGAAATTTTGACCAGAAACTTTTGTGCATTCAGATATTCAACACATATTTGTGGAGAACCTACTGTATTCAAGGCACCATTATAGGTACTGAGAGCTATACAAAGATTAATGAAACATAAAAGTGCTTGGCTTCAAAGAATTTTCAATCAAACACATCTCATATGTTGGGCTAACCTGCTGACCTCTTTGTTTGAATATTTACAACAATCTAATGAGAACTATTGGTTTAAATAGCTTACTACTACTACTGCCACCCCTAAAAATGCTTGAAATGTGATAAAACAAAACAAAACAACAACTGAGTAGTTTTTGTTTGTTGGTTTGTTTTTGTATTATAAACCCTGACCAAACTTAAGTGATATCTGGTAACAAGAATATGTTTCTTACCCTTCTCTTGTGTTTCCTTCAGATGAAGATCTAATTAAATATGGCTGGCCAGAAGATATTTGGTAAGTAACTCTCTTTGTTCTTTTATGGAGTATTATTCCTTAACTATGAAGAAGAGTGTATCTTAAGTCTTCATGATCAAAGATAAAGCCTCAAAGATTGAGAATGCATCTAGTGTCTTGTATTCTTATTTAAGTGGATTAACTTATATATAGCTGGATGCTGTTAGCTCTCAGCTTTTGCTACCACTGCCCAAGACAGGAACTTTTTCCAGATGCTACAGTCTTGGCAATCATCAGAATATCAATACATACTTTTCTTTTTGTTTTTCTTATGGGACCTTTTTTGACTGATATATTTTTTTCCTCATATTCTTCTTAAATAATATAATCACTATTTTCCTATGAAGAATGAAGATAGTTGAATGTAAGATATTTAAAGGCATGGCATTTATATGTTTCTCTTATGTGTAGATTTGGAGGTAGTGTTTACTCTTTTCCTCTAGTTTGGATACCTTTTTCCAGCCCCATTGATTTTCTTTTAGTCCAAGATCCCTTTATCTATCTATAGGAAAAGTCTACTTTTTAAAAGTTTCTGTTTTTTTATCTAGAGCCATCTTTTGAGGAAGACAAAAGACACTTTATTACTTGAAAAGTCATTGTCTTATGAGATATGAGGGTTTAAACATCTACATATAAGCTACGCTGACAGGTACACCAAGAAGGCTGATTTGCCATAGCTCATTGACTCAGAAAAAGAACTTTATTATAAATTAAATGTCTGTTAAAGACTGAATAAAAAAAAAAAAAAAAACTTCTAGTAATAATGAGTCCTGGCACAGAGAAGCTTGGTTCAGTTTTTGTCTCTTATATAACCTTTCTGACCTTGGGCAGGATCTTGAGCCTTAGTCTCCTTATTTGTAAAATGAGAGTTAGGATGTATGGCCTCTCAGGTCCTATCTATCTATTTATCTATCCATTCAGTCATTTATTATAAATATATATATATATATAAAATATGTAATTTTTTTGCTGAGGCTATTGGGGTTAAGTGACTTGCCCCCTTACACAGCTAGGAAGTGGTATGTCTGAGATCAGATTTGAACTCAGGTCCTCCTGATTTCAAGGCTGGTGCTCTGTCCATTGCTCCACCTAGCTGCTCCTTCAGGTCCCTTTTATGTAGATTCACCAAAAAACCAAACCAAACCAAAACAAAACCTGTGAGAAAGGTGTCATTATCTCCATTTAAGTGGATGAAAAAAAAAGAGATAATTAATTTGATTAGAGAAACAGTCAGCATTTGAGGTGGAATATTCAAACCCAGGTTTCCTCACTCCAATTGTTCACCATGGATATGATAGTGGTTAGGGGTATGTTATTTAGGGCTGAAGTTAAAGAAAGAATCATGATAGAGGAAAAATTGGGAAAAGAAATGAGTGATGCAGGAAAATTATGAAAAGAGAATTAATAGCTTAAAGAGGCACAGAAGAAAAATACTGAAGAAAATATCTTTAAAAAATTTGACCAAAGTTCCAATGATCTTGTAATGAAGATAGTCATCTATACCCAGAGAGAGAACTATGGGAACTGAGTGGATCACAACATAACATTTTCACTTTTGTTGTTGTTGTTTGCTTGCATTTTATTTTTTCTTATTTTCCCTTTTTGATCTGATTTTTCTTGTGCAGCAAGATAATTGTATAAATATGTATGCATGATATTGGATTTAACATATTTTTTTTTTACCATGTTTCTCCTATAGTGGATTACTTGCCATTTCAGGAAGGAGGTGAGAGGAAGCGGGGAGGGGGGTGGGGAATTGGAACACAATGTTTTGCAAGGGTCAGTGTTGAAAAATTATCCATGCATATATTTTGAAAATGAAAAGCTTTAATTTAAAAAAAAATTGACTAGATGGCAAAAGAGCCACAAAAATTCACTGAGTAAAAGAACTCCTTAAAAAGTAGAATTGGTGAAAGGGAAAAAGAAACACAGAAGCTCACTGAAGAAAATAATTCCTTAGAAATCAGAATTGGACGAGTAGAAGTTAATGACTCCTTGAGACATCAAGAAAAAATAAAGTAAAAAGAATGAAAAAAATAGAAGAAAATGTGAAATATCTCATTAGACAAATAGTTGATTTGGGAAATAGATCCAGGAGAGATAACTTAAAAATTATTGAACTAGCTAAAAGCCATGATCAAAGAAAGAGTCTAGACATCATATTTTGAGAAATTATTAAGAGAGGCCCAATATCTTAAGAGACTGAGGGTAAAATAGAAATTGAAAGAATCTATCAATTATCTTCTGAAATGAGATCCCAAAAGAAAAACTTCCAGTAATATTGAGTCAAATTCTGTAGCTCCCAGATCAAGGAGAAAATATTGCAGACAACTGTAAAGAAACCAATGAGGTATCAAAGATTCCAGGCAGAATCACACAAGATTTAGCAGCTTCCAAAATAAAGGAGCAATATGGTGTTCTGGAAGGCAGAGGAGCCAGGATTACAACCAAAAATCACCTATGCAGCAAAATTGAGTATAAATCTTCATGGGGGGAAAATGGATATTTAATGAAATAGAGAACTTTTAAGAATTCTTGATGAAAAGGCCAAAGATGAATAGAAATTTTGACATTTAAAAACAAAAGAGAAGAATAACAAGATAATCAGGAAAGAGAAATTATAAGGGACTTAATAAAATTGAATTGTGTATACTCCTGTATGGGAAGATGATACATAATCTCCTGAGAACTTTATCATAATTAGGGAAGCTAGAAAATGCCTACAAAGCAGAGGGTTAATTATGTTGGGATGTTCCTTTAAAAAACCCCAAAACAATGAAGGCATGAGAAAGAAGAATGTCCTGGAAGGAAAGGGAAAGGAAAAAAAAAGGGGGGGAAATTATCTCACATTAAAGAGAGGCACACAAGAAAGGTTTCACTGTGGAGGGGAAATTGGAGAGTGAGATGGTAGGCAACACTTGAAACTCACATCAGAATTGTTTGAAAGAGAGAAGAATACACACACACACACACACACACACACACACACACACACTTCATTGGATAGAGTAATTTATTTTATCCAATAGGGAATTAGGGTAGCCAAGGAAATAAGAGAAAATATGATAAAAGGGAGGGCAGATTAAGGAAAGATAGTGGTTAGAAGCAAAACAGACAAGAGAAAGAGAAGGATAAATAGAAGAAAATAGGATTGAGGGAAATAAACATTGGTGTGAATGGGATGAACTTAATCCATAAAACAGAAGTAAAGAACATAATGGATTAGAAACCACAATCCAGTGATATATTGTTTATAAGAAACACACTTGAAACAGAAATATATACAAAGAGTTAATGTAAGTGGCTGGAGCATTCCAGAATCTATCATGTTTCAGTTGAAGTAAAAAAAGGCAGGAGAAGCAATTATAATCTCATACAAAGCAAAAACAAAAAAAATAATTAAAAGAGAGATAATCAGGAAAGCTATGTAAAAGTACCATAGACATTGAAATAATAACAAAAATTTTTACTGTGAATTTCTCCAATAAAGGCCTCTTTTCTTAGGGATCTGAGTCAAATTTGTAAAAATGAGCCATTCCTCTGTTGATAAATGGTCAAAGGATATGAATAGGCAATTTTTAGAAAAAGAAATCAAAGCTATTTGTACTCATATTAAAAAATTAGTATGCATCACTATTTTTGTGTTTGTGAAGCATTTGGGATTAAGTAACTTGTCTCGGATTAAGCGTTAAGTGTTTGGGGCTGGATTTGAACTCAGGTTCTCTTGGTTTCAGGGCCAGTGCTCTACCCACTGTACCATCTAGCAGCCCTGTCTACATCCCTATTGAATTGAGAAAGGCAAACTAAAATAGCTTTGAGAGTACCACCTTATATCTATCAGATTCACTAATTGACAGAAAAAGAAAATGACAAATGCTGAGGGGGCAAAATACAGTACATTAATGCACTGTTGGTGAAATTATGAACTGGTCTAACTATTCTGGAGAACAATTTGGAACTATATCCAAAGGACTATAAAACTGCATACCCTTTGGCCCAGCAATATCAGTTCTAGGTCTGTATCCCAGGGTGATCAAAGGAAGAAGAAAAAGGACCTATTTGTTTTTTTTTTTCCTAATTTATTATTATTATAGCTTTTTATTGACAAAATGTATGCATGGGTAATTTTTCAACATTGACCCTTGCAAACACTTCTGTTCGAACTTTTCCCCTCCTTTCCTCCACCCCTTCCCCTAGATGGCAGGTAGTCCCATACATGTTAAACATGTTAAAATATATGTTAAATACAATATATGTATACATTATTTATACAGTTATCTTGTTGCACAAGAAAAATCGGATTTAGAAAGAAGGTAAAAATAATCTGGGAAGAAAAAACAAAAATGCAAGCAAACAATAACAGAAAGAGTGCAAATGCTATGTTGTGGTTCACGCTCATTTCCCAGTGTTTTTATGCTGGGTGTAGCTGGTTCTGTTCATCACTGACAATTGGAACTGATTTGGGTAGCTTCATTGCCAAAGGTAGCCACTTCCATCAGAACTGATCCTCATATAATATTGTTGAAATGTATAATGATCTCCTGGTTCTGCTCATTTCACTTAGTATCAGTTCCTGTAGTTCTCTCCAAGCCTCTCTGTATTCATTATTCATCCTGCTGGTCATTTCTTACAGAACATTAATATTCCATAACATTCATATACCATAATTTACTTGGTCATTCTCCAATTGATGGGTATCCATTCAATTTAAAAGGACCTATTTGTACAAAAATATTTAAGCAGCTCTTTTTTATGGTGGCAAAGAACTGGAAATTATCAAAATATCCATCATTTGGGAAATGACTGAACAAGTTGTAGAATATTTCTGATAAAATATTACTGTACTTTAAGAAATGATGAGGGGGAATGGTTCAATATGAACTAATGAAAATGAAATCAGGAGATCATTGTATACAATATCAGCAATTGTAGACAGCAACAGCCAGCTACTGACTCAACACGTTCAAAGGATTCCTGATGAAAAAATGCTATTTACCTCCAGAGAGAGAACTCATGTGCTCTTGATTGTAAATTGAGGTGTAATTTTTTTCACTTTATTTTTCTTGCCTTGGGGGAGGGACAACATAGCTAACATTTTTTTGCTTGATTTTACACGTATTATTGATATCATTGCTTGCCTTTTCAGTAGAATGGAGAGTCAGAAGGGGAAGGGGAAGAATTTGGAACTCAGAATTTTAAAAAAGAATGCTAATACTAAATACTCTATGGTTGAAAAAATAAAAACTACAAAAACAGGGGGTTGGATTGTAAACAGGAAAGAAAAAGTCCCCTTTTTTTGGGTGATGGAGAATGGTTTATAATGGTACACTGAAATTTCCGGGTTTATGTAGACGATACTTAGTTCTCTTGGGCTGTGAAATGTTATGAAGAAATGCCATGAAGAATTAAGAGCTCATCTTGGCTCTGTGAATGGGTAAAAAATAGATGATGAATTTATATGGGAAGAATAATGCAATATAAAATGATAAAGTGTTCTTGTGTTGCTTCTCAGTTGTCAGATATCAGCAAGAATGGTACTGGAATCACAACAACATAATTTCACCTTTGTGCAGAATCATGATGCTTTTGCCACTAGGTCACTGTTTCTCAGAAAAGAGAAGATACTCCTTAGTTTGGAAAGAAAAAGTAAGAAAGGGATATGATTGGAATGATCAAATTCATCGAAGCATATGGTAGCTGTAGGTACAGATATGTAAACAGAATCTGGTCATACCAGAACTGGGAGTACTTACTGAAGCTTGAAATAAAAAGCAGTAATTCTTTACTACATAAAAAGTTAACATGTAAAAATCATTACCCCCAAGAGATTACATGTAGCTTGGAGTTGTAAACAGGTTGATGAAACTTTAAATAAATGAATGACTGCTATAATGAATGGATTATTTAAAAGAAAGGAAGGGGAACTATATATACTTGGGATATGTGGATGTTTTGAGACCTGTCTTGAAGAACTTGGATTGTTTCCTGAGACTTTCTATTATGATCATGCCCTGTCTATTTAGTTTTCTTTCATTATACTAACTAATCTTCTTTCTTTCCTCATACTGTACTGATGGTAGTCCTAAGCCTCCTTAAAAATTATTTTCCTCTTTTATAGGTTTCACGTGGACAAACTTTCTTCAGCTCATGTGTATCTTCGGTTACACAAGGTAGTTAGAGCCAACTCCTTTTAAAACATATATTTTTGGTGCAATGGAAGGAGGCCTGGATTTGGAATCAAGAGGTTTAAATCCTGTCTCTGTCACTTTTCAGGACCTATTTCATCCATAAAATGAGAGAATTGGTATAGATAACCTAAAGTTCTTTCTGCTTTCAAATCTATGATCCCATGCCTCATTTATGTATGTATATATGTATCTATTTATTTATATCAATGAGAAGCATTATGTTATTTATATTTCTGCAGTTAATTTATTTAAAATAATATATTAATTACTCAAATTGGAGAGAATAAAAATAAGCTTTGTTCTTGTCAACTTTACTTTTTTTTGTTCTCTGCTATAATTAGGATACTCTCATTGAATTAACTAAAACCAATGGAACATTGAACTATGCTCATGCTTAGATTTTGATCAGCATTAAAATCACATCATCCATTTAAATTACCTTTGGGTTTCAGGGGGAAAGGATAGAAGACATTCCAAAGGAAGTGCTGATGGATTGTGCACACCTTGTGAAGGCCAATAGTATTCAAGGTAATGTTTACTTGAGGCATTTTCAGAATTTGTATTGAGTTTATTCAAGAATGTTTCTATTTCTTTTAAAAATACACTATTTTTAATTTTTAGGGAGCATGCCTTCTTTAGTTTACTCTCTATAGACTGTGACTTTGATACATTAAAAACATTTATACTTTTCTTATAAAACTTTATGTTTTTCATTTCCCTGCATATTATTTATTCCCATCTCTTTATTTTTCTTGCCTGAAATGAAAGATGCCTTACATGCTTTAAAGTTTGCCACTTAGGTGAGTTATAAAAAGTTTTTGTACACTAAGTTAATACTGGCAGGTCAGCATAAAAAGAAGCATTTATTTTTAGGTCATTATCATTGGTCATCAGATTCCATTGTTGAAGATCACTTGTTTTCCTTTATTCTTTTTATACATTTATACTTTTTGTCTTTTTTTTTTTTTTCCTTTTGCCTTTTTTTTTCCTTTTGGGAGGAAATAGAACAGTTTTTGTCATCCATTGTTTTGTTAGAGCATATGTTCTAGCTATAACCTCTTGATAATTAGGCAGGTAATGAAGAGAGTTTCAGATTGATGTATTCTAGAGGTAGATGAATGCCAAAAAGTAAATTAGAAGTTGAGTTTGTTGAGAGAGACAGATTGACATATAGGACCAAAGTGGAGTTAAGAGAGTTCAGATAGAACAGATATCATTGGAATTTGATAAGGAATCTATGAGAAGAAGGTAAAAGTGGGAAAGAAATGTAATTTGTGATACAAATAGGGATTGGACGTGTGGGGATATGTCCCTAGTGTCAGAAGATAGTATGGGGTCTTGCAAGTAGATTTATCTTTCACTCTCCCTTTTGTTCTGTTTATTATTATTATCTCATCAGGAAGTACTCTTTAAGGTTTGGCAATTGTTAATGCTGTAAAGTTACCCATACATATAACCTGTAAATAAAAGGCTATTAAATAAAAAATAAAAAAATTTAAAAAAAGGAAGTACTCTTTACTTGGGAGGAAATGAAGTGTTAAGATGATAGGCGTTGTGCTTAAAGTTAGTTGAAATATATAGCCTACATTTTCTTTGATGTTGTTCAGTTATGTCTGACTTTCTGTGATCCTATTTGCAGTTTTCTTGGCAAAGACACTGGAGTGGTTTGCCATTTCATTCCCCAACTCATTTTATAGATGAGGAACTGAAGCAAACAGGGGTGACCTACTTATGGTCAGACAGCTAGTAAATATCAGAGACTGGATTTGAATTTAGAAAGTTGAGTCTTCCTGACTCCAGGCTTGGCACTTAGTTGCCCTTCATACATTTTTTAGGACAAGTTGCCCTTCATACATTTTTTAAGACAATCTATATTTCAAGGAAATAAAGTATACTTTTAAATAAGATGTTATATGAGGAGCTTCTGTTAAAGATCATGTAGTCTTAGCTTGTTTATAGATGAGAGAATCATGACCCAGGGAATTTAAATGAATTTCCAAATTATAAGTCTAGCATCTAGATACCAGATCTGTTGCCTAGAGTTCTTTTCTTTATACTATATTGTCTTACTGGTAATAGTTATGTAAAATCCCTTCTTTTCTGTTTTGCAAATTGGTAAATTCTCTTTGTTGTTTTAGGACACTTAGCTTTTTGTAAATAAAAAGTAGGATTTTTAAAATTCTTAATGAAATTTAATCATTAAAATAATGTTTCTCACTTCTTTAGCTCTTTCATTCTCATTTCTTATGTGAGCTCTAAGTGTTTTCTAGTTCTTTATACCCTTCTTTTGGTTCCAGGATGGAGAGAGAAAAGAAGGAAGACCGGCCCCCGCAAACCCCTTCTCTCCTTCCCAATTTCATTGTATGGAAGTCTTGCTCATCTTTCCAACACACTGAACTTTTTTTTCATTCCCTTTTTTCTCTCTGTCCTCTATTCTTCTATATTAGTGGAATCAGCCTAGCAAAATCAAAGCAGCTCCTACGAGTTAGCATAGGAAATAAATCATAACTAGAATCATATTTAATCCAAGCCTCTTACAGAGGACCAAACTGAGGTCCAGAGAAGGTAAGTGTTAAGTTCATATTTGCTTAGGTAGTTAATGAACCCAAGTCTCACCTCACAGCATGCCTTCTACTGCAGAGGCCCAAATATCACATGGCTTACACCCAAGACTCTCCCATCTCTCAAATCACCCCAGAGATCTCAAGACTACCATGTTTTACTATCCCACAACACCAGAACCTGTGCTGCCATCCTGTTCTCCCTTGATGCCCCTGAGACTTCCCCACTGGAAGAATGGGGGTATTTGTTCTTTAGCTTCTTTTCTTTGTGGTTATAGTTTGGTGTTTTTGGTGTCTTTGTGGTGTGGTTAAAAAAAAATTAAAAAGACTATCTCTATCTGAGGACTGTAATTCATGGAACTTTCATTATTCAGATATAGCTAGTTGAAGGATTGCAAATGTATATCATAATGTTAGAATAGCAATAGCCAAGGACCTCGGAGAATTCTATGTTTGACGTCATCATTTTACATATGAGGTAACCCAAGGGTCAGAGAGGTTAATTTACTTAAGGGTACACACAGCAGAGTCTGATTTTCTTATTTCTTGCCCCTAAGGCTCTTTCTACTATAGTATAATAATTTAGTGTGATTTTATTTAAAGAATCAGCTGTCATTTTGTGATTAATAGAAAAATACATGAATGATTAAACATTTTATCATTTTAATTTTAATTATGATTGTTGATGGGAAGTTTGAGGGGAGAGCATTGTCTAGTATTCTGTTGTCCTAAATGCTGAAAAAAAGTTTCTCTTGTCAGGTTGCAAGATGAACAATGTTAATGTGGTATATACACCGTGGTCTAATCTGAAGAAAACAGCAGATATGGATGTGGGACAGATAGGATTTCACAGGCAAAAGGATGTAAGTGTTTCCTATCTTTTGAAGGAAATAGGCTCCTGTATTGAATACATACCCAGTTTTTCCAACTAGTGTTATATTTTTGAGGGATGGATATGTTTTAAGTAAAAAAAAAAAAAAAAAAAAAAAAAAAAAAAAAAAAAAAAAAAAAAAAAAAAAAAAAAAAAAAGAAATAAACTGGGAGTGATCATACAGTAGCTGATGGCTTCTTTGATAGGTTCCTCAATATTTCCTCCTTCTTCTCGCAGTCATCTCTAAACTAGCTTGTTTCTCTTCTATATATAGAAGAAAGGTACCAGTGGAGTTAGCTAAATTTAAAAAAAGAAAAAGAAAAAAATATTCCAAAGAACAGGAAAAAAAAGCTTTCTTTTCCTTCTACCATTACCCTAATTTCCCTTTTTTCTATCAAGGTGAAAATTGTAACAGTGGAAAAGAAAGTAAATGAGATTCTGAACCGATTAGAAAAGACTAAAATGGAGCGATTCCCAGACCTAGCAGCAGAAAAGGAATGCAGAGACCGAGAAGAGAGGAATGAGAAGAAAGCCCAGATCCAAGAAATGAAGAGGAAAGAAAAAGAGGAAATGAAGAAGAAGAAGGAAATGGATGAACTTAGGTGAGTTGGAACTTGTAGGGCTCACTTTAGAGACTGATTTCCAGTTTTCTTAGTAAAAGAGTTTGGAATAAATCTACAATGTCAGAAGTCAAATAGAAATAGTTAAATACCTCAAATTAACATTATCTGTGTTGTGTTGTATTTTTATCAATTTTGTTAAATATTTGCCAATGACATTTTAATCTGGTTTTGAACTGTGGGCTACAAATTCAGTCTTTCTGGTCTTACCCGATCCTTACCCTTTAACCCTTTTCTAACTTTCTCCCTAATGAGAAATTTTTTTAATTCATTTTAAACTTAAATACAAAATGAGAAAAGAAAAGAAAAAAAACACTTTTACATATACACAGTAAAATGTAAGAGAGGATTTAATATAAAATAATAAATGTCCATTTCAAGAAAATCTGTGCCTTATTTTCAAAGATACTTAGTTTTTCTGTGCTTTCTTCTAGGTTTTTTTTTTTTTTGGGGGGGGTGTATTTTAAAATTTTTTTTCTCTCTCTCTCCCTCCCTTCCACTAGAGAGAAGGCTATAATAAAACACACACACACACACACACAGATTGTAACTTCCCCAATTGGTGAGCATCTGATATTTTAGCCAACTGATATGTGTGAGATAATATATCAAATTTATTTTAATTTGCATTTCTATAATCAGTAATGATTTAGAGCATTTTTTTATGTGATTATATATAGTTTTGATTTTTTCATTGAAAAATTGGCTTTTTTTTCTCTCTTGACCATTTATCAATTGGTTATGACTCAGATACTAATTAATTTGACAAAGTTCTTTATATATTTGAGAAATGATACCTAAACAATAGAATATTGGTGACACATAGTGTAGTTTCGCTATTTTTTTCTCTTTTAATCAGAGCTTTAACTTTGTCTGAGATCCTGCTTTTTTTTTACGTAATAAATTCTACTCCAGCTCTTTATTTGAATTTTTTGTGTATCTCTCCTTTTTATTGTGTTTCCTGAAAGTGATATGTTTAATTCAGATTTTTGGTCCATTCTCTTATTTCCATTTTATGGTTAATTCTTCCCATTTACATTCAAAGTTATAATTATTTATTGTGTATTTCTTTCTATCCTATTTTTCGTTACTATCCTTTTTACTCTATTTACCCTCTCACTCATCTAAATCCATTCTCTATCAGTTTGTAGAGATCTTCCTACGTTTCTCTGATTCCATACTTTTTGACATTTTTTACAGTGCAATAATCTAACTTTTCACATACCAGAATTGGTTCAGCCATTCCCAAACTGTTACATGTATTTCTCTTTAGTGATTTGGAGCATTTTGTAATAGAGATATCAATAAGAGAAAATTGCTCTCTTGGCACATTGGTATGCTGTTTGTTGGCTCTGTGAATTCATTTAGTCATTCAATATACTAGGTAGGACAATACCACTAATGTCACTGAAATGTGCATAGACCCTTTCATTCGATGAAAGCACTACTAGGCTTTTAACTAAAAGAGTTTTTTAAAAAACCAGACAGACAAAGAAAAGGACCCAGAAGTACAAAAACATTTATCATAGCTCTTTGTGTAGTATTAAAGGACTGGAAAGTAAAGGTGAGGAGTACTCGCCATTTGGAGATTAGCTGAACAAATTATGACATATGAGCATAATGGAATGATATTGTGCCCTAAGAAATCAAGAAAGAGAAACTTGGAAAGAGATGTATCAAGTGATGCAAAATGAAATAAGCAGAACCAGTAGAATAATTTATACAAAAACAACAGGGTAAAGAAAAACAACATTGAAAGACTTAATAACCCTGGTCAGTGCAGTGACCACCTATTATTTCAGAGGACTGATAATAAAACATGCTATTATCCACTTCCAGATTCAGTCATGATGGGATTTAGGATGCAGAATGAGACATGTTTTGGACATGGCTAATGTGAAAATATAATTTTACTTGAGTATACTTTTCTGATATATGGGTTTTCATATGTCTTTAAGGAGGTGGGGAGAAAGTTGGGCAGAAGAAAGGTACCAGTGGAGTTAGCTAAATTTAAAAAAAGAAAAAGAGAGAACACAGTGTATTTTAAAAATGCACAGAACAAAGATCATTATATAACATTATCTAGCCAAAGTTTATATACTCAAAATGAAAAGCAAGTTGCTCATGATAGAAATTTGCAGCTTCACATGTAATCCTCCTCTTCTATTTTACTATATTTGTATGTAAATGTCTACCTTATTTAATATTAAATTCAGAATAAAAAAGATTAGAAAACTTCACATCCATTGGAAAGTTTTCTTGATTTTCAAAACCAATTCTCTTTTGCTTTCATCTAGGTTTAGTGGAAAGAACATTTGAATTGTTGTCAGTAACAAGTAACAGTTCTGTTACCTGATACCGATGTGTTTTGGGTCACTTAATTATGAGTTACTTAACTTTTATGTGCCTCATTTTGTAAAGATTATCTTAGAGCCTTTTCTAATTCTTAATTTATGATTCAGATTTATTTTCCATTCTTTTCTTCCTTGAGCTTTGATCTTCATAATATTCTTCCTGTGTTATCCTAATTTCCTGTAGGTCTGCTTATTTGTCCCCTGCATATATCTAGAATTGAAAGGGACTTTAGAACACAGATACAACACCTCTTCCTTCCTCCCCCCATTTTATAGATGGGGAAACTGAGGCCCAGAGAGGGTAAATGATTTGCACAAGGGTTATATCACTAAAGTAAGTTCTAGAGTGAGAGTCTTCTTATTCTTAGTCCAGTGGATCCACTATACTTCTTATATATCTCCTCACAGTTCTGGCTAGCTAAAATTCTCTCTATACTTTTAAAATGTGATCCAAGTCCCAGTTCTTTCCTGACCATTTCATGCCTCTATATCTTTTCTTTGGATTTCTATAAGACTTATTTTTTTTTTTTTTTTTTTGTAGCAAATATTAGCTCTTAATTATTTATTGTCTTTGTTTTTTCATGTGTATAAGTCCTGTCACCCCAACTGTAGGCTAGGTAACATGTCTCAAGCTTCTTTTTGTATTTACCACTTATAATCTCAAGCAATTTTTCAGTTGATTTGTTATCTTCCCAATTGCTTTAGAGTGTACTTAGTCTTTTCTTTCTCTTTCTACTTGTCATTGAAATACAAACATTTGTTTCCTGTATCCTTTTGGTGTTTTCCAATGCTTTAGAAATGCTTTGCTTGTACAATAGTGTCATGTGACCATAGCATACAATACAATAGTATATGTGAGAGCAAAATTACTTTAAAACTGATTTTTACTTAGACTTGTCTAGGTCAGTGCTACTATTACATTGCTGTGTGTAAGTGCTACTATTACACTGCTGTGTGTATAGAAGAGATATACCAGTTTAAAAAATAAGCATCTTCCAGAAAAACCCTAACATTTCTTGAATATATTTTCTCTTCTAGGAGCTATTCTTCATTAATGAAGTCTGAGAATATGTCTTCAAATCAGGTATATTCCAGGTTATTTGCTTTAATATATCCTTTAAGTGAGCTTGGTTTAAAATGATTCATTTTTGAATTCTCATTAGTGATATCCCTGATTTATATTCTTTTTATAGACTAGTTGGCATCTGTTTTATACAAGGGCTGGATTCCATTATCTTTAAGCCTCACTTATAATCTTTGCTCCTCCTTGTGGGACTTTTAAAAATGATATTATAATAAATGTCAAGAAATCTATGTACTTTTTCCATTGTTAGTGATCTTGTAGGTCCTTTTCTCTGTTTTCTCACTGTGTTTCCCTGCCTTGGTCATACAAGACTGTTTATTGTTATTATTATTATTTTTTTTTTCTGTATCTATGTGGCAGCATATTCTTTCTAAAAGTAGAGCCAGAAACAAAATTTTAAAATAAATTAAAAAAAAAAAAAAAAAAACAATAATAGTGAGAGTATTCACATTCATTTGCTACTTGGGAGTTTTTTGTTTTTTTAAGTTTTTTGATTCATAACTTCTACCCAGAACAAAGAAGAAAGCATGTTCTATATTCCAAATGTGCCAACCATACCTTTTGGAGGAGCACAATTACTAGGTAGAAGAGACACTGGACCTCAACTCAGTAGAATTAGTTTTGAATCCCAATTTTGTGACTAGCACTATTATTTGAGGCAGGTTACAGTTTTCTCTGAACTTCAGTTTCTTTGTGAGAATGGGGATCATATTTGTACTATCACATACTATGAAGCAAATATTTTGTAACATACATAGCTTGTAACTTCTTTAAACACTTGAGAAATCCCATAAGAATTGCTTTTCTCAGTATTTCTCTTGAAACTTTTAGAGATAAGGCTGTTTCATTTAATGTCTTTTGCAAAACATTGAAATTAATGCCCATAGAGCATGCATTTATAATATTGCAGATGTTTTAGTGATTTTATTTGAATATGTTTTTGATCTTTGGGTAAAATATTAGAATTATTTATGAAAAGTATTTAATGTACGGTTAATAATTTAATTCTGAAAGATTAATAATAAGGCTACTAGACTCATTTCTGCTGTTATGAAGCATTAACATCCATTTGGATTAAAGAAGTTACCATTAGAACTCCTACTTAAGGGTCTGTGTATGCCCCTGATGCTGCTTTTACACACGGTATCCATGTCAACAAGTAATACATATTTATCACTTTGGGGACCCTATGCTTGAAGTTCTCAAAACTTTCCTGCTGAAAATTTTGATATGTCCCAAGTCCAAAGTCAACATTATTTATAAAAGCTCTCTGTTATTTGTTGTATAAAGAATATTTCCGGCTGTATTTCATCAGAATCTGGCTCCCAGCTTGTGTTATGACCTTAAACATTTTCATGCCAAGCATTAGTGAATAAAAATTTTTGAACATTGTGCCAGAGTTAATCTGGAACTTTTAATATGTGTGCACAAATACCATCTGATTAGTGACAGATGTTTAAAACCACCGTGCTCAGAAATGTAATTTATAGAGCAAGGAGTTTATTCCTCATGATCTTCTTTCCTCTTCTTGTCCTCCTTATTCCCCATCCTCGTGCTTCTCTTGTGCTTCCTCCTTTGCAGGGGTTGCCAGGCTTGGTTCTTTGTACTAGGTTTGAATCTGGTTCAGGTCTCCAAGGAAGAACTAAGCCAAATTAATTACCGTCTGAAGTTGTATGGGCACAAGGAATTATTGTGCCCTTCCCACCCCCAACTCCTCTATGCCTCATCTCATAAATAGATGGAAAAAACAACAGCAACAAATCTGATTGCTATATTGAAATGATTACTGAGCTAAATAGAAGGATTTGGACATGGACCAATGGTAATTAAAAGCATCACTGAGCTCCAATTATAAGATCTAGCCTCTAAGGAATTTTTACTGATATCAGTTAAATTTCTTGAAATAAATATTTTAATCCATCAGTTTGTTTGAAGTTGGTCAATAAAAGGTTCTATAGACCTGCATTTAAGGTTGTTTTCAACCTTGGTGACATTTTTATTTCACTTTGGCACTTGAATGAACAATAAGACGTTGATTTCCTTCTCATAATTTTTCCAGAGAAAAGCTATAATCTCCCTTGGTATCTAGATGCCAAACCCTTGTATTATTCTGTGCTTTTTATATTTATATGTCCAGAGTTGTCACATGACATTATTTTTCCTATATTTTAATTAATTGTACTGATTGTGGGGATCTTAAACTAAAATCCACAGGTGATCACCAGATTTCTCAGTATTCTTGACCCTTGTTCTTCTCTGTCTAATATTTATAGAGCTTACTAAGAAGCCCCCAAATGACTGCATTAAATTTTTAGTACAAGACCTCTTTCTCTCTCCTGCATAGTCCTGTAGTGAAAACTTTGAAGAGCAGGGCCTTAAGATGGGAAAGGAGGCAAGAACCATGTACATAAAGTTAATGGGACTGAGTTCTGATAGACTGGAAATTACCTAACTCCAGTGTGAATTATCACCTCCAAAATTATCAGTTTGGACGAGTCAGGCATTATCTCAATGGTATTTTTATTTGTTCAGACTGTTCTTGGAACTCTGCTTTGGGAATTTCCTTTGGAGCTCATTTATGAGCCATACACAAGAAATTCAGCCTCACTGTTCTATAGAGACAACTCATTTTTTAAACAAAACACGTTATTCCCCAAATTGAATCATTTTCCAGATTGATCAGACTTGATTATTAATGATTTGGGTATTTCAGAGAAATCAAAGCCCCCATTACAAAACAAAAATGTGTAACCAAGGTAATATTCAAAAGCACATAATATGAGCATTAAAGGGAATTTTCAAAGAGGAATTCTAGAAATATTTTGAAAAATAATATAACAAAGCAGTAGATTTGAACTCGGCAAAGTGAAACTTCCTAACTCTAGGCAGAGAGCACTACTTACTGTGCCACCTAGTTGTACCTTATAACAATAATAGTAGCTAGCATTTATATGGTAGTTTAAGGTTTATTAAATACTTTACATGTTATCTCCTTTGAGCCTTAAAACAATTCTGAGAGCTAGATGCTATTGTTATCTCCATTTTACACATGCAGAAACTAGTGTTTAGATGAGGTTAGGTGCCCAGGGTTCCACAGCTAGTATCTGAGGGCAAGATTTGAATTAAAGTCTTTCTGACTCTAAATCCCATATTCTTCTTAACTGCTGTCATAATACTTGGAATAAAGATATATGATTTCACAAAGTAATTACTTTGAAAAGGCATAACACTCATTTGGAATAAATTCTGGTGTGTTGAATTAAAAAAATCACAGCACACCTTTGTTTAGTTGCTCAACTGGGTAATAGTTTTGATAATTTGGAGCACGCATTCACTTACAGTTATCTGATCTCTTGCCACTCTAAAAACTGGTTACTAGCCCAGTTGTAATAATTTGGAATTGATAAAGAGAGGTGATTATTTAATTTCCTATATACAACCAGGGAAGGAGGGAGGAGTATGTGAATAACACTAAAAAGTCAAAACAAAAGCAAAACAAATAAATTTTGAACTAGAAAATTTGGAAGTCTTCATTTGCAAGACTATTTTAATGATTTTACTATTCTTTTCACAGGATGGCAATGATTCAGATGAATTCATGTGAATGAAGAAAATGGACTGTGTGAATTTTTGGACAGATAGACATTTTGATTTTCAGATGTGTTCTGCATACCAAAAACCCCACCTAAAATCTACATGAATATCATTCACTTTGGAGATTTGGGAACTTGGTTCAATTTTTGTTTGTGGAAAATGATCCCATGTAATACAGTGGAGCTTGGAGACAGCAAGTGTGTAGCTTTAAGAATGAGGAAATGTTTGTACCAGAAGAACATGTCTTGGCTCCTTATGAGAGTTGGCTCTCCTTGCTCTTGGAATAGGTTTCCAAAATAACTAACTTGGGGAAGTATTTGTGTTGCTGTATTATTTCCCTGAAAAAAAATAATGCCATAGAAGACCCGCTTATTTTGCAAATTTCACCCCCGTGTATGTTTTGTATAGTAGAACGGGGTATTTGGGGGGACAATGTTTTCTCACAATCTCACCAATTAGAAATGGATATGTATGTGATTTGAAATGACAGGAACTTGGACCTGTACTTTTTTGAATGAAGACAATTAAGAAGGACTTAATTACTTTTTGTATTGCTTACCTTATTCAAGGAAAGATTTAATATGCACGTTCTGTTGTCATTTCTTATCCTATCAGTATAATGATCCTATGATCTCTTAGTCAAACCCCAGGTTCTAGCTTTTTTAAGACAAGGGAGGTCATCCATTGACCATCATAATACTATAATATTAAAAGGAACAGTCCATGATCCTTGAGATTGGGATTCATACCAACTTGCAGACATTCAACTCTGGCTACACATACAAATTCTTGGCTTTTATTGTTTCTTAACTTTTTTAGTATCTGAGACCTCAGTCTTATTTGTCCCAATTTGCTTTGATGAGGCATGCCATCCATCCAAAACACCTTTCTTGTTATTGAGTTTTTAAGTACAATGATCCCTGTCCTCTCTGAATGTACTTCAGGCTCTTTTATTTTAAAAACCCTATAGCAACCAAAGCATGATTTATAGTTATAGGGATTCACTAAGAGCAGCTAAATAACATGGTTGCAGTGGGAGGATGGTATTTTCTAAACCTTTTTCTAGGTTTGTAATCTTCATTTCAAAGGTGAGTTTTGTTTTTAGGGTTCTTATCTCCTGAATGTAGCAAGAAGCTAATGTCCACAATGCAGGTATGATACCAGAAAAAAATAGAAAATTTAAAGAGTTTTATAATCAATGGGCCAGCTTTGTTGTCTTCAAATAGTAGGATTGTTTTTTATAGTTGTAATTCCAGACTCTAGATTTCTTCCTTTGATCTGGAATAAAAGCATAAGTAGGTTCTTACAATTGGATCATCTTATGTCTAATGACTAGAGTGATTTTAGTCCTGTAAAAGAGGATAAAGAAACAATGAAAGAAAAAACAAAAACTAGTAAGTTTACTTTTTAACCTATCCCTGTCCAGACTCTCACTCTTTCACTTGCTGACCCTGTGCTCTAGGGCCAGGAAAAAGCCTTAACCTAAAAGTACTACAACTTAAAGCATTTTCAGAGGCCATTTGGCCAAATTGATTTGGAAGGCCTATTTATATGTATTTCCAAGGTGATGTGCAGAGTTGGACTTGAAAAGTTAATGTTATTCCAGACTACTGGAATCAACTTTGGAACAAGGGCTGCTAGAAAGTAATGATTTCCCATATAATCTTCTCTCTCTTCTAAACTTAGGGTTTTTACCATTAGAAAAGAATTAAATATCATCACTGATTAAGAAAATCAATGATAATTCCAAATACCTCTGGTATCATTTAAAAAATAGGGATCCTCATTCTCATCTGTCACATTTTTTTCAAGTAACATACTATGATCCAAACAATTCTGTCTTTCAACACTATCTTTGATTGTTTTCCAGTGTTATTTCCCACATCTTTCACCCAAGGAATTTTCTCTTTTTAATCTGACCTTCCAGGATTCAGAATATCTCCTACTTCCATGAGCTTTTTCCTGCTTTGTCTAGTTCTGTAATGAAAGGGCAGTCAACCAGTTTAAAATGCATATTTATGCATTTTTTTACTAGTTTGAGGAAGATCTTGAAGTTATACCCTTTAAAATTTTAAAATATTATGATTTCATTGGTGTAGACATTTCCAACATGAATTTGTCTGGCCAAAGCCTTATCTATTGACTTTCAGGTGATGAGCCTCTCTAAACTTAACAGATTTCTTTTGTAAATGAGAGAGAAAGATTCTAGGTCCATATTTAAAGCCTTTTCATCTTGAGTAGGATCTCCAGAGCTTGTCTACTGACATAGCCTTTGAGAAGTCAACATGATTTTCACAGCAGAATTAAAATTAAATTAGAACTTTCTGTAGAGGAAGATATACAGATGAGATAAGTTGTAGTTACATTGATTCATGGTGTTCATTTTGCCTGTTAAAAATATTAATCCATCTCAAAATCCCTTTTTCATTGCCTTACTAGACAGATGATCTCCCTTCTAGCTTTCATCCTTAGGGTTTAGTTTTTAGAGTGGGAGAATGGTCCAACTTCTAGTTTCTAGTCCAAGACTTGGAATATTTCAGTTCCTTTTGTTCTCAGGCCCATTCCACAAATTCAATTCAAAATTATTCTCGTTGGAACAATATATCATACTTTGTAAGATGTCCTTTGGATCCTAATTACAGAAGTTGTTTGATTATATTCTATTCTTTCTCATGTACTTAGCACTTTGCTTGGTTCCTCTGAGCCTCCAGTCTCAATCAGCACTTTTTGCATTGCCCATGAACCTTACACAACTGCCACCAGATTCACTAATATAATTGGTTGCAAGATACACTAGATACATTAGTATTTCACATTTTTTCTCCCATCTATTTCATACTTCTGCCTCCAATATTCTTCAGATTCTGAATTTACATTGAATTACATCCACCCTAGCTGGTCTAGGGTCAATTATCATGCTATAGGGATTTGTGTGTATATGATAGGGGTGGGAGGGAAGAAAGGGGTGATTACAGTGCCTTAGCAGAAGATTCATCACCCTCCAAGAACTGGCATTCTGTCCAGTGGAACCCGATGAACAGTCTGAGAATTTTCTTTGATTTCATTGGTAGGAAAATCCCCTCAATGTAGATGATAAAGGCCTTTGTTGAAATGATTCACTTTCTATTATGTTCTTTTATTGCTGCAGTCTTTAGTTCAGCAGGTCAGTTAAGCCCAAACATTTATTTTCCTCATTCAAGAAAGGTGTGAACCATATTTGAAACAAGTTAAGGCTGAGAGGATGACATTTTAGCAGCCTTGATAGCTCACCCTACTTGTACCCTCTAGTTCAAAGCTAAAACTATTCCTCTCAGTTTTCAGAAAGATGAAACTTGGTTCCCACTGTATAATGGTTAAATAAGGAAAGTTTCCAAGTTGGATTGCAAGATAAGAATTTTGAATGGTTTCTCAATTCCTCCTAATCACAGTGTCTCTTATTTTGATGGAAGCCTAGTTTTTATAGCCCAGTTTTATGACTATAATTACACTTAATTTCAACTGTCTCACAGAGAAGTGATTAGCTTATCTCTGAAGTCTGAAGATGCTTTCATGAAAGAGATTAGGCTAAACTTTATTCCAAGCTTAAAATGGAAAATCCTGGACAATAGCAACCTCAAGCCAATTTGATCATTCAGCTGAGAGGCAATTTGTTCTAATTCTTAAGTGGTATGTAAAACTCAAATAAAATCTTTGGTTTCATTAGAGCCTTGTTAGCATGTTTATGGGACTCCTTTGTACCTCATTTTCCACTCTCCAATAAAGTGAATACTCTGAAAGCAGAGTAGATCAAAACCATTTCATATAATTACAGACTTAGAAAGTTGAAAATGACCTCAGATATTCTATCTGATTAAGAGATATCTTTTCCTGATTAAGTAAGAATCTTTTCCAACAATCCTGACAAGTCATCTGCCTTCATTTCAAAACCTTCAATGAAAGGAGAACTCGCTACTTTAAGTGGTCTGTTCTACTTTCAGAAAGCCTTTCTTTATATTCATTTGAAATCAGCTTGTTTCCACTTTATTGCACCTATTAATGCCCTTTAACAATACTGATTATTCTTCTACATGAAAGTTTCAGTTACTTGAAGACAACTATACATCTTCCTTGACTTTCCTCCCGAACCTGTTAAATCTCCAAACTAAATATTGCCCCCCCCCCCCCCAACTTAAAAATTATTTTCCTTGGTATGTTTTTGTCACTTTAACTTCTAAATATATCCTTTCCTGCCCCCCCCCCCCAAGCATTCCTTATAATAAAAGATTAAACAAAGAATAAATGTTATGAGTAGCAAGTGGGATCTCTGATTCATAAAGTGTGAATAGAAAACATGTTTTGGAAGGGATTTTTACTCAAATATGGATTGAATGGGTGGGTCGTAAGCCTCTTTAAATTGTGATTCTAAAAGCTTGTTTTTTAAACAAGATGACAAGAATAGTGAATGAGGGGAATGCAATGGACCTAATGCATTTGAATTTCAGCTAAACAACTGGCAAAGGCTTTCATGAAATACATACTTGTAACCAAGATAATGGTAGCTGAATTCAGAACTGGTTGAATAAATTCATTCAAACAGTCCTCCAGCTATTTCTTGAAGACTTATGCTGAGGGAATCTTCCAAGGCTACACATTTCACTTGAGCTCTGAGGGGATACTTTTCCTTAAATCTAGGCTAACTCTGCTCCTCTGCAACTTAAGACCCATTACTCCTAGTTCTGCTGTCATGGTACACACAGAATCTAATCTCTTGGGCACATGTCAGCCATTATCAGAACTCCTTTACATTTTTTCTTCCACAGGTTAAATTCCCCAATTCTTTTAAATGATCTATGACATTCACCAGCCTGATCCCCTAAAAGTCTATTTCCATGAATTGACTACGGTGCATGGGTTATGGTTTGAGTACGTCAAGTACATTGAACTTCACAAGTCCTGGGTAGTTCTTTCTCATGGCTGTTGGTGATTGTGTTAGCTTTTAAACTATGGGTTCATTTATATGATGCTTTGAGGTTTTGTATGGAGCAAATGACCTTGTACATGGATAATCCAAGCAGTATTATGCCCATTTTGCAGATATGGAAAGAGTTCTGAGAAGGTAAGTGATCTGTCCATCATTTCAAAGTTAATAAGATTTGAATCCATATTTCTTGACTTTTAAGTCGTTTTACTTTCTGTTTTTGGATTTCATGTCACATACTTGACATTTAACTTCTTAGAGAAGTTAATTGTGTTACGTAAGTTAAATATTCTTTAAATTTTGTTTAAGTTATGGAGCAAAGTTTTTTTCCATAGATAATACAAAGGTGAACTTAGTCAACAAGATAATCAAGCATTTATTATGTACTTAATATGTGTCAGGCAATATGCCAAATATTGGGGATACAAAGAAAGCTGAAGATAGGTCCCTGCCCTCAAGTAGCTGACATTGTAATGGGGAATACAATATGCAAATAATCATGCACATACATATGAAATATTTATAAGGCAAAAGGGTCATAACCTTAGAGGAAAAAGTTGGGGCTGGGAAGGAGTTGGAAGAACCTCTTGCAGGGATTAAAGTTTGAGGAAAGCCAGAAGTCAGAGACATGTATAATAGCTTATAAACAGGTGGGAATTGAGAGAAATGGAGTTAATGTTCAAGGAAAAGCAATTGGAAAGCTAAGAAGGGACCAGGTTCTGAAAGGATTAAATATCAACAGAGAATACCATATTATGTCACTTTGGCAGCTGAACTGAAGATAGATTACAATAGGAAGACCAACTAGCAGTCTGTTCCATTAATCTAAGGAATGAGATAATGAGAGCCTGCATCAGAGTGGTAGCTGTGTGACTAGAATCAGGACCTATCTTTGACTTTCTTTATATCCCCAGTATTTGGCACATTATCTGGCACATATATTAAGTGCGTAATAAATGCTTGTTGATCAAATTGTTGACTAAGTCCACTTTTGTGTTGTCTATGAAAAAAAAAACTGCTCAGTAATTTAAACAAAATTTAAAGAATGCTTAGCCTATATAACAACTCCATTAAGTAGTTCATTATTTATTGTTATTATGTGCTATGAGTAAAAAAGGCAAAAAGACTACTACTCCCCTCAAGAAGCTCACAATCTAAGGAGGGAAACAACATGCAAACAAATATATGCAAAGCAAGCTATATGCAGGATATACATATAAATAATAAATAGTTAATTATTAACATTAAGTTAGTGAACAGATTGGGAAAGGATAGAAGATGCGATTTTAGTTGAGACTTAAAGGAAGTCAGGGAAGCCAGATAGAACTGAGAAAGCAGGGCATTCCTGCCATGGGAGACAAAATGCCCAGGTCCAAGAGATAGACTGTCTTGTTTGTGGAACATCAAAGAAATCAGTGTGTCTCTGGATCAAAAAGTGTCTGCTGAGGAGTAAGGTTTAAGAAGACTGGAAAGCTAGGAGGGGAGTGGGCTTGAGGAGCTTTGAGGGCGGAAGAGGGAGCTGAAAGGAGGTCAGCAGAGGTCGGGATAGGGTCGTCAGGCACAGAGGTGGGGATTAGATCCATGGGAACGGTGAGATCATCAAGGGAGGCAGTGTTGTGGGGCAAGGGAAGAGCCCCCAGGCCAGAACTTGAGGACCAGCCCTGGTGAGAGGTGGTCAGCATAGAAAGTACAATGAAGGAGCAGTCAGAGGGATAGCAGGAAAGCCTGGAGAGAGAGGAGGGAGATCAGCACCGGCAAAGCCTCGAGCTAAGTAAGGATTGAAAAATGGCCACTAATGTGTCAGGAGAAAGGGCCATACACGGATGTGAAGGGAGAAGAGGCAGACACCTGAGCGGAAGATTGGACTTGTGGAAGAACCACAGTATAGGGGAAGCCCATGGGGAGATGGGATCTTTGGAGGAGACTGGGTCAAAGACCGGGATTTATCCAATGACATTGTGGGTTCTGAATCATCGGAGTAAGACGTGGTAGGCTGGAAGGATGGAAGAATCATTGAGGAATGATTCCAGGCAGAACAGAAGTCAAGTGAGGGGGACCAGTGATTAGATAGTTGGCTAAATTAATTACCGAAATAGCCTTCCTATGTGGAATGAAGTTTTTACACACCTAATCTAAGTGTGAAATTTAGGAAAGACTTGGATGAATCGCCTAAAATCATTACTGCTCATATGAGCTAAGATTTAAACCTTAGTCTCTTGTATCAGTTCTAGTCTAAGTGCTTCCTTGATATAATAATAAAAGCTGAATTATATATATAGCGCTGTTCATCTTGGCCACATATATTTCATGAAAGACTTTGTCAGGTGCTAAGGTTTATAAGACTACAAATATATTTAATGTAAGTTTTATATATAATAAATAGATTTAATATAAAGTTAAATATACATTTTATACAGAATTTTTATTTATATAAATTATATGCATATAAACTTACATGCAAATTTATATAAATATGGTTTTTAAATATTTCATTTTAAGAAAATGCATCATCTCATTTGATCTTCATAACAGCCTTGTGAGGTAGATGCTATTATCTCCATTTTATAGATTGGGTAACTAAAAACAGGAGACACTGAATGATTTGCCAGAAGTCATAAAGTTATTAGGTGTTTGAGGTGGGAATTGAGTTCCGGTATCCTTGACTCTTGGGTCAGTGATTTATCCACTATACTGTCTACACCAACCACTTCATTTGGGAACATCACATAATCATCATACAGCTTTACAAAATTGATATGGTAGCAATTAGTTCTTAACACTTGAATTGCCATCTGGCCTGGTTTGGTTTAGAAGTTGTTAGATGTCTTTGAATGATGTTTTGAGGAACTTTAGTGACACAAAGCTTTGCCTTGACCTGAGCAAAAATTTGCATCTTATTGTCTTTTGCTTTCCTGGCTTGAGGAAAGCTTGAGTGAAGTTTATATTTTTGGAGGAATGAACGTTTTCCCTAGGCAATGTAATTTCCTTGAGAACAGGAACTCTCATTTTTGTTATTATATCCCAGTACCTAGAACAGTACTTCACATATAGTAATCCCTTAATACACTTTCCCTTAATGAATTCTTAAATATTATTTAACAGTTGAATGTAGGATGAAACCTAATTTTTTTAAATATAGAAAATGTTCATATTTACCCAAGTGAGTAGAGATCCAGATGGTCTCTGAGGTCCCTTATTACTTTGTAGCTATGATTCTGTTTTGTTTTGTTCATTATACACAAAGGCTCCAAGAAAGTCCAAAACCAACTAAAATACAAAAATAAATTCAGGGAATCTCAGAGCTAGAATAATCCTCAACTTGTTCCTTGGCAAGTATCTTGTCTACATCATACTCAATCCTTTGCCCTACCTGTGAACATTTATTAAAGCACTGTCCTCAGTCCCCTGCTTTTTTCTCATTACTCTATCTTAAGCAACTAAGAGAGCACCAGCCACCCTAATTTGAGATGAATTTAATTTTTTCAATCTTTATCTCTCAAACTACAACTCCTATATCCAATTATCTATAGGATATTTCCACTTGGATATAATGAGTGTGAGGTCAAGTGAAACATTTTCCCTCAAACCTACTTCCCTGATATCTTTTAGTTATATTTACCATCTCCCAGTCACTTAATGTTGAATTGGACTCAGTGTTTGTCTCTTTCTCCCCATTTGGTCGATCAGTCACCAAATCTTGTTTTTACTTTTAAAACATTTCATTATCTGTTTTTCTCTTCTGTTCCTACTGCTATCACCCAATTCAGAGGGTTGTAGGATTTAGAGCTGCACAAGTTCTTAAAAGATACCTCGCTCCAGTCTTCCTTAGGAAGATCACACCAGTGTTTTTCCTTTTGTAGAGACAATGGACATCTTTATGATTTCCTAATTGATGCTGAAGACCAGAGTTAGCTTAGTTTTTTAATCCTGACCCAATTAGAACAAAAACCCCCCAGAATGCTCTCATTAGTGCCAATTTGGCATCATCTGCATCCGCAATAAAAGGGAGTATAGAACTTGGGGAGGCTGGTACCTCCCTCCCTTCAGGACATTTTGTTGCCACAGAAGCCCCCAAACAGTTTATACTGTTTACCAAAACTACCAAGTGGGTGTCTGATTTTAAGACAGGAAAAAAATAAAAAAAAAATTAATGGCAGGGAATTCTCCAAAGTCAGTATTATTTTTTCATTTCCACATCAACCCCACCCTGTAACCACTGCAGTAAAAACATAAAGGCGAAGCTTGACATTTTATATCCTGTCCAGATGAGGCCCCAGCTGCAGGGGCTCTCTAGTACTTGGGTTTCAGCTCCAGCACTTACCTTTCCCAGAGGCATCCAGAACTTGCCTGTGTTTTCAGAAACTCTCAGACAGTAGTCCTAGGATAGTGTGGTCTTGTTGGCTTTTTGATGAGAATTCTAGAGTTAATAGTTATCATAGGATCTATGATTTTTGAAATGGTAATCAAAATATTAGATCCCGGAGGGTATCTATCTAGTCCAGCTGTGCTAAAGTTAGCCTTTACAGTGAAAAAATACCTAGGATTCAGTTCATAATATTAAGGCCATCTAAAATGTGAAGTTCTGTGTTTTATTCACAGGGGATTCGTCATATTTAGTGAATAGAGTTAGGTTTGAAGGGGAAGGGAATAAGTATTAAGTGCCTTCTATGTGCTAGGCACTGTGATAAGGACATTTTACAAATATTTAATTTGATCATTTGCATGTTTAATTTTGGGCAAGCAGCGTTTTCTTAAAAGGCTTTTGAGACAGCATACTTAGAAACAAACAAAAACAAAGTTTAAATTTAAAGAGAGTTTTAAAGTCTAATGTGATTATAAATGGGCTTTTAATTCATAATTTCATGTCTATCCTTATGTTTCCTTTCTACGTATTAAATCCTTCCTTACATCCTGCCCTTTTTATCATATTGAAAAGTTCAAAACTACTGGGTTTTTTTGATAATTGTTGACATTTCAACAATTATATATAGCACAACGTTTGCAAAATCTTTTGCATATGTGATGTGTGTATGTATTCATGTGCATGTTTATGGATATGCTAGGAAGCTGTAACTAACCACTAGCATTCCATGCTTTCTTCACTGGCATAGAAGCAGGCTATTAATTAATCAGGAAGAAAGTGTAATGGGCAGGCAGTTAGTTGGCACAGTGGATAGAGTACAAGGTCTGGAGTCAGAAAGATTCATCTTCTTGAGTTTAAATTGGGCCTTAGACACTCACTAGTTGTGTGACCCTGGGCAAATCACTGAATCCTGTTTGCCTCAGTTTTCTCATCTGTAAAACCAGCTGGAGAACGAAATGGCAAACCACTCCAGTATCCTGATGAAGAAAACCCCAAGTGGGGTCATACAGAGTCAGACACAACTGACTCTGTATTATATATATGCATATATATAATATTTTATATAATATATAATATAGCAGTCCAGTAGCTTCATTAGGTGTTTGTTGTGACTTTCCTGATGTCTTCAATATCTTTTTAGTTTAAAGAGGATACTAGTTTATAAACTCTACTTTCTCTCAATACTGCCCTGAGTGTTCCCAGGCTAATGGGCACAATATGACTGGGCCAGGTTCCATATAGATCTTAGAAAAAAGACTTAGAATATTGTAAAAAATCACTCGGTAAGGAAATCTCTAATCTCTTCATGATCACAAGGTGTCAGGTGAGATTTAAAACTGCATCTGACTGACTCTAGGTCCTGCAATCTTTTCCAACTCTCATCACTGAGATGATGGCTAAGGTCTCACTATTAATAGTCAAACAATCCATGAAGTCTTTGAAGATGGGAATATTCCCTTTGCTTCCTGGGAGATTCCTGACTCCTGAGCAGAGGTGATGTTTTGCTTTTACTCCCAGGACCCCAGAGAGACGAGAAAGATATCATTTTCACTAACGATTTTTTGAATTGGATTGTACAGAGTATCTCAAGGGGCTTTTCCAGTGTTAAATGACAAATATTAGTCTACCTGGGAGAAATAGGAAGTGAGTAAAAAGCCCAGCAGATGGCAGGAGAGAATAAGTATTGACCTCAGTCCCTGACACCATTATTCTTTCCTAGGCCTCAGTTGTATTGGTCTTCTGACTTCAAGAGATCAGAGCCATCAGTTCATTAAAGCTTTTCCCTTATTTGATGTTATATGTTTCAGATTAGAAAGGTACCTCAGAAACCATGTGGCAGGGATTCTTAATAAAAAACCATTAAGTGCCTACTATGTGCCAGGTATGTGGCTAGATGCCCTATGGTCTTTGTCTATCAATATATACATCTGATGATCAACTATGAAAGACTTGGTCCTTCTCAGTGATTCAGTGATCAAAGGCAATCCCAATAATCTTTGGAAAGAAAATGCCATCTACGTTCAGAAAGAGAACTATGGAAATTGAATGTAAACCAACATATGCTATGTTCACTTCCTTTTTCTGTTTTTTTTCTCTCTCATGTTTTTTTCCTTTTGTTCTGATTTTTCTCCTCTGACATGATTTATAAAGAAATATGTATTTGAAAAATTAATATACATCTATAAACAGAAAAAAATTAAAAATAAAAAAATTGCATCTGAGACAAGCTAGATCCAGAGATAAGCAAGAGAGGAATAAGCAAGATGGCCATAGGGAAATTTAAAAACTCTTTACTTACCAATAAACAGTTATAAAGCATCTTTTATGTGCAAAATACAGTTTTAAGCACTATGGATACAAAAAGAAGCAAAGACAGTCCCCTATGCTCAAGGAATTTATGATCTAGTGGGATTCTTAATTTTTCTTTCTGTCATTGATCCCTTTGGCAGTCTGGTATATGATTTTAAATGCATAAAAATATAGGATTATAATATAAAATACTTTATTACATCATAATATAAACATAAGATGAAATATAAATATATTTCTATATTACATAATTTCTGTATGCATAATTTACACACACACATGCACACACACACACACACACACACACACACATATATATATATATATATATATATACATATACATACAATATGATGAAAAAAAGGCTGTAATTTTACCCCCCATCTAATGTCAAGAACTCCTTCAAATCTATATCTTAACCCTAGGTTAAGAATCCCTGATTTGACCTCCTTTTCACTTAAAAAATGGAAGAAACCAAGAGTCTGGGAGGTAGAAACCTAATAAGATAAGAAGTAGAACCAAGATTCCATCTGGTTGTTCTGCCTCCCAATTGAGGGTATCTCTGGCAATTAGGTCCAAGGTGGAACAAAGGTTAGAGTGATGAGTCTGAGTTGAAAAGAACTTAGTTCAAATTTAGGCTCATTATGTATGAGCTCATTAAATCATTTAATCTTTGTCCGTGTTTCCTACTTCCCAGTGTTGTTGTGAGATCAAAGGATATAATATTTGTAAACTAACTTAACAAAGTGCCTGGCACAGCAATGATTGTCGTTCCCTTCTCTTTTCTATTTTCTGCCTTCTAAATCAATACCTTCTGATAAAATTCAGAAGGTTCATCCTAATTTTTAATTTCAATCTAAAATTTCCTTGTTTTATATGTGATCTTCCTACCAATTCCAACCTTCCTTCCTTTCCTTCCTTTCCTTCCTTCCTTCCTTCCTTTCCTTCCTTCCTTCCTTCCTTCCTTCCTTCCTTCCTTCCTTCCTTTCCTTCCTTCCTTCCTTCCTTCCTTCCTTCCTTCCTTCCTTCTTCCTTCCTTCCTTCCTTCTTCCTTCCTTCCTTCCTTCCTTCCTTCCTTCCTTCCTTCCTTTCCTTCCTTTCCTTCCTTCCTTCCTTTCCTTCCTTTCCTTCCTTCCTTTCCTTCCTTTCCTTCCTTCCTTTCCTTCCTTCCTTTCTTCCTTTCCTTCTTTCCTTCTTCTTCCTTCCTTTCTTCCTTCCTTCCTTCCTTCCTTCTTCTTCCTTTCCTTCCTTCCTTCCTTTCCCTTTCCTTCCTTCCTTCCTTCCTTCCTTCCTTTCTTCCTTTCCTTCCTTTCCTTCCTTCCTTCCTTCCTTCCTTCCTTCCTTCCTTCCTTCCTTCCTTCCTTCCTTCCTTCCTTCCTTCTCTCCCACCCTCTCAGTTTCTTTTTCAAGCCCCCGTGTGAGTACCTTCCCTTTCCAGCCCTCTTTATCCTGTTCAAGAACTTTTTTACATGTTGACTTTCCTCATTTAAAAAGGAAGGTCCTTGAAGGACAGGATAGTATTTTTGCTCTTGTTTATATTCCCATTGTTGAACAATGGGATATAGTAAATACTTAAAATTTTTCTCTGTTTCTGTTCTCTCTTTTCTTTGTTTTTGTTTGTCACTTCATTGCTTCAAAACACTCATCTTCCTGCAAGATTCTGTCAATTCTGAAACTCACATCCTTACCTCTGGGACTTCTCTGATTGGAGAGTGAACATCAGACAGCTCTTCCATGATTTTCTGTTTAATGAGGGACCAGCTTTGACATCATTTCCAACCCAATTGTAGGACTTCATCATTCTCCACTACCACCAATGGGCCTTGCTGTATACCAACTTCCTCCCTACTCCACTTTTCAGTTTTTAATGTATCTTTCCTCATTAGATTATGAGCTCTTTGAGGGGAAGGGACTGTTTTTTTCTTTATTTGTATTCATGGTCCTTAGCAAAGTGTGGTATAATAGTAGATGCTAAATAAATGTTTCTTGATTATCTGTCTCTGTCTTTCTCTGTCTCTCTCCTTCCCTCCCTCCCTCTCTCCTTCTCTGTCTCTCTCTCTCTCCCTCCTCTCTCTGTCTCTGTCTCTCTGTCTCTCTCTCCCCTCTCTCTCTGTCTCTGTCTCTTTCCCTCCCTCCCTCTCCAACTTGTTATTCAACCATCTCAGTCAAAGGTAAATTCTTTTCCTCACCCAAGAAGGCGGCAGGGACCCAGTCAATGTTACATCTCTCTGGTGAAGCCCAGGATGGTAAGATGCTTTTTGTGGACATGTAGATGTCAGGGAGCAGGTACCTCGATTAGCCAAGTGTGTTTGCTCATGTGTTATTGAGTGACCTGGTATCACTTGGTGATTTTGCTCAAACACAGGCACCCAAGACAACTGATTGAAGCCAGGCCATCCAGTGCTGAGAGGCCCTCTATCCCTGAGGGACCCAAACTCCCAGTGCCAAGGCAGAGTGTCACACTCTAAAGAGGTAGTCCCTCTTTATTCAATAGTCTTTGAGAGCTGTGACCAAAAAATTAATTGCTCATCAGTCAAGTGAGTGATGAAATTTCTCGAATCCCAGCTAAGCTGGTTTGCAAACAGCAGACATCACTGTGCTGCCCAGGTACCACTTGATTAAGGCCGCTAGGCCTATCATCCTGTGCCAATGTCTTGTGCCATTGTGGTTTGCCTCATGTTTATTGCTGTAGGGTTGCCTAACTTCTGAGTAGGGAAAATAGGCTCCCCAATTCTCTTATTCATTAACTCTTTAGAAACAATATTGATTATGGCTATTATTCCAGACAAAATTGCTACTTAATAGCAATTATAGAAGGGATTAGATCTGAAGTCTATGGTTCCCTTCAGGAAATAGGAAAAGAAAAATGGTATCCAACATACATATGAAGTAGGTATGAAATAGGTAGTTGATTCCCACAGAGAAAAGGAAATGATAAGCAAAAAGAGCAAAGAATGATTAGAACCAGAGTCTACTAACAACACTACAGTACAGTCAGTTGAGGAGTCTAATTAATGTAAGATTTTGGGGGACATAATTTGTTTTATATGGTTTACAGAGGGCAGTCTATGAAGTCTAATCTTTTTTTTGTGGTCCCTTTTTCTCTCCCCAATATTGATTCCTTCTTCTTCTAAAGCTTTTGGTATGATTGCAGTCTACCATTCAGTTGGACTCTGTATCTGCTGCCCCATTGACCCTTTGGAGGTCCTCATGGCCTTCTAAAACCCACTTCTAAAACCCTGGACTTAAGGTGATTATTTACTCCCCTTTTGTTATCTTTTGTATGATAGATGCTGTTGAAACATCTATCTGGGGAAAGAAAAAGAAGAAAATGGGCCACATCCTAACAGTAGACTTTCCTAGGTAGGATAAATGCTCTTGGCTTTATTGGGCTGGGTGGAAGACTTTAGTAAGACAATAATGGGGGAAGCTAGACAGCACATTGGATAGAAGGCTGGGCCTGAAGTCAGGAAGACATCTTCTTCGGCCTCAGATACTTACTAGCTGTGTGACTCTGAACAAGGCATTTAATCCTATTTACCTTTATTCCTCATCTATAATATGAGCTACAGAAGGAAATAGCAAACTTTTCCAGTGTCTTTGCCAAGAAAATTCCAAATGAAGTCACAAAGAGTCACACATGACTGAAAAAATGACTCGGAAATGATAAAAAGAAAACAATAACATGCAAAAAAATGACTGTCACATTTGTTTATGCAGTATAGGTCATTGCCATCAGAAGTTATAAAAGTCATATCCTTGAAGAACCTGGTTTTATCAAAGTTATGAAAAAAATGATAGAAAATGTGTAACTCATCCCTAAGGTTCAAAAATTTAGCACCTACTGATTACCCAGCAAAACATAGCATGTTAGCTAGAATTATTCATTTGAAGTTTGGTCTTTAATAACTGAATAGACAACAAATCTCTGTTCTATAAATATAGGCTTCAAAATATTGCTACTGACCTGTTATCACAACCAGAACTATTGATCCAACAGATAGCACACTTATCTACAAAAATTTATGTTTATTGTTTTTAATCGATATTGCCATACCAAATACTTATGCATTGTGGTTAATGACAGGATCCCTCTTCAATTGAATCTCCCTGTCCACTTGATGAAGGTAGAGGATGCAAGGGGAAAATAACAGAGACAATGAGATGGGTGGGTACGCCCTTTCAGATTTTGAGTGATCCATGCACCTGTAACAACAAGAAATGTTGAGTGACCTACTTGCCCATAGTTGAGAACTGGCAAAGACAATGAACCCTTTTCTCCATCTACTTACTGAGGCAGCAAACAGAAGAGAATGTGATTTTGAAAGTGAAGAAGCCAACCCTGCTAGATTTGAACCAAGTAGTCTTATGAAAACAGTCATTGATGGAGGAAGGACTCAGCTGTTAAGAGTTTGTTCTTCACCTTTTTTTGTGTGTGTGTCTCTTTTTAAACACAGTGGAGGTGAAAAAAAGGAGATTTTGTTCTTTTCCCATCTCCCATTTTTTCAATGAAAATACATGGCAGTGTCCAGTACAATAGGGTCCAGCTCTAGAGTCAAATCAGTGAGAAAAATTGATGACATGACTAGGAACCAACATCCTGCTTGGGAGATGGCAGGCCCCAGAGCTGAAACTCCTGTTGCTTCTAAATGACTAGTTCTTTATGAAAGTGAATTACAATATCTAAAGCCAGGATTTCAACTGAAACTAGAGATATAGCAAACCATGGCCAAGAATTGGAGCCTAGGAATTCTTAGCCTAGCAGTAGGTCTGGGTGACTTGCCCTGTACAGGTATCACACCCTATGAGAAATAGCTCAAGGATATTATGAAAAGCCATAGAGGTGAGAGGCTTTGGTATAGGAGATACAAGTTGCTTTGATTATATATGTTCCTTATATATTCACTTCTCTGCTTGTGAATTTTATGGGTCCACCCTTCTTGCTGATTCCATGTATTGTGGAAAGTGTACTTCAGGTTTACAGTTTAAAGATGGCTTGAGTTGAGACTGTTCTTGCTTTATCATTTCAGGAAATGGCTTTGAGTCGATTGTGTCATCCGGATGACCAGAATCATGATAAGCCGTATACTGTAATTTTAGAACTGTATATCCACAAAATACTTTGAACCTGGCAAGCAGTCTGTAAGTACATGTTGGCAGAGGTAGCCCAAAGGAATCCTACCTTCATAATCTCCAAGCACAAGGGGAAGAAAGAATTCTAAAATATACAGACCTAACATAAGAAATCAAAATCATGTGGAAATGGGATGAGAAACATGCTATTTCCAAAATCCTATTTATTACTGAAATTTCACTAAAGATGCCTCCAGTGAGTCTATAGAGAATGCCTATCCCACTTTTGAATTACAGTAATTGTAATTATTGATCCACCAATCTGCAGGAAAAAAATAAAAATTTTGTGGTTATTCAATTGTGTCTGATTCTTCATGTCCCCATTTGGGGTTTTCCTGGGGAATGATTTGCCGTTTTCTATTTATATGTGAGGAAACTGAAGCAAACAGTGTTAAGTAACTTGCCTATAGCCATCTAACTTGTAAATATTTGAAGTCTGATTTGAACTCAGGTCTTCCTGATTCCAGTCTCAGTGCACTATCCATTTTACTACCTAGTAGTAACAGGACCATTTCTGATTGAATTAATGGGAAACGTGAGATAAGAAGAATGAGATAACCACAATAATGTGAATAGCAATAAAAGCTAGCACTTTCTAGCCTCTTTTAAGGTTTGCAGAGCACTTTACCCAATGCTATTTTATCCTCCCAATCCTGGGAGAGAAATCCTTTTTTTTTTTTAATTATTATTCATTTTTAACATTCATTTTTATTTTATTTTTTATTTTCTTTTACATGACCAAACTGTTATTTTGCTGTACAAAAAGAATCAGACTCTGAAATATTGTACAATTAGCTTGTGAAGAAAATCAAAAATGCAGGTGGGCATAAATATAGGGATTGGGAATTCAATGTAATGGTTTTTAGTCATCACCCAGAGTTCTTTCTCTGGGCGTAGCTGGTTCAGTTCATTACTGCTCCATTGGAAATGATCTGGTTGATCTCATTGCTGAGGATGGCCAGGTCCATCAGAACTGGTCATCATATAGTATTGTTGTTGAAGTATATAATGATCACCTGGTCCTGCTCATTTCACTCAGCATCAGTTCGTGTAAGTCTCTCCAGGCCTTTTTGAAATCATCCTGTTGGTCATTTCTTACAGTGCAATAATATTCCATAATATTCATATACCACAATTTATTCAGCCATTCTTCAACTGATGGGCATCCACTCATTTTCCAGTTTCTAGCCACTACAAAGAGGGCTGCCACAAACATTCGTGCACATACAGGTCCCTTTCCCTTCTTTATGATCTCTTTGGGATATAAGCCCAGTAGTAACACTGCTGGATCAAAGGGTATGCACAGTTTGATAACTTTTTGAGCATAGTTTCAAATTGCTCTCCAGAATGGTTGGATTCGTTCACAACTCCACCAACAATGCATCAATGTGGGAGAGAAATCCTACTATTATCTCCATTTTACAGATGAACCAATGAAGACAGTTAAATGAATTACCCAGAATCACATAGCTAGAAAATATCTAAGGCCTAATTTGAACATGTCTTTCTGAGTTGATGACCAGTGAATTATATACTGTACCATCTACTTGCCTCTGATAAATTCAGTGATTCACAACAACTCTAATAAATAGTACAAGTATAACTCTCAAAAAAAGGTGAGATGAGCAAATTTAGAAAATCTATTCTTGAACATTCACATACACTATTTGTGCCTGACCTATGATAGTGTTCTGAACTCATATTGATCTGATCAGCCACAGTCAGGCACAGTGTAACTTGACTCTGACATAGTGATATTTTGGTCCTTTTTGAGAACCAAGGACAATATCCAACAAATAAAATTATCCCCATTTAACAGAAAGGGCATTCAGGGTTAACATTGTCAAGAGACTTGATTACAGTCACACCACTGTTAAATATAAGAGTTGAAACTCAAACTTAGGGGCTCAGTCTTTTAAGTCAATCAATCAATCAAATATTTATTCAGTGTCACTGAATATCAGCCATTTCCAGACACTGTGTTAGGTACTAAGGATTCAAGGATGGTCCCTTTTTTCAAGGAGCTGACATTCTTTCTGGGGAGACAACATGATTATGTGTAAATAACAACAAAATAAAAATGAGGTAGTTTTGGAGAAAGATCTTAGACATTTGGGGGAGGGATTGGGGAAATACTCCCATAGTAGGGAACCTTGGATCTGAACTCTGAAGGAAATTAGGCATTCTAAGAATCATTGATGGAAAGAGAGTAATCCAGGCATAGAGGGACAGCCTGTACAAAAGCAATCTGGCACAAGGGACAGTGAGAGGGTCAACCTAGCTCAATGCTGACGCACATAAAAGGGGGTAATTGTGTATTAACTGGAAAGGTAGGATGGGAGTACCTTGTGAAGTGCTTTGAAAGTCAAATTGAGGAGTTTATGTTTGATCCTGGATTTGGTGGGGAACCACTAGAGCTTATTAAGCAGGAGAATGATATATATGGTCACACTGGTGCTTAAGAAAATCAGTGCTTGAGAAAATTAGCAGGTGGAGAAGCTAGAAAGATCAGCACACCCATACATCTTCAGTGAGTAAGGCCTAAAAATTAAAGGATCCCACAACCTTAGAAAGGGTTATTTTCTTAAGAAGTAGTGTGAGATAGGAAAATTAGCATTGTGGTTGTTTTTAAAGTTTTATTGATGCTCTTTAAAAAATTCCCAAAACACTGTTTTTTTTCCCCTAATGATTGACCTTCCCAACAAAATTTTCTCTGGTAATAGAGAAACAAATCAAATCAAATGATTGCCCAAATTTGAAAAAATATGCTTCAGTCTGTACTTCTATACCAGTACTACTGTGCTGAGAAGTGGGAGGTATCCTTTACTTTCTGTCATTAGAGTTGAAGCCAGAAACTCCAAAGTATGCATGCTCTTGGTTCTGATCCTTGAGATTTATGACAACTTAAAACCTCCCTCTATGGACTCAAGTTTGCTCTTCTGTCAAATGGGGATAATTCATAATGCACTACTTCCCTCACAGAATTATTGTAAAGAAAGGACTTTGCATATCTTAAAACACTATATAATAATCTTTTTTGGAAGATATTTTTGGAGGCAATCAAGGTTAAGTATCTCTCACCCAGGGCCACACAGCTAGTAGGTATCTGTGGCAAGATTTGAACTCAGTTTCTCCTGACTCCAGGGCCAGTGCCCTATCCACTTTACCATCTAGCTAACCCACTTTATAATATTCTTTTAAAAAAGTTTATTTTCCCCAGTTACATGCAAAACAACATTTTTTGGGATTATGCACATACATTCAGTTTTTACATATTTCTGTATGCATCACATTAGGAGAGAAAAATCAGAATAAAAGGGAAAAAACCATGAGGAAAAAAAAAAGCAGAAGAAAAAATAGCATGTATTGATTTACATTCAGTCTCCAGAGTTCTCTCTCTGGGTGCAGATGGCATTTTGCATCCAAAATTTATTGGGATTGCCTTGGATCACTGAGCTGCTGAGAAGAACCAAATTTATTATAGTTGATCATTGTACAATCTTGCTGTTGTACGTTGCTATGTACAATGTTTCTCTGGTTCTGCTTGTTTCACTCAGCATCAGTTCATAGAAATCTTTCCAGGCCTTTTAAAAATCAGCCTGTTCATTTTTTTTTATAGAACAATAACATTCCATTACTTTCATATGCTGTAACTTATTCAGCCATTCCCCAACTGATGGGCATCTACTCATTTCCAATTCTTTGCTGCTACAAAAAGAGCTGCTATAAATATTTTTGCACATGTGGATACTTTTCCCTCTTTTATGGTTTCTTTGAGACACAAACCCAGTAGTAGCACTCTACAATATTCCAATAACAATATCTAGTCTTGATATAAATTCAATATATTTATAAATAAAAGGATTAATATTGCAAAACACTTTACACATTGTCTCATTTTATCCTCACAACAACTCTGGGAAGTGCCCATTTTATCCCTTAATTGCTATAAATGTGATGTAGTATTCTTTCCTTCCACATTTTTGGGGTGAGAATTTGTCAGTGATTGGTAAAAATTAAAATGGAGATGTTACAGAGGAAATCCAGAAGAGGGAGTATCTGCCTCTCTAGAAATAGGGCTTGGTACAATTAGAACAGACACAGAGACAGAGTTGTTGAATTAGAATGTGAGAACAGTAGCCTTAACCATGATTTCTGTTTCTTGATGAAGAAAATGAATATATTGAGGAAGTCTGCATTTATAACTGGACTTGGGGACAAAGAGATGTCCCAAGTAAAGATCAGCGGCTTTGTCACTCTGAGCCAGAGCTGGAGATCTTTCTAGGGTCATGTGTTTTAAAGGTAAAATGGACTTTTAGAGATTGCTTAGTTCAATTCCTCACAATAGACTCACTTATTACTTGCCAAGAAAGGCTAGATGTCCATTTTCTTCAGTTCTTGTCTGATTTTGGCACTTGGACCCTACCACGACTCCCTCTTCTCTTCTCAAGAAGGGAGGACATCCATCACTCATGTCTCATAGATTTCTGGCCCAACTAGATATTTAGAAGTAGGGATGTACTAGAGCCTTCTGGTACTGGTGAGAGAATGCCAGTTGGTAAATTTCCACCTCAGCAATAGATGCTGCAAACCAAGACTTGATTATTCTTACACTGTCTAGACTTGAAAAAATGATGGAGAACGTATTACTAGTTCAGATTAAACTTAAATAATAATGCACTTTTTTTGGGAAAGCAGGTTAAACCTTTACCAGCATTCCCCCAAAAGCTGGCAACAGATGCAGGATTAGTTGTGGGTTTGTAGATGGGGAATGAGAAAATGAACATTAATCAGACAAAGCCTTTGGGGATCTGAACAGCAGAATTAAGGCATTGAAGTATAGGTCAGGCAGATCTTCCAGCTTGCATTTACTGAGAGCCAGAGGATCTGAGAGCTCATCCCAGTGTTACAGATCATTGATAGTCTATATGACTGGCTCCTCTTAATTTTAATTAAATAGGGTACATGGTTTCTCACAGTAAAGACTTTAGAAATCCATTTAGAAATCCAGACAGTGTTAAGAGTTAGAGGACTATGGTTCCCTCAGCCAGTTGTATTGAGAGCCTGAATGCAAATATCATCATTATCATCATAGAAAACATTTGTATAGTATCTACTAGGTGCCAGGTACCATGCTCAGTGCTTTACAGAATAATTATCTCATTTGATTCTCCCAACCACCCTGGGAAGTAGGTGCTCTTATTATTCCTATTTTACAGATGAGAAAACTCAGGTCAACAGAGGTGAACTGATTTGTCCACATAACTAGAAAGTATCAGAGGCCAATTTGCACTTGGATCTTCCTGACTCCATGTCTGGGCTCTATCTACTTGGTCATTTATGTTGTGTTTTAGGTTCTGCAGCTTCAGAATGAAGATTTTCATTTTTGTCAAGTGTCCTAGAATTAATTCCAAACTTAGTTTTGCCATTACTTCCCTTAGCCCAACCCCTTCCTGCTCCCCACCTCATATTTGCTTGGAGTCTTTTTGAATTTAGAATGCGAATGCCCAGAGGGTGTCCCCTTAGATGATCTTTGTATGGCAATGGAAATACCCTTTGGGATATGAGTGACATTTAAGCCTAATGTCTAACTACCTGTATACCTGTAGGGATCTAGCCTGGGGTAGCTTTGAAAGGAGAAGGCTGAGAAAAAAATGGTCCTGAAATAAGTACAGGAACTACTTTGAAATGAAAAAGAAATCCATTTCTCTCCTCCATGGATTTCTAAAGTCTTTACTGTGAGAAACCATGTACCCTATTTAATTAAAATTAAGAGGAGCCAGTCATATAGACTATCAATGATCTGTAACACTGGGATGAGCTCTCAGATCCTCTGGCTCTCAGCTTTGCCTCAAGGATACCACAATGGTATCCTTAAAGAGCATCTGATGATGTCACTGCCTTGCCCAAGAACCCACAGAAGCTCTCCAATGTCCCTAGGGGGAAAAAAAAAGCTCTTTAGCCTAGCATTTAAACCCCTTCTTAATCTGGCTCCAGCTTGACTTTCAAGTTTATTTTCTATTCTTCCTATCCTTATACTCTATATTCCAACAAAACTAGACTGTTCACTATTTCCCAAATTAAATATTTTATATTTTACCCGCACAAAGCTATTCCCATTGCTTGAAATTCATTCCTTCCCCTCATCTTTCCCTTTTAGAATCTTAGTTTTTAATACGTTACCTTCTCCCTGAAGTTTTTCCTGATCCTCTCAGAGCTCCCTTTCCTTTTCTTGAATTATCATATACAGGGTGTCCCAAAAGATTTAGTGCAGTTTTAAGCTTTAATACAGGGTAGTACTAAGTGTTAAGGTATTAAAACTCAAAACGGCACCAATACTTTTGGGACACCTTTGTTACCTATTTTCACATTATATTTATTCCTTCTTTTATTCAATCATTCATTTAATTAATTAATTAAATTATTTATTTATGGATGACTGTGCACTCGATGCAGCCTCTGAAGCTGAGATGCAACAAAGTATGGATCGATTTCCTGCTGCTTGTGCTAATTGTGGCCCAACAGTTGACACCGATCAGTTGCTGGTCCTCGGGCAGCCAGCACCACACCGCCCATATGTGGAGCGGTCAGTTACAGTCAATGAAAGCTCTGAGTGCGGCGGCCGCGCCCTCCTCCCTCGGCAGGGGACCTCCCAGCGACGGCCGCCTGGAGATGAAACTGACGCGCGCAGCGCCGGGGCCGCTCGGTGCTCGCAGCCTCTGCACCCAGGTCTGGGCCTGACCGCCCGCTGAAGGTCTGCAGAGCCGCGTGCGGACCTCCCCGAGGGACGTCTGGGAGACCCGGGCGCGGAGCGGCGCCGCGCGGGGAAACCGAATCGCCTCCGTTCCCCTTGTCCTAGGAAGCTCCCCCGCGGAGGAGATAGCGGACGCCGAGCTCCTTCTCCCCGGCAGAGAGCGCCGCCCTGCTGGGGGGGTTCGGAGGCCAAAGGCACGCTTGCCCCAAAGCCTGTTTTATGGAGAACTCACACAGGGCAAGCGCCCACGCGGGGTCACAAAACGCGACCCAAGGACCCTCTTGGGGCCTAAGAATTTCAGAATCAGTTGTATGGGGGGCGCAGGGCCAGCCAGCCTGGCGGGCCCTCATCAGAGAAGGTCTGCGCTCCAGGGGCAAAGCAGAAGGGAGTTAGCCCAGAAGAGACACAGGATGCACAGAATCAGACATTCCACCCAAATGTTCACAGGGACTATTTGTGTCTTGACTGTGGCAGAGCTTTCTGAGCTAGTAGGGTCTGATCAGCCACAGCTGGACACACTCTAGCTCAACGCTAACACAGTGATGTCATTTTGGACCTCTTCGAGAACGAAGAACAGTAACAACAACAATTACACATTGTATCACACATTGCACACAGTAGGTGTTTAATAAATGCTTGTTGAATTGGAAAAGGCTGATTCTGCTAGACAGTGACATGACTTTCCAATTAGTAGATCTTTTCAACTCATCACTGGTAAAGACACAAGTCTAAGCACCTGATTTAATTTCCAGTTTTGCCTACAGGCAGAGCAGAGAGATAAAGAGCTGTACTCAGATCCTGGCTTCCTAGTAATCAGATTCTGGCATCCTGTACCTCTGGATCAAGTCAAGGGCAGGGGAATTGTAGATGAAAACTCAAACAATTTGAAATATTAAACATAAGAGTGATAGCACAAGGAAAGGCAGATTGGAATGGGGGATGGAGCTGGGAAGATCTGAGTTCAAATTATGCTTGGGACATATCCAACCTAGGGGAATCATTTAGCCTTTTCTGAGGACAGGACAAGAGTCAATTGGATAGAATGGCAAAAGGCAAACTTTGACTCAACATAAGAAATTTTAAAGGTTCAGTAGAAGAATGGGCTCTCTTAGGAAGTGGTGAATTCCCCATTGCTGGAGGTATTTAGGCAGAGGCTAAGGGATCATTTATCCCAGAAGATATAGATAGAGGAAATTCACATACCATGTAGACGATTGAAAGAGCATATTTCTTAGGTTCCTTCTAAAGCTAAAATTCTGTGACTTCATCCTTTAAGTTAGGCACAAAAAGCTCTGGGTTTTAGGTATAAAGGAGAAGAAAATAAATATTTATTTTTATTATTATTTAAAATTTTTTTCAATAATATTTTGTTTTCCAAAAACGTGTAAAGATAGTTTCTAACATTTGCTTTTGTAAAACTTCATGTTCTAAAATTTTCTCTCTCCTTCCCTAACCTCCCTTTCCCCCCAAGACAACAAGGAATCTGATAAAGTTAAACATGTGCTATTCTTCTAAACATATTTTCATATTTTTCATGTTATGCAAGAAAAATCAGACCAAAATGGGAAAAAAAAACATGTGAAAGAAGGAAAGGAACAAACAAAAACTGAAAATACTATGCTTCAATCCATATTTAGTCTCCATGTTTCTCTCTCTGCAGATGGAATTTTCCATCTCATGTCTATTAGAATTGCCTTGACTCACCTCATTGTTGAAAAGAGCTTAGTCCATCACAGTTGATCATCACATAATCATCTTGTTATTATGTACAGTGCTCTCTTGGTTCTGTTCACTTCACTCAGCATCAATTCATGTAAGTTTTTCCAGACTTTTCTGAAATCAGGTTGTTCATCATTTCTTGTAGAGCAATAATATTATGTTACATTCAAATACCATAATTTATTCAGCCATTCCCTAATTGTGGGCATCCATCCATTTTCCAGTTTCTTGCCACTACAAAGATTGGCTACAAACATTTTTGCATATGTGGGAAAATAAGCATTTATTAAACAACTGTTTTATTCCAGGCACTGAGCTGTGCTTTCTGTACAAATATTATTTTATTTGGGTCTCACAACATTGATAGGTGCTATTCCTATTTTACTGAGAAGACAGAGACAGACAAAAGTTATGTAGTTAAGTCCTGCTTTTCATAGCCATTAGAATGGCTTCAAACTCAGGCTGTCCTGAACTGGCTTAGAGCTCTGTCTGTTGTGCCACCTGCTATTGCCAGATTTTTAGTTAACCCTGCTGAGTTTGTTCGTAATCAAAATAATTCAAGTTCCAAAGTGGGCCAGCTTTGTGAGTAGGTAAAACAAGTATTATAAATAGATCTCTGGCTTTGAAATCCCAAAGATCTGAGTTCAAAGTTCTCTTTAGAATTATTAGTTGTGTGATTCTGGGCATTGGGTCACAGTACACATCTGTAAAGTTGTGGTGAATTAGAATAATAATAATAGTAGCAACAACAACAACAGCAACACTTGTCTTACAAGTTTGTTGTAAGGGACAAATGAGATAGTGCAGGAAAAGTACTTTGTGAACCTTAAAGTACTAGACTAGTAAGGTCTATCATTATAATAATAATTATTTTGTTATTATAATGTTTAAATAATTATTGTTATTATTACTGTTGTTATCCACATTTTACATATTTGCAAACTGAAGATCAAATGATCACAGGCTTACAGAACTAGAAATGGAAAATCTGTCAAATAGAGATGGTAATACCATCTACTTCAAAGGGTTGTTGTCAGAGATTCAAATGAGATATGATTATGTGTAAAAACACTCTTCAAACTTCAACACACTATTATTATTAATATATTAATTATTCATTTAATTGAATTAACCAATTGAAAAAATTGAGACCCAGAAAGTTCATTTAGGATCATAGGAACATACTTTTAGAGCAGGAAGGGACTGCAGAGGGCATCTAATCTAATTCCTTCATGGAGTTAACTAACTCTTCAATGGAGAAACCATTGAGGACCAGGTAGGTAAAAAAAAATCACACAGGTAATAAACATCCAAGTCTCACAATGATAAGATTTGAACTCAGATTTCCTGACACTGGGGCCAGTGCTCTAACTGACTGCACCACCAAAGCAGTTCTTCCATGAAATATTGCTGAATGGGCTGTCTCTTTCATCCTCCCCACCCCAAGTAGTGAAGGGAGCTCAGGGATACTGGAACATGTTCTCCCTCTTCTGAGAATTATCTCTGTTGTTGGCTGGGAGGAATTTCCTGTAGGGCTGACTATATTTACAGATTACCTGTCTTCCTGGCATCTCAGATATTCAAGGGACAGGTAATTGTTTAATTTTCCCATCATCCCCTGTGAAAAGCAAACTTCTTTTGGGAAGGAAGAAAATAAGATTGAGACAGTAAAGTTCATGGATGAGGAAACTTGGGCCCCTGAGGGAAACATTAACCAAAGTCATCCGGGTAGTTTATGGCAGAGAGGTTTGGAAGGGAGGTTTCCTATTTTTCAGCTTAATTCCTTTTCCTCTACCCCAGAGCACCAACCAAAGCCAATAGCTTAGTCAAGATCAGAGCCAGAGACTACAATCCAGGAATCATCATTCCCACTCCAGTAGTCTGCTCCACTGGGCCTTAGCCCTAAGCTTTCCAGTATGGATGGCCCACCCTCAAGAGAGGTGCAAAGACCAGCTCACTCTGGTCCTGCCACATCATGGGTGATGACATGAAAGGAAATAGTAGAAACCTGAAACCAATCCTTGAAACAAGGGCTTACTTCCTCCTTATTGTCTCTGGCTCAGGACCAACCTTCATAAATAGATGGTGTTAGGCAGGTCATGGGCAGAATGATTTAAGATGTTCAGGTATTCTAATCTGCCATTCTAGTAGAACCTGGGCAAATGACAGGAGAATTAAGTTTATGCCAGGGTAGGATCAGAGCCTTTGGATCGCAAAGCCCTATATAAAAAAAGATCCAAGGACTCAGAGACCCCAGAATATCCTGATATCATATCTGAGGAGGTCACTGCTGAAGGAAGGAATAGGGTAGGGTAGGGACTGGCAGAGAAGAGAACCTAAGCGGAATCATAGTCCTGCCTTCTGATACCTTCCTATTTTAATTAATTATTGCTAATTATGTACTAAGCTTGGTTTTCTCTACTTGCAGAAGTTGTTGTTTGTCCTTCCTTCTCTAAGAGGACTGTGACATCAGGGAGGGATGCCATGACATTTCTTCCTTCCTTCCTTCCTTCCTTCCTTCCTTCCTTCCTTCCTTCCTTCCTTCCTTCCTTCCTTCTTTTCTTCCTTCCTTCCTTCTTACCATCCTTCTTTCCTCCTTCCTTCCTTCTTTTCCCTTTACCTTCCTATATGATCATGTTAAAATCATGTTGTGAAAGAAAAATCAGAACAAAAGGGAAAAGCCACAAGACAGAAAAAAAAAACAACAAAAAAAAAGTGAAAATAGTATGCTTTGAACTGCATTCAGACTGTAGTTCTTTCTCTTGATATAGATAGCATGTTCCATCATGAATCTTTTGTAGTAGTCTTGGTTCATTGTGTGGTGAAAAGAGTTGTCTATCATAGTTGATCATTGCATAATATTGTTGCTACCGTGTACAATGTTCTCCTACTTCTGCTTATTTCACTTTGCATCAGTTCATATAAGTCTTTCCAGATTTTTCTGAAATCTGTCTGCTCATCATTTCTTATAGCACAAAAATATTCCATCATGATTGCATACCCTAACTTGTTCAGCCATTCCCTAGTTAATGGGCATCCCCTCAATTTCCAATTCTTTGCTACCACAAAAAGAGCTGTTATAAATAATTTTGCATATGTGTGTCCTTTTCCATTTCAGTTGCTCTTGTTGAAAAAAGCTGCATGTAGGTCTCTCAACTCTCCCCAAGTATTGTCAGCTTCAGTGTTCAGGGTGGGAATACTCATGACAAAGAATGCTGTTATGTGAGAAAATTTTTGAGAAACATTAAACTAATGTTTAACTAAGGATACAAATGTGTTTTAGGAAAGCTTGGAAATATTCTGGTCCAGCCAGCTTTTCATTTTATGCAGATGAGAAAACTAAGTTCCAGATAAACTTATATGCCATATATTAGGTATATGAACATATACGTCATATATTAAGTTATTGGCAAAGGAAGGCTTACCAGGACATGATTCTTTTTTCCCTCAATTAGCAAGCATTTATTAAATGCTTACCATGTACCATGTGCCAAAATATCTTTGTCTATCTCATCTTCAATATACTATTATTCCACATCTCTCTGCCTTGAAGTCTCTTCCATGTGGTCTTCAAGTTTTCACCTAAGTTTATAACCTTAATTTTTTAATAATAGCTTTTTATTTTCAAAATATGCAAAGATAGTTTTCAACATTCACCGCAGCAAAAGCTTGTGTTCCCAATTTTTCTCCCTCCTTTCCCTCCACCCTTTTCCCTAGGCAGTAGATAATCCAATAAACGTTAACATGTGCAATTCTTCTATATACATTTCCACAATTATTATGCTGCACAAGAAAAATCAGATCAGAAAGGAAAAAAATGAGAAAGAAAACAAAAAACAAGCAAACAACAACAAAAAGTTGAAAATACTATGTTGTAATCCACACTCAGTTCCATAGTCCTCTCTCTGGATGCAGATGGCTTTCTCCATCAAAAGTTCATTGGAACTGGTTTGAATCACCTCACTGAGTCAACAAGTATTTATTAAATGCTTGCTATGTGCCAGGTACAGGTATTATAGGTATACAACTAGGAAATGCAAAGATAAAAGTGAGAGTTCGTGCCCTCAAGGAACTTGCATTCTAATGAGGGAGATATCATATTCATGTATAGAGATATATAAAAATAGACACAAAATAAAGGTAATTATTATTGTTTTTTTGATGAGGTGCTAGCTGCTGAGTGGATTAGGAAAGGTTTTCTGTAGAAGTTGTAGAGCTGAGTTTTGAAGGAAACCAAAGATTGCAAAAAGGGAAGTTAAGGAGAGGAGAGAACCTTAGAGCCATGGGAGAAAAAAGCCACAAAGAGCATCCAAAGCAAAAAAGAGTTGGGACATGGAATCTAGTATGTATTAAGCAAAAAGGCCAGGTTAGCTTGATTTTGGAGAGTATGAAAATGGGGAGTAAGATATAATAATAAAATTGTGGAGGTAAGTTCTTTTAAAATATGAATGTAGCCTAGGTTTCATGCCTAAGGCATTTTGCAAGGTGATACTTTGGCATGACTTCTAATTTGGTGGAGATAATGACTGATGCCTTCATGATGGGGGAAGTTAGTGGGAGAGCTTTGGAGAAGAGAGATCTTCATTTCTGCTTTGAGAGACATACATATAGTTCCAAAGTTTCTTAAAAGAGACCCCCAAGAGAGAGAAAAAGAAATTTATAGCTTGCCTCCTTAGCGGTATTGGGGAATTTCTCCTTGGGTAAGATCATTTACTCATTTACTTAAGGTATTTCCTGGAATATTTCAATTTGCAGAATTTTTCCAATTTGTTAGTTATCTGAATGGATAGATAGGTTTACATGGTTTTCATTTTTTGATGACCTTTTGTGTAACTAGCATTTGAGGTTTGGATTTAAGCTTTTGGTCATTCTTTTTCCTTTAAAGAATAATGATCAGGGAAGATAGTAGCTTTGTTGCTTTTGAACTTCAAAAAATCATATTTCTAGATCAGCAATCTTTAGGGAAGCAGATAGATAAAATTCCATTTTAGTGACCCTTTTTTCTCAGAGAATGGTATAGTGACTAGCCTTGTGGTGTCTCTGGAAAAGGCAGGATTCCAGAATGATTCCTTGCAACCTACATTTGGACAACTCATATGTACATACACATCTTACACTGGCAACACAGTCCCTATATAAAGATTAAGGTTTGGTACTAACATTCACATATCAATCAAGTCATATAGCCTCTAGGGGAGATAGCAATAATTTTAAGATTCCCCTGACCTTAGGATGCTTCTGTTCTAACAATCTGTCAGTGATTCTAATCTTCTGGCTTTGCAATCTGATCCTGAGGCCCTCTGATCTAAGAATGCTATTGTTCTGTCAATGATTATAAAAGTCCCCTGGTCTAGGAATATAATATTTCTTCCTTTAGATTTTAGGGAAGATATATCTGTCAATGATTTTTAAGTTTTTTGGCCTTATAATAGTCCTACAAACATTACTGTCTGTTAACCAGTGATAACCAAATTCTTTAGAGCTCTCCTTGGTTCTACCCGTAGGCCATAAAATTAGCATATTTATAGCATGAAGAACTGTCTCTTCTAGCTTGTTTCTTTGCTAAAATCTGTGTACTTTAGCCTGTTTCAATTGGTGTTAAAATTGCAATAAACTTTACTGCTTCACTTGGATATGGGTTCAAGCCTGCAAATTCTTTTGAGACATATCATGACACTCGTCTGTGACCCCAACCTTTTGGGGTCCCTTCCCAACTTCAACATTATGAAGGATCATATTAGAATAATATATAAAGAGGAAAAGTCTCAAAGGACTTTCAAAGGAAAGTCAGAGGCCATCTAATCCAATCTCCTATTTTACAGAGGAGGATCTAGGGAAGTTAAGTGATTTTTTTTTGAAGGTCACACAGACATACTGACCAAGGGCAGGACTGATGGTATTTATTTCCTCTGATTCCAGGGCCAATATTTATTCTACCATACCATGCTATCCTCTAACACTCAGTGACTCTTGGTGGCTTTAAGAACATGAGTTCTGATGACTTCAGGTGAAAGAGAAAGACTTTGTTTTGGATCATTGGGCACTTTGGGGGAAGCCTACAACTTCTTTTCTCAATCTTTGTGCCTTCTCTCTCAAATCAAAACAACACACAGCTCTTCCATGGCTTTTGTTTAAAAAGGGCTTATCAGGATATACTACAGGGAAATTAAACAGGGAATAAGAGAGCCAATTAAAATTTTATAAACTTATAATGTTCTGGTAGCTCATCTTAATCTTTTATTTTGAACTCTTTTGAGAACTATGCCTTAGTCTCTCATAGTTTCCCCTTGCTCTTGTCTGATTCCTCTCTTTTCTAGGCTTTTCTGAGATTTCAGAGCTAAAGATATCCAATTCTCTCCTACCTTTCTAACCCAGGATTCATGTGCTCTCAGGCACAAGAGACCCAAGAGAGTCATAGATTTCCTTCCCCATTTTCTACTTTAGGTATGTCCAGTAACAGTTTAGTGTGATTTGAAAAATCCCATTTAGTTGCTTCAAGAAGATTTTTTTTTTTGGATTTGAGTAATCATTAGAGAGAAACTGAAATCTCTTGTTAAATAAAATATACCAACTTCTGAGGAAGCTAGGTTGTATGGTGGGTAGGCACTGGGCTTGGAATCAGGTTCATCTTTATGAGCTCATCTTTATGAGTTCAAACCTGGCCTTAGACACTTACTAGCTGTGGGATAGCAAGTCAATTAACCTTGTTTATCTCAGTTGTCTCATCTGTAAAATGAACTGGAGAAGGAACTATCAAAGTACTCCAAGTATTCCTGCCAAGAAAACTCCAAATGGGGTTACAAAGAGTCAGACAAAATTGAATAACAACACTCAAAAAAGGAACACCTCCCCTCATTTACCGCTTCAGATATCAGAAAAATAAAAGGCATTGGAGATCTAGAACTGGATCTTGGTAACTGGAACACTCAATTACAGAGTGATGATGGTTTGCTTTGAATCTTTGGGAAGACAAGACTCCAGGGAAGTGGTACCCAAAAAGGAATAGTCATGGCAATACTAGAATGGCACTTGGTGAGATATATGGTTATAGCATGGCATAGTGGAAATTAGGTTGGATTTGAGGTTAAGAGAACTGGGTTTCAATCCCAATTCAGCTCTGTCTCTTACTACCTGTATGACCTTTAAATCATCATAGAACCTACTTCATTTGTTTAGGCTCAATTCCTCATCATCAAATCAGAGGGCTGGACCAAATGGCTTATAAAAGCCTCTCCTAGCTCTAACTTTTATGACTCTTCCTCCTTTCCACTGTACAACCTATATAATCTCATGGTTCCAGTCATAGATGCAGACAACCATGTGGAAGCTTGGGGAAGTGATTTCCAATCATGTATAAGACATTACAGCCAGGAGAAAGTCTCACACTTTTGGACAAGAATTCAGATCCTGGTCCTTTTGATTTCTCCGTGCCTAAAACGAAACATTATTTCTCTCTTGAATAATCACTTCCTCCTTTTTGTAAATAATATAGTACCTAGAGAAACAGCAGTTAGATTAAATTGACCTAGCCGATAAAAATGATTCAAATATTTAAATAGATATTAGAAAAGTAACTTTGTAACTCTATAGAACATAACAATCTTTGTGCAGCATGATTACTCTTACCTAGTGTTCCAGAGCAGGCAGACCACATTTTTAGTCTCAGGCTTTAGGAAGTAGCCCTAGAAAATTATAGTGTTTCTCTTCTAAAATGATTGGTTTGAGACCCCACCACTAGTATTCCTCCCATTGTTAGGGACCAGTGTTTATCAAACCAGTTTATTTAGCCACTTAACATTTATTGGTTTTTACAAAGGAATTATTGTTGACATCGAGTCATTTCAAATAGTGTCCAACTCTTTGTGACACCATTTGGGATTTTCTTGGCAAAGATACTGGAGTGATTTGTCATTTCCTTCTCCAGCTCATTTTACATGCTGAAGAAACTGAGACAAGCAGAGTAAAGTGACTTGCCCAGGGTCACACAGCCAGTAAGTGTCTGAGGCCATATTTAAATTCAGGTCTTCCTGATTCCAAGCCCAGCATTCTATTTATTTTTTATCATCTATCTATTATCTATTTGAATTAAATAATTATAAAAGGATTTCTAATTCAAATATATAGCAAAAAACAAATGTAATGATGTTTTGTTCCCCCATACCTCTTTTGGGGGGAATAATCTTGTCAACATTGCCTTAGTCTAAGTCAGTGATAGGAAGGAGCAAGTTCAAACTTTAGCTCAGTTCTCACAAGTTAATGCCCAAAGTTGTGGATGAATCCTCAGCTCTCACTAAGCTGGATTCACAAGCTTAATTTTTCCTCTTTTGAGTGATGATTCTGGCCAGCTATAAATCAAGCTTCTGGAAATCTGGAGTGCCGAAGCTCTCTCTAAAACTTTCAAACCTAAGTCTCAGAGAATCTATTCCCTTCACCTAGAATGGAAAAGAGCCAAAGACTGAGACGTCCTTTTTTGTGTCCTATGACCTCAAGAGGGAAGGTCTTACAGCTTTCCTTACAGCATAGTCTCTTATCATCTTTCATAAATTAAAGAATAATTGATTTTTCAAGAGTAAATGAGGCAGTATAATATAGTAGTATTCATAAAACAATGTGGTACAGGCTAAGAAATATAACCACTAAGAAATATGACATAATTAAATACACAGTACATGGTAATAAATGATCATACTAATCTAGTGTTTGATAAATGCAAAAATCTAAGCTTTTGGTACAAGAACTCATTGTTTGATAAAAAAAACTGCTGGCAAAACTGGAAAACAGTTTGGCAGAAACTAGATTTAAACCAACAACTCGTCCTTCTATAAAAATAAGATCAAAATGGGTACATGATTTAGCAATACCATAAGCACCTTAGGGGAGCATGCAATAATTTATCTGTCAGGTCTATGGAGAAGGAAAGAATTTAAATAAATCAGAAATAGAGATATTTCTCTAAAAATATTATTTATAAGCTCCCAAAAGCAAAAATGATTTTGATTACATTAAATTTAATAGTTTTTGTACAAATGAAACCAATTTAGCCAAGGTTAGGAGGAAAACAGAAAATTGGGAGAAAATCTTTATAGACAGTTTCTCAGAAAAAAAATCTTATATCTCAAATATATAATGAACTTTGTCAAATTTATAAGAATATAAGTTATTTTCCAATTGATATGTGGTCAAAGCATAGGAACAGACAGTTTTCAGATGAAGAAATCAAAGCCACGGGTTCATGATCTAGGCATAAAGAATGAGATTATAAATAAATTGGAAGGGCATAGAATAGTTTACCTCTCAGACCTTTGGAAGAGGAAGGTATTTATGACCAAAGAAGAACTAGAGATCACTATCGACTACAAAATAGAAAATTTTGATTATATCAAATTGAAAAGTTTTTGTACAAACAAAACTAATGCAGGCAAGATTAGAAGGGAAACAATAAACTGGGAAAACATTTTTATAGTCAAAGGTTCTGGTAAAGGCCTCATTTCCAAAATATATAGAGAATTGACTCTAATTTATAAGAAATCAAGCCATTCTCCAATTGATAAATGATCAAAGGATATGAACAGACAATTCTCAGACAAAGAAATGGAAACTATTTCTAGCCATATGGAAAATGCTCCAAATCATTATTAATCAGAGAAATGCAAATTAAGACAACTCTGAGATACCACTACACACCTGTCAGATTGGCTAGAATGACGGGAAAGACAACGTGGAATGTTGGAGGGGATGTGGGAAAACAGGGACACTGATACATTGTTGGTGGAATTGTGAACACATCCAGCCATTCTGGAGAGCAATTTTGGAACTATGCTCAAAAAATTACCAAACTGTGCATACCCTTTGATCTAGCAGTGTTTCTACTGGGCTTATATCCCAAAGAGATACTAAAGAAGGGAAAGGGATCTGTATGTGCCAAAATGTTTGTGGCAGCCCTGTTTGTAATGGCTAGAAGCTGGAAAATGAATGGATGCCCATCAAGTGGAGAATGGTTGAGTAAATTTTGGTATATGAATGTTATGGAATATTATTGTTCTGTAAGAAATGACCAGCAGGATGAATACAGAAAGGCTTGGCAAGACTTACATGAACTGATGCTGAGTGAAATGAGCAGAACCAGGAGATCATTATATACCTCAACAACGATACTGTATGAGGATGTATTCTGATGGAAGTGGATTTCTTCGACAAAGAGAAGATCTAACTCAGTTTCAATTGATCAAGGATGGACAGAAGCAGTTACACCGAAAGAAAGAACACTGGGAAATGAATGTAAACTGCTTGCATTTTCGTTTTTCCTCCCGGGTTATTTATACCTTCTGAATCCAATTCTCTCTGAGCAACAAGAGAACTGTTCGATTCTGCACACATATATTATATCTAAGATCTACTATAATTCTATTTAACATGTATAGGACTGTTTGCCATCTGGGGGAGAGGGTGGGGGAAGGGAGGAAAAAAATCGGAACAGAAGTGAGTGCAAGGGACAATGTTGTAAAAAATTACCCTGGCATGGGTTCTGGCAATAAAAAGTTATTAAAAAAAAAAGAAATCAAAGCCACATATAATCATCTGGAAAAATGCTCTAATTCACTATTGATTAGAGAAATGCAAATTAAAACAACTCTGAGGTACCACCTCACACCTATCTATTGATTGGTGGAATATGACAGGAAAGGACAATGATAAATATTGGAGGGGATGTAGGAAAATTAGGACAGAAGTAACGCATTATTGATGGAATTGCAAATTGATTCAATTATTCTGGAGAGCAATTTGGAACTATTTCTCCCATATTCTGAAATTGTGTATGTCTTTCAACTTAGCAATACTGTTACTAGGTCTGTGCTCTAAAGAGATAAAAAAAAAGGGGAGGGGGTGTGTGGAAAGGACAATTTGTACAAAAATATTTTTATCAGGTCTTTTTGTTGTGGGCAAAGAATTGGAAATTGAGGGAATGTTTATCAACAGCTGAACAAGATGTAATATATGATTGTAATGTAATATTATTGTGCTATAAGAAATGACGAGCAAGATTATTTCAGAAAAACCTGGAAATACTTACATGAATAGAACCAGAAAAACATTTGTACATTGTAACAGCAACATTGTACAGTGATCAACACTGACTGATTTAGCTATTCTTGGTAATATAATGATCCAAGACAATTCCAAAGGACCCATGATGAAAAATGCTATCTCCAGAAAAAGAACTGGTGGAATCTGACTACAGATTCAAGCATACTTTTTTTTTTTTTTGCTTTCCTTATAAAAATTGTTTTCTTTTAGTCTGTGTTTTCTTTCACAGCATTACTAATATGGAAGTATATTTTGCATAATTGTATAACCCATGTCATATTGCTTATCATCTTAAGGAGGGGAAAGGAAAGGGAAAAAGGAAGAAGGGGACTTGAAACTCAGAATTTTAAAAAATAATATCTTTTTATTTTCAAAATATATGCAAAGATAGTTTTCAACATGCAAAACCTTGTGTTCCAAATTTTTCTCCCTACATTTCCCTCACCACCTCCCCTAAACAGCAAGTAATCCAATATATGCTAGTATATGTACAGTTCTTTTATACATATTTCCACATTTATCATGCTGCACAAGAAAAATCAGATCAAAAAAGAAAAAAATGAGAGAGAAAAAAAAACAAGCAAGCAAACAGCAACAAAAAAAGTGACATTACTATGTTGTGGTCCACATTCAATGCCCAAAGGACTCTTTCTGCATTCTCCATCACAAGTCTATTTGAATTGGCTTAAATCACCTCATTGTTGAAAAGAGCCAATCCATCAGAGTTGATCACCATATAATCTTGTTTCTGTGTACCATGTTGTCTTGTGGAACTCAGAATTTAAAAAAATGTTAAAAATTATTTTTACATACAATTGGGAAATATGTGTGTGTATGTGTGTGTGTGACGCAAAAGAAGAGCAGCTAAAACTGGCAGACATTTCTGAATATCTCTGTGGCCAAAAATTCTCCTCTTCAACATGTAGTTGGCCAACTGGCCAATATGCATGCCTTATTAATCTTTCCAAGGAAATTCTCTTACATGACTTCACAATTCAACTGGCAACAAGTTTCCTAACCATACTAATCAGGTCTAATTCCCTTTTTTTATGAATGAGGAAACTGAAGTCCCACAAGGTTAAATAAAGGTCACAAATAAGCATCAGTGGAATTTGAACCTGGGTCCTATAATTCCAGAATCAGTGAACTTTCTGCCATACTTTGATGCTTCCAGTCCATTCTCTCTATTCTATATATTATTACAGATACTGACTCCCTATTAGTTACTGAATTTAGACATATTTTTCTTCACATACATTGGGTTGAAGCCAAATAGAAATATTTACCCTTTTTCAAATATTCCCAGTAATAATAATAGTAATAGCAATAGTAGTAGTATTTATAAAGCTCTTTATAAAGCTTCTACCTAGGATATCCTTTGCACTCATTTACTTCTCTAATCAATACACTTTTTAAAGGCTTAACTTATAAAGCCCTTCAAAGCTTTCCCTGATCGTCCCCAATTGGAAATAGTCTATTCTTCCTCTGATCCTCCTTGGTATTTTGTACCACTCTCATTGCATATTAGCATTCTATTTATTATACAATTATTTGTGAATTTATCTTGTTCTCTTAGACTATAAATTCTATGAATTTAATTCTTTTTGTGTTCTCCAAAGCACCTACCCTCATCTCTTACATGTAATAAATCAAATATTTGTTGAACAAATGAAATTTAGTCCGGAATTTCAAGCTGATTTTCATGTTACCTATCCCAGTGATTAACTATTCTATTTTTAACCCCACTAGGATTAAAAATCAAAATAAAACATCAAAATATTTTCACATGAACAACTTATATCTGTTGGTGTGCAAAGATAATTGAACTGATAAACTGTTAATAGGTCTTGGTTTTTCAGTTCCTTTTTTTTTAATCTCTAGAAGCAGAAATTACTTAGTATTAAATGCTTATACTCTATTCTCCTTGATTCTTTTCTTAGAAGATAAGCAAATTTTAGAGAAATGATGTGATCATAGGATAAATGTTTTTCCAATATGTGTACACTTTGTCCCTGGTCTGATTAGCATCAGGTACACATTAATGGATCCAGTCAACCTATAAATGGTAAAACCTTAATTTGTTTTCCCCAGTGAAACCAATTGTCTAACTGCCCTGGAGTATAAGAGATTTTGGGGGGGGGTGGTAAAGAGACTTGGGTTTCTACTAACCACTCACTTTGATTTTTGACAATAGAAACAGGTCATAACTATTTGTAACATGAAGTTGGAGTTAATAATGGAAGGATGAAGGAAAAAATATCATTACAACTTGACCTAGAAAACAAATATGTATCCCAAGTAGATCAATGACAAAATGAGATAATAAAATATTTATGGTAATAGCTTTTATAGAAAAAAAAGCCAGGAAGACAGACAACTGCAATGAATATTATCTCTTTGTAAGAAACAATGAATATGATAAATATTTGGATGCATGGCTTCCATGGATGCATAACCAGAGTAATGATTTTTAGTCACTATAACAATGTAAGTGGAAAAATACCAAAACGAGTAATTTGGAAAGCTATGAAATAATGACCAAACTTGGTTCCAAAAAAGAGCTACAAGAAAGCATTTCACCACTTTTTATATTCTTTGAAAAGGGGAGAATTTGTAGGTGAAACATTGCATATGATGTTAAGCTTTTTCAGTGAATTGATTAATTTTGCTATTCCCCCTATTCTATGCTTATAAGGGATGGCTTTCTGGAGGATGAAGAGGAGGGAGGGATATTTAGGAAAATGTTGATGACATAAAAATAAAAGATATTAAAATTATGTTTAAAAAAAGAAAACAAGGGGCAGCTAGGTGGCACAGTGGACTCCTGAAGTCAGGAGGACCTGAGTTCAAATCTGATTTCAGACATTTTTAACATTTCCTAGCTGTGTGACTCTGGACAAATCACTTAACCCCAATTGTCTCAGGGGAAAAAAAACCAAGGTGGCCTCAAGTAGAAAAAAGGGGAGAAAACCTATAGTTTGAGTGCAATAAAGACAAACATCTATTTCCCAATTTTGGCTAAGGGTTGGGACCTTTGTTTCTGGGATTTTTTGCTCTGCGAGTACAATCTCCTAGTACATTCATGATTTTTCTCCTTATCTTTGCCTTTTAAAATCTATAAATTACAAATACAATTTAAAATATGCATACACACATATATTATATTTACATATATGTATACATACACACATACACATATAATATACATATTACATATATGTAATAAAAAAGAAGAGAATCCATACAAGATTCCTCAAATGCTAGAAAATATTGAGGGAGTAGACTTTTGATTTCAGTGGCATAGGAGACAATCAATGTCTCAAAGATGAGACTTGAACCCAGGTCTTCCTGCTTCAAAGTCAGCTCATCAGGAAGTATTAGATCTGCTGCCTTTGTCTGAAGAGAAATATTTGTTAATATACTTTACATTTACAATGAAAATTTATGCCTTGATACCTATCATTTTAAGACAGGAAAATGGTTAAACTCAAAACTGAATCTTTGGACTTCTTTTCTCCCAAGGTTCACTTTGTCTTTTCTACCATCTATACTACTTTTCTCTTCCACTCTCAGTTGTTGATTCAAGCTCCATAAAAAGTTACTTGTGTAATTTAATGAACACCCTCTTGATTCTCTCTGTCAAAGACAGTATTGGAGGATGTTGCAGTTTCATTAGTAGTCTGGAAGGTGTAGTTCAAAGTTCCAGAGACTACTAAATAAGCTAACTTACATTTGCTTAATGCATTATGGTGACAAAATACTTTTTGTATATGTTCGTATTTGAATCCTCACAACCACCCTGTGAGACAGGGAGTGCAAATACAATCAATTATCGCCATGGCAAAAATTATTTTTTTAGAAAAAGGAAGTGATTTGCTCAAAGTCAAAGAATTAGTAAGTGGTTAGAGCAGAAATTAGAACTGAGATCTTCTGACCCCCAAGTCCAGTGCTATCATTTGTCCTCCCTGTCCTCTGAGGGTGTTTCAATAGAAATACTGGGAGGATCCTGAAGAGCTAAAAATGTGAAAAAAGCAAACCGAACTTTGACTTCAGGTAATATAATAAGTATATGTCTCATTAAATTGTATAGAAATGCAAATTAAAACAACTCCAAGGTACTACCTCTCTATCAGAATGGCTAATATGATAAAAAAGGAATGTTGGATGTTGAAGGGAAGATGGGAAAACTGGGACACTAATGAATTGTTGGTGGAATTGTGAACTGATCCAACCATTCTAGAGAGCCATTTGAAAGTATGCCCAAGAACTCTAAAACTGTGCATATCCTTTGATCCAGCAATACTGCTGCTAGGTCTATATTCCTGTGATATTCAAAAAAGGGGGAAAGGATCTATTTGTACAAAAATATTTATAGCAGTTCTCTTTGTGGTGGCTAAGAATTGGAAATCAAAGGAATGCCCGTCATTTGGGAAATGGCTAAACAAAATATGGCATATGATTATAATGGAATATTATTGTACCAAAAGAAAGACAAGCAGGATGATTTCAGAAAAAAAAAAAACCTGGAAGGTTTACATGAACTGATGCATGGTTAAGTGAACAGAACTAGGAAAAGGTTGTACATAGTAGTAGCAGTATTGTTCAGCACAGAACTGTGACTTAGCTTTTCTCATCAATACAAGGTTCCTAGACAATCCCAAAGGACTAATGATGAAGCTATTTTTTGACTCCAAAGAAAGAACTGATCTTATTTAAATACAGGCTGAAGGAAACTAATATTTTTTACTTTCTTTCATTTTTTAAAACTTCTATTTGATTCTTCTTGTACAAAATGTTTTACATAATTGCACATGTGTAACCCATATCTAATTGCTTACTGTCTCAGGAAGGAGAAGAAGGATAGAATTAACAAAATAAAAATACAATAAAAAATTACATCGTTAGGGATTTTCCTATAGAAAGAGGCTTAGAATAAAAAAGTAAAGCCAGTAAAATCTGTTCCTTATTATTTCTAGGGCCCTTTTCTGACCCTGCCCAAAGTTATTGTGTAAGGAATGTTCCATATTTGTATTTTTATCCTCACAGCAAGGCTTAGACTATAGGGTTCTCAATTCTGTTCTTTTTACTTTCTTGCTGTACTTAGACTTTAGGGAACATTCATCTGGAATATATGAAAGAAGGAGTCCCAGAGTTTGATACAGAGAAAACAACACATTCTAGAATCAGAGGACCTAGATTCAAATCCTATCCTTTTTACTTGACCTATATAGCCTTCAGCAAATCATTTAGCTACTTGGGCCTCAGTTTCCTCACCTGATTAGATCTGAGGTCCTTTCCAGATATAGATTTATTATCATAGATTTTAGCTTCACCAAGAACACCTTGGACTCTCTTGCCAAATGTCAATATTATATATTTTTTTGGAAAGTGTCTTGTGCTAAAATTTTCACATATCAAAAATTCTATTTTCATATATCTAGAATTACTTGTTTCTTTCAAGATTCAGCTCAGATGCCATCTGAGAATACCCAAGAACTTTATTGATATCTCCATGTAGTGCTTTTTCTCTCCTCAAATAATCTTGTATTTATTTCTGAATATGTTGTATCCCTAAGTTTCCCTTTTTCTCTACTCCCCACGAGCAGGATCTAATTTACTCAGAGGTTGTTTGTATGCGCAGAACATTGTTCACACATTAGGGGATGAAACAATTTCATTTGAATTGAATTTGGTGCATGTAATCTCTCAGTTAACTGAGAAATTTTCTATTTTCCTTTGGATGATACTTAGAAAAATTATGCTTGAATTGCCTTTATGGGAATGAATCTCCTTATCTTTCTTTAGAGGTCCGATAATCAGTCATTAGCTGGAGGAAATGTCCTTTTAGTTGTGGACAGAATAGAAAGCTCTGATTAAAAGAAAGAAATCCTTTGTGAATCTATCTTGCCTCATAATATCCCAGAGCAGGATGGACAACCCAAGCACTGAAGAATTAGGGATATCTTGTGATTCTAGTTTAGTGACAAAGTTAGAATTCAACACAGATATATAGGTTCAAGGGTTCTTTCCTGGGGTGTAATATATATATATATGCTGGATAGAATACTTAGAGTTTAAAAAATTTTCTTCCAGGGGTCTGGGTAATTGAGGTCAAATCCCTGGGTTCCTGGAAAGATCGTAGCATGTTGGACAGTAATAGGAAAGTAAGGAAGAGGGAAGAGTTAGAAGACATGGGGAAAAATAATGTGTTCCATTTTGGACATTCCCCAATTGATGAACATCCCATCAATTTCCAATTCTTTGCCACCATAAAAGGAGCTATTTTAAATATTTTTGTTCTATTTTTATACCTCTTTTCTTTGATTTCTTTGGGATACAAACTTAATAGTGATATTGCTGAGTCAAAGGCTATGCACAGATTTATAGCCCTTTGGCTATAGTTTTAAATTATTCTCCAAAATGGCTAGACCAATTTATAACTCTACAGTGGTTTATTAAGTTACTTATTTTTCTACATTCCCTCTAGCCTTTATTATTGTCCTGTTCTGCCATATTAGCAATCTGATAAGTATGAAGTGATACGTTGGAGTAATTTTAATTTGCATTTCTATAATCAACAGTGATTTAGAGCACTTTTTCATATTACCATTCATAAATTTGATTTCATCCTCTGAAAATTGACTATCAATGGAGTAATGGTTCTTATTTTTGTAAATTTGGCTCAGTTTCCAACATATTTGAGAAATCGAGATTTTGTCAGAGAAAACTACTGTAAATATGTTCCCCTACCTTGCCTTCCTGCTTTTCTTCAATTTTGGCTACATTGATTTTGTTTGGGCAGAAATGTTTTAATATTATGTCATCAAAATTATCCATTTTATTTCTCATGATCCTCTGTATGTCTTGTTTGGTCATAAACTCTTTCCTTATTCATATATCTGATAGGTAAAATTTTCCATGCTCCCTTAATTTTCTTATGATATCAACCCCTCTTTTTGATTAAATGATGTGCCCATACCTTACCTCTAAGTCAGAGATGTTGGTCTATACCTAGGTTCTGTCAAACTGTTCTCCAGTTTTTCCAGCAATTTCTGTCCAGTGTGAATTCTTGTATTTAACATAAATTTGTAGTGACCCAGTCACCACAGGATTTTCTCTTCAACAACATACGAACACAAACAAAAGCAATGGGTGATGAGAGTAATACAAATCAGGATCTTGGAAAGCATGATCAGTGATAGTATAAGGGGACATGGAATTTGAATGCAGTGAATAGTAGAGTTGAAGTGGTTTACTAAAGAGTTGAAACAGGGAAAATAGGAGAATACAGGTGCAGGGGTGATGGCCTGGGGAAAAAATGAGGGGTGGAGAAATTAGAGGTCATGATGACAAAAATGAGGTTGGGGCCATAGGATAGAGAGAATCGTAAAAGATTATGATCAGAAAAAAATAATTTCACAGTTCATGATCATGGAATTGGAGTGATGGCAAGATAAAGCATATTAATATTGCTGTGTATAGTTAAAATGTACTGGAGGAATAGATTGTGGGAAATGAGTAATGAAGAACTAAGAAGTTAAGAGTATTTGAAGGAGTCTCTGTCTCTGTCTCTATCTCTGTTTCTGTCTCTCTATCTCTCTGTCTCTAGCTCTGTCTTTGTCTCTCTGTCTCTGTCTCTTTCTTTCTGTCTCTGTCTCTCTCAAAGTCCCTTAGTATGAAGGCAGAAATTGAAGTGGACAGAGAGACAGCCATTGAACTCATTGTTCAATGAGGAGGAAAGGGTAATGGTAGTAGAAGGCAATGAGAAAGTGGCAATGAGAAGCAAGAAATATTCCAACTCCCCCACCAGTGAGTAGTGGAAGTAGTGGCCAAACAAGGAAGGAGCTAGGTCTCACTATGTGCTAGAAGAGGGATGGAGTAAGAAAAGGGAAAAAAATTAAAAATGAAAGCTGTTTATTACCTGTGGAGCATTCCATAGTGCAAGATGTGGGTAGATTTGAAGTGATTCTTAAGAGAGTAGGATTTAAGGAAATTGAAGTAAGGGAGCAGAGTGGGGCATGAGTTTGTATAATGACAGCCTGGGATAATCACTGGGATAGAGAAAATATGATAGGGTGAGAATATGCTAACCATTATATTCTCTACATACACAACATTATCTGGTAGTATTTTTTCTCCCATACAATGAGCATCTCTCACACTTCTTGGTGGCATTTGTAGCCATCTGGGCTCAGTAAAATTGGTTCTAGGAACCTTTTCTGACCCTGTCCAAAGTTATCGTTTAGAGACTTTTCCATGTTTGCATTTTTATCCTCAGCACTTAGCATAAGACCTGGCACATAATAGATATTTAATAAATGAATATTTATTGATTTTTAGAGGTGGGGCCTATGAACCAGAGAGGTAAGCAATTCCCCAGAGGGAGCCTGACTTTCACTACTCTAAGAGTCTTTGTCATAAAGACAGCAAAAGAAACCTTAGTGGTAATATAATACAAACCTTATCTAAGAAAGAATTCCCCAAACAGCATCCCAGATAATTCTTTATCCAACCCATGATTGAAGACATTCAGTGAAGGGGAACTCACTACCTCTTAAGGCAACCCAATCTACTTTATTCTTTAAATTAAATTAAAAATTAATAGGTATTATTTTTTCTCCCACCTAACCCCACCCAATGGAGAGGGGGTAACAATTTTTAACAAATATTCATAATTTGTCATATGAAACAAATTCCTCCTTCCTCTACAATGAGAAGGAAAATTAGGTAATCTCTAAGATCTAGTTTAGGTATAGTTTCCAGGAAAGGGGGAATAATGATTCCACTGTATTCTGTTCTTTTTAGATGTCATATTATGGTATATATTGTGTTCACATAGATTGTGTTCAGTTCTGGGCACCACAGATTAAGAAGGACATTGATAAGGTGGGGAATATCCCCAGATTTGAATGGCCTTTTTTTTTTCTTGGGAAATACAAAGAGGCTGTGTTTTATATTAGGATCAAACTATTTTTGAAAGTCTAGACCATAGACTAATAAAGTATTGAATTATGCCATTTATCTTAAAATAATATAAAAAGATGCAGCATAGTATTGTTGATAAGAAAGCTAGCTCTAGGATCAGGAAAATTTGGGCTTAAGTCCTGCCTTTGACACATGATTGCTATATGACTCTGGGCAAGTCACTGAGAGAAAGTTTCTGCCATCTAAGACCAGAAGTAGCAGCATAGGGATCCCTCTGCACTGGTTGAGGAAGTTCTTTATGCATTGCTCTCTACATGAATGAAATCATGAGTCTGGTTAAAAAAAATTAGAGTCCATGTTGTACTCTATCTTCTGTGGGCCACTCTGAGCGATTATGTTACCTTCTCCTAATAAAAGGTCTGATGGCTGGGGTCACCCCTCCTCTCAATTCTCTGGCACCTTCAGAGTGTGAGGAGCATGACGTCTCTCCACTTGTGGACATCCCCTTTCCAATTTAATCAGAACCATTTGCAAATCCTGCCTATCTCCTGAAGGAAAGAAGGAAATAAGCATTTATTAAGCACCTACTTAATGTACTAGACACTGTGCTAAACACTCTACAAACTTAATCCTCACAACAATCCAGAGAGATAGGTGCTGTTATTAACCCTATTTTATAGTGAAGGAAACCAAGGTAGACAGAGATTAAGATTTACTTGGGTAAGTAAGCCCAAGCTTACTTACATAGCTAGTGTCTAACATCTTTCAAACTAGAAGTCTGGTGCCCTATCCATTGTCTTACCCTGCTACTTAGGTCTTAAGAATGATCTTAATGTTAATAGAGGGGGGAGGGATGAACAATCACTCTTCCTTTAAAAAAAATAAGTCCCTGTTAAGTAAAGTTTGGATTCCTTTGATTGTCCTTAGTTGAAACTCTCCATAGTCTGGTACCACCCTAACTGTCCAGTCTTATACACTTCATATAGTACTCATATGCATCCAGTAGGCAATTAATAAATGCAGTCTAAAATCCAAAGTGGATGTTGCAAAATTATGAAAACAACCATTTTCCTAAAGAAAATATATGAGATGACACCTTCCTTTATCCCTTCCTCCAAGAAGTGGAATGCCTACAGATGTGGAAATAGCATATATTTTCAAATTTTCTTTCCAATATATTGATTGTTTTTGCTGACTGTTTTTTTTCTTCTTCCTTTATTTTAAAAATTTGTAATATGGGATGGCTCTCTAGAAGGAAGAAGGGATATGGGAAAAGATTACTATAAAAATAAAATTAAAAATAATTTAAAATGACAAAATTAATATAAAAAGTAACAAAATAAAATGTCATTTTTTTTCATTTTTAAAAAATGCTAGTTGAATTAAACTCTTTCCTGCGTCAAGACATATCCCTTTATGAGCTCATCTTCCATACTAGATTAGCTTTTCTAATACCTGTCCTCCCCTTTTGAAATGTTGATATTGGCTCTTCCAGTCCAGTGAGAGAAAAATTCCCCAGAGCCCACAGCTGTGACTTAGTTTTCATCACTTTTCTTCATCTGATCAGGGCTCTGTCTGCCAAGGTCCCTTTCTACAGTATTTCTTTCAGCCAACTGACTATAATCTAAAACATCCCCTCATTTGGGGCTTTGTAGTAAGAAAAGAAGTTATGGGTCTCTCTGAGCTTGGCTCAAAATTGGCTCATATGTGAGGCCTTTGGAGAATCTATGGGACTTTAGCTTGACTTACCTGACCACGGTGTCCCTATCCTTAACCACATTCTGTTCCTTGGGTCTAGAATAAATAGGCATTTAAAATGTCTAGAAGGCAAAAGCAAGGACCTCATGCTATATAGAGGAGTTGTCTAACTGGGGTTATTACTAATTGCTCTTTTAATGAGCAGTGATGATTTCTTTCCCCATTCCCACCCGTAATTTAACAAGCTTTGGCCCATCTGGAACAGGCAGGGACTAAGGGATTAATTAATTCTAATGATTTTTAAGGGAAATTTTGCTGCAGAAAATATGATGTAAGTGAGGACAATTTGATTACCTAGTTGGATGTTGGCAAAAGGCTGCACTTTTTCCTCCTGTCTCTTGCTTCTTTCAGACCAATAAAGACAGAGAAAAAAGAAATATAAATTACAAGACAAGAATTATATTTTCTTAAAGGAATTGATCCAATGTCTTTTGCACATCAGTGCATCCCCCGGATCCCATCCCATCTGGTTTGTTTTAAATAATCATATCTCATGGTGATACACAACTCCAGAACTGGAAGTAGCTTCCCAGGCCAGCTGGTCCTATTCCAATCCCCTCATTTTACATATGAGGCAAACCGAGGCCCATGGAAGTTGAATAACTTGCCTAAGCAAACACAGGTAAATAAGAATAAGAGGTAGCATTTGAATAGAGGACCTCAGAGTCAGGTCTCTTTTCATTGTACTATGCTGCTTGCAAAGATTTGATATTGCAATTATCACACAATTTTAAGATATCTATTTCACAGATGAAAGACTGAAACTCTGAGGGGCTGAGTGGTCTCTCTCTTGCTCAAAGTGAATTATACGGCCCCAAGGGGTCCTTCACTTAGTAAGCAAGGGGCAGAACTCTACACCAGAAAGACTAAAAATGCTAAGGTGTACTGTCTTTGGCCACAGAAAGTGACTCAAGTGCTTAAAGTAGTAAAGAATGAGCATGGGGACAAGGACAGCAATAATGAATAGAGAACAATCCAGTCCAGCCCTGGAAAAATCCCTTTAGTTTTGATCTTAAACAATTACAAGATATAATGTGAGTGCTGTCAATGACCATTAGCTCTCAGTCCTATAGTTAAAGAAACTTGGCAATGCTGGAAGTGATTGAACTCTTTGTATTATTGTATTACCTTCTCTCTCCTTCTCCTTCCCTCCCTCCCTCTCTCTTATTCTCTCTCTGTCTCTGTCTCCCTGTCTCTGTCTCTCTCTCTCTTTTATTCTCTGTCTGTCTGTCTGTCTGTCTCTATCTCTGTCTCTCTGTCTCTCTGTCTCTCTCTCTCTCTCTCTGTCTCTCTGTCTCTCTCTCTCTCCCCATGATTTTATCACTTTGAGAAGTCCCAGGGTCATAACTTCCACCAATGCAGAAGGCTCTTGTCTGTAACTTGTAGAATGATATGATCATAGATCAAGAGCTGAAAGGAACCTAGAGGTCATCTAGCCTAGGACTTCTTAAATTTTTTTCTACTAACCAGAGAATTTTCATGAGAAATTTATATATGACCCCAGGCATATAGGTATATAAAATATAAAATAAAATTTACTGATAACAAATCACAAAGAAATTAATTTTAAAATAATTCTGACATACATATAATTTTTTACCATTTATTAAAGATGAAAGCAAATTCACATACTAATGAAATGGATATATTTAAGAATTAAATCTTGGCAGAATATTTGATAGCTTTCACTATTGCCAAATTTTTCACAACCCTCACAGTTTAAGAAACTTTGATCTAAGTTTTTTTTTTCATTTTACAGATCCTTTATAGACCCTTTCATTTTACAGATCAGAAGACTGAGGCTCGGGAAGATGGTATTTTAAGGAATTTCCAGGGGGCAGTGAGAGGTTACAAGACTTGCTTCTAGTCATGCAGTTAGATGCATCAGAGGGGAGACTGGAACTTAAGTGTTTTTGATGCCAGGACCAGTGTTTAGTTTAATTTTGCTTGACATTAAAGGAATAACTAAAAGCCTTAAGAGAAGTCTCAAGAGTTCTATTTCAGCTCGATGTGAAGAAAACTTCATCACAATTAGAACTTATAAAAGCAAAAAAAAGGGAAAAAAAGCTGCTTTAATAGGAAATGAGCTAATCCTTAAGTGGATATCTGCAAATAGAGATCACTTTTCAGGACACTGTAGGTTCCTGTTGGGATGCTTTTTCAGGTATGGGTTGAAATTGATGACCTCAGAGGGCCCTTCCTGATGTGAACGTGTAGGTTGTAGGTTAGAGGTTTCTCAGCTTAGGGGTGATGAGAGAAATGCTGTGGCATTGTGGATATTGGCATTGTCCGACAGATCCCCACCCTCCAATAAACCCTCCAACTTGCTTCCTCTCACAACTTTTCTTAGCCAAGTCCCATATGAATTTGCAGTCAGAAGACATGGTTTTGATTCCCATCTCTGCCATTTACCAGAGTTATAACTTGTTCTATGTCATTTCAGTCATGTCCAACTCTTCATGACCCCATTTGGGGTTTTCTGGGCAGAGTTACTGGAGTGGTTTGCCATTTCCTTCTTCAGCTCATTTTACAGATGAGGAAACTGAGGCAAACAGAATCAAGTAACTGACCCAGGGTCATACAGCTAGAAAATGGCTGAGGCCAGGTTTTAAACTTGGGAAGATAAATTTTCCTGACTTCACACTTGAAACTCATTCATGGGACTGCCTAGAAGCTATAAGTGGAGTAGAGATAACTGGGGCTTCACCTTCAGCATACTGATTTAAATGGGCACAAAATTTTAAAATAAATTATAATTTGTTACATTTATAATTTGAAAGCACAAGTTGACCTCGGGAGAAATGTCTCCAGCTCTACCCTCCAGGGCTGTGTCCTTGAGTCTGCCTTCTTACTCAATTTAAATTTTCATAATTACATCTTGTATTATTTTCTATACCAGGAATTACAAAGTTGATTTTAGAGTGAGTTTTGTTTTTGCTTGCTTTCAGCATTAAAATTGCTAGTTAGAGCTTTGCCCCTTACTACCTTTTATTTAGTGGGATTTTCCAGCTTTGTTCCCTAAACATGTGACCCAAGGCAAGTCACAACCTTTGAGGGCCTTAATTTTCTCATCTATAATGAGTTGAACTAAATGATCTTTAAGGAGGAGTTGAACTAAAAGATCTTTAAGCTGTCTTTTCAATCTAAATCCAAGATCCTATGATACTCCCCTGAAACAAGACAGCTCTTAGTTACTCTGGGGTGGAGCTGGTATGAGGGGGTTTTTGGTGAAGCACTAGGGGGAAAGGGCAGTAAGAGGTAACTGTCTCTCAAATCTCAGAAAATTCAAGAAGAATGGCCTGAAGATCGTCTCCCCCTTGTCTGGTATCCTTTTAGTGTCCAGTAAGTGAATAAGAACAAAAATGAAACTTTGAAAGAATTTAATCTATCTCCCCTTTTCAGATATAGAATTTGAAGCCAGGAGAAATTAGAACATTTGCCTAAGGTCACATGGGCAGTGTGTTACAGAGTAGAATTTGAACCCAGGTCTTTTGATTGCAGACTCAATGCTCTTTCCACCCCTCAGTGTCCTGTGTACCCCTTTCCCCTGAAATCTCTTTTTGCCAACACATGGGAAATTATATACCTCTTGTTTTTCCTTCTTCCTCTACCCATCAACCCAAAGTGCTACCCGAAGCAATATTTAGGAACTCAGAAATCCTTCTCCCAAGTACATAGGTTATTGCTGTGGATTCTGCTAAGGTGGTTTCCAGATACTGTCCCCTCTTCCCTCCCTTCCATTCCCACTAGAGTTGCTAGGTCTCTGAGCCTAGAGGTCCTGTGGTTCTGGGTGGTGTTTCTCCCCTCCTGCCCCCCACCTTTTCTGTGCTGCTTGCCCACTCTGGCCAAATTTCTGTGGCCCCACCATGTTCAGGGGCCCTGGGGCAGAGCCAGAGCCATGAGTAGTCTCCAGGCTCTGTTCTCCGTGGGATCTTGACAGGAAGTCCTTTCATGTGGCTGCCAGCTGGACTCCTGGCCTTAGAATCAGACTCTGGCAGGACGAGGAGGAGGAGAAGGAGGGAGAGGGAGAACTCCAAGTGTGAAAAACCTTCTCTGTTTAGAAGCAACTCTGAGAAGATGAAAACAGAGTGAGAGGAGAGATCAAGGGGAAGTCCACACTAGCCCCAGGGGGGGGAAAAACCTGCCTCAGAGACCCTGCTGTAAGGGATAGCTTAGTTAATTCCTTCTTTCCCTCCGCAAAGGGCACTTACCCAGCCTCAGAAAGAAAAGTCGAATGGGTGGGGATGTAAAACAGAATATTTCAATTTCTTCTCCTCCCCCTAGGCTCTCCCACCTCTAAACATTCTGCCGAGTTATAATCTGGATGAGAAATCTGACCCAGGTTTAGAGAACCAGCTGAAAATGTTTTGATTCATTGATCCCTTTCTCTCATCACTCCCATGCCCCTCTCCCCATCCCTACCCCAAGAAAAACCAAGTTCTAACAAATAAGGCCCTGAGGGACTGAGCAGAGAGGACACTCCAGCCAGAGGCCTCAGAAGGCTGTGCATCCCCTCCCCCTGGGGTGTCTGCTGTCTACTCCCACCTCACATGGGTTATTTTTTCCATTGAGCACTCCAGGGAAAAACAAACAGGGAATGTTGGAAAACCTGGAGGCTGTTTTTGTTTACTCAAAGACATGTTAAGGAGCACACACCTCTCCCCAGAGGTTAGCAGGACTTTCTGGCAGAGCCATGCTGGAAGGCCTAAAATGAGAAGAAAGAGCACTGGGCCATAGAGGGTCATAAGAGAGTCAGCACACTATAGTGGTCTTGGAGCCAAGGCTAGGGTTTGAGGAGTTGGGGCTCCTGTCCCTTCTGCTTCCCCTCTTCCTCCTTTGCAGCCGCAAGTAATATTCAAGAGGTCAGAAATCTTTCTTCCAGATATATTTGTCATGTGCTCTTCCAATCTCTTCTCTATAGTACCCTGGAACAGAGTGCTTAGAGCCAACTCTTGTATTTGCTACTTAATATCCATGTGACCTTGATCAAGTAACTTCTCTTTGGGTCTTAGTCTCCTTTTTTGTAAAAAAATGGTTGGGCTTGATGACCTTTCAGTTTTCTTTCAGCTTTTGATCCCTCCCTTACCCTATCCCCATGCTCTCCTATTTCTCCATAAGTTAGGACTTATAACCCAACTACAAAGACATGTTCCAATGAGAATAAGATTCCCATGCTGCCTGCTCTCCACCCCATCCTCTCCTTAATGTAAATTTATTTTTTCTTTTGTATGATATTTTTTCCATTTTACCTCTCCCAATCTAATTTTATTATTTAGGATTGTCCTAGCATAATCAACTCAAAGCCAAGCCCTTTAAATATGTATACTTTTCCTAGCTACCCTAATAATGATATCATTCTTAAGAGATACAGATATTATTTTCCCATATAAACAGTAAATAATTTAAACTTATTAAGGGATTTAATCTTTCGTATTTATGTTTTTGTTATGTTTTTGTGTTTGTCTTGATTTTTGAACATAAAATTTTCTGTTCAGTTTTGTTCTTAACTCTGATCTTAATTTTTAGTTTAAAATTTTAAGTTTTGTAGTTCACTACAGAGTAAAAGCAATATGGAGTGGACTAGGGATTTATTTTATTGTTTTATTATTTATTTTTTACATTTTAAAAATTGGTGCATTAAAAAAAAAAACAAAACAACAACACATGTAATTTCCTGATAGGCCCAGTTCCACTGAATCCTTCTTTGTGACAAAAAAAAATAGTAAAAACAATGCAACATTCTGTATTTATCATCTGCCATCTCCCACTAAGAGAATATGTATTTCTTGTGAACTCCTTTTTTTTCACCCTGAGGCAATTAGAGTTAAGTGACTTGCCCAGGGTCACACAGCTAGGAAGTGTTAAGTGTCTGAGGCCAGATTTGAATTCAGGTTCTCCTGACTTCAGGGCTGATGAACTCCTTATAAATAGGTATTTTTTCATCTTTTGTTTTTATACTCCTAGTGCCTAGGATAATGCCTCAAAAATGCTCAGTGACTGATTCTCCTCTCAGCCATGTTGATTCATTGCAATTGATCTGGGTTCAGCTGTTTTTTTCCCCCCTTTTATAGCACTGTAGCCAGCTTTTTGTTCTCTTGGTTCTGTGTATTTTATTCTACATGACATACTTCCTTTATTGCTCTAAATTCTCTGCCTTACATCTTCATAATTTTCTATTATCTTCATGTACCTATTTTTTTTACTCATCATGTGTTCTTAAAAACTGAATCAAGTAATAGAAGTGAGAGTTTTTTGAAAAGCACAAAGCCCTATACAAATAATACGGGTGATTAAATTTCACCCAGACTACATGCCACCATATATTCAGTCGTTTCCCAATTGATGAGCACTTTCTTTGTTTCCACTATTTTAATAACTCAGCTTTACCAGTAGTGTCTTTCCACAGACCCTCTAAAATGGTCTTGATGTGTTTCAATTTTCTCCAATCATTATGAGAAAAAAAAATGGAGTAGTGTGTAATAAATGAACTATTATGATAGAATATATCTTCCTATTTCATAGGATCATCTGATCTAGGATTTGAACCTAGGTCCTCAAGGTTAATAAGTCAATCAATTAAAAAAATTGGTGATTTAGAGCACTTTAATATAGTTGCTAATTCTCAATTTTTTAAATTCTGAAAACTATTCAAATCCTTTGAACATTTATTGGAGAACAGCTTTTGTTTTTATGTATTTCTGTTTTGGATAAGGAATTTATTTCAGCTTTTATCAGATATATTCGATGAATATATGAATGAAGAAAGAATTGGACTTGCAGCCAGGCAGATCTTAGGTCAAATTCTACCTGTGACACATATTTGCTATGTGACTCTGGACAAATCATTTAATCTATTGGATCTCTAGGGTTAGGCAATGATCTAAGATCATAAATTACAGAGCAAGTGTTGATTTACCTTGGTAGAATTTTTTTCCTTCTGGAGTTCCCATTACAATAAAATTGTAGGTCTAGTTCTGATTCCTATTTGGTGCAAAGATTTTTTTTTCTAACTTGACAGCTTATTTTGTAGTCTAGCTGCATTAATTTTATTTATACAAAATCTTTTTTAGTTTTATAACTGAAAATGTTTATTTTATCTTTCATGCTTAACTCTAGCATCTGGTTGGTTGAAAATCCTCCTCTTAACAATAGATCTGACTGGTACTTCTGTTCTCCTCTCGGCTCTTTTAAAAAAAAATGATATGATCATTTAAATTTAGTGTATATCTTCATTTGGTTCTTATTATGATATATGGTATAAGCAGTTGGTCTAAACCTAATTTTTAATAAACTGCTTTCCTGTTTTTTTTTTTTAGCAGTTCTTATCAAAGAACAAGTTATTCCCACACTGCTTTGTGTTTTGGGGTTTATCCAACACTGATGTACTTTGATTTTTAATCTGTTCTAATAATCACCAGTACCAAGTAGTTTTGTTAATTCTTGTTTTTATGATATGGGGGAGGAGGGCAGAGGTTTTTTTTGTTTTTTTTTTTTTTTTTTTTTAGATTTTCAGTTTGAGAAGGTAGGAAGTATAGAAAACAAAATAAAGATCTCCTCATGAAACATGCCCAAAATCCAAAACAAGAGATGATTCAACCAAGATAAGAAAGAGAGGAAGACATTCAGGTCCAGAAATAGATAACCACCTGATTGAAGTTTACAAGAAGCTACTCAGTTCATGGCAGATTAGCTTTTTATGGGAAACTTTCTCATAAGTGACTTATTTGGAAATGTGTAACCACTAAGAAAGATTACAGAACCTTCTGAGATCTCACCAAGAAGTAGTCAACCTGCAATTATTGCATCTCAAAATTGGATGGAACCTCAGAGCATTTCTAGTCCAACCTGTTTCTGAGCAAAATTTCCTTAATAAAGTCATTGACAAGTGATAGTAATGCCAGTAATAATATTAGCAATAGTAATAATAATAACAATAATAATGATACCTAGCATTTATATGGTGACTTAAGGTTTGCAAAGTGATTTATACATGTTAACTTATTTAATACTCATCACTACCCTATGAGACTGGAGCTATTGTTATCCCCATTTTATAGGTGAGGAAACTGTCTGAGCAATGTTAAATTATTTGCCTAGGCGCACACAGTTAAGTGTTTGATGTAGAATTTGAACTCATAAAGAAAGATTATATAATGACAAGTACTCAGAACAGGGGAATGTTTGTCATGAAGTTTAAAAAATCAAGTAGGGAAAGTTGTGTTAGCAATGCTTCTTTAATAATGTTTATCCCAGGGTCAGAGATGCTGTATTTGGTTGGGTCACTAGAAAGTGTGTAGTGTAGCTTGTAGTATCAAGTTCTATCTTGGGTGAAAGGCTTCAAGAGGGATTTTGGTGTCAGGGCAGGAGGGCTAGATAAGGGGTCTGGGAGTCTCTCCTGTAAGGGTTATTTCTTTACTTCCATCCTTCTTCATCTGCCAGTGTCTTCTCATAAAATCACATTATCATTTTATTTTTATTTTATAGAAACTGACTCAGTATATGATCTCTGGGATTTCTTCCAGCTCCAAATAGTAGATTTGTATGTATGTCATATTAAATGAAGTCACTTGTCAAGTTCAATCTTGACTTGGGTGACATCTGGAACTCTGTCATTTGTAGAGTACTTAGTGATTTTTGAGAACTTTCATTGATAGTACTTCATTTCCAAGAAGGAAATACCATGGTAGTGAAATGGGAGATGGAGTACTGTGTGTGAAGAATTGTTTTTGCCATTCCCCAATTGATGAATATGGACTTTGTATCCAGTTCTTTCCACAAATAATAATGCTATGAATGTTCTGGTATATATTAGAACTTTTTTTTGTCTTTAACTTCCTTGGTATTTATGCCCAGTAGTGAGGTTACTTGGTCAAAGAGTATGAACAGTTTAGTTACTTTTTGTACATAATTCCAAAATGCTGTTTAGAATAGTTGAATCAGTTCCCAGGTCCACATACAGGGTGTTAGTGTATCTTTTCCCACAACTCTTCCAAAATTGCTCCATTTTCTGGTCCTTTTTGGGAAACTATAGAGTGAAACTGAAGAATTCTTTTAATTTATACATCTAGTATTAATGATTTGGACATATTTTTAAATGATCATTTAGATTTTGACATTCTTCTTCTGAAAACTCTTCCTACCCTTTGACTATTCATCTACTGGGAACTGGCTCTTGGTTATATACATTTATGTGAATTGCTTATATATCTTGGTCATCTGACTCTTATAGGAGATTTTTGATGAAAATTTTTTTTTAATTTGAGGGTCACAGAATTCAGATGAGGAATGGAAGTGTGGAGCCAGTTCAAATTGGCTCTTGAAATCAAATATTTAAATTTTCCGTTTGAACATTTATACCTCAGAAATTGACAAATGCTATAGAGATCTGGGCTTGGTTTATTGTTGTAGCAAATGTATAGACAATAAAGTGATGGAGAAAATGTCAGTGATGGCAGATTAAACTTAGAAGTGCATTATGGGTACATTTTTGTTTTCTGGTGAGTCAGCTGTTAAACATTTACCAACATCCTCCTGGCTGGAAGCTATCTTATAGATCATCTTCAATTTTCCTTGTTTTATAGATGATCCAATCCTGGATCCAGAGAGAAAACCCAAATCACAGATCTGGGTTTTGAATTTAGGTCTTAATTGCATTGACTTGTAACAACAATTCAGATTTATTTGGGGCTTTAAAGTATAATATCTTAATATTATTAAATAAAGTATTAATATTTAATACTTTAATTATGATATTATAATAAAGTAGAAAATATTTTTCTTGCTCCCAAGTGTAGGAAGTCAGTTCTATAGGCATTGTAATGCCCATTTTAAATTTGAGGAAACTAGCATTCAGGGAGATAAAATGATCTACTCATAGTCATTTAGCAGTGGCAGGATTAGTAGCTTAGATTCTAAGTCTTGGATTCTCTCCGCTACACCTACCACCTTCTGAGCTCTGAATGAGCTGGTGCATAAGGGATAAAGAAGGGATAAGTTTAATTTAATTTAAGAATTAGTGATAATTTAAGAATGAGATTTCTGACACTTAACACTTCTTAGCTGTGTGACCCTGGGAAAGTCACTTAACCCCAATTGCCTCAGCAAAAAAAAAGAAAAGAAAAGAAAAGAAAGAAAGAATAAGATTTCTATGGATATAATTGGAGGACCAGAATTCTGGGAATGTAGTTGTGGTTGCTAGTTATAGAGAAATCAGAAAATAAGAATGGTTGAAGGTATCTAGTAATTGTTACAGGGATGGTTGGAAAGTTCATTCAAATGAATGAATAAATATGGAGAAGCATTTATTAAACATTTGCTATGTGTTCAGCCCCACAGATATAAAAGCAAAGACAAATTCTGCCCTCAAGGAGCTTACATTATAACAAGGGAAACAGCACATATAGGGGAGTGGTTTGAAAAGCCACAGGTATGTTGAATGGTGTCATAGCAGAGTAGATTGATGAGGCATTTGCTGAAGCATTAGTCATATTGATGTGATTAGAGTTCCAGAATCCAAGAGACAGCTCTAGAAATAGTTATGGTTGCCTGTGTCCTCCCTATTGATCTTCAAGGCCAATGCAGCCAAACAATCAGGAGAAATAAAATGGTTTTGCTGGTAACTGGAAGTGGTGTAGATGACCTTCCTGGAATAGTTAACTTATCTCTGGGAACAATCAAAAGTCACTAAGAGATAATATTTTTATGTTAGGTGAGCAGTCAACTCATCAGAAATGCTGGTACTAATAGATCTTAGCTTAATAAACACACGTGGCTTTTCAGATTCTTTTAGTGGTTTTCTTCTCTATTTTCTTGTGATCCACAGTAAATTTGCTAAGCAACTTCCTGCCCCTACAAGTGAAACCATTTCCAAACTAATTTGAAAGATACTGATCCCATTCAATTTGCTTACTCAACAGCCACTGATAACTTAGTGAGCATCATCTTGGGCCTGTATGTTTGGGAAAGTAGATTTCCTTTTTTTCTTTACTGGCTTCTGCTTTGCTTTCCCCCATTCCTTTCCTATGAGTTATGTATGTCCAGTTTTCCCGAGTGTAACAAAAATTAGTTTACTGTGATTGAGAGGTCTACAAACTAGAGGGAATAAATACAGGTACACAGAGTACTCACAGACTCCAGCTTTGTCCAGCTCAATAGATTATAGAATCAAAATATTTTAAACATGGAAGGGATCAAAGAGGCCATCCAACTCAAATGAACCTAAAGAAGAATCCCTTCTCCAGTGCATTTGACAAACAATCATCTGACTTTTGCTCCAAGGATCCTAATAAGGAGTAAACCATTATGTCCCAGAAAGATAGAGAATTTTGGAACTAGTTGTTGGGAAGTTTTTCCTGACATCAAGCCAAAATTTACCTCTGCAGTTTTAATTCTGCCTCTGGAACCAACAACACATTAAATACTTTTTAAATGTGACAACCTTTTCAGTATGTGAAGACAGACTGGGCATTGTGCTATACATCTGTGATCCTTGTTATGGGGGAGATTGAGATTGGTGGATCATTTGAGTTTGGGAGTTCTGAGCATCAGTAGGATGAAAGTTTATAATCTACATTTTCTCTCATCAATATGGTGAGCCCCTAGCAATGGAGGCAATAGCTGTAGGCTACTTAATGAGGGCAAACCAACCCACATTGGGAAACTGGGACAGATTAAAGCTTCTGTACCAAGTGATGTTGGAACTGGGCCCATGAATAGTGCTTACATTTTTATAAGACTGAGAAAAGATTGAGGTCCAATCTCAGAAACAACCAAAACAAATAAATATTTGACAATAGCTATTATATCTCACTTAAGTAGTCTCTTTTCTAGGCTAGACATCTCTAGTTCCATTAACTGATTTTGATATCATATGATGTGGAGGTCTTTATCATTCTAGTTGTCCTTCTCTTCGGTTTGTAAGAGTTCTTTTTAAAGTGAAATATAATAGTTCAAATACTGTCTGATCAGGGAGAAATATAGGAGGTCTGTCAACTTCCTATTCTCCAACATTTTACCCCTTTTAATGAAACCTATGAGCTCATTAGCTTTCTTTTCATTCTTTTGAGGCATATTGAACTTGCTATCTGCTAAAAACTACAGATCTTCTTTAGATGAATTTCCTTTTTAACCATATTTTCCCCATATTTTACTGAGGAAGTTAATTTTTGACTTCCTTTGACAACGTATATATGTGACTATCCATTCATTCTTTTCAAAATTCATTTTATTGGAATTAGCCCAATATTGTGGAACCTAGAGTCTAGACTTCTGAGTTTCCAACTGTCATTCAATGTGTTAATTATGCCCCTCAGCTCAATGTTGTCTGCAAATTTGATAAGTATAGTGTCTATGTTTTTATACAAGACATTGATAAAGTGTTGAGTACAGATTCCTGGGACACTCTGCTAAGATGATGTCTTACTTAGTAATACCTCTGCTCAGGATCTTTTTTTCCATTTTCCTGAGTTTTCAGCCCATTGTTGTTCCAGAACTTCATAACCTTTTTTCTCCATTACTGCTTTCAGTTCAAACTGAGCTTCTTTTAGTCCCCATGGCCCCTAGAGGCATCTGATTTCATCCATTTGGATGACTAGTCTCTGATTTAAACAATTTAAGAGTCTATTTTTGACTCCCCACTTATTTACTTTTTTGAGTAGATAACTAATGGGGCCTATACTATACCTAATATATCACATAGTTCTATTGGTATGGTTTTTGCACCATCTAAATAATGAATTTGTACTTGTTCCCTCATCCCCACATCTTTCCCCTGCTAGTTTGGCCTGGGTCTCTAGCCCTAGGAATTAAGTTAGTTGACTCTGATGAGCCCAATTCTCCAGAAAGATGAACTGTGTCAACAAATAGGCAAATGGTAATGTTTGGAAAGACCAACTGGCTGTTGCCATGGCTTCCCTAAGAACTATAAAACATTAGCTTCACAGTGACCCAGGGAAACCATTCAGCCAGACATTATTGGCTGATGTGATGTCTGGCCTTGAATTCCAACAAACCAAACTTACTGAGTCTCCTGAGAGAAGCAAGTTGGAATCTGGGGCAATTACATAGGAATTCTTCAGCTGAGGACCTTCTGAGAGGAACCATCAGTGTGGATACAAGAGCACTCATTTATAAGTGAAATAACCAGGAACTGGCTGGTTTGGTGGCTTGACATTTGGTACTAGCTTCATCTGCCTGGTTTCTGCTCAATATCTGTTGCATGTAAAAATATGGGTAACAGAGGTGGGATGATGTTGGAGACCTCATTGCAAAGGAACTCCCTTTGCTGCTGTGACTCTACATTTATGATAGCCAGGCTATGCCATGAATATCCACAGGGTTTTGATTGGAATTGACTACCTGAAGGCAAGAACTATGTTTTTTGCTCTTAATTTCTTAATTCTTTACAGTTAGGTTTTGTATTTCCTCATTTTCAACCGAGACTGCCTTCTTCCAAAGTTACCAGTGAAATCTAATGCCTTTCCTCAATCCTCAGAAGTTTCCCATCCTAAAGTCATCAACAAGCATTTAAGTGACTATTATGAGTCAAATACCATGAAAAGTGCTGAGAATACAAAAGCAAAAAGCTCCTGCTTCCAATAAACTCTTAGTCTTGTGGTAGACAGCTTATAGATAGTTATGGGCAAAAAAAAGGGACATAATCTCAAAGGAAAGGCAAGAAAACTAAAGAGGGAGGAGAAAAAAATTGAAAAAAGCCTCTTATAAAAGGTGGGATTTTATTGGAGATTTGAAGGAATCCAGGGACAATCAGAGGCAGAGTTAAAGAGGGGGAACATTCCTAGGATGGAACACACCTAGCTAATGAAACTACAGAGCTGAGAAATACTGTGTTTTGTGCAATAAATAGTTGGGAGGCCAATGTCATTGGATCATATGGTGTGTGAAGAGGAATGGAAAGTAAATTTCCATTTTTTGGAGGCTGCAATGTGTAAGGAGGCTGGAAAAGTAGGAAGGGGATGGTTATTAAAGGCTTTAAAATCCAAAGAGAGAATTTAAAATTTGATCTTGACATCAGTGGAGGTTGTTATGTAGGGGAATGACACACATGGTTGGACTTGCACTTATAGAAGATCATTGAATAGCTGAATGGAAGATGTACTGGAGTGGAGAGATGTAAGACAGGTAAGCCAACCAGAAGGTAAAAGCTCAGGTGACCCCTCATTTCCTTCATTTGATTATTCCCTCAATTATACATCTTGCTTGAATATCATTATTTTCATTCTGCTTTCCCTTTGACCATAAGCTCCTTGACAGTGGGAATTATTTGCACTTTATCTCCCTGACACTTTTTACAGAATTGGCACATAGTAGGCACTTTATCAATGCTTTCTGATTTGTTGGCTGCAATTGATGAGGGTCTGCCCTAAAGCTGGCAGCGTCATTGGGAAGAAGGGATTACATGAAAGATCTTATAGGAAGGAGCCAAAAAGTGAGAGGCCAGAGCTGGGCAATGCAGTGAATGAAATTTAGTCCAATTAAGCCAAGAAAAAGATGCCATAACCTGGAAGTGAAGGGTCAGTTTCTGGTGAGGCTCTTGGAAGAGATCAGAGAATGAGCTGGAGTTCCTCTAACTCATCAGTGGGAGGATAATTTAATACTACTGAATGAGGGAGAGAAAAGCTTTGTAGGATTCCCAGTAGGAGCCGGTGAAGGAACTGAATTTCTTTATTTGTTCTCAACTGGGGACTGGGAGAGAAAGCTAAAGAAAGGTAGACATGACCACAGAACGAGTTCCCACTTTTGGGAGGGGATGGGTCTAGGGACCTAGTGGAATGTGTATCTTTGCATTCTCAGTAATTTTTCTGCCATCACTATCATTTTATCTAATTCCACAAAATGCTTGTTCCACTATGTCTATTGATTAAACATGGATCACTGAATCACTCAAATAAAGGAGCTTCCTAGAATAGATTGCAAGTTGTCATTTTTTTAAGCCTTCTCTATGGTTTTTGTTTTTATTTTTTTAATTATAGCTTTTTATTTTAAAATATATATACACAGATAATTTTTTACATTCACCCCTACAAAATCCTGTGTTCTAATTTTTTTCCTCCCTCCCACCCTCTTCCCCAATCAGCAAGTGATCTAATATATGTTGAACTTGTGGAATTCCTTTATACATATTCCCACAAATATGATGCTGCACAAGAAAAATTAGATCAAAAAAGAAAAAAATGAGAAAAAACAAAATGCAAGCAAAAAACAACAAAAAGAGTGAAAATACTAAGTTGAGGTCCACATTCAGTTCCCACAGTCCTCTCTCTGGATGCAGATGGCTTCCTTCATCACAATACTATTGGAACTGGTCTGAATCACCTTATTATTGATGAGAGTCATGTCCATCAGATTTGATCATTGTGTAATGTAATATGAGTCATGATATGAAATGTTAATCCATACCAAATCTATACCAAACTCTAGACTAGAGGCTCTTAACTTGAGCTCTATGAACTTGTTTTTTTAGAAATGTTTTGATAACTGAAGTTCATCATAACTAGTTTCCTTTGTAATGTCATATATTTTATTTTATACATTAAAAAAATACTATTCTGAGAAGAGGTCCATAGGCTTTATTAGGCTGCCTTAGGGGTCCATGATATAAAAATAGCTAAGGATCTTTTTCATAAATGAAATAAGGAAAAGTGGTATCTCTCACAAATGGATAGAGCTTGGGATAGCACCTAACTCTTGGAGAATCTGAGACAGGGACAAGGAGCAAGGCTGACATCTGAGAGCATCCTATCTTGCTGAATGGTACAGAAGAAGTGGGGGGAGGGGAGAAAACTTGATTGACTGGATATATCCTATTCCTTACCACTAAATAGGATGGAATATTGGGCACAGTGCTCTTTGGTGTTACCCAAATAATTTCCAGATGAACTCCAAGCTCCTCTTTCTACATGAAGATTTCTTGATTTCCCTCTGCCTGCTAGTACTAGTAGTAAATGTCAATTTGGAATTATGCAAGAAAACTATTCATCCCTTTTGATCCAGTGATCGCATAGCTGAACCTACACACTAAGGAAGTTAAAGACAAAATACAAGTATAACATATGAAAAATATTTGTAGCATTACTGTTTGTAAAGAACTAGGAACAATGTGGGTACCATCACTTGGAAAATGATTAAACAAATTGTTCTTCACACACAGTACTCCATCCCCCTCTATCTGTCTTTGTACATGGGGCTATTTCCCATGTTAAGAATGCCTTCCTTCCTCACTTCTGTCTCATGGAGGCTTTCATTTCCTTCAATATACACCCCAAACAGTGCCATCTTCTTAAAAGCAAAAAAAAAAAAAAAAAAAAAAAAAAAAAAAAGCTATTTGTACCTTTCTTCACTAACATCCCTGCATTTATTTTGTATTGATATTTATTTTGCATGCCTTTATAGATGTAAACCTCTTCACACAGAATGCAAGCTTCTTAAGAATAGGTATTTTTAATTCTTTATGGTTGTGTCTTGGATACTTGGATACTTAACACAGTGTCTGACATATAGTAAGTACTTAGTAAGTGTTTATACTTTCTTCCAATTCCACATAAGTAATATTCTTTTTGTTGTATTAGCCCAATCTTGAACTGCTAAGAGTTTATCAACACCATGTGAGAGGTATGCCTGTTTTTTATATTTTTGTTTTTCCCAAGTTTTCCCCATTAAAATTATTTTTTATATTTGTTTTTAAAATTTTGAGTTCCATATTCTCCTTTATTCCAATCCTCACCCCTCAGTGACAAAGTACATGTGGAATTATGCAAAACATTTCTATGAAATTCATGTTGTTAAACAAAACAAATCTCCTCCCTAAAAAAAGCCTCAAGAAAAACAAAGTAAAATAGAGAGAGAAATAGAGAGAAAGAGAAAGACAGAGACAGAGAAATAGAGAGACAGAAACGGAAAGACAGAGAGAAAGAGACAGAGACAGAGACAGAGAGACAGAGACAGATAGAAAGAGAGAGAGAGAGAGAAAGAGAGAGACAAAGAGAGAGACAGAGACAGAAAGACAGAGAGAAAGAGACAGAGAGACAAAGACAGAGAGAGACAGAGACAGAGACAGAAAAAGAGATGGGGGGGAGGGAGAGGAAGGGAGGAAGAGAGAATGCTTTAATATATCTTCAGACAATCAGTTCTTTCTCTGCATATAGATAGGATTTTCAATCATAAGTACTTCAAAGTAGTCATGGATCATTGCATTGCTAAGAATAGTAAAGTTATTCATAGTGATCATCCCAGAACATGCTATTACTCTGTACACAGTACATTTCATTTTAGTTGAGTTCATGGAGGACTTACCAGATTTTTTCTGAAAGCATCCTACTCATCATTACCCATAGACCAATAATATTCCATCATAACCACATACCACAATTTATTCAGCTACTCTCCAATTGATGTGCTTCCCCTCATTTCCATTTTTTTTTTGCCAAGAAGAGAGCTGTTATAATTTTTTTGTACATATAGTTCTTTTTCTTTTTTTTAAATCTCTTTTGGGATTCATGCCCAGAATGACATCAATTGGGGTATAGCTCTTATTTTTCTACAAAGACTCAGTTCTCTTTATGTTTGAGAAATAAGGCCTGATCAGGATAATTTTCTTTAAAATTCTTCTTCTTCTTCTTCTTCTACAATTACTATTGCTAAACTGCATTTCTCCCCATTTATTCTATTCTTTCTTTCTTTTCACCCTGTCCCTCCTCAAAAGTGTTTGCTACTGACCACTCTCTCCCCCAATATGCCTCTCTTCTATTACCCTTCCCCTTCCTATATGCCTTTCCCCTTCTATTTTCCTGCAGGGTAAGATAGATTTCTATACCCATATTGAGTATGTATGTTATTTTTTCTTTAAGCCAATTCTGATGAGAGTAAGATTGACTCATTCACCCACTTCTTCCCCTCCTCTGTAAAATTTTTTTCTTAACTCTTTTATGGCAGATAACTTTTTAAAAATGTTTTTATTCTTTTGGATTTGTTTTATTATATCTTGATTTGTCATAAAGTTATTAGCTTCCATATGCTCAATTTTTATTTCTTCCTTGGTGAACTTTTGGACCTCTTTTCCTCTGGCCACATTTGTTTTTTAAGACATTCTTCTCATTAGCTTTCTGTATCACCTTTTGCACACTCTCAATTCTCTTCCTAATTTTTTTCTCTCTTACTTGATTTTCAAAATTTCCTTTGAGCTCTTCCACGGATTGATACCAACTCTTATTTTTTTTGGAGGCTTTGGGTGTAGGAGTTTTGACTTTTTTATCTTTTTTCTGAGTGTGTATTTTGATCTTCCTGTCACCATAGTAACTTTCTATGGTTAGAACTTTTTCCTGTCATCTTCTCACTTTCCTAACCTATTATTTGGCTTTTAACTCTTTGTTAAAGAGGGACTCTGCTTCCAGGGTGGAGAGTGCACAGTCCCAAGCTTCTGGGGTTTTGTGCAGCTATTTTCAGAGATCCTTCTAGACACCTGACTATAATCACTCTTTTCTATCCCTACTCCACTGTAGCTGTAAGGTCTAGTGAGTTAAAGCAACTCCTTCCTGCTAGTAGAGACCTCCTGTGAGCTGGGGCCTCCTGGAGCTGCGGCCTCCTGGAGCTGCGGCCTCCTGGAGCTGCCACCACCACCACCCATGCCCATTTCTGGTATACTGGTTCCCCAAGGCCCTCTCATCCTACTGACAAATCTTTCCTGCTACTTTCCAAGTAGTTTTTGATGTCTCTGGGCTGAGAGGTCTTGAAGCAGTCACTACTATTGCTGATTCAGAGGTCCCAAGGCCTGTTCCTGCTTTGCTAGTTCTGGAACTAAGTCCAGGGCTGGGTTGGCCAGGGGCTGCACTGGCACTGACTGCCCTGGTATTGCATGTTGAGCTCCCACTTTGGTGCCACGGACCTTTTCTAGTGACTTTTTAACTTGTCTTCCCCTGGAAAATTGTTTTATTCCATATTTTTATGTGTTTTGATGCTCTAAAATTTATTTAGAGTCATTGTTTACAGGAATTTGGAGCAATTTGGGGCAGAGCATGGAGAGTTCCTGCCTTTATTCTGCCATCTTGGCTCTGCCTCCTACTTGTTTTTAAATGAGCCTTTGTATATGAAAAAACATCATGACAGTACAGAGAGGACCAGTTTTGGATTCAGAAAAACCTTGTTTTCACATATTTTTCCTGACTTTCACACATATTTCCTGTGTGATGATGGGCAAAAGTCACTTCATCTCTTATTTCCCCAGGCAACTCTCTGAGACAGTAAGTTAAAGTTGAATTTTAATCTATATCATTAGAGGGAATTTCCATACTTGGAGTTCCCCCCAGTTCTGGACTCCTTTTTACCCTTTGTAGAAACACATTTGCCTTTTCAGGTTTTTCATAAATGTGTCTTAGAAAGGAAGATTTAATATTAGAGTCCTCCAGTAGCCTAAACTCCTTGAGAACATGGACTATTTTCATTTTTTGTATTTGTATTTCTAGCATCTAGCATAATACTTGACATGCCCTAGATGCTCAATAAATGTTTCTACAGCTGGCCAATAAGAGCTCAGTCCTCAGGGCATACACAGAATAATCTGGCTAATCTCAACCTGTGGGAATTTAATGAATCTGTTTCTAGCAATGTGTGATGGTGATGCACAATGGAGAGGCCCTTTCTCCAATTTAGAGTACATATGAGCATTTTCTGGTTAATTCCTGTCAGCTCACTGCCTTTTAATTGACTGTTGAATTGTAATTGAGTGTGCATACAAAAGGCTCAATGAAACACAAAATCTTTCTCTTTCCTCTGAACTTCTGGAGTTAGGAGGAAGTGATTCTGTAAACCTATAGGTGGGGGAGAGTGGGAGTGGCAATGGCAGTTGAGACCTTCCCGTTCTCCATCCAGGCTGCCATGTGGCCTTGGTTGCGTCACCATGGTTTCAGTGTCTGTCTTGATTTTGCCTGATCATTAATTATAATATTGATCCTTGATCATTAATTACACTATTAGAGATGGAATGGGCCAGGTTATATCCTTGTGAGCTTCCAAATGTCAGAACGGCCAGAAACCCAGCAATTGCAGTACACAGATGAATGTATTAGGAGCACTAGAAACTAGGTCCAGTGAGGAGACAGCCATGGAAAGCAACCTGCTTGATCAACCCTAGAGCTGAGTCCATTGGTTATGCCATACTCAGAAGTAAACTTGATCAGGGGCAAGTTTAATTAGCAGTCATATGGTACAGTAAAAAAGGGTACTCCCCCTTTTTATTCCACAAATACTCTGGGATAAAGCTCTAGATAAAAGTAGTGTGGTACAAAAATACTTAATTTGGAATCAAAAGATTCCAAGTTTTATCCTTGTCCCTACTAGTCCTTTGATCACGAAACAGGCAAGACAGTACACTCTCAGAATTTTTATAGATTTATATATATATATATATATATATATTTTAATTTATAAGCTAGGCAAAAGTTACCCTACATACATCATACCTTTGTTGTGTTTTATTATTGAATAACATTTGTGAAAGTCTTGGAAAGTCATGAAATGTTATGGAACTGTCAAGGATTGTTTTTGTCAAAGTCAAGTCAGATGGGAAGAAAATAAAGGCATTTGTTCATAGAATGTTGAGATGCCTGGAAAAATCATTGTGTCAGGAAAGGAAGGGAGGAGGGGACTGCCAGGTGGCAGGAATGACTGGAGGCAAAGCTGGGGTGGGGGGGAAGGAGCAAGCAGCATTAGGGAGAAAAATGATGAGAGATGTGTGAGAGGAGTGTTTGGTTAATGCTCCCCAGACTGGTTAAAAGGGAAACACCTGTATTGAATTCCACCCCTCCCCCCACCAAAAAAAGAAAAAGATCAAAAGTGGGTGGAATGCTGCAGATGACATTAGATTTTTCGGTTTTTCTGATATGTTGCTTGGTTTTGCCAACCTTTATCTTCTTTTTTTTTTCTTTTTTAAATTAAGGAATGACTTTCTGGGAGGGGATTGGGGGATAGATGTAATAGGATAGGTACATGGTATAAAAACAAAAATAGGAATGTGAATTTGTTTGATTAACCTATTAACTCACTGTCATCCATTATTCCTTAATAATTTACCTTTTTATCTGAATATTCCAATGGCTTCAAGGGCTGCTGAGCTCCAGTGTTTAGATATGAATATAATCATTATTGTATTTCATGATGTTCCTTCTGTCTGTCTCTGTGCCTTCACATACAATTTTGCTCTCTCTCCTCATCTTTGCTTCCTTCAAGGCTCTATTAAAGTGCTGTTGCCTACATAAGACTTAGTACCTTCCTTGTCCCTGAAATAGTTTGGTATAAATTCTATGTTTCTTAATCTAATGTTTCTTTCTGATAGAATGCAGGGTGGTTCAGTGAATAGAACCCTAGATCCGGAGTTCTGAAAATCCAAGTTCAAATCCAGGATTAGACACTCTTGGAAAATTCAGGTCATCTCTACTTGCCTCAGTTTATTTGACAATAGCACCTATCTTCCAGGTTTGTTATGAGGATAGGATCAGATAATATTTGTAAAGCACTTTGAAAAATTTTAATTGGCCATATAAATGCTAGCTAACACCATCAATTGTTATTATTGTTTGTCTCTGCATTCTCAGCACTGCAGGTGCTTAAGAAATACTTATTGCATGAGAAGATGGGCATCCTTCAGTCATGTGACTCACTTTCCCATGATTAACCAGCACCCTAAAACTCAAGCTTTGGCTTTAATCCAGGTGTTGTGATAAATGCTTCAATAAGAAGTCAGCAGAGGCTGTGGGACAGACTGGGTTGTCATGGGCACGGTTTTCTGGGCCATTACTCTTGTTCACTAAGCTTCTCATGGCTCTTCTTGATGAGCTGGATGGTTGACTCCTGATTCTAGCCAGACTGTTCTCTGTTCCACTTCCCTACCACCGCCTCTGCAGCCCCTTGGACCATAGAAGTTTTTTACTTGCTGCCCCAGGTTCTTGAGATGCTGAGAGACTAGTGACTGATTTCAGCCTTGATGGTAGTAGACAAAAAAAAACTGTTTAATGCTATGTCTGGCACACCCTGGGGTGTGTTTGTGTGTATCTTAGAGCTATGGCACAGTCTGCCTTGCTTAGACATCACCTTCTTCATGAAATCTTTCATTCTATTTCCAGATCAAATATAATCCTTCCTTCTTCTGAACTATTCCTTCCTCCTATTAAATTGTCTAGAACTTTGCTGGGTTCGATTTTGTTTCATTAAGAGATACCTCCCTGAAAAACAGCTGTGAAGGCTGAGAAGGGCCAGGCTTCTCCCAAATCTAGTAAATCTGAGACTGAAAAGTGGACAGCATCAAAGGCTGGTATTCTGTGTGGTTCTCATACTAGCACCCAAAGGCCATTATCAAGGTGATGAAGGGCTGAAGTAGGCTGGCAACCTGTGAGTAGAGAGAAGGGAACAGATGTGAGAGATGTGAACATTAACTCAAAAAGATTTGGCAACTAATGGGACATGGGAGATGAAGGAGAATGAGGAGGAGAACTTGTGGAAGTTGTGAATCTGAGTGACTGGAAGAATAATGATGCCTCTGGTAGAAATAGGGATGTTAGGAAGAAGAGTAGGTTTTTGGAAAAAGATAGTTCTACTCTGGTCATGTTGAGTTTAAGTTACCTATGGGAATTCTAATACAATTTGTCCATTAGGTAGCTGGCGATTCTGATTTTCTGCAGGAGGCCCTTCTTGGGCCCTCTTGCTGCTAAATGCTTCTCTCCAAGTCTACCTTTTACTTACTCTGTGGATATTTTGTTATATTTATAGTTATTTACATGTTTTCTTTCCTATTAGAATATGAACTCTTTGAAAGAGAGATCTTGTTTTTGCTCGTGTATCTAGATTTAAAGACACAATGCCTGGTACATAGTAAGTGATTAATAAATGCTTGTTGACTAAGTGATTAATTCTACATTAGAGTTCAGGAGAAAGATGAGGGCTAGAAAAATGAACTTGGGAGTCATCTATTCGCACAGAGATAAGAACTGAACACAGGAACTTATAACTGAGAAACATAGGGGGAAAATAGGAATTCCTAGCTCTTTCTGTATTATGTGTATCCTTTGGGAATCTGGTGGAGCCTTTGGATTCCTTTTGAAAATAATTTTTAACAATTCTTAATTGAAAAAATGATAAATTTCAGTGATAGGTTGGTGATAATAAAGATGTATTCTTTTTCCCATCCAAGTTCATGTACTACTTGAAATGTGTCGGTGAATCCCTAGGTTAATTACCCTTTATGTTGACAGAGAACAAAAGAGAATTTAAATCTAGAACTTCAAGTTATCCTTCTTTTCCCATTGAGTTGAGCATTCTGGATGAATCTTTAAATTTTAAAAAGTTTAGAGTTATCCATTTATTCAAGACCTTGCTTGGTTCTATTCTGTCTCAGCAAGAGATATTCCTGAAAAGCAGCTATGAAGGCTAAGAAATGCTAGGCTTGGCCCAAATTTGGCACACTGCAAGGTGGAAAGCAGCAGAGGCTGGTATTCTGTGTGGTTCTCATACTTGCACCCAAAAGCCATTGTCAACGGATTGGGTAGCAGCAAAATGACAGGCTGACTCTTTTCAACTTCCAACCAATGGCTTTAGTCTGAGGACAATCAGAAGATATGAATTATGGTTTCCATATGATAATCCCTTGAAAACTTGAATAAAGGTATAAAGTCTTCTAATTCTTTTTTCCTGGCTAAATATTCCCAGATCTTTCAACTGACCTTAATATATCACAGTCTTCATAGTTGCTCTTCTGGTTGCCCTACTCTGGGGAGCTAGGGCTAGAAAAGAATTTTTGTAGAAAAGATAGCACAGTGGATAGAATGCTGGACTTGGAATCAGGAAGCTCTGAGTTCAAAGTCTTCCTCAGGCATTTAATAGTTGGGTGGCTCTGAGCAAATTGCTTAATTACTGTCTGCCTCAGTTTCCTTATCTGTAAAATGGGGATAATAATAGCACTCAGATAGATTGCTGTGAAGATAAAAAGATAAAACGAAATAATATTTGTAAAGTGCTTTGCAAATATTTAAAGTGCTATATACAGGTAAATTATTTTTGTTATTGTTAACATAAACTGCGTCTCATTTTGTTTGGGGGGAGTGCTATGTTACAATACTGCATGACCTATAATAAGAGCTTAATAAATGGAAAACAGCTGAGAGTCAGGAAAACAATTTTAATGCCAGTTATTATGCAGTAGTTGTGTGACTTTGGGCAAGTCGTTTAACCCATTTGGTTCTCTGCTTATTTATTTGTAGCAGTTGATCAGGTTTTGACACCTCCTCCTCCTTCTGCAAAAGTGTGTTCTTGATTCTAAGGGGGAGAAGAAAAGAGAGAATATTCTCTAGGAATGGGGGATAGCCAGTTCAAAGATGGAGATGATGGACTGTTGTTTTTGTTGTTGTTTTGTTTGAGTCATATCTGACTCTTCCTGCTCCATTTGGGGTTATCTTGGCAGAGAAATGGTTTCCCATTTCCTTCCCTAGCTCATTTCACAGATGAGAAAATTGAGGTAAGTAGAGTTAACTGACTTACTCAGGGTCACACAGTAAGTGTCTGAGACCAGATTTGAACCCAGGAATAAGAGTCTTCCTGATGCCAGGCTTGCTCTGTACACACTGAGTTTATACTAGAGTGTTACATATTAGGGATATGGGAAAGGCTAATATGGCTGGCTGACACAGAGTGTGTGAAGGTGATGTAGATAATGTCTCTATATTCTCCATCGCATCACGGTGCCATGCATATGGACATGATAAGAGTGGTAAAACATTGGCCTTAGATTTTCAGGATCTAGATTTGAGTCCTGGCCCAATTGTATGTCATTTGACCCTGGATAAGTCATTTACTTGCTTTAAATCTCAATTTCCTCATCTGGAAAATGGGTAATGGCAGTACCACTCTGCTTATGGAGATGTTGTAAGGAAAGCACTTTGTAAACAGGAGAATGTTATGTTAAAGCTGGCTATTTTTAGGCTTGTTAAAGAAAGAAAGGCAGGGATCCTGAACTGTTTGCCCTTCTGAATTTTCCAAACCAATGGTCTTCATAGTACAGGTCTCTTAGAATTGCCTGTGCAGCAAAGTTTTCCTGAGCCAACGGGAGCTTGCCAGCTCAACTCAGCATCTTCCTCTGGAGAGGGCAGCTTGGAGCAGGCAGTACTTTCCGCCTCACACCCTCCCCCACTTCTCTATTTTGACAGGTGTGTCTAAGGGTTGTGGGTAGCTGGAATCATCAGGCTCAGCACAAACTGGGGCGGGAGGCACTATTCCTTAGCTTGTTTCCATACACAGGCAGGGGAGGGGGAATGAGGCAGTCAGGATTGAAATGGAGAAGACTGGGATGATGAGGGCAACTAAAGAATGGCTTCAGGAGTGTACCCAAAGCATCATCCCTTCACCCACCCTACAGAACTCCTAATCTCATTTTTTCCTGGGACGTAGTTTTGTAGTGCAGTAAAATGGTTGCTATATTTGGAGTCAGAGACTGTGGATTAAAATACTCTGCCACTTTTGTTACAAGTCAATGAATCTTTCTGGACTCAGTTTCCTTCTTTGAAAAATGAGAGGATTGGATCTTTTCTATTCAGCTTTAAACCTGTAATCCCAAATTCCAGAAACCATCTCATCACTTGACAACTCACAGGATCATACACTTATATCTGGAAGGAACTTTGAAGCCATTGAGTTCGACCATCTCATTTTACAGATGAGGCAAACATGATGAAATGATTTGCCCAATCACACAGCTAGACTGAAGCAGACTTTGAACACACATTTACTTGATTTGCGTACTCCATCTACTGCGCCATCAAAGTTCCTGAGAAGGGTCTTTACTCTAGACCTGAAATTTGGTTTAAATTTCTTTCTGCTAACTAACTTCCCAGTTGGTCTATTGAAAATACTACCTTTGGCCAAGTTATAGGAATCTAGGAAAAGAGTTGAAGTCCCACATGGGAAAATGAGAATAACTTCCCCACTTAGTCAGCTCTCTTCACAGTAGCTAGATGTATCTGTTGGACAAGGAGATAACCTGGAATCTGAATTCAATTTAGCAAACATTTATTTCATACCTCTGCTGTCCAACATCTATGTTAAGTACTCCAGGAGAAAGGAAGCTAAGGAAGACATGCTTTCATGTAGATGACGTTCCTCACAGGAAAGAGAATGTTATTGGGGACCAGAGTAACTCTGAAGCCTCATCTCGTTCTGCTTTAACAGGGCTTGGGATTCTACATGGTTGGGATGTATTCCTCTTCTGGAACTTGGCCAAATAGGGAACTGTGAATTTGATGCTGGAAAAATATCCCTTCTAAACCTGACTTTACTGTTTGCATTGTATGTGACCCTGGGCTGGGCCCTTAGTTTCCTCATATGTAAAACAAGATGATTAGACTAGATAACTTTCCAGCTCTAAATTTATGAACCATCAATAGGGTTTCGTTGTATAATGTAGCTGCTTGAGGGCTGATATTGTTATTTTTTTTTGTCTTTATAGTTCCAGCACCTGGCACAGAACCTAGCGTGGAATAAGAGTTTATTGAATGCTGGTTGAGTTGAGTCAGACAATGAGGATCATTGCAATAACAGGGTCAAGGAAGTCAACCTAGAGATTACATCAGAGGAAAGGACATGGGTTGTGAAAGATTTCTTTGTTTGGGGTGTGGGTCCCATCAGTGTTTGCCTCTGGAGTACATTTTCCCTTCCTCTATTCCAAATCCATTTGGTTCTTCAAGCCCCAGGTGCAGGCTACCTTCTCTATGAAACATTCTCTGACTCCTCCAGCTTGCTATCTTCTCTCCTTTTTGTGTTCAGGGAAGGAATATTGCAGTGAAATTAGCACTGGAGTTGAGGGAATCTGAATTCAAATCCTGACTCTTATTTATTACCTACAGGTATACCTTGTTTTATTGTGCTTCTCAGATGACAAGTTTTTTGAAGCTTTGTGACAACCCTGCCTCCTGCAAGTGTATCAGCATCTTTTTTCTAACAGTACGTGCTGACTTTGTATCTCTGATAATTCTTGAAATATTTCAAACCTTTTCATTATTATTATGTCTGTTATAATGACTTGTGGTCAGTGATCTTTGGTGTTACTATTACAGTTGTTTTGGGACACCATGAGCCAAGCCCACGTAAGATGGCAAACTTAATTGATAAAGGTTATATATGTTCTGATTGCTTCATGGATCGGCCATTTTCCCCATCTCCCCAGACTTTCCTGTTTCTTGAATCACTGCAAAATTGAAGAATATTACATATACTTAGTTGATAAAGCAGTGGCAGAATTTGAAAGAACTGACTCCGTTTTGAAAGAGGTTCGATTATGAGCAAAATGCAGTCAAGCAACATCACTTGCTATAGAGCCCAGTTTCTTAAACTGTGGTTCACAATCCCATACAGGTCTTATAACTGAAATGTGGGGGGTTGCTACATTATGATTTATCAGTAAATATTTTATTTGTATACCTATTTTATATACCTATATGATTAAGGGTCACAAAAGTTTCTTGGATGAAAAGGGGTCATGAATGGAAAAAGTTTAGGAAATCCTGTTTTAAAGAAATGTTTCATGAAAGAAAGAGACAATCAATGTGGCAAACTTCATTGTTGTCTTATTTTAAACAATTGCCACAGCCATTGTACCCTTTAGCAGTCACTACCCTGATCAGTCAGTGGCCATTAAAATCAAGGCAAGACCCTTCTCCACTAGTAAAAAAATCACAACTCACTGAAGACTCAGATGATATTTAGCATTTTTTTTTAGCAATAAAGTATTTTTTAATTAAGGTATGTACATTGGACTTAAAAAAAGACACAATACTATTGTACACTTAGTAGAATACAGAATAATGAAAACATAACTTTTATATGCATTGGGAAACCAAAAAAATGTGACTTGCTTTATTGCAAATTGCTTTATTGTGGTGATCTGGAACTGAATGTGCAATGTCTCTGCGTGTCTTTTTATGACCATGAGCAGGTAACTGAGCCCTCCTGAGGGTCAGTTTTGCTGTCCATAAAATGGAGAGTTTAGACAAGGTACCTCCTAAAATCACTCTAGTTCTAAATTTATGATCCTCTGGAAATTATTGCCTGTACCATTTAACTGGAATTTGACCCATATTTTAAATAATACGAGATAACCTGTGTAAAGCCCTTGAAGTGCTATATAAATGCTATCTATTATTGTTATCGTTTCCATTTTATCTTTGAAAATCTTTTTATGTGCATGTTCTCTTCTGCTTCATCTCCTTCTATTGTCCTGTCTATTGAAAATGAGAGGTCATAGAGACCTCTCAGACAGGAAATGCATCCTCCACCTTTCTAATCCCCTGATCACAATGGAGCCACTCTGTAAATGATTGTTGATTGATGGATGGACCAGAATGTCCAGAAACATGGTATATGATTCCTCTATGTCCTAGAAGAGCAGTACCTCTAGGGAAAAGAGGTACAAATATGAAGATTTTATATAGAGTTGGATGTATCTGAGGGTGATTTTCCTATGTTCCACCAGAATAACATTTCTGAAAGAGAGATTTAACCATGGATATTTTATGTGAGGTGGGAGATTCTGTGGGTTATTCTTTTATATTCCACCAAATTGGCACCACTGTGGAAGAAAGGTCAGGAAGTCCATCTTCCGCAGATAGGTATCTCTTTATTGATCCAGTAATACAATATTTTTGATATAGGTAGATATGAGGGTTACACAGCAGCAATGGGGGAAGATGCAAACCAGTTGCATTTTAATTGGAACAAACAATGAAATTAAGATTCCACTTTAGGCCCCAGCAAATAGTATAAGGGTTTTGTTCCAGATCAATCAGTCTGGTAGCAAAGACCCTAATCCCCTCTTCCTTAAAGTCTAAAATTGTCATTCTGTGAGAAATGAAATATTTCAAGGAAATGGTTCCCACAGCCAGAGAGGGTCATAGAATCGGGGATCGTGATCATTAGAAATTTCTTGATACTTCTCTCCAGCAGTGCTTTCTGGAAGTTGAGGGTAATGGGAATGGAGGACTGGTCAGTATTTCACAGGGAACAAAAGGATCATACACTGTTCTCACTTGAGGGCTCTGCCCTTGATTTTTAAGTGGTGAGTCCTGCCCACTACAAGTACGATCTTGTTTCTCTTCAATAGTTGACTGGGGAGGATTTTTAGTTCTGGATCAGGGAGGACAAAGGCACTACTCGTGGGACCAATGTAAATCTGTTTATAGCATGAGCAGCTGTTCAGTGTGGGCTAGGGATAGATGAACCTAAAGAAGTGGGAGCAGTGCTTTGATTAGCAGGAGTGCTGCTGCCTAGGACATCTCCTTGTGACAACAATGAGTTTTTGTTAAAGGAACAGAGAGGGCCAGCCTCAGGGTTAGGGGTGTGTGTGTGTGTGTGTGTGTGTGTGTGTGTGTGTGTTTTGGGGGAGAACTCTCTGAATGAAGAGCTGTTTTCCCAAAGTATCCAAATATGAAAATACTTAACCAGGATCTTCTTCTTCAGTTTGTTGTCTCTTTCTCCTCCCAACATTGGTGGCCTTCTCCATCCATTTTCACCAATCTACTTTAAGCAGTTTTTCTAAGACTAGAAGGTGCAGAGCAGGTGCTGATCTATGTTAGTGAAGGGAGTAACATCACAAGAAATCTTCTGCACCAATAAAATTACAGTTCCAGACCAAAAATAACACTTTAGGTTTTGCTGCATTTTCTCTCTAAAGTGAAGATGCCCTTCTGCCTTAGTTCTCACTGGGCTGCCATATGCTCAAAAAAAAAAAGGCAGGGAGGTAAGAGGCCTTTTAAAAAGGCATCTTGCTTTTAGTTGAAACCAGAGACAGGGCCATGAGGATAGCTTGGTCATTTCTTTTTTCTTTTCTTTTTTTTTTTTTTTTGGTCATTTATTTCTATTCCAATCAAGAAGAACATTTCTCCCTGAAGTTATCCCTCAAAAGGTTTCTGAGTCATCCCCAAAATGGTGCAGTCCAAACCAAGAAACTTTTTTGATGGCTAAATAGGCTTGTGGTTTCCATAGGTAGGTAGTCATTGCTTGATACATCCAGTATTTGGTTGGCCCTAGTCATATTAGATATGATGGGGGAATAAGAGAGAATATTTGCCCCATCAGTGATGATACTGGTCCAATACCCTCTTCTGGGCAATCACTCCCAGTTTTATGCACTGACTAATTTGCTCAAATCCCATCTGGACACTCCCAGACCCATCTGCCCTTCCTTATGACCTGCACTTTCATCCTCCCAAGACTAGTCCAGTTAGATCCCTGTTCAGTAGAGAAAGGCTTTAGGGGAAAGAAGATAGTAAAAAGGGAGTTACCGCTTCTTTATCATCAATCTGCCACAATCATCATCATGATCATGAGCACCATCACCACTCCCATCACCAATATCATCCCCATCCCCATCTTCCCCCTAAGAACTAAAAAGCTTAGTTCCACTAATTTAGTTTTTAGGAACTTCTTTATCTGACAATAGCCTTTGAGGGTAAGGATGGATAGGGTTCTAACATTCCCCACTGGGACTAGTCAAAGCAGCAAGCAGGAAGTCCTTTGAAAGCTGGAAATGGACAGGGTCAGATCCAGAAGGAATCCCAGTGGAGATGAAGGAAGCATAGTTGTCTTTGGGGAGATGCTTCTTCCTTGATGGGTCCCTGGGCTATTTTGGGCAGTCCCTTTCCCCAGAACTTTTGTGTGGCAATATTTCTAGGAAGTGGACTCTGTTCAATAAGGGCTCTGGTTTCTTGGTAGCCCTGGAGGCCCAGGAAGACCAGGGGGACCTTGTATCCCAGGCTCGCCTTTTGGACCCATGGGCCCAACCTGGCCTGGTGATCCTGGTTTCCCAGCGATTCCTGGCTTGCCCTGAGGTCCTGGTGGTCCTGGAGAACCTGGGGGTCCCTCTGGCCCTTGGGGTCCCATATCACCCTTGGGACCTGGTTGTCCTCTTAGTCCTGCTGATCCAAAACTGCCTTTAGATCCTTTAAGGCCTGGGAAACCTTTGAGGCCACTGGGTCCCCTTTCACCTGCTGGTCCTTCTTTACCAGGCTGACCCTGAGGACCTTGGGGACCAGGGGGCCCCATAGTGCCATTGTCTCCTTTGGGACCCCTGCTCCCATAGGGTCCCTTCACGCCCATGTCTCCCTTCAGTCCTCTTGGTCCTGGAGGTCCAGGGATGCCTAGGATTGGAAGAAAATAGAAGGTCAAGACATCAGACTTTGCTTAATATTGTAAAGAATGTAGAGCATGACATTTAAAAGAGAACTTAGAGATTATCTAGTCCAACTGTCTCATTTTACCAATGAGGAAATTGGGGTCCATGATGGTGAGGGTTTACTCAACCACGCCATTATCCTGCTGTGCTTCCCAAACCAATACACCTCTCCATGGCTACCACTTCCTTATACGTGTTGTTTTCTCCTGTTAGACTGTAAGCTCGAGGGCAGTAGTTATTTTTGATTTTGTCTTTGTATCCCCAGTGTTTGGCACTGTGCTTAGCACATGGTAAAAACTTGACACATAATGGGAAAGACTAGCATGAACTGATACAAAGTGAAGAGAGTAGGATGAAAAAAATATTGTAACAGTAACAGCAATCCCATACAATGATCAATTGTGAATGATTTAGCTATTTTCAGCAATATGATGATCCAAGAGAATCCCAAAGGCTCACGGTAAACATGTAATTCAACTCCAGAAAAAGAACTGATATTGTCTGAATATTGACTAAAGCATGATATTTTTAAATTTCTTTCTTTTTTTATTCAAATCTTCTTGTACAAAATGACTAATATGTTTTATGTGACTGAACATGTATAACCTATATCAGATTGCTTATCAGGTCATGGAGGAGGAAGGGAAAGAGGGAAGAATAAAATTTGGAACTCAAAACTTAAAAAAAGGAATGTTAAAATTATACATGTAATGGGGGAAATATTATTAAAAGTAAAGTAAAAAAATAATTTAAATGCTTTATCATTTATTGATCCATGAAATGACTTGTCTAAGAGACAGGGAGTTGTAAAATCAGGCTAAGAACTCAAATTTTTCTGACTTCAGTCTAGCATCATCATCATAACTAACATTTACATGGCACTTCAAGATTTGTAACATATTTTGTGTAGATTATCTCATCTGAATACTTTGTGTAGATCATCTCATTTAACCTTCACAACAGCACCATAAGGTCAGTACTGTTAAAATTTCCATTTTACAGATGAGAAAACTGAGGTTGAGAGAGAGAAATTGACTTGTCTAAGATTACACAGCTAAGGAGGGACTGAGGTAGGATTATAACTTGCATTTTTCTGATGCCAAATTAGGCACTTTCCCCACTCCACCACTGTGCCTCAGCATTTATTCTACTAGTTTTCTTGGCACTTTTCTATGAATAACATCTTATTTACATCTAGCTACAGAAGGTGGGTTGGCTTGACCATAGTGCTTTCTGTAAAAGTTTGGGGTAGGGTTTTTTTTTTACAGACCATCCTTGTGGTCAGCTGTATCCTGCTCTTTTTGAACACACATACACAGCAGAGGACAAATTATTCTTTTGAATGGGAGAACAAAGGAGGGAGTAAGGGTTTGCTATGGGATCTTTGAAATGTGACAGAAAAACAAAGAGGAAGCAAGAAGCTAAGAAGACCTGTTCATTATTTGCATGGGGGCCTTTTCTCTTTGCCATCTAAAGAATGGAGGTCTCAGGATTTAGCTACCTAAAACAGTATTATTGTTTTAAAAGGAAACAGTGGAAAAATTAGTTATAGAAGTGAGAGTAAGAGAACCAAGATTCAAATCATGGCTCTGATATGTTCCACCTGAGTGACAATCAGGGTTTTTTTTGGGGGGGGCAGGGAAGTTGGGGAAGAGAGAGAAAAACAATTTGGTTATGATAGTAGGGCTACTCTGAACCTTGGAGCACACTATCTTCCCATTTTGGATGATGGGATTCAGACTGGAGGAGCCTTAGAAACTGCCTGGCTCCAAGAGATCTTGCAGCTTTGTACCTCCAGTCCGTTCCACCAGAAGAAGTAACTTCAAGCTTCAAAAGCTCCCTATATTTATGTGATCTCCCAAAGGTTAACTCTACCTTCTGGAGGGAGAGGGATTCTGGGTTATCTCCCAGAGTGCTTTCTGGTCCTAAGGGAGGTGTGAATTCAGATCTCATACTAGCCCTGAACTCTCCCAAAGGTGTGAACTCCATTGAGTACTTAGATACTTATGAGCTCTCTAAAGGTGTGAACATTGTTCTATCAGTTTCACTTAGTACTTTGTTTCAAGTTCTGGCCCAAAATATCTTCTTCTAAGATCACATCAACTCCAATGTCTTAACACTTTGTAAAGAAATGTTTTAACACTTTGTAAAGATTCCAACAATATGTAAGGATCCCTGAAGGGTACTGCATATTGACTTAAAAAACTACGTATTACTATTATCTATGATTTATTATATTTTTATTTGTTTTATTAAATATTTCCAAATTACAGTTTAATTTGGTTCAGCCCCATTCTGGAGTCTTATGGGTGAGCTTGAGGTATATTTGATAAGTTTTATCTAATCCAATTGTTTTACAAAAGTTAATAAAGAACCATAGAGAGAGGTGACTTGCATTTGGTCATCAACTGTTTCATTCAAAACTCTTCCTTTTTAAGGAAATTTAAGTCCCCATACCTAAATTATTCTTTTATATTATTCAATTTACATATATGTATGTACATATTAATTACTTATTTGCACCCTAGGTTCTCTGACTTCAAAATCTAATGCTCTTTTTATGGTTTCAGGTCTTCTTGAAACCATCTCCTGCCCATCCCAATGCTCAGAGAGTACTTCCTTCCTTTTAACTCCCTTAGAACTTATTTTCTCTATGATTCTCATGGCCTTTAGTCTAGTTTTCATTTTAACACCAGCATATTTTTGTATTTTCTGTCTCTCCAACTAGAATAGGATAAGTCCTGTGTCCTGTACTCCTTGTACTTCAGAGGTCAGTGCAATGGATTTTTAAAAATTGTACTTATGATTTCACTGATATATGGGAACTTGCAGTGAGGAATCCCTCTCTACTAATGCACACTTAATTAACAAATATTTGTTAAATGCTTTCCATATATCAGACATTGTGCTAAGTGCTGGGGATATAAAAGAAGGAAAAGACAGTGCCTGCTTTGGAGGAACTTAAAATCTAATGGGGGAGACAACAAGCAGACAAATAGCTATAATGATACACAAACATACATATGTGTGTGTATATATACAACACAGATACATACACACATATAAATATATATAATTAGGAAATAATTAATTATTGAAGGAAAGACACTAGAATGAAGAAGTGTTGGAAAAGAGTTTCTGTAGAAGGAAGGCTTTTAGTTAGGACTTAAAGGAAGCTGGGGGACATCAGTAGGTGGAGATCGGGAGGGAGAGCATATACCAGGTTTAGGGGAAAACTAGAGAAACTGTCTAGAGGGAATATTTTGTTGAACAGTGTTTGTTATTTGTTGAACAGTAAGGAAGCCAGTCTCTCTGGATTGAAGAGAATATAGCAGGGATTAAAGTGTAAAGATACTGGAAAGGTAGAAGGGGCCGAGATTATGAAAGGCTTTGAAGGTTAGGTCCACTGTCCTTTCTCATGAATATTTTGTAATAGAAATATACAAGATTCGAGTCAGTTCTTCTCGTTTTATATTTGTAAAGAGGCTCAGAGAGGTTACACATATAAGGAGAATCAAAGCCAGAATTAAAAGCCATGTTCTTTGTAGGCTCATCGTTCAGGCTGTGATGTGAGACTGCTACTTAAGCCTTAGCTTTCAGGGAGAAAGGACCCCTGGGAACTCTGGGCAGTTTTCAGCTTCCTGGGAGTTCCTATAAGCCAGCCTAGTCCCCACCAGGGCCCTTCCTCATAACTTCTGATTTTTCTAACCCTAGCAACACTGCCTTTAGCCCCACCCTTTGTCTTCCCTCCAGCCTCCACCCCTTATGCTCCCCTCACACCCCCATCACTTGGGGAGTGATTTCTTCTAGTGGAACAGAGAGGCCATAAGTTTTGCTCTATTATGACCTAAACCAGAAACCAGAGCCCAGTCTTTACCCCACTGGGGCCAACCAAAATTTCAGGCCCCAGTTTCTGGCCACCTCCATTCCTAGTCTTCCCCACCCAGCATCTCCCTCTCCACTAGATGTTGTCATATATTGACTCACTCAGATATATCAATAACAGAGAATAGAATTTCCTGTCTGCTTCTAGGTTGTCTGGGGAAGGGAGGCTGAGGAGGGCAGCTGTGGGCCTTTTGAAATGCCAACAGCCCAAGAAGCTTTGCCCTGGCCCATTTTCCATAATAAACACCCCCAGCAGGATGGCAGCAAAAACAACCGAGGCTCCCTGAAGCACTGCCCGGGGGCCATGGCTCCGAGCTAAAGCTGTTTGTAACCTGGCTCAGCTCAGGTTTGCCAAAGCATAAGCATCATTTTGGGACTGGAGCAATGGTCTGTTGAAGTATGATGGAAGGGGCCCTGGGATTAAGAGTCAGAAGGACTTCTGGGTCCTAGTTCTGATCCTATCACTAACTACTCTCTTAATAGCCAGATGTGAGCCTCAATTTCCCATCCATAACATAGAGGGGTTGGTTCAAAGGAAGACAGACTTATCTGAATGGATGCAGAATGAAGTAAACAGAACCAAGAAAATAATATAGTCACAGTGATTACAACGATGTAAAAGGGAAGAATGAGAAAACAAAACTGAATCCTGCATCATTATAATGCTCACATTTGATATTAGAATACTATCTGTAATCCAGGTAGTATCCTACCTTTCTCCTTCTATTGAAAAAAGAAAATAATAATAATTATATAAGACTTTAAAGTTTGCAAAACACTTTACAAATATCTCATTTGATCCTCACAACAACCCTGGGATATGGGTATCATTTTTATTATTACTCTCTTTTTACAGATGGGAAAACTAAAGTAGAGAGAGGTTAAGTAATAAAAATTGTATCTTTTTCTGCATGTTAATCCATCGTCTCTCTCTCTCTCTCTCTCTCTCTCTCTCTCTCTCTCTCTCTCTCAGGAGGTGGTTAACATTTTTCATTACTGGTTTCTGGAATCCTATTTGATTATTTTATTGATCTGAGTTCGCAAGTCTTTCAGGTTTTTTTGTTTTTGTTTTTTAACAATACTCTTTCTTGTCTATTTTTATAGTAGATTTCAAAGTCTCCTGAGTAAGAGAATAAAAAGATCCTATTTATTTCCAATAAAAATGTTTTTATTTTATGTTTTTATAGCTTATATTTTTATAGATCTAACCCACTTAACAATATTAATCAATTTTACAAAAATGTGATGTTAAGCCAATATGTTATCCAAGACAGCTGCAAAAGGGACAATATTATAAATGTTCTAATTGGCTTCATTGGGCAAATGATGCCATACTAAGACTTGATGACTTACTAAGATAGGCTTTGGTTCTGATGCATTAATTATTTTATTGCAAATCCAAGTTGCCAGTCCCAATTCAGGGTGTGTCAGTTGATGTGCTTGGCTGTTTCCAAAGACCTTTCACTTACAGCATCTCATTTGTGTAGTAAGTGATAGAACTTCAGACTTCAAAATAAGAATGCTTTTGATTATACTCTCTGCCTTTATGTGAAATACTCTACCCAATGCTCTGCACCCAGCAGAAACTTAATAAAATATTCATTTGAATAATAATAACAATAATAACAACAATAAGTTGCAAAATGTCTGTTGTGGAACACACTGTTTTTAAAGCCACAACACTGTGCTAAGCATACTGGGAAGAGAGGGATATGCAACATTGTAGGGGTAGCCCAACCCTCAACCTTAATAGGTTCTAAATCTTTATCAATTGTGACTCTGAGCAAGCCCCACAATTTCTCTCAATCTCAGTTTCCACATCTATAAAATGAGTATTATAATAATAGCACCTACCTCATAAGATTGCTGTGAGGAGACCAAATCAATTAATATGAAGTACTTTTCAAACCTTAAAGCACTGTTAAATTGAACTTTTATTAGGTAGAGAAGAGATCTTCAATTGGCCCAAGAACTAACAGGCAAATCTTGTCAACATTTAGTCATGTATAATCAAGGTCACATTATAATGTCATAAGGACTTCTTGGAGCCAAAAAAGCAGTTTCTCACTTTTTATCCATGAAATTTCAGCGCCCTGGTTATAAACAGCCTAAGGTTTGTTTTAAATCTGAAAGTATCTTTGAAGTGGAATTAGTTCTCCTTGTTTGTGTGCATGTTTGAAACGATTTGGGGATTTTAGAAATTGGCTTTGGGATTGGAGGCACCTTCCCAGCTCTAAAAGCCTGTAAATTTGATCCTATGAAGTAACTCTTATTTTTCCAGGTGGTTTCCTTTCTGCTCTCGATAACCCTGTTTATTTGCTTGTACAAGATGTTTTGAAAGGACTTTCCCTTTGCAGCAGCAGTGAGGCTCTTGGCTGTGGTTATTGACTCAGCTGAGTTGCCAGATATTTTCATGCCTACCTGTCTTACTGCAGGTAAACACACTCATCTTGTGTGGCAGCTGTTGCTATTTAGGGCTGTGGAAGCAGAGGGATGAGGTCTGCCTAATCAGAGAACCATAAAGGTAGATCATAAGGATTAAAGCAAGACCCTCCCCTTCTTGCTGGTACCTTGAGGTATCTCACCCTCAACCTGCAGAGGATTATTTCAGAACTCCCAATCCCAGAGAGGGAGGGCAGCTAGGTGGTGCAGTGGATAGAGCATTGCATTTGGAATCAGGAAAATTTATCTTCCTAACTAAATCTAGCCTTGGATGCTGGTTAGCTATGTGACCCTGGGTAGGTCACTTAACCCTGTCTGCCTCAGTTTCCTCATCTATAAAATGAGCTGGAGAAGGAAATGGTAAATCCCTACTGTATCTTTGTCCAAAAAAATCCCAAATTGGGTCACGAAGAAAGGCAAAATTGAAACAACTGAAGAATAAAAGTTCTGGAGAGAAGCTCTTTGAAAGTTCCTCTGCCCAAAAGGATCTCTATTCCTGAAGCATTTGTTAATCTACACTGTCTATATTTGGTGTTGTAGGTTCTATGCATTTTTCTCCAAGAAGAGGCAGCTGCCACTGACGCAGAGGAGATGTATCTTATTGGACAGAATCCTTTCATACAGTTGCTCTGGTTTGTATGTACTCTTCCAAATTGCAAGAAATTAGAACTTAAATATGGGTTGGTTAAACTACCCAAGGGTCAGTGTCCTAGGGTGAAGCTGGAAAATCGTTCTCGAGACTCTTGTCCCAGATACCATGAATTAGTAGGAATTAGTAGAAAGATAATGGAAATAGAAAACTGGATTTGAAGCCAGGAGTCCTTCTGATACCTACTGACTGCATAACCCTAGAAACTCACTTAATTTCTCAGTTTTCTAACTGTCAAACATGTAGTCCAATCTGCTTCTGAGTGTGGTCCCAATTAGGTTAAAATATGACTGGGAAAAATTTAACAAAATAAATAAAATTGCAATAGAATACATGTAATATTGATTTGTGATTGTCTAAGTTAGTATTTGAGGATCCTTATGTAAAGTTTAGTGACCATTTCTATTTGAATTTAACATCACTGCCTCTTGGCAACTCTCTACCATAAATTTCAGAGGCAGTATAAACTGTGTTGGTAGAGGAAGTTTCCTTACCTGGGAATCACCTATGCCAGTGAAATCCTATGTCCAGACCCTCTGCCTATCTTTACTCAATTCCAGAAGGAGATGCTGGAGAAAACACCAAGCTTCACCCTTTTGAAATTTTGGCTTCAGGCTCCACAAACTGGCCCCAACCTCATTTCTCTGCTTGATTCATTCTACATTACCCATTTTCCTGCAGTCTGGAGACAAGACACCCTGTTAAAATTGAGCTACAGTAAGTCCGATTGTGACTGAACAGACCAATACCAGCTTGGACTGCTCTGCCACAGATAGGACACAAATAGTCTCTATGAACCTCTGGGGTAGCTTCTCTAATTTTGTTCGTCTTGCATTTCCTTTGGGTTCATTCAATTTTGCTTTGCTCCTAGAGTACAGCACCGTCTCTGATGAGAACACGCCATATTGAGTGGTCCTAGATACCTTGTATCACTTTTTCTAACTATCTCATCAGTGCAATCCCTGTGTGAGGTTTTTTTTTTAATTTTTTATAAAATAACTTTTTTGGCAAGTGTGTATTTGCCATCGAACCATGTGTCCAGCCCAACAGAATTATATTGCTGCATTCTGCTTTTCCTCCCACCACCACTGAAGCTGACCATATTGCTTGTCTCCCATTTCTCCCTTTAATATTCCCAATCTTTGGGGCTCCAAGTTCCAAGCTCTGTTTAATTTCTCGGCTATCTCAGAAAAAGGTAAGGCTAAAGAGGGCTGCCAGAAGTTTGAGGAATCAGGACCAAGGAAAATCTGAGTTTTGTGACTGTAGTGCAGGTTTCAGTTAAAAACAATTAATCAACCATTTCCTGAATGAATCCTGACCTTAATCAATTTTATACACACACACACACACACACACACACACAGAGAGAGAGAGAGAGAGAGAGAGAGAGAGAGAGAGAGAGAGAAAGAGAGAGTACACCTACTATAATGCAGATCCTGGGAATACAAAAATGATACAAAAAATGTCTACCCTCAAGGAAATCATATTCTACTGTGAAATGTAACACATAAACAATTAAATGCATACATGATAATTTGTGGGGAAAGAGAGTCCTAATGAATGATCACCCTTACTGTTGTATTATTCATTAATCAATTTATTTTATCTTTTAATGACATTTTAAAAAATATTCATGTCTCCTTTTCCCACCAATGAGTCTGGGAGCTAAGCACAATATTCCAAAGTCACTGTATCAAGCCCCTAGCATACTGCCTAATGCAGAGCCCAGTTAATGATTATTAATTCAATTGGTGGTGATGATAATGTATGATGACTTCTCCTCACACAAGTAGTGAGCATCAGAGGCAAGATTTGAATCCAGATTCTCTGATTCCAGAGCCAATTCATCCACTGACTATGCCACAGTCTATAGTAAATTTGGTGGGAAGAATGCTTTGTAGTTACCACTTTTAAATTTGACTCTCCCTAATGATCAAAGTAGCAGGGGCCAGTATGCCCTGGTTAGGGAGGGATGTTTTTATACCTCTTTTTATTATCTTTTCTGTATGTTTCTCTTTATAAAAGTTAATTCACATTAATTGATTATTAACACCTTGAGAAGATAGCAAGTGGTCAAACATAGTATTAGGATGGATTAGATACTATTGGGAAAAATACTTCTAAATCCCCTGAGGAAGGGAACGTACCTGAGCTCTGAAGAACCAACCCCACCGTGCTGAGTAAGGGCTGGGAGAGCGAGCTCAGAGGCTCTTTGTAAGTCTTACACTTACATCAGCTGCTGTTGGTATCCTTTTCCCCCTTATTCTTCCTCCCCTAAGGAGCTTCATCTCGCCTCCAGCCCCAATGGCCAGCACTCTGCCTATCTTGGGGATTACACTGAGGGTCCTTGATACTACCTGGAAGGAAAAAGAATCTCATTCTCTGTCTTTCTCTGCAATGTGTTTGGGTACAAGTTGGAAGGTTTCTTTCTCAGTTCAGCACATGATGCTCCATCTGACAGCTATGGAGCAGAGCATTGTAGGGCGTTCTAGTAGAATATGTCAGCATTTCTAGCAGTTTGTGACTAGCTGGGCCTCAGGGAGGAAGTTCCCAACTATAATTAAGCTGGTAGAAAGAGAGGTTAGGAATGTGACTAGAAGTTGATCATTCACCATAGCTCGAGACCCCTCACGGAGCCCTGCTCACCACAGAAACCCCAATAGTTTCCAAATGATAGGGGACAGGCATCAGATCAGGAAGGGTAGGGAGGGGTTAAGGCTAACATTAGCTCACCAGTTCTGGGAAAAAAAGCAGAAGGATTGTCGGGGTTATCACCAGGACATAAAGGAACCCAGAGCACAGAAGTGCCATTGGGAGTTGGCAAGGTCAGGGGCAGGGAAAGAAATGAACAGAAAATACATGAGTCTTAACAGGCCTCTTAATTACTAAGGAAGAGTCAGGAAGTCAGAAGTTGTAATTAAGTAATTCATGCCCATTAAGTTCAGTCCACAAATGACTTCAAGTCTGGGAAAAGTGGGTGGTCTATAGGGCTGAAATGAAGGGGTGGGAGGTTAGGCAGGGGCTTCTCCCTGCCCCAAGCCCTCCAGGCTCTGGGGCAGAGAACACCAGAGGTACATACAGGAAAGGAACATCAAAGCATCAAATGCCTCCTGGATGGTGTGGAATAGTGGAAAGAGAATGGATCTGATTTTTCCACTGAGGAGCAGAGATCTTGGCCAAGTCATATTACTGTCCTTAGCACACTTTACATCCACCCAAACTGGCCTTCTTGCTCTTCCTCACACATGACACTGGATTTCTCATCTCCTTGCCTTTGCAAAGCCTCCATGCCATCTCCTCACCTCTGCTTCTTGGAATTCCTAGCCTCCTTCCATACATGGCTCAAATGCCACCTCCTACATAAACTTTTCTTGATCCTCCCAGCTAATAGTAACTAACCCTAACCCCTTTAAACTTCCTTTTGTTTATTTTGTATATATTTTGAATTTATTTGTATGTGAACCCACTATTTCTCCTGATAGAGTATAAGCTCCTTGAAGGCAGGAACTGATTTATTTTTTCTATGTTCATTGGAAACCCCAGGGGAAGGAATTCCAGGAGCTTTGGTTCAATGGCAAAAATCTGATTGGCTTCAGAGTTCAAATCCTTCTTCTGGCTCTTAATCCTTTCATGACACAGGACAAATCACTTTATCTCTCTGGGGCTCAGTTTCTTCATCTGTAAAATGAGGGGTTGGAATGATGTCTAAAACTATTTCAAGTTCTAAGTCATAGTATGATTTTCAGAGAGCTCTTAGTCCCTTTCTTGACATGGGAATGCAGTGGATTCTTTGTACTTTAAAGAGAACCTATCAACTGACATGGAAGAAAGGAAGGAGGTCTTTTATCCCATTCCATTCGAGGCCTTTCAGTTAATCTCTTTACAATAAAAATATTGAAATGGATTATATTTAAAGTTCACCCATATTTTTCAACTATAGTTGCAGTTTTTCCCAAAGAAGAGTAGTATTCATATTTACTTGTGCTTTCCTGCCCTTATACAAACATTGAAGTTGCATTTTTAAAGATTTATGCACATATATAAGTCACCGTTACCACAACTGAAAGTTCTAGTTGCTTAAAAGCCAAAAGAACTTTTGGGAGAGTTTTTTTTTTTTTCTGTGAATCTAGGATATAAGATTAAAAGCAACAACAACATTTTAAGGGGCAGACTTTTTATTTATTTCAATCTGGTTCCACTATGTCCTCTGTCTTCTAGATGCTTTATATTTATATAGACTCAGTGGAATAAAAAACACGAAAGGGCCAGAATATGAATAAAATTTGTATGAATTCATCATGGGTAGCAATCTCCTAGCTTGCAAAAAGACAAAAAATCTGTGTAAGGCTGATCACTACACTGGGCACTTGACAGCATAGATGTCTCAGATAACTATTTCTTTTTCTCCTTCCAGCAATGCTAGAATTTCCGGTATGATTGGGCCAAGATGTCTAGTTCCTCAAGTGTAAACTCCTGAAGATGAAATGATCAGATCTTAATTGCCATTAGTTCTTTCACTTAGAGCCAAGATATTGACAAACTTTGTAATACTCTGGTCTAATGATATGTCAGCAGAAAATGTTCCGACTAGCAGCTAGATTATAGATTCTTGTGTTTCTGAATCTGCATAAAAATCAGAATAGAGTCTTGTCTTTTTATCATAAAGACAGGATGACACAGAACAAGTCATAGTAAGAGTGACAGATCTAAGTTCTTACCTAACAATTGACTTTCTGACTTTCCTACTCAATTAACTCCAGTGGATTTCCATTGCTTCTTTGATAAAGCTTTTATCTTTTAAAGCTTTTCCCAATTTGGCTTGACCCAGCCTTTCTGGCCTGATAGAACATTGTTTCCCTTTTCATAGTCTGTTGTCCAACCATACTGATATTTTCTTTAATCTTCCATTTCCTGCGCTTTTCCCTGGTTGTCACTCATGCTTGAAATGTGCTCTCTCCTTTTCTCTACCTTGTAGAATCCCTTTATTCCTTTAAGGTAATACTCAAATAGTATCTTCAGCATTCAGCTTTTTGAGTTCCCCATCTGCTAGTGTCCTCTCTCCAATACTAATGTTAACTGCTTTGTGTGTATGTGTGTGTGTGTTACACACACACACATATATATGTATATACATTCATACATACACATATATGTATATACATTCATACACACATATGTGAGGACCAATATAGCTAAGTTTAGGGAGGCTCATTGCCAGGTGAAGGAATTTCTCAACCACAAATTGAGAAGACCATTTACTCAGACAGAAAAGTGACCATCAGTGTTAGAAGAAGAAGCATTCCCAGCTCGGGTACCAGAAATCCTTCACGTTTTGAACTAAAAGCTTTTGACAATGAAACACTGGGCTTGGATGTGAGAATCATGGGAACACCTATTCTTGCTCATTTAAAACAGATTAAAATAATGCTTTCTTGGGTAGCAAAGAATTGGAAAACGAGTCGATGCCCATCAATTGAGGAATGGCTGAATAAGTTGTGGTACATGAAGCTGATGGAATATTATTGTTCTATAAAAATGATGAACAAGCTGACTTCAGAAAGACTTGGAAAAGTTTACATGAACTGATACTGAGTGAAACAAGCAGAACCAGGAATATATTGTACACAATAACATCAAGAATATGTGATGATCAACTATGAAAGACTTGGTTCTTCTTGGTGATTTAGTGATCCAAGACAATCTGAATAGACTTTAGGTAGAAAATGCCATCTGTATCCAGAAAAAGAATGATGGAGTTGAATGTAAATCAACATATGCTATGTTCATTTCTTTTTATTGTTTTTTTAGCTCTCATCTTTTTTCCCTTTTGTATTGATTTTTCTCTCCCAACATGATTCATAAAACAATGTGTATTAAAAATTAATTTAAAATATTAGCAGAAATAACAACAAAAGCATTATCTGTTCAAGGATTTCTTAAAAGTATTTTATGTAACTCCAGAATAAAATAAAATGAAATGATAATGCTTTTCTGGACAGAAAGACTGGGAAAAAACATTCAAAGCAGATTTGCTGTAAAGGGAAGAAGAATCACTTGTCAAAGTGATTTGGAAAACAGAGAGCAGACTAGTGGTAAATAGAACAAATGACCTTGTGCTTTTATATTTATGGATCCAAGAAAGCTTTGATTATGGCCTACCAGTAGAGTAAGGTAGGTTGATGCTGGTGAACATCATAAGGAGGGTATGTTGAGTAGCCTCAGTGGGTGAGGGGACAGAGTGGTGTGCTTGAAAGAACAAAGAATTAGGAATCTGGAAATCTGGGTCTAGTCCCAGTTCTACTATAAGCTCACTATTGATACAACTTACTTGTTTAAAGCCACTACTTTTTTCTGCATTTTAAAAGTTGGACTAGATGTTCCCAAATTCCTTCCAGCTTTAACATCCTATGATTCAATGAGTAAGCATTTTAGTATAACTTTAATCCTAGGACAGGCCCAGATCCAGGTAAGAAAGAAAAGCAGAAGCAACCAAAGAGACATTCTTTCCATCCCACAACATGAACAATTGGAACAGAGTAAGGATGAACAAGTTCCTGTTTAAGGAACAAGTTTCAAATGGTTGTTTTTGGAAGCAGAAAAAAGACAAGGAAAATTTCTCTAGTGATGTGTCTCAGCACTAAGCATCTGGCCCTATCTTTTTCCATTAAAAATTAGCAATTAGACAAAAGTTATATAGCGAATATTTATTGAAGTCACAAAACAGTCACTGGCAGAGGGGTATCCAAACTGAGAATTATTTATACTGAAGAAATCACAGTTGTGCACTGAACAATTCCTTGTTCAGCTCATTTTGCAGGTAAGGAAACTGAGGCAAGTGTTAAGTGACTTGTCCAAGATTACACAGCTAGCATCTGAGACTAGATTGAATTCAGGAAAATGAGTATTCCTGACTCTAGTCCTGACACCCCATCCACTTTGCTACATGGCTAGCCTGGGCACATAGAAGGTGTTTTAAAATTGCTTGTTTAATTGAATCAACTTAAGCTGAGTTGAATTGAGTCAAATACCTGATACAGTGGACAGAGCACTGGAGCAGGAGTCAGGAAGATGTGAAATCAAATCGTCCTTCAAATATTTACTAGCTATGTAACCCTGGATAAGCCACTTATCTTCTCTCTGCTTTAGTTTCCTTTTCATAAAATATGAATAATAATAGTATCTACCTCTCAGGGTTATTGTGGAACAAAATGGGATAACTTTTTTGTTTTTGGCTGAAGCAATTGGGGTTAAGTGACTTGCCCAGGGTCACACAGCTATGACATGTTAATTGTCTGAGATCAGATTTGAACTCAAGTCCTCCTGACTTCAGGGCTGGTGCTCTATCCACTACACCACCTAGCTGCCCCATGAGATAATATTTATAAGTCTCTTAGCTTAGTATTTTGCACATAATAAGCACTTAGTAAAAGTCTATTTCCTTCCTTTGTAAAATGCTTTGTAAACCTTAATATACTACATTATTGTCATTGTAATAATTGTATTATTATTATACTTAATTGAATTGGATTCAATTCAGGCTAAGTGATTCCCCCCAGCAACCCACAAAATACACACAAAGAGAACTCACCTCTTAGGACAGTGACATTCTGGAGGATTGCTCCATGCTGGACATCCACAGCCTTCATTTCCTCCATGACCATTGAGAGGTTCTGGATGTCAAAGTCCAGTCGGGCACGGAGCAGGCTGAAGCGCTCCCTCAGCAGGTCCGTGGTGCTCAGCATGACAGAGACAGACTTGTTGAGGTAGTAGAGTTCCTCGGCGTGGGTGTGGAAGCCCAGTGTGCAGGAGAGCCGGACGTCATCCAGGTACTTGAGCATGCTGTGGACATGGTTGTCTGTGGCATTGATGTTGGTGAAGATGGTGTTTATCTCGATCTCGTGCGAAGTCATGCGCCCTTCCAGGGTCTCAAAACGCTCCACGGTTCGGTTCTGGGCATAGCGTGTGTGGTACTGCAGGTCATGCATGTTCTCTTCGTGGTCATCCAGGAAGGAGGAGACATTGTCCAGCTGCAGCTGCAGCCCCATCACCTGCAGCACCAGGTCGTGGATGCCCTCGGAGTTTTGGTTGATGCGCTGGGAGGCGGTGCTGAGGCTGCTCTGTATGCTCTTGACCAGTTCCCCAGTCTTGGCCGAGGTAGCTCGCAGGCCCCCAAAGAGTCGGGTGTAGTTCTGCCACTCACTGACCATCTTCTGCAAGGTCAGGGTCTCTTCTTCTGTCTTCCTCTGGATCATGTGCACCCAGTCTGAGGTCTGCCCTACTGTGAAGTTGATCTGCTGCACAGCTGCCTTAACATCATAGCAGTCCTGGGTCAGGCCCTTTAGTGAAAAGTCCAGGCCAGCCATGGCAGCCTGCCAGCCCCTCACTTGGGCCAGGAACTGACCCAGAGTCTGGTTGACCTGGTGGATGGAGAAGGAACAGCTGTCTACTACAGCCGTGATTTGGTTGCTAGTCGAGAAGAGCTGCTGATGGGTCTGGGATGTCTGATCCAGCTGAATCTCCTGAACTAGAAGCATCTTTTGTATTTCCTCCAGCTCTTGCTGAAGTTTGTGGATCTCTTGTCCCAACTGCCCTGTATCATGGCAGAAGGAGCAATTGCCCAGGGCTTTCTGATCTGTAAGAGAAAATGATAAAGGTGATAGGTGCCTAGGGTTGGAGAATCATAGAACTAAAAATGGTAGAGAAAGGAACTTATTTTTCCACTCATTCACTAAATTTAAAAAAAAATCATTTAATTAATTATTTTATTTATAAAGCACATGCATGGGTAATTTTTCCAACACTGATGCTTGCAAAACCTTTTGTTCCAAATTTTCCCCTCCTTCTTCCTCCCCCCCTCCCCTAGCTGGCAGGTAGTGCCATGCATGTTAAATATGTTAAATACATGTTAGATCCAATATATGTATATATATATATATTTATATAGTTATCTTGCTGCACAACAAAAATCAGATCAAGAAGGAAGGAAAAGAAAAAATGAGAAAGAAAACAAAATGCAAGCAAATAACAACAGAGAGAGTGAGAATGGTATGTTATGGTCCACACTCTGTTCCCATGGTTCTCTCTCTGGGTGTAGATGGCTCTCTTTATCACTGAACAAGTGGAACTGGTTTAAATCCTCTCATTGTTGAAGAGAGAGCCCTGTCCATCAGAATTGATCATTGTATAGTCTTGTTGTTGCCGTGCATAATAATCTCCTGTTTCTGCTTATTTCACTCAGTTCATGTAAGTCTCTCCAGGACTCTCTGAAATCATCCCACTGGTCATTTCTTACAGAACAATAATATTCCATAACATTCATATACCATAATTTATTCAGCCATTCTCCAATTGATGGGTATCTATCTACTCAGTTTCCAGTTTTTTGCCACTACAAAAAAACTGCCACAAACATTTTTGCACAAGTGGGTCCCTTCTCTTTCAAGCTCTCTTTGGGATATAAGCCCAATAGAAACACCCCTGGGTCAAAGGGTATGCACAAATAGATAACTTTTTGAGCATAGTTCCAAACTGCTCTCCAGAATGGTTAGATACATTCACAGTTGCACCAGTAATGTATCAGTGTCCCATTTTTCCCACATCCCCTCCAAGATTTGTTGTTATCTTTTCCTGTCATCTTAGCCAATCTGAGAGGTGTATAGTGGGATCTCAGAGTTGTCTTGATTTGCATTTCTCTCATCAATAGTGATTTGGAGCACTGTTTCATGTGGCTACAAATAGTTTCAATTTCTTCATCTGTAAATTGTCTGTTCATATCCTTTGACCATTTATCAATTGGAGAATGGCTTGAACTATTATAAATTTGAGTCAATCCTCTATACATTTTAGAAATGAGACCTTTATCAGATCCTTTGGATGTAAAAATGTTTTCCCAGTTTATTGCTTCCCTTCTAATCTTGTCTGCATTAGTTTTGTTTGTACAAAAACTTTTTAACTTAATATAATAAAAATTATCTATTTTGTGATCAATAATGATCTCTAGTTCTTCTTTGGTGACAATTCCTTCCTCCTCCACAAATCTGAGAGGTAAACCATTCTATGTTCTTTTAATTTGTTTATAATATCATTCTTTATGTCTAGATCATGAACCCATTTCAACCTTGTATTGGTATACGGTGTTAGATATGGGTCTATGCCTACTTTCTGCCATAATAGTTTCCAATTTTCCCAGCAGTTTTTGTCAAATAGTGAATTCTTATCCCCAAAGTTGGGGTCTTTGGGTTTGTCAAACACTGGATTGCTATAGTAACTGGCTATTTTGTTCTGTGAACCTAACCTATTCCACTGATTAACTTCTCTATTTCTTAGCCAGTACTAAATGGTTTTGATGACCACTGCTTTATTATAGAGGTTTAGATATGGTACAGCAAGGCCACCTTCATTTGCTTTTCTCTTCATTAATTCCTTTGAAATTCTTGATCTTTTGTTCTTCCAGATGAATTTTGTTGTTATTTTTTCCAGGTCAGTAAAATAGTTTCTTGGGAGTTTGATTGGTATAGCACTAAATAAATAGATTAGTTTAGGGAGTATTGTCATCTTTATTATATTTGCTTGACCCATCCAAGAGCACTTGGCATTTTTCCAATTGCTTAGATCTGACTTTATTTGTGTGGAAAATGTTTTGTAGTTTTGCTCAAATAGTTCCTGACTTTCCCTTGGCAGATAGATTACCAAATATTTTATACTCTAAATGGTTATTTTAAATAGAATTTCTCTTTGTATCTCTTGCTGTTGGATTTTGTTAGTGATATATAAAAATACTGATGATTTATGTGGATTTATTTTATATCCTGCAATTTTGCTGAAGTTGTGGATTATTTCTAATAGTTTTTAGTTGATTCCCTAGGGTTCTCTAAGTATACCATCATATCTGCAAAGAGTGATAATTTGGTTTCCATATTACCTATTCCATTCACTAAATTTTTTTAAAATTAAAAATTTTAAAAATGAGTTTATTCATCTCACACAGACTGAAAATACAGGGGAAATTTAAGGGCCTAATCTCACTACTGATTGGAGTGAAAGCATTGACCTGTTGCCTCTCCATCAGACAACATTTGTTTATTCAATCTATTAAGTTCCCATATATTCAGTGAACTATGCTAGGCACTAAGAGAAATACAAAGGTAAGTAAGTAGATGATATCCTGACCTTTTTTTTTTTTTTAAATAATTCCTCTTTCAAAATCTTGCTTAGAAAAGTTTCTCATTTACCTGGAGTAGTTTTGTTTTTTTTAAAAACCAAATCAGAGTTTTGAAAGACAAAGCTTTTACTACCCATTCTACTACAGACCTATAGGATTTTATCCCCAAAGATTTTATGTCCCCATAAAACTATGATGATGGTATAATAACTGACTCTAGAACAACTCTGGGCTTCAGTAGGTGGGATTTTGTTTTATCTTTATCCCAGACCCATGTGGGTCATCTCCTGGCCATCCATCTCTAGTCCAAGCACTCATGTGTCTCTCTTTACTGCTCTAATATATTTTTTTTTACTATTGTTTTCCTCCATTATACATTAGAATTACCTCCTTAAAAGCAAGGATTGTCTTGTTTGCTGATACTTGTATTACCAGTGCTTAGCATAATATCTGGCCTATAGTTAGTGTTTAATAAATGTTCTATCTATCCAACCACTTATATCTATGTCTTTCTGTATCTATCTGTAATGTCATTTTACCCAGAATGGCTGATGTGGAACTGTCTAGTTTCCCAGTAACTCTGGAAGTAAAAACAGGGTTCTATTCTGGATAGGAGAGCAGCCATAAGGAGGGCTGTAGGCACACCCACCTAATTCCTGGAGATTTTCCTGCACAGAAACTATCTTCTTCTCATAGTTTGACTGCGTGATGGTGATGTCTTCTGAGAGAGAGTCAACCTTCTTAAACACTGTGGAAGAAACACAGGAGAGAACATGAGAGGTAAGGGCTTAAGAGAATTCAAATAGACAAGATAGAGCAATTTAGGGGGAAATATAACAGGAGGAAATTGGATTAGAAACTCCATGATATGATAAATGTGAAAATACGTATAGAAGAATTGCACATTTTTAACCTATATTGGATTACTTATTGTCTAGGGGAGAGGGGTGAGGGCAAGGAAGGGAAAAAATTTAGAACATGAGGTTTTGCAAGAGTGAATGTTGAAAATTATCTTTGCATGTATTTGAAAATAAAAAGCTATTATTAAAAATAAATAAAGATAATATCTAATATAAAAAGAAGATCTATGATAGTCCTGCTGACTCTGAAATGATGTGATGAAAGGGTTTAAAAACTGTCTGTTGATTGATTGGGTACACATTTAGCTGGATGCTAATGAGTAAATGACTATGTTATAGAATCAGAGCTTGAGATTTGGAAAGGACTTTTAACGGTCATCCAGTACAGATCTGTCATCTTACAGATGAGGAAATTGAGATTCGTCAGGGAAGGGGAAATTTTAGAATTTAGAATTTAGTAATTTAGAATTACAAAGGTGAGTGATATGGGTAGAGAGGCCATTGGAGTCAAGGGAACCTTCTTTGAAACCCAAATTATTTAGCCTCTCTGAGGTTCAGTTTCTTTATTTGTAGAATGAAGAGTGTTCTCCAAGGTCTCTTAGATAGTAGAATAGTGGAAATTTAAACTCTGACTCCTATGATTCCATTATGTCTTTCTGAGTCCCTTTCACCACTAAATCCTGTAACTTTATGATTGGGAAATAATGGAAAGGGAGTCCCTTGTTGCCCAGGGATACATTCATGTAATCTGGAATTCCCTGTGGCATGTATGAGAATTTTCTGTAGGTCCAGAAGACAGTCAATTAAGTAACACCTGTATTTTGAGCATCAGCCTGGGCCTGAGACTGACTGTCATGTCTCAAAGCCAGAACTCTTAGGGAAGGAAATAGAATCTGGGGGTGAGGACTAACTTTATTTGAGTTTCAGTGGTGATCTGGGGTTGACTTTCATCAGTGAATGTTTTTTTAAAGACAACTTAGGATAACAGATCTAGACTTAGAAAGGACTTCTGAAGTAATTTTAGTTTAGTGGTGTCCAATTCAAATAGAAATGGATCCCTGCAGGCCCTGTGCTGACTTAGAAAACCACATATCAACATTATCTATGGTGTATTGATTTTTTAAAAATTTTGTTGAACATTTCTCAGTTACAGTTTAATATGGCTCAGGCTACAATCAATGTGAAAATCACACACAGTGTGCAAATGAAAAGGGATAGAATAGGGAATTAACTTGTACTTTCACTGGTGTAGGAAAAACTCAAACACAGGAGAAATTTGTTCCTCCTCTGGTCATCACCTTCCCAGCAACAAGTAGGTTTAGAGAATTGCCTGGAACCCTAAGTTAGGTAATAGTAGCATGCCTATACTTATGCAGCCAGCAGGGATCAGAGGCCTCTGAAAGCAACTTTGAAAACTTAGATGTCAATTATTTCAGGGTAGGGCCAAGCCCATTTCGTGTGAGTACTACAATTCAGGGCATGATTTATTGTTTTACTGATTAGACTAAGAAAATGGTGGAGAAAACATGATCATATTTCTTTAACTTAAAAGTTAACCTTATGTTTTTGGAAAGCTAGTTGTTAAATATTTAACAGCATATTCCCAGGCTATTTTGGGGGGAGGTAGTTGGGGTTAAGTGACTTGCTCAGGATCACACAGCTGGTGAGTTTCTGAAGCTAGATTTGAACTTGGGTTCTTCTGATTCCAGGGCCAGTGCCCTATCCGCTGTACCACCTAGCTACCTTCTACCTCCTCCCAGTGGTTATTATTAAACCATATTTACAACCAAGGCATAGTCTAAGTTCTGGAAGAATTGGATGAAAACCCTTCCTTCTGTTTGCTAACCCCTGTGAACTCTGTGATTAGGAATGGAGCTTCTGGACCTGTGCTTACATGTTAAGGAGTAGATTGATTCCAGCTCAAGCTGTTTCTTTGTCTAGTTCCTCTCAGAGCACAGCCCCTATGGGATGCTCTGTTATAAGGGAGTGAATTACTTGAATCTGTCTCTAGGCTGGATAGCCTCTGCTTTCCCCCAGCCTACTAGAAAGTTAAGTCATGAGAGACTAGTCCAACATTCCCCTTTGATCCCAGAGTAAGACCCATAAACTTGTTATTGGCAGAAATGTGACTGGAACCTAGCTCCCCAATTTTGGCTCCAGATTTTTTTCCTTTATATCATATGACATAGTGACCCCTGGGTATATGGGTCTAGGAATTTAGATGGGAAAAACATATCTTTATCTCAATAGAGTTGGTTTCCTTTGTAATATTATATATTTTATTTTATGTATTTAAAGATATTCTTCTGAGAAGGGACCAGCTGCCAAAAGGGTCCATGATATATTAAAAAAAATTAGGAATCTCTGATTTATGTCCAAAAGGACATTGAGATTCTCCAGATTAGAAAAGGGTTAGGATTGGGGAACCTGGGCCAGAAGACCCTGAGAAACTCATTGAGATGAAATAAATATAGTAGGAAGTTATGAAGGCCCTCTGGTCATTCCTTCCTTGGCTTGTGGAGAGTCGTGCATGCTGGGAGAGGTGGGATGTGCCTTTTGGGGGAGGGTGGTCTCCACTCACCCAGTGAAGCCAGAACTGCCACAGCCACTAGCAGGAGGGCCAAGAAGAGGTACAGAATTCTCACGGATGTGTGCAAGGACAGGTTCTTCTGACAGCGGCTACAGCTGGGCCCTGCTGGGCCTGTGTGGGAAGAAGGGTAGCACTTATTCAAACTCTTGGTCTGACACTGGTGAAAGAGGTCTCCCTCTGCAAACTTGGCCATGACTTCCCTAAATTGGTAGTTGATAAGATGAGAACCCAGTGATATTTTGCTCCCTTTCCCAAGCTTCCCATCTGTTTTCTCCTGGTTTTAGAGGCCTTTGGAATGGAATGGGAACTTAATAAGGCACCTCCTCCTCTGTTTTTGTCTTTCTCTTTGGGTGTTTTTTGTGAAAAAATCCACTATACAATGGGCTCATCTTGATTTAGTTTAAAATGTATTAATTAGATTTTATTGTATTTTTATTTATTTTGTTAAATATTTCCCAATTATATTTTAATCTAATCCAGGCTACACTCAGGACATTTGATATTTCTGGTCTAGATTAACTTGAGACTCCAAGAAAGCTGGTGCCTCATAGAAGCAGGTTATTGCCATTTATCCTTTCTTCTCAAAGAGGTCCATGACTTGCAAGTGGGCTGGATTTAAAGGAGGGAGGTCTGTGCAGGGTCACTTTCCTCACTTTCCCCTTCTTAGCCATCTGGGTCCAGTGGCCAGATATAGATCAGGAGGACTGGAGATGGCCCTGGATGCAGTGGGAGACCTTGATCTTTTTAAGCTAAGGTCTTTAACAGGTCTCAGTTTGACTGAGGCAACACCCCATTCACTGATTAAGGCTAGGAGGGCTCCTGCTTGTCAGAGCAGGACTCATTCAGTAAATGATCGATTATTTGTTTTTAACTGAACCCTGCCCTACAATCACAAAATTCAGATTCTCCTTGGTCCTGAAGTGCACAAACTTCTGGCATACCTCTTTCTAAGATAGCTGAGAAACTAAGCCAAGCTTGGAACTTGGAACCCCAAAGACTGGGAATATTAAAGGGAGAAATGGGAGAGAAGCAAGCTGGTAATGGCCAGCCTCAGTGGTGGTGGTGGGGAAAGTAGTGCAGCAATATATAACTTTGCCCCAGGCTCCAGTGTATCCAGGCATGACCTCAAAATCTGTTTCTTGATTGTCTTAGCCTCCAAATAACAGACTCCATCCATATTAAATTAGAACTATTAAAATTATTAAAATAGTACTTTTGCCCTATGGCATTTTCTTTACCAGATTAAATGGCTCTTCATTGAGGCCCTGAAGGGCCTGTCATTTTGATGGAGGTGAGATGAGTTGAAAGTATCCAAAGTAGGGTCCCATGAGTGGTTTGTGTGCATGGTGCCCAGTGGGCAGCATGAGGCTCTGGCAGAGGAAGGAGAAGGCATTGAAAGGGAAGAAAGAGGAAAGGAGAGGGACACTGAAAGGGATGAAGAGGGGACACTGAAAGAGAGGAAGTAGGCGAATGGCAAATTTTGGTCTCTTCCCAAATTGCTTTATAGATTCTGGCTGGCTGGAACAGTTTCCCTTCATCACTTCCATGGGAAATGAGAATGGCTATGAGTAGCCTCAGCCTCCACTGCAGCCACAGCCAGATTGTCCTCCTGTTGCCTTGCTCTCATGAGCGGTGAGCGCTCAGCCAGTGTCTGCCTTGCCCGGGGTTCCCTGGCCAGACTGGGGAGGCCCTTACCATTCTGGGTGCATGGGAATGCTGCCATTTCCTCGTCTTCTCCAACAGGTTCCTCTTCTGCTACACATAAGGCTTCTCCGTCGCCTCCAGTGGACCTCACTGAGAAGGAGTTGGTGCCTGTCAGGACCCCGGACCACCCATCTCCAACTGTCCCTCACCAGCAGCTCCACCACTTCCTTCAACCCTTGACACTCTGCCTAAGGCTGGCCATTTTTTTCTGAACAGAACAGCAGGTGATCTAAGGGAGAACTAGGTGGCTAAGGACTTGAATTCCAGGGGATGGGATTTTTATGCAAACTTAATTCACAGGGGCCATTCTCTAAGCAAGGAAATACTTTTGAAAACATATCCACATCTATCTTACCAGATGTACTAAGATAAAGTGTTCTACCCCTCAGTCACTAACCTCCTGTATGATTTTAAGGGATACATGTTACCTCTCTTTCCTCAGTTTCCTCATCTGTAAAATGGAGTTAATAATATCCAGAGTGTCTCCCTTCAAGGCCATTCAAATTGTAAGGGAATTTAGAGAAAGTTAAATCCATCCTCTGATCTGTGAATATAGGGTAGGGCTCCTTATTTTTCAAATGAAGAGCTACAAAGAGAAAGTGATTAATCCAAAGAGGAGATTGAAAGAAGAAATGGGAGAGAGGCTGTCTATGATCATGTAATACTCTAGTATTCAAGGCCAGATTAGATTTTAGATTTTTAAATTCAGGTTTATTCAGAAAGGTTTTTTCAATTTTTTTTAACCTCTTCTAAACATTTATTAAGTACTTAATATGTGCAAAGCACTGTACTAAATGTTGAGGGTATAAAACTGGAAAACAAAACTGGTCTTTGTCCTCAAGGAGACTGCAATCTAATAAAGTCAGATGGATATGTGCCTCCAAAAGGGTGGTAGTGGTAGAAACTGTATAAAAAGTGACTTTTAACTGATGAAGTCTACAGGGATGGAAAGCTACTGAGGTGTTCTTGTTCTCACCTCAACAGGAGGTAGAAGACAGGAAAAAGAAAGATACTTGCCTTTCTTCTCATTTCCTTGAACAGGACAAGAAATAAGTTTCCATGGAGAAGGATAAATGGATCTGCTAGTGGGTTTCTATTCTATATCTAGCCCTACTCAGATACCTGAACTACATCCTTCAGAGAAGAAATAATAATGCCTAAACTGAACCCCAAGGCATAATATAACAGTCTAGCCGGGTCAGCTTTCCGGAGCCCAGAACTGAACATGATTTTTGCTCTGGTGGTGTCCTGATTAGGGCTGTTGTTTATCTTTCATTCTCAAAAACAAACATGACCTCAGGGAGAGGATACCATGATGTGTAAGTGAGTTGGATTTAAGTGAGGAAGGGATGTGCAAGGTCACCTGCCTCACCTTCCTCTCCAGTGCCATCTGGGTCCAGTGACCAGACATACATCAGTATGACTGGAGGTGGCCCTTGATGCTGTGGCCTTTTTAAGTAAAGTTTTTAACAGGGAGAGTAAAGAAGGACCACCACCTCCAAGAATGCAGATTAACATGTTGGTAATCTTTTATTCCCTGTAATTATGTATAAATTAGGATAATATATCTATTGAGGGAAAGGTATTCACTAGATGATCTCTCTAAAATCCATTTAAGTTTCAACATTCAGTTTCTTTATGGAAATGGAAAATTTCACCAAAATCATAGTCAATCAATGTCACATGAAGACAAGACTTTAGAATCCCCACCCCTCTCAACTGTAAAATGAAGGGGTTGGAGTTAGTTGATGGCCTTAATAAAAGTCCCTTTCAACTCTAAATCTATGAATCTATGAGCAGATACTTTTATCTCTGAATCTTATGGTCCCTAAACAAAGAGGGTAAATGAGAACCTTTCTAGAACAAAAAGAAAAGAAGATTCAATACTTAGCTTCTCTCTACCCCAAATGCCTTATTCTAGCGTCACAATAAGAATTGTAAGGGACCTCAGAAGTCATCAGAACCAATCTCCTCATATTATTTTTCAAGTAAATTTTATTTTTTCCAGTGAGCAAAAATCTATTTCCTCTCTTTCCCATATCCTACTATCAACTTGTGTGTGTATGAAGGACAAAATCTCTGCTAATGACAATAATAGCTAATGACAATATAGCAATTGTCATTTTATAAAGTACCAATAACTTTATAAATATTGTCCTATTTGATCCTTACAACAACCCTGGGGCTATTGTTAATCCCATTTTACAGATGAGGAAACTCAAGGCAAACCGAGGTTAATAACTTTCTTGCTGAGGGTCACACACTTAATTAGAAAGTATCTCGGGCTAATTTTGAACTCAGATCTTCATGGCTCCAAACCCAGCACACTTCCCACAGAATCCCCTAATTGCCTCATGCTAATTTGTATCATTTATCTTACAAATGTGGAAATTGAGGTGAAATCACTTGTCCAGGTTTTACATATGTCTAATAAACATCTGAGATATGATTAGTACAAAGGTCTCCCTCTCCTCTCAGGCCAGAACTTAATCTGCTTTTTATACTTCTTTTCTGAAAAGATTATGCAAATGTAGTAAATTGAAAGGATTACCCAGTGACAGCTTTAGAAAATGGCACAACATCCTTATAGAGTTTTGGCTTGTATATTCTGGAAATAGAATCTCTTTCCTCCTCAGAATATGTGTAAGTGTCCCCTCTTACTACTAGGAACAAAACAAGGAAATCTCTTAATTATCTTCTGAGCTGAATTGAGTGTGCATACAAAAGACTAGAAAAACTGAACTCTCCCTTTGTTCATCAAAAGAGTCGAGTCTGACTCTGATGAACCTATTTGGGTTTTATGGCAAAGATAATGGACTAATTTGCCATTTCTTTCTCCAGTTCATTTTGCAGATGAGGAAACTGAGACAAACAGGATGAAGTGACTTCCTCAAGGACACACAGCTCAGAAGTATCTGAGGTCAGATGTGAATTCAGGAAGATGAGTCTTCCTGACTCCAGACCTGGAACTCTATTCATTGTACCATCTGATTGCCCAAAGAACTCTGGGATGGCAGTGGTGGAATGCCAATCCATGCCCCCAGAGAGACTCTTAATCCAGTGCCTTAGATCTCTCTACCAACCTGTTACAGGTACTTTTACTCTCCTTCCTTTTACTGATGAAGAAAATGAATTTTAGAGAAATGAGAGACTTGCCCAGTAAGTGTCTGAGGTCAGAGTCAAACTCAAGTCTTCCTGGCTCCAAGTGCAGTGCCAGGTCTCTGATAGCTGCCGGGAAGACAAGTGTAGAGTACTGGCAGCCCTGTCCTGAAGGAGCTTGTACTCCAGTGGATCCAAGAAGGGACTGGCCTCCTCAGAGGGAATGAAGGAGGTGGTAAATGGTAATGGAAAGAAAGAAGACTGAGCTGCTCAGTTCTTACTTTGATTACAGTCAAGGAGGATGACCTTTACAGGAGAAAAGTCAGGAAATGAAGGTTATTTAAGGGTGTGTGTGTGTTGTGTGTGTGTGTGTGTGTGTGTGTGTGTGTATGTGTGTTTGTATATGAGTTATATCCTATGAGAGACCAATGTCCCTAGCACTTGAGTCTTCACATAATCACAAAATTGCAGAATCTTAGAGCTGGAAGGGAGCTCAGAAGCCCTCTGGTCCAATGGTAAGGAAGTTTTTCATGATATCAATTCAAAATCCCCCATCTTCAGAATTTACTCATGGATATTCCATCTTTCCATTTTCTGCAAGAAGCCTTTTCCAGTGTTCCTGTGCCTCCCTTCTGAGACTATCTCTCATTTGTCCCGTACGCATCTTATTTATACATAGTTGTCTGTGTGTTGTCTCTCCCATTAGGCAATGTGCTCCTTGAGAGTGGGGATAGGTCCCCTTAACCTCTTTCTGGACCTTTCTTTGTATACCCAGCATTTAGCACAGCATCCAGCGCTTAGTAGTTGCTTAAATGCTTGTTGACTTGACTTTTTCTATGCTTGATGAAGAAGAGGGAGGAAAACAAAGGGATGGATGGATGGGCTAAAGCTTATCTTTTAAAATTCATCCAGATAAATTAGCCCTTTCATCCCTCGGTCCTCAAATACCTTTCCCCACCCTACCTCCACCTTCCCATCACTGTCTACTACCTTCTGATGTAGCAGGATCAGAGTTAGTCCAGTGGTCCATAGTTAGTCTTCTCAGTCCTCCTCTGAACTTCTTTTAGGGGCTAATGCCCTGGTGGAGGCGGCTGTAAATGTGCTGGGGTCTCCCAGATGAATGATCATTCCCCCCACTCTCACATAGATCCAGCTTCAGACTCTCTTGAGTCAGGAACTTTCTTTGGGTCCACAAAGGCTCTTTCCTCCTATCCCTCTGGGCCTGTTATTCTGATTTGCTGAAGCAGGGCCCAGGCTGTGATTTCCTGTCCATGTTTCTAATTTCTTCCCCCTTTTGGTGGTGTTCCTCTGCCCTCCCTGGTGACGAGGGCTCCACCCAGCTTTGGCTGCTCAGTCTGTTTCATCACTTCAATGTTTATACCCTTTTCCTGATGTTGTAGGAAGGTTTAAATCAAATGAGACCAAAGTTGACCCTTTTCTGAATGCACTCTGTTTCCTTGCTCCCTTAGCTTCCCCGGCCAATTTGTCACTAACTGGAGCCAAGCTAGTTATGGATGGAGTGAGAATAGATGAGACTCTATGCTGGGCCCATCTGAGCCTGGGGCAGTGCCCATCACCTTTCTCTTATCTCTCCCCCATTAAGAATGTTCACAAGTGGTTGTACTTAACTCTCCCTCTCCCCAGTCCCCTTAGCTCCCATTTCCTAGCTCCATAACTCATAGATTCCCTAAAGGCATCCCTTCCCAGTCTCCTTTCTTCCTGCCTTCCTGTTCCTCACACCCACACTTCATAGTCAGAGGCCCTAGAGAGCATCCATTTACCTAGGTATGGATCTCGAGGCCAATTCTCTACACAGACGTTCCTTAGTGGGAACATAATCTTAAACATGCGTCCGGTGCTTTTCACAAGCCAAGAACTTTAAGATTCATTAGCTAGCTCTGTTCTCGGAGCCCTGGTATTATTGGGTTTGTCCACAGTATGGATGGTGATCCAAGAAAGCCCCCCAAACTTGGGAAACATTTAGGGAAGGACATATGGTAAGGATCTGGAATAGGGAAAATCCCTGGGATCACAGACCAGTCTAAGAATGACAGACTGTCATAGACCCTCATCCTCTCATTTATGTCGGGAAGAGTATTAGCAATGCAGAGGGGAGAAGCATGCCCATACACCTTACACAATCTCAGGCACAACCTGATTTAATCTTGAGAACAAGGAAAGATAGCAGTTGTTTAAAATGCACAGAGATTTGAAGAGGTATCTAACAAAGTGGGTAAAATGACATCTTTTTATTGCCTAGGGACCTCAAAACTTGCAGGATTTGTGATCAGAAGATATAGAAGCTCCTAGTTATTGCCTGGCTGGCCTTGGCTTCTCAGTGCCTAAATTTCCTTATCTATAAAATTAGGGAAAAGGACTGTGTTGGATTAGGGGATGTCTAAGGTCCCTCTCTTAGCTGACAAAGTTCACCTAGTCCAGAAGTTCTTGAACTATCAAATTTATGAACCTCCAAAAGGCTGCTCTACTACTTACTATCTTTGTGATCTTGGAAAAGTTACCTCTCAGGGTCTGTTTCCCTATCTGTAAAATGAAGGGGTTGGACTAGATGTCTTCTGGAGTCCCTTCCAGCTCTAGACCTCTGACCCCAGAATCCCTTAAATTAGTAAGGGTCATATCAGCTGCCACTCCTGTGCCTTCCTCCATGTCTGCTGTGCTCATCCTCCATGCAATGAACAAACTAATATCCCTAAAATGGAGCTCTTAGCAGCCTCCAAAGCTTCAACAGCTATCGTGGTTTTTAGGATTAAATACAGACTCCTGTTTGGCATTTACCTTCACATCTGGCTCCAGTCTAACTTTCCGTATTGATTTATTAATTTTTCCCCCTTCATGTACTCTGTACTCCAGACAAACTGCTCTATGTGCAGCTGTTTATAGGTGACATTCTTTTGCTATGGCTTTAGCCAGGCTGTCCCTCATACCTGGAAGACTCTCCATCCTTACCTCCTCCTCAACTTTAGCACCTTTCAAGGTCCCATTCAAGTACCATTTCCTTCAAGAAGTTTTTCCTGGTTCCGCTGATTGTTAGTTCCCCATAATTTTTCTTTTGGGCACATGCACACACACACACACACACACACACACACACACACGCACACACACACACATACATATACAAGGGTACTTAGGGGATACAGTGAATAGAGTGCTGGGCTTGGAATCAGAAGACCTGAGTTCAAATATGGACTTAGAAATTTACTAGCTGTGTGATCTTGGGCAAGTCACTTAATCCTGTTTGTCTCAATTTCCTCATCAGTTAAAGGAGCTGGAGAAGGAAATTGCAAACCATTCCAGTATCTTTGCCAAGAGTAATCCCAAATGGAGTTATGAAAGGTCAGAGATGACTGAAAATGGCTAACCAACAACTAAAATATATGTGTGTATGTGTGTATATTACACACACTCCCATATATATGTTAACACACACAGACATACACATATACATATATATGCATATATACAAATTAAACACATAGCTATATATACATTTATAGACACATATCCCATATATATGCTCTATATCCCCTCTCTTCTCTGTGTGTCTCTATCTCTCTGTGTCTTTCTCTTTGTCTCTGTTTGTCTATTTCTATCTGTTTTTCTCTCTCTCTATATATGTGTATAAATATATATATATATATATATATATATATATATATATATATATATATAATATATATAATTACCTGGGAACATGTAGTGTTCCACTAATAGAAGAATGTAAGCTCCTTGAGAGCAGGGACTGTTTTGCTTTTATATTTGTATTCCCAACACAACATAGTGCCTGAGATATTGTATGTATTTAATACATGCTTGTTAATTGATTGATTTTAGACAAATCACTTTATGTCCATGGGTCTCAGTTCCTTCATCTGTAATGAAGAAGTTGTAAGGGAAAACTTACCAAAAAACACAAACCAACAAAAAACATGTCAGGATATTTAAGAGTATGGTGGGTTGCTTCAGGAGCCTCCTTTTCACTAAAGGTCTTCAAACAGAGATTGGATACCCTCTTGTCAGGTGTATTGCAGAAGTACCTTTTACAGATGTGGGTTGGACTAGGTGGCTGCTACATCCCTTTCCACCCTCATATTCTGTGATTTTGTGGGTTGGTGACCTTTAAATTCCCTTCCAGCTCTGATTTTATGATTTATGATTTTATGACTCTACCCAAAGTCTCCCCTGTGGGTTTTCAGTTACCACCGCATCTTACAAGAATTCATGCTCGGGTGGTCATGGGAAGTAGGAGTGCTTGTGGGAGAATGAGATTGTGCCAGTCCTGCAGAGCTCGCAGACTCAAAAGATGTTATTGGACATGAAAGTCTTTTGAGAAATATGAGCTGTACAAGCTGTAACTTGATAGTCCAATGGACTTATGATCTCACTGATTCTGACACCCCCTTCAAAGGGGCAGATCACAACCCATCTGTGGCTGCCCATCTCATGTGACCTTATTCATGTCCTCTCATTAGATCATGAGGGGAGGTCTGCCCAATATGCTGGAGACCTTCCTCCTACTCTCTTGGCAAAGAAAACAAGGAACATTGAAGTTATCCATCTTTCCTTCATCCGTGCCTTATGTGCAACCCACATTTTAAAATTCTGTCATTTTATAATGATTTTTTTCTAATGGACTAATACTGAGTATTTCCTGATTTGTAAGATGTTTTCACTCACTCAGATCCACCACACACCCCTCCATTGCGCCTTGAGTAATTCTCAGAATTACAGTGTTTTTTGGCTTTAATTTTTGGTATGGAAACCAGGAAACAAAGGATAAAAGTCACACCAAGGTCCTGCTACCCAAGGGACTTTTTTCTTCTCCTTCTTGCTCCTTATCCCCCAAATGTATTATTCTCTTGCAGGATTGATTGGAAGACCACTTGTTAGATATGTTAGAATAGGCCTTCCCTTAGAGGATTGTTTAAATCAGAGGGCCACCAAGATCCCTTTTAGCTCTTAAAATCTGTGATTGTTTGAATACATTGCATTTTCATTTGATAAGTCAAAACATGCTGCACTGAGCATAAACAACTCTTAAAAATGAACATTCCTAATATTCTTGGTGGGACTGTTCAGGAAAATTTATTTGCTGAAAAGTTTGTTATTTTAAAAAAAGATATCCACTAAAAAATAGAACTTAAAAAAAAATGAACATTCCTGAATATGTTTGTGGAAGGGATGTACATATGCATGGGAGATGGAGTTAGGTAGGACAAACGGAAGGGAAAGTCACTATTTTAAAATAGCTTGTTAACATCTTTCACTAAGGTCCTCTTCAGATGCTTCAGTATAGCACAGAGGTACATGTGGAGTCTTAAGTAGCATAAGAATATACAAAGGATAGGAACAGGCAGTTTTCAGAAGAAGAAATCAAAGCTATCTATAGGCATATGAGGAAGTGATCTAAATGTCTTTTGATTAGAGAAATACAAATTAAAACAACTCTTGAGTTATCACCTCACACCTATCAGATTGGCTTAGCATGACAAAAAAAAAAGGAAAATAATAAATGTTGAAGAGGATATGGGAAAATTGGGACACCAATGCATTGTTGGTGGAGTTGTAAACTAATATAACCATTTTGGAGAATAATTTGGAACTATGCCCAGAGGGCAACAACCTGTGCATAACCTTTTGATGCAGCAATACCACTTACTAGGTCTGTATCTTAAAGAGATCATGGAGAAGGGAAAAGGACCTTCATGAGCAAAAATATATATAACAGTCCTTTTTGTGGTAGCCAAATATTAGAAACTGGTGATGGCTGATCAAGTATATGAATGTAATAAGACATGATGAGTAAACAGATTTCAGAAAAACCTGGAAAGACTTGTATGTACTGATACAAAGTAAAATGAGCAGAACCAGGAAAACATAAACACAGTATCAGCAACATTGTGTGATCTAGCTATGAATGACTCAGTCTCAGCAACACACTAATGCAAGAGAAGTACAAAGGAAAATGCTATCACATCTAGATAAAGAACTGATGGACTCTGAATGCAGATTGAAGCATATTTTTTCCCACTTTATTTTTTTTTCATGGTGCTTTTTTCTCCCATTTTGATCTGTTTCTTCTTTTACAACTGTGACTAAAATGAAATATGTTTTACATCAGAAATGGGGAATTTTTTCTGCCAAGGTCCATTCTGGACAGTAATAACATGGAAAATTATCAACTTAAAGAACTCAAACAGAGGGAGGTTCATCATTGCCTGTGGTTGATTATGTAAATTATTTCACAGGCCTTGTAAGGCCCATGGCTGAAGATTCTCCACCCCTGTTTTACATGATGGCATATGTATAACATATCAAATTGCCTACCATTTCCAGAAGAGGGCAGGGAAGAAAAAAGGGGGAAAATTTTGGAACTGAAAATCTTGCACAAATGAATACTAAAAATCGTCTTGACATGTAATTGGCAGGAGGGAAATAAAATACTTTAAAAAAAGAAACTTGAGATTATAGAAGTAAAGCATAAGTTCAGGTAGGTTCTGGCAAGTTGTAAAAGCTTCCACTTTTTTTGTTATGATGAGTAGTACAGTGGTGAGTTTAGAATCAGACCAACTAAATTCAGAATTTGTAGAGTTATTGAAGCACTGCTAAATTGGTTGCATGATGATTTGGGGGAGACAGCAAAAAGAGGACAGAAACTCTTAAAGACTATAGCTAGGTGGCTAAAGCTCACCTGGAGCCCTGGAGACAGGAAGATCTGAGATCAAATCCAGATTCAGATACTTACTTGCTATGTGATGCTGAGCAAGACACGTCACCTTGTTTGCCTCAATTTCCTTATCAATAAAATTGGAATAATAATAATAGTACTTACCTTCAAAGGTTGTTTTGAGGATTAAGTGAGATAATAATTGTAAAATGATAATATTACCTAATTCCTAGAGTTATGTGAGAATCAAATAAGATAATGTATGTAAAGTAGAAAATGTAGAGCCCTATAGAAATGTCATCTATTATCATTCCATCAATGTGTAAGCATGGGGTACATATTCTACCAATCCAGATGAGAAGAAGAAAAAGAAAAAAAGGAGGAGAAGAAGAGGAGGAGGAAGAAGAAGAGGATGAAGATGAGGAGGAGAAGGAGGAGGAGAAAGAGAAAAAGAAAGAAAGGAAGAAAGAAAGAAAGAAAGAAAGAAAGAAAGAAAGAAAGAAAGAAAGAAAGAAGACGAGGAAGAGGAGGAGGAAGAGGAAGAGAAGGAAGAAGAAGAAAAGAAAAAGAAGAAGAAAAAGAAAGAAAGAAGAGGAGGAGGAGAGGAGAGGAGGATACTCAGAAACTAAGGTTCAGAAAAGTTAAGTGACTTGACTAGGATCACCTAGATAATAATGAATGTCAGTGATGGGGTTTAATTTTCCTGACTCTACATTGAGCACTCTGGCTATATTGCCATACTGATTCTGGAAGCCATGCTGTGTGAGTGACCTGTGCAGGTAGGAAGACTGCCATTGTCTGAATTCTAGTTAACCCCACCCAGAAGCTACATTGCTTCTCAACATGGTTTGTAGAATTACCGAAACCCTTAATAATTCTGTATTATTTCCCCCAAAATTCTTGGCTTTAGGTGGGAATTCAATAAAAAGTTGGATCCATTTTGGTTCTAACTTAATGTGCCACAATTGCTGCAGTTCTAAAAGGACTTTTTTTTTCCTGAAGCAATTGGGGTTAAGTGACTTGCCCAGGGTCACACAGCCAGGAAGTGTCTGAGGCCAGATTTGAACTCAGGTTCTCCTGACTTCAGGACTGGTGCTCTAACCACCGTACCTACTAGCTGCCCCTAAAAGAACATTCTTATAAAGTTTTGTAAGGACTTCATCAGGTACTATTGATCTTTCCTCTGTCTTGTCCATTCTCTACATCTTTGCTGTCACCATTATATTTTCATCCCCTTCCATAATTCTTGCATTGCTGCAGCTCATCTCAATAATTAAGTTCCTACTTTATGTTAAGCCCTGGGCTAAGCACTAGGAGAAAAAAACAGAACTACCAAAGTTCCTGACCTCAAGGAGCTTGCTAACCACTTGTTACTATGTGACTTTGACCATGCTTCTGAGCCTCTCTGAAAAATAGGTCATTGATCTCAATCATCTCTGTGTTTCCTCCACTTCAAACATCCCTTGATTCAATGACTGAATTACCCCTTGTAAAATTATCTCAGAACACAATGCTTTCCCTTACATTCTCCCGCCATTCTTCCTCCATTAGTGGTTTAATACAATGAATCTTGGATTGGGAGTCATTGAACCTATAGTCACATAGTCACATAGTCAAAGTGATATTGTAAAAAGTTCTTACCAATATTCTCCCCGTTGAATGGGGGGAACAAAATGTACACAGTTGTATCGAGACAAAATCTATGCAATGAAAATATTGCTGACCTCCATGGCTTCTTTTAAGCCCCAGCTAAAATCCCACCTTCTACAGAGGTTCTTCCCCAAGCCTCTTAATTCCAGTACCTTCCCTTTGCTAATTATTTCCTATTTATTCTGTATATAATTCACTTTGCCTATATTTCTTTGCATGTTGTCCCCTCCATTAGATTGTAACCTGCTTCAGATCAGTGACTATCTTTTGCCTCTTTTTTAATCCCCAGTACTTGGCACAGTGTCTGTCATATAGTAGGCACTTATTGATTGGAAGTGTGGTGAAGAACAATAGTGTGGGAAATGATTTTGCATGGAGTTTTTCAGAGAGATAAAAATTCCACAAAGTGGAAGTGAGAAGTGAGAACATCCCAGAAATAGGGGACAGCTACCCTAAGGACTCCTTGATGGGAAATGGAATGTTGGGAATATCATAGGTCAATTGGGTAGGAATATAAAAGGCATGGGAGAAAAAACAACAACTAATGTTTAATTAGCTTGGAAAAATGGATTGGAGCCAGATCTTGAAAGGCTTTAAGTGTCAAATGGAGCAATTTGTACTTTCTTCCAGAAGCTGGCCTCCTAATTGACTTCTCTAAATTTAGTTTCTCCATCTTCATGTGAATATGTTGCCATTGTTATATTGCTACTAGATAGGGATATATCCAAATGTTCTGGTTTAGTGGACCCTCAGAATAGATGATAGGCATATAAAAAAGAAAAGTTGGGGTTGGGATACTCCTAGCTGAGTCAGGGTACCCTGAAATGTCCTCAGATGTCCCAGTGGGGATATAGTCCAGCTTCCAGATAAATCTTCACTAAACTCAGCTTGTGTCATGTTGCTCTGGGCTAAAAAAAAACCACTCTATGTATTTTTTCCCTCTACTATATTGAATATCCCCTCCACTGGAGTCCTCTTCTGATGCTTTCTCATGGTACAAGGGTAACTTTGAGGTCTTGAGCCTATGCCAGCAAAACAAATTTTGGCAGAGCCAGCAATGGATTATGTTTCTTCTGTTGTCTGAGAATCAGCTTTGCTAAGTTTGAAGAAACTCATCCACAGTCAATTGCCCACTGGGGATAGACTCAGGACAGTCGTCAACTAAGAAGTGTGTGTGTGTGTGTGTGTGTGTGTGTGTGTGTGTAAGGAACTATGTTCTATTTTTGAGGAGAAACTGCTAACCCCAGAGAAAAGTATGAATCTTTTGATGCATGAAATCTAAATTCCTCTGCCCTGGTTTTACACTCTATAATCTGGCCCCATTTTATCCACCCAATTGTTATTTCCCATTATTCCCCAACATATGTCCTCTGCTCTTGTTTAGTGCCATGTTTCTCAACTAAACTGTGGGTTAGTAAACCTCCAGGGATGCTAGTGTGTGATACTTCTCCCCTGGGGACTACATCCCAGGTATACCCCATCACTTCTTCCTTGATCCACTTTTGCCTCAGTGACAAAAAATCTGCTTCATAGCCTTAGTTCATTTTAATTTGGGAAAGCTTGTTGTTTTGTTGTTATTGTTGTTTGTTTGATTTTTTAAATTAGGCAAGCAGAGTTAAGTGACTTGCCCAGGACCAGCTAGTACATTTCTGAAGATGGCTTTGAATCCAGATTTTCCTGACTTCAGGGTTAGTGATCTATCCACTATATCACCTAGCTGCCCCTAGGATAGGAGTTCTTCACCTTTTTTTGTGGTAATAGATCTCTTGGGCACTCTGATAAAGCCTATTGAACAAACACTTCTAAGAATAATGCTTTTAATTACTCAAAGGAAATTCTAAAGTTCATTTGGAGGTTAGTTTTATCCCATCCAAAGATTCCCTCTGCATATCATTCATCAAGAATTCCTTGTATGGAGGCTCTTGGAGGATGGGCCACAGGAACCAGGAAGAATAAGGGAGACAAGGTGGTAGCATAGAATGTGAAGGAAAAGGATGAATGAGAACTGTGGCAGAATGGATAGAGATATGGAACTGGAGTCAAGAAGAGCTGAATTTCAATCCCATGTTGGACATTGACAAGCTGAGTAATCCTCAATGAATCACTTCTCTGGTCTCAGTGTCCTCATCTAATATGAGGGAATTGAATTTGATGATGTCTAAGTCCTGACCAACTCTTAAGTCTCTAAACTTATGATTCTATGATCTTAAAAGTAGAAGCTTTGTGGGTCAGTGACAACTTCCCGTGAATTAGAGGTTGGAAAATATTGGTCTCTTGGAATGCTTTATGAACCCACATTCTGGGTTCATTCTTCCCTATGTCTTTATAAATGGTGCTGTACTAACCTAGAGAACTACCCTCCTTTCTTTCCTTCCTTCTTCTCCTTCCATTATTTCCTGTCTTTCATTTCTTTACATTTCCTATGTGCAGTTAGCCAAATAACCAATTACCAAGCATTTATTAAGCACCTACTATGTACCAGGCATTGTTATGCATGGGAATATAAAGCAGGAGCAAAAACAGTCCCTGCTGTTAAAGAACTCAATTATAATAGGTGAAGACATATACTCATATAAAATACAAACAAGGTAAACATAAAATGCAGTTATACCTTCTACATGGCGGGGTAATTAGGGATATGAGGTCCCTTAATCTGGAAATACGTATAAAATTTTTTGACCCTTCCTTCTGAATTATTATGATATTAAAAGAGAAAATATGTTAATATTATAGAATACTGCACATATAATTTTAGCATTTCTGAGTTTCTAAACTTTTTTGTGTCATTTGATGGATTTTTGCATGTTATTTGTGATTTCCACAAAACTCCAAATTCCCATTTAATTTCTTATGTTGACCCATGAGTATAGCAAAACCAAGATGGGGAAAGTCACCATGTGGAAAAGATACCTGTAGATGGAAGATAACTTTAGAGAGAGTGGCACTGGTAACTGGAGAAACCAGAAAAGTCCTCTTGGAAGGAGTGGCACTTCAGTTACACTGCTGTGATAAGTCCTAAAATGCCAGAGTAATAGCCAAATTTAGAACTTATCATCTACATTACTTGTCTCAGAGGTAGGGCTATATCTAAATTTAACAGTGATTGTTAACATGAAAGTTACCAGATAGTGCCTATATTTATATTTCTTTAAATCTTGCTCCAAATTATGTATATTTTCATTTTTAATGATTAAAAATGAAGTTATGATTAATTTTACTTAGCAATTTATTTTTTACAGAAAATATAATTGGATGGAAAAGTATACTATATTCCTTTCTCTCCTTCCTAGCATTTCCAGGAAAATTAGTTATTCATCATAGCAAACTGCACCCCTTAGGTTACTGAATTATAGAGATAGCACCTAACAGGGGATAGCCTTTGAAAGGTTACTCTTAAAGACTCAAATCTTGGAAATTATATTGTTACAGATTTTAGTGCGTACTTTTGGAAAACCTGATTGTTCATGTACTTAAGTCTATGTCCCCAGTGTCATATTATCCAATTGAAATAATAGTATAGGTGGATCTGTACCTCAAAGAAATAATAAAGGAGGGAAAAGAACCCACATGTGCAAAAATCTTCGTATGAAAAAATGAGTAGATGCCCATCAGTTGGGGAATGGCTGAATAAGTTATGGTATATGAAGTAATGGAATATTATTGTTCCATAAAAAATGATAAACAGGCTGGCTTTAGAAAGACCTGGAAAGATTTACATGAACTGATGCTGAGTGAAATAAGCAGAACCAGGGATACACTGTACACAGTAACAGCATGATTGTGTGATGATCAGCTATGAAAGACTTGTTTCTTCTCAGTGATTCACTAATCTAAGGCAATTCTAATAAACTTTATGATAGAAAACATCATCTGCATCCAGAAAGTGAACTATGGAGATTGAATGTCAATCAACACATATGTGTTATGTTCACTTTTTTCCCCTCTAATGGTTTTTCCCTTTTGTTCTCTCCCAACATGATTCATGAAGAATGTATATTAAAAAAGTTAATATGCATGTATAACCAAAAAAAAATAATTAATTAAAAAAGAAATAAAAGTGTTGGAAAGAAACCAGAATGGGTATTATTTAACATCACAGATTCAGAACTGGAAGGAGTCATCTAATCCAATATTCTTCCTCTCTTATTTGGGGTGAGATAGCTTGCCTGAAGTCACACAAATCCAGGGCTCTTTTTGATATACTATTCTTTGTCTCTAATCTGGAAAAGCAATATAGAGAATTTGAATATATCTTAGTGTTTGTATCGTCTGCATATATATATATATATACATATATACATATATATATATATATTTAATAGATTGGGTTAGCTCTGGAAGGGCAGAAAGTAGCCTATCAACCAAGAAGTCTTCTGCTAGCTCAGCCCTAGACCGGATCATAGATTTGAAACTAAAAGATATGAAAACTAGTCCATCATTTTACATGGGACACTCAGCACCTGAGAGGTTAAAGGAATTGTTCAGAGTCTCTGAGCTAATAGGCATTTAAGACAGAGTTCAAACTCAGATTTTCCTGATTCCAGCTCTATACTCTTAAGTCTTAGGCCATTCTTTGGACTTTCATGGGCCACTGTTCCCATAGGGTCAAGACGGGGAGAGTCAAGGAATTATAACTAAAGCTTTCTCTTCTGTAGATTCAAGGAACATATTTGGATGGTTATCTTTTGTCAAGTTAACAATGTGGGTTTTCTAAATAACTGTTTGTTTAAAAGAAATAAAAAGTTTTGAGTCCACTGGTAGTCAACATTATAATTTCAGTTGGGGGATAGCTATAGTTAAGGTTAGAAAATGCTGCAATTGAGATTGCAAAATGATTTTCATTAGTTCCAGCCTGCCAGCCCCAGCCCCGACTTGTAACTTCCCTCTGGATGTGTGCATGTCCCATACACATGTATGTGTGTGCCTATGAGTGTATTTGTATGCATGCATACTACAGATTTTATTAATCTCCTTTTCTCTTTAGATAAATTTTATCCTTCTTGAATCTTCTTGCTTTCACTTCTCTTCACACCATGGCTTCCCTTGCTCCTGCTTCTGACACATAACTCCAGCTTTGGGGTCCACACTGGCTGCTCTGGACATAGATGTCTCATTCTTGCTGCTCTCACCCAAAGCTTCATACCCCTCCCACTCTCATCAATGATCTTATCCTTGTTTTATTCCTTTCCCCTTTTCATTGATACACTTTGCTGTCCTTGGTAGCCCACTTAGCCACTTGGGTTTACTGGAATGAATGTTGGATCTGAAATCAGAGGACTTGGTCTGGGATCAGATCTTGGTTTTGCCATGTACTAGAGTAGCTAGGAGGCTCAATAGATAGACTGCTGGGACTGAAGTCAGGAAGATTCAACAGTTCAAATCAGTTCAAATCTGACCTTAGATACTTAGCTATGTGATCTTGAGTAAGTCACTTAACCATGCTTGCCTCAGTTTCCTCATCTGTAAAATGAACTGGGGAAGGAAATGTCCCCTTCAGTATCTTTTTCAAGAAAACCCCCAAAAGGATTATAAAGAGTCAAAGGGGTGAGACCTAAGCATCTCACCTCAAATTTTCTCCTTGGTAAAATGAAGGGTTTGAGATCTGAGTTCTAATTTTGACTTTGGCACTTATTGCTTATTAGACCTTACCCTAGTCACTTAACCTTTTTTTGACTTTAGTTTCCTCATCTGTAAAATGAGAGTGTTAGATTACATGACTCTCAAGATCCCTTCCAGGTCTGAGATCTATGAGCCTGTGAACCTAAATTCTGAGCCTCAGCTTTTGCATTTTACATTTGTAAATTGGGAATTATAATAACCTCGCCTTTGCCTAAGAGGGTGAGGGACCAAGTAAGATGCTGGACATGATGTACTTTTTAAACTGTGAAACCTCCATATAAATAGAAAGATGATTTTTCATGAGGCTGTCTTGTCTCCCTTTGCCTCTTTCTATCCTTTATTGGCTTGAATACATTAGAGAACAATTCCAGACAGCAGAGAACTAGAGTGAATATAATCAAGTGCTAAAAATATGGGGTGTTGATAATAAGTGCTCCAAACAGCCAGGGCTAGTCCTAAACCATTCTTCCTCCATCAAGGGCAGCTGCCTGTTCTTGGCTGAGAGATGCCAAGTTAGAGACACTCCCTAATGTCTCACTGAACAAATCAATTCTGAGTAAAAGAACAACCCTTTTTCTCACAGACTCAAAAATCAGTAGAATTATGAATTGCCTTGGAGAGAAATTAGTTCCACCCCTCCCAATCAATGGAGAAACTGAAGCACAGAGCAAAAAGAGAGCAATCTGCCCAAAGTCTTACAAAGAATAAATGTTGAAGGGGAGGTTGAACTCAGGTCCTCAGATTCCAGTCAGGGCTCTTTCCACTCCATTTTCCTATCAGGGTGGAGCTGGTCCTGAATCTTGGCTCTGCCCCTTATGACCTGTGTGACTTTTGGTAAATCACTTGAGTCTCAATTTTACCATCTGTAAAAATGAGAAGTTGAATTTTATGGGCTCTGAGGGCCCTTCCATTCCTAAAGCTTCGACCCTAAGGAAAGTGTCATTTACAGAGAACGTTGCTGGCCACCTTAAACATCTTTGCTGTCGCCTCAGGTCCCTTGCAAACTTTGGAGGTCTGCAATCTGGAACTGGAGCTTTTCGAGGGAAGCCCATAGTCTCCTAGTCAGGGCATGGGGCCAGTAGCAGAATTTAATCACCCCACGGCCAGTGTGCATGAAGCAGATTTTCCCTGGGATTATGTCACTCTCTCTTGCCTCTCCTCAGCCCATTTCTTTGCTCTGGGGAGCTGTGTTTCTGACACATAATGGGAGCTGTGAAATCTCACCCACCCCCACAAAGAGCTGAGCCATCTCTTCATGCATGGAAGAGCAGGAGGATGTGAGTCCAGCCATCAGCATTCATGACAGCTTGGGCTACAGGATACATGGCCAGAGGAGTGGCTGGCTAATCGGCTCCCCTGGAGGCAGCAGCCTGGGCCCGGGATCACAGAACCTCTCACTGCTCCTTCTTCTGGGACCTTTGGCCCAGAGTCCGGAGGGAATTAGGGGTCAGAACTTTAAAACAGTAACGCTGGCTTCTGCTGCCATGTCCCGCTCCCAGAGAAGCCCCTTGGTAAGCAGTCATGGCTCCAACAGGCAGGCAGGAAGCCTTGGAGGGAGATGCTGACCCAGCCCTGTCGCTGTGAAGGAAGGCGATTTGGGCGTACGTTTTGAGGGTGTGGGGGCACGAGGAGGGAGCCTTCAGCTGTGCCCCGGCCCATGCCAGCTGTGGATTTTCATGGAAAGAGATGGCCTATGTGGGCAGCCAGGGCTGGGGAGGCAGGAAAGAGGGGAGCAGCAGGTTGGAAGGGACTTTCCTTGGCAGAGTTGTCCTGGGCACTCTGCCCAGGCGTGGAGCGCTCTGCTTTTAGTGTGTGTGTGTGTATGTGCGTGCATGTGCATGTTTTCTTCAAGAACACAGAATCTCAGAACTGGAAAGGGCCTTAGAGACCAACCCCCTCATTTTACAGATGAGGAATCTTATGCACGTAGTTTTCCCTTTCCTCAGCCCTCTCCTCAAAAAAATAAAAATAAATCCATAATTTGACACTGTTTGGAGTGGGGGATGGGGACCCAGGAAGATTTTACCCCAAAAATGTGAATCTCAGAGGATCAGCTGGGGCTTTGGTGGTACCATATCCAGACAGAGCTTAAAAATCCAGGGCTTCCTTTCAGGGCCCCTATTCCCTTCCCCCCCCCACTTCCCAGGCGTGTTGTTTTCCATGGGAAAGAAACAAAAACAACCAGCAAAATCCTAGCATCTGATTATACATATTCTGTAGGTCAATAGTGTCAGAAAGCAGCTCAAATATTGAGTGTCTATAGCTTGAGAAAAGACTTTCCTGTTCCAAGTAATATTGTCAGAGGGATATTAATGCTTTTACTTAGATCTCCTATGGAATATGGTTACAGAGTTTCTCTACTTCTCTCAAAAACAGGAGTCCTTAATCTATTTAAATGTCACAGACTATGGACTTCTAAACAGAATAGAATTTTTAATGTGTAAAATAAAAGTATTACAAAGAAAACCAATTTCTAGCGAAATACAATTACCAAAATCATTTTTAAGAAGTTAATGGACCTGAGAATAAATAAATAGCTTTGCATTTCAAGGCTGAGGGCATAGCAAGGCCCCATCAGGAATGCTATGCCCTTGGAGGCCCAGAACTAACTATGATCCCTGTTTCTATGGCCCTTTATGCTTACAAAACACAGAGTGGGAGTAGGGAGAGTTTTAGATTTGTAGTCAGGTGACCTAACCTGGAATTCCAGCTTTGACCCTTTACTGAGAAGATTGTCCTCAGCTCAGCTGAGCTATAAACAGGGACCACTGCTATAATTGAACTGAAGAAAGGCTGTGATTTTTTTTTTTTTGGCAAGGCAATTGGGGTTATGTGACTTGCACAGGGTCACACAGCTAGTAAGTATTAAGTGTCTGAGGTGGGATTTGAGCTCTGGTCCTCCTGACTTCAGGGCTGGTGTTCATTCTGCTGTGCCATTTAGCTGCTCAAGGCTGTAATCTTATGACTGGACAAGTCATTTAGACAGAGTGGGCCTCTGTGGGCCTCAGTTTCTTTCTTTTGTAAAACAAAAGGATTAAATTAAGGTTGATCCTTAAGGTTCCTTCTTGATCTAAAATATTTCAGCTCTCACACTTAATAGTCATAAGATATGAGATTTGGAATTAGAAGGAACTTTAGAAGTTCTCTTAGATTTGATTAGATTTGGTCCCTTTAGTCCTAGAGTGTGAAACAAAGATCAATTAATTAATCAATAAGTATATATTAAACTCCTATCATGTGCCAAAGTGCTCATTTCTGATGGATACAAAATAAAAAAAAAGGTTTTAATTTGGAAAGAATTATATTTAGTTCTTATAATAGGAAATCTTCCTAACAATTAGAGCTAATTCATAGTAGATTGGGTTACCTAAAGGGGCGATGGGGTTGGAGTTTTTCACCAAGAGCCTGACTGACCACTTACTGGGGATCTTATAGTGGGAGTTCCTTTTCAATGTGGATGGGATTAAATGGCCACAGAAGTGCCTCTTGACTTTTACAATTTCTGTGATTCTGTCAGCTAGTCCAGCTGTCTCATTTTATAGATGAGGAAACTGATGCTTAGGAGGGTTATAGGAATTGTGTCACTAGATTCAAATAATAGGTCTTCACCATTTTTCAAATGAAGAAAAAAGCTTGGAAAGGTCATAAGATTATAGATTTAGAGCTTGAAGGTACCTTGGAAGTCACTTAGTTAAACCTCCTCTTTTAGGAGATGAGGAAATGAAGGTAAACTAAGTCACTTAGAATCACATAAGAATTCATGTCTTCTAACTCCAACTCTGGGACTCTTTCCATTATTCCACATTTTACCTAAAAACATAAGGTATTAGGACACAGAAGTCCCCAAATGGTCAGTGACCCAGTGTGCTCACTGTCCTGATGGATGATAGGATTATAGACTGAGAGTGGAAAAAAACCTTAAAGACCATCTGGTTTAACCTCATTTTATAGAGGAAGTGAAATAAGACCCAGGGACACAGCCCAAGGTCATTCAAATAATAAGCATCTAAGTTGGAACTTCAACTGAGATCATCCAACTTCAGAGCAATCCCTCCCTCAGTGTGGTTGTTTTGTAGCATATACTCCTAATATTTTTCCAGAAAACATACTAGGAAACAGGTGACTCTATTTAGTGTTTTCTTGATAAAGATACTGGAGTGGTTTGCCATTTCCTTCTTCATTTCATTTCACAGATGAGAAAACTGAGGCAAACACGGTTAATTTGCTGAGGGTCACACAGACAGTAAGTATCTGAGGTCAGATTTGAATTCAGGAAGAGGAGTCTTCTTGATTCTAGGCCAGACCCACTATCCACTGTGCCACCTAGTTGCCCAGGATAAAGCCATTGGATCACTTAAATTCAGGAGTTCTGAGTTAAAGCAGGGCTGAAGTTGATCTGGTATCAGCACTAAGGGCACCAATATGGGAAATCTCTGGGAGCAAAGTCCCATCAGTCTGCCTAAGGAGGGGCAAGCTAGCCTAGGTAGGAAAAACAGAGCAAGTAAAAACTCTTATATTGATGCCCTGAGGCACCATTTGACACATATCAGAAATGACAAATGATGGAGGGGATAAAGGAATTACTAATGCATTTTTGGTGGACATTGAGAAAATGCTCCTAAATCGGGAAATGGTTGAATGATTGAGGCATATGATAGTGATGGAATTATAAGAAATGACCAAGTGGAGATTTCAGGGAAAAAAACAAACAAACAAAAAAACAATTTCAAAATCTAAATGAACTATTGCAAAGTGAAGTAAAAACTGGGAGATCATTGTGCATGGTAACAACCATATTGTAGATAATCAACTGTGAAAGACTTGGCTATTCTGATCAGTGCAATGATTCAAGACATATCTAACAGCCTCATGATGAAAAATGCTATTCATCTCCAGAGAGAGAACTGATGAACTCTGAATGTAAATTGAAATATAGCTTTTTCTCTCTTTTTCTTCTTTCCTTCCTTCTCTCCCTTCTTCTTCTTTTTCCTATCTCCATTCTTCTTCCTTCATCTTCCTTCCTTTCTCCTTTTCTCCCTTCTTTGTTTCTTGATATGGCTAATATGTTCTGCATTATTTCACATGTATAATTGATATCAATTTGCTTTTGCCTTTTCAGCAGGTGGGAGAGGCATAGGAGTCAGGAGAGAATTTGGAGCTCAAAATTTTAAAAAAATTGCCAAAAATAAATAAATAAAAGATGAAAAATATTTTGGTAAAAAAGAAACAACTTCCCCCACCCAAAACTTTTCAAATATTCTGTATTCCTCAATATTGTGTTTGAGCTTATGAGTGGTTGCTATACTTTCAGCCTGCATGACAAAGGCAAACCCAGTTTCAAAAACAAAAACAAACAGAAAACCAAGAAATAATTGGGTTATTCTCAAGTCAAAACTGTAACTAGCAATTTTTTGTAATTGGGCACCACAAGCCATATCCAAGATAAGTTCTATGAAACCCATTCTCAATTAACTTAAACTTAGCCTCAATTGAAACCGGGACACTGGATGATCTTGGTCAGTGGAGACCTTTGAACATGTTGAGATTGCTATTGTCTGCTACCTTAGGCTATGTAGTAACTTCCTACTTTTAGTAACTCTTCTTGCTAACAGGATGCTAACTTATACGCCTTTCCATTTTCTACCTCTAAATCTGGCACTTTGATACAAAGCCCACATTGCCTTCCCCTAGTTAAAATTCTGTCTCCCGTTATCCATTGGATAACTACTGAAAGAATCCCGGAACATTTCTGATCTTTCAAAGTGGTAATATCAGTGATTTCCTGACAAACTCCAAAGTTCTACTCTTAAGGAAGATGGTCTTTAATCTTAGTGATGAAGAGAGGGTGATTCAATTCAACAGTCATTTGTTGATGAACATATTGCATGATAGGAAAAGTAGGACTTGGGTTTGATTATGGTAGTTAACAAAGTATCCTTGGCCAAGTGAGAAATACCTTAGTAAATGTCTTTCCTGATAGAATATAAGTTCCTTGAAGGGAAGGGGTTTCACTTCTGTGTTTGTAGCTCCAGTGCCTTGCATAATGCCTAGTACATAGTAGATGCTTAATAAATACATGTTGATCAATTCTACTAAATGTTATTAGAATGTTATTTTTGGAACTTTCTCCCCCTCCTTATCATTATTTCACAACTACACTATTTTGTAAAATGGTACAATTGGAAAAGTTCTAGCTTTCAAGTTTGAATTCAAACTCTGGCTTTGATATTTACTCCATGTGTGAGTCACTTCATTTCTTTGTTCCTCAGTTTCCCTTTCTGTAAAATGAAGGGGTTGGACTAAACAACCCGTAAGGTTTCTTCGAGCTTCAAAATCAGTATTTATGATCTTTAATCTTCCAAACCTGAATTTCTTTTCTGAGTTACCTCTGTGAAGGGTGACAGATCATAAGGATTTGGAACTTGTAGAGACCTTGGAACAGAAATATTAAATATGTGGTTCATTGGGTGCCTCCCATAACACTCATGAGTGGACTTGAACCATATTAAAATGTAATCAGGAAATATTGAACAAAATAAATCAAAATATAATAAAACATAGATTATGTTGACATGTGGTTTTCTATGTCAATATGTAGCCTGCATGAATCCTTATGTATGGTTTAGTGGCCCCTATTTCTACTCAAGTTTGACAGCATTGTTTTAAAACATAAGACTCATCAATTCATAGATTTAGTGGTAGAATGTACCTTCCTAGTCACTTGGTTCAATATTCTCATTTTTAATGAAGAATCAGAGAGAGGAAGTTCAAATTCATAAACAAGGTTATACAGACTAGGACAAAATTGCTCTGACTCCAAATCCATGTTCTTTCCACTATGCTCAGATGACTTAAGTTAAGGATTTCCTTTCTCCTTTACAACCGAGCTGTACTGGTGCAATCTCAGCAGAATGGGGCTCTGTCTTTAAAGGCATCATTTCCCACCCTATCATTATTTTTATCTTATGATGTTTATGCCTGGAATGCTGGCAAAACCCCAAGCCACTCTCACAGGATGTCGGACCTAGGACTGCCACCAGGCTTGGTCATGTGTGGGCCCAGCAGTCAGAGGTAAAGTCCCAATAAAGACTTAAAGTTCCCCCTGATTCTCACAGGTAATTAATAACCAATACTGTCTTATAGACTTGACAATGACCCCTGAGATTTGGGTATTCAGGAAGCGATAAAATGAAACTGTTTAGATGGGACTCTCCACGATCAAGCCCCAGAAACCCTTGGAATTGAAAACGGTTTTTTGTTCATGAAGGGGAACCACAAAGAAAGTGTAATGGAAAGAAGGATTTTGCACAGATCTAGGTAGTACATTGGTTGTTATGAATTGGGATCTAACTCTGAGTACTATCCCATTACTCCACTTGACAAGTCATCAACTTTCTCCAAATCTTGGTTTCCTCATCAGCAAAATGGGAATGATAACTTGAAGGGCTTTGGGGGAGTGTGGCACAATGGAAGAGATCTCTATGCTTGAACCAGAGGACCTGGCACAGTACTTGGCACATAGTAGGTGCTTGTTGATTTGACTTGATGACTTGACTCGGGTTTGTGACCCAGATTTCTATTTATCACCTTTTTGTCTGATCTGGGACAAATCACTTAATTTCTTCACCTATAAAATATGTGGGGATTAGCCTAGGGGATATATGAAGTCTTTTCCAGCTTTAGATGTATGAAAATCTGAGAATATCTCCAAGGCACTTTAAATAATAATAATAATAATAATAAAGATCTCTGAGTGTGCAAGGTTATGATGACATGATCTAGAAGGCAAAGAAATGTGTCCCATAGTGTAGTGGGAAGAGCTCTTGGCTCAGCTCTGTTACTAATCCCTTGTGAGAGTAGGGGCAAGTTACCATGTCTATGAAGTATAATTCCTTATACTTCATCATAATATAATAACTATTCTCTTATACTGAGCTGATCCCATTGTTGGATATGTGGAAAATACCTGGAAAATCTTAAGTGCTTTATAAATCAAATAGGAATTAATAAGATCATACATTTAGTGCTGCAAACGACATGTAGTCCAATTCCATTTATTTTACAGAGAAGGAAACTGAGGTTGAGAGACGTTGGCTAGTCTGAAGTCTGGTAGATAATAAATGGCAGAGTCAGCATGCACACCTACTACAAATTTAGTGCTTTTTTCTATTGCTCCTATCTGTCAACTAAAGGGGATGGAGAAGATTACATCCTAAGGATAAAGAGGGATAAGAAATTCCTCTTATCTGCCTATGCTATCCACTTCATTTATGAAGGAAAGAAGAAATGATAGAAAGGAGGAAAGACAAAAAGGAGAGAAAAAAGGAAAGGAGAAATAGAAGAAATGAATAAAAAGGAAAGAAGATAAGAAAAGAAGGAAAGGAAGAAAGAAAAAAGGATAAAGAAGGAGGGAAGAAAAATTCTAAATCAAGAAATAGTCCATAGTAGATGTTTAAGAATTAGGAAATGACTGAACAAGTTGTGGCATATAACTATAATGAACTGTTATTTCACTGCAAGAAGTTATCAATCTGAATACAAAGAAATACATGGAGATTTTCATGAAGTGATTGTAAATGAAGAAAGCAGAGCAGCCATGTGCACATTATATAAAAATTAATAGCCACAAAAATAAATAAAAGAATAGACAGAAAAAAGAATTCTCTTTTCTTCTCTAGGCCAATGCTAATTTTCACTTATGACATTCTTAAGGGACAAGAAGCAGTGGGAAGTGGAGAGATAGCAGAGGAGATGGCTCCAAATGAATCTTGATCTCAATACCAAAAACAGTGTGAAAAGTTTCTTCCAAAGCAAAATTCCTATTGACCTGGGATGAAGGGTTCAGTTCATTGGCTCGTGGCAGATTGCCTACTTAATTCTAGCCCTAGCTACTTAATTGGTAGAGTGAAGGTGAGAGGCAGGGTGGGATCAGGACCAGGGCAGGGGAGACCTGTAGAGAAATTTGAGGAAGCTGGGGGTAATGTGGGGAAAGCAGTTATAGAGCAGGAAGGGCTAAGGAGCTTTGGACCATCATTCTCTTTGTGCACCCATCCTACTGCAATTCTGCATTCCAATTAAGAGAAAGAGGTGCTGGTCATACCCTACAGCCAGCTCCTGAGAATTATTTCTGGGGGCAGATGGCAGAGCTGTAGTTCAGACTAGTGATAGCCAAATGTTTTGCACTGTTATGGTTCAGGGGCAGGAGGGACCATCCTCATCAAATCTTACTGCTTGGTTGTAGTTTCTGACACTAGAAATTAGAGCTCCTCTAGGATTTAAACAATAATCTCTTTAAGCTCCACTTTCCTCATCTGTAAAATGGGTATGAGAGTTGTAGGGACATGTGATAGGGAAAATGGTCTATCATCCTGATTCTATGGATGAGAGGAAAAGCAAAAACCTTATCAGAAAAATAACTCCCTGTGTGTCTTAGCTGCTGTAACTGTTCTGCTCTGGTTACTACTCTCCATCATTTCTCCGCCCTACCTTTCCCTCTCCCCTCCCTTCTCACCCCATCATTTGTCTGCTTAAGAGCTGTTCTGTGCATCTGTTTATTTAAATGCTCTCTGCTGTCACAGAATCAGGGATCTCCCAGTGTGGTTAGAATGTAGACAGACACACCTACCCCGCCCCTCTCCTGCCCTGAACTTGAATGTTTCCATCCCGGGACACCAGCAGCAGCCTTGCAGACAAAGCAGCCCATTGTGTTCCCTGTCCCCAGTTTCTCCCAATGGTCATAGGGCAGAAGGTCTCTTTTAGCAAGTCTGAACCCCAAAGACTCTCCTTAATCCTAGGCCCCATCTTTGCCCAGAACTTACCTTTCATGGTCTTGTTGTTAATCGGGAGCCAGAGGTGGAAGATGATGAAAGAGACTCTTGGGGAGCTTCAGATGCTTCTTGGAATGACTTGAGAGGGGATAGCTTTGGGGGTCCAAGACAGGATGGCAGGTGGCTCCCTATAGGACCATACAAAGTATCTTAGGTGCCCTTCTCTACCCAAGAGTTATAGTGAGGAAGGGATTAACTTTTTGAACTCATTCTTAGCCTCCTTAGGCTCCCTTCAAGGCCTGGGATTTGAGGGTTTTAGTTCATGCCCCAGGTTAGAATTGTACCCTGCGGTGACTCCTCCCCGGCTGACATTTGCTGCCTAGGGCCTGGAGCTGACACAGCTGTTCTCTCCCATCCCTTCCCACTCCCCCAACAGCAAGGAGTTACCCTCTTTCCCACTAGACATCCAAACTCCAAGTGTGTGATCCAGGCTTCCCGTGCCTCCCTCTCCCTCTCCTCCCTCTCTCAGCCTCGTCACTTCTTGGGCCAGAGCCCAGATCAACTTCCTTGGTATTTTTGAAACTGCCGCGGCCAGGACTTCTTTGTGCGGCTGCTTCCTCCCTCTGAACCGTCCCTCTGTCCCCCCTGTTCCCCTCCCACCTTCGACAACACCCCTGGATCTCCCCTTCAGTGGCTCACACCCACCTTGCCCCCACTGGAAGAAAATGTTGGCAACTCCCTGGGGCGGGGCAGACTGGGATGCTTTCAGCTGACAGGCTCGGAGAAATCTGACACAAAACTCTTCTGCTTCCCCCAGCCCACTCTCTCTGGTCTCCTTACTCTCCCCTCCTCTCCAGCCCTCCTTCCATCCCCACTCCCTAGTAACTCTAATTGCTAGCAAATGTCGGGTCTCTGACTATGCTTAGAGGATTATAGAATCATAGGACCTCAGGGTTGGAAGGAGCTTCAAAGGTCATCTAATGCAGGGTTTGTCAGGAGGATGGAGTTTTCTTTAAGGAGGGAGTGGAACATTTCCTGAAGCCATCTGGCCAAGAGAGAACTGGAGGTCCCATTAAAGTTTCCAAGAATAGGGAGGTGGTAGCCTCACTCTATTCCACCTCATCAGAGCTCATTTGCAGTATTGTCCTGTGGTTCATATCCATGTCCTATTGTCATTATGGTTGCCGGTCTTTCATTCTTGAAGAGGACCAATGACATCAGGAGGATGATGTCTTAACTTGCAAGTGAATTGGATTTAAGTAAAGCAAAATGTGCTCTGCAAAATCATTGGTCTCACTCTCTGCTCCAGAGCCACGTGGGTCCAATGGCAAAACCTCATCTACATTATTGTAGATACATATTGTACAATACATATTAAGTTCCATCTCCATAGCATATAAGACTCATTTGAAAGAAATGGTAATGTTTAGCTTAGAGAAGAAGGGGATATAATTGCTATATGCATGTATTTGGAAGGATTAGATTTATTCTGTCTGGTTCCACAGTGAAGAACTAGGAATAATAGGTAAAAGTAGCAAAGAGGCCAATTTAGGCACAGTGTCAGGTGAAATTTCCTAACACCAAGTCTTTCAAAAAATAGGACGATTACTTTGGAGGGAAGTGATTTAATTACTCCTCATTTAAGCTCTTTAAGAAGGGGCTAGATAATGAGGATTCCTTTCCTGTACAATTTGGACCAGATGACCAGTGGAATCCCTTTCAGTTCTCAGGTGCTGTGATTCTATGAGGTGTATTGGCCAGGGTCTCTATAATTCTATGGTTCTTTATTATCCCTGGAGGGTATGCTCTTGGGTAAACCTAGATATCTTTTGGATGGATCCTCAGTTGCCCAATAGAAAACCACAACCTCATCACAGGTTCTTCCTGGCATAGCTTCAATTGTTTTTTGTCCTGATTCTGGTTCAAAAATTGGGTGATTTCTAACTGATCTCCAATTATTGGCCACAGGGACAAGTAATGGGATAGGGTCCGTGGGCATATTTTATGGATGGAATCAATCATCTCTGCAGAGGATATCCTGGCTGGGTAATTCACATAGGGCATTGCTGTGAGTAAATTCAGTCAGTGATAATTATTTTACTGAACTTTTGAAGTACCTAGGCATAAAGATCTAGATACAGATCCTATTTCTGGTACTTACTAACTGTAAGGACCATGAGCTGCTCACTTCCCTTTGCTGAGGTTTTGTTTCCTAATCTATAAAATTGGGAAAAATAGAATAAAAGTCCTTTAGGTCAGAAAATGTTTCACTTTTGTTTTTGCATCCTAGTACCTATCTTGGGCCATTTGCACAGCAGTGACTTAAATGTTTCTTCCATTGAACTGAATCAAAGACATAAATACATTCTATGCTAGGCAGTATTGTATGCAGAAAACAGATAAGTGGACTTAGAGTTAGGAATAATTGACACATTCTGGCTTCATGGCCCTGGATTTGAGTTTCTGTCATGACTAGAATGATGATGTAGCAAGAAAATGGAAAAGAATTGCCAGACTCTAAAAAATGGGGCAGTAATTTTCCATGCTAGATCCTGATATAGTACCATATGAACCTGGTCACATTGCTTAATGTCTCAGAGTCTTAGACAATGCTCTAAGTTTGTAAATTGTAGAACAACTGCCAATCTTCCTTGGGTAGAGGAAGTTTCCTTCTAGGAGATTCCTCATGACAAATATCAATGAAATAGCTCTAGTCATCATCATGGTCATCATGATTCCTCTACTGCCTGTTTTGTAGGGTTGTGGTGAGGCTCAAAGTAGATAATGTGTCAAGAACTTTATAAACTTTAAAATCTATGTGTCCAGTAATTATTATTGTCCAATCAGTCATTTTTGGTAGATGGCTGCTAGCTGTGTTTCATTGCCCAGAAATACCAGATAATTCTTCCAAAATCAGGAACTAAATTAGTACCTTAAAATGAGAAAGAATACAGTCTAAAAGGTTGGTAACTGGAAAATGTGGTACAGGAACAAACCGGTGGTCTGGGAGTGAAGTTCTTGTAGGAACAATAACAAATAATTTTGGTGAGTATGTTGAGGACCACAAAGATGGCTTAGGATGTTTCTTGTGGGTGGGGGAAGGGCTTCACTGGGGTTTAGAGAGTTGCCTTCCTTAGGTCTTTGATGGCTTGCTTGGCAATACTTGGTGCATTTCTTGGAGGCTTTTGCTAGGGGTATCAGTATCTTGGGATGTGTAACATACATATAGAATTTAACAATACAATGAACTGAAGATCATCAAAAAGCCCAGGTTAGGAGTTTCATTGTTTTCTAGTATTCCTTGTGGCCTTCCATGAAGTAATTTGTGGATTACAGATGGATATGGTTCTGGGCTTTTAGTCAGGAGACCTGAGTTTGAATCAGTGATTGAGAAACCATATAACTTTTCAGTTTCTTCATCTTCAAAAGAAGAAGATATTTATACTGTCTGCTTCATAGTGTTGTGAAAAATATATCCTCTTTGGGAGTAGAAATTGTCTTATTCTTTATACTTGAATATCTCATGCCCATCTCTACTTCCTGAGATGTAGTATATATATTTGTTAATTGATTGAATGTGCTTTACAAATCTCAGAACTCATGATTATGAATTATCATTCTATTATTTAGGAATTTTTAACTTGGGAAGAGGAAGAATGGATAAAATTTTTTGGGACTCATGAACTTGTATGGGAAAAATTTACAAAATTTGTCACTAACTTCTAACTAAATTTTAGCATTTTTTCCAATTATTTGAAAACATTATTCAGAGAAGAATTCATAGACTCTAATAAACTACTAAAGGAATCCAGTAGAAGAAACTGTGGTATGATGGCTAAGGCACTTAGAAAAGCCTTTGTGTATGTGGGCTGGATGTAGAAGTTAGTCTATTGTGCTTTCAACATGGGAAGTTCCTGATAGAAAAACTTCCCCCACTATTTCAGGACAAGAACACTTTTATAATTTATATATAGTCTTTGAGAGTTTCCTGGTGTCACTGAAGGGACAATGCCTATGGTTACATAGACGTTTTCATTTTTGGTGGGCTTTCAAGAATCAGTATTGTGCCTTAGCAGAGAGAGTTCACCTGGTAAACTCAAACCTTTGTACTTGAAGGTTTAGACAAAGAAACCTCTTGGCAGGGCTTGGAGGATGGGATGAAGAAATCATTGACTATTGACCATGGAAAAAATTAGCTTGTATTTGTACATGGGCAAGATATGTGTTTTTGTAAGGAAAGATCTTCCTTATAGGAGAGTATATATTTCTCCATTCTTGGTCCCCAGGACATTAGAAATTTCCTAATCTTCATTCTTCTTGACACTTCTATAACATCCCTGCTGATCACACCCCTTCCTGTATATTCTCTAATTCATAGTTTTGGTTTTTGGTCCTCATTGTTTCCTCTTTCTTTCCCTCCTCTTCCTTCTTTTTCTTCTTTTCCTCCTCCTCTTTCTCCTTCTCCTTCACTACTAACTCTTGATTTTCTTCTTGCTTGTCCGACCCATGTCCTATCCCTTAACAGTTTGTATCCCCCAAGGCTGTGCCCTGGGGCTTCTTCTCATCTTTTTCTGTAGTGTTTTTATCAGCTTCTATGAGTTCAGTTATCATTTCCATGCAGTTGATTCCCAGATCTATGTATTCCGCCCCAGTCTCTCTCTTCAGTTCCACATCCCCAATTTTCTATCGGGCTTTTCTAATAGGGTGTCCCATAGGCATCTCAAATCCAACAAGTCCAAAATGGAACTTATTTTCTTTCTTTCTTCAAAACTGCCATTCTCCTAACTCCTCCATTTTTTTGATGAGCATAACACCATCTTTCCAATCATCCAGGTTTGTAAGTTCACTTCAAGTCTTCCCTTTCCTTTATCCTCCATTGCCAGTCAGTTGCCAAATTCAATCACTCAGTCAATAAACATTTAATAAAAACTTACTATATGCCAGGAATTGTGCTAAGCACTGGATATACAAAAAGAGGCAAAAAAGTCTCTGTCCTTAAGGAGTTTACAATCTAATTTAGATTATGTTTGTACATTTCTAATGCTAATCTTCTTGCAGTTTATACAGTTATAGCTTCAGTTCAGGTCCCCGTCATCTTTTATCTGGTCTATTGTAGTGCCTCCTAATTGGTTTCCCAGACTTAAGTTTCTCCCTTTTCCAATATATGCTCTACATAGATGTCAAATATATTTTAAAAGCATAGGTCTGATGTTGGCACTCCTTTTGTCAAGACACTAGAATGATTCTCTCTTGCTTTTAGGATAAAATAAAAACTTTTAATGTTCTTAGCAGTTTGACTCTAGCCTATTGTTTTAGGCTTATTGCACTATTGCACCTTACTCCTTCATATAATCTAATTTCTGTTGGTATGGTATAAAAATATTGAACTTATAGTCATAAGATCTAAGTTTGAATCTCTGACTTTGCCACTTATTACCTATGTGATATTGGGCAAGTCTGAGTTTCTTCCTTTGTAAGATTAGGAGGTTTATCTAGTAGGAAGGAAGGAGAGGAAAAGTTGGAACAGAATGTTTTGCAAGGGTCAATGCTGAGAAATTATCCATGCATATGTCTTGTAAATAAAAAGCTATAAAAAAGATTAGGAGCCTTGATTAGATGATGTCTAAGATCTCTTCAAGGTCTATATCTATAAAGATCTCTTTACAAAATCTTTCATCTTCTACTTCTATACTTTGCCATATGCAAAAGCATCCCTCCTCACCTCTGTTATGAAGAGTGTAGTCCAGCAATATCAGGGAGTTTGGGGACAACAACCAGAGAAAGTGTGAGAAGAAAAATCATGGAAAGTAAAGCTATTGTGGTGATATTCAAAACTGGATCTTTATGCTTATGCATCTGAAAATACAATCCAGTGGAAATGGCATTGATAGAACTGCTGAAAGTGAACATGGACAGTTTTGTAGTGCTGGACTTGCCAGAGATGTTGAACCCTTTGCATATTGTTCCCAGAACTTGGAGTGTAAGCAGTGCCTTCTCTAAAAGTTCTCTTTAGTATCAGTCAGTTTGCAGAAGAAGAATAGATGGGGTTAGAACATAGAGGAGGGCAGTGTGCCCTCGAGAAAGGATAGGCTTCCTAGTGATGTTTGGTATTTTGATCTCCATAGTCAGTTGTTTCTGTAGATCTGGATGTATCAAGTGATTTAATATATCTTCTGCCTCTGTTATGCACTAGAAAGCCTTGTAGGCTTCAATAGATTGATGACAGGAGGAAACAAAGGGGAGAATCTGGGAATAGAACAGTGGTAGTATGTGGGCTCTATCCAACTTTGTTCTACCATGTCCACACCTGCGGTATAGTGTTCATCTTTTATGGAGTCATACAGATTCCTGGGCCTTACTCTATTTGTGCTTCAGGAATTTATCTTTTCCTCTCAGGATGATGTGTCTGTAATTTAGCAAATAGCTAGATGTGGTGTAGATGCTGAAGGATGATTCTGGTTAGGTATGTTGGGCAAGATCCTCAAAGTCGATGACAAGATCTTTAAGACCTGGTCCAACAGGTCTTAAACATCAAATTCGTGAAAGACTGTGTTTTCCTTTACTATCTATATGATTTTGGATAAATCATTTCATCTTTTGGGTTTTATTTTCTTCATCTGTAAAATGAGGTGGTTAGATCCTTCTAGCTCTAGATCTGCCACATTCCAGATCAATAATCACACTTTTATGTGCCAGATATTGTGAATATAAAGACAAAAATGAAACAGTCCCTTCAAGAAGCTTACTAATTATATGACATCTGCAAGTATATCTTCCTTTTGTCACCATTTCATAACCAGATCAGACTTTTTCCTCTTCCTTTCCTACTAGGTCCTAATCATGATCAAATTGTCCATCAAAGTGTGAGTCAAAGGTAGAGAATTTTGGTTCCAGATGGTAATGATTCTGAAGATTTAATAGTAAACCTCCAGCAGAATTATATTTTTGTCTAATAATGGAGTCCAGTGGAAGAATTGAAGAATGGGAGTGGAACCCATAATTTATAGTTTTTCCAAGAGTTTCAATAGGATTGTGGTCTTTGACATGCACAAATGTAGACTGGAGATTGTGGCTTTCAGAATTAAATTGATTTAATAATTCAACAACTTAATTCTCTGCTTCAATGATACTAAGAACTTTTCTATAGTCCTGGTACCAATGAGGGTACTTTGGCTCCAGATCTAGCTAGGAGCTACAACCAGATATGGCATACTGCTGTTTTAGGCCTTGTATCTGATAATAGTAAGATCTCTAAAAGCCACGTAGTGGCTATATTATATATATATATCACCAACCAACCAATTAATCTAAAATACTCCTGGGAAAATCAGGGAGTAGATTATATTTAGGCCAAGTATTTCTTCTGAAGTATGAGATAACCATGTCCACTTGGATTATCAAAATGTATAGAAATTGGGGCTGCTAGTTAGTGGATAGAGCACCAGCCCTGAAGCCAGGAGGATCTGAGTTCAAATGTGATTTCACACACTTAACACTTCCTGGCTGTGTGACCCTGAGCAAGTCACTTAACCCCAATTACCTCAGCAAAAAAAATATAGAAATGGCTTACAATCCATATGGATAGATGTCTGTGGAATCTGGCCCACTCCTTTCCAAGGGAGACTGTGTTTCGATCTTAAGATCATAAATATGTTCTAGTTCCTTCTTTTACCCATCTCCAAGCAGGATAGCAGACTGGAAATAAATTTATCTCGTTAAGTTTAGGGCTACAAATCTGGTTCAGAAGGGAAACTCCCTCCTTTGATCAATCTTAAGGGGAGAGAAGCTTTGGCTTTGTACAGCTTTGGGCACTCTCTTTATGAGTTCAAATCCAGCTCCAGACATTTACTAGCTGTGTGACCCTGGGCAAGTCACCTGCTCTATTTACCTCAGTTTTCTCATCTGTCAGATGAATTGGAGAAGGAAATAGTAAACCACTCCAATACTTTTGTCAAAAAACCCTCCAAAATGGGCTCACATGACTGAAATAATTGAATAACAATAAAGCCCCTGTGTTACACTTACCAGCATAGTTTCTTTTCCTGGAATACTATTAATACAAAAAGATCATGACAAAAATCAGATAGAAAGAAAAAACATTTATCCAAACAAAATAGAAATTACAGATTGGGATATATTAGAAAATACTCAAGAGTAAATGAGCTTTTAGATGGGAATGAGGTGATGGATCAACTCAAACTAAGCTCATTGTCGCCCAAAAATCCATGCTGTAGTCTCTAAGGAATAAAGTTGGAAATCAGGGATATATTGAAGAGTTGGCAATTACTATATTTCTGCAGTTTCTTTACGTGCGTTTCTTTTAAAGAGCGTAGAAAGCAATAGATGTCTCTCTCCTGGAAGCTCTGGTCCCAACTGTGTCCTTCATATAGGTATGCATCATTGTGTCACCATTCTCTCCACCAGTTAGAGTCATGATTCCCTCTATATAGAGTAGTGTGCAAAATGCCCCAGGTTTAGTTTAAAGTCTGAATTATAGAAATCTGTGCACTTAGAACTACAAGGTTTGGACCCCTGTGTCTGAGTTGAAGTAAGTGCCTGTTTATTATTTTTATCACCACAGGGACTAATATGGGATCTCTGTGGTACTAAGTATTTCATGACTGGTATCAAGACCATAGAATTTGCAGAAGGCACCAAGTTCTTCAAATCTGAGATATAATACTGAGGAGCTGGAAGTTTGATCTTCAGGGTCAGAAATAATTAGATCACCAGATATGACAAATACAGTTATTCCTTTTACTTTGCAACTTTATAACATTTTTGATATATCATAGGTTGTCATAAGTAATTAAATGGGGATTAATTTTTTGGGGGAGTTTTGTAGAAGCTCAAGATGATATGTGAAGACCAGCAAATGACACAGAAAAAGTAAATTTATTTAACATCAATCTACTTATAGCCTATGATCAAATATTTAACCCAAACTTTACTATAAGGTAATGTAAACACCCCATAAAAAAATTGAGATTTCTTCTTTGGTATAAAGGGAAGGCCAAAATTTTACATGGATTTTCTAGATCATGGTTGCACTGTCCTATTGATCCCCTTAGTGTGGAAGGAATAACTATAAAGGATATAACAATACTTTTTATGATTATAGGACACTAGAAACAAAATGAGTGCTTGTCCTTTGTGAAATAAGAAAGGGGAAAGGAAAGGGAATAAGTGTTTATATAGCATCTATAATGTGGCAGGCACTGTATTAAGTGTTTTTATAAATATTATTTCATTTACAAATGGTTTCACTGTGGTATATGTATGTCAGATTATACTATTTTACTGTAACAAAATGATAAGTATGAGGAATTCAGGGAAATATGGAAAGACTTATATGAATTGATGTAAAGTAAATAAAACTAGGAAAACAACATATACAATGACTATAAAAATGTAAACAAACAGAATGCCAATAGAGTTGAATGTTGGGAAACTAATGATGAATCTTGGCTCAAGAGAAGAGATGCTATATTTTGCAGTAGAGCTTTGGAGGTCTTTAAATATGGTATGTTGTATACATTGTTAGACAATGTTATTGTTTCGGGCGGTTTTGCTTAACTATTTTATTTTGTTACAAAGGAAGATCCATTGAATGAGTGCTGTATATTTGGAAAATATTTTGTAAAAATAAAGCCACCAGTACAATTATTATTGAAAGAAAGAAAGAAGAATACAAAGAGAGGAAAGAAAAGAAAGAAAAAGAAAAAAAGGAAGGAAGGGAGAGAAAGAGAAAGAAAGAAAGAAAAAGAGAAAAGAAAGAAGAAAAGAAAGAAAGAAAAAGAAAGACACAAAAAGAAGGAAAGAAGGAAGGAAGGAAAGAAAGAAAAAGAGGAAGAAAGGAGGGAGGGAGGAGAGAGGAAGGAAGGAAAGAAGGAAGAAAGGAAGCAGGGAAGGAAAGAAGGAGGGAAGGAAGGAAAAAGAAAGTGTTTAGCCATGGGTTGGTTTAAGGCTAGGCAAAGGGGAGAGTTGAAGAAATCCTTACTTGTGGTATTAGATAGCCTGGTATATGGATGGCTCACACTGTGGGTGGAACACTGTATCTTGGTAGTAAGGATAATTCAGAAATTGTAGCTTCATACTATGCAGCTCACAAAATTGTATAACCAGCTTCCATCCAGTGGGTTAGGAAAGTGTTGGAAAATCTTCAATAATTTTGGCTTTGATCAAAGGTAAGACTTGACTAAGCTGAGTCTCAGAGGGGTTAGTTACCTCTTGAATGTGGTAAGGTTAAATCCTTAAAACATGGAAATGCCATATAAATGAATCTACTATAGTCTTTCACTCTCCCTTATCACCGGTTGGAGTCAGGAGATAGGGGGAGAAATAATCTTGGGTTTGAATCATGTATGAAAAACTCCTTGAGCTCCCAAAAGGATTATTTTACATTGTCCAATAAGGAATAGAGAGAAATCATACAACAGGAAAGAGATGAGTTAAATTCTGACTCTGACACTATTTGTGTGCCCTCTCAAGCAAATCACTTTATATCTGTGACCTTCAGCTTCCTTATTTATAAAAATGAATATGTTAGATTTGGCAAGTAGAAAATTTCCTCTAGATCTAAGATCTTATGACATAGTAATTAACATTTATTTTGCACTAATATTTGTAAAACACTTTACAATGACTTGATGCTCACAACAACTTTGAGATAGATGCTGTTATTAGTCTCATTTTGCAGATAGTAAAACAGAGACTACAAGAATTTCAATGACATATTCACCCATCAAATCAGAGGGGAGTGGAGACTAAAACCCAGGTCTTCCTAAGTCCATATTCTAGCCACAATGCCTAAGCAATGTAAGGCATAGAAAGCAGCTGGTCTGGCCTTGGTACACCATGAAGTCTGCCATGGTTCAGTTCCTGGGGAATCCCCGGGAAAAGTATCTCCATATACAAATTGTGCTGGGCCAGAACTCTTGGAAGAAGTTGCTTTGCCTTTTCTTGAAAAGTAGTCAATTCTGCAGATGCCTAAATCCTCTGTTTCAGCAGCTCCCTAGAAAGCACCCTTTGGTTTTGGATTGGTTGTGCCATTTTCTTTTCCAGTTCACTTTATAGATAAGAAACGGAGGCTTGTCCAGGGATACACAGTAAGTGTCTGAGGCCGGATTTGAACTTATGAAGATGATTCTTCCTGATACCAGATTTGGCACTCTATCCATTGTGCTACCCAGAGGCAAAGAGGTGATGTGGTTTGTGCAGTGTCATGTAGCTAGTAGTATCTGAGGCCAGACTGAATTTAGGTCTTCCTGATTTTTTAGGCCAGGCCCTTTGCAAATTTAGAGTTTTTGTAGCTCCAATATTCACCTAGTCCTGCCACCTAAATTTACAGATGGAAAAAGATATTGGCTTCAGTTTTGAACATTTTGAGCAACAGGAATTTGTAATTCAGTCTATAAATTCATTAAGGTAAGGCTTTGTTTTCTGCAAAATTACCCAAGATGGTTTTTTTGGGCCTGAGAGCACAGGGTATATTGGCCTAGCACAATGCCTGGCAAACAGTAGCCACTTAATAAATGCTTAATAAATTTAGCCTTGGGGCATAATTGCTAACACTTAAAAAAGTGACTGAAGGTTTACAAAGACTACATAAGGACCTCATTTATAATAATAATAACAATAATAATGGGAGAGGCCCCATTATTATTTCCATTTTGTTTGATGGGGAAACTGAGGCTGAGAGACATTAGATGATTTTCTCAGGGTCATACAGCTAGTAAAAGCCAAGATTCAGATATTTGGGAACATGACATTAGTATGAGATGAGGCTAGAAAGGTAAATTGGAGCGTGTTTGCTGAAGACTTGAATGCCATGCAGAGAAGTTTGATTTTCACTGAGTAGAAGAATAACATATTCCATCTTTTTTTGCACTTAACAGTATTTTATTTCTTCTCACATACATGTAAAGATAGTTTTCAACATCCATTTTTGTAAGATTTTGAGCTCCAAATTTTTCTTTCTCCCTTCCATAGTTCTTTCTCTGGATGTGGATAGCTATTTTCCATCACAAGTCTATTGAAATTGTCTTGGATATTGTATTGCTGAGAAGAGCTAAGTCTATCAAAGTTGATCATTGAACAATGTTGCTGTTGCTGTGTACAATATTCTCCTGGTTCTACTCACTTCAGTCAGAATCAATTCATGTAAATTTGTTCCAGATTTTTTTGAAATCTAACCTGGTTAGATCTTTGCCCAAAAAAGATTCATGCACAAATCTTTGTGACCCCATTAGATGTTTTCATGGCAAAGATCCTAAGCTAAGAGACTTACAAATATTATCTCATGGAGCAGCTAGGTGGTGCAGTGGATAGAGCACCAGTCCTGAAGTCAGGAGGATCTGAGTTCAAATCTAGTGTCAGACACTTAACACGTCCTAGCTTGTGTGACCCTGGGCAAGTCAACCCCAATTGCCTTAGCAAAAAAATAAAAGATGGTTCTAGCAGCATCCTGAAGGATAGATTGGAGGAATTGTTTGGAGGCTACACTAATAGTAGAGTCATAATAAATATTTGCACTGGTATAGTGATAGTAGGAGTAGAGGACTGAGATGTATGAGATCAGTGAAACTAGAATCTATTGGCTCTGGTAAATGATATGATATGAGAGATGAGGAGAGAATGAAGAATCAAAGATAATCCCAAATTTATGAATAGGGGAGACTGGTGAATGGTAGCTCTATGGATAGAAAAAGCAATACAGGAGAGGTTGGGGATGGGACAGACAATAATATAAGGTTTGGATATTTGAAATAGAGGACATCTGCCTGAAGATGTCCTGTAGACATGTGGGTCTGGAACTCAAAAAAGGCCTCCATCCTTTAGTCAGAGGGTATTTCCCAGGTATGAGTTTTAGGGATGAAGTGATCTTCCAGGTATATGATAAAACATAGATAGTACAGCATATTGATACCTGATGGAAAAGTCCCAAAGACAGAAGGCTCATGTGAAATTAAGAGATCGTATGTCATGGAGAAGGTTACATATCACATATTTGTAGTGGATGAAATTGGCTTAAATTTTTGATTTTCTCCATCTACCTTCAGCAGCCCTGGATGGAGAGGACAGAAATCAAGGACTGGAAAATTGGGAATGGTAGAAGTACATGCTAGATACTAGGGTAACAGATACTAGGATAACAGAGAATGAAATATTAAGATTAGACCATGGACTTAAAGGATGGATATAGAAGAAAGGAAATTAGGATGTGGGGCATGAATTAGAGAATATGGACAGCCACTGACAAGACAAAGAGTAGTTAAATGTGAATAAAAATGTGGGGGAAATAAAGGATAAGAGGTTGTGGTCAGAGAATGACTTTTCCAAGTTTCCACATTTTGGATCTAGCACATTTACACTGTGTAGCTGAAATGGGGTGGGAAAGGAAGTCAAAGTTGGAGAATTATGTATTCAGGTTATTAGAGGGATCATTATTGTATATGTTAATCTTCCAAGGATGATGACAGAGGAATATGACCACCTAGGAAGATGCCAAAGTCACTGAAAAACTTGGGAGAATGATTTGTAGGCCATGAAGTGACAGCAACAACAGTTTTCCTGTGTATTCCTAATACCTAATTGAGCTGGCTTACAATATCCTAACCTACCAGTAGATCCTGCTGTAAAATATAATATACAGTCTAGCCTGAAAATTATGTAAGTTAAAGCTTTATGTTTTACAAAGCCAGCTAATGGTGTTTTCTTTATGAATTCCATAAATGAAATTCTGTATGACAAGTTTAGTTAGAAGAAGAGATGTTTCTGTTTCTATTGGGGGACCTGATCCTGTGTTCAGAGGAATCTTTCAGATTAAAATAATGAGGTTTTGGCAAAACCAAGTCATCAATGATGGCTATCTCTGATTGTTAATGAGAGCCATCTGTTTGGGGCTGCTTGGGAATGGGACAAGGAAAAGGAGAGGGGATAAAGTATGCAAAGGGGAATTCTCACTAAATCACAGGAAATATTTTTGAATTGTGAATTCCATTAGACAATGGAAAAGAGTCCCTACAGAGTTTCCAGAACTCAGGTCATTACATACTAGACTGGTAAGAAAAATCCTTATGGTCATACTGTGAAAAAAAAGTAAACCGGGATAAATAAGGTCAGGGCCCTGGACAGGGAAGAACATATGATGTAGGAACACTATCAACTTCATGAGAACAATGGGGAAGGTATATCATGTAATACCTTAATCTAGTATTATTATTATTATTATTATTAGCCTTAATCTATTGGAGAGTAGGGAAGTTTGGATTTAGAATGACTGGATAGATTTGTTGGCTCTGATGGTCAATGTTACTTGATAGCAGAAGAAAAGAAATGGCAATGTACTGAAACAATTTCTCCTTTTCCTCTCTCTCTATATAATAACATAGGGATATTCTGGGGGTGTTGGCAGGCCCTTGAGAGCTAACACAGTAAAGAGTGAGGCAGGCCAAGAAAATATATGTTAGGCCTGGGTGGAACTGATATACCATCCTGTTTTCATTTTTCCTAAGTGCAAAAAAGGCTTTGTACAAGAAACATGCAATTTTCTGTTGATTCAGAGGCTACCACCAACTGCCATGTTTCCCTTTTGGGTTCAGAACACTATAGCATATCTTGGAGAGAAAAGCACAAGAAATGTTTACATTTGGCCATATTCTCTTCAAAATTAGTCTCTATGGCCAACTTCTCTTTCCCCACTCTTCTTCCTAGGTAATGATAAAGGGGAAGTGGTCTAACCTCAAGATCCTGGGAGAGTAGAGGAATGTTGCAAGGTTTCTCCTTGTCTGGTTTTCCTTGGGTGAGTCTGGAGGTAGTTTTTGAACTGGTCAGCTGATCAGCTGATGATAGTTGATGGTGATACTTGACCTTAGGTCAGTTTGTGAATCTCTTAGATTGTGTTTGGAACCCCAATGTTCTGTTTTTAGTGGGATAGGGAATACCCAGGGAAGATAGTATAGCAAGACAATGTATATTTATGGATCTGTATCTATTTCTAGATGTAAATAGAAGTATATATATGTATATTATAATATATTTGTATATATATATGTATATAGTATATAGATATTTACAGGCAGGTGAATGGCACAATGGATAGAATACCAGGCCTGGATTCAGGAATACTTATCTTCCTGAGTTCAGATCTAGCCTCAGATACTTACTAATTGTGTGACCCTGGGCAAGTCACATAATCCTGTTTCCTCACTTATAAAATGAGCTGGAAAAAGGAATTGTAAACCACTCTAGTATTGCTGCCAACAAGACTTCAAATAGAGACATAAAGAATTGGATATGATTGAAATGACTGAACAATAAATAGATATCTAGATATATTTCTCTGTATAAATATATAGATCAATATCTTTCTCTTCAGATCCACAGATCCAGATAGATATCCATTTATACTATATCTATCTATCTATCTATATGTATTTTATATATATATATACACATTTGAGATAGAGCATTTATTAAGTGTTTTTTATATTACATATGATATATAATTATATTATATATTAGCACAGTGCTAACCTCTGAGATTACAGATACAAGCAATCAAGATGGATCCTACTCAATGAACTTATGAAAGAAGATAACATAAAGGGGAGTCAGAAAAGAATAGGGAGAACAGAGGATGTTTATTGGTGAAGAGATGAGTGGGAAAGACATGGAGGCCTGATTACAGACCAGATAAGGTAAATGTTCACTTGTTAGAGCTGGGAGAACCAGGCTTGAGATCCAAGAAGAGTGGTGATGATGATGACTGGAGAGTGGGCAGCATGATGAAGAGATGGCTAGGAAAGGGCAAGATGAGGTGGGAAAGTATCCTCCTAAGCCAAAGCTCCTCCACAGACCACCCCATGAGTAAGATATTGTTCTACATAAAAATACTAAGGATGGATGTAATTATGGTGTCTCCTGTTTACATTCAGTCCTTCTACAACTTTTAGTGTAACAGAATAAGTATATACAAAGCATGTGAAAACTTTCCCTGGTAGAATAGGTGGATGAGAACAATTTGTTCTAACATTCATGAAGGTGTGGAAGCAGGGACTATGGAACATTTAGAGCCTGGTCAGACATCTAAGATTTCAGGGTCATCCACTGCATTTTGAGCCATTGCCAATCATCCTATGTCCTGTCACTAGACTTGGATAACTAGAAGCAAGAATGAGAATGATGATTTTGCATATCCTGCCTCACTTAAATCCAATTTTTTCACAAGTCAAGACACCATCTCTATGTCATTTTCAAAAACAAAAGGAAAAAACCCCAACAAGATAATAGAATACTATTTCTTTCTCCTTCTTTTGTTCTGAAGTTCTGACATGTGATTTTGCCTTCAAGGATTTATCATTAACTTCTTGTGTTGTGCAAAAAACATTTATGTTCTTTTTGTCTCTTCTTCCCCATTACATTGGTCTTTGTGGGTTATTTTGTTATGGCCAGAATGTACCTTTTTGTTTCTTTTCGTGATATTTACTCTAAATATTTTAATCACTAAAGGCAAGGTTGTTTATTTTCCATATTTCTCCATTATGCCTCTTTCTCTGAAAGCATCTTACCCTAGGAGATCTCTGTCCATATGGTTTCCTCCTCCACTTGGTGAATTCCTTCTAGAACCTTCATTTTAAGGAATTGCTTAGCTCAGCCATATTGATTCCTTCATTCCTCTCCAGGCTCTGTTCCTAATTCTCTGGAATTGTCTTGGGTTCTACATTAATACCTTTTCCCTGTGATAGATAAAATCTTAAATAACCAGGAAATCAAAGGTTTGAGTTTTATGTATAGCATATCTATATATGACAATTATATAGCAAGTTAGGATCAGGCCTCCTGTTTGACACTGGACCTTGAAAACAAGGGAGAGACAAATTTTTATGCATTAAAAGAAAGCAATTAGAATATAAACCAAAATACGGGAATGGATCATCTGATTTCTGATTGGAAGAAAGATTTGGGGCTTTCCAAGTTGGTAGGGGAAAAGTAAATAGATACAGTTCCCTAAAATCAGAAAAAAAGGTATCCCCTTCCTGCCCAAGTATGCCAGGAGAGGGCCAGTTTTCAAATAAGATGTATGAGTTGCTCAAGATGTATAATTTTTGCATTAATCTTTGGATCTGACTGTGTGTCTGGTCAGCTTAAGCTAGGTCTTTAGTTAAAGGTCTCTAAGCATCTCTCTCTGCTTAGAAAGGGTCTCTAAGAGGAGGTCCAGTTTCTCAGTCACTTCAGGCTAGTTTCAAACAAGGCAATAAAGTTTTCTCACAAATCCTATAATTGAATAGAAAGGGAAATGAGCTAGAACTGAATTGAGTCACAAGATGGAATCAATTTAGTTCACACAATTCTCATTATTCCTTTATACCTTTCCTTGCCTGTTCCAGCAGCCTTTTATATTATATCTTTCCCCATTAGAATATAAGCTCCTTTTTTCTTTCATTCTCAATGCATAGCATGTATTAAAAGCTTAATAATGCTTGTTGACTTGCTGATTGTTGCTAGGAAAAACAATTAAACCTTAAATATCCATGGCACAAAATATGGATTAGATAATTCTCTCTGTCTCTCTTTTTTCTTTCTCTCTGTCTCTGTCTCTCTCTTGCTCTTTCTCACTCTATGTATCTCTGTATCCACGTATCTATGTATCTACCAATACATCTACCTATGTATCTATCTGTTTGTCTAGCTATCTAATCTACATGTATATTAAAGAGATTTGGAATTTTCCAAATGTTGTTCTTAGCTTTCTCTCTAGTTTTGACCCTTTTTTTGAATGCTAGGAGCTATCAGATCTTTGTTTGTTGGTGATATGAGGTATGTGCAATCAGAAAGGAAGAAAGGAGCTATTAGAGGGAGAGGCAGAAGACGAGTTTCAGCTCTAAGGACCTAGAGGGGAGGGGAGATATGACATATCTTTAGCCACCAGAAATGGGAATGGATAAATGAAGGTAAGAATGAATGAATGACAGAGCATTTATCAAATATGTAAAGTATGCCAGCCATTGTGGTAGGATGTCACATTAAAAATGAAATAGTCCATTTGCTCAATTACATTCTAATAAGGGAATATGAAAACTATGGGACAATGGAAGTTAGGGAGTTTTGTTCTGGGTAGTTGGAGGGATTTAGAATGGGACCATAGGATAATAGATTATTTGATCCTTCCATGAGTAAAGGCAGCATTCCCAGAGCAATTATTCTATCCACACAGAATAGTCTGGGAATTGGTTATATCTGATAATAGCCATTTGGACTTCTTAACAGGGGAAGAGATTAAGTCCACATCACAACTAGTTAACATTTCCTTATATTTTTTGGCAGTTAACTAAAATTAGAGAACATTTTTAGGAGGTGCTTGGAACAGCAAGACAGAGAGAGAAACTGATTTTTATTAAAGATGGTGTATTTTTCTAGTCTTCTTTGATCTGGAGAAAGGACATTACCTACTTCATAGGGTTGTTATGAGGATCAAACAGTATTATATATTTTTACATTAAAATTCCATGTGTAAGAAACAAAATATCTTACCAAGAATTTCACTGATTCACTGATGAATGCAGGAAAGATTTTATTATACATCTTTGAAAGAATGGGTGTACCTTACTTCAGTAGAGTGGGAACATACCTACAGAGGCCAGGTCAAACCTTTTAATGGACTTTAGTTAGCCCCATTTCTCCCTTTAGTTTCCTAATTTGTCAGGATCCTTTCCAGGTAACCATTCTCCCTTAAAAGAAAGTAATATACCCATTTTTAAGCAAAATGTGACCAAGCAGTTCTTCCTTTGGTTCTTGGAGTTCATGCTGTTGATCTTGTCTCCACTCTCCCAATCCTTCCTTGTCCAAGTGGCTAACTGCAACCCTGTCATATTCCCTGGGGTATATCCTTACTCAAGGACACACGTGGAAGTAACTAAGATTGCAAAATCCCATTTCTTACACATTTAAACCAAATTTATTTTTAACATTTAAAAAAATTTTGAATTTTAAATTCTTTCTCTCCCTTCCTTCCCCCCTCTTTAAGAAGGCAAACAGTTTGATATAAAATATACACGTACAAGCATGTAAAACATTTCCCTATTGGGTTAGGTAAATACCCAGTGGATAGAGTATCAGCCCTGAGTCAGTAGGACTTGAGTTCGAATTTGAGTTTACTAGATGTATAGCCTCAGGCAAATTACCTAACATCAACTGCCTTGCCTGACTTCTTCCCCTTAAAAAATTCTATTAGCCATAGTGCAAAAGAAAACACAGACCAAAAAAATTCAGAACAATAATATGGTTTTTTAAAAGTATGTTTCAATCTATTCAGACACTATCAGTTCTTTCTCTAGAGGTAGAGAATATATTTTCAAAGTGCTTAGCATAAGGCCTGATTCATAGTTGCACTATATAAAAGCTTATTCCCTTCCCTTTCCCTTCATTGAATTGAAATGAATTTTAAACTATATTTAGTGGTGAAATGCCCAGGACTATGATGGGTGATAGTCTTACTATATTTCTTATTATATTCTGCCCCGATCAGATCACATATGGGATGTTGTGTTCAATTTGGGGAGCTACAGTTTAGGAAGGCTTTTAATAAATTGGAGAGTATCCAGAGGGCAGAAACCCAAGCAATAAAAGGCCTCCAGATTATACTATATGAAAAAAATGTTGAAATAAAAATCAGAGAACAGGAAAATTGAATGCAAATCCTACCACTGAACATAGACATGGGCAGAAGAATATAGACAATGAAAAATACATAATAGAACATTTATTGCTTGGTTATACTCTCTTACCTTCCTTTCTTAGGAATTCTCAGTTTTCTCATCACTAGATAAAGATATTAAAAACTATAGCCTTTAAGGGAGCATCTAGGTGGCGCCACAGAGTTTTGGGCTTGGAATCATGAAAACTCGTCTTCTGAATTCAAATATGGGCTCAGACATTTACTAGCTGAGAGTCTGGGCAAAGTAATTTAACCCTTGAACAAGGCAAGTTTCCTTATTTGTAAAATGACTTGAGGAAGGAAATGGCAAACTATTCCCATATATCTGCCAAAATCAAAACAAATCAGAACAAAAATAAAAAAAAAAACAAACAAACAGACCCCAAAGAGGTCACCAAGAGTCTGAGAAATGAAAAATGAAATGAAAAAACAAATGAACAACAAACAACAATGTAGCCCTTAACTTTAAAGTTTATTATGAGAGTCAAATGGGAAAATATGTGGAAAGCTCTTTGCAGCTCTTAAAGTGCAACAAAAATCTCAATCCTTACTCTGTTTAGCTTGGTGAAGACAAGCTTTAGGAGGGACATGATACTTATCTTTAAGTATTTAAATGGCTGGCATGAGTAATGGGATTACATTTGTTCTGCCTAGAAAAAGTGGGTACAACCAGAAGTTTAGGTGGAGTTGCAAAGCAATGGATTTATTCTTGATCCCCAGTAAAAACCTCTCAATAATTATAGCTGCCTTACAATGCCATGGGTTGCTTTAGGGATAATAAGCTTCTCATCACTGGAGGAGTTCAAGCAGAGACTGGGGGATGTTGTGGACAGGGCTTTTGTTGGGGACGTGGACTGGACTAGATCTGGATTTCCTAAACTTTTTCCACTCACAATCCCTTTTTGTCCAACAATTTTTTACTTAACCCTGGGTATATAGATATATAAAATAGAAATACAAATCAAACATTTATTTATAATAGTGTATAATTTTGTGATCATAATTCAGTTATCAAATCCCCTGTGGAGTTGTGATCCACAGTTTAACAAACTTTAGATTAGATGACCTCTGAGGTCCTTTCTAACTTTAAGATTCTGTGAAAGATCACCAATAACCTTGTCTTAAAATCCAAAATTCCTTAAAAAAAATGAAACCACAGAGACAACTCTGGGCAGTGACTATCTGGTTCTTCTTATCAGATGAGGCTTAAAATAGAGTGATACATTTTTACCAAATGTGTTCATCCCTGGCCTGAAGGATCTCTTGTTGGAAGCCTAAATCTCAGCAAGAGATTCCCTCTATATGAGACCCTCTGAATTCCTTTGTTTGCAAATGTTATTGGGCTAATTGCATTGAGCTCTGGGATATCTTGGGGCCTCCTTTGTAAGATTCATGATTATTCCCAATGATTACATTGGATCCTGATTACAGGATCTTACATTTGAAAGAGATCTCAGAGATAGGATCCTTGTTGTACAGTTGTTTCAGTCACATCCAATTCTTTGTGATCTCATTTAGGGTTTCCTTGGCAAAGATACTGGAGTGGTTTCCCCACTTTTTTACAGATGAAGAAACTGAGGCAAGCAGGATTAAATTGACCAAGATTGCATAATTAATAAGTGCCTGAGATTGAATTTGAATCCAGGTTTTCGACTCCAGAACTAGCACTCCATTCACTGTTCTACTTAGTTGCCTGACTGAGATGGGATAGTGTGGTGGAAAGAGGCCTTAACTTAGATCCCTGAACTTGGAAAGCTTGATTTGGAATTATGGATTCCTTAGCTTAAATCTTGGCTGGGCCGTCTATAAAATGAAGGAGTTGGAGTAAATGGTCCCTGAAGTCCTTTCCACTCTAGATCTAAGATCTATGATCTTATTTAGGCCATCTAATATAACCTGTAACTGAACAAGATTTTCCTCTATAGACATTTGCAACATATCTGAGAAAGCTTCCTCCAAGTATTGCTTGAAAAATCCTTCATAAGTCAGTCCATTTCCTTTTGCATAGATCTCATTGTTAGGAAATTAGCTTTAGAATTCATTCAGAAAAGCTAAATGGGTGAGAAATGCCTGCTGCCTTTAAAGTCTGGACAGTTGGATGGCCAGGATGATGTTGATCCATCAATGCATATCTGGGGCAGATACAGCAGATGGGCAATGGTTTAAACAGGATGGATTGTAGTTGGGAAATGGTGCAGAGCTTTTTAATGATTCCGTGCTGTTCTCTGGAGCAAAGGCTCATCTTTTTAGCACAACTGTAATAAAGTGCCACATAAAAATGAGATTGCACATCTTGGAAAGCATGTGTATGTTAGAGGAATGTGGTGTCTTGGACACATCCTTTATGAGTGTTCAAATGTTTGGCATAGGTACAAATTAAGTGCCAGGCTCCCAAGGAAAAAAATTAAGAAAGCTTCCTTTTACCTTTTTTGAAAAATGAAACATACTTCTGGTACTATGCCTCACTTCCAGCCTCTTACAAAATGAAGTCTTTCTTTCATGCTATTTGTGCTTAAGTAAGGAGTAAAGATGAGACTCTTTCCTTTACTTTATGTCTAGTCTGTTCTCCAGTGCCTCTTTATTTTCACCTGTGTAGATTGGATACATACAAGAAACTACAACTCAGCAAAATGAGTCACGGATCCTTTGTAACCAGGAAAATCTAATCTATACTGAAGTGGTACCTTCCTTCCTTCCCCTTACCAAATGACAAAATGTTCTATTCTCCAAAATTGAACAAGAAGGACCTTAGACAAGAGAGAAGAGTGTTAAATTGTTGAGTGTTAAACATTTTGACAGTGTAAAAGACAAATTTATCATGGACAATGTTGATTGTCTTTTCCTTGCAAATATGTAATATAAATTTCTGAATGGAGGAGAGGCCTCCAGCAGCCAGTCTCTCATGAAAGTGGGATCCAGACAGCTTTAAGATATTTTTCCAAGAATTCCCTCAGAAGTGATTTGGATGGGAACAGTGACACACATCATTCTCATCCTAAAATAAGCAGAAAATTCTTTTACATTTTATTTTGGAAAGCATTTCCTCTCAATAGATCTACCATCTTAATGATGTTTCCTTTAAGCTATATTAAAATGAGGTAATTTCCTTGAACTCACCTCAGTTGGCAGCAGTGGGAGAAGAAAGGGGTCCAAACTTTTTGGGTGGATGGAGGAAGTCAGTATGGATTAATATATTCCAAGAAATGCAAGTGCAAATGTGTTTTTTAAAAAACATTTCTCAGATCCCTCTCCACCATGATCTTGCATTTCTTTGTATTTTATTATTTTTCAATTTAAAAAATCTGTTTCTACTCTATCTTACTTCCCCCTGTATTGGAAAATAAAATAAAACAGGACCCTTGTAACAAATATGCATAGCTAACATACTGGCCATCTCCAGAAAACCCATGTCCTGGCCTAGTTTATACCCTAATTCTATTATTTGTCAGAAGGTAGATAGTTCAGATAAAAAATGAGTTCAAGTGTTGCCTAACTCTCTACCTCTTCTTCTTTGTATAGACTTTGACTTGCACACCCTGATTATGTGAAAAAATTTCCCCCAACCTTCTTCTTCCCTTCTCCCCAATATGTTCTTTTTCTCTTCCCTTTCTCCTCTTCCTCCTTATTTTCCCCCTCCTCTTTTTTTTTCTCCTTCTCTTTTTCTGCCTCCTTCTCCTCTTCCTTTTCCTCCTCCTGCTTCTCCTTCTCCTACTTTTCTTGCTCCTGCTCCTCCTCCTCCTTCTCTTTCTCCTCTTCTTTCTCATTCTTCTCTTCTTTCTTCTCCTTTTTCTCCTCCTCTTTGTTCTCCTTCTCATCCTTTTTCTACTTCCTCTTCTCTTCCTTCTCTTTCTTTCTCCTCCTCCTCCTCCTCCTGCTTCTCCTCCTTTTCTTCCTCCTCTTCCTTCTCCTCCTTCTCCTTCTTTTTTTCTCCTCCTACTTTTTCTCCTCTTTCACCTCTTTCTTTTCCTTCTCTTTCTTCTTCTCCTTTTCCTTCTCCTTCTCTTGCTTTTTCTCCTTCCCATTTCCTTTACCCTCTTTCTCTTTCTCTTCCTTCTCCTTCTCCTCCTTTTGTTCCTTCTCCTTCTCTTCCTCCTCTTCTGCTTCCTTCTTCTCCCCCCTTCCAGCCCTTCAGGGTCCTTCCTCAAATCTCTAGCATTCTTTTTGTTTCAAAAATTTGACAACCATAAATTGGGCTACTTAGAAAACAGTCTTGGTGGGGGGTGGAACTTTATTTAGAGCATATGCTCCTTTTAAAATTTATTTTCCATTTGTGTTTGCTTAAATGGATATTTTTGTTGGGTTTAAGAGTTAAGAAAAGCAAGGTTGGGGGACCAGCTAGATTTGAAAGACATTTTTTTTACCTTATTTCTCCTTTTTTTTTGAAGGTCATCAAAATAAAATCAATCTCAGATCCTCTTGTCTCATTTGACTTCTTCTATGATCTCCAATGATATGAAGGCTCTTCCCATCTTACAACCACTACCTGTCCTTTGTGACCATTCCTAGGCATAGATTCTCCTCCTCCATTTTCAATGGATCTATAAACCCAATATTGAATATAAGATCCTACTTACATTACTTTATATTTGGGGTATTGATCCCTGTTGTCTACCCAGAATTAGGCCCCCCAGAATTCATTAGTATATAAGTATTTAGCCAAGAACAATCTGTCTGTAGCTAAGAATTCACTTCCTCCTGCTAACAGAATTAATATCTTTGTACAAAGACTCTCTGACTTAAGGTCAGAAAGTCCAACTTAACTCCTTTCAATTCCTGTACCTTCCTCAAATCATTTAGGGGGCTTCCTTGTAATGATGCAAAGGGATGCCTGGGTCTTAATAATTGAACTTTTCCTGAATATAATCCTACAGGGGAAAAATAGACCTTCAATGAAATAGAGGACTTCATGTATTCCTGATGAGTAGACCAGAACTGTGGTCTTTGAAGTTAAGAGTTAAGACAAACAAACAAAATAAACATGAATAAACTATGATAAAGAACTATGACACAATAAAATGTTTATATTCAGAGGTCATAGAGGGGATCTAACTAAACAGAAAGGCTGGGAATCATTCTGTTTTTATTATATCTTGATAACCTTAAGAGAAGAATGAAACAAGAGGGGAAAAGGTATATTTATATTCTTACAGTTTCCTGGATGGATAAGTGACTTATCCAGGATTATATAACCTATATTTTGTTAGAAGTAAAACTTGAACTCAGCTTTCTATCCACTTCGCCACACTGTCTCTCATTATTATATTTGTACTGAAGAAGTGAGAGAATGTTCTCCAGCACACTAGGCTGATCTTCTAGAAAGGATTTCCAAGTATAACACTTGAGACACCTACCTTATCATCATGGATGTTCCAGAAAAGCTGCTATAGGTTCAAGAGACTTTATAAATCAAATCACACTCAGAACCATAACTCAAAATTCCTTCTGCCGGTCAGTCAATAAACATTTATTTAGCACTTACTAAATGGCTGGCATTGGGCTAAGCCTGGAAACGGAAATACTTGAAAAAGAAAGACAGTGTCTGTCCTCAGGGAATTTAAAATTGAATTGAAGAAGAAAGTAAACAAAAGGCAAATGAAAAGAAGGTAGCAGGGAAGCTGCCCTCCAAGAGGGAAGGGACAAATAGAGTCCAAAAGATACAGTCATGTGGGAAATGAAGAGATGGTTGGCCAAAGGATGAAAGTTCTGGGAGGAGCTCTCTGCTTTTTATCATCCAAAGCGAAGGAGGGTCTCCAGGAATGGAAAGTACCAATGAGGTGTGAGTGAAAGGGCTGGTGTGCTCTTGCAGGATAAAAAAGTTCCTAGTTTGGTAAAGAGAATTCCATCAGTACAACAATGTATTTACTTCTTATTATTCAGAGGATGTTCAAGGTAAAAATCTGTAATGAAATGGAGTAGCAAGAAAAATAGCAAAAAAGATTATTTTCTCTCAGCTCTTGTCATAAACATAGAGCTTATCTTTTTACAAGAAGAGGGTATTTTTTCAAAAAAGGGATCATGTATGTGATGGACACATTTATAAGAAAAGATTTGTTGTAAGGACATAGACCAGAGGGGCAATGAATGTCTCAGAAGTTGCAAGTCCTTTAAGGTTTTCTGGTGCTGTCATTGTGCTGCTCATGCTCTGCCTGAGTCTTTTATCTATGTATCATGTTGTACCTCTAAGTCCTCTGTTAGGTGTCTTGTCTTTGCCACTCCCCAATTCTCTTTTTTTCTCCTACACAGAAAATGAGGTGAGAGGTGCTACCTCATCCCTGTATGAGAGTCTGCTCTTTAATCTTCCTTTTAGTTTAATTCCCTAGAACTTACTTCATCTTGTTTAGAACTATAAGGGCCCTCCTAACCCAGTCATAAGACTAGAAAAGTAAAAAGAAAACTAAGTGTTTTCCTACCATAAGGAGTGAAAATTGTTGGCTCTTAGAGTTTTTGCCATTAAGAATTAAAGTTTATTTTTATTTTGAAACAGTAGAGTCCTTAGGCATTTAGTCTATTTTTGAATTCACTTCCTCCTGCTAACAGAATTAATATCTTTGTACAAAGACTCTCTGACTTAGGGTTAGAAAGTCCATCTTAACTCCTTTCAGTTCCTTTGACCCACCTGTACCTCCCTCAAATCATTTAGGGGATTTCTTTATAATGATTTGCAAAGGGATGTCTGGGTCTAGTCATTGAACTTTTCCTCAAGTGCCACAAAATTCTTGTGATGCTATCATGAAAAATGAATCTGAGAAAGCACAAGCTGAGCTAGGAGGGGAAGATCTTCAGCTTCTTATTTTTCCACCTTTTTGTCTTTATTATATATGTGTGTATGTATATATCCAAATATGTATTCATATTATATATATGTATATACACATACGTATTTACATATACACATATATAACTTGCAGCAGATCTCTTTGAGCTACCTAATACAAGAAAACATGGACAAAAATCACAGAATGAGATCTGAAAGCATTGTAATATGAACAAAGATAATACACAAAAGAAATAACATGCTTATAAGACTGCTTTTTTTTAAAAAAGCTTTTTATTTTCAAAATATATGTATAGATAGTTTTCAATATTCACCCTTGCAAACCCTTGTGTTCCAAATTTTTCTCTCCTTCCCCTCTTCCACCCCTCCCCCTGAGAGCAAGTAATCCAATAGATATTAAACATTTGCAACTTTTCTATGCATATTTCCATATTTATCATGCTGCATAAGAAAAATCAGATCAAAAAGGAAAAATGATAAAGAAAACAAAAAGCAAGCAAACATCAAAAAAGTGAAAATACTATACTGTGATCTACATTCAGTTCCCATAGTCTTCTCTCTGTGTGCAGATGGCTCTCTTCATCACAAGTCTATTGAAATTGGCCTGAATTACCCCACTGTTGAAAAGGGCCATATCCATCAGAATAGATCATCACATAATCTTATTGTTGCTGTGTACAATGTTCTCCTGGTTCTACTCACTTCACTCAGCATCAGTTCATGCAAATCTTTTCAGGCCTTTCTGAAATCATCCTGATGATCATTTCTTACAGAACAATAAAATTCCATAGCATTCATATACCATAATTTATTCAGCCATTCTCTAACTGATGGGCATCCACTCAGTTTCCAGTTCCTTGCCACTACAAAAAAAAAGCTGCTACAAACATTTTTTACATATATGGGTCCTTTCCCCTTTTTAATGATCTCTTTGGGAGACAGGCCTAGTAGAGATCGCTAGATCAAAGAGTATGCACAGTTTGATAGCCCTTTAGGCATAGTTCCATATTGCTCTCCAGAATGGTTTGGATTAGTTCACAACTCCATCAATAATATATTAGTGTCCTAGTTTTCCCACATCCTCTTCAACATTCTTCATTATCTTTTCCTGTCATCTTAGCCAAACTGAGAGATGTATAATGGTACCTCAGAGTTGTCTCAATTTACATTTCTCTGATCAGTAGTGATTTAGAACATTTTTTCATATGTTTAGAAAGGGTTTTAATTTCTTCATCTATTTATCAATTGAAGAATGGCTTGTATTCTTATAAATTTGAGTCAATTCTCTATATATTTAGAAACGAGACCTTTATTAAAATGTTTAGTTTTAAAATTTTTCCCCAGTTTACTATTTCCCTTCTAATCTTGTCTGTATTGATTTTGTTTAAAACAAAAACTTTTTAACATAATATAATCAAAATTATATATTTTGTGATCAATAATGATCTCTAGTTCTTCTTTGGTCACAAATTCCTTCCTCCTCCACAGGTCTGAGAGGTAAACCATCCTATTTATTTATATTTCTTATATTCTTTATGTTTAGATCATGAACACATTTTGACCTTATCTTTGTAGAGGGTGTTAGGTGTGAGTCAGAGTCTAATGTCTGCCATACTAATTTCCAATTTTCTCAGCAATTTTTTCAAATAGTGAATTCTTATCCCAGAAGCTGGGGTCTTTGGGTTTATCAAACACTATATTACTATAGTCATTGATTATTGTATTTTGTAAGCCTGATCTATCCCACTGATTGACTACTCTATTTCTTAGCCAGTACCAAATGGTTTGATGATCACTGCTTTATAATATAGTTTTAATTCTGGTACAGCTAGGCCACCTTCATTTGCATTTTTTCATTAATTCCCTTTAATTTCTTGACCTTTTGTTCTTCCAGATAAATTTTTTTTTCTAGCTCTGTGAAATAATTTATTGGGAACTTGAGTGGTATGGCACTAAATAAGTAGACTAATTGAGGTAATATTGTCATTTTTATTATATTAACTCAGCCTCCCCCCTTTCTTATCCCTTTCCACTTCTCCTTCTGTTCTCCCTTTTAGTAGCCTCCTCCTTTTCTTTCCCCTTTCCTCTCTTACTTCCCTATAGGGTGAGACAAGTTTCTCTATCAAACTAAGTATGTATGATATTCTTTCTTTGAGACAAATCTGATGAGATTAAAGTTTACACAATGCTCATCTCTTTCCCTTCTTTCCCTCAATTGTAATAGGTCTTTTTGCCTTTTCATGTGATATAATTTACCCCATTTTACCTCCCCTTTCCTCTTCTTCCAGTAGAATTTTTTTCCACTTCTTGTTTCTTTTTTATAGCTTCACAATAAGTCAACTTATACCTACACCTTCTAAGTATATCATTAACAAAGATAACTGTTCTCAAGAGTTAAACCTATCACCTTCCCATATAGGAATGTAAACATAGTTTTTTCCCCCTTTCCTTTTACCTTATTATGCTTCTCTTGAGTTCTGTATTTGAAGATCAAAATTTCTGTTCAGCTTTGCTTTTTTTCATCAAAAATAAATGAAATTCACCTATTTAATTGAATGTCTCTCTCTCTCTTCCCCCCCCCCCCGAAAAATAATGCTTAATTTTGCTAGATAGTTGATTTTTGGCTTCAATTCAAGCTCCTTTTCCCTTCAGAATGTCATATTCCAAGCTCTTTGATCTTTTAAAGTGGTAGCTGTTAGGTCCTGGGTAATCCTAATTGTGGCTCCTTTATATTTGAATTTTTTTCTGGCTGATTGCAGTGTTTTCTCCTTTATCTGATAATTCTGAAATTTAGTTACAATATTCCTTGGAGGTTACATTTTAGGGTGTCTTACAGGAGATGGTCAGTGGAGATTCTTTTAATGAGTATTTTACCCACTGGTTCTAGAATATAAGGGCAGTTTGATGATTTCTTGAAAGATGTTGTCTAGGCTCTTTTTTTCATCATGGTTTTCATGTAATGCAATAATTCTTAGATTGTCTTTCTTGGATCTATTTTTTAGGTCAGTTATTTTTTCCAATGAAGTGTTTTACATTTTATTTTATTTTTTCATTTTTGGGTGTTTTGTTTGACTGATTCTTGATGCCTCATTGGGTCATTCACTTCCATTTGTTCAATTCTAATTTTTAGTGAATTATTTTCTTCAATTAGGTTTCTGTCTCCTTTTGCATTTGGACAACTGAAGTTTTAAATGAGTTGTTTTGTTCATTGAATTTTTTCCCCATTTCACAAACTCTGTTTTTTGAGGAGTCGCTTTTTCCATTTCACCAAATCTATTTTTTAAGGAGTTATATTCTTTTTTCATTTCACCAATTCTAATTTTAAGGAGTTTTCTTCAGATAATTTCTGTTTCTCCTTTTCCAAACTCTCCTACAAAGCTCTCATTTCCTTTCTCCAATATTATTTTCTCTTTTAAGACACTTTTTGAATTTTTCCAAGAGAAGTCTTGGGAGATTGAAATCTACTCATCACACCCTTTGAGGCTGCATCTGTAGATGTTTTGCCTTTAGTGTCCTTAGGATTTGGGGTCTGTTCTTCCCTGTCTCCATAAAAGCTATCTATGGTCAGAGCTCTTTTTGCTTTTTTTTTTTTGCTCATTTGCTCATTTTGAGCTCATTTTGCTCAGGTTGAGATCTGCTTTTAGGGCAAGGGGAAGATTGTCCCAAGTTTCCTCTACAGGTAGTAGTGGCTTCACACTGCCCTGGGACTAGTGCTGCTGACTTCTTTCCTGTACTGGGTGGGTGTGGCCAAGTCTCACTTTATGCTGAGATCCAGAAGCTCACTATTTGCCTTCTGTAGTTGAGTTGGAGGTCTCACAGCTAGTCTGCTGATCCACTGGTTTCTGAACCAGGATAAAGCAGCCAATACTGCTGTATTTTGGTTGAGTCTCTCAGTAGATTCCCCTTGGCAAGCAGAGGCTACTTCAAGCTGGGTCCCTGCACTGTGCCTGCACTAGGCCAACCCCTTTTGCCCCCTCTCACCCTCCTACCCAATTGAGACAGACATTTCCTAAAGTTCTTCCAAAATATCTTCTGCTAAAATTAGTTAGACTCCAAATATTCATGGATTCTGTCATTCCAAAACCAGTTCAGAGGCTTGGTCTGGTGTTGATCTGAGGGAAGTCAAGAAGAGCTCAGACAAAGACTTGTCTATCTCTGCTATCTTGGCTCTGCACTTATAAGGTTACTTTTTTAAAAAAAAATCAATAATTATTATACTGATTTATGTCTGAAATGACCCTGAAAAATAAAAAAAGACAGGGTTAAATTATTTTAAAAATCATACTGTTTAAAGAAGCAGCTAAGTGTGATTTCACTGAAAGGTTTCTATAAAAAATGGTGAAAGTTTTTGTTTTGTTTTGTTTTTAAAGTTTGGATGTTTAAAGAGAAAGGAATATTTAGGCATCTATCATCAGTCATCCATAGTCCTGTCTTTTGTGTACATATCTGTCAGCCAATTTTTCTTCATTTTAAATACTTGGAAAAGTTATTTTAAAAAAGAAAAAGTAAAGTCACTTAATATGTAGCAGCTCATTCTTCTTGATGCTGAATAAGAGGCCAGCCAAGAGGGGGGAACTCCTCAATCTACATAAGTACAATGTTTTGATGAAACACTGTCAACTTTCCACTCCTAATTTGTTTTTTTGTTGGGAGTGGAGGAGTGTCAATGGGATGTTATTGACTTTCTTTCCACTCTTGACTTTTAATCTAAACTTTTCCTTAATTCAGTTATTTCTCTAAGTGTCTCCATTCCTCAGAGACCACAGTTTTCCATCCAGGTTTTCCAAAGCTGAGAACTGATTGTTTTCTTTCTCCTGTGGTCTTTCATTTTTCCCATTTTTCAACAGACCTGGCCAAGTCTCTGCCTCTCTTCCAAGGTCATATTTTCTATCATAATTTTGTGTCCATACTCATATGCCTCACTCTGGGGGAGTTACAAATAATGAGAAACTTACAAAGAATGTTTACAAGGGAAGATCCTGACCCTGAACATTTATAAATAAGGATGAAACAATTTATATCAAAATAAATGTTATTAAAAATCAGATTTTGTTGTTAGATATTTTTAGAAGCTAATAAATTGAGAAATTTCCTTGGTATAGGGGAACAGTGTTGCAGGTTCTCCCTAGGTTTCTTTGTGAGAGGCTTTTGGATAGGCTAACTTTTTTTGAGAAGACTCACTTCAATGCTATTGAAAGTGGGAATCCTCTTGGGACAGAGAAAGGGACAGGAAAGGGGTGTGTCCCTGGTAGTATATGAATTTTGAGTGATTAGGAAGTTTTTCTTCATGGTAATGATAGATCTACAAGTAGACCTATGTGTTTCTAAAGCACACCATTCCAAATTCAGCTTATTAGCATCTCAGGATATATGGGTATTCAGGGAAGACTAGTACCTTTGATAAGATAGCTTGTCAGATCCTTTTTAGGTTGCTCATCCACCTTTGGTGTCCATCTGCCACCCAGCTCTTATTTGTACCTCTAAGAAGTTGTGACTTTTCAAGAGGTCATATCCCAGTAAAGCTGTCATTGTATGTAGGTTAAACCATACTGAGGGTGTTTGAAGGGCTTCAAACCTATCTGTGAATTAGGAAGGTGTCTACTCAAGGATGTGAAGACTTCCCCTATCAGAATGTGTGGATGAAAACAATTTGTCCAATGATCATGAAGGGGGCTGAGGCAGGTGCTGTTTGGTGCTTAGAGCTCAGTCAGAGACTGAAGATACCAAGATCATCCACTGCATCCTGGGCCATTGTCAGACAACTTGATATTTGTTTTGCCACTGGACTTTGATGTCCACAGTGTAAGACTGGACTTTGTGCAATTTTACTTTAAGTCCAATTCACATGTAAGCAAAAACATTGCCCTGTGATGCCATTGATCCTCTTAGAAAACAAAGGATAAATAACAACTAGTATCTATATTTGAAAAGAATATGTTTAATTCACTCTTCCTCTTTCATAATCCAGACAATTAATTAAAGCACAGTGGCTAGAAAGAAAAAGGGAGAGTTTCAGTTGGTTGTCCTAACTTTGTATGGTGCCTTGTAATCTCTGCTAGATTCTAAAAGAGTATCAGTTCATCCTAGTCAGGGAAGGCATTTTGGCTTCTGAACCTTACCTAATTATCTGGGATATGTGGGGAAGATCTAGGAAAAAAGAGTAGATTAAGTGTTAGACTAAGATTAAGTATTTTTTTGACTTGCTTTGTGTGATACTGATTCCAGGTCCATGGTCTCAGACAACTATCTGACTTGGGGCTAGAAAGTTCTTAAGAATTTCTGTTAAATTCCTAACTGAATCCCATGTCCCCAAATCTCTTATGGGAGACCTAGCTTAAACAAAAACCCCTCAAAGTATGGAAGGCTAGAATGCTGAGTTTAGCCCTACTGTTAAGATCTTTGATTAGCATGCAAACAAAGTTAAAGACAAGAACAAAAGTTAGGTGAAAAAACCTGTACAATTGTCATCAGTCAGTAGCAATCCAGATTTTTATATACATATCTGTCAACCAACATTTATTGGTTGGTCAGTTTACTTCCACCTTTTTCTCTTTCATGGTTCTCAAATGAGTAAAAGTCATTCAGACGTGTTTCCAGGAGATATCTAAAATTTTGGAAGGCTTCGCAGGTTGATATCTTTGCTAGTATCCTCATTGTCACGTGAAGTTAGTAAGAAGGTAAATCCTTTTTCTCTGGCACAAAAATAGTCTAGAAATAAATTGCTTTCCTTCATCTTTCCTTTTGTGTGAAGAAATACTTAATTGGTATAAATATTCTCAGAAGCACAAAATAGATGGGTGTCTCTTTGATGTTTCTAGGCATAGAAAGCCTTATTACTTCAAAACCAATTTCCTATATTGATGCCTGAGGGAGGAAGAGAGTCTTGGTTCAAACCCTTTCTGTGCCAGTTACTGCATGTATGACCTTGGGCACGTTCCTTCAATTTTCAGGAACTGTTTTTTTTTAAATCTTTAAAATGACTAGATTGGACTGGATGATACTCCTTTTAAGATCTTTTTATTCCAAAATAATAAGAATTGGAATTTATATAAAGCTTAGTTTTGAAAAGTGATCCACATAATATACCTCATTTGCTTTTTACATCAATCCTATGAGGTAGATATGGATCATATTATCCCCATGTTACAGATAAGGAAACTGATGTTCAAAGAGCTTAAATTGGTCACATGTTTACTATGCATGAAAGAATCTAGGTCTCTTTATCTGTACCAGATTGTTTCTAAAATGTAAATACTTTTGAAAAGTATTATATGGATCTTGAGCTTATTCTATAAGGCTGATATCAGGCCATTTTTGTAGAGGTAGTTTTTCTGAAGGGAGAGGGCAAAGAGTTCAAGAATGCTGAGGGTGAGCTGTTTTCTTAGTCCTATTTCTAACCCCTTTTCCCCTCCTGCCATATCAATTTTCTTAACTAAAATAAGTTTTCATGAATCTATTCTCCCAGTCTTTTGGAGGTCTCCTCTACTTGAGCTGTCACTCACATCCAATATGCTTTTTTAGGTGTGTACATACAATAGTAAACATTAGTTATTAACTTTAGGGAGCATTTTCAGACTCTTCAGATGTCTTATGTGATATAGGCTAAACTTTGAATCTGACACTTTATGTCGAGATAAAATAAGCACCAGGAAAGACAAATAAAAATAGATTCGGGATAGCAATAAATTTGGGAGAGCATAATTATAATGAATATTTCAAAAATAGTATAATAGAAATTTGATTACGGTTCAATCAACCAGAAGAAATCAAGTCAGGCATTTATCATCGATTACAAAAAGACACTATTTTATTTATGGGTAAATAGTTTCACAGGCTCAAGAAATTACAACTCAGTATCATAAATGAATGAGCACTTTACATTTTGGAGTACACTGCTTTTAAGGTCTCAGGGAAGTAGAGGCAGTATCTATGCAGTAAGGGGAGGAAACAGGAAGGAGTTAGTAATTCAGAGGGAGGGATCAAGGAAGAATCAGGTGGAATCCACTTGGCTGACCAGGTTCCAAATCTGTCTAAAGATAATGCTAATCAAGATCTCTAAGATTGAAGATGCTCAGAGCTTGGAGAGAATAGACAATGGAGGAGGATAAAGAGTTCTGTCCTTCCATTACTCTATACAAACAGGACGATGTTGAGAGTTGGCTATGGCTAATAATAGCCAAATGGGTTTTTTCTTGATGAGGGAAGAGAACAAACTGGTTTCAAAACCCACATCGAATGGTAAGATTTTTCATATATTTATAATGTTAAGAAAAAACTAGAAACTTTGTTTTTACTTTGAGTTAACAAGCATTTTTAAAATTCAATTTTATTTTATTTTTAGTTCTGCATTTTCTCCCTCCTTTATCTCCACGCTCTACCCAGTAAGCAGGTAAGAAAAACAAAACCTGTTACAAATATGTATAGTCATGCAAAAAAAAAATTCTTGCTTTACCCATATCCAAAAAAGAAAGGAAAAATATAAATATGCTTCAATCTGCATTCTAGCAAATTTCATTATGAGTCCTTTAGAATTGTGGTTAGTCATTGTGTTGATCCAAGTTAGAAAAGCTTTCAAAGATGATTATCTTTGCAATACTGCACAATATCGCATGTGCCAGGAACTAGACTAAATCATAGCTGTACAAAGACAAAAACTTAATCCCTACCTTCAAGGGAATAAAGTTCTGGGAGTGGGGAAGCATATGTAATACAAACACTAAACACACAGGATTACAGAATTAGAGCTGGAAGATATCTTAGGACTTAATGATGCCAGCCTTTTATTTTGAAGTTTGAGGAAACTGAGACCCAGAGAGGTTAAGTTACTTGCTTGAAGTCATACAGCTAGTAAGTGACAGACGCAAAATATGAATTGAAGTTTTTTTCTGTCTTCTAAGGCAGTTCCATTGTATCAAGACAAGTAAATACAACGTAATTTTGAGGGAAGAAGGAGTGAAAGAAGCAGGAAAGCCTTGCTCTAGGAGGTGATATCTGAACTGAACTTTGAATTAAAACCAGGGATTATAAGAGGTGAAAATAAAGAGTGTGTATATTTGAAGCACAAATGTACTGAGGGAGGAGGGGGCTTGATGCACTGAGGAACAGCTATTAGATCCACTTAGTTTAGGAGGATGAGTGAGGGTCACATTGTGGAAGTCTTTAGATTCTAGGCTTAGCATTTTATCCTATAGGGCAATACACTGAAGATTTCTGAGAAGGGGAATGAAATGGTCAGACCTGTGTTCTGATGATCACTTTGGCAGCTTCAGAGATTAGAGGAGTGACTTACTGGCAGCCAGGAAATCAATCAGGAGCCCATTATGATAGACCAGCAAGGTGGTGGGTTTATGAAGAGAGAGAAGATGAATAGAAAAGATATGTAGGTGGAATGGATAAGACTTGGCAACTGATGGAATATGGATGATGATGGAGAAGAAAGAGTTAAGGATAACTTTGCCTGATGATTAGGAGAGTGATGTTCTCAATATGAATAACAGTTATTATTATTTGTATATTATTAACATTTATATTGTGCTTAAAGTTTATAAAACACTTAACACATATTAACTTATTTGATCCTTTCAATGCTTTGATCGATGCCATTATTATATTCATTTTACAATTGAGGAAACTGAGGCACAGAGTGCTTAAATGACTTGCCCAGGTTCACACAGTTGCTGTTTGAGGCAGGTTTCTCTCTCAAGTCGTCTTGATTTCCAAGTTCTGGGCTCTACCCAGTGTGATACCCAGCTGTCTATCTAGGTGGCAGGGGATTTTGGAAGGACAGGTTTTTTTTTGGGGGGGCAGAGATAACATATAATTAATTCTGTTTTAGGTATTCAGGGTTTAAGATGACAAGGGGACATCCACTAGAGATATCTAGCAGACATCTAGGGATTGGAGTCCGGAAAGAGATTAGAGATAAATATAAAGAAGTGAATGTTATGTGCATAGAGATAATAATTAACCAGCATAATTGTGGGTGAGATCATTTCCAAACAAGCCACAGATGATAAAAATAATAAAGAATGTCAGTTATCAGCTTTGTCTTGGATATTCTCCTTCTCCTATTCTCATCATCCCTTGCCAAAAGAACAAGAACAATTAAATGTTAAAAAGTAATCATTAACAATCGGATGAGAGGTTTAATGTTGCCAGTACACAATTTGTTTCTTTCTAGTTTGGCCAGTCTATGCAGGAGCCCTATTCGGGGAATGGGGATAAGGGGGAATCATATTTCTTGCAGGAAGATATTCAGAATTTACAGTAACTTTTCCATTACCATCTAATCCTATCTGAACAGAAATACTTTTTACAACATTCCCAAGGAGGAGTCATCCAGTCCTTTGAAGTTTTCTCATGACAGTTTGAATCCCAAGGATGCCCAATCCATTTTCTATTATTACAATTATTAAAAAGTTTATAGGAATATTTGTAGAATGAATTATGTTTTTAAAATGTTTTATATTGTTTTATTATCTTGTTTTAACCTCACAACCCCATAAAAAAGGTAGAACAGAACAGGTGGCTTTATTTCCTAGGTACAGTTAAGAAATAAGGGCTTCCCAAAGTTATAAGCTGAGATGAAGTATTATAGCAGATATGGTATGAGTCTTAGAGGCAAGAAGACCTAAGTTTGAATTCACTCTTGATACTTTCTAGTTGTATTTTCCTGTACAAGAAGCTCCAAGGGATGACTCTATTAATTACCAGCTCATCAAAGACCCAAGGAAAGCTCAACTTCACATAATGCTCTTTCCACTAAGAAGAAGCATACTAGTTCATGCTAGTGGTCCTGATCTTTATGTGCTCTTGAGCAAATCAATTCATCTTTCTGAGCCTCAGTTTCCTCACCTGTATAATAAGGATGTTGGAATAAACGACCTCCCTTTTAACTCCATATCTATGACCCTGAGCAAATGGTTCATTAATATTCATTCTTACAGGACATTTCTCTAATATTTCACCTAGATTGTCTCTCTGGAATTGGACCATATTTACCAGTAATGGCCTTTTAGACTATATACTTTCCCATGGAAAGGTCTCATTTTAGCTTCTGGATTTAAAAGAGTGGCATTTCTGGGCAATGATGCATAGTTACCAGTTTCCTACTAAGATTGAAATGAATAATAAAAACTGAGATTGAAGGTGATTCAAGCCAATTCCAATAGACTTGTGATGGAGAGAGCCATCTGCATACAGAAAGAGGACCATGAGGACTGACTGGATCACAACATAGTATTTTCATTTTTGTTGTTGTTGTTTGCTTTTTCCCCTCATTGTTTTCCTTTTGGATCTGATTTTTCTTGTGCAGTATGATAAATATAGAATTATGTATAGAAGAATTGAACAAGTTTGACATATATTGAATTACATGCCATCTAGAAGAGAGAGTAGGGGAAAGAGAAGGAGAAAAATTTGGAGCACAAGGTTTTGCAAGGGTGGTTGAAAATTAATTTTACATGTATTTTGAAAATAAAAAGTTATTATTTAAAAAACTAATATTGACCTTATAATGCATAAATTATTATACATATATTAATTTCATTTGATCCTTATAACTCCATAAGGTAAGTTTCATGTTCTCCTTTTTACATCTGAGGAAATAGAAGGTATAATCCTGGCCCCTGGTCACCTATGGCTGGGATTTATGTTAATGCTTGTGACTGCAAACCCAATGCTTTCTCCACAGCTCCATAGCTGTCCATCTTACTCTGCATAGTGCCTTGACTCCCCACTCCCCACATACTGACCTCTTCCTATTGAAATGAGATGATAGACAATAGGTTCAATGTGAAGAATCATTTTAAAAAATTTTATTCATTTTTGAACTTAAATACAAAAAGACAAAAAAAGAACATTGCCATGGATACAGCACAACATAAAAAAAGGATTCAATATAAAATCATGAATTTTTACTTCCCACTGTTTACTTTTTGGGGGGGGAAACTATGTAATAAATACTGCACCACTTTTTTTTCCTAGAGGCAATTTGGGTCAAATGAAATGTCCAGGGTCACAAAGCTTGTAAGTGTCTGTGGCCGGATTCGAGTTTAGCTTCTCCTTACTGCAGTGTCGTTTGCTGTTTGTTCTTCATTCTGGAAGAGGACTATGACATCAGGGATGGGATGCCATGACATGCAAGTAAACTGGATTTAAGTTAGGTAGAGCTCTGCAAGGTCACCTGCCTCACGTTCCCCTCTAGAGTGACTGGATCCAATGGTCAGATGTAGATCAAGATGACTATTCACTGCATCCCCTAACTATTCCTACACATTGTTTTCAAAGCTACCCTGCTTTTCAATGCTTCCAAGTTTTCTTTTGTTCTCTGCTGTGGACTTTTTTTCCTCCCACGCTGCCCTAGAGAAGGATACTACTAAACATTAATATATGTGTGTGAGTATGTGTACATATATATGCATTCATATTCACATATATAAATACACACACATATATACATATATACATACATTATATATATAAAACCATACTATACATCTGTTTATAAGTTCTTTCTCTGGTTGCAGATAGCATTTTCCTTCATAAGTTCTTTGCAGACGATTCCAAAGACAGAATCATTCAAAGTTGTTCTTAGAACAATATTGCTGTTCCTGTGTACAATGTTCTCTTGGTGAAGAATCAATTTTAGAGAATGATTTATCCTGAAGAATTGGGAATTAGGCCCAGAGTGGTGGTACATAGTTAGGGAATTTCAGATCTCTCCACACCTGCATTTCAGTGAGCCCCAGTGCTGGGGGGAGGGAGGAGAGGCATCCCCTTCTGTCCACTCATAAACCCACCACCCTGCCCCCTGCAGCCTAACTCACCTGGGGTCCTGCAATAGTCATCTGATTGTCTACCCTAGTTCTAGGCCTTTTTCTTTCCAGGCCTTCCTCTAAATAGCCATCAAATTAATATTCCTGAAGCACAGATCTGATCACGTCACTACCTGACTCAGGAATCTTTAATCGTTTTCCCCCTTGTCTCTAGAATGAAAAACAAAAGCCTCCTTCTGGAAGGCTCTTGGAAAATGCCCTATGTGGGATGAAAGACTTTGGGGGATATACCATGAATATACTGTTTTAAGAAAGATATCTCCCTTCTCAGGGTGGAGGTCACTCTCCTAACTTTTTCAATAATCCCCTAAATCTTATCCTCTCTGCCTTTTTTGCCTCTCTGCCCTTGCTCACAGATGAGAATTGTCACAACTCTCTCTCTCTCTCTCTCTCTCTCTCTCTCTCTCTCTCTCTCTCTCTCTCTGTTTCTGTCTCTGTCCCTCTCTGTCTCTGTCTCTGTCTCCTCCCTCCTTCCCCCCCATCACTGCCTTACTGCAGTTCAGGAGCTGAGTCCCTGGTACGCTGCAGTGCTCTCCCTCCTCCTCCTCCTCCTCCTCCTCCTCCATCCACAGAGCGCAGGTGCCCCCTGCTGCCACTCTTGCTCTCGCCGCAGCCTGCCTCGGCCCCAGCTGCCAGCTTCCAGAACGCTCCCCGAGCATTTCCAGGGCATTCTTTGTGCATGACTCAGTAAGGTTTGCAGACGGGGGTGAGAGAGGCAGAGTGCGTGCGCAGAGGGTTATAAATACCGCCCGCAGCGCCAGCCGCCAGCCATCACCCAGAGCGGGGGGAAGAAAGGCGCGGAGGAGAGGAGCAGAGCCGGGCTTCCTGGCATCCTCCTGACAGGGTGAGATGCTTTGGGGAACCTCTCTCACACGCGAGCAGGGTTCTGCGTAGAGACGGACGGGAGGGCTTGCTGGAGACCGTGCACCTGTTTCAGGAGACAGCTGCTCCTACGTTCCCGGAGCCGGGGAGGTGCAGGTTCTTACAGGAGGGAAGGGATGTCTGGGAACGAGCTCAAAGGGTAGCTATGGCTCAGGTGGGTTGTTTTCTGGGAGACCGGAGAGTCCTCAACTAGGAGTGGGGAGACTTGGGTCCCAACACTAAGTGCCTCTGACTTTCTGCACAAGACCCCTCGGTGAGCTACCCCTTCCCCAGGCCTCAGTTTCCCCATCTGTAAAAATGAGGCAAGATAATTAGATGAAATCGTTTTAAAAGTCTTTTTTTTTTTGTTCTACTATTTGATGATTCTATTAGGACTGTGAGGTTTTTAAATCAGAAATGAAAGCTATGAGGCAATTTACCTGACAAGGTGGTTTGGCAGGCTCAGATGAGCTAATAATGGAAGTCAAGGGCTTTGTAAACTTTAAAGTGTGATAGAAAAATCAACTGTTATCATTTTTCCTATTTTTATTTTTTTAGGCTCAAAATATCTCAAAATAATATAAAATGGGAATAATAGCAGTGCCTATCTCATAGGGAAGTTGGGAGGATCAAATGAGCTAGTATATTGAAGATGTTTTATGCACCTTACAATGCAATATAAAGATTCACCACTATTGCTGTTATTTCTATTGCTATTATTTTCTCATTCTTATCTTTTTTCAATGAGCTAGAAGAAAATGATTCTGGGACAAATTATTATCCTTATATTTTTCTTTCAACTCATGATTATATCTTGACATAGTCCCTGGCTCGAATCAATGAGAAGTAACCTTTGTAAAAAGAGATGAAAGGATAATTTGTAAAGAACTCTCTGGCAGTTTCCTGCTAGCTATCCTTTCTCTTCAGTTGCTAGTAAACCAGCAGGAAGATCCCTGAACTTTTTTTGGAGGGGAGGGTATCAGAGGACCCCGGTTTGAATCTTGACTATGGTATGTCCCACCTGGGTTAATTTAGGTGGATAATCTAACTTTTCTGTGCCTCAATTTCCTCAGTGTGAAAAACTTTAACTAGTCAAATCTCCTTCCAGTTCCAAATCCATAATCCTATGATGTTGTTAACCCTTTACTGCTTATAAAAATAGCTAAGATTCTCATCTTCCCTGCTGCCCTTCTTCCTCCTCCTCACCTCTTAAACAGTTTCCACAAATTACAGAAAAATCTCATCCTTTATCTTCAGGGAGTGAGTCGAAGCTTCAATACAACCTGATGAAATGGGTGCTGACTGTAAGTGAGAGGATTTTCTGTTTTCTGTCAAGGAGAAATCACTTTGACCCAGAGAGGGGGCAAAGAGGGAAAACACAATGTAAATTTAAAACCCAGGTCCCTGCTCCATAGTCCTTGCAAGCTTCTTAGGGAACTGAAAAGAAGAAAGAGAAAGGCAAGTTAGTTAACTGACCAAGGCCAAACATTCTGCCTTGGTTATGGGTCTTGGAACAAGGAAGAATTCTCTCAGGGTCTTATTGCCCACATGCTTTTCAGACAAGTAGTGAAATCTTTTTGGAACAGATAATAAGCAGTTTTGTGATGTCAAGGAAAATTTTGGTGTCTAGATCCTTGGGTTGGAACCCTGTTCTGTGCCACTAGCTGTGTGATACTGGGCAAATCATTTCACTTTTTTGGGTTCCCTATCTACAAAAAGAGGGGAGATGCTAGATCTTCTCTGCTGCATATTCTGTCTGTAACTGGTAGTGAGACCGAATCTTTTTGGTGTGTGAGTATCTCTAAACCACCCAGAAGAATAAGGATTTTCTAGTACCAGTAGCATGTACTGTAGCACCAGAATCTCAAGGAACCTCTATGGGCATCTAGTCCAACTCCCTCATTTCACTGATGAAGAAACTGGGATACAGTTATGAGAAGTGACTTAACACAGACAGTAAATGATCAAAGGTAGACCTTGAAATCCTGAGGCTTATTTCGTGTCAATTGGTCAAGGAAAGAGGGTATTTCTAGAGGCAGTGGGATAACATCGTAGGGAGGAAGCTTCCAGATAAGATTAATTCTCTAAGTGATCATAGGCCCATCTACTCCTTAGCTATTACTGGGGAAGCTGCTCACAGCCTGTAAGCATGGTTATCGAAGTCTGCTTGTGCTTCCTCTCATTTCCGGTGAAGCACTTTGAGTTCTGTGATAATGTAACTTGTCATAAGATATAAAGATAAAATTAACTAATATTTCCTTTACAATGTGCAAATCACTATATATTATATATATAAAATTGTCATCTATGTATATGGTATATATATTGTCATCTATATATTATATATACAATAAGTATATTATGTTATTGTATATTATTATCATCTACACATAATATGTGTATATTATTTTTGTATATATATATATATATGTCATCCATATATATATTGCCATCATCTATATATAATACATGCATATGTATGTAATTGTCATCTGGATATATTATAAATGTTAATGCATATGTGTATAATATATGTATATATTAAATGTATATATGCATATGTATGTATATAATCTTATTTCACCCTCATGATAACCATGGGAAATAGGAGCAATTATTTCTACCATTTTACAGATAAAGAAACTGAGGGCCTAGAGAATCTTGTCTTGGGTCACACAAAGGAACCTGTCATCCTTATTCAGTGTCTGCTTCTTTATCCATGACCTTCCCTACCTTCCTTGGACAGCTGAGTGGTTCAGTGGATAGAGTGCTGGTCCTAGAGTCAGAAAGACCTAATTTTAAAACTAGCCTTAGATGTTTAGCTGTATAATCCTGGGAAAGTCATGTAACCTCTATGTGCCTCAGGCTTCTGTACTGTAAAACAGGGATGATAATAGTACCCACCATGCAGGATTATTTGAGGATTGAATGAGATAATATTTATAAAGTGCTTAGCACAGTGCTGGCACACAGTAGGAGTTCTATAAATGTTTATTCCTTTCCCGTTTTCTCCACATTCAGCTGTCTTCTTCCTGATGAGTCAGAGCTATCTCAGCCTTTCCATCTCCAGTTACATGAACAGATAGAATATTGGAAGATCATCGGCCATCTTTATTTGACTGAGAAGAAAATGGAGCCTTAGGGAAGCAAAATAGCCTTTCAAAGTCAAATAGCTTATTAGTGACTGGCTGAGATCAGAGCACAAGTCAGTTGTTTTCTAGTTTTGTTATTCTCTATGACATTAAAGATGTTTGGATGTATCTCTAAAAATAATAGTTATTAGAGCTGATGATCTGCCCGACAGTAGAAAGGACAGAAAAAATGAGGACTGTCATTGTGAAGATCTTTCCAAATCCCTAAAAGTCAAATTATGTTCATAGATTTTAAGCAAGGGACAGAAGAAGGAAGGAAGGGAGGAAAGGAAGGAGAAAAGAAGGAAAGGGGGAATGAAGGAAGGAAGGAAAGAAAGGAGGAAGGGAAGAAAGGAAAGAAAGAAGGAAGCAAAGAACAAAGGAAGGAAGAAAGAAGGGAAAATAAATAAAGGAAGGAAGCAAAGAAAGAAGGGTAGAAATAAAGAAGGAGAAAGGAAGGAAGAAAAAATAAAAGGGAGGAAATAAGGATTGGGAAAAAGGAAGGAATGGAGGGAGGCAAGAAAGAAAGAAGGGAGGAACAAAGGAAGGAAGGAAAGAAGGGAAAAAGGAAGAAAGGGAAGAAGGGATGAAGGAAAGAAAGAAAAGAAAAGAAAGAAAGAAGGAAATATATAGTGTCTGTTATGTGCTAAGCTCTATGCTAAGCACTTTGCAAATAATGTCTCATTTTCCTTTAAGAAATAGGTGCTATTATGATCCCTATTTTATAGTTGAGATAATTGAAGCAGGCAGTAGATAAGTATCTTGCCCAGGATCATACAGTGAGGATATTTACCACCTGACTGTCTCACTGAAGGGAAGGATAATGTTCATGTTATCTTTTTTTTTTAACCAGAGAAATTTTATAGATAGAATAAATGTTTGCTGAATAAAGTTAAATAGGCTTAGTAACTGAGCATTTGAGAATTCTGCCCAATTGTAGCAGGTATTTACCCATTACTTTGAGTTATCCATTGGCTCAAGGCTTAACATTCTAGTGGAAGAATAAGGAGAATTGGGTGGACAAGATGAAACTGAAAAATACTGATAGATTTCTAAAGCAATTAAATTGGAAGAACCAAATCAGCAAAAGAATTGGGAAAAGTGGGAAGTATAGATGATGGATGGCTTCTTATGTCCATTAGGGTATCTAGCAGCCCCCGACTAGGTTCCCTCATCCCTACTTTTCAACATAAAGGTTATTACTGAATCCCTATCATATTAGAATTTAGATTTAACAAGCATTTACTAAGTATCTACTCTGTTCTAGACACTGTGCTAAGTGCTTTTACAAATGTGATCCCATTATATAACTTATTATTCCCATTTTATAGATGAGGAAACTGAGGCAGATAGCAATTACATGATTTGCCCAGGGTCACATAACTAGTAAATGTCTGAGGCTGAGATCTTCCTGACTCCTGGCCCACTCTGTCACTTAGGGACACCTAGCATACTGAGACCCTCAGGAGCTTCCCTTTACTCTCTCCCTCTCTCCTTTTCCAGCATTAAGGTAATCTATTGCTGATCCTTGAAATATTAAGAATAATAGCTTACATTTGCAACCTCCTTTATGGTTTTCAAAATTCTTTCTTTTTGCTGCCTAACTTCATCTTCAAAACACCTGAAAGGGTAGAGGTCAGATAATATTCTCTCTGTTTTACAAGTAAGGGAAACTGAGAGTGAAAAGAGATGGAACAATTTGCCCGAAGTCAGCATAACTAGAAAGTAGAAGGGAGGGATTCGAACCCAGAGCCTCTGACCTCTGTTTCATGTTGTCTTCACAACACAACTCCAAGGATTGTAAATGTGCTGCCTGGGACATAATAGGCTTGCTGACTGTTGACTAACTGTCTGCATTTGAGGTGCTATCATGCTTCTGGTATTTCCCTGTCCAGAATATCAAATCCAAAAAGCCTCTGGTACTTACTCAGGGCTGTCTATCCAAACCAGAGGATTTTAGGGATTTGGTACTTGTAGAGATTTCCAGGCAAAGTTAGGTTCGAATTCTACTATCTTTCTTTAGCATCTTGAGCCATATCCATAAAGTTTCAGGCATTCCTTATTTAATTTGGACCCCCATGAATCCTTTAATATCATCCAGGACTTCTCAAAGTCTTTGGACTTATCTGTCCCTTTCTCTGTCCCTCAAATCTTCAAGGTTAATCACCCAAGAAAAGGTATACTTGAATAGCAGTGTATCAATTAGACCAACTTCTTGCATCTTATTTGCTCTAAATTCAGCATTTGAGAGACTGAGTAATGAGGCGACTTCTAAGTTTCTCTCACACTCTAAGATTCTACAAATGTGTGAGACTCTGGGAGGGGAATGGGAGAGTCTATTCTATCTGGCTGTTAAAAACAAACAAAACTGTAAGTGAGCATTGTGGGCACAGTGCTTGACATATAACAGGAGCTAAATAAATGTTTATTGATTGAATGCTTGTTGAATTGAATTGATTTGGGTGGTGATTGGTGGTGTGGGGAGAGGAATGAATTTCTAAAAAAGGCAGAAAACCTCCATTTGATCCAAATGTTTAGTGGAGATCAATATGGAAACTCGGAGTGCCTGAAATTATCTATCTCTTCCCTTCCCCCTTTCCATTCTGCCTATTGCCTCCAGGACCAAATATAAACTGCTCATTTTGCCATTTAAAGTCTTGCTTAACCTTGTCCCTTTTTCCTCTCTAATTACACACACACTCAGACACACATGAGTGCAGCCAAACTGAACATTTTGCATATATATATCCATCTTTCACTTCCATGCATTATCTATTCTCACTAAACCTCTCTATTCTCTTTTGCTAAAGTCCCCTCCTGTTGCAGAATGAGGGTTTGGGGACTTTCAGTGGAGGTGAATGACCTCGCTCCTTTGAACTATGTATGTGCTTTGATTCCGATTCTAAGGGGGGAATTATTCTTTTGTGGTGGAGGTTTAAAAAAGGCACTATCTAGAGCAGCTCTTTTGGGGGTGCATTTTCTTTCCTTTTTATGATGTACCCCCTAAGCCCATTCACAGCCAGCTCTTGTGGCTCCAGGCCCTGGTTTGTGGCACCAGCCCTGGCTGAGAACAGAATGCCTGCAATGTCACTTCAAGTCATCTGGTCTCAGGGATATGACCCGGATTGAAGTGCCTGGGGAGCAAAAGGAGGGGAGGAGTGAAGATCACCCAATGGGAGCACTGAGAAGCATTGCACCCGATTCCCACCCAGCGGGAGGTAGCCGACAAACTAGAAGGTGATGGGGAAATCGAATCGATATAGAGCAAGGTCAAGCAAACAGAACTACATTTAGGCAGAGCTTCGGAAAGGAAGGAAGTAACTGATAAGTTAGCCCGAATAGGGCCAGGCTATTTTTGAATAGGGTCTGAGTAATGCTCATTCATGTGTATCTCAGTGTATCAGCCCACATAGCTGAGCTTCAGTTCACCCCTATTCCCACTGCCAAACCTTATGCAATACTTAAAAGGAGATATATTTATATCTGTCTGTCTGTCTGTCCATCTAGCTATCTGTCTGTCTGTCTATCTATCTTTAAGTAATGAGGGCTTCTTCTGTCAAGGAATATTTATTAAATTTTTATAATATGCTAAGCCTTGAGACACAAAAAAAGCTAAAAAATCATCTTCCCTCAAGAAGCTGATATTGTAAAGAGGAAGACAACATGCAAACAAGATATATGTTGAACTGATACAAAGCAGTCTCAGAGAGAAGGCAGAAAAGTTGGGCAGTGGGGGCCTGGGAAAGAGCCTAAGAAGATGGGATCTGAGCTGAATCCTGAAGGAAGCCAGGCTCTGAGAACGATAGTATATGTGGAAGTCACTCTTAATTTTCACAGAATCATAGGAAACTCAGGATCAGTCACTTTGCCCAAGGTCACATAGGTAGTAACTGCCAGAGCTTGAGGCAGCTAGGGATAGAGTGGATAGAACTTTGGACCTGGAATCAGGAGTTCAAATATTTTTATCTCAGTCACTTATTAGCTGAAATAATATTTATAAGTACCACATAACTATAAAGTACTATTTTTGTGGCATGAACCTACTATATGCCTGCTGATATAAGTATTTTACAAATATTATGTTATTTAATACTCACAACTCTGGGAGATAGATGTTAATTATTATCATACCCATTTTATAGTTGAGGAAACTGAGGCAGACAGAGATTAAGTAATTTGCCTAGAGTCACACAGGTAATGTTTGATGCTGCATTTAAACTCACGTCTTTCTGACTCCAGGCCAAGCTGTCTCTGAGGGAATTGGACTTGATGGTCCCTAAAGCCCCCCTTCAGCTCTAGATTCCTGATTGTATGAGGATTTTCTGGGAAAGGCCTCATTGAGCAGGTAGCCACAATATTTTGGACTGACGTGAGTAGGAGGGATGTCTGAAAAAAAAATCACAGGCTGTTCCCAGCTACCGTCTGTGTGGACAGGCACTTCTGGCTGAGTGCTCCTGCTGCTCGCCCATCCTTGCCCATCTAGTTCTGGAGAGACAGTTCGGACAACCCATTAGTTGTGAAATTTCTTCCAGGCACTCTTTCATGAGTGTTTCGGTAAGGATTAGGGGGAGGACTGCTGCTCTGAAAGTTCTCTGCCCCTGCTCCAAGTTTGCCCGCTTGTGCCCGGGGCCTTAGAATGCCCCTGCTCCCTTTTGATGGATAAACAATTCTAGGGGAAAGGGACCCCACCTCCCCCTCTACGGGTTATGGGAAATGGGTGGCCTGCAGCTGGGGGAGGGGGTTTCAGATCTTGTGCAACACCTCTCTTAGCTTCTGGGAAAGTATCCATTGCATAAGCAAGAGGCCCTGGGCCAGGCTTTCAGGCCCCAAGGCTACAGTCATAATGTGGCAGGAGCTCGGTTGGCAGGTTACACTGGCTAGGGCACTGATGAGGGGAGGAGGAGTTCCGTTTAAAAGAAAAAACACAACAAAAATAGGCTGGTGGTCATTTGAAAATGCTGATTGGTGGGGGCTTTGTGGCGGCCCAAAAAAGCCAGAGGGGAAGTTGTTTTCCCTTCAGTCTTTCCTCTTCTCCTCTCACAGTCTTGGGGGAGGTAGCTGACATGGGAGGTTAGAAACCATCCACCCAATACTTCATTTTATAAATGAGGAGACAAAGCCCAAGAGTAGCTAAGGGGCTTGACCAACATCAGGCTGGTCACATGAACCACATTTTAAAAGGCCTTAATAGCCACAAAATCTCAAAAGAACTTGTGAGTAAGCGTGATTAAGAATGTTAAATTTTGTTTCTGCCGAATGAGAAAGCAGTGAGCTAGTGAGGATGGTGAGGAAGAACTAGATTGGAATCCTGTCTCAGACTCCATGTGATCTTGGGCAAGTCACACAATCCCTCTGTACCTCAATGTCTCCAGCTGTGAAATGGGGGATAATAATAGCACCCACCTCTCAAGGCTGGTGTGAAGATCAAATGTACGTGTAAAGTACTTTGCAAACCTTAGAAGTGCTCATTCTCCCTCCTTCCTTCCCTCCCTCTCTTTCTTTCTCTGTCTCTTTCTGTCTTTCTCTGACTTTGTCTCTCTTTTTCTCTGTCTCTCTGTCTTTTTCATTGTGTCTTTCTTTTTGTCTGTGTTTCTTTGTCTCACTCTCTGTCTCTCTGCTTCTGTCTGTCTCTGCTCTCTGTATTCTCTCTCTCTACCTTTCTGTTACTCTCTGTCTCTCTTGCTATTTCCCTCTGTCTCTTTGTGTCTCTTTTGTTTGTCTCTGTCTCTTTGCCTTTCTTTGTCTCTCTTTGTTTCTCTTCTGTCTCTCTAAATCTTTCTTTGTCTCTGTCTGTCTCTTTATCTCTCTGTTCCACTCTGTATCTCTGGGTCTCCCTCTGTTTCTGCTTCTCTTTTTGTCTCTGTGTCTCTGTCTCTCATTGTTTCTGTCTCTGTTTTTATCTCTGTCTCTGTATCTGTCTTTCTCTCTCTATGTATATATATATATATATGTTATTATTATTAAAAAGATTCCTAATAAGAGGAATATTTTGTAGACAATCTGTTTACATCTGTTTGCATAGTGAAGCAGAGGGTGTTTGTTTGTTTGCTTTGTTCTGCTTAAATAAAGTTTCTTCATTACCTGCAGATTTACATTCTGGTCCTCAGAAAGGAGAGATGAGTCCAAGAATAATGCTTTCTCCTCTGTATTGGTGGTCTTCAATGTTTTTTCCGCTTCATTGAGGATGACCAATCTGAACCTTATTTTATTACCAGGGTAACTGGAATCCAGTGTCAAGGAGTGATTGACTCCGATGTGGAATCTTCTTGCATTCTGGGCCTATAAACTGGGATTCAACTGCCTTAGGTAGCTGCTGTTTTCACAATATATACTGGAAGGCAACCTCTGAGCCGTAGGTGCCAGCAAGCTCTGTCTCCACAGTTATTTTAACCCACCTCCTCCTTTTTCTTTATGCAGCCTCCTTGCCTTAAGATTCTGGAACCAAAACCTAAAGGAAAATGAAGTCCTTGTTGCTGTTTTTGTTCCTTGGGCTTTTGCTAAGTGGGAAGAAAGGAGATGCACTGCTTTCTCCCAATGACCTGCAGGGTAAGTTGGCAATGCTGTCATATTTCTCTATGAATTTTAAACTCTTTTAAGCACGAGATTTTCAATATGACTCAATCCATCAACAAACAGTTATTACCTGCTTACTTATGTGCATAGTCATGGACCAGGTGCTAGGGACATAAAGTCAAACAGTCCCTGTCTTCAAAGAGCTTACATTCTAATGGGAGAGGTAACATGAACAGATATAAATGTATTCAATATAGATATCTTACAAGGGACCCTTAGGGAAGAAGGCATCTGCTGCTGGAGGGACCAGGAAAGTGTTGGAGGAAGCTAGGGATTCCAAAAGATTTCTTAGTAAGAAGATGAGGTGGAGAGAAGGGGACAAACATTTAAACACTTACTATGTGCCAGGCACTGTGCTAGGTGCTTTTCAGATATTTTCTTATTTGATTGAGCACATTAATGCTCATTATGTTCCTGGCACTCAGAAAGATGAAAAGGTTAGTTAAGACTGGGTTCATACTCTCATGAAAATTACCATGTAGATCAGAAGGGAAAGTCTAAAGTCAAACCATCAGCGATTATTTGCTCTAAACTGTTCCAAGTGGATTGCCAAGTGCTGAGCAAACAAAGACAAAAATGAAATAGACCCTGCTCTCCGGGAGCTTATCTTCTCTTTTTTTTTGGGGGGGGGAGGGAATATGAATTAATGAACGAAAAAGCATTTTTAAGTGCAAAGTGTTGGCCATATAAAATAGAAAAGAAAGAAAGAAAGAATAGAGAGAGCCCACATTCTAGTGGGAGAGATAACACCTAGAGAAGATTTCAGCTAAAAGTCAGAAGGAAAGGCTCATGGTCTTTAGGGTTTAACAGGAAAATTGAAAATAACATTTCTCTTTTTTAATAATAGCTATTTATTTATTTATTATGAGGAAATAGCTATTTAATAATAGCTATTTTATTTATATGCAAAGATAGTTTTCAACATTCACCCTTGTAAAAACCTTGTGCTCCAAATTTCTCTCTCTCCCTTCCCCCACCAAACAGCAAGTTATCCAATATAGGTTAAATATGTGCAATTTTTCTAAACATATCTCTACATTTATCATGCTGCACAAGAAAAATCAGATCACAAAGGAAAAAATAGAAAAAAAATCAAGCAAACAATAACAAAAAAGTGAAAACGCTGTGTTGTGATCCACATTCAGTCCCTAGGGTCCTCTTTCTGGATGTAGATCATAAGTCTATTGGAATTGTCCTGAATCATTTCATTAATGCATCTTCCTTAATCCTGGAAAAACCATAAACATGTTTACACAAAATACACATTCACCTACCCATTTACATATATGTGTGCACATACATGCACATACAATACAAAATACACATTCACATACCGTATGCACACACATATAATGTACATATGCACAAATACATAAGCACATATACACACATATATACACATACAAATATATACAAAATAAAATGCAGGCAGAGTAATTTTATTGAGGTGGAAGGAGTTACTTGCAGCTGGGGAAAGGTCTCAGGAAAGACTTCGTGTAGAATCTTGACAAAAGCTGGGATACTCTAAAAGCGATAAAAGGAGTATATTTTAGGAACAAGGGGCAGTTTGTCCAAGAAGCCAATCAAGGAAGTGTCCTGTGTATGGTATCTACTGCCGAAACATTTGTGGCTTGAAGGAATGAGCATCCCCTGATGTCTCTCAGACTTCCTCAGTTCTTTTTCCTCAGGCATCCAGCCTAAATGCCTCTGTCTGGCTTTCAAAGCCTCCCCTAATCTGACCCCACCCTGCTACTTAGCTTTTCTACTATGATTCACAGCCTATCAATCCAGTCTTCCTACTGTGCCCTAAGCATGCCCTGATCCTTCTGGTTATCCTAGATCCACTTATCTTGTTCATCAACTTGGGTTGTTTTTATTGTTTGGACCTCTCCAAAGTCTCTTTGTTGTTTTAGTTCAGTCATAGCAAACTTTTCATGACCCCGTTTGAAGTTTTCTTGACAAGGATACTGGAGTAATCTTTTATTTTCTTCTCCAGCTCATTTTACAGATGGGGAAACTGAGGCAATAAATGACTTGTACAGGGTCATGCAGCCAGTAAATGTCTGAGGCCAGATTTAAATTAGGTTAAGAATGAGACTTCCTGACTTTGAGTCTGGTGCTCTATCCACTGCCTCACCTAGTTACTCCTCCAAAGCCTACCCCACCTTCAAAAGCCTGCTCAAAGCCTCACCCAAATCAGGAAGGCTTCCTTGATTACTATGCTAATACCTGAGCTCCCTTAATATAGAGTTATTTAAACCTCAATTATATACTGTTTTGTATTATTCTCTGATTCTAGAGGAACTGCATACTGGGTGGATGGCACCAGGCTAGTTTAAACCTATTCTATTATTGGACCTGAATACATTTTTGATACAGTGGGATAGTGATGTGGTAAAGATGAGTTGGGATCTAAGCTGGGCTGGGTGAATGTACACAAAATATTTGACAAATCTTAAAATGCAATATGACTGTCAATTATTATTAACAGTTAATATTTTATATAGTTCCCATTAGGAATCAAAATATTATGTGCCAAGTAGTATCTGAAGCTGAATTTGAACTCACAAAGATGAATCTTTTTCTCATTTGATCCTCAAAACAAATCTGGGAGGCACACGCTAGGAATTATACCAATTTTACAGGTGAGGAAATAGAGGTTAAATGGCTTGCCCAAGGTCACAAATCCAGTAAGTGAATGAGGATTTAGACTCAGGTCTTTCTGATTAGCCCAGCATTCTTATCTATAGAGCCATCTTACTGCGTGAGTCACTGGGTGATGATTTTGTTCTCTAAGCCCTTTTCAACAATCCTGTGGAGTTCAAGCAATTATTTATACAGCATCACAGGAGTGTCCAGATAAATGTTTAACAATTGGGCTCTTCAGTTCCAATGGTCTTGTGATAGAGAGAGCCATCTACACCCAGAGAAAGGACCGGGAACTGAGTGTGGATCTCAATATAGTATTTTCATGTTGTTGTTGTTTGTATGCATTTTGTTTTCTTTCTCATTTTTTTCTTTTTGGTCTAATTTTTCTTGTACAGAATGATAATTATGGAAATATGCATAGAAGAATTGCACATGTTAAACCTATATTGAATTATTTGCCTTCTAGGGGAGACAGTTGGGGGAAGGAAGGGAGAAAAAATAGTTGGAAAACAAGGTTTTGCAGAGGTAAATGTGGAAACTATCTATATATGGGTTTTGAAAATAAAAAACTTTATTAAAAAAAACCTATTGGGAACTTCCAGCAGAAAAAAACCCAGTGGATAGGTCTCCAGTTGTGGAGTCAGGAAAATTCTTCCTGACTTCAAATCTGGCCTCAGACATTCACTGACTATGGGACCTGGGTAAGTGCCTTAATCTTGTTTACACTGGATAAATGAGCTGGAGAAGGAAATGGCTAACCAGTCCAGTATCTTTGCCAAGAAATTCCCCAATGGGATCATGACACGTTGGATACTATTGAACAACAACAGTAATAACACACACTTTTATCTGCATTAGCTTTCTTAAGTCTAACAGTCAAAACAATAAATCCAGCCCTGATTTGTTGCTATGGATTTTTGAGGCACTGATGCTTATGTTAAAAATTGAAGCACTCCTGAACTGGCCCAGCTGTTTCCAGCACACTCCTGGGTCTAGGATTTCCAGGGAACAAGAACAATTCCCTTCTCCAGAGGTTGCTTATCCATCAATCTCAATGACCTTGAACACATTTGAAATTCAAGAAGGACCAGAAGCTGGCACCATATCCAAGGAGGGGCTCTCATGAAATGCTTTGAGCCTATACCTTTCCCCACCAGCTTCCTTCACAACTACTCCCAAGTCTTACGATTGTTCCCTGTAAAACCCAAGAAGAGCCTTAGCTTGCCTTCTCCTCACTTTGGACCAATTTTCTTGGCACAAACAGTTGCTGGATTTTTTCCCCTGATTATATGGAAGACAAAGAACACATGTCCATCAGTCCAGTATTTGCCAGTGTGCAAGCACATACCTGTAGTTGGGAACATCTGGTTTTTAAATCCAGACTGTGACACCCGTATGACCTTAGGCAAGTCACTTAACCCTATGTGCCTCAGTTCCTCAGAGAAGGAAGTGGCAAGCATTTTGCCAAGGAAGTCATAGGACATGACTGAGCGACTGAACAACCCCCAGATAGAAGAAAGGATGGACAGAAAAGCATCTTTCCCAAAGCTGCTTCTCTAACTTGTTTTAAACTTCTTCCCTTGGTTTCTGCCTTGCTTCTAGATACTTAGTTAATTGCCTCATGAGCCAACTCTACTGGCAGGATCAGACTAAAAATGACCCAGGGAGCAGCTTCTTCTTCTTCTTCTTCTTTTTTTTAAGGCCTGGAGAGCCACCAAAATAAAAATATCTTCCCTGGACATCAGCTCTTCTACACTGAGCTTAATGGCTGTTTTAGACAGAGCTATAAAGTGATTTTTCTGCATCATAATAACAATGATCTCTACACAGTCCTTTATACCCCAAAAATGAAATAACTACTTGTTTCCTGTACATGGTATTACCATCTTTTGCCTTATCCCCTGCCTGGAATACCCTCTCTCTTTATCTACTTTCTTAAAATCTCAGTTTTTTCCCCCCACCAAGGCTCAGTTCAAGTGCCACCTCCTATACAAGGCCTCTCTAGATTCACCCTAACATTTGGTTGTCACTGCTCTCCTCCTATAATGCCTTTGTATTTATTGTGTCTATGTTTTACATTTGTTTATATTGTTTGTCAGTCATATAAGTACTTATTTCCTTATGGGTTTTTTTTCCCTGTAGAATATAGGATGGTTTTAATATTGTCTTCGTATCCACCCCAATGCTTAGAGCATTTTTTATTGTTAAGTCATTTTCTAAAGTCATGTCTGAATTTCCTTTTCCAGTTTACAGATGAGCAATTGAAGCAAATAGTCATTTAAGACTTGCCTAAGGTCACATATGTAGTAAATGTCTGAGCCTGGATTTGAACTCATGAAGAGGAATCTTCCTCTTCATGAGTTCAAATCTAGCCTCACTCTATCCATCATACTACTCAGATGCTTAATAAAAGCTTGTTGAATGAATGAATGTCTTCTTCAGCATCAATGAAGATGTGTAGATATAATAGTCTGAGTGGTGAATGAAGAAATCTGGCTAACTCCCACAACCTTAAGTCACCAGAGACAGGGGAGACATTTATCTCACCTTTTCTCTAGCTTGATGCTAGATACTAGCCACACCTTTTGCTTGTGGCTGTACAGATACTGTTTTTTCTAGGCCTTCAACCAAGCCTAGGATTTGGGTGAAGACTTTCTCCACCTGAAAATGTTCCATTTTTGTAAATATTGACCATGAACTGTGGACTCCAAACTCTCATTTTAGGTTTTCATTGCTTCATTTGTAAAATTAAAACTGAAATTTGTAAAAAGTGGGAGAGCAGTTATGTGCTGGTCTCGAAGATGGATGGGGATGGGTAGACTGCAGGGACTTGTTCTTGATGGTCTCTGAGGTCCCCATCATTTCCAGCATTCTGTGATTGTCTCTCAGTCTCACTTTTTCCTTCTGTTGCAGATATGTCTGCCCAGGGGAGTAAGTACATAGGCAATGAATTTGAAAATGCTCTCAATGGCGTGAAACAGATGAAAAGTCTAATGGACAAGACAGGAAAGGACCGGAGAATGCTGCTCACCAACCTAGAAGAAGCCAAGAAACAGAAGGAGGTAAGAATGGACAGCTTCACCCCAATTGCTTCTGGTGGGCTACACCATGAAGACAGGGAAGAATAATCTCGTCTTCATTGGACACTGATCCAGAACTGTGATTTTCTTGGTTAGCTTGCTACAGTAGCCTCTGATTTTCCTGGGAGAGTGTCTTAAGTAGCTGTTGTACATTTTTTTGTTTTGTTTTTTAAGGGTTGTTTTTTTTAAAGGGAGGTTTTATTATTTAAGGGTTGTTATTATTTTTCTTTAAAAAATGTAGCAGTTGAATAAGCTGTGAGTCACAGGAAATGTCTGTTTGATTTGAGGCCTGCTGGAATTAGCAAATAGGATCTGTGGAGGCTTTTGGGTTCCAGTTTGTGGTACTGGTTCTGGTCCAGGGAATATTTCCAAATTGCCAGAGTCGAGGTTTTTCTACTATGTCCACCATCTTTCATTAATTTTTTTCAGCAAATATTTATTGGTTTCTAACATATGTAACACAGTGAGCTAGAAAGAGTGTAGGTGGAATTGGGGATAAAAATATAAAATGTGGACTCTGCCTTCTTGAAATTTACAATTTAATGAAGTTCTTAATGAAGAGACAAGCCCAGGATACTAGAGCTAGTGGTGGATTGATTGATAATCAAGAGCTTGGTGGTCCCTTTTCTTTTCCATTTGCTGACTCTCTTTGGTATAGTGTAAAGGTCACTGGGGAGGAGTCAAATAGGAATGAGTTTTGGATTCTCCAAAGTAAATTTTTCCGAATAGTTCATAGCATTGTTGCTTTCTGGTGTCACATAGCAACTGCAAGCTGATCACATGAGGCATTATTACATATGAGCATTATAAGGCTCATTTTGCTACTGGAGTAAATCAAGAGATAGTTTTTTTCTTGTACTATACCCAGAGATACTGGCAGAACTGTGGTTTAAACTTGGCGCTTCTAGTTACTTAGCTGGCTGCTTTAGTCTCATAAAAAGACTTGTCTAATATTGTAGCATTTATTCCTTCAACTTTACCCTTGGAGGCTAAATGAGATATATGCTGGGGAATGAAATGTCCTCTGTGGCATTCTACCCTTATGAGTATACTTTCCCTTTTCCAGTAGTACTCCCTTCTGGTAAATAGGGCCTCGTTTCTAGTTTTATAAGTCTACCTAAAGTTCTGGTCACTATCCTGGCAACTTAAATATATATAGATACTTTTATATTTTACAGCTCCCTCCAATGGACATAGACAGACTAACAGAAACCCAGCAGGGATCTGCACCTCCCTAGGGATCCTGAAAGGAAACACTCATATTAATACCATAGGCTTGTTCACCAGACATAGCAAGGGGAGAGTTCCTTGGCTCAAAAAACAACGTCAATTATACTTTGTTCAGAGATACTTCTGTGAATCTGGGTGGAGCAAGCAGTACATAGAGCACTGAGCCCCTAGTCAGAACAATACGACTTCAAATCTGGCCTCAGACACTTATGAGTGCTGTGTGACCCTGGGCAAGTCACTTAATCTGTTTACCTCAGTTTCTTCATCTTTAAAATGGAGATCATAACAGTACTGAACTCTCAGGGGTGGTATGAGCATCAAAGGAGGACATAATTGTAAAATGCTTAACATTACCTGACACATAGTAAGAAATATATACATGTTATCTATTATTATAATGCAATTCTTTAGCAAACTTGACAAACCTAGGAAAAACCCAGCTAGATTTCTTTTTTCTTTTTCTTTTCCTGAGGCAATGGGGGTTAAGTGACTTGCCCAGGGTCAGACAGCTAGGAAGTGTTAAGTGTCTGAGATCACATTTGAACTCAGGTTCTCCTGACTTCAAGGCCAGTGCTCTATTCATTGGGCCATCTAGCTGCCCCTTCTAGATTTCCTTTAGTCTATGTATGTCATTTGGAAGGAGCTGCTAAGGTTACTACACAAAAGTAACCCCTTTGTACTTGCTGTGACATGGATGCTTCTAGAGGGAAACCTGTGGATTGGCTGCAGCTGTAGGGAATGAGTTATTGTGCACAAGCTTTCTGAACATCGCATGATGCTTTTTGAAACTGAAGGGTGGTCTTGGCTGAAGGAGTGTGGATCTAATAGACTCCCTCATTCTGAGAGGTATCCATATGGGACCCATTCACCTGAACCTTCCTGGGTCCTGCAGGAACATAGACTCAGAATGGGATGATCTCAGAAATCCATGGGGCCGTTTATGGGATTTTTACCAAAGTACCAATGACAATATGTAGTAGGCAGTTTTCAAATCCTTCCTGGCATTTTCTAGTAACCTGTGGAGAACTTTTAGATATCTTCCCCTCTTTTCTTTCAGTGAGAAAATAAGGAAGTAGGCAAAGGAAGCTGTCTGTCCAGTGGTCATGAAAATGTATATTTTTTGGGGGGGGGTATAGTTCTTTTGGGCCTGCTCAAGTTTAGTATAAAGGAATGAAGTTGTTCTAGGCTCTCAGAACTTAATCTAGAGGGACCCTACTACCTGAGAATGATAATTGGCTTTCTTTGGGAGCTGAGAAAAACAAATAAAAAAAAATCCAGAGCTTATATATCCTTATAGTTGGGGCATGGGGAGCAGGACAGGCTGAAATCAGATGCATATGTCACCTTGGCCTTCCCCCAAGGGAAGCCATCTAGAAGAAGGAGCCACACAGGCTCTTTGGTGGGCAGAAAAGTACAAGTTTGGAGATGAAGGGTGGTGGTGATCACACCCCACGCCAGAACCAGGAATTAGCCTGAGACATCAAGCATGCAGCAGCTCTGTGGAGTATTCATTGCTTTTGCTCTGCCTAACCTTCAGGAAGCCATCCAGGAGGCCAAGAACCTAGAGAAGCAGATTGTTGAGAAGCCAGAGGTGTGCAATGATACCATGATGGCCCTGTGGGAGGAGTGCAAGCCTTGCCTGAAACAAACCTGCATGAAGTTCTACACAAAGGTCTGCAGGAGTGGCTCAGGCCTTGTGGGCCGCCAGGTAAGGAAATCCCACAGGGAGGGAAGGAAGGGACTTGTTAAGGTAATAGTAGCCATGAGCCATCAAGAAATGGTAGTCCAAAGTCATGAAGGCTGAGAATTCTTATTTCTAGGAGGATTAAACCGAGGCCAGAAATAAAGCAAGAACAGAAAAGCCTAATAACAACACAGTCCACCTAGATGAAATGATCCTAATATCCCTTAGCTTCTAATTCTCCTCATTAATCCTAATCTAAAGTTAAGACCTCCAAACTAGGCTCTTTTTGTGGAGAGGGCTGCTTCCATATCTTTGCCCTTCTTACCAAAATGATTTTTGTTTACCCTTTATCTACCACTCCCACGTATTACCTACTTGGTTACATTCTAGAAAAAGAACAAGGAAATGAGAAATATATGACAGGGGAGGGGGGAAAGATGGGCTGCTCATTTATCGAGAGCTTGAGCTAACTAATGGACAACCCACGTGCCTCACTGAGGCTGTCAATGTCAAAATGATGAGAGAGATCCCCAGCATGGTTGGGTGGTTGCCCTCTGACAGATTCATGAGACGAGCAGTCTTTCACAGGCTTGGAGAGAGTTGGAGAGAATGCCCACATTGATGTGATCACAGGTCCATTGCTTCTTTGTAACCTAAACCCAGTATATATGTACCATTTCCTCAGTACCAAAAAATCCATTCTGGTTTTAGACCAAACAAGTCAAGAAGATTCAAGACACCCACTGAAAGGACTTAACAACAACAAGATTGAGGGAAAAGTCATATGTGGGATCCAAAATCCAAATTTTCTCATAAAAAAATGGAGATTTCTCTCCCCTGAAAATGATGACTTTTAATCTTTCCTCATGATGCCTGATTCTGTGGGGTAATTGGCACTCAATGTAGTTTCTCATTGCGTGAAAGAGACAGACAGACCTGTTGGATAAGTCATCCCTAAAGCATGGCCCATCATCCCTACAGATAATGGAATATATGCCAACGATGGTTTTTGAGTAAATTGAAATAAATAAAAATTCTTGGATATGTAAACATTATCCACTCTAACTTAAGCCCCTTACAAATGCAGTATATACCTAATACTTAAGAAGGCATTTTAGGATAGGGATGAGGGAAACATGTTTTTTTAAAAGATACTTTTAACTGGAATCACACTCAGATTCCTTTATACTTATTAAAACAAACAAACAAAAACCCTTCCCTAAAAGGATGCCATTAGCATTCACTCCTATGGGCACCTGGCCTATAGAAATAACTACACCCCCCAGTTTGGCTCAGCCCCCCAACATGAGTGAATGATGCAGGGGAGTTTGGCACTCAGCTGTTCCTTTCTTTGCTTTTCCAGTTGGAGGAGTTTCTGAACCAGTCCTCTCCTTTCTCCATCTGGATAAATGGGGACCGAATGGATACCCTGTTGAAAGATGATCAGGAACAAAAACAGAAGCTGATGAACCTGGAAGAGGATTACAGCTTGTTTCAGCACAACATGGATGAGTTATTTCAGAGCAGCTCCCTGTTCTCTGAGAACACAAACCCTTTCATCATGAGCCCCTTTAGAGGGGTATTCGGTGACTCTTCAAGGTCCCCATTCAGACCTTGGTTTTTCCAAAAGCAGAGGGTGGTCCGAGACATTTCACCTTTCTTCTCCCAACATCCACTAGGTTTCCAGCATCTATTCCAGCCCTTCTTTGAAATGTCTCAGAAGATTATGGAGAATGCCCACAGGGCTATGGAAAGGGAAAAGCAATGGAATCTCAATACCTATCACTCTTCAGGTAGGTTTTTACTAAATTGGAACTATCCAATGATTCTGTTTTTAGATTTGGGTAATTGTCTCTTCTTTCTTTCCTTCTTTTCCTTTTCTTCCTCCAATTCTTCTCTGCTCCTAGCATTTCCCCAGGAACTCAGAATGCCTTGTACCTAAAACTCACAGGTCTGCATAGTCAGAACAAATGAGATCATCACATTCTTATTAGAGATAAGGGAGCTGTGATTGATTGATCAACAAGCATTTATCAAACACTTTCTATGTACCAGGCACTGTAATGAACACTAGGACTAAAAAGAAAAAATAAAAACTATTCTGGGTTTCAAAGGTCTCACAGTGTTATTGGGGAACCAATATCTACATAAGTAGACATAACAAGAATCCTATCCTTATCTTCTACTAATTGCTCTGTGTGTGTGTGTGTGTGTGTGCTTAAGTTCAGAATAAATTCTCTCCCTAAAAACCCCCACCATATCTATACAAAATAAGCAGTAAAAGCTAAGACTTCCAACCTGTTTTTGTGCCAAAGTTTTATGCTAAGGTTAAGCTAAAATAGTTTCCAGTACAGAGAAATAGGATTACAGATTTAAAGTTAGAAGCAGGCATTTCAGAGGCCTCCCAGTCAAACCCCCTTATTTTAAAGCTGAGAAAACAGAAACAATTAAGTGTCCTATTCAGTGTTGCACAGATAGGAGGAAATAGGAGAGGGTGAAGGCAGACTGTGGCTGGCCCCAGCTTCCTTTGTCCACACAACCCTGTTCTACCTTTTCCAGTACTAGAGCCCTTAATTTTCTCCTGGCTCTTGACAGTTAGATTTCCTGTCTTCCTCCCCAGATTAGCTGTGGTGACTACCCTTTTCTAGAGGGGGGGATTTAAGGTGAGGGAAAGCTGGGGATCTATACTGGTTGCCATTTTGCTGGCCATCATGCCTTAAAATGAGGATTATTTCATTTTTGTTTTTGTATCTGCAGTGCATAACCCAATGCCTGGGACATAGTAAGTACCCAATAAGGAATTGAACTGATTCCTTTCCCTAGCTGAGTTTTTGGCCACTCTCCAAGGCAGTCCTATCCAACACCAGTGGATCTGAATAAATTAAATAAATGAAAAGAAAGTAACTTATGCCTTTGAATATGTTCTTTTTTTTTTTTGAAACACTTCCAAGTAATTTATTTATTTATTTTTTGTAATTCAACAAGAATTTAGTGAGTAACAATTTACTATAGGCTAGCACTAAAGTTACAATGAATATATTCTTTAATAATTTCTAAGGTACCTTCCATCTTTATGATCTTATGTTTCTATCCTAGAAGAATGATATTTTAGTTACTAATTTTGTTTCTTCCTATAAACTTCAGTTCTTTATATTTTAAAACAAACATTTAGGGTTAGAGAGGCAGGGAGGTAAGGAAGAGACAGAAATCAATTTTATTTTCAGAGGAGAAAGGGATATATATGTAAGATGGGAATACTCTTTTTTCCTGGTGATTAGTCAGCAGTTTTAACAGTGACAAGATGCAATTTTCTTCTTCCTTTGTCCTTAGAAAATGGCACCAATGATCGCATGGTATGCCGGGAAATCCGTCGTAACTCAGCAGGATGCTTGAAGATGAAGGATCAATGTGAAAAGTGCCGGGAGATTTTGTCAGTAGGTAAGGAAGCACAGGGAAAATATTTTCCATAGGCACAACATCATTCTTACTGATTATTTACTATTTTCCCAGAGAATATATGTATCCCGCTATTCATTGTACCAGTAATACTATGGAAGGAGCACTACTAGATCGAAGTTCAAAACCTAGCCATTTATTTCCCATGTGACCCTGGACAAATCACGTAACCTAACTGGACTTAAGTCTCCTTATTTGTAAAACGAGAGATTATTGGAGTAGATAATTTTTAAGGTTTCTTCTGGCTCTAGATTTACAATCCTATGATTATTCACCATAGCCCCTGTTTATTTACCCAGATCCACACCTTTTTTCTTTTACTATGTCTACATTTTGTCACAGTTTTAATAAACCTGCAATTTAGGTATGGCCCTGGTCTGATCTCTTAGAACTTTCAAATAAGCAGTAAGATTGTTTCATTTCAAAGAAGGTAGTGGTTCAGCCCAAGAACCAGGTTCCCTGCTCCATAAGGAGCTTCCATTCTACTTGGGGGCACAACATGTTTGCAGATTACTAAATAGAAAGTGCCCAAAAATATTTCAAGAGGGGAAAGAGAGCAAACATCTGATGCATTAGGAAAGGCCTCAGTAATATTTAAATTATACTTTGAATCTGTCAGTTCTATAACAAATGACCAAAAAGTCTTAGCAGTTTTACAACTTGTTAGGTCTAAAACCAAACTAAAACAAAAAAACAAGGGAAAAATCCCCAGAGAGCTCACACATTATCAAAATCATAGTTAACTCTCAAAAAGAAAAGAAAACCAAAGAGATAACAGTGGTCAAAAGCAAAAAGCTTTCTTAATTTCACTGGAGTAGGGAAACTAGACACATATGCAGGTGCCCCTTCTAGTAGGAGACCCACTTTAGTTTGGTCAAATCTCAGTATTTATAACAAAGGCTACATAGCAAGAGGTAGTTCTGACAATGGAGGGGCAACAGCAACAATGAAGCAAATTTAATTCATAGAACATCATGACCAGAACATGGGTACTGCAGCTGCTTATTCAAACTCAGGGAGCACCGGATGCTGGTATGAAATAGTTCTGGGATTTTGCTCTGGCTGAGATCCTCCAGTGCAAAGAATTATTATTCTTCCAAGTCTGGAGTATAGCTCACTTGCTGGGCTTTAGTTGTGGAAAACAGAGTTTCTCCTCATAGTAAATAGAAAAGAATAAAAAAAAAAGTGGTGATCTTAGCTTGGGGATCCTGACAAATCAAACCTTGAGATTCTATGTGGTAAGAACAGAGATCATGCTCTGTTTTTCCTCTCTCCTTTCAGAAAATTTGGGACAATAATATCAAGGGTTGATAATCATTGGCGCCTAAGGTCAGAATGCCACTTTAAATAATATCTTAGTACTTTATCACTTTTCTCTTTGTAAAGACAAAAGTAATATTTTTCTCCCTATGGGTTCTGTAAATTCCACCAGGAGTCTAGGAACTTGTCTTTCTTCTTTTTTTCATTGTGTGAATAATCCTGAAACAGTAGTCTTTTTACGAGTGCCCAAGGTTTTTACAAGCTGTGTCAGTTCAATGATTGACATATAACTTCACAGATTTAGATTTTACACAATTAGCCCTATTGTAACAGGTTACTTTTAGATACCACACCTGCAATTCTAGTAGCTGGCAGGAGATGAATGGGGGTAAGGGAAGAGTGGTGAGAGCATTGAAATAGCTGAAAAGGTTTTGAATGTAGGCAGCTAATGAACTGTGTCTGCTGTTTAAGGACCAAGTTAGTTCATTTTTAAGTGGCTCATTGTCAGAAGAAAATTGGCCATTGGGGAGTTAATTTTTGGGTTTTGTTCATAACAACTCACAAAGACTATCCAATGAGAAGTCTTTAGCCTTTCTGTTTTTACTAAGTGAATGTGTGAAGAAATTGTAATTCTTGTGAGTGGGAGAAGTCCTGACGCTGTTGAAATTATAACTCCTGATAGAACTGAAATAGAAAAAAGTGATTTATGTTTGAGCAACATTTAGTGAGATACAAATATCTGGGCACAGGCCTTTACCAACTAACTCAACTGTTATCAATCACTACTTAACTGAATTGTTGTCTCAAGGAAAGCGTTTCATTTTTTCACATTTGTGGATTTGTTTTTTATTTTTGCTTAGTTTTTTTTTTAAATAGAGAAGTAAGGTGGTGCAGTGAATAGAGCACCAGATCTGGAGTCAGGGGACCTGAGTTCAAATCCACCTTAAGATACTTTAGCCCTGGGCAAGTCACTTAATCCTGTTTGCCTCAGTTTCCTTATCTGCAAAATGAGCTGGAGAAGTAAATAGCAAACCACTCCAGTACCTTTGCCAAGGAAACTCCAAATGAGGTGGTGAAGAATCAGACATGACTGATACAATTCAACAACACGGTGTTTTTAGGGGTAAATTGTTTATTATCAGGAAGATGGTATTTGTTTCTTTAGCACAGTTCTTTGTTGCCTCCATCATTAAAAAAAAAATCTCTTTAGTTCCTTTTCAGTATAAAGAGGCTACTTCTTTATGAGGGGAATCATTCCCTACTCTTGGCAACTTTCTCAACTCAATGAAGTTGCTTCATTTCCTTTCTCTAACAAAACAAAAGCTTAGTTTTAAAAACTCCCAACAGAATTTAGAAAACATTTCAAAAAAACAAATCCTAGTTTCTTGCCAGAGGTTTCAATAAAAGGACCCTAAGTATTTTATTTTTCTGAGCAGTTTAAGACACCATGGGACAAAATGGCAGCCTCATAAAACACAGTTATATGTTGATTATCTCCCCAAGACATTACTAGTCAGAAATCCACATTCACAGGTAACAAAGTGCTTGAAATTCATATCCTTCTTATCACTCTCTTGGCATATTTTGTTACCTATCCAAAGGGAATAGACAAAGAACATCAACTGACAGTGAAAGAATAGAATAGTCTATGCTTTTTGCTGTTCTATTGATTCTGAAGGGCTAGCCTATGGCTATCCTAAGTAGGAAAACTGATCCCTGATTCTGATGTCCAAAGAACAAGTGTGGAGAAAAAGCCCAGAGCCATTTGCATAAGCTCAAGAGACTGGAGAGAGGACCTAATTTTCAGGCTATTACAGGAACTTTTGAATAAGTAGTGAATTGTTGCTGTTTGTTGTTGAGTCATTTCAGTTCTGTCTTATTCTTTGTGACCCTGTTTGAGGTTTTCTTTGCATGAGCACGGGAATGTTTTGCCATTTCCTTTTCTAGCTCATTTTACAGATGCGGAAACTAAGGCATAAACAGGGTTAAGTGATTTGTCTAGGGTCAAACAGCTAGTAAAAGTAAATATCTGAGGCCAGATTTTAATTCATGAACAGGAGCCTTCCAGATTCCAAGCCTAATGCTTTATCCATTGGGCCACTGAGCTGCTGAAGTAATGAGTAATAATAAAAATAATGACCACAATAGTTTCCATTTAGATGAGCACAGCTTCCAAAGTGTTTTCTATGAAAGAACCCAATGAGATAGGTAGCCCAGGTGTTATCATTTTAAAAATGAAAAAAAGGAATTCTGAGATGTTCACTGATTTGCTTGAAGTTACACAATTAATAAATGTTAGGATCAGAACTTTTGAATTGGAATCTGGTACTCTTGCCATTCTATCACCCTGCCTAACTTTGAATACCCCCAAATGGATTCTATTTAAATGGAGGTCCAAGTTTCCATTCTTATCTCATGCATTTATTTTCTACCTTTCTCTTCATTGTGTAAAGACTGCTCTGACACAGACCCAAACCAGAGCCAGCTGAGAGAAAAGTATGAAGATGCTCTTCGGATAGTGGAAAAATTTGGCAGAGAGTACGAAGACCTCCTCCAGTTGTACCAACTGAGGATGCTGAACACCTCCTCCCTCCTGGACCAACTGAACCGGCAATTTGGCTGGGTGTCCCAGCTGGCCAACCTCACCCAGACCAAGAATGGTGACTATCTCCAGGTCTCCACTGTAAGTTTCTTCTCTATGAGCAAATGAAACAGATCAAAATGTTTACTAAATGCATGCATTCTCCATATTTTTATTGGCTATTTCTCCAATATGCTAATTTGTACATTTATGTTACCCAGAGTTCCCATAGGTTTGGGAAGATATCTCTGAGTGTGTCCACTTTTATTGGCTAAGAAATTGTCAGTATTTCACCCAACTCAGAGATTGTAGAAGGGTAGAGGGGTGTGTGTGTGTGTGTGTGTGTGTGTGTGTGTGTGTGATGGCAATCTTGAAAGTTTGGGGATATTTGCTAAGTATTTGGTTTTCCCTAAGAGCTCATTTGGAGTATCTTCCATATATTTTGTGAAGCTCTTTCTATGGTCAACCTGTTTTAAATTTACAGATTGTTATAGACATTTGAGATTTGTCATAAGATTATATTCCTTCCATTGTAAAATGAGGGGGTTAGACCAAGATCTGTTTGAGTCCTAAATAAAAAATGATAAAATATCATGCTAAAGTCATGAGCTCAAAAGTTAGAAGTCTTCTAGTCCAACTCCCTCATTTTTTTTTAATAGATGAAGGAACTGAGACCCAGGAAGATTAAATGATTTACTCAGGATTTTAATTGATCTACCCAAAGTCACCTAGGGAGCAAGTGACAGAGATGGGATCGTCCTAAATGTGTTTCTTTTAGATTTCAAGGTGGTGCACCTTTAGTTCTAGGATTTGGTAGATAAGGTTCACCCTAGTCGAGTTTTATCAATTTAACAAATTTTTTTCCTTTTCTTTTAGCCTTAGTTACCCCAAATGAAAAGGATGATTATTTTAAGCCTTCCCTTAGACTGTGATCCACTCTATCTCCTTCTCCAGATTTTTTGCATCTCTATTAGATTGGAGATGGAAGTAGGGGATGGAGGATTTACTGGTATAAAATATATTTCTGGGGAGAACTCCCAATAGTCAGCACAATTGTTGTGGTTGTTTTGGTTATTTCAGTAGACTCCAACTCTTCCTCATCCTGCTTGGAATTTTCTTGGCAAAGATACTGGAATGGTTTGTCATTTCTTTCTCCAGCCCATTTTACAGATGAGAAAACTGGGGTCCATAGGGTTAAGTGGCTTGCCCAGGGTGACATAGCTGGTAAGTGTCTGAAGTCACTCAGGAAGAGGAGTCTTGTTAAATCCAGGCCCATAACTATCCAGTGTGCCACCTGGCTGCCCTCCAGCGCAATTGTAACTGTTTTATAAGTTACAGGAACTTTAACTGTTCCTGTTAAAAACTGGAATTTTTATAAGAATTCTAAGAATTCTATTGCTATTTCCTATGCTCTGCTTCATAAGGGCTGCCATTGTATTAGCCTTTGTGCCTCACAGAAATACTTTATTCCGAGGCTGATTCTATGGCACTACTAAGATTTTTTTTAAGAAGCAAACTTTTTAATTAATGATCATATAGGTATAATTATTAAATATATTTGATATAATGTATAATATGCTTAAATATAATCATTATAATAATAGATGACATTTATATAATATTTTAAGGTTTGCAAAGTGTTTTACATATTGTTACATATAAAAAGTTTGAGAGACATAATTTCTGGATAGTTAATCATTTTATTAATCATCCTAGTCAATAATTAATAAAAAAGCGTCAATGGTGTTCTCAAAGGCCAAAGACCCCTTGTGGAACCCATTCAGTGCTTATATATCCTTGGCAGAGGGGATGATCCTGAGGATGGCAATGGACCCTGATTGGTGAATAAGTAATAAGAGAGTGAATATTATAATAAGAGGTGGATCTGTTCTAATGAGGGCCTGGCCAAGTGACTGATCACTCTGACCTCTTTGATGAGAACACAGTGGCCTAGATTTTGTCCAGATTACATTAAATTCTTTGTAAAGTTTTCTAGTTGCATGGGGTTTCCCATCAAGGATTGAAAAGCATGTACCCCAGCAATTTGGGCAATCTCATCCACTAACGATGCTCCTCAGAGACTGAACATCCTACAGGCTTCTGAAAAAGATCCTTGTTCTATTCAATAATTGATTATCAATATAATATTATGTAATTTATATAATTATATTATAATATATATAATACACTATGATATAAACATAATTAATATGAGAGAAATAATCATTTCTATCAATATTAGTATTTCTATCAATCAATTACTATCAAATACTCCTCTGATCCCCACAAAAGCTCTGGGGCATAGAGAGGTTAAGTGACTTGCTTGGGTTGATTGGTTGGTTGGTTGATTTTTCTTCATTCTCAAAAAGAACCAAAGGGCTTGGAATACTCTGCCTCCGGTAGGGAGTGTCTGTGGAAGTTGGTTCCTCCTGACTCCAAGCCCACATGTCAACCACCTCTTCATCTAATTGCCTAAAATGTTTTAATAGTGGCTTTATTACTGCCTTCAAATATTTGAAGTGTTGTTATTTGGAAGAGTCTTACGCTGCTTAATCCCAGAGGACCAGAGGCTGAAAATTATGGAGGAGGCAAATTTTGTCTCAGAGATAGAAAGAACTTCTGAATAATTAGAGTTGCTCCCAGAATGAAAGGAACTTCTCCCAGAGGGAAGGAGTTAGCAAATGAGATACTTGTAAAGTGCTCAGCACAGTGCTTGGCACATAGTAGGTATGATATAAATGCCTATTTGCTTCCCTCCTTTCTCCTATCAGCAGAGATCAAGGGGATTTTTGCTAGGTAACTGTTGTCATGGACATTGCAGACAAAGTTTATACTTCAAATGAAGAATGAAGCAGTCAACCTCTAAAACCTTTTCAAATCTGACATCTTCTAGCAAATCCTCTCATACTTAGAGATGAAAAACTTCCAAAGCTCTCTCTTATATTCTCTTATACTCTTATACGCTCTTATACTCTTTTCCTAGGTGTACTCCAGATCTTCAAATCCCGATGACCCATCCAAGCCTTCTGATACAGAAGTGGTCGTGCAAATCTTTGACTCTGAACCCATCACCCTGACTGTGCCTGCAGAGATCTCCTGGGATGACCCCAAATTCATGGAGATCGTAGCAGAAGAAGCTCTGAAGCAATATAAAAAGAAGAATCTGTGAGTCAAGTGGTCTGGGGATGTCTGTGGCCATTCCTGGTGGTCCCTATTGTAGGGGGTCCTGGCATGGATCATAGGACCACGTATTTAGAGCTGAAAGCAGTCCCCTCATTCAATTCATTAATTTTATAGATAAAGAAACAGTATCAAAGAGTGACTTGCAAGTGACAAAGACAAAGAGTGAGTGACAAAGCAAGGCAGGTAGTAAGAATTGAGATTTGAACTCAGTATCTCTGATTCCAAATCCAATGTTCTTTCTTCTCCACCATGCCATCTCAAACAAAAGTGGAGTACCCTTCATTTATGAAATTTGTTATTCTGAGGAGGGCCCTTAGCTCAATCCAGAAACCAAAAAAAATTTACATCCTCATTTTCCTTTTGCTTGCTAAATTAAGTCATGGACTTTTCTTTTTAAATTTATTTTTCTTTAAAATGTTTTATTAATAAAATATCATATATATTAATATTTAGTTTTCTTTTCCTTTAAACCACCCTAACTCCCTCAAGAAAGTCATCCCTTGTAGCAAAGAGTAGGGAATAAAAGGTGGAGGTGATGGAAAGGAAGATTAGTAAAACTAATAGATCCATTAATAAGCTTGAAAGCATATGCAATATTATGTATCTGCAAAGAAAAAAAGTAAATGCATTTTCTTATCTTTTCTTCTGGACCAATATTGTGTTCAGTTGGGGTTTTGAAATCAATCCATATGTCACTTACTTCATTCTGCAGTGGTTCATATGTATTCCCATGCAAATTGGAATTCTTCGTATTGATCCATTGTTATGGTGCAATAATATTCCACCACTTTCATGTGTTTAACATTTAGCATTTTCCCAATTAATGGAGCTCTTCCTTGCCTAAAGGAACTAACTTTTTTCTTCCCAGCTAAAGGAAATTAACTATCTGTAGAGTTATTTCAGACCCGATCAACATTTTCTCAAGGAACATTTTTTTTCTTTCTCTCCTTTCCTCAGAGAAAATCAAATCGTGTGAATGGAGCTTTCCCCATCATTTGGATGACAGAATCCAGATCCCGCAGCTTCTCTAAGAGGTTCCTGCATGTTAGCCAGTCACCAAGGTCAGGTGGGGTCATAAAGGAGACCTTGGTGCAATGCAAGCCCCATTCACACCCCACAATTGCCTGCACTTCCAGATTTTACACTGTTAACACCTGTACTTTGCTGCTGTAGGGAGATACCTACCTCCTTAAACAACTAATTCAATAAACTCAACTTGACACTAATGACCTGGATTTATTTTATATTGTCCCTTTGGGGGGTTGGGAGTGGGGATGCTCATTGAACTAACCTTCACACAACATCCAGAGAACAAGAGCTATCAAAATGAAGACAATTGAGGAAGATGGGAGAACAGACTATTATAATTAAGCTCTTTTCTGATTCAGAAATCTCTAATTTCGATGCTTCTCCACTGGAGAATAACAGCTAGCATTTATGCAATGTTTTCAAGTTTGCAGAAAGATTGGTAAATTCGATGAAGTAATTGATTGATACAATTAAATGTCACCTCTATACATGTATATGATCAATTTGATTCTCACAATAACCCCATGAAGTAGATATTATATATATATATATATATATATATATATATATATAAACTAATAAGGAAATTAAGGCTGAGAGGTAAAGGGACCAGGATCATACAATTAGTACATTTCTGAGGCAGGATTTGCATTTGAGTCCTCCTGCTCCAAATCTTGCACTTGCTTTATGGTCTAGATAAATTATAGCAAAGTCTGTGGTAAAGTAACTTTACGAAAAATGAATTTAATCATTCCGTTGACTTATGTGATAAAAATCACAGAGATATTCTTATGTAAAGGAAGGACATCTCAGTGGAGTATATTTCTTTTCCTTTCCCCATCACCAGAAGTCAGGGGAGGCTGACCAGAAACTGTTGATATGGATGCTGCAGAAAAAATTTCTACTTTTGATAGAGGCTAAGTGAGTAGATAAACATGGAGGGAGCCGTGTCCATCGGCATGCTGTGCATTTGGAAGCACCAGTAGTGATTTTGTGGATGGAGACTGTAGTTCTTGTGAACTTGTGAAGCAGTATAGCAGTTTCTTTTCCTTCGAAGCTCTTTCAGGACTGTGACTCTGAGGACTTCCCTCCACTATTAAGCCTCTCCTATCTTCCCACCCATGCTAAGACCTTGTGAATTTTTCCTGTACCTTGGGATCCCCAGTTCCACACACATTTGTTTCTGGGAAATTTTATTTTCTTCTTTCTTTGACCTCAGTATTTATAAAGTTTAATAGAGTTGGGCTGATATATGTCACCAGAGAGTCCTATTATTGAACATTGTCCTCCAAGGCTCGTTCCTCACCTACCAGGGTTCAGATTGCACTCAATGCTTCTTGTCTTACCATTTCTACAAAGTACTAAAGATTGCACATTAAACTCAAAGAATAGTAGGTAGAGGGCTGACCTGCCTCAGCGTGTCCCTGGAAATTTTCCAAGACTGTAAATAACAGACAAGTTATACCTGCATTAATAAAAGGAATTTCCACACTTGGAGTTTCTCACACCAATGCAACAAGCACAGATCTCTTTCCCCACTCTCCATATAATCACTCATCAAGTTCTGTTCTTTCTACCTTTATAACATCTTGCCAGATATTCCCCCTTCTCTTCTTTGATTGTTGCCATATCCTGGTGCAGACCCTAATCACTTCCTATTAAAAATAGCCTACTGGTGGGTCTTCCTCTTTAAAGTCTCTTCTTACCCCAGTCCATCCTCCATTCAGCCACCAAAGTAATTTCCCTAAAGCTCAGATTCAACCAGATTGCTCCATCACTTGCTCCTCAATAATAATATTCCAGTGTTAACAATATTTCAGTGGTTCCCAATCCCCTCTGGGATCTAATATGAAATCCCCAGGCATTCAAAGTCCTTCAAAACCTAGCCTCTTGCACCTGCCATGCTCATGGAGATCCAGTAACTTGCTCTTCTTTACATAAGGCACTCAATGGGAATGTTCCCCTAGTTGTCCCATGCCTGGAATTCTTTCCTTCCTCATTTTTACCTCCTAGTTTCTCTAGCATCCTTCAAGTTCCAGCTAAAATCCCACATTCTCCAAAAAGCCTTTCTCAGGCTCCTTAATCTTAGAAACTTCCCTTAAACTTCTCCCCACACTTTATTCTGTATATATCTTGGTCGTGTGCAGTTTGCCTGTTGTGTTCCCCCATTGCTCCTTGGAGCAAGATATGGGTTTTGTTTGTTTGTTTTGCCTTTCTTTGTATCCCTAGGTGCTTAATAAATGCTTTTTTGATAGACTGATCCAAAAAAGGAGGAGAAATACCTAAATGGACCCCACCTATTTGTAGCAAGGCCTGAGTATATTTTAAATCTTTTGTCTTTCTATCACTTGATTTCTGAATATATCTCTCATCCCTTCCTATTGACAAAGCACGGCCTCAGACAAACTGAAACCTGGGACTGGACTTCATGATGTTATTGGTCCTGTTTGAAAACAAAGAATGAACGACAACTTACAATAGAAAATAAGGAAGGAAAAAAACATCTCAGGGAAACTAATCACACCAACCAAGTCTGACAATACATGCAATGTTCTGCCCCATATCTTCCCTTTCCCATATCCAGAGAGGAAGAGCCTACATTTTCTTATCTCTTTTCTAGGATCAAGCTTGGCCATTGTACTTACACAGAATTCAGTTTTGTTTTACAAAGTCGATATTGAAGCTAGTAGGTTATATTATAGACTATTGAAAGTCAAAATTCCATTTAATTTTCAAAAACAAAGAGGAGATTACCATTTTGTAAGATCAACTGAGGTTAAAAGTTGAATGAACAAAGTTTAGGATTATTTTATTGAATTGTTGCAACAAAGCTAATTGTATATACATTTCATGAATAGTGTAGGGAATGTAGTGATTTAATTGGGAGGGAGAATAGAATAATGATTGCCTCTCATTTCCTTTGATTTGCAGATTCTACTCTTAACAGCCAAATGTGAAAAGATTTTTCTCACCTTAAGTCAAAAAAACATTTAGACTTGAAGTGCTAATAGGAGAAAAATAAAAATAGAATAGAAACAAAATGGATTAAGATACTTGTGGGCTTCTTGAACTGGCTGACTGAAGTCTGTAATCACAAGGGATCTAAGGTTGCACTGAAATTAAAATTTGTATTTTAAAAGTTGGCAGGTCCTTCCCCAGGGAAACCACAATACAGATAAACACCAGCAGGTGGAATCAGAGAGCAGCCTCAATTCAGGAAAGATGTCCCCAAAAGAGGGAGATGCATTAGGGCAAGCGCTCACTGGAGATACCCAAAAGAGGGCAGTACAATGACATCACTGCAGGATTTCTGCAGCTCTGCAGGATCGGCAGTGCGTTCTCCCTGGCCACATTTCTGTGTGTTCTTCTATGTGTATGTTTCTTAGTTGGGCATGTTCCCAGGCTGTGTCCCCTCTCCCACCATTTGCTAATCTGAAAATTCATTTTCCTGAGTTCAAATCCAGCCTCAGACACTTCCTAGCTCCGTGACTCTGGACAATCACTTAACCCTGTTTGTCTCCGTTTTCTTCATCTGTAAAATGAGCTGGAGAAGGAATTGGCAAATCACTCCAGTATCATCGCCAACAAAACCCCAAATGGGGACTGAATAACAACTAAATTAAATTAGATATCTTTTCCTTTGAATTAGACCATCTTCAGGATAGTCAAGTAAAATAAACACATTCTAAGGGTTCATGAATTACAGGTTTGAGTGGATATTGTTGACCCACAAGATGTTTTAAATCTGGGGTAGTTTTCTGGGGCTCTATGTGTGAGGGAGAATCCTAGCTGCTATAACTATTTTGCCTTATGCTGATTAAATATTAAATATAAATGGAGAGCAGTTCACAGAAATCATTATAATTGAATTTGGAGTTAGAGAATCTGGATTATGAAGTCAACCTGTAGACCAGTTACTTAATTCCTGAGAGTAGAGATTTCATCATTTGGAAAATGAGAAGGTTGGCCTAGTGTAATTGCAGAGATCCTTTCCCATCCTGGAATCTTTCAATCCTAATTAGTACCATACACTCACTCTCACACCTCTGGGATCTGTTATTCCATCAATGTGGGCAATGCCTTCACAGGAGAAAGATCAAGGTGACTCCTAGTGTCCTGATGATCTTTGAAAGCTGAAGTATCTGTGGGACTGGACCTCAGAGGACAAAGGTATACAGTCCTTCACTGGGCCTTTAACTGGAGCTTTTCTATAGGTAGGATCTGTCAGAGTATAAAGCCTCATGGAAATGCTTCAGTTATAACTTGTAGGTGAAATCTCTTATTTCAGTTGTTTCTGCCATTAGAATGTGAACTCCTTGAGAGCTGGGACCATTTCTGTTTTTCTTTTTATATTTTCAGTGCCCTCACAGTGTTTTGCACACAGTATGAACTTAATAAATGCTCATTCACTTATTTATAACCTTCAAGGTTACACAATCAAATAAAATTTTCAGTGTAATCAATGAGCCCCAAAGTCATTTTGGTGTGGGAGGGAAATCTTATTTTTTGCTAGGAGAGAAAGCAGAAGATTAGAGATAAAGGATGTCCACCACTCTTCTCTTAATGGAGTGAGGGGTACCAGGCTAGAATTATATAATCTACTCCTTTAATTATTAGACTAAGGGATATGGTTTTCAGGTTCAAGTTAAACTTCTGATGACTGTTCATTTATGAAGGAAGTAGAAGTCTGAGCTTTATATCCAAGGTTTGACTCTGCTCCCACCAAAAACCAGTTGCACAAGGAACACACAGAGCACTTAGCCAAGAAACCCATTTATCCAAGTCAAAAGTAAAACAGAAATCAGAGAAAGTATACATTTTTTGTTGTTCAGTCATTTTCAGTCATGACTCTTTGTCCCATTTGGGGTTTACTTTGCAAAGATATTGAAGTACAGGGGCAGCTAGGTGGTACAGGGGACAGAGTACCAGCTCTGAAGCCAGGAGAACCTGAGTTCAAATCTGGTCTCAGATACTTAATACTTCCTAGCTGTGTGACCTCAGCAAGTCACTTAACCCTAATTGCCTCAGCAAAAAAAAAAAAAAAAAGATATTGGAGTGCTTTTCCATTTCCTTTGCCAGGGTATCTATCACCTTTTGTCAAAACTTTCTACTTCCACCTGTCTATCTTAGATAATCCTGCATGGCAGGGTTTCACTGAACTATGCACTCCCCTTTCCTGTGACAAGGCAATAATCTAAGAGAGCATATACTTGTTAGATTTAGCTATTATCATCAGTAGTCTGTTTACTATTCCTGGGCATGTTTCCTGAAAACATCCTTGTGTTGTCCTCTTTGGATATAGCATTACTTCTTGAGCTCCTTGGGGTTCCCAGGATCTGTTCCCCTCGTGGGCCTGTGGCTAACTCTAGTGACTGACAGATGTCATGCTTCTTGATGTTTCTCCCTCCTTCAGGAATTCTTTCTCTAAATCTAATGTATGTTTCCCACTAGTTATAGTGTCTCCCCAACATTCCTCCTCCTGATATGAGGATCAGTGTGGGGAGAAGGGAAAAAAAGAGATAAATTATCTCCTCTCTGCAGAGGTATCCTCTCTGGGCAGCTTCTGGTCTTTCATCTTTCCCACTCTCATTCAAACTAATAAAACTCCTAGAGGGCTTAGCTATTTAGAGCTTCTAAAGGCATGGCTCAGCCAATCATACCCTTTTTGTTTTTCTTTCGACCCCATCCCAGGATTCTGGCATCTTGCAAAGGAATCAGGAGTTAGATACATATTTTTTTTTACAGTTAGTTTAATATCTCATTAACACATTCTAGGCTTTCTGTGACTACAATGGAAATAGAAAGGGGTATCCCTCTCTTATTATATATATACATGAACTTTTTTTTTCAGCCCTCAACCCACTCCAAATCTAGTCAAAGTCCTATAGTGATTTCTGTGAATTGTTCACCATTTATGTTATTTACTAGACTGCACAAAATAAAAATGTAAAATCTTAGGGATCCTTTGATAAAAGGGCTTCCCCCAAAATGTCCCAGGTGCTTTTGATTTTTGTGTGATTTGTGGTTCAGAATCCCTTCAAAATGATATTCACCTCCCACTACAATCCAATATTCATTTATTACCATTAAAATCCAAGAGCATGTCCTCTTCCCTATTGGTGAATGTTGGATGTAGATGGAATGTGTCTACACCAATATCTAAGCTAACTGAATGTACTATTATATGATATTTAGTTAAGAAAGGTGCTGAAAAATTGACTGGTTCCAGTTGAGCTATTAGATCAAAGAGAGGGAGTACTCCAGGCAGTGAGAGGGGATAAAGGGAGAGAAGGTACATAAAAGAAGAATCAAATAAGGAAACATTTCAGGAGTAGAGGTGAGACCAGTGGTTCAAAGACCATAGTCTGCTCTGTGCAGTGAATGCAGAGAATCTCTTTTAGGAGTCTCCACCGAGCACACTCACTGTTGGACATCTTTAATGAGTTAAACTAGAGATCATAGACTCTGGAAGGGATGTCAAAAGTGATTTTATCCAAATATACCCATTTTACAGATAGGGAAACTGAGACCTAAGATGGTGTGTCACTTGCTAAAGGTCATACAGTAGCATTTGCCAGGGGCAGGGCTTAACCCCAGCTCCTCCGATTCCATAGCCAGTATTCTTTTGTTTATACCAACCTTCTTCCATGGAAGTTAACTTGGCCCACATCCTCACTCTTCCTGGACTTGGGTGGAAGCTGAGTAATGGCAAAATGTGTGATTTTCTTTTGGGGTTTGGGTGATAACAGGAAATTCAGCTTGAGTGATTTTGTGAAGTTGTTTTTTGAGGGGACTTGGAATGGGTAGTGAAGGGAAAACATAATATAATTAGGAAGATCAAACCAATTACTCAGTCAAGGAGAAAAAGAACTGGGCAAGGAAAAGAGCAATTGCTTAATTGGACAGACTTCTAGAATCCAGAAATCTCTAGGTACGTGAATTTCAAACTAGACAAAGCCAGACTCTGCATTTATTAGTGTCCATCTGCTACAGTCTGTACTTATATAAATCCTTAAACAGTGTAAAGATGCTTTTAGTGGCAACTGGTATATAACTGTGTTTCTTTGAATAACTGTTTTCAAAAGGAGAGGCCTGGTAGCAAGTCTCCTTGATTTTACTTCTACATCTCTCAAATTGTCACCTTCCTTCTGCTTACAGGAGAATCACCAAATTCAGCTCTTCAACCTCTCTCCCCTGGGCTTTTGCATCAACCTCCCAACTGGTCTCTCTTTGTCCAGCCTCTTTTTTCCCCCTATAACTCCATTCTCCACCATTCATTCATCCATTCTCCATTATCCATCATGGCCAGCCTGATGTTTCTACAGTGTAGGCCTGACCATGTCCCTCTTTTGTTCAAGGAGTTTCAATGGCTCCCCATTACCTCTAGCACATGCAAAGATTAAAAAACGGTCCTGTATTATTAATTGTATTTACAATTAATTGTCCTGTAACTGCTTAAGTCATGATTCTTAGACTTCAGCTGGCCTGTAATGGGTTGTTTGACAAATTCAGCCCTTCTTGCCTCAAGGAATACTGCTAAGCTTGGGGAATGTGTATGGAAAAAAGGGATTCAGGCCTGATATTTTTACTCCACCAACCTATCCTTCCAGGCGGTCTGGGTTGCTATCTCACACCTGGACTCAAACAATGAGCCCATTCCCCCAGGTCAGCAGCCCACGCTTCTAAAGCTGTAAGCCAGCTGGAATCCCTCTCTATTTCTAACTCAATTATTGGCTGCTCTGCACATCTGCTAATATCTACCCTGATCAGATTACAGCATTGAGTTATAGGCTGCAGTATTACAGAGTTGGGCTATTTGCTCTCTCATTGATGGTCTTCAGCTGCTCTTCTCTATTCAGGAAGGATATATCGACCTTTTTTAGTTGATAGTCCCAAGGGCTCCCTCAGCTATTTGTGATCCAGATTTAGCTAATATGGAGTCAGCAAAATAAGTTTCCAAGAACTGTCTGTCTTTTGGATCTCCTTTGCTGCTACCTCTGTGCTGTTCTTACTTACTGACTTAGACTTTAAAAATCCTTTCAATTCCTTTCCATTCCCACTATGCCAATCATAGTGTATACCGGGCCTTCTTAAACTTTTTCCACTCATGACCCCTTTTTGCCTAAGAAATTTTTAAGCAACCCTAGGTATATAGGTATATAAAATAGGTATACAAATCAAATATTTACAGATAATAAATCATAATTTTGTGGCTCCCTCATTCAGTTATATATGACCCCCATATGGGGTTGAAACCCACAGTTTAAAAAGTTCTGGCCTATGCAAATATTTTCCAGGGACAAGCTCTAAAAGAGGCTTGATTGGACTGTTTTGATATACCTCTCAAGAGCATTTAGTCCCATCAAGTTTCTTTCAGTTGCTGTCCTCCCTATATTATAGAACATTTCACCTGTTTTATTTCCCCAAAATAGATGGTAAACTCTTCCTTGGTAAGGGCCATGTCTTCTTTTTATTCTCTATAGTTACCCTTTCTTCATTCTTTCAAAGTACTCTAGATCAGGCACAAACTGAAAACATGGCAAAACAAAGGAAAAATCTGGAGTGTCTTACAAAGAAATACAAAATCAATAGTTATATCTTTAAATGCATATAGTAGGGGAAATCAGCTGGACAGTTAATAAAAACATACAATCCCAAATTGTTCATTCAGGGATGCTGAGAATGTCAGGGAGATTCCTAATACTTAAAGTTTATCCAGAAATAGAAAAGTTGGAGGCATTAGATTAAACAATAAATGAATGAATGAATGTGTGCAAACTGCCAGCCCCAGAAACCCCAGTGCAAAATGCCAGTAACCAGGATCCTGGTGCAAGAAGCTTGGAATTCCCCCTGTACCCTAGGAACAGAGCTCAACTTTAGAAGACCTGAAAAAGGCTGGAAAATGAGAAAAGAAACAAAGAAAACCCTCTGACCATAGACAGCTATTGTGGTGACAGGGAAAATTAAAATACTAATTCAAAAGAGGACAACAATGTCAAAATACCTACATGAGAAGCTTCAAAGAGAAATATAATTGATCTCAAGCCCCCAAAATCTCTCTGAAGAGCTCAAAATGATTTTTAAAAATCAAATAAGAGAGTCTGAAGAAAAATCAGGGGAAGACATGAGCATGAAATAAGAAAATTATTTTTTAAAAAAAGTCAACAGCTTGGAAAAAGAAAACAATTAAAAAGTAAGAATAGACCAAATGGAAAAGGAAGTACAAATGCTCACTGAAGAAAATAATTCCTTAAAAATTAGAGTTGGACAAGTGGAAGTTAATGACTCTATGACCCATTAAGAATCAAAAAAAAAAAATCAAAAGAATGAAAAAAAAAAAGAAGAAAATATAAAATATTGAGAAAAAAAAAAAAACTACTGACCTAGAATATAGATCCAGGAGAGATGATTTGAGATTATTGGACTACCTGAAAGCCATGATTCAAAAAAGAGCCTGTACAACATCTTTCAAGGAATTATCAAGGAAAATTGTTCTGATATTCTAGAATTTGAAGGTCAAATAACTGAAAGAATTTACTGATCACCTCCTGAAAGAAATGTTAAAAACAACTGGGCTGTTGATTTGATTATTCTGAGGAGAAAAAGAGATGGAAAGTAGGATTTGGGGGATATGAAAAGTAACCGGACTACAATAACAAAATGACTGGAGTGCACAGCTAGCTGTCCAGCTGGATGGAATGCAAATTGTATATGGTCTGTTCTGGACTGACTAGACTGGGCTAGGCGAGTTTATGTTCCCTCCATATGGCTTAGCCCCATGGTGTTTCAATAAACCAAGTACAGATGAGGAGTGTGTGAGACTGATCATTATTCACTGTGATGTCACCTCAGTCCATTGAGTTTGCTGGGCTCCTGAATCTCCATGTTTTTCTTTTGACAGAGAACATATGTTTCTCCATGTCTAAAATGGCCAGAACCAGCATGTCACTCGTTGGCCATTTTCAAGCCATGCCATAATGTGTCTGTGTCTGTCTATCTAAATGAAAAATCCCTAGAAGGAAGTAGAATCCTGAGTAATGAAAAAAACAGTGAATGCTCTGGAGAACAAATAATCTTATTTAGCAAAAAGTTGCAGGGTACTATTATATGTCTTGTCAGAAATAGTGTCTGTATTCAGTGTTTTTACTTAATTGTTTTTCTTTGATTACAAAGGAGGGTTCAATCTGAAGGGAAATGGTGTGGGGGGAAATGATGTAGAGACAAAAAAGATGTCAATAAAGCATTTTATTTCAAAGACAGCAAAAATAAGTTTAATGGAGGAAAATAGACTGATGAACATAAGATGAAGAAAGGAGTATGGTTGAAGGTATGTGATGCTTATAATATTGATTTAGGACCTTATTTCTTCATTCCATCAAAAAGCCTTTAGCCAGGCACTGTGCTAGGAGATACAAAAAATAAGAAAGAAGATAAAAGGAGGAGAAAGAAGAAGGAGGAGCAAAAGAAGAAGAGGAAGAGCAAGAAGGAAAAGAAGAAGAAGGAGATACAGGAGGTGAAGCAGGAGAATAAAGAGAAGGAGAAGAAATAAAGAGAGATGAGAAGGGTAAGGAAAAGAGAAAGAGGAGGGAAAATAGTTCCTGTCCTGCCTTTAAGGAACTTTTTTTCAACTTAGTTGTGGTGGGGGACAGTTGATTTATCTCCTCAATATTAAAAATAAATGAGATCACTGCTGGTAATGCAGATCTGATAATGTAGTCATTTTGGTTTGGCTGGTACAGAAACACTTAGTCTATGTGCACAGAAGGGAAGTTCACATTGAGTATAAGATCTTTGTCTGTTAATTTTTGGGGGCATTATAATCAGGATAATGATCCTCTTATGTTAGGCTTTGGGGTTCCATATTTTAGGAAAAGATGTTGATAAGTAACCTGATTGGTGAAGGAACTGAAGTTCATGCCATAGAAAGGTCATTTGAAGAAATGGGGGATGGGAGGCAGTTGTAGTGGAAGAACATTGAATTTAGAATGAAAAACCTTTGTTCCAATTCTGGTTCTGCAACATATTACCTGTATAATCTGGGACAAATCACTTTAATCTCCTTGGACCTCAATTTCCTCATCCGTAAAATGATGTATGAAATCAGATTACAATGACCTTTAAAGTCCCTTCCAATTCCAAATCTCTTATCCCATGGTTAACAGTCCAGGGAGAAGAAGAGACAGTATTTAGGGTTGAAAGACTATCAAATAGAAAATGGAAAACCTTTTCTGCTTGAAGGCAAAATTATGAACAATGAGTGGAAACTGGAGAAATGCAGATTTCCATTTAAAAGAAGGAAAAACTTCCTAACAATTAGAATAATCCAGAAATGAAGTGGGTGGCTTTTGGATCTAATCCTGGAGGTTTTTAGGTAAAAGATAGTGTAACCAGCTTTGTTACTGATAATATCTGAAATTCTGTGGATCTGAGATTTGCTCTAGTACTGCACTATACCAGGTAGAGTAGAAGGTGGTGGGAGTAGAAACTTGTGGTATCTTAGAGCAAGCAGCTAAGGTTTTGCTTTTTTTTTTTTTTTTTTTAAGATTTTTAAAATCTTTTCTCAGAAAAACACTTTCTCCAAGGATGCATTCAGGAACATTCCAGTGGGGTCCAATTTTTCCCGGAGAGCACAGAATTTCTGAAAGGATGGATACATCTTCTCAAAGTCTTTCCGAGTGCAGTTGTGTGCCTAGAAAGGGGAGAAGAATCAAAAAGACAATCAGCGGGGTTAGAGTTATAATACTCATATACATATATATGCTTACACATTTGCAAACACGGAATGTGTTAGGTCTCACAAGAAACAGTTGACTAATAACATAATATAAATATATGATAGTAGCTTATACTTTATGTATCTTATTTTATTTGAAAAATCACAAGAACCCCAATGCTGTGTAAAGAAAATTAGAAAATAATCATCTTGAAACATCTTGATGGGCTAATAATACAAAAATCTCCCAACCACCTGATGACCTAATCTTAGAAAGTCCTCAACTCCTATTGAAAAATAAATAAATGATAACTAACTATGAAGGAATCTGGCAAAACTCTCATCCACTGCTGTAACAACTATTTATTTCCCTTGGATAAGAGATCTGCAGCTTTGTCTAAAAATACTTCTTTCACAATTATAAAAATATTTGTCATTTCTTCTTGTTTTTGGCCCTTGAACAGGGGTTATGTTCTTATAATAAATCCTTCCAGTTGCATTCCAAATATGCCCCCCTTTTTTTTCTTTAGCTGATCCCTCCTTTTTTCTACCCTCCTCCTATGAAATGCTTTTCTCATCTATCCTAAAGTGCCACACAATACAACTGATTGGCTGTATTCCCTAAAATCCAAAAAAGATTATAAAAACTTATTCCATACTCTAGGAAGCTGATGTTGCTATTATCAACTAGCAGTCTTCCTTAGTATGTAACAAATGTCTTTTCTTTTGGTCTGTCCTTTTGTCTTTAATTGATCAGATTCCCCCCACCCCTGGTTGGTGGATACATCTCTCCCAAGAAGTCCTGTTCCTTCTGTTTGACAGAATTCCCCAATAAGAGGTAAAAGAAAGAGAAACAGAAGAAACAGGAGCAAGTCAAACATGGAATGAGGAGGAGATTCAGAATATGCGATTTCACTGATGGGAGAGGACTTCCACTTGGGAAATTCTCTCTACTGATTGACTGGTAATCTGAATTGTCTTGGAGAATTGCTTGAGAGTAGTAAGATCTCAAGTGACTCTGTCAGAGAACTTGAACCTAGCTATTACTGCCTACTTCTGTCCACGAACTAGGATTGTCTTTTTAAACTGACATTTACAGAATTATTTAAAGTTTGGAAAGCAGATTGACAGATGATCCTACATTAGTAGGCATTGGTAGGTGTTATTATCCCCATTTTCCAAATGAGAAGACTGAAGTGAGAAGAACTTAAGTAAAAAGTCCATGGTCACAGAGCTAGTAAGTAGCTAAAGCAGGATTGAAGTCAAGTCTAGTTACCGCCAAAGAGGAGGATTTCTTAGGGCATAAAACAAATAAAATAAAAATTCCTAGATCATGCATTGAGTGTTTCCTATCTTCTCTGTCTTGTTGGTGCTTGTGGGTTCCATGGAGAAGAGAAATTGGGTCCCAGAAATGAATAGATGCTTCTGTCTTTTGGAATATTTTGTTATATTATATATATATATATATATATATATATATATATATATATATGCACTCTTTGGGTCAAAGGGACAGATCTCGTCTCCTTAAATTCAGTTAGCATTTTTCCTAGTTGCTTTTCATTTAAGCAAAACCATATTCTCCTTGGGGCCAAGAAGCTTCTTAGGAAGTGCTTTCAATTCCTGAACTGCTCAGGCAACACTTTGTCCTTACCTTGGCCCAGTGGGGTCTCCCTCCAACCCCCTTCATGATGCGCTCATAGGCCAGCCAGTAGTCTAGGCGGGGAACGTCCTTTCCATAGGGCCTACAAAATAAATTGCAGTCAGTGAACACACACCCTGTTTCTCACGCTTGTTGGCATTCAGCAAAACCAGGGGAATGAGTCGTTTTTGAAAATCTACTTGTCCCACACCAAGTGGAACTATGTAGAACTTGGTTGTAGAAAAGTGCTTTCTAAATCTTGGGCCATTAGTGACCTCATTTACAAAAGAAGCTCTGGAAATCTTCACTCATGCTGGTGTGCTGTGAACTTCAGTTTCCTGGAATTATAATCTTATCCTTAAACCAGCCATTCCCAAGATTTTACTGGATTAGAACTTTACTATTTTGTGAAGACCTGCTTTTGTGCACTAGATTAAATGAACCTCAGTAGCTTAAAATTATTAATGCAACTCTAGCTGTAGAGCAGAATTTGTGGTCTGAGCTCCTGCTAAGTATCCATTAGCTAGCACTTTATTGTCCTGACCACTTCATCCCTTCATTCAGCATCTCTTCTCTGAAGCAGGCTTGTTTTATCTTGCCCCTTCCTCCAATGACATAGTCTTTCATCAATCTTCTCTTCTGATAGCATTAGCATTTGATAATTAGCCAGTGGATTTGATGTTAAATACTAGTGAATCAATGAGTCAACTACCACTTATTAAGTTCATATTTTGTTCAGGTTCTAGAGCTAACCCCTGAGAACACAAAGACAAAAGCAAAAACAGTCCCTGACTTTAAATTCCAATTGAAGAGACAATATGTATATGAAAGCCATGATCTTTGGAGTTCACTTCAAGAGAAAACAACAGTTAATGAGTTGTCTGCTTTGACAATTCATTTGTCTGGAGGCATAAATCTAACTCAAAGTTCTAAACCATGTCTGGCTTTGAGTTCTATCTTGAGATAGCATTTGTTCAGTTACCAGCCTTGGAACTTTGTAGTAGATAGAAAATACAGTGGGCTTCAGTTATTTGCACATGGAGAATCTAGGAATTGGGGAACTAAAAGTTTGTAAATGGGAAAAAGAGAACTAAAGGTTTATGACTGGATACCAGAACCATTCTATATTTATGGGAAAAACATTTTTATGTGATTATTGCTGTTTTTATTTCCAACACCAATCCTAACAAGGCTTCTGGGCCATTTCTAGTAGTCTGTGCTTACTTTTGCATTAACAGTCACCCAGAATTATAAGCTTGTTCTCTTTGATGATGAGAATCTCCAGGTATTCACAAAATTCTCTGAACTCATCAGGGTTCATCATTGTAGGAGCATGCTCATTGATGATGATGACATGGAACTTTCTTGCAAGTGGCAATCACATTGTCACAAGTTTGTTGGTTGGCTGACAGATTTGTTGACTAGATTAGTTTTGATTACAAAACCCATACCAGCTTCACAACAGCCATTTCAGAAAGACATGTATCCAGCTCATATTTTGGTGAGCTGGCTTTTGTCTGCCAGCCTTGTTTCACTCAATGCTTTTTTGATGCAATACCTGCTGAGTTCTCTTAAAAAAGCTATTTTTCTTTCACATCTACTGTATTTTGCCCATAAGTGTGTGCCCAACTGATGAGGAGTGGAATCATCTTTAGAAAAGTTTTTGTGCTCTTTTGTGTTTCAATTGCAGAGTGAGATCCCTGTCTGCTGCAGTAAGCAAGTCAGGATTAGGTGAAGCACAGTTTTCAGGGCATCTTTTCTGGTTCCTTCATAATGCTAGGAGGTAGATGATACAGCCCTTCAAAAAGGTTGCTCAGATACCTGGGACTGAGGAAGATGACCCTATGCTGTGGGTAACTGTGTACAGTTATAACCCTGGTATATTTCCTTTATCACTTGCTTGTTGCCACAGGACTTTGAGGTAAGTAAAAATGGTACAAAAATATAGATGATGTCTTGATTCACACAAAATTGGATTAAAATGAGGCAGAGTTGCTGGAAATTCTCAGATTCACTCTCTTTTCCAGAATCATCAAAGTCCAGTGGCAAGAGAAAAACTGGAGTGATTGGTGATGTCTGTAAAGACCTTAATATCTTTATAACTAACCAAATTCTAAATGCTCCACAGCACCTACTTCTTCCACCTTCATAGCCATTAAAGCAAATTGTTATCAGTTTCTTCCATGGGATGTCTTCCTGGGGCAGACACCCCTTTAACACACTGATAAGTTTGAGAATCCTCAGCTACTCTTAACCTGGTTTAGTCAAAACAGCTTACCCTGTGTGGTTGCAGCACATGCTATAGCTTCTTGGAGCCACAGGTAAGAGCTGAGTGAATCAGGTGCACACCAAAGGTAGAAACACCTCTACACCCCATATGGACTAGCAGGTGGCAAGTAATCTGAGTCTCGAAGGGATTGTAAGACTGGGAAGTAAGGATAGATCACATTTCAGGAAAGAGAGAGAGCTGGAGCATGCTAAGCACAGAAACAAGCACAACGTGTGCAGGACAGTAATTGGAACAAAAATTTTGAGGAATGGATTAAAGTATAAGAAGATTTGACAATGTAGGAAAGGGCCAAGTTGTGAAGAAAATAACTGTCAGATGGAAGAGTTTATAGGAAGAGAGAATCACTGAAATTGGGGGATTGGTAACATCAGGTAAAGGCCTGAGCTTTAGAAAAATCACTTTAGCAACTGTATAGATGGATTGGAGTGGAAAGAGATTTAAGACAGGGAGAACAAATACATTTCCTGGTACATAGGAAGCTTCCCTGAAGCTTAACACACTTCTTGACATGGAGTAGGTCCTTAATAAATGCTTATTGACTTGACTTGGGGGTACTGATTGTAGGTTGCCTTCTTACGGAGCTTAGTCATGAAAAGGGAAGAGAGGTATAAGAAGTTCGTTGGAATGGACAAGTCATGTGAAGATTTTTTGAGGATAAGGAAGACATATAGTTTTGTTGGCAGTGGAGAAGAAGCCCAGAGAAAATGACTAAAGAGTATTGAGGGTAGAGGAATTAGTCTGCTGGAGAAGAACAGATGGAATAGGATCACTTGCACAGGTATAGGGTCTATTTTGGCAAGGAGAAGAGTCAGCTTCACATGTAAAATAAAGGTGATGGAGAAATAGTGGCAGAAGGCATCTGAGTAAAATGACATGAGGAGGAGGAGGAGGAGGGGGAGAAAAAGGACTTCTCAGAGAATGATTTCAACTTCTTTAGTAAAGTATAAGGCAAGGGACCCTCAGCTGAAAGGATAAAAGGAAGAGAAGGCATAGGAATTTGGAGGAGAGATGAAAAGTCTAGAAAAGCAGCTCTGGTTTGGCATAGTGAGTTAATTAGGGAAGTGTAAAAAGATTGCTTTGTCATGGTGATTATGATTATGTAACAAAGTCACAATGAATCCAACCAGCATAGTTTCATAATTTTTTTCTCCAGTTTCATTCAGGAGTACATGAGGAGAAACAAAGACAGTGATGATGGGAAAGATGTTGGGGAGGTAAAAACAACAAAATTAAGCAACTAAATGGATATATGTGGTAAAGAGGGAAAGGAGGCTTGTAAACCAGCAGTATTTGCATATGGGAGAGAGCAAACTATGCCTAGGAGCAAGTATAAATTAAATATACCTTCATAGCTCCTTAAAATTATTTTTAGATTTTTTTAAAGTAAAGCGGTAATGGAGAAAGGGAACTGGTGATGAGAAGAGCTTATCAGTGATGTGACTAGGGAGAAGGATATTATCCTATTTTAACTCATTTTTCTTGCTATGTACTAAGTTCTGTTGTTTCTATATTATATCTGTGTTTCTATGCTTCTAAATTTTAGAGTGCTATATAAATACTAGTTAATATGAGACAGCCAGGCAAATGCAATTTAGAGAGTGCTGGGCTTAGACCCAGGACAACCTATGTTCAAATCTGATTTTAGCTACTTACTAGCTGAACCCTCCAGGGCAAATCATTAATTGTTGTCTGCTTCAGTTTTATCATCCATAAAATGGTCTTTACCCTCCAGGATTGTTGTGAATGGGAGACAAAATTTGTAAAGTAGCCCTAAATAAATGTACTTTATCTTTCCCCTTCTAAAGAACTGCAAGTATTTTGGTATCTTCTAAATTAAATATCCTAGGGAAAAGTCCCAGTATCAAGCCCCACTTAAGGTATTGTGGATGTATGTTTATATGTGCATCTGGAAGTATTTAAATAACTGACTCTCCTTGGGTTAGGGACCTGTCAATGATGGCTGTCTGAAGTACATCTCCATTGCTCCAATGTGAATACTCCTAAGTCCATTGCAGTAACTCTGGGTGCTGGGCTATGGACAAGAGTAACAAATTAACAACCTTGCTACCTCTCAGATACACTGCCTCCAAAGATGGCCAGCCTCTCATTTAGATTGAGAACAAAGCCACAGGACGGGTTAGAGGGAGACTGTCTACATGTGGAAGCATTTGGTTTTAATTTCTTCTCTTCTTTCCTGTAACTTTGCCATTTGGACTTCTGGGAGAGGCTGGGATGAGCAGAGACAACATGGAAAGGTGCATCTTTCTGGATACTCAGGGAGAAGCAACAAGAATTCATGCATCTTCAGGAGCCATGAAGGAAAACTGGGGCCACAAGGAGAAGTTCAGATCCTGGAGTACGGAGAGTGACTGGAGATCTTAAGGAGGAAAGGGGTCCATTGATGTGGAAAATGACAGACATTATAAATTTTCATTTCTCATGCTTCTTTCCTTTTTTTAAAAAAATCTGGGATCCTGAGATGGGGAGTGGAAACTTCTCCTATTGTCCCATTTTATTTTTTTTTGATCCACCATCATAAGATGGGGAACAAATGTTCTTCTATTGTTTATAAAATATGTGTGTATAGTCCACATTAAAAGACTGGAAGAGAAAGGGGAGGAGTGGATGAGGGAGAAGATTGGAGACAACTGTCTCCATATGGGAGTTTGGGGTATAGTTTCCTTTCCAAGTATTTTTATGTACATAAGAAGGACATGCAAAGTCTCTGAATTTATAAATGCATTGAGAAATGAATGGGGAAAGCAGAATGCACTGTGGGACAGGGCCTCGGAGCTAATTATAGACATCAGGTTCCATATTTTTACATTTGGACAACAGCCCATTCCATCCTTTAAACTAAATTGGAATATGGCCAGCAAAACTACTTCAATTCAAGAACAGTGGGAGGAAGCAGCATGGACCCTTTTGGACCAGGTTCCCTCTTGTGGCCATATGAGATATTGCAACCTCTTAGGATAAAGCTTTGGAATGGGGTCCTCAAACTTTTTAAATAGGGGGCCAGTTCGCTGTCCCTCAGACTGCTGGAGGGTCGGACTATAGTAAAAACAAAAACTTTGTTTTGTGGGCCTTTAAATAAACTTCTTAGCCCTGGGTGGGGAGGATAAACGTCTTCAGCTGCTGCATTTGGCCCGCGGGCTGTAGTTTGAGGACCCCGGGAAGATTTTGTGACTATCCCTTATCTTTTATAAGGAGCTCTCTACTCTTTTTGCCTCTAACATAGAGCGTTGTATATAAGATATGTACACAACTTGGTTGAACCGACAAAGGCTAGTGGTTCAGAGTTCCACCTGACGGGCAACTCAGGTATTGCACTCAACTCGTTAAAGTCCCTTGTTGGATAATTTAAAAACGTATGTAAGTCTCATAAGTCTTATCTTGCTAGCTGATGACCTCATTGAAAGGGAAAAATACCCCCCTTCAATGTTATGTTCAAGATTGAAATGCTTGTGGGTTTGAGTAAAAAAAGTCCATTTTTGGACTAATAACATTTAGTAAGAAGAATTTATATATTTCTTCCCCAATCATCCCATCCCCCCCTTTTGAATTGCTAGCTCCCTACAAAGCTGAAAGCTGAGATCAAGTGATCCAATCATTCAATTTGGAACTATGCCTCAAGGGCAATTAAACTGTTCAACAATATCTCTAGTAGGTCAGTATCCTAAAGAGATCATTAAAAAAGGAAAAGGACAAAAATATTTAGAGCAGCTCTTTTTATGGTGGCAAAGAATTGCAAATTGGGGGGATGCCCATCAATTGGGGAATGATTGAACAAGCTGTGCTATATGAATGTAATTGATTGTGCTATAAGAAATGATGAGTCAATTGATTTCGGAAAAACCTGGAAAGACTTATAAAAACTGATGCTGAGTGAAGAAAGCAGAATGAGAACCTTGCACATAGTAATATAACATTGTGTGATAATCAGCTATGATTGACTTAGCTATTCTCAGCAATACAATTCTCAAAGACTTATGATGGAAAATACTATCCACATCCAGAGGAAAAACTATGGAATCTGAATGCAAATCGAAGCATATTATTTTCACTCTTTTCATGTTTTTTTTAACTCCCTTTTGTTCTTGACTAATATGGAAATAGGTTTTACATTACATATGCAATAATGTAAAACCTATTTTTATATGAGAGTGTTGTTTTTTGGGGGGGAGGAGGCGAAGAAAGGAAGAAAAATAGAAATTCAAAATCTTTCAAAAAACGAATGTTGAAAATTACCTTTACATGTAATTAGGAAAAATAAAATACTATTAATTTTTTGAAAGCTCTGTTCAAGTACTATTTCTTACACGAGGCCTTGATGTTTTCTTGTATTTCCTTTGTTCATTATTTATATACTCATTACATGTTATTTATATGCTCATATGTTTATAATTGTTTTTTTCTTGATGGAATATAATCTTCCTAAGATCAGGGACTGTTTCGTTTTTGTCTTTGTATTCCCAGAGTCTAGTCAAAATTTGTACTTAAAAATATTTGTTGATGAACATTATTGTATACTGCTGACAGAGCCATGAATTGGTCTAGTCATTATACTCTAAATATGTACCCTCTTTGAATTAATGATGTCAGTACTAGGCTTGTACCCCACAGGGTTCAAAGAAAGAGGAAAATTATCTATATGTACAAAAATATTTATGGTGAGGACTAACAACAAAGGGGGTGCTTCCCAGTTTGTCTACAATTTGGAGACTATCAGCCCCAGAAAACACAATAGTTTTAGAACTGGCAAACATACCAAGTAAAGAAGACCCAGATTCCTTCACTGCTACAATGTTAGGGCTCAGTCTAAGTTTTGCAGGAAAAGTACACTGACTGACAATAACATCCCTTCCCACTTCCCTCATTCATCCAATTCAGAAAATTGAGGACCCAATTCTGGCCCTCCTCTCTCTCATCCTGAATTGGGAATTGAGGAGAGCTTGCAAATCCATCACCCTGTACCTGTACATGATGATGTTCACGTAGCAGCTGTTCCTCTGGAAACATGGACTAAGTAGGATGTTATCTCCCTTCACAAATCGCACTTCCACAGGGAAATGGGCCACCACATTGGGATGACTTTCCAGCATGGTCTTCAGCTCTAACAAGGCCTCTGCTGTCTTTTCACTGCACCCAAGACCCCAGAGGAATAAATAGAACAAGATCATTGTGTGTTGGTTTGACCCACAGATTTAGTGTCTCTATCTGTGGACCCTAAAGCCTGATTCCTATCTCTTTTACATTGCTGCAGAGGGGACACTCTGGTACCAGTACCATTTTCAGATAGGAAGTCTGTCTGAACACAAGCAGGGAAAAGATTTAGAGAAAGGCAGGGTGAGCTAGAGAATAGGGAGCAATAAACCAGCATGAATTTTTTAAGCACTAACTAGCTGGGTAATCCTGCACAGGTCATTTCACTCTGTTTGCCCCAGTTTCTTCATTTGTAAAATGAGCTAGAGAAAGAAATGATGAACCACTCCAGTATCTTTGCCAAAAAAAAAACCCAAACCCAAATGCAGTCATGAAGAGTCTGAAATGATTCAGTGTATGATGTTAGACAATTTCAGTATTCCTGAATTCTCTTAACTCCTATATGTAGGCACTCAATTAATATTTGTTAAATGAATGGGGCCATTCTATAGTCTTGAAAGTATATGTTAACCTATTATCAGATTGCTTGCTGTTTTGATGAGGGGGGAGGTAAGGGAGAGAGAGAGAAAAAAAATTTTTGAACACAAAGTCTTACAAAAATAAATGTTGAAAATTATCTTTACAAGTATTTGGGAAAATAAAATACTATTTAAAAAAGAAGGTATATATTTATAATCCTAAAGATTTAAATTGTGTTTCCTCATAACAATCCCGTGAGGCAAACAGGTCAGATATTATTTTCCTTTTAGAGAGAAGAAAATGGACTCAGTCAGAGGTTAAGTGACAAACAAGTCAACTTGCTAAGACTAAGTCACAGACTTAGCTGATCTCTATCAGTAAAATGCAGCTTCCATACTAAAAGTTTCTCACATGAAGGAGAGCACAGGTCATAGGATCATAAATTGGGGGCTAAAATAGACCTGAGAGGCCTTCTAGGCAACCCTCTCATTTTTGCAGATAGGGAACCAAGACCCAGAGAGAATTTGTCACATAGACTGTAAGACCCAGAATGGGGCTCCTCTTATTCCAACCTCAGGTCTCTTTCCAAGTTGTTGTTACACTGAGGCTGACTCTTTGTGACCAGTGGAGCTCTACCGTCCATGGGGTTTTCTTGGCAAGAATACGGGAGTGATTTGCTATTTTCTTCTCCAGTATTGTTGTGATAAAGTTAATAGCACCTAGGATGGATGAAATACCTGCTAGGTAGAGCGAGAAAATAGCTAAATCCACAGAGGCCCCTGCGTGAGCTAGGTTGCCTGCTAAAGGGGGGTAAACTGTTCATCCAGTTCCAGCAAGATTAAGATAAACAGCTTAAGTGACTTGTCCAGAGTGACACAGCTATTAATTCTGAAGCCACATTTGAATTCAGATCTACCACTTTATGCACTGAGCCATCTAGTTGCCCCACTGGACCACGCTGCTTCCCATTTAAAAAGTAAATCCTTGAACCTCACAGGTACCATCACAGGGATGATGTGATGATTCAGCAAAGTAATTAGCATATATGCAAGTACTATGGAACCACAAAATGTTACACAGAAGTGAACTGTTATTAATGATCACACCAAAATAAATGTTAATAATAACCGTTAGAAGAATTACACGTTTAACCCCTTATTGGATTCCTGGCTGTCTTGGGAAAGGGAAAAGAGGGAAAGAAAGGGAGAAATATTTGGAATATAAGGTTTTACAAAAGTGAATGTTGAAAGCTATCTTTACATGTATTTAGAAAAATAAAATACTATTAAAAGTAAATTTAGAAAATGTTTATACTCTTCTAAAAATATTAACAATAACCAAATTTGAGATGCCTGAATGTAAACTGTCAGTTACAAATAGATGTTAATCAGGGGCAGTTTTGTGGCAATTTCTACTTGGCTGGTTATTTTACTTCATGAAGAATAGGGAGAGGCAAAGATAGGGTGAGGAAGCATTTTTGGACTCCTCAGCCTGTGATTTCTGTCTGTGCTAGGCACATTGTAGGCACTTAATAAATGCTCATTAATTGATGGATCTACTGAGGTTCCAACTTGATACAACCTCAGTAGGGGCAGGTAGGTGACCCAGTAGATAGAATGTTGGACTTAGTCAGGAAGACCAAATATTCAAATTCAGCTTCAGACACTTACTGGCTATGTGATCCCGAGAAAGTCACTTAATCTTTGTCTTGGTTTCTTTGTAAAATGTGGACAACACTCTCAGGAGTGTTGTAACAATAAAATGAAATAATATTTATAAAGCACTTAGCACAATGGTAGCATATGTAGGTGCTATATAAATGCGTATTCTTATTTTTCCCTCTATCCCATCCTTCACTGGCATCTAGCTATGAAGATGCTTTTCTAGGATCCCAAAGGTCACTGACATGAAACTGGGGGGTTCTGGATGTATCAGCAAGGAATTTGTGGATGGGGAAAGGAAGCAGAATCAAGAGGTCAGTTTCCATCTTTATACCATGCATTGTTCTCAGTAAAACTGCCAACTGCTGCTTGGAGCCACCATCTCTGGAGCATCAGGTAGGGTCCTTGCTATGCTGAACACCTGAGAAGGAGGTCTCATAGCCTGAACCCAGCTAGGTGAGATGAACTTTGTCCTTCTTTCTATGACCCTTAAACTGAATTATTCATCCAAAATCAGTTTGCCCTCCTGAAGCATGCTTCTCCAGGCCCTACACCTCAATCATTTTCAGTGGCTGCTATAATTTCCCATTACCCCTATCTGTCATCTTTTAATCAACTCATCTTCTCCCTTTGTTTCCTGCTTATTCCTAATGTCAGAATAAAAAAACGAACGACAAGCATTATATGCTTGTCAGTTGGATGTCAATTATAGTAGGGAATTGGGAATTCTGGATAAATACAGGAAACACTCCTAGCACCAAGAATAAAGCCTAGAATGGGAAAATGGCTAAAGAATAATTTTTACTATGGATGATAAGTTTTTTTTGGTAATTTTGCTACTGTAGCCATTCAAATTGATAAGCAGGAAATATAATAAGTTAGGTGAGATTAGGAACCAAGTAAGAATCAAAGAAATAATTTAGAGATAGTTTTGCAAAGCAAAATATGAAACTAAGAGGAATGGAAGCAGAGAGTTTTCTGTGGGCATCACATTCATTATTTCTTGTTTCATTGCTGTTGTTTACCTGAAATTTTCCCTATTTCCCTTTCCAATAGTTAACCAGTAAGTGAGAATATTTAACGGGGTAAAGGAGTCTTCCTACTCATTGACATCCATCCCCGGTGTCAATGCTGCAGCGCTTGGAAGCAAGCCTCCTAGTTTCTCAGTTAAACATAATAAGCTTTGTTACTTCTATTGAATATAATGATCCTGAAAAAGCACCGTACATGGGAATGGCCCAGTCCTGGACGTGCTGCTTGAAGCGACACTCGTAGTTGAGGATCTTATAGCTGATATTCCTGTTCTCCATCTTGCTGGTATATAGGAGCCAGAAGAAAAAGCGATTGATCCAGTGCACGAGGAAGGGCAGGAAAGTGCTGGAAAGAAACAAGACATGACCATCGGGATGCATCACCATGAGACTGGATCACTGACATTGTATACAATTTCCATACCTTATCTCATTTGAACCTCACTACAACAGTGAGGGAGGTGCTATGGGTGATATTATTCCCATTCTACAGATGAGGAGACAGGTCCAGAGGGGTTAAAAGATTTGCCCTTGATCACATGGCAGGTATGTCTCAGAGGTAAGATTTAAACCCAGGTGTTCCCAAGTCTACAACTCTATTCAATAAACCACAATACCATATCTTCCAAGATTTCCTGAAAGAATGGAGAGATCCCACAGCAATAAATTATCACCCTAAGTAAGGAATCTTCCTTGGGGACAGGAGTGCCCCTCAGATGACTTCAAACAAAGTCTCCTGTCCTGTGAGTTTTTAAGTTGATTGGGGGAATTTGTCCAATTGATCAGGCTGTCATCTTATAATAACTTTGGACCTTTTCTACTGTCTCTTCCCTAACATTCACCTCAATATCACTAATCTACTGATAAGCCAAGAGGAAGAATTTTGTTGTTTTTGTTATTGAATTATGTCCAACTCTTTTTGACCCCATTTGGGGTTTTCTTGGCAACGATACTGGAGTGGTATGTCATTGCCTTCTTCAGCTCATTTTACAGATAAGGAAACTGAGGCAAGGTTAAATGACTTGTTCAAGGTCAGATAGCTAGTAAGTACCTGAGCTGAAGTTTTAACTGAATTCTTCCTGAATTTAGAAGACTGATTCTGATTGTTGGTCTGATGCTCTATCCACATCCCATCTATAAAAAGTCAACTCACATACACAACAAATACTTGTTATTTTCTGTAATAAATTCAGCTCTATGCAAGTGGCTATGTTGGATCCAAAAGAAGTAGATAACATGATTCTGGTCCTCTGGGACTTCTCTCTCTCTCTCTCTCTCTCTCACACACACACACACACACACACACACACACACACACACGTTCTCCCCCCATACTCCTTCCCATAATAAACTGACATTTTATTTTGGGGGGTATCAGTAAACTAGCAAGGGAGAGAGGAACTTTCAATACAATGTTGTAACTGAAAGACTTCTCTGGGAAATTTTTTTTTAGCTATCACCACATTCTAGTTCTGCTTCAATAACTACAGAAACGTTGTTGTTGTTGTTAGTCCTTCATTCTTGAAAAGAAACATGGCATGTAGTAAATTGAATTTAAGTAAGGGGAGGCTGTGAAAGGTCATCTGTCTCATTTTCCCTTCCAAAGACATCCAGGTCCAGTGGCCAGAGAAGATACAGGGTACAGATGTGATAGGAATAACAGAGGGAGAATCAATAGGACTTGTTAACTAAATGATGGATCAGTCTTTTACAATTTACAGCTTGTATCATTTATCCCACACATTTATTACAGAGAAAATTAATGGAGCCTCAGTTTCCTCATTGACAAAACTAAGGGTCCTTTAAGCTCTCAGTCTATGATCCTATGATTCCGTCAAGTCTTTAACCCACTTTGTGTTCTGTTAGACTTTATTAAAGGAGCTTGGACTCCTTTCTGGGTAGCAAAAAATTAGAAAGAAAGTTAAGTGCCCATATATTAAGTAATTAGTAAGTAAGGTGTGGTACATGAAAGTAATGGAGCATCACTGTGTTGTTAAAAGGGGACAATGTGAAGAATTCAAAGATGTAATCAATAATTGATCAACATTTATTAAGCACCAACTATGTCAGGTATCGTGCTAATCTTGTTAAACAAGACTTTGAGAACCAATAGCAAAATGAGCAGAATCAAGAAAAAATATACAATGATTTCAATAAGTAAATGGAAAAAATAAAACCTCAAACTGAACACTTTGTAATTATAAAATCCAAGTCCAAGATATGAAAAAATGTCCCTCTCTACCTTCTTTGTAGAAGTGGGAGAGTATGGGTATGGAATATTGCATATGCTCTTAGACTTAGTTGATTTTTAGTTTGGTTTTGCTGAAAATGTTTTTCAAATACACATCAGTTTAAACAGCATTATTAATATCATTAATAATACTAATGACATATTATTAGCTACAATTGATAATTAATATTCTAATAGTGTTGCTAATGTGACCATAATTCCTAATGTTAATATTAACTTAATTAAGGTGGAAGGGAACATATTTAGAAATAAAGTTGATTTAAAAATCAGAAGATATCAATAAAAATGAGATGAAATAAAGACAGGATTAACACATTCCTATCTTATTTAAGGGGGGTGGATTTTGCTCAGTTAGTTGATTGGTTGACAGGCACAAAAAATTTTGGACTAGTTCCTAAGCAGACTTAAAAGAAGATCTCTGAAGAAGGACTGTATTCAGCAGAAAGGCAGTAATAGAAAGGCTGTAGCTTTGATTTAGTGCTTAATTTATTCCCCAGACATTAACTTCAATGACACAAACACATAAAGCTGTCATGTTGCTAGTAATGAAATTCATAGCCATGAAGAAAGACTCTGATGTGGCATTTTCCATCCTTCTTTACAATCTATAATCTGAGTGCCCTGAGTGACCTCCATGTGAAATGGAGGTAACTTTTAAATGCCAGTAATTTGTGAATGTAGGGATTTTAGTTGCCAGTAGAAAGTAAGATGCTTTTACCCACCCCCACCTCCTCCTCCCCATTCTACATTTGCTTCTCTGGAGATTTTTCATTTTTTCTCAGGCTGGTTTTCAGGGCAGCTGGGGTAATGAAGCTAGAAGAGACAAGGTGAGATAGGAATTTTCTCAATCCAATTCTCCCTTTTTTTTCAGCACTTTTGTTAAATGGGTCCTCAGTTTGATATGAAGGCAGCTCTGTGGTACAGTAGATAGGAGATTATCATTGGTTATCAGAGTTCAAATTCTGTCTCAGAAACTTATTGGTTGTATGACCCTGGACAAGTCATTTATTTGAATGACGCTCAGATTAGCAACAAAGGGATGCTACAAGAAGCTAAGAGAAGTTTTAAACCGTGACTTAGATTCCTCAGTTGTAAAATGATGTAATTGAAAGAGATGTCCTCTACAAGTATGCTAAACTTTAAATCCATATATGCTGAGGGACTACAAGCAGCAGCAAAGAAAAAATTTTGTAAAAGATGGACAATCTGGGGCAGCTAGATGGCAGCGATAGAGCACTAGCCCTGGAGGCAGGACCGCCTGAATTCAAATGCAAACCTCAGACGCTTATCTGGACAACTCACTTTACCTCTGTCTGCCTCAGTTTTGCCATCTGCACAATGGGGATAATAATAGCATCTCCCTCTCTCCCAAGATGGTTGTGAGCCACAAGGACCATATCAGACCATTGCACTCAAACCAAGACTCTTGTCAAATGAGAGATTTGTGCAGTGCCTGAACCTATGCTAATAAATGCTTATTTCCTTCCTCTCTCCTCCCTTGTAAAAATGACAATGAAAAGAGCTTTCCATGAGTCAAGTCTCATTTTATGATCCTAGAATACACAAGTAGTTTGAAATAATCCCGGTTTGAGGCAACTAGATGGCACAGCAGATAAAGCACTGGTCTTGTAGTCATGAAAATCTGAGTTCAAATCTGGCCTCACACATTGACTAGCCATGTGACCCTGGACAAGTCATTACCTCTATTTCCTCAACTGTGAAATGAGAATAATAATAGCACCTATCTCCTAGGAGTGTTGTGAGGATCAAATGAGGTAATATATGTAAAGAGCCTGGCACACAGTAGGTTCTTAATAAATGGCTTGTCTTCTTTCTTTCTCCTGGGTACTAGGAAAGCGACAGGACACAATGGGGATTAATAATAGAATCAGGGGACTTCAGTTCAAAACTGGGTTCAATCTTTTATTATTTGTAGGATCACAGGCAGGTTATTTTATCTCTGAAACTCAGATTCTTTTTCTGTAAGTGGCTTGAGGCAGGGAAAGCATGTTGGAATAAGAGGGAAAAGACTTAATTTCCAATTCTAGAACTGCTAATTACCAACTATGACCTTAGACAGTAATCATAACAATTGCTAACATCAATTTTGGTGCTTTAAGATTTGCAAGCCACTTTTCATATATTATTTCATTAGATCGATTCATTTAAGTTCTGTGGGCCACAGTTTCTTCTACATTAAAATGAGAGGGTGAACAAGAAGACTTTTAAGGCTCTTTCCAGCTTTGGATCCATATTTCTATGAATTCTAGGATGTGATGTTACATGTGATGTATGTCAGAGCACATACCCCTTGGGGATTCTGTTATTTCACCGGAAAAATGATGAGGCTAGATTAGGTCACTCCTAAATGTCCTTCCTGCTCTAAATCAATAAATGCACAAATATAGTTTTGTTTAAAACAGTTGCTGGTACCTAAAGATCCTCACAAAATCTTGGATATATGATTCCTATGAGTCCAGTATGAGCTTTTAGTTTGAAGATTGGATTCTGTGTAGAAAATAGATGGTCATTCATAACTATAAAGAAAAAATGAACAAATGAAGCCTCCAAGAGCTGTCTTGGGAAAGAACAAATGTCTTAGACCAAACAACTAAGGAAGGCACTCAGCCTGAGTCAGAGGCACCATGCTTAACCCTCCTAAAATTCCTTTCATCAAAACCAAGGGCCTGCCAAAGGACACCCTGGTCACATGGGAAGTGTGTGTTGATCAGCCCTGGAGCTTATATCCTAGAAGCAAGGGAAGATTAGGAGTATCTTAGATAAGAGATTCCAGTTCTGGAATTTGGAAAATAAGACAAAACAAAACAAAAAGCAAGCTCTTGTTGTCTGAAAATTCATTTTATGTGTTCTTCCTTCCCTTTAGTTAAGATTTAGGGGTGAATGTATAGATTTCAGGGTTTCTGTGAAATGGGATGGCAGAAAAATACATCTTTATTCTCAGTAGCCTTTCGTTGAAATTTAATACTTCTTTTGATTATAAATATAAAAAAAATTCTGAGAAGATGTCCGTAGACTTTTCCAGATGTCCAAAGATTCGCAAAACTCCTGCTTTAGTTGCAAGTAAAGTTCTTTTTTGAAAAGTTTAATCTCCAATCTCATTTTTCCAGAGAAAAAAGAAAGCAAGGCAACTAAATGGAGTGGCTCAGTGGATAGAATGCTGGGCTTGGAATAAGGAAGGCTCATATTCATGTGTTCAAATCTTGCCTCAGACATTTACTATTGTGTTTATTACTCTCAACAATCACTTAACCCTGTTTGCCTCAGTTTCCTCACCTGCAAAAATGAGCTGGAAAAGGAAATGGCAAACACTCCAATATCTTTGCCAAGAAAACCTCAAATGAGGTCATGGAGAGTTGGACAAGCCTGAAACAATAACAAAGAGGTAGAGATAGTTCTCCCTCCTGCCCCAGTAACATAAGAATTACAGGACACAAACTGAGAGCTGGAAGGGGAGGTAGATCCCAACTCCATTTTACAGATGAGGAAACTGAATCCAAAAGGTGAGATTACTTGTCTGGTGTGATATAGCTAGTGTCTGAGGTGGGATTTGAACCTTGATCTTCATGATACTAAGTTTAGTACACAACTCCTTGCTGAGTTACCAGTCAGTGAAAAATAAGACTAAAAGAACTGGAAAGGGAGAAAACCCCAAGTGAGGCAGAATCTATTGTATTCTCTTCCTGCTTAGGATCTTTTTCTCCATAATAACAGATACAAATTGTGAGAGGATTTTACATCAAGATCTTCAAAGCATTTAGGTCAACCAAGTCTATCCCGTAATTTTATGGATAGGAATATTGAGGCCCAGAGGTGTAAAATGACTTGCCCAAGATCACATAGGCAGGGGCAGACTTGAATATGGTCCTATAACTCCAAGTTTAGGATTATTTTCACTGATTTCTGCTTCCTTCAAGGAAAGTCTGCTTCCTTGATTGTGGAATAGTGGTTACTCATATGCTGAATTCATGAAAAGTAATGAAAATGCCTTTACAATGAGTTTACTAAGAACTTTAGTATGAGTTTACTAAGAGGCAACTAGGTAACTAGGATAGAACACTGGGCTTGGAATCAGGAAGATCTGAATACAAATCCAGCCACGGCAACTCAACTTCTGTTACCGTAATCCACTGGAGAAATAAATGGCAAACCATTTCACTATCTTTGCCAAGAAACCCCATGGATAGTATGGTCTATGGGATGTTAAATGCTGGGGATAAAAATTCAAAATAAAAAAGGATATCTGTTTGAAAGAAGCATACCCTAGATAGATAGTGACTAGAAAGGTAATGATTAAGACATTTTGGTCTTCAAAGTAAAGGTAATTTTGACTATTGGAAAGATTATGGACATATCTCACCCCAATCCTAGAACAATGGCAAAGTAGATTTACTAAGAGTTCATGGTTCTAGCACCAGAGACAGGGGATAAGCCAGGAACTGGGGAGTTTGGGAATGAGAGTCTCTGGTGTGAGTGGTCAGGTAGATGCCCAGGGAGCTATCTTGGAGATGGCCAGAGAGGAGGAAGCAGGGTGAAACAGAGTCAGAGCTTTAAGACTCTATTCCTGGCTGAAATGACAAACTCTCCAATCCAGTGATGAGCACAGTCTTACCTGATCCAGAGCAGGAACTCCAGCAGGTAGAATCCAATGGCATAATTCCAAAACCAGTTGGCAGCTGAGATGGGTGGCTAGGGAAACAGAATGGTGGTTAGGAAAGAAGCAGAGGAAGGTAATCTACTGACCAATTATACTACCTGATATGGTCCTGTAGCCTAACAAAGAAGAGACTTTGTCCTTCTGTAAATCAGGTGAGGGAGAGAGGGAAGTTTTTTAATTGCTTGGATGGAGACCTTTTTCTGCTCCCCAGGTCCAAGATGGTTGTGCTGGGATCCTCCAGAAAATGGGAAAGGTCAAAGGATATGAACAGACAATTCTCAAAGAAATTGAAACTATTTCTAGCCATATGAAAAGATGCTCCAAGTCATTATTAATCAAAAAAATGCAAATTAAGACTATGGTGAGATACTACTATACACCTGTCAGATTGGCTAGAATGACAGGGAAAGATAATGCAGAATGCTGGAGGGGATATGGTAAAACTGGGACACTGATACATTGTTGGTGGAATTGTGAATACATCCAGCCATTCTGGAGAGCAATTTGGAGTTATGCTCAAAAAGCTATCAAACTGTGCACACCCTTTGATCCAGCAGCGCTACCCCTGGGCTTATATCCCAAAGAGATTTTAAAGAAGGGAAAGGGACCTGTATGTGCAAGAATGTTTGTGGCAGCCCTTTTTGTAGTGGCCAGAAATTGGAAACTGAGTAGATGCCCATCAATTGGAGAATGGCTGAATAAATTGTGGTATATGAATGTTACGGAATATTATTGTTCAGTAAGAAATGACTAGCAGGGTGATTTCAAAGAGATTTACATGAACTGATGCTGAGTGAAATGAGCAGGACCAGGAGATCATTATATACTTCAACAATGATACTAGATGATGATCAATTCTGATGGACGTGACCATCTTCAATAATGAGATGAAACAAATCAGCTCCAATAGAACAGTAATGAATTGAACCAGCTATACCCAGCGAAAGAACTCTGGGAAATGAGTGTGAATCACTACATAGAATTCCTAATCCCTCTATTTTTTTTGTACGCCTGCATTTTTGATTTCTTTCACAGGCTAATAGTACACTATTTCAAAGTCCGATTGTTTTTGTATAGCAAAATAACTGTTTGGACATATATACATATATTGTATTTAACTTATACTTCAGCATATGTAACATGTATAACATGTATTGGTCAACCTGCCATCTGGGGGAAGGCATGGGGGGAAGGAGGGGAAAAATTGGAACAAAAGGTTTTGCAGCTGTCAATGCTGAAAAATTACCCATTATCTTGTAAATAAAAAGCTATAATAAAAAAAGAAAGAAAGAAAATGGGAAAGGGATGAACTGGTCCACACCAAAACTTCCCCTCTCCTTTTCTTTTCTACCTGTTTCTTTTCTTTAACACTTGGAAGAAGGCTTGTACCTCTACATGGAGGTACCTCAGAGTGTCTGTTTCATTTATCTGAAGATCACGTTTGTCTTTTTTATGAACTCCAAATCCTTACCTTTACCTGAAAATCCCTGGAATTCTTCAAAACAAATTCAAGCCCTGATTCTGGTACTAGGAAAGTCCTTGAGGGGAAGAGATATTTTTTGTCTTTGTTTTCCCAAGACCAAATAGTACTTAACATCTTATAAGTGCTTAAACGAGCTACAAACAAGATTGTAACAGCTTGTTGGATTTCTTTTGACTTCTCGATCTTCTTCCCTCTTCACCCAGGTGCTAATAGTCTTCCCTCCAAAATAACTTTATAATTACTTTGAGCATCCAGGTGGCATTGTGGATAGAATGTTCTAGGTCTGTAATCAGGAAGCTCTGAGTTCAAATCCACACTCAGGCTGTGTGACCCTGGGCAAGTCATTTAATCTTTATTTGCCTCAGTTTCCACATCTATAAAATGGATATCACAATAGCTTCTACTTCTTGAGGTTTTTGTAAAAGGATCAAATAATATAATAATTGTAAAGTGCTTTGGGACAGAGTAAGTGCTATATAAATATTAACTATTGTTGTTATTGTTATTATTATTGGAGAGATCATTAGGTGGTATGGATAGCATGCTAGACTTTGAATGTAAAAAACCTAGGTTCACATCTAGACTTAGACAGTTATCTATGTTACCCTGGACAAATTACTTAATGTCTCTCTGTCTCAGTTTCTTAACCCATAAAATAAGGATAATAGCATCTTTTCACAGTTATTAAGAAGATCAAATGAGATAACGCTTGTAAAGTGTCCCACAGATGTTTGCTATTATTATAGATTTTAAATTTATTTGTCTATATATATATATATATATGTACACACACATATACATATAGTTTTTCTTGAGTAGAATATAAATCCATTTGAGGGCAGAGACTAATATTTCATTTTTTCCCGTCTAGTCTTGGTGCTAACATAGTGCCTGGCACATAATAAGTACTTAATAAATGCTTATTGACTGAAGGCCTATGTTCAGTAACAGGATTCTGAGGAAACTGAGACCCTTCAAACTTAAGTGACGCAGGTCATCAACATCACAGATGGGATTTGAGCCCACTTTCTCTGATTCCAGAACCAATATATTTTTTTCCCCAGTGAACCATACTATTAAGCCTGTAGATAGACTGTGATCTATGTTGATACAGGGAGTTTTCTATATTAGGAATACCCCCACACTAATGGAATCACAATTGTTAAAGATGTTTCTATATTTGTGTATCAACAAATTAAAAACAAAAGTTACTTTAAAAAATGAAGTATACAGATACCTTGTTTGTGTGGTCTTGGTAGATAACACTGACATTATCACTGTGTGGAAACCAAAGGAATCGGAAATATTCGGATTTCTTGAGATGGCTGTCTAAATTGTCAAGAACCTAGAAAAAGATAAAGGAAAGAAAGGAGAAAGTACGTTTTAATCTGGTGGCTTCTTTAATAAGGTGCTGGAAATCACAAGTTTCCTTTGGTGCCCTAGTTTATCCTTATTTGCAAGAAATAGTTGTGTGAAAATGGAAAAGACGATACAGTAAAACCCTATTATAAATAATATTATTATATCAATTTTGGTAAACTCTCTGTTAATGATGGCCCCTCTGAACTAATCACCTATATCAATCAATTGATTAACTAACAAGAATTGTTGAAGCATGTATATGTGCCATGCACTGTGCTAATGCTAAGGATATGATGAAATAACACAAGCAATCCCTATCCTTAAATTTAACTTCTAAAGGGAGAAACAACATGTCCATAAATGGAAATATAGAAATTACACACAAAATCATATAAAAATACAGATAATATGGGAAAGCATTGCATGGCACATTTGTGTACCTTGGTTCAAATCTACCTCAGGCATTTACTTGCTCTGTGGTCTTAGGCAAATCACCAGACCTCTGTCTGCCTCAGTTTCCTCTGTTGTAAAATGGAGAAAATAATAGCATCTCTCTCCCAGGATCATTATGAAGATCACATGAAATATATTTATAAAGTATTTTGTAAATCTTAAATAATGATGTGAATCCTATGGTTATATGATGATGATGATGTGTAGAGCCATATTTTACTCCAAACAGTGTCAAGTTTATGTCTGAGGTCATATGCCATATTTGTACAGTTACCACTATTGCTCCCAGATGCTTTTTTGAAATTATTCTCTTGGTTTTTCCTTGTTTCCCTTGACTTTATTCTAGTCCATGATGATTTCTCCTTTCTTTCCCTCTACTACACATGATTAGTTGGAGTGAGAAGAAATCTTGGAGAAGGGAATCAAGGGGATTGCATCAATGGGGAATGGTTAAACAAGCTGTCGAATATACATGCAATAGAATATAATTTTTCTATAAAATTTATGAAGGGTGTGGGTTCAGAAAAACCTAGGAAGATTTAATATGAACTGATAGAAAGTGGGGTGAGCAAAACAGGAAAACATTGTACACACTAACAGCAATACTGTAAGGATAATCAACTGTGAAAGATTTTACTATTCTGATTAATACAAGGATCCATGACAATTAAAAAGACTCATGACCAAAAATACTATCTATCTCTAGAGAGAGAACTGATGAACTCTTGAGTGCAGATTGAAGCATGTTTTTTTTCACTTTGTTTTTCTTGTATTTTTTGCAACATGCCTAATATGGAAATATATTTTACAATGACATCAAATGTATAATGAGTTTTCGTATTGCTTGCCCTCTCAATATGTGTGGGAGGGACCAAAGGAAAGGAGAGAATTTTGGAACTCAAAATTTTAAAAAGAATTTTTTTTAAGGGACAGACTCTTAGAGTGAATACTTTTCTATATACTAGAAGGATAGATGAGGCATGTATTAAGTGCTTACTGTATGCTGTGTTAGAAGTATAATTATAATCAGGTAGGCAAAATCTGTCTATGTTTTCTTCAAATATCTTATATTCTAAAGAAAAAAAGCAATACATAAAGGAGTGTTAGGAAGGAGAGGGAACTCAAGGAAATAATAACCACCTAGAACATATGTAGGAAGTAGTTGTGGCATGGTGACTTGGTTCCTGGCACAATAAGGCCAAAAATTCATGACTGGAGCTCAGGATCCAGGGAAGAAAGCCAATTTTCCAGTGGGATGAGATGGTAATAGAACAAGGTCATTATGTTATCTTGATGGCTACTTCTTTGAAGGCAAGCATCAAAATTTGTTAATCTCTCCATCATGTCATCCCCAGGGATGCCCCTGAATTGCCCCTTTTTCTTTCATTTTGCATTTAATAAAGAACAGCAGTTTTAATATGTACTTCAATAAATGCTTATTGCTTCAAAGATACTTACAGCTACAATGCTCACAGTTGTTAACAAGAGCCATTACCAGGTACAAATGAGGTAGTTAATTAACCTAGCCATAATGGTGACTCAGAGAATGAGTTTTAACTTTAGTGTTTACCATGAATAGGAAGAGAGTAGAATTCAAGACCAGGAGACCATTGAGGAAGAAAGTGAAGCAATTATCCTACTGAGAAATCAATAGGCCTAGAATTTAGCTGTCAAGGTGAATAGTTATGACTAGGGTAGAGTAAGTAGAACTTTGATCCAGGGCACTAAATTTAGTGGGCACTGAGAGCATTTGTAGTACTATGGCAGTAGAGAAACAACAAACTGCAATATCTAGTTAGAGCATAATAAAATAATAAAACTTAACTTTATATCATGCTTTAAGATTTACAAAGCCTTTTGCATATGTTATCTCATGGGATCATCCCCCAAATTCTGTGACATAGGTATTATTATTATTATCCCCCTTTACAATCAGGTAAACTAAGGGCAGGTTTAAATGACTTGCCCATGGACACAACTAGTAAGTAGCTGAGGCAGCATTTGAACTAAAGTTTTATAACTCCACATCTTATAGCCTGTCACCTCCCTTCTTCCCTGTGCCACCCAATTGCCTAAAAATAGGAAAATACCAGGTCATTTGCTTTTGCAGCCATATGTGACGGCAGCTCCTGTCTAACCTGGACCCATTTCTCCTTCCCTTTTTCCTCATCTTTATCACTTGACCATAGCTCTTCAGTCATCCTAATTTTAAAAGCTGATTTCATACTGTTTGCCCTAGTTTCAAACATTGTTAGAATGTCAAGAAAAGGGAAGGCTCTAGCAGAGATTGAATCCCAGGACCCCAACCAGAAATATCAGACACAAGGCTTTCTGTTATCTGGAAAGTAAGAGGATTTCTAGGAGAAAGGAGACCGTGAAGACAAGATGCAATGTCTAGGGAAAGAGGCACTGAAAACCAAAACTCATTCATTGAAGGATTCAAGATCCCTTTTAGCTGCTTCACTCGTGAAAGGGGAAAAAAGGGGTTCACTTCTAAATTAATTAGAGCTGAAGGAATGTTTAAAAGGAAATACACCTTCATCTTAAATTGCTAGAAGCTTCAGATCACCAATTAGTAGATTTGGGGGATTCCCAGGCAGTCGTGGACCAGTTCTACCCTTGAACTCCCTAGACGATCCAAGTTTCTCAGATTCAATACAAGGATGAATCAGACAAACTCTATCCTTTAGAAACTTAGTCTAATGAAGGGGATGTATGAAACAGGAATGCACAAATACTATATAATATTCCAAAACAAATGATGAATATTCAGAATTCAGAGAAACAGAGTGAGGTAAGTTGTACCAGGAATAATGTCTATAATGGCTCTTAGCAATCTAAAGGAAAATAACTCTGAAAGACTTACAAATACTGATTATCATAATGATTGCTAATCACTCCAGAAGACAATTGGTAAGTCATATCTCTTTGCAGAGAGAAAATGGACTAGAGGTACGAAATGAAATGAGCATTTTAAGATATGGATAATGAGGTAATTTGTTTGGCTATATATATAATATTTATATATTGTATTTATATTTAATGCATGTTGATATATAATAATTATGTATTAATAGATGATATATTATAGTTGATAAAATATTTATACTAAATTTAATATTCACTTATATTATATTGAATATATTTATGTAATATAGTATTTAAAATAAAATATATATTTATACAAGGGAAAGCATGTATTTGGGGGAGGGAGAGGAAGAAGAGTTGTAGAGGAGAAGGGAATGAAGTGATGTATAAAAAGAAAAGAAAGGAAAGAGAATAGAATAAAACTACAAGGAAAACAGAAGAAAGTTGAGAAGAAGACAGATGAGGAGTGCAGTATTATAGTTTAACAATATCTAATATATATTATTTACTATGATATACTACTTTACTATATACTATATATACTACATATATATGTATATACGATATACAACATGCTATTTAGAATATATACTTTAAAATATATAGTCTTTATATACATCGATATATTTAATTTTCATATTTAATATATATAATATGGTATATATTCACTATATAATATGCATATTATATGTTCAGTATCTATCTATATATCTAAAACAATAACTAAACCCAGGCTGTTTACAAAATTGATTCAAGATTTCATATATAATTCTCTTTTCCCCTATTCTTTTGTATATTGAAATGTTTGCCTACTCAATTTGTAATTTAAAAAAAGAAAAATTTAAAACAAAACATTATAATAACTGAACTTGGCTTCAAGAGAGACATGAGAAAATGTATCTCTGCCTTCTCTGCAGAAGTGAGGGATTGTAGGTGTGGAACACTATATACTGTCAGGCTCAAATGATCATTGGTTAGTTTGCTGAACTGCTTTTTTTCACTGTTTTTAAATTTATTATTACAAGGGAAGATGGAGAGAGATGGAAGGATTCAGAAGAGAGGATGATATAAAAACAGAAGATATTGACAAAAAGTTTTGTTTGTATATTTCCTTCTCTAACTAATTTTACAGATGAGAAAAATAAAGCAAACAGGGTGAAGTAATTTACCCAGGGTCACCCAGCTGGAAAATGTCTGAGGCCAGATATGAACTTAGAAAGATGAGTTTTCCTGACTCCAGGCCCAGTGCTCTACCTATTGCCTATCTAGCTAGCCACAGGCAAGAACCTGGAGGACATCTTCTCCCAAGAGAAAGAATGACCCATGGAAAGCATAAAAGCAGGAAGGAATAGGTGGTTGATCTAATTGTTGATTCTAATTTGGCTGGAAGGTAGATACAGGGATGACTTGTCACATCAAAGGATGCCATTCCCTGATAAGGGACCACTATCTCCTGTGGCAGAGGGTCAACAAGGAGCAATGACCAATCATCTACTGGACCTAAAGGAGCAGTGGAATTCAGATTAGTCTGTAAATAGTACTGATATGTGGGACTGAACCAATTCTGTTTGTACATTGGGAGTGCAAATAGTTAGCTGATTTTATCTCTTCTTGTTAAAGGACAAAGGGTAAATGTAATGCAAATATCTTCCTCTGTCCCCAATTCAACAAAGATTTATTAACTCTTCATTCTGTGGAGGGTGAGAAGAAATATAGTTAGAAAATGGAGTGAGCTTTGGAGTCCAAAGGCTTGAATTTAAATCTTCACATTGATGCATGCTGGTCAAGTGATTGTGGTCAAATCATTCACTCTCAAAGGTCCAAGCAATTCTCTAAGATTATAGGTTGAAGAGGAAACAGTGATCTGTACCGGAAATTAAATCTTGAGTGCTGTTTATGAGTAAGGAGGGCACTGGCCTATGTGTTGAGGATGCAACGATGGGTTAAGATGGTCAATGGATTCAAAGAAGCTGAAGGGGACCTTGGAAATCATTTAATTTAATCCCTTGATTTTATAGGCATTGAGTTCACTAGCCAAGTAATTTATCCAAAGTCCCACAAGTATTAAATAATCTTTGACTTCAAATTCAGACACTATGTTCATGAACAAACAATCCCTATAGAACTATAGTACAGGGCAAAATAGGACAAGAGAGTGATTTCAATAGATAGACACATAAGAGAATTCCATTTCAAGTATGGAGGACTGTAGAGCAAAAGTACATAGGAGAAGGCAGGCAGAACCATATTTGGGAATAGCAAAATATGTAGAAATTTAAGACCTATAAGAAGGGAAATGGGACTGAGAAATCTGACTGTGTGGTGCGCCAACACACTTAATGTATATAAATGGCCCCAGCTTTATCAACATTAAGTCCTCCTTCTTGGGGGGGGGGGCTTCTCTTTGCAAATGTCATTTTCCTCACTCTGAAATTAATTAAGCTTTTCTTTGTGTCCTGAGTCTCCTGTCTCCATCCTGCTTTGTGTGACTTTGGCCACCCATGGTTAGAGATCCATTATAGTCTGGATGACATTTATCATCAAAGGTTTATTGTTTAGTTAATTCAATCATGTCTGACATTTCATGATCTCATTTGATATTTTCTTGGCAAAGATACCAGAGTGGTTTGCCATTTTCTTTTCCAATTATCTAAGATAGTAGTCTTCCAAATGAGGGGAAGGGCTCATGGGCAAATCCTGACCTCAAGGAATATCACAATTGGGAGGACCTGGGATTACCCATGTTTTAATTTACTTTTTCCCCTGGTGATTCATATTTTCCTTATTTGAAAATACTGAACAGTGATACCCTGCCTGGGGAAATTTCAGGTTGAAACAAGTCTTTCTTTCCTGCAGAATCTGTTTCAAAAGATTAGAATTAAGTCGTTTAAGTTCTAGAAGTATTAGCGCTGTCAAGATTGGGTCGGCTGTTTTAGGGTCAATGGGCTTCGGAATCACTGTATTTGGTGATCTTAAAGTCTGACTTGTTACCTTTGCTTTGGACTTAGTGATCTTGTCAAACTTGTTTTCCTTAGCATCAATAGGCTAAATGAGTTTGGTAATCTTAGGTTCAGGGGCTTTGGTAACCTCTGAAGTTTCTTAGCTGTGTAAGGTTGGGGAAGTTTCTTAATCTCCCCAGGTGTCAGTGTCCCCATCTGTAAAAGATGAGGGATTGTCATCTTAGGCCCTTTCTAACTCTATGAGGCAACTTTGTAGTACAGTGGATAGTTGGGTCTGGAATCAGACTCAAATTTGTGAGTTCACATTACTTAGCATAGTACTTAATTTGTGGCTTTGAACTTAATCTGCTTTCAACAATTCCAATGCTATGGGTACTCAGTCTTCATTTTCCAAGAACTTTTCATTATATTTTACTATTTAGCGAACACAAAGATAGAGGAAGTGAGATGATAGAGTGGACAGAGTGCAGCCCCTGGAGTCAGGAAGACTCTTCTTCTTGAGTTAAAATCTGATCTCAGACACTTACTAGCTGTGTGATTTTTGGCAAACCCTATTTTGCTCCAGTTTCCTCATCTGTCAAATGAGCTGGAGAAGGAAAATGGCAAAACCATTCCAGTATCTCTACCAAGAAAATCCCCAAAAGGGTCACAAAGGGTCAGACATGACTGAAAAAACAACTGAACAAGTTTGACTAGAGGGTGAGGGGACTGATGGATAAAATCAACTTGGAAGATTAGTTGGCACCAGATTATAAACTGCTTTAAATGCCAATCAGAGGAATTATAATTTGATCTTAGAGTTAAGAGATAGCCACTGAAGCTTCTTGAACAAGGATATGAGCAAGACAAATTACTTAACCTTTACAGGCCTGTTTTATTATCTGTGAAAGGAGGAAAACTGAATGTCCTTTAATTAATAGAGATGTCCTCTAAAGTCTCTTCCAACTTTAAACAAATCTATGAACCTAATGATCTTGATAATCTAGATAGAGTTTCTATTTGAGCACTTTCCTACTCACTCAGGATTCCATCCTGCTTATCTCTGCTGGGCTTCAGTTTCTCCTTTTAAAGCAATGGAGATAATAATCAGACCAGTTTTGCAGGAAGTCATTGAGTTTCTTAAAACTGGGAGGTCTTGAACCACCCTAATACATTATATATGTATGTATGACATATTATTTATGATACATAAATTAAATATCCATATAAACATGTGTGGCACACATACATGTATACACACATATATGTGAATGTGTATATATACATATACAAGTATACATACACATACACATTTTTTAAAAGGCTCCCTGTTTGGACTTGATTATTCCCAGATTTTATCATGTCTAATCATGTGATATTCCTGAATCCTGGGGCAGTTTGAAGTGATGTAGAACTGACATTAATCAGTTTTAATAATATATATTTCAGAGTACTTTCAAGTTTACTTTCTTTGCTTCTGAGAGGATAAAAAGAGCCTCAGGAATACATTGATCTGATTTCAATTAGTCTGGTCCAGAATATTATATCTCCTCTAATCTGACTGGTCATTTTAGGTTGGGGTTAGCCCTGACAAGTGATTATCTTAGTCTGGTGATCTAAAGTAGGAATTACTAAAGGCATGGCTTTTAGCTGAGAGCCAAAGGAGGGCTGGGAATGTTTTTTTTTTTTTTTTGTCCATTATCATGAATACCCAACTTCTTAAATTAAATAGCCAAACTTATAATAATATTTCCAAATACTACTACATGAAACATAGAGAAGAACTCAGAATTTATATTGCTATTGAGTCAGTTTTCATTCGTGTTCGACTCTTCATGATCCCATTGAGGTTTTCTTGGCAGGGATACTGCAATGATTTGCCATTTCCTTCTCCAGCTCATTTTATAGATGAGGAAACTGAGTCAAAGAGAATTAAGTGACTTGCCCAACATCCCACTGCTAGTAAGTATCTGAAGTCAAATTTTAATTCAAATCTTTCTGACTCCAGGTGTTGCACTCTATCCACTGTGCCAATGAGCTGCCTACTTGCTATTCTTCTGCACAATATCACACCTTCCATCTCTGTCCCTTTGTAGAGGCCATCCTTACCTCCTCCATATAATATCACCTTCTCCTAGCCTACATACCCCAAGCCAGGTGTAATCTCCTCCTAGACTTTATCTCCTAGAATTCTTAACTCCCTTCAAGGTTCAGTTCCTTCTCCCTACCATCTACCCTTTCCTAACCCCATTACTTTGCACATATTTTATATTTAATTATTTCCGTATAGATTATTTCCCTTCCAACAGAATATAAGCCCCTTAAGGACAGTGACTACTTTGTTTTTGTATGCTTTGCAACCAGCACCTTAATTAGCATACAGTAATTTAATAAGGCAGCTAGGTATCATAGTGGATAAAATGCCAGGCTTATAGTCCAGAAGACTCCTCTTCCTGAGTTCAAATCTGGTCTCAGACACTTAACAGCTGTGTGACTCTGGGCAAATCATTTAACTCTGTCTCAGTTTCCTCATCTGCAAAATGAGCTGGAGAAAGAAATAGCTAACCACATTAGCATTTTTGACAAGAAACCCCTAATGGGATCACAAAGAGCTAGATATAATTGAAACAAATGCAAAACAATAAGCTAAAAACAGTTACTCAATGGTTAAATTTTTTTTCAATTAACAAAAATTTCTCTCGGCTTCTCCCTACCCCAGAAGCAAATGCTTGTTGAACTAAATTGCCTAAGATCACAAAGGTTGTCAATGAGGTTTCAACCCATGATTCCAAATCCAGAGCTCTTTTCACTGTGCAATACTATCCACGTGCTCCATCACTCCAAATGGATCGACCCTATGGCCCAGAAAAAAGAATCTGTTCTCTTTTTTTTATCTATCCTGATTTATCTCCTAATCCTAGCAATAACTATGCTTCATTCCAGAGAGCCTCCAAGAAGCCCCCACACCATGCCCCCAGTCTGTTATTTGTTGAGCCAATTCCCATAATCAAATGACTGAAAATGCCATCCCAAGTTCACCATGAGTCAGCCTTATTTATGGCCCTGCTTCTTTGCAGTGGAGATAACTGTCAAGAGGATATGATGGAAAGTGATCATGGCTAGATCAATAGAATATTTGAAGCACCCTCAGAGGACAAGGACATTAGCTCTAAGAAGAACAAAGAGAATGTAGCTTAACTGTACCCATAAGCATCAGCCAATTCCTCTGGCTCTCCTCAGAAAAGAGATACCTGGTTAGAGGCACAGTAGCTGCCCATCCCAAGCAAGGACATTTCTAGGGAGGATTTGGACAAAGGTCTTAGCATTCATGGGAGTTCTGCTCTTGGTTAGCTTGAACCCAAGAGATGAGATTGGGACTGCACGGTGGCACGGTGAATAGAGCGCTGACCTTGGAATAGGAAGGACCTGAGTTCAAATCTGGCTTCCAACACATCCTAGCTGTGTGATCCTGAGCAAGTCACTTAACCCTGTTTGCTTTAGTTTCTCATTTGTAAAATGAACTGGAAAAGAAAATGGCAAACCACTCCAATATCCTTGGCAAGAAAATGCCAAATGAGGTGATGGAGATTTGAATGTAACTGATTTGTATATAACAGTAACTACACCACCTAGTGTTAAAAATCAATTCTTTCCAGAATCTATACTCCTTATAGCATCCATCTGCCTGCCTCAATCCCTTGCCTCTTCCTGCTGTTCGAAGAAGGTCCTGCTGCTGTAATCCATGGTTTAAGAGGATCAGAAATGGTAAAGGATCAAAAACTCAGACCAGCACCACCCTGAACCAAAACCTGGGTGAATTAGCAGGGGCTTTGCTTCCAAGGCACAGAAATTAGACAGCGCTACTAGCAATTACGATCTTTGAGCAGCATAGTTCCCAAACAACTGGGCTTAATGCCTCATTGGCAGGAATAATTAATTTAAAAACAGGAAATGTTTTTCATATACTTCGTATACTACATATGTGTTCCTCCCTACTCCTTCATAACTCTGCGTCCTCCCTTCAAAGCTTTTTCCTTGGCACCAGCCTGAGTATATGGGGATTTTTCTTTCCCCAATATAATGTAGTATTCTGGCTTTTTTTCTTCCCATTCACTTGATGGCATCTGTCTCCAGAAACTGATCTGAAAGTATCTTTGACTTTTTTAATGTTTGCCCAGGGAGCTCAAATTCCAGTCCTGCTCTGGCAAGATTCTCAAAAAAGCTTCCAAGGGACACTGAGGAGTCATGAGAGAAGCATACCTCTTTAAGGGTGGAAGGAAAGGAGATCTCTCGCAAATGGAACTGGGGTACACACTGGATGGTGATGGTGAGGATGATGCCCAGAGAGCCAAGGTGCACCTGGGAAGCCTTGAATAACTCCGCGTTGCTGGTTTCTGAGCACTCCATTATTGTTCCTGCTGCTGTCATCAGAGTTAATGCTACCACCTGGTACGGAGAGAAAAAGAAAAACCACATTTCAGACCCATCAAACTTCCTGATTTGATTAATCCTTCATTCCCAAACTCATAGTACTTGAGTGAGTGAACCAAACATTGGAGATTAGAAAGAGAAGTAGTAGCTGAGGAGGGGTGGCTCATGCCTCTCTACAGAGCTAGGAACTAAGAAATCAATGGCCAGCATCACCTTTTCAATATCCATCCTTGCAAAACCTTGTGTTCCAAATTTTTCTGCCTCCTTTCCCATCTCCCCCTGCCTCTAGATGACAAGTAATCCAATATGGGTGACACATGTGCAGTTCTTCTAAACATACTTCCATATGTCATAGCACCTTTTAAATAAGATCACGAACTTTCAATTCTATGAAACCTCTGGAAGACTGAGATAGTGGGCAACATCCCAGCTTGGGATATAGAGGCAATACATTCGGCATCTTGAGTTAAAAATCAAATTTTGGGAGTAGAACACAACTACAAATATGTACATTCTGGATATTGGTACAAATCCTTAGAAAAAGCCCAGAATCCTTTGGATTCTGGGCTTTTTCTCCAATTTTCTTCAATCTCCCAAAAGTGACAATATCCTCACTTTCTAGTATTCCAATCTACTCAATTCCCATGACTTTGTCTTCCTCTCCATCTCAGCTATCCTCAAAAATGGTCAGATCATTGATCTTGTCATCACCAATAGCCGAGTAGTCCAAAAATTATTTGACCCTCAGCAACCGAATCAGGGAACTTTTAAAGTGTCCTTAGCTAATTAGCATTTACAAGCAGGATATAGAAGCTGAGAAGGCAATTACTCTAACATTTTACAGCTGTTGTTTTTACTACAGAGAGAGAGCCGAGAGAGAGAGGAGTTACAACTTGGATCATGTCTCAGTTCCTGTCAGAGAAGGGAGTAAGACCATGCTTGGATAGATAGGGACTTCTAATGAGGGCACAGGTGGGAAGGGAGATAATATAATTCCACTCCAGGGTAGTCTTGGATAAGGATGGAGTCAGAGTGGCAAGCACCTGGATCATTGTTTTTCTTTTCTATTCTATATTGTGTCACAATGGTATGTAAGACTCAATTTCCAGTCTTAATGGCAAGGAAGGGAAGGGGGGCAGTGCCCAACAATACTAAGTGTCTGGGGTTGAATTTGAATTTAAGGCTCACCTAACTCTAGGTCCACCAATCCACCTACTGTGCCACCTTACTAACTTACCTGATCATAACTTTCTATTGTTCCATCTTTCTTTCTGCCTTATGTCCCCTAACTCTGTTCATCATCTTCATCATGGCTTCTAATACTTCTATCCAAAGTCCCTATCTAAGTCAAAAGCCCTGCACCATCTATTCTTACCTCTTTTTTCTATCTTGACTTCTTAGTGAACCATTTTTATTGTACCCTATCCTCTTGACTTGACTCCTTGTCCAGTCAAAGATCACACCTTGGATCAATGCCCAATCCTGGATTATTTCCACCAACCAGATATATCTTCTCACTCTGCCCTTGAAAGCATCCGATTAATATTCAATCAATCAATTAACAAGCACTTCTTTCCTGGGCACTGGGGATCTAAGTACAAAAAATGAAGCAATCCCTATTCTTCTGAAACCTGCATTCTAATAGAGGGAACAGAAGGAATAAATACAATGAAGGGTTGCCTTCCTAGGTGTAGAAGTATGTAAGATTAAGGCCATATTCGTGTCCTAAAATATTAAGAATTAATGTTAGGAAATATTACAGTCTAGAGTCCTTATTTTCATTTGTAAAGACCTAATCAGTTTTCCTGAAATTTAATCAGCTTCAGAAAGGGATCTTAATTTCTTGAGACTCAGAAAATTAGAGAGAACTTGTCTTATGATTTTGTAAGAATCTCTTTTTGTTTAATTCAATTAAGAGGAATTTCTTTTAGTACATCTTGATCTAGATTGAAAAGGGAAATTAGAGAGAGGAGAGAAAGAGGGAGTAATTGTGTTGGGGAAGATAATTTTTCAAAGCAACTCCTGCTGCTACCTCATAATTGTCTTTGTTTGGTAGATTTAAAAGAAAATGTCCCTTTATTTTATGTGGTTGTGGAATTTTGTCTTTTCTTTTAGAATTGTTATAAAATAGAAGAGGACACTTCTTAGGTGAGAGCTAAATCCAATTATCAAGGGGGGGAAAGAAGAAGGAAGGAAGGAAGGAAGGAAGGAAGGAAGGAAGGAAGGAAGGAAGGAAGGCAGGCAGGAAGGAAGGAAGGAAGGAAGGAAGGAAAGAAGGAAGGAAGGAAGGAAGGAAAGAAGAGGGAGGGAGAGGGAGAGAGGAAGGAAAGTTGTATTACAGGATTGAGAAGCTTATTGTAAAGATTGGAATTGTAAAATCTAGGTTCAAATCCAGTCTTAGAGGCTTACTGCCTGTGGGACCTTGGCAATTACTTTATCTCTCTGGGCATCAGTTTCCTCATCTGTAAAATGGGAGGGAAAGGTTGGACAAAGGGGCTCTGAGTTGTGTGTCATCCCACTTATTACAGTTACTACTTTTATGACTTAGAGCAAGTCCCTTCATCTGTCTGAGATTCAGTTCTCTCATCTGTCAAATGAGAAGGCTGGGACTAAATGGGCTCTAAGAACCCTTCTAGTTCTAAATTTATGATCTTAAGTAATATTAGTAACAATGATGGCAATCCTATGTCACAGTGGGCTAGAAAATTCATGCTCTGCTGCACTCATTTCTAAATTTCCTTTTGGTGTGGAGCTCAGGACAGCAGGTGGCATTTGGGAAATTAACCATAACATCCCCTTTGGTCCCCATTTCCAAATTAAACCCTTCTCTTGTTCCCTCCTTCTAATATTCCTCCACACTTTGTTACCTGCTAATTTGGAGGAAAATTGTTTTTGACAAGTACGATTGGTGCTGTTATGCTCAGGGTGAAAGAACAGATAATGCTGAACTAATTTCTGATTAATCATAGTCCAAGCTTGTAGGACAGAATGAGGTCTCTTACCAGATGGGCAAAGGAAGGAACCAGAAAAAGCTTTAAAACTTTGTGAATTCACATAAAAATGAATGAATTGTGATGTTCCATTTTAGCTCTGGAGTTCAGGAACCCAATTGGAACTTAAAACTATGAAGTAGCTAAGGGGTACATGGATAATGTACTTAAGAGTCAGGATGTTTGTTGTTCAGTTGATTTCAGTCATGTCTAATTCTTCATGATCCCATTGAGGGTTTTCTTGGCCAAGATATCTGAGTGGTTTGCCATTTCCTTCTTTAGCTCATTTTACAGATGAGGAAACTAAGGCAAACAGGATTAAATGATCTTCTGAGGGACACACAACTATGAAGCATCTGAGGCCAGATTTGAATTCAGGAACCTGAGTCGTTCAGAGTCAGGATGACTTGAGTTCAGATCCTTCAGGAAGATAGTCTCCTAGTTCTGTGACTCTGGGAATGTCATTTTACTTCTCTGAGATTCAGTTTCCTCAAAGATAAAGAGAGTATCTATTAGTATACTATTATACTAGTAGGTTTTATTAGGAACCTACTTACAGGATTGTTATGAGAATCAAAGATACAACATATGTAAATTGATATATAAATGCTATTTATTCTTATAGCAATTTGGATCATTACCTCCAGTACCCAGTCAGATGGTTCATGATATGTTTTGGTCCAGGGCTTTGTAAACATTTTCCACTCATGACCCCTTTTTGTCCAGGTGTAGAAGTATATAAAGTAGATATACAAATCTAACATTTACTGATAATAAGTCATAATTTCATGACCCCTACATTCAGTTACATGACCCCACTTGAGGTCATGAGCCACAGTTTAAGAAACTTTGTTTTAGGTTATAAGGATCTGAGACTCCAGACCCATAGAATGTGTGAACATTTCCTGTTCTTCAATCTTCTTGCACAAGTGCTGTTCAGTGGCTTGTTAATCTCCCATTAGGATCACAGTAACAAGTTCACATTTACAGGGAGCTTTTTAAAAACTTCAGGATCCTAACAACCCTATTTATTCCCCTACAAAATAAGTGAAACAAGTATTATCATCATCTCTTGTATGAGCTACAAGAAAAACCACTCAGAGTGAAAGTTCCTTAATCCTTGACAGAGTTCAGCCACAAAAATGGAAGTTTGCACTTGATCCCAGAGCTCTCACCTCTCATGGGAAAAATTGGCTCTCATGGAAACAGAAATAGATGCCTTTCCCACTTTCACTCCTCTCTGAGCCTATGATTTTGTGAATTAGTCACCATTAGCCTGTGATTCTGGCATAGAATTCCATTCTCACCTGAGTGGCCAAAATGCCATGCTTGATCCCGGTGTTGTGGGTTCCTGTCCCAATCACACCAGCAGCAGTAACATCTGATACAGCTCCCAAGCTGCAGCCCCAGAAAAGAAAGTGGAAAAAGAGGAAGGACAGAAGAAGTGATTAATTTTCCTTTGCAAAATAGACTATTTATCCATGAACAGTCAGACAGGTGTATGCAGACCAACCCTAAGCCAGAAAACTGAAGTCTACTCTCAGCCTACCATGTTTTATCTTCTTCCTTTTCAATTCTAACATCCTGGTTCATCTTTTATTTTTTTTAAAATTTGTATTTGATTTGTTTTTTCCCTAGTTACATTTAAAACAACTTTTTTACATTTGTTTTTAAAACTTTTGAGTTCTAGGTTCTCTCCATTAACTCACCCATAATTAAGAAACCACATGTAAAATTATGCAAAATTTTCCATAGAAGTCATGTTGTGAAAGAAAATGCAGATTTCCCAACCTAATGAAAATAAAAACTCTCAAGAAAAATAAAGAGAGAGACACAGAGAGACAGAGAGACAGAGAAAGAAAGAGAGAGAGAGACAGAGAGAGAGAGAGACAGAGAAAGAGAGAGAGAGACAGAGAGTCAGAGAGACAGAGAAAGAAAGAGAGAGACAGAGAAAGAGAGAGACACACAGAGAGAGACAGAGAGAGAGAGAGACAGAGAGAGAGAGAGAGAGAGAGAGAGAGAGAGAGAGAGAGAGAGAATATGCTTCAATCTGTATTCAAACACAATCAGTTCCTTCTCTGGATATGGATAGGATTTTTCATCATAAGTCCTTCAGAGCAGTCATGGATCATTGTATTACTGAGAATAGCAAAGTTGTTTCCAGCTGGACATCCCAGAACATTGCTACTTTATACACAGTACATTTCACTTTGCTTGAGATCATGGAGGATTTTCCAGGTGTTTGTTTGTTTGTTTGTTTTTTGAGAACATCCTGCTCATCATTTCCCATAGAACAATAATATTCCATTTCAAACACATCCCGGTGCTCCTTTTAAAGCAATATGTTTATCCCAAGCTCTAATATGGTTAGGGTTCAAATTCTAGAATAGAGTTCTAACAGGTATCATAAGATATAGTTAAAAAAAGAAAGAAAGAAAGAAAGAAAGCTTTAGATTTGGAGTCCGAATCCTAATTCTCCTATTTATTGCTCCCTGATGACCTCAAGCAAAAAACTTTATGTTCCTTGGTATCAACAGCTTCTTAAAATTAGCGGGAGAGACAGGGTTTATGTTATGTGGATTCCATAACTTCTTAGACCCTTTTTAGTGCTAATCCTGTAATCATTCAACAAACACTTTTTAAAAGCAACTACTTTGTGTCAAGCATTAGATTATACTCCAGGGGATATGGAGATAAAAGTTCCTGCCTTCAAAGAACTTACATTCTATTGAGGGAGGCAACACACACACTACTTGTAAAGGAACAGAGCTGGGCTGGAGAGCAACCAGACTCTCCAGAGAAGCCCTTACTAGTTATGGTAATTGATCTATCATTTTTCCTAGAAGGTAAAGGCAGGTAGGTGTCACAGTGCATATACACATACATATATATTTATATATCACTGCATATATCAGTATAGACAAGTAAATAGAAGGTAACAATACTAGGGGAAAATCAGAAAAGGCCTCCAGCAGAAGACGGTACTTGAGCTGTATCTAGAAGGTTTGGGAGTTCAATTCCAGCCTCAATCAATCACTAGCTACATGATCTTAAGTGAGTCACTTAACTCTGCCTTGGAGGCAGTTAAGTTTAGGCTCAGTGGATAGAGTACTGGGTTGAGTGCCAAGAATTACTAAAGTCAAATCTAGCCTCAAACACCTACTAGTTGTATGATCCTGGGCAAGTCACTCAAACTGTTTGTCTTAATCCACAAGAGAAGGAAATGGCTAAACACTCCAGTATCTTTTCAAAGCCCACAGACAGTATGGTCCATGGGATCATGAAGAGCCAGACGAGGTGGACAGCAACCATGGAGGGAGAGCATTCTGGATGTGAGGTGCCTGTCCAAAGGTACCACGGTGAGAGATGGACTATTGTGTGGGATAGATAGCAGGAAGCCCCGTTTGATTGGACTGCAGAGTGAATGAAGGGAAGTGATAAACCATAAAGTTGGAGTCAGGCTGTCAAAAGGCACTGAATGCCAAACAGCGAGATCTGTATTTGATCTTAGAGTCAGCAGGGGAGTGATATTCTGCCACCCAGGATCTTTGTGCCTAAGGAACTTAGACCTGCCTCCTTCCCCACCTCGTTCCTTGCCCACAACAGAGCTTTGATAAATACTAACTGACTGTTTATCAAAGTGGCACTTTGCTTTGTACGATCTGTGTGACCTTGGATAGTATCTTTGAGTTCTAGTTTCTTCATCCATAAAATATAGGGTTAGACTGGATGGCCACTGGGATCCCACCTATTTCTGGATCTATGAAATCTCTTATTCTAAATCCAGAGTTCCTGCCTCTGCCAATTATTGCTGTCCTTCTCAGCTAACTCCCCTGAATCTATTAAAATTAGAAGGTTGAAAAAGATGAGCTTGAAGAGGATCTAAAAGCTGGGATTATAAAGCAAAGGGTCTTAACTTTTTTGTGCTTCTTGGACCTCTTCGGCAGTTTTGGTGAAAAGGCCTAGGGACTTCAACTCAAAAGAACAATTTTAATTGCATAAAAGACAGAAAGTTATAAAGGAAACCAAGAATATAGATATAGTTACATCCTTTTAAAAAATAAACTATCAATCATTTGTGAGGGGAAAGGAGGAGAGAGACATTGGCAGAGTCAGGAACCCAAGTTTCCCTGAGTTCAGATACCAAACAACACAATAAGCCACTCAAACTCTGCCACAGGGAAATAAATATGAGTGAGATGGCTCACCTTCATAGTCCCAAGGACTTTGCTTGATTAATAATTATTGACCATTTTTAACCTTTATTATATATATTTATTGGCATCATTTATTAGTTTTACTGTTCATTATTTTCAGTCGTGTCTACCTGTCTGTGACCCATTTGGGATTTTTTTTGGCAAAAATATAGGAGTGAGGAAATTGAGGAAGACATTTCAGTGACTTGCCCAGGGTCACCCAGCTAGTCAATGGGATTTGAACTCAGAAAAATGAGTCTTCCTGATTCTAGGTCTGTTGCTCTATCCACTGTACCACCTAGCTGCCCATTTATTTATTTATATTATTTATACATTTATATATGTATATATGTGTGTGCATACATGCATACTATATAGAGAGATATAGATCTATAGTGTGCATATATATAAATATTCACACACACATATACATATATATAATATTCTAGTACCTTAAGATTACAATGGATTCTGCATACATTACCTCATTCAGTCTTCACAAATTACCCTTCAGGCAGATAGGTGGATTGGTGAAAAGAGAACTGGGCCTATACTACCCAGTCAGGATGACCAGAGTCCAAATTTAGCTTGAGAAACTTACTAGATATGTGAAAGTCTGGGCAAGACACTTAACTCTGCCTCATTTTCTTCCTCTGTAAAATGAACATAATAGTTGCTATCTTCCAGGGTTGAAGGGATCAAATAAAGTAATATTTGCAAAAGTGCTTAGCACATGGTAGAAGCTATATAAATTTTGGCTATTATTGTTCTTATCTTTTAGAGGTGGATGCTTCTATTTCTATTTTGCAGATTAGAATAAGTAAAATTCAGGAAGGTTAAGTGATTTTCCAAAAGTCACATAGATAATGAGCATTGAAAGTAGGAGTTGAAGATAGATTTGGTGCTCATCTCCTTAACCCTCAACCCCCATACCTGAGTTGCCTCCAGAAGAGCAAGGGGGGAGCCTACCAGCCTGGAACACATTCATTTTTAAGAGCACAGCAGGGACTGTACACTCCCCCAGGAGAGAGAGCATGACCACATTCTTAAGATGAACAGAGTGAAAGAAATTCTAATGCTCCAGAAATTAATGCTCATAATTAATAAGAACAAATTCCTTCCTGTCCTCATTGGTCACAGGATCTAGTGTGAAAAATTCCTACTGAGCTCAGAAGAATTCAAGAGACAGCTCCTTCCTCCCTGTTATGGGACCACATCCTTGGGATGTCAATGATTACTGAGAGACAGTGAGCAGAGACCTTAAGTCCTGACTTTGAGGCACTGATTGAACAGATCAATACTATGTTTTCAGGGTCACAGAACCCAGAATAATTCTCCTAACTGTTACCCAAAATCCCACAAGTGGAGATTTATTCCTTTGGCTTAATTTTGGTGCCCATCAAAATGCCATTGCCCTGGGAGAGAAAAAAAGTATTTCCATCTCTGCCTTTACAAAGTAAAATTTCATCTTTTCCTTGCAGACAGAGCACATGATCTGCTTGTTTATATATCAGTATTTCAAAAGAGCTGAGATGTCACCAATGTGGGTGGAAAGAGAGCAAGCAGAAGATGCTGGATTTGTATCCTTTTATTGCTACTTAGAGGGTTGTGGGTTTATAGCTGAAAGGATTTTAAAGTCATCCAGTCCAACTTGAAGCTCAAGGTCACCCAAGGAGCAATCCTGAGGTTGCTTCCAACGTTTTCCCACTGTGCCACACTCTTTAGTTATGTAACTGTGGGAAAGTCGTGCAGCCTGGAAAGTGTGCTAGATTTGGAGTCACAGAGAATCTGGTTCAAATCTCAGCTCTATAACTTATTCTCTCTGTGTGACATCAAGCATATCTTCCTCTGAGATTTGATTCTTTCCTGTAAAAGATATGGTTGGTGCTTTCTAGTTCTAAATCTGTGATATTTTAATTCTACAAACCTCTCTGAGTCTCAGTTTCCTTATCTGTAAAGTGGAGATGCTAATTCTTCCACTACTTCCAGTTCACTTGCATCACCTCCCTAATTTCATGGTCTTCTTTGAGAACGAAGGACAAACAACTTAATAGAAGAACTCTTTACCATCCTTAAAGTGCGAGGTACAGATGAGTTCTTGTTCCCTCTCCTAAAGGATGCTAAAATACAGCTCTCCTCCTGTGCCTTAATTGAGGGTCCATCTATCTATCTTAGTCAATAGACCAAATCCCAAAATTGTTACTAGCCTTTCAGTAATGTGCTCTCCAACCTTACTGAGGCTGGACCTCAGAACAAAAATCTTCTCAGTCTTTAGGTCCAAATTCAAAGCCTTTGCACTATTGGTAGAACCTCTGAGAACTCAAGGTCAACCTCCTTGCCAGGGTGATGGATGACTCTAATAGAAGTTCTCCTTTGCTCTTTCCAGAAATTCAAGCATCCACCTGGACAGCATGATAGGGTTGAAGAGAATGAGCTGAACTTTAGAGTTAGAGGTTTTGGTTATATAGTCATTTGTAGTTCTTTATTACCCCCTTTGGGGTTTTCTTAGCAAACATACAGGAGCAATGTGCCATTTCCTTCTCAAGCTCATTTTATGGATAAGGAAACTGAGGCAAATAGGGTTAAATGAGTTACCTGCAGTCACAGAGTTTGTAGGTGTTTGAGGCCAGATTTGAATTCATGAGGAGGAATTTTCTGACTCCAGGTCTGGAATTCTATCCACTGCACCACCTAGCTACCCCAGAGTCAGAAAATCTGGATTCTAATTCCAGCTGTGTCACTTATTTCTCATGTGACTTTGAGCAATCAAATGAGAGTCTACCAAACCCTGTCAAAAATAAAAGAGAAACAGATCCTGTTCTCAAGTCATGTAATTCCCCCTGGGCTGCAGCTTCTTTATCTGTAAAATGAAAGGATTGGAGTTGGTGACCTCTAAGGTCCCTTCCCACACTACAATCTATGTTGCTATGACTTGGGATTAGAGAGAACCAGGAAATCAGTCTCTCCTCTTGCGACAATAAGTCACCACTAAGATAGAAAGGTCTTGCTTACTTGGAGAGTGCCAAGCCATATTTTCTCAGCTCCACATTCAAGTCCATCAGGAAGATACCTGCTTCCACTGTGACTTGACGCTTTTCCTTGTCTACCTGCAAAAGAACAGAGCTGGAGAGTTAATCTACTGTCCTGAGAAGCCCTTGTCATTCATAGTGATTGAGCTAATCTTTTCCTAGAAGGTAAAGATAGTTAGATGTCACAATACATAGGGCACTGGGTTTGGAGTCAAGAAAACCTGAATTCAAATCCTGATTCATACTTACTAGGTTTGTGCCTCAAGTTAAGTCACTTAACCTCTAAATGCCTCCATTTCTTTTTTCTTTTTTTAAATTTTATTTATTTAAAGCCTTTTATTTTCAAAATATATGCATATAGTTTTCAACATTCACCCCTGCAAAATCTTGTGCTCCAATTTTTTTCCTTCCCTTTTCTCTGCCTCCTCCTTTAGACAGCAAGCAATCCAGTATATGTTAAACATGTACAATTCTTTGATACTTATTTCCACAATTATCATGCTGCAAAAGAAAAATCAGATCAAAAAGAAAAAATGAAAAAAGAAAACAAAAGGCAAGCAAACAACAACAACAAAAATGAAAATACTATATTTGGTCCACATTTAGTATCCACAGACCTTTTTCTGGATGCAGATATCTCTCTCCATCACAAGTCTATTGAAATTAATGCCTCAGTTTTCTCATCCATGAAATGAGAGGGCTAGAGTCTCATTTTGCTGGTCTCTAAGGTCCCTTCTGACTCTATGTCTATGATCCTCTGATGCAGCCTGCATTTGTGGTAGGAATGCCCCCAGCCTAACTGAACTTCTCCCTTGGGAAGCTGAGGACTAAGTGTAGCTAAGTGGAGAGGGTTAGAAGAAAACTACAAAGAAAAAAGTAATCCAGGAGATCCTGATTTGGGAACAGAGACTAGAGCAATTAAGCATCATGTCCACAGTTAATGTGGGGGGTGAGGCTAGATTCTGGCAGGGATCATTACACAGGCATATCCAGGTAATGGAGCCCATTCCCCTACATGTCCAGGTTTCTTTGGGAAGCTGTCAGGTCACTGAGAAAAGACCCTCAGTCTCACTAGAGCTCTGAACTCTCCTTGCCTTCTTCCCAAACTAGACTGAGTTCTTTAATTAACGAAGCAGCAGGAGAAAATCTGGACAGGAAAAAAGGGTAACTGGATGCTCCAGCAAATACTTTAGGGAAATCAATTAGCATAATTCTGCTAATTTAGTCACCCTTAATTATTACCATGGCTGATCTCTTGATGGAATTTTTAGGAAGAGGCATTTTACATCAATGAGCCTGCATGGTAATGAATTGGATTTAGGCAAGAATTGGACCTTCAAGGTCATCTTCAAAACCTCATTTTACAGATGGGAAAACTGAGGCTTAAAGAAAGAAATTAACTTACTCAGAGATTTATCTTTCCACCTCTTTTACATCTTATTCCCACCTTTCATATTTTTCAATCTAGTATCACTGACCTCCTGATTTTTCCTTGAATGCAATACTCTATCTCTTGACTTAGCACTTTCACTGGATGTCTCTTCTCTCTAGAATTCTTTCCCAAAACATCTTCACCGGCTGGCTTCCCTGGCTTTCTCCAAATCTCAGGTAAGTTAAGTCTTACCTTCCATAAGGAGGCAGGGTCGTTTCCTGATCCCTCTTAATACTAGGGATCTTTCCTCTATTGATTATATCCAATTTACTCTGTAAATAGCTTGTTTGTACTTAGCTGTTTCGCTTATTACTGTAAGCATCTTAAGAACAGGAACCAACTTTTTGACTTTCTTTGTATACTCAGCACAGTGTCTGGAACATAATAATTGCTTAATTAAGGCTAACTATTGTTGAGTGATGAATGATTCATAGGTAAAAGGCACAGATGGGATGAGGACCCAGGTCCCCTGACTCCAAATACAGCATTCTTTCTTAGAGGCTGATGACTAAGTGTGCACCTGATTAAAAGAACTAGTTCTGCCAAAAATCACTACCAGAAGATATTTCTAACCTCCTATAGGGTCTGTGCTATAGGAAAGAGCACTAGGCTGAGTGCCCAGGAGAGGTGGGCTCTTGTCCTGGCTCTGCTATTAATGAGCTTGGTGGTCTCCTCGGGCCTGTAAAATGAGGGGGTTGGACTAAGTGATCTCTAAGGTAGAATCCCTTCCAGCTCCAACATTCTCAGACTCTCTCCCTGAGCCAAGGCTCACTTTTCAGCAAAGAACACAATAGTTCATAATAAGAGGGCCTTGCACTCTCACTCAGAGGTGGGAAAGCTTAAAGACATCAATTTACAGGTGTAATGGGGCATTAATAGTTGTTTTCCACTTCTACTACCTCCTCAAGGCGTCTGCCCTAAACATCAAGCCTTTGGGAAGGAAGGCAAAGTTTGTCAGAATCTGGGGGTCTCAGAAGGTTAGAAATCTAATCGTTTATGGGGTTACCTTGAGAATCCGGTTCATCTTTCCCATATGGATCATGAAGCCATCAGTGCAGGCGATATCTGAGGGTGAATGGCCTCCCCCAACTGCCTTCACACGTTTGTTTTGCTTCCTGGCTAGATCCAGCACCTACAGAGATATCAAGACTAGGTTTAGGACCTTCTCTCCCTCCCTCCTTCCTTCTTCCCTCCTTTCCCCCTCCTTTCCCTTCCTCCCTCTCTTCATCCCTTCCTCTATTATTTCTTTCCTTCTCTACTTCCTTCCATTCCTTCTTCCTTTCTTTTATCCTTCCTTTCTTCCCTTCTCCCTCTCTTCCCTCCTCCCTTCTCTCTTTCCTTCTCCCTCTCTTCCCTCCTCCCTTCTCTCTTTCCCTTTCTTCCTCTCTTCCTTCCTTCCCTTCCCTCCTCCCTTCCCTCCTCCCTCCCTTCCCTTTTCCTTCCTCTTTTCCCTCCTTCCCTCTCTTCTACCCTCCTCTCTTCCTCCCTCTCTTCTTTTCTTCCTTCTCTTTCCTTTCATCCCTCCCTCCTTCTTCCCTTCCTTCTCTCTCTTATCAGTATCCCCACATTTCATAACACTTAGAAAACTAAGTATGTGAAAATGAATTCAGTCCATTCTCATTAAGTCTTTAAAGAAAAGAAATATTATCGATATCTTTTGTTTTTATACAACTTTCATTTCCCTTTATATGTATCCTTCCCAACCCAGAGAGTCATCCCTTATGATAAAGAATAAAAAAGAAAGTTAAAAAGACAGTTCAGCAAGACTACCCAACACAGAGTCCAATACAGTCCAGTACAATGCCTTGTATTCAGTTCCCCACCTCTGTAAAAAGAGTGACCTCCTCTACTATGAAGAAATGATGACTATAAGCCAAGAAATAATTATGTAGTGGTAAGCTTTCTCCTGGAAGGATGTAATGAAAAGAGGAGCCAGGGAAATCAAAAGAGAGCTAAATCTAGAAAGAGGAAATAAAGAAGTGGGAAAGAAACTGAAGTGTGTGTGGGTGGCTGATGGAGTGTGACTGAAAAGAAATAAAAGCAGAGTGGCTTAATGGTAGAATGTTGGGCTTGGTGCTCCAATCATTCCTCTGACACTGTTAGTTTTGTGATTGAGAAAGGCAATTTCCTTGGTCTTAACTACAGTCAGTTCTGCTATTGACCTATACAGAATTGAGCAATTCAAAAACTGCAAAGCTTATGGGAAAAATAGGTTGAGGTACAAACACTCAGAAACTTCATCAGTTACCCACTAAAACACATTTGAGGTAATAAAAATGATAGCACAGTTTTAAATGGTTAGGTTTTGTTTATACACACACACACATATAATATATTAAATGGTTAGGAAATACATAAATGTGACAATAAAAGTAGCAGGCTACTGCTCTGTCTAGGCAATTCTAGGACTAAAGTAGAGCTAAGGAATGCATTACACAAGTGGGGACCAACTCTTCTCTGCCCATACTTTCATCTGTACTAGAAGATATCTATATAATAAATGTGATTCTTAGATATGTTTAGGATATTGAATGGTTTTTTTATATATGGAAAAGTTGACAGATGCAAAAGTATAGATAACCACAATCTTGCAGAATAAAAGGAACTGAGGCAGTTGGCAGATGTTTGACATGTATGACTGGAATACTATCAAGTTCAGTTTAGTTGGGCAGATTTCTTTCATTCTTGCTATTTCTCAAGGAAGAAATTGAGCATAAACAAGCTCAAAATTTAAGTTATGTTCAAATTGTTCTCTAATATAGCAATTTAATTCAGACACATTCACATTTTCAAAACAAACTTTAGCAAAACTGACCATAGTTAGATAGAGGATCACCTATAGTCTTGAATTATGGAGTTCCCACAAAGGAAATTTTGCACCCTTGCAAATTCAGGCAGGAAGAAATGAAAATGGTCATCATGGTTCTCTGAGAGTAAATTCATTTAGCTCTTTTCCATAATGGCTTGCCATGAAATTTTGGACTTTTCTGGGTCCAGGAAAGACAATCTCCTGGGTCTCTGCCATAGGAGAATTGTAGGGATGAAACTGCTGTGCTCATACTCTCACAGAGCTAGATTTTAAAAGGACAGAGGTATTTTATTCTACCTCCCTCACTACAGGAGAGGAAATTAGTCTCAGGCAGAATACATAATTAGTATGTGCCAGATGTAATATTGCAACCCAGGGCCAGCATTTCTTCCATCATACCACACTGCTTTTCTATGGGTAGAACTGTGGGTCATCCCTGATGGAGGCTTAGTTTAAGCCTCCCATTGTTGACAGTGTCACTCACCTGTCTGACCTCCTCCACACATGTGGGCTGAAAGTACATCTCCGGGGAGCAGCCATAGGTCTTTGCCCAGTTCTGGAACTTGAATCCTTTCTGGCCATGCACCTGAATTGTGAATAACATAAGATGAACAATCACTTAAATGATGGGGCCTCAAACTTCAAGAAATGACCTTTGCTTTCCAGAACTGATCCCAACCCATCATTCAACCTGCTTTCTCCCACTCCCTTCTATTTTTCAACTCTGCCCTGACAGATGGACAAGGGTATAGGAAAGTCATTTCCATGTAACAATTCACAGGATTATAAATTTAGAGCCTGAAGGGACTTCAGGTGCCATTTAGTCCAAACTAAGTCACAGAGGTAGTAATAGGCAGGATTTGAACCGAGATTCTGACCCCAAATCTAGCTCTCTTTCCATTATACCATGAAACATAAAGGCAGAGAAGACATTTTACCCAAGTCATCAACCAACTGGAAACCAACTTTTGGTATCTTTTGGAAGCCCTTTCCAAGCTGGATTAGGGTTTTCTTTAAAATGGCTCCTTAAAATCATTTATTTTTTGAAGATATTCAATTTGGGAGGATTTAGAACTGGCCAGAGAGGTGTCTGCAGGTTCCCCATTATCAGGAAAGGGGGAAAGTATCGTTAGACAGAGCTCATGAGTAATTAGGGGGGAAGAGAACACATCCAGGCTGACAAAAAGTTGGTGGAGAAAGAAAATCATGGATTTGGGAAGATTGTAGAGGATTTTGGAAGATCACAGATAATTAATAATCAGAGGCAGGATTTGAACCTGGTTTTCTGGATTCCAGCTATGTGGTGCCACAGTGCATAGATCTCCAGACCTGAAATCAGAAAGACTCATCTTCTGAATACAAATCTGGCCACAAATGGTTACTAGCTGTGTGACCTTGGACAAATCACTTAATCCTATTTGCCTCAATTTTCTCATCTGTAAAATGAGCTGGGGAAAGAAATGGCAAACTGCTCCAGTATCTTTGCCAAGATATAGAGTCATAAAAAGTTAGACAAGACTAAAATAAGACTGAAACCAAACAAAAGCAACTTCTGATTAGAGTTAATGCTCATTCCACTGTATTGTGCTACTGCCCTGATCAAATGATAGCAAACCCTTTATCAAATATGATAGGCAACATCAAATATTTTGCAAACTTTAAAGCATTTTTATGCCTTAATTTAGCTAAGAGACATAGAGCTGAGAAGAGAGAACTGGGTTCAAATGCCAACTCTGAAGCATACAGACTGTGTGATCCTGAACAAGTCATTAACCATCTTAGTGTCCTAGAACAGAAGTATCAAATACACAATCTTGGAAAATATTTGGCAAAATAAATAAAACTTCAAAAGAAAAAAGATCATACTCATATATCATTTTCTTTTTCTTTTTTACATTTTTAAAAAAATTATTATTTTATTAGTTTTTTATTTTCAAAACATATGCATGGATAATTTTTCCACAATGATGCTTGCAAAACCTTCTGTTCCAAATTTTTCCCTCCCTTGCCTCTACCTCCTCCCTTAGATGGCAAGCAATCCAATATATATTAAACATATTAAAAATATCATATGTAATTTTCTAAGTCAATATGCAGCCACTAGGGATCCTCAGGTAAAGGTTAGTGACTACGGTTTCTATTTGCTCTAAGCAATTCGTTAAGTGGCTGAGGTGCTGAACTGCATTTGTAAAGAAAATTTCTTGATTAGGCAGTTGCCCAAACCAATTAATATGCAGATCCATTATTATTACTATTGGAGTCTAGTCCTATATCAGATATTACAATGCCCCATGAAGGTATTTCATCCTTGTATTCTAAATGCAGTGCCTAAAATTCCAGTACGAGTGTAAGGAGCAAATCGTCAAACCTTTAAATAGGTCCCCTGTCCACATGGCTGTTGCTCAGAATCCTTGACCCTACTTATTTGAATCTCTGGAGGGTCCCAGACCTAAACCAGACTTCTAGAACTGACTTATGCTAGTTTCATAATGGGAAATTTCCTACCATCATATCCAGCTATCCAGTTGTTCCCGGTCTGGGTCTGTTTCTCTCTCTCTCTGGAAATGAGATGTTCCTGGACAGAGATGTCAAAGCAAAGATGATTTTCAGAAGAAGAGAAGTAAGGAGTCCTCTCCTGGTTTTAACAGTTCTATCTCATCTGCTGCGTCAGCCCTTAGGGGTTTGGGACTAGGTAATATGTAACTGACCCTTTTCCCCAGGGAGGGAGATGAGATTATGAACTGCAAGCTGACCTATATCTCCAGGGCAGGGGAAAGAAAAAAAAAAGGGGGGGGGGGAAATAGAAGGAATATCTCTCAGATTATTTCCAGTTTATCCTATATATATCCTGTTTGTATTATTTATCAGCCTATTATCCTCCCCTAAAGAATGTAAGTTCTTAGAGAGAAGGGGATGGTTTTGCTGTTGCTTTGTGGTCATTCTTTGCATCCCCAGGGCTTAGCACAGTGCCTAGCCCATAGCAAGCACTTAATAAATGCTTCTTGTTTCAATCTGAAGTGACTCGACCTGACTTTATTAGGTGCCTAGTATATATAAGCAGGATAAGATACCAGACACTGAGGTCTTTTCTTGAACTAAACTGCCAAGCATTCCAACTCTGCTGCAAGAGAATGCAACTCTCTGGGACTGACCACATTGTTCAAATGCCAAATGTATGCTTGCCAAAAAGATTATTTTATGGAGAACTCACTCAGGACAAGCACTCACAAGGTGGTCAGAAAAAGTGATATAAGGAGGTCTCTTAAAGGTCTCTTAAAAACTTCAGAATTGATTCTATGACATGGGAGAGCCTGGCACAGGACTGCCCAGCATGGTGTGCCCTCATCAGAAAAGGTGCTGTGTTCTATTAGCAAAGCGGAATTGAATTAGCTCAGAAGAAGTTAGAGTCCCCCCAAAATGTTTATAGAGACTATTTGTGTCCCACCTATAGCAGAGATTCCAAGCTTGTACTGGTCTGGTCAGCCATAGTCAGACACCCCGTAACTTAATTCATATAGTAATATCATTTTGGTCCTCTTTGAGAACAAAGGACAACCACAAAGCAACCATAAGCAAGTTGACTTTAGAAGGAATGGAATTTTTGGAAAACACAAAAGGGGCTTCTCCTTTAAAATGGCGCCTGTCAGTCAACCCTAGAAGGTTTAATAACAAAAATAACCATGTGAGAAGGGGATGGAAGAGTGGGAGATACTGCTCATCATCATTATAAAGGACTTTTCCAATCTCTTTCCCTCAACACTCAACCCTAAGGATAAAAAAAATCAAAACAAAAACTCAACAACCTAGAGGGATTATTGTTGTTTGGTTGTGTCTAATTCTTTGTGACCTCGTGGATCATCCTGTTCAAGGGGATTTTTTGACAAAGACATTGGAGTGACTTGCCATTTCCTTCTCTAGTGGACTGAGGTAAATAGAGATTAAGTGATGTGCCCAGGATAATATATATAGATATAGATAGATAGATAATATAACTAGTAAGTGTCAGAGAGAGGATTTGAAATCAGGTCTTCCTTCCTCAATGTCTTATCTATTGAACCATCTAGCCATCTAGAAGGTAGAGAAATATCTGGCTCTTGATAAAAGGCAAGCCTCAGATCAAATGAAGTGGGGAGCAGAGTTTTGGGGGGATGAAAGGGCAAAAGGAGCAGCAGAGAATTAAAGAAGGAGAAGAGGGGCAATGGAAAAGGGCCATTGTCCAATTGATCCTGGACCAGTCTTCCTCCTAAATCACTGTCACAGGTATTGATCCTCCAGGGACAGAATTATCTGCCCTGTTTCCAGTGTGGCAAAGAGAAATAAACAGAGTTTACCTTTGGTACCCTCTTTCTTCTGCTTCTTTTATGTAACCTCTTGTCCCCTGAAATGTGAGTCTAAAAGAAGGAGATACTCTGTCTCGATAAGGAAGGGGCTGTGAAACTTATTGGAAATGTCTGCACTCAAGGGAAGGAACAATGAATCTGGGCAAGCTGGAGCTCTAAAGAAGAAGCACCTCTGAAAAGGTGGTGGAGGTCAACTGTTATGTGCCTCAGAGTTGAGAGGACAGCAGATGGAGTTTCACCTTGTCTTTCTTTGCTTGGGTCTCTTGCAGTCAGGTTTCTCCCTGGAGGCCATAGGTAATATGAGGGGTCTTATCAGGTACAGGCCACTGTGGGTTCAAATCACTAGCTTCTGCTTCCCAGCAATCCAGGGGATAAGGTAGAGGGCAAACTATGATCTTTGGAAACAGCAAGTCTTGGCAGGGAGGGTTGCTATGGAGCAGTGGGGCCATATGACTCTTGCTCTTGACAAGTAAATCTCATCTGTCTTTGGAATCTGATGGAACTAGGAGAGTCTTCTCTCTTCCTTTCATTAGAATGAAGGCTCCCAACTTTTACAGGAAGCCTTCCCTAACCCTTCTAATTTTTAATGCTTTCCTTCTTTTAATTATTTCTTATTTATCCTGTATATTGCTCACTTTGTATATATTTATTTGTGTGTTGTGCTTCTCCCTGTAGATTGTAAGCTCCTTGAGGAAAGGCTCTTAATTAATATTTATTGTATTGAATTGAATTTGAAGGCAGAAACTGTTTTTGTTCTTTGCACTTAGCACATAATAAGCACTTACTAATGCTTATTGATTGACTGGCTACTATCTATTTTGATCTAGCTTCCCCAGCCTAAAATAGATTATGGAATGAGGCCCTGCAAGAGCCATGACAAGGAAAAAATTGGGTTGGAAAAGGAATGGATGGAGGGTGGAGGACCATTGTTGCTCAACAACACTACTTTATTGGTAAAAAAAAAAAAAAATCCCTGCTTTCAGTCCCTTCCTGACTCCTCTGTTCTTTGACCTATCACTGGCATAGTTTTAGATCTGGAAGGGACTTTGGAGATCATCTGGCCCGACTCTATCATTGAATCATAGATCTAAGGCAGGATGAGATCTTAGAGATTTCTCTTAGATTCTTAGAGAAGAGGCTCAGGAAGATGACTTGTCTAAGATCTTGTAGTTGGTGTGCATATGCTATGATCCAGCAGGGTTTCTACTGGGCTTGTATCCTAAAGAGATCATAAAAGATGGAAAGGGACCCACATGTTCAAAAATGTTTGTGGCGGTCCTTTTTATAGTGGCAAGAAAATGGAAACTGAGTGGATGCCCTCAATTGGAGAATGGCTAAGTTATGGTATATGAATATTATGGAATATTATTGTTCTATAAGAAATGACAGCAGGATGATTTCAGAAAGGCATGGAATATGAACTGATGCTAAGTGAAGTGAGCAGAACCAGGAGATCATTGTATGGCCACAGCAAGATTATACAATGATCAATTCTGATGGACATGGCTCTTTTCAACTGCAAGATGATTGAAGCCAGTTCCAATGGTCTTATGATGAAGAGAGCCATCTACACCCAGAGAGAGGACTGCAGGGGGTGGATCACAACACAGTATTTTCACTTTTTGTTGTTGTTTGCTCACATTTTGTTTTCTTTCTCATTTTTTTCCTTTTTGATCTGATTTTTCTTGTGCAGCAAGATAATTGTGGAAATATGTACAGAACAGTTGTACATGTTTAACATATATTGGATTATTTTTTGTCTAAGAAAGGAAGTGGGGGGAAGGGAGGGGAAAATTTTAGAACACGAGGTTTTTCAAGAGTGAATATTGAAAACTATGCATATGTTTTGAAAATAAAAAGTTTAAAAAAATCTTGTAGTTGGGTTGATTGTTTTTGCCCAGACCAGCTGATACACAATTTCAGTGTATTGATTTTGGCAACAGTAACTATTATTTCAATTACATTTGTTGTCATTGTAATTGGTAATCCTATATATTTTGTTTTATTCTTCAGAAAGGGCAAATAGGTTTCACTCAAGCCATTCTGGGGGCTTAGGCTAAGAACCCCAGATCTAGTTCAACATTCTTATTTGATAAATGGGGACAATTAGGCTCAGTGAGAGGAATAAATTGTTCCAGATAACAGAACCAAGTAGGAATAAAGTCAGGGCTAATAATAATAACCAGCATTTATTTACAAGGGCAGCTAGGTGGCACAGTGGATAGAGCTCTGGCCCAGAGTCAGAAATCTGAGTTTAAATCTCATCTGTGTAACTTGGACAAGTTCTTTAACCCTATTTGCCTTAGTTTCCTCATCTATAAAATGAGCTGGAAAAGTAAATGGCAGAACCACTCCAGTATCTCTGCTAAGAAAATTCCAAATGGGATCACAGAAAATCTGACACAACTGAAGTGATTGAATAAGAGGTTTAGTAAGTCCTTCAATATTATTTCATTTAATCTTCACAACAATCCTGTGAGATGATTGCTATTATTATCCCTATATTACAAATGAGGAAACAAGCCAAGTGATTTGTGTGGAATCCCACAGCAAGGATTTGAATTCCTTTTTTCTATTCTGAATCTCAAGTCCAGCATTAGAATCCGAGCATTTATTTCTCTAGAAATTTTTTTTTAGTGGGGGAGAGATTTATGTTTTCTTTCACAATATGACTTTTATGGACATGTTTTGCATAACTTCACATGAGCTTTCTTAATAGAAGCTTGAGGGGCAATAAGGGAGAGAATCTAGAAATCAAAGTTTTAAAAACAAATAGAAAAAGTTGTTTTAAATGTAACTAGGGAAAAATAAAAATACTAAATTAAAAAAATAATACCAGCAATAGAATTTAGATTTAAAAAAGAGAAAAACTTAAAAAAAGAATCCAAACCTTTATTTACGTCTTTTAGAATGGTACTTACATATTTCAGAGTTTGAACTATGGGATGTCTGATCTCTGGAACTCCTAGGGATTGAATCCTGTGTCTGAAACACAAGTCTAGCCCTAAAATCTATCCTGTCAGACAGTTTCTATTACATGGCTGATAGCTAAGGTTTGTTCCCCCCACCACTATCATCCAATCTTTCTCCTCTTACCTCAAGACTCCAAGATACTATGGCTCCAGGCTCCTTCAATCTGTCTTCTCCCCATCCAGAGGCATTTCTCTTGGGTAGATCTCCCTTGTGATTATATTGATCTGTTAGTCCCTTCTTGAACTACAACAGACTCCAGGGTTCTAACGTCCTGTTTAGGAGGAAAGAAATTAAAGAATACTGTCTGCTTATGAGTAGGTACATAAGTTGGTGTACATACACTTTGAGCTAGCAGAGTCTCTATTAGTCCTGTACCCCAAAGATATCATAAAAGATGGAAAAGGAGTCACATGTGCACAAATGTTGGTGGCAACCCTTTTTGTAATGGCAAGGAACTGGAAACTGAATGAATGCCCATCAATTGGAAAATGGCTGAATAATTTATGTTAAGATTTTTTCTTTTAAGGGTAATTATCAATGGAATTGATAAAACTATCAGCATACATTCTGGTCAGAGACTCTGAAGAACTAATAAAAAAAATCCTAGAAATTTAGTTTGGTCATATAAAAATCATATTAAATTATAATAATTACAATAAGTATGAGAACTTAGTAGATATGAATAAAGCCATGTGCTCAATAACCATGGGTGCAAAAAGGAGCCAATAATTAAATTTTTAGGATATCCATAAGTATCATTAATCTGTAAAGTAAGCATTACTATTCCAAAAGGCACCATGGAATTGAAGGCAGAGTACTAGACTTGGAATTCTTGGAACGCACATCTTGATTCCAAGCAGAGCGAGTAAAGTGATATGGTTGGATTATAGAGTGAATAGAGTGGCATATAATGTAAATAAGAAGACTAGAAATTAGGAAAGGACCAAGTTCGGAAGAATTTTAAATGACAAAGGACTTTACATTTGATCCTGGAGATAATAGGGATCCATTGATGTTCGTGGACCTGGAGGGTGAAATAGGCAGACCTATAATTTACAGTGGAAAATATGCTTTACAATGTATTTTTTTTTAAAAGCATTATCACTTTGGTGTGAGGCATCTAGGTGGCACAGTGGATAGAGTACCAATGTAGTCAGGAAGACTCAGCTCTATTAGCTTGTCTTATTTCATTTATTAGCTATGTGACCCTGGAAAAGTGACTTAACTGTTTGCCTCAGTTTCCTCATCTATAAAATGAGCTAGAAAAGGAAATGACAAACAGTATTTTTCCTAAGATATAAGGTCACAAAGAGTCAGGTACAACTAAAAAAATACTTGAACAACAAAAATGAGCTGGAGAAGGAAATGGCAAAGCATTCCAGCATGTTGGCCAAGTTAATCCCAAATGGTATCACAAAGAGTCAGACATTGTTTGTTGTTGAAAAGCAAATAAAAATAATTTTGGCAGCTGTGCAAAAAATGGATAGGAAAAGAGATTTAGAGTAGACAGGGACCAACTAAAGGGCTATTGCATCAGAACAGATAAAGAAGTGAAGATGACTGAACTAGGATGGTGGCTCCGTGAATGTCGGGGTGGGGGTGGAGGAAAGTGTTTATACAGGTGATATTGTGAAGATAGAAGTAAGATACAGAAACTGAGTGCATGAGATGTTTGAAAGAGGATGATGTTCTAGATCCTACATAGCAATACAGAAATTTGGTGGTGGATTTGGTAGGAAAAATAGTGAGTTCTGTTTTGGACATGCTGAGTTTGAGATGGTATAGAATATCAACTTTCAATGTTCAGCAAGAAGCTGCTATTGTGGAATTAGTATTCAGGAGAGATGTTAGAAATTTAGGCATTAATAACATGCTCATGGTATTCTGTTTAAATAGGTTGTACACATAGCCTCTGCAACATCAAGTTGGCAGAATTTTCATTCACATTTCTTTTTTTAGATGAATATTATTTCCCCTGTAATATGTCAAGAAAATTTTTAGTATTTGTTTTTATGAGATTTTGAGTTTCAAATCTCTCTCTATTCCTCCCTTCCTTTCCTCTCCTCTTCTAAAGATAGTAGGTAGTTTGATACAGTTTATACATTTGCTATCATGTAAAACATTTTCATATTAGTCACAGAAAAAAGAAATAGATCCAAAGGGAGGAAAAACATATGAAAGAATAAAGTGAAAAAAATGTACTTAAGTCTGCATACAGAACCCACCAATTCTTTATCTGGTTATGGATAACATTTTTCTTCATGAGTCTTTTGTACTTGCTTTTTGGATCATTGTATTGCTGAGAAGAAAATAAGTCATTCATAGTTGATCATCTCACAATATAGCTGATACTATGTATAATGTCTTCCTGATTCTGCTCATTTCACTTTGTATCAGTTCATACAAATTTTTCCAGTTTTTTCTCAAATCTTCCTGTTCATCATTTCTTGTTGAACAATAGTATCCCAATACATTCATATATCACAGTTTGTTCACTTATTTCCCATTTGATAGGCATCCTCTCAATTTCCAAAATTTTGCCATTCTGAAAAGTTCCTTTTTCTTTTTTTTATGATCTCTTTGGGATATGGTCCTATTAGTGGTATTGCTAGATTAAAGGGTATACACAGTTTGGTCGCCCTTTGGACATTGTTTCAAATTGCTCTGCAGAATAGTTAGATCAGTTCACAACCCCACCAACAGTGCATTAGTGTCTAAATTTTCCCACACTGTCTCCACTATTTTTCATTTCCTTCTTTTGCCTTATTGATCAATCTGATAAGCATGAGATAGTACCTCAGAGTTGTTTTATTTTGCATTTCTATAATCAAAAATGATTTAGAACACTTCTTCAAATACCTACAGAGAGCATTGATTTCTTCACCCAAAAACTGCCTTTTCATATCCTTAGACCATTTATCACTAAAGCTTTTTATTTTCAAAACATATATATGGATAATTTTTCAACATTGACCCTTACAAAACCTTGTGTTCCAAATTTTCCCCTCTTTCTCCCCATCCTCTCCCCTAGATGGCAAGTAAACCAAAATATGTTAAACATGGTAAATCCAATATATGTATAGATATTTATACAATAATCTTGTTGCACAAGAAAAATCAGATCAAAAATGAAAAAAAATGCAAATAAACAACAGCACAAGAGTGAAAATGCTATGTTGTGATCCACACTCAATTGCCCCGGTCCTTTCTCTGGGTGTAGATGGCTCTTTTCATCACAAGATCATTGGAATTGATCTCAATTATCTCATTGTTGGAAAGAGTTACGTTCATCAGAATTGATTATTGTATAATCTTGTTTTTGTATTATGATCTCCTGGTTCTGCTCATTTCACTTAGCATCAGTTTGTGTAAGTCTCTAAAATCATCCTTCTGATCATTTCTTATAGAAAAATAATACTCCATAATATTCATATATCATAACTTATTCAGCCATTCTCCAACTGATGGACATCCACTCAGTTTCCAGTTTCTTGCCACTATAAAGAGGGCTGCCACAAACATTTTTACACATGTGGGTTCCCTTCCCTCCCCTATGATCTCTTTGGGATATAAGCCCCGTAGAAACACTGTTGGATTAAATGGTATGGACAGTTTGATAATTTTTTGAGCATAGTTCCAAATTGCTCTCCAGAATGGCCAGATCCGTTCACAATTCTACCAACAATGTATGAATGTCCCAGTTTTCCCACATCCCCTTCAACATCTGTCATTATCTTTTCCTGTCATTTTAGCCAATCTGAGAGGTGTGTAGTGGTATCTCAGAGTTGTCTTCATTTGAATTTCTTTGATCAATAGTGCCTTTGATCATTTATTAATTGTGGATAGGTATTCATGTTTTGGGGGGAAAAGGGGATTAAGACATTAGATTTGGAGTTGGAAAGGACTTTAAAAATCATCTTGCTCAACTGCTACATTTTATAGATAAAGCAACTGAGGCTCAGAAAGGTTAAGTTCCATGTTCACACAGGGAGTGAGTACCAAAACCAGGATTTGAACTCAAGTCTTTTGATTTCAAATCTAGCACTTTGAAGATTTATTTAAGTCCAGAGTATGCCCAATTCATTTGGAGAAGGGGAGGATAAGTTTAATATGGTTTTAAGATATAAAAAACCCTTTACATTCTACACTTTCAAAATCTGTCAGGAACAGTGTATACAATTTTTTTTGGAGGGAGATCCAGAGGAGGAAAGTTTATCTTTTAATTGGAGAAATTGCCCTCAGCTTGTGGTGGATGTTTGAGCCTAAGGGTATTTTGGAAAGTGTTGTGTTGGAAAGAACTGATTTGGAGGTGATCTTCATGCCTCAAAAGGAAAAAGAACTTACATATAGTATTTCTGTATTTTTATTGAGAATTCTTGCTTTGGTTAATACTTGGCTTTTTTTCTGGCTCTGTTCTGGTAACATAGCTAGCATTGTGTTGTCTGTCAGGTACAACCAAAGTCAATGTGAGGGGTGACTGATCAAGGCCACGACTATTGATCAATTCCAGTTCAAAGGCGGCAACATAGTGAATGAGCAGAGTACAAGGGAACATGTACGTGTGGAGAGTGTGTGTGTGTGTGTGTGTGTGTGTGTGTGACAGAGAGACAAAGACAGAGAAACAGAGTCAAAGAGACAGACACACAGAGATACACAGAAGAGATAAGAGATAGGCAAAAATACAGACACACACACAGAGACAGAGACAGAGACAGAGAGACAGAAAGAGACAAAGAGACAGAGACAGAGGCACAAACAGAGAATTTAATTCAATTTAAAAAGCATTTCTTAAGTACTGCTTTGTGGGAGGTTCTTGGTTCTGGGGATGCAAAAACAAAAATGAAAAGTCTTTCCTCCAGGAGCTTACATTTTAATGGGAAGAAGGAACAACATATGGAAAATAAGCAAATATAAAATCTCTATATAAAACACAGAGAAATTTTGGGCAGCTAAGTGTTGCAGTGGATAGAGTACCAGACTTGGAGTTGGGAGGACTCTCCCTGGGTTCAAATCTGACCTCAGATACTTCTAGCTATGTGACCCTGGACAAGTCATTTAACCATGTCTGCCTCAATTTTCTCTTCTGTAAAAATGAGCTGGAGTAGGAAAGGGCAAACTGCTCCAGTATCTTTCCCAAGAAAACTCCAAAAGGAGACATAGTCAGACGTGACTGAACAACAAAGTCATTTTGGTGATAGGAAAGGGAGCCTTCACAAGAGGGGCAATCAAGAAAGGCCTCTTGTAACAAGCAGCCCTGATGTTGAATTGTAAAGGGATTCCAAGAAGAGGTGAGAAGAATGAGGAAAGTTTAGCAGCAAGACTACAGATGGGAGTGTCATGAACAGTGAATGTCATATAAGGCAGTTTGGCATTAATATAGAATATGTGAGGGAGGAATAATATGAAATCAACCTTGAAAGACAAGAGGTAGCCAAAATGTCAAGGACTTTCAATATTAAACAGGATAATACATTTTATCTTATAGAAAACAGGGAGCCAAAGAGTCTTCTTGAGTAGATCAACATGGTCAGATTTATGCTATGGGATTATCAATTTGGTAATTGATCCATCAATTGTAGGGATTACCTTTGTCTTCTATGCATGCAATATTCTTCCTTCTCATTTCTGCCTCCTGGCTTCTTTTAAGTCTAAGCTAAAATCCCATCTTCTAGGAGAAGCCTTTATCTCCTTTAATGTTAAGGTCTTCCCTCTATTGATTATCTCAAATTTATTCTGTATATATTCTGTTTGTATATTGTTATTTCCATTTTGTCACTCTCATCAGACTGTTAGCTTCTTGAGGACAAGAACATATAGTAACTGGCTCATAGCAGGCACTTAAATGTTTATTACTGACTGAAGGAAACAAGTTTTCACAGCTAAGAAGAGATTGGGATTGATAGTATAAGTAGTGAAATTACATTTGTTTTGTGAAAACATAAAACAAATTCCCTAGCTTGGCAGAGGTAAAAGAGTAATTCAAGAGATAAGAAAGTCTTTGAGATCACACAATAGTACTATACCACTGAAACAAAGGAGGAAGGAATTTTAAGAAGTGGGGTCAGTGTGAAATAAAAAGTTCCAGGAGAAAGAGACTTGGGAAAAGGACAAAGGATTTGGTGAGGAGGTCATTGGTGACTCTTGTTGTTTCAGCAGAATGGTAGAAAATTTAATTCAATCCAGTCAATGGATATTTATGAACCATATCTCAAAGGGAAAGCAGGAGAGAGTGAGGAATGAAGGAATGGAGTCAGCAGGTGGAGAACACTCACTGGAAAATTTGGCCATGAAATGAAGGAAGAAAATAGCATGTCAAGCAAAGCAGAAGGGGCAAGGGATGTGTTTTTTTTTTAAGATAAAAATGTTTGAAGGTGGAAGATCAGGATGGGGGAAGGGAGAAGACAGCAGGCAATAGAAAAAAAGAATTAATGATTTAAGAGTTTGGAAGTAATGGAGCATTTATTAAGTGCTTATAATCTGTCAAGTATTGTGTCAGACACTGGAAATACAAATGTTTGCAAAGAAGACATCAGTAAAGGAAACCTATATAATATTTCCCCCCCCCCCTTCCTTAACCTCCCTGGAATTCCTTTAATCCTATTCCCTATCTCTGGGATTCCAGAACTAGAAAGGGGAAATCTGAGGTTAGAAATGATCACGAGTCAGTTATACCTGAGACTGGCAAAAAAAAAAAAATGACTAGGGAGGATGGCTGTGAAGCAATAAAATGAGGTAAGCCTGGGATTCCTGAAGGAGGCCAGATGATGTACTTACCAAACAGAAATGGAAAGAGAGTCCAAAGTGAGAAAGAAAATACAATTATCAGAGGAAATTGGGTCAAGAGCACAGGTAGAAAGGTTGGCCTTGAAAAGGAGAGAGAAAAGATAAAAGATTTTGTTGTTTATCTGCAGGAGGCACTTGAGTGGGCCATCAGAGATCACAAAGCACTAAGATAGAATTTTTAAATCTAACTAAAAATAAAGTAGTGCATAAGGTTATTAAAAGGTTTATTTAAAATATTAATCCCTTGCTTAGGGATATTGACTCTCTCTTCATAAAATTTATACTACAGTTTAGATAAGACACATTTGGATGGGGCAGTTAGAAAGCATAGTGGAGAAAGTGCCAGGCTTGGAAGTCAGGAAGACTGCGAGAAGGGAATAGTTCAAACATTCTAGTATTTTTGCCAAGAAAACCCCAAATGGGGTCATGAAGAATCAGATGTGACTGAAATAAATGAACAAAGCCAAAAACATTTGAATACTACTGAAAGACATCTGAGGACTAACAGAGTACCTATTTTCAGTTGCTCCTCTGATGTATACTTTCTGTGATAGCCCTTGGAAAAGAGAGATGAATTACATTATAATTTTTTTCCTTTGTACTGTGAACTACATCATCAACACCAAACACAATCATTTACTTTCTAATACTTGAACACAATTAATACATCCCTTCCCAGTCTTCTATAGGTGAAGTATCCCCAATTTCTTCAAATGATCTTTAGATGACACATTCTCAAATTCTTTCATCTTCTTGACTGTTCTTCAGTTATCAATGTTTTCTTTAAACTGTGAGGCCTCCAAATGAACAATCCTTTAAATAAGGCAGAATCATGTTCCTTTTCCTGAAAATAATACTTCTGTTAACATTGACTGGCATTGCATTAGTATTTGTAACTGATACATTATACTGATGACTAATGGGTACATAGCTTGTAGTTCACTAAAACCATCAGATCAAGCTTGTTTTATTTAGTTCCAATCATTAATAATAAGCAAAAATTGCAAAGGAATAAATTCAGGTAGGATGTCAGGAAAACCTCTCTAACAATTGGTGTTGTCTTGAGAGGAGATGAGTTCTCCTTCACTAAAGGTCTTCAACAGAAGCAAAACGACCAGCTCTTTGATGTGGGGTAGTTGGGGTTTCTTTGATATGGTATAGTAGGAATCCCTTTGCATATATGAATTAGACAGATGACCTCTGGGATACTTTTTGATTCTAGAATATCTGTTTCTGAGAAGGAAGTTTTGGAATAGTCATTAAGGGGCAAGAAATAGGATGTTATTAGGAGGACAAGAGAAAGATTGATGGTCAACATTGTGTTTATAAAAATGAAAGGGATCTGGGAAGGCTAACAACTTCATATGATCTAGCATTAGAAAGGAAAGAAGAAAAAAATAAGTACCAATTATGTGCTAGATACTGTGCTAAGCATTTTTCAAATATCATCTCATCTCATATCAAATATTGCATTGTCCAGTCACACAACTAATAAGTGGCTGAGGACAGATTTGAATTCTGGAAGATGAGTCTCTCCTGGCTCCAATTCTGGTGCTCTTTGCACTATGGTGCCTCCTAGCCCTCCTGCTTTTGTCTGTACAGCACAATTAAGATGCCTAATTTGATCTTCCCCAAGCACATGAGCTCCTTTCCAGAGGAAAACCTAGAGTAAACTGAATATCTTGTAAAAAGTCCTGAAGAGATGGCCAGCCACTGAATAGGCTTCTAGGCAAGGTCAGACCAAACTCAGATGAAACTCAGATGTCATCTTGTTCAACATGAATCCCAGGAACCTTCAAGTCTTCTCCTTTATATTCCACTTATATTTTGGTGTCCCATAATCATAAGCAGCATTTTCCAAGGGTCGTTCTCTAACCCAGATTTACTCTTGTGCCCATCATCAATGAGTTCATTCCAAGGATGAATCTGGGATCTACTGATCTCTTGAATAAAGTAAACCCAATGTCATTGTGTCTTTTACAATTTTTTTAATTACAGTCACAGCCACAATTAACAACTTAATTTGTAATGCTATTAAATATTCAAAGACATAACTCCAGTTTTATCTTCCCCATATTATACTTCAAGTCTAATCAAGAGACCTTATTCATTTAGTGGTTTCTTTATCTTGCAAAATTTGCCCTATTTAAAACTTTCTGATTGATATATTCATGTTAAAGACTGAAGAGACCAGAGAGATTAAGTGGTTCAATTCTCATTGGATGGTTGAGGTTCAGAAAGATTGGATAACTTAGCCAAGCTCATGTAGCTACTAAGTGGCTGAGCTGCAACTGGAACTCGGGAGCTTCTGACGCCTGGGTCAGTTGATAATGATTATTCTTTTTTAATCTGACTTTTTAAATTAAAGCTATTATTTAATAATGATTATCTATTCTATAAAATTACTATCATAAGGAAGAAAGTGTTCATAGGAATGATTCGAGTAGCTTTGTATTTTTGCTCATTAAATAGGAACATCAGATGCACCAACAAGGCATGAGTTGCCTCATCTCTACCTTCTCCCTCCAGAACTGAAGCCCTTATGTGTAGTGTGTGCTGTGGCTGTTATTATTGTTTGTCTTTTATTCTTTAGGAGGACCATGACATCAAGGAGGTGATGCCATCATATGCAAGTAAATTGGACTGACATGAGGGAGGCTGTGCAAAGTCACCTGCCTCACTTTCCCCTCCAGAGACATCTGGCTCCGGTGACAAGATATAGATCAGAAAGACTGGAGTGGCCCTGGATGCAGTGGGAGACCTTGGCCTTTTTACTCTAAGGTCTTTGACAGGTCTTAATTTGACTGAGGCAAGACCCATACAGTGATTAAAGCTAGAGAAGAAATGAGGCAGAGAATGGCCTCTTTTACCTAGTCAAAAACAAACAAACTGGGAGGAAGAAACCCTCTGTTTCTGGCCAAAATAGACACAAACTGCTATTTGTATTCATTTTGAATCAATCAGGGCCCAAACAATGACCAAGTGAGGCTGAGCATGAGATCTTTTGTTGGTCAGTCAATGAGAGCCAGAATAATTTGGGCTTAAGACATGGTCCAGCCAGTAAGCATCAAGATATCTTGCTGGGTTTTGATGATCAAAATTTACATTCCTTTGGACAGAACATCCACAGATAAGAGTGTGATACCCTATGTGAACAAAGGGAAGAGGAGGCTGAGAAGAAAAAATCAAAAAAAAAAAAAAAAAAAAAAAAGGAAAGTAAATAACATTGTGTTGCCCAACTGGCCAGCTCCCGATGGGTTCCCGAGAGGGCAGTTCCTCCTCCTCCCTGGCAGAGATTGTTTCTGTAGCAAGAAGAAAAGGAAGCACTATTGCCTTTCTGCATTAACCTCACATAATGCTGCTGGTTAAAGAGAGTGAATGGGAGCAAAAGCCATCATTTGATAGGAGTAATCTCTCCATGTAAAATGACAGAAGTGTTTACAGGACACACCCACACACCCACACCCCACATCAGAACATAGAAGTCAATGATGGATTCTTGGCCACATCTTTCAGCCACTCAATGAGGATCTGATTCACCTCTCTTGGTCTGCAAGGGAAATAACAGCTGTTAAGAATTCTGCTGGCATGAGGGGAAGATTTTGGGAAGATCATAGAGTATGTCAAAAAATTCCAAACTTTTCCGATTTCCCCCATTAAAAAAACATAATTTCACTTCAGGGCGGTATGATACAAGTGAAACATGTAATACTGGGGGCAGAATTGGAGTCTTCCTAGGACAACTTGAGAACCCAGGACCAAGATTTCACTGATGTAAAGTGTAAACACTTCCAGGCTAGTTCTTCAAAAATAGCAGGGAACCCTAGGGTTAACTGGGGTGGCGTAGCCTCAGCCTACCACAGGAACTTTCACCTCCTATACAGTGTAAGGAATGGGGGAGGGGTGTGAGTCTGGGAAAATTGAGGGAAACTCAGCTGATTAGGAATGTCAAGTGCAATGGTGCTGCTGAGACTTGACCCTGGGCGACAAAGAACCAGCACACCTATTGAAAGCAGAAATACTGAGGTAGGGACACTGTTGGCTGTGGGCACCTGCAGGAGGAGAGTTCTTGGTTTGGGGTTCTAGGCAAGAAGGGGGAATTTGAAGTGAAGTCAGAGGCACCCCTCTGACCCCCTCTAAGCTACTCTCACTCCAGAATCAGAAGTAGTTACACTAATTGTACTCATTTAAAAAAATGAATAAGTGAAAAAACCCAACCATATAAACTTACTATGGGAATAGGGATGACCTGGGTTCAAATTCAGAGAAGGACAGTGAAGTAAAAAAAATTTCTTCTACCCCAAAAGTAACATTAAATGGCTAACTGTCCAGAAAGAATTTTATAGAACTCAGAAAAGACTTTAAAATTCAAATGAGAAGGGCGGCTAGGTGGCGTAGTGGATAGAGTACCAGCTCTGAAGTCAGGACAACCTAAATTCAAATCTAGTCTCAGACACTTAACACTTCCTAGCAGTGTGACCCTGGGCAAGTCACTTAACCCCAATTGCCTCAGCAAAAAAAAAAAAAAATCAAATGAGAGAAATTTAGGGAAAAAATAAGAGTCATCCACAAAAAATAAGATTATTAAAAGAAAGTCAACCAATCAGAAAAAGAAGATTCAGAGTCTTAGAGAAGAACATTATTCTTTGAAAATTAGAATAGGTAAGGGAAAAACCAGTGAAGATATGAGTCCAAGAAATAGCAAAATAAAACATTAAGGATGAAAAAAATAGAAGAAAAGGGAAGAAAAAAGAAGAAAAGGTAGAAGAAAAACAGCAGCTCTGGAGAACAGATCAAGAAGAAAAAAACATAAAAATAATTGGATTACCTGAAAGCTGTGACCAAAAAAAGAACCTTCACACAATAATATAAGAAACAATCAAAGAAAATTGTCTTGAAGTGAAAGAACAAGAGGGGAAAGTAGAAATAGGAAGAAATCCACCAATCACCACCTCAAAGAGCTCCTACAAGGAAAAGGCATAAGAACATTATTGCTAAATTTCAAAACCTCCCAGATTAAAGAGAACTTTTTTTTTTTATAAGAAACAAACAAACAAAAAACCCAAAATACAAAAACAACTCAAATTGCTGGAACTATAATTAGAATTGTACAGGATCTATCAGCAGCTACAATAAAAAACCTCAGGTTCTGGAATATTATATATAAACAATCAAACTAAATAGACTTGCTGCCAAAAATATTATATCCAGCAAAATCAAGCATAATATTGAATTTTAAAATGGACATTCAATAAATTCATGGATTTTAAAGATTTTGTCTCCATCAAACCTGAATTCAAAAGTAAATTTAACATATAAGATCCATCATCAAAGACTAATTTCAAGGGACTCAATAATGAATGACAAACTGTTTTATATGTAGAGATGTAAACCCTATGTCTAAGATTGACATCAGTAATGGGGTAAGCCAAAAAACAGACTGGGGCAGAGTTGAATATGATTTGTCTCTAAAAACAAAACTGTCTAGGAAAAGATAAAAATAGTAATTATGCTATATGAATGAAGTACAGAGGAACAACTGACACATAGGCATTAAGTGAGCTGGTAGTTCTAAAAACTTACTCATATTGGGAATAGGTTAAATAGGTAGCAATACTTATACATATACACATATATACATATACACACATACACACAAATACACATACACACATACATATATACTTACACATATACATACATATATGCATATATATGTGTATATATATATATATGTGTGTGTGTATATATATACCATGAAAGGGATACTGCCCTCCAATATCTATAAAGAAATAAGGGGGGAAGGAACATTTAAGATGGGATATAGAAGAGTGTATAGATTTCTGGCAGTGGGACAAGTGTAAATTAGTAGGAAAGCATTAAAAAGAGGGAGAAAAAGAATGGTGTAGGATAAGGTAGGGTACAAAAAATGGTTAGATTAATGGGAGTGGGACAAGGTGTGTAGATGAATGGGAATGGGACAAAGGAGAGAAAGGGTGAGGGGGGAGGATAAGAAAGGGATCTTTGTGTGGATGTGGATGTTAAGTAATAGCAAGACAAGTTAAGGAGTAGAACTGAAGTAGAAAAGTTACCAGAGATAGGGAATACGAGATAAAGACAAACAAAATAACAAGAATCAGGAATTGAATTTATTAGGAAAAAAAAAAGTAGGGCTAGTAATCACTGATCTCACACAAAGACAAATTTAAAGATTCAATCAAGAGAGAAATTTACATCATATATCATCTTTATAGTAATATTGTTTTGGATCTATGTAAATGTGTGTGTATGTATATGTGTGTATGTATACAGATATATGCATACATGTGTGTATATAGATATATGTACATATATACATAGATGTATACATATGCACATATATACATATATAGATGTGTGTACATATACACACACATAAATATATCCATACTTAACTGTAGCCTGATTGGGAGAGATGGGGAGATGAAAGGGGAAAAACAGAATGAAGTAAAAAGTGCATAGCAGAAAACAAAAGAATAACTTATAAGGAAGCAAAGATGGATAGTCATGAAAACAATATCTTTTACTATTATATATGCTTTCTTGAAAGGGAAATTTGTCATTACATATTGTGAATTCTCCCTGATGTTCTGCTGGGCACATGACAATTTTTTTTTCTTTTTCTGTCAATTTCTTTTTCTATTTGTTTTTTTTCTTAAGTAATTTTTAAAAATTGAATTCTGCTGGTGTAATCTGTCCATGGTAAAGCCAGAATTTGGGCACAGCTAAGACCAAAGTCAAGATAATTCATGCTTGAATGAAATTAAGTGAAGAAGAGAGAATTTACAATCCCATATAGAATGATTAAGCTGCCTTTTTTTTTTATTAGAATTGAAAAGGATCTTAGAGTTTCTTAGTCTAAACACTTCCTTTACAATAGAAGAAGTTAAACCTTTGAAAAGTCAAAGTGACTTGTCCAGAGTCACATAACTAGGCAGTGTCAGATCTGGAGTCTGAACCCTGGGGATGGGGAATGGAGTTGAGAAGAGCATGTTTAACTCCAAATCCAGTACTCTTTCCACTTTACCCCAGAGAGGCCTCCCAAGAAATTCCCCCTAAAAGGCTATCCAGTTTCTCCTTACTTTTCCATCTGAATCCAGCATCCACAGTTCTCGATATTTCTCCATTTCAGGTTGGGAATCACCAAGATGAGGGGAAGCCATTTCATCTTAGAATGCAGAAACTGAGCATAAATCTTCCTTCCTGACTATGGGAATGGTAATGAAGGTAGGGGCAAGTTATTTTGGTAAAAGTCCTACTGCTTTCTAATCCCTGTAGACTAGAGGTGTAGAACTCAAATAGAAACAGCTTCTAAGGAATATTTACTTAGAAAACCACAAATAAACATTATCTATATTGTATTATATTTTTATTAGTTTTGTTAAACATTTCTCAATTAAATTTTAACTTGATTTAGGCTCCATTGTGAGAGGAGTGTTTGACATTTCTGCTTTCTTTATTTGGTCCAAATAAACATAATTTACCATTAAATAAACTGTGTATCTAAAATAAGCCTTAATTCTAATTCCAGGATCTCAGGTCCAGACAGGCCTTCTTATAGTTACCCTCCTCAAAACATCTTTCCAACTAGTCTTTAGGAAAGATGCATCTCTTTCCATGGGAGATAGCTAAGTGCTTCAATGGATAGAGCATGGGCCCTGAAGTCAGGAAAACCTGAATTTTGATCTGGTCTCAGACTACCTACTAGCTATATCATCCTGGGTAAATCACTTAACACATTTTGTCTCAGTTTCCTCATCTGTAAAATGAGCTGGAGAAGAAAATGATAAACCACTCCAATAACTTTGTCAAGAAAACCCTTAAAGGAGTCATGAACTATTCATGATAATAATCTCTACAAATGTCTATGTGCCTCTCTCTATGTGTGACTTGACTCAGTTTGGTCTCAAACTTATAGCAGCAAATATGAACACTGATCACAAAAGATAAGAATAAAGATGGACGATTTTTAGCCACATAAAACTAATCTGGGGGGAAAACCCAACTAATCACCCTTATAAGCTCCTTCTTTGCAAAGTCCTAGCACAGTGTGAACATTTTCTGGAAAAAAGGAGAAAGAAAATGTCAAAGAAAATGAGAATTTCTTGCAAATTAAGACAATTATGAGATGCTATTTCATATCTCTTAGGCTAAGATGATAGGAAAAGATAATGATAAATGTTGAAGGGCATTGTTGGTAGAGTTCTGAATTGATCATACCTTTCTGGAGAGCAATTTGGAACTATGACCAAATAACTATCAAACTGTGCATACCTATGATTCAAAACTATCTCTCCTGAGTCTATATTCCAAAGAGATCATAAAAAAGAGAAAAGGACCCACATGTGTAAAAATGTTTACAGCAGTCTTTTTTGTAGTGGCAAGGAACTGGAAACTGAGTGAATGTCCATCAGTGGGGAAATGGCTGAATAAGTTATAGCATATGAATGTAATGGAATATTATTGTTCTATAAGAAATAATGAGCAAACTGATTTCAGAAAAACCTGGAAAGATTGATTTAAATAAATTGATGCTAAGTGAACTGAGTAGAACTAAGAGAACATCGTACACAGCAAGATTATGTGATGATCAACTGTGATAAATCTGGCACTTTTCACCAATGACATGATTCAAGGCAATTCCAATAGACTTGTGATGGAAAGAGCCATCTGAATCCAGAGATAGAAGTATGGAGACTGAATATAGATCAAAGCATAGTGTTTTCACTTGTTGTTTGTGTGTGTTTTTCCACATTTTGATCTGATTTTTCTTGTGCAGCATGACAAATATGAAAAGATGTTTACAATAATTGCACATGTTTAACCTATATTAGATTGCTTGCTTTCTATAGAAGGGGTTATTGGGGAGGAAGGGAGAAAAATTTGGAACACAAGATTTTGCAAAAGTGAATGTTGAAAATTATCTTTGCACATATTTGGAAAAATAAAAAGCTATTTAAATTTTTTAAAAAATAAAATAAGCTGGAATCTGATTCCCCCTGCACTCCATCTCAGTAAAACATTTTCCCTGGTGATTCCATTACTGTCAGCATCTTTGCTCATTTTTTTGAGTTTAAGAACATCTCTTGTTCTCCATTTCTAGATTCTGTCATTCTTTCCATCATTCAGTAGTTTCTTTTCCTTTGTGGATCATGTTTTTCATATCAATTAATCACTCAGTCAGAATCTGGTAGCTGTCCCTTATAGACCTCCTCCTTAAATTAAATAAAGTTGATAATGGGCTTCCAATTTTTCTCTCCTCCCCAATTCCTGCCCTCATACTAGGATGCTACAACACATATATTGAAGAAATCCTTATCTTAACCTTTACTTTATAAAAGATAGTCAATGACTGGCATTAAGAAATCTTCCTTTTCTAATTTTTTTTAATGAGGATACACTATTTTATTTTGCAAATTAAAGTATAAAATCGTGCAGAGGGTACAGTGAATAGAGCATCTGCCTGGGAGTCAGGAAGACCTGAATTCAAATTTGGCCTCAGATACTCATTAGCTGTGTGACCCTGGGCAAGTCACTTAATCTTTGTCTGTCTTTCAGTTACAGATCATAACAGCATCTACTTCTCAGGGGTTGTTGTGAACATGACAACATTCCTCTCTTCCAACTTTCCTTCTTTTCCTCTCTCCTAGCTTCCTCCCTCTGCTTTCTCCCTTCCTCTCCTTCCCTCCTTCATTGCTCTATCTCTCCCTCTCTCCTTCTTTTCTTCCTTCCTCTCTTTATCTCCCTCTCATCTTTCTTTCTCTCTCCCTCCTTTTCTTCCCTCACTTTTTCTTTTCCTACTTCCTCCTCCTTCCCTTCTTCCCTTTTTTCTTTCCTTCTTTCCTTTTTTCCTCTATTTCCCCTACCTTCATGTTATCTTCTGTCTCTGTATTCCTTGCTTTTCTCCTTCCTCCCCTTCTTCCTTTTTCTTTTCCTCCTTCTTCCTTCTCTTCTCCCCTTTCTTCTATCTCTATCTCCCCTTTCTTCATTTCTCTGTTCTTCCCAATTTTTTTCCCTTCTTTTCTCCTATCTTCCTTCTTCCCTCCCTCCCGCCCTTCCTCTCTTTCTCTCCTCTCCTCTCCTCTTTTCTCCTCTCCTTTCCTGTCCTCTCCTCTCTTTTCCTTCTTTCCCTCCCCCCTTCCCTGTTGCATTGGTATGGGTCTGAAGAACAACTGCAGTGAAGGCTGTGCCAGCAGGGCCCTATGAAACCAGGAACATGCAATAGGGCCTCTGAAACTGCAGCAGTGGCAGTGATCTCCAGATCTCTCAGCCCACAGAGGCCAAGGACAACACAGAAGGAAAGGTTTGGCACACTAGGCTGTAAGGAAATCCCCATCTGTGGGAACCACCGAATCAACAGCTGCAACAGCAGCAATGATCATGGCAGCAACAGCTGCAGCAGCCTTCAGGGATGTCAGCACATAGGCATGGGATTGCAACAGCTGGTCAGATGGAAATTCCATGAGTCTCTTTGTTGACACTATGACAGGACGCTATTGTTTTGTCCATATTTAGATCTGGGTAACAGTGCTGGCTCACAGTACAGGTCCCTAAAAGAGTCTCTGAAAACAGCTGCACAAAATCTCTAAAGCCTGGGACATTGTACCCTACATCTTGGAAACAGTGCCCTACTTTAACAAAGAATTAAAGCGAAGAAATAGACAGAAAATGAGTAAACAACAATAAATGATTTGGACCATAGAAAGTTACTATGGTGAAAAAGCAGAACAAAATGCACCCTCAGAAAATAATAACAAAGTCAAAGCCTCCAAGAAAAATAGAATTAGTCCTGGACCATGGAAGAGCTCAAAAGGGATTTTGAAAATCAAGTAAGAGAAATAGAGGAAAAATTGGGAAGAAAAATATATGTAAAGCAAAAAGAAATGCACACAGTTAATGAGGACAAGAATGCCTTGCAAAATTGACCAAATGGAAAGCTCACTGAGGAAAATAATTTCTTGAAAATGTCATTTGAACAAATGGAAGCTAATTACTTAGTGAGAAATCAAGACACAATAAAACAAATCCAAAAGAATGAAAAAATTAGAAAAAATGTCTAATATTTCACTGGAAAAACAATTGACTTGAAAAATAAATCCAAGAGAGAGCCTTTAAAAATTATTGGTATACCTTAAAGCCATGATCAAAAAAAGCCTAGATATCATCTTTCAAGGAAAACTGTCCTGATATTCCAGAACCAGAAAATAAAATAGAAATAGAATAGAAATAGAAAGATTTCACCAATCACCTCCTGAAAGAGATCCCAAGATAAAAGGGAAATGGAGAATAAGGTATGAGGGACAGTAAGAAAGCCTGTGTCTGTAATTTCCTTGGTAATTCCCAGAGCTCCATACTTTGCAGGTGAACAAAGTCTATTGATCAATTAACTTATCCTGTCAGAACCTCAGTTTTCCCACCTTTACAGGGGCTGTCATCAGATGTTTACCTTACTAGTGTCACACTGACACTCCCCATTTTGGAGAAGGTCTGCACTGCTCCTTTTAGAAAATGGATGAAGAGGGTTGATGGATATGGGGGAGAGTGCCCAGCAACACCTCATTGGGAGACTTGACTTGAACCTGGGTGCCCAGGACTACTGCCTGATCTTCTCACCTCTTCAGAGGAATTAGTCTGGTCATGTTTGATTTGATTCAGGCTACTGGGCCTATAAAAGGGAACAAGAAGCTTCTTATTTCATGGTTTTTGTTACTATTCCAGTGTTTCAGTTATGTTTGACTCTTATGATCTCCTTTTTAGTTTTCTCAGCACACATACTGGAATAACTCGCCATGTCTATGTCCATCGCTGTAATATGTCTGTTTAATATTCTGTGTCCAGGGATTTTAACATGGCATCAATCTTAATTTTTAAAGTTATTAAAATTTTCTTTTTAATATTTCTTTTTGTGATTTTAGTTTTGTTAACTTTCAATATAATTAGTTTTCTTGCACAATCCTGTTTGATTTGTGGATTTTTACTAAAAACTATGAATTAAAAAAAATTCTGTTTCTCGTTTTCTTTCCTTCTTGATCTGATTTTTCTTGTGCAGCATGATAAATGTAGAAATATGTACAGAAGAATTGCACATGTTTAACATAAAAAAAATTCTGAGAAGAGATTCACAGACTTCACCAGAAGCTAAGGGAGTTCCTGGTAGCTAAAAAGTTAAGAATCCCTTTTCTGAATAGAAAAGCTAATATCATCAGTCTCTCTATGAACTTTGTTAATAAGGAACTCTGTGGAACAAATGAAAAGTCTAATTTTTACAAGATGACTTCAGGCATTTTTCAAGCCCTGGGTATCTTCACAGCAAAACATGTCATTTTTAGGAAAGGCAAAGAGACTGGCAGTGGTCTAACCAGAGACATTTCCATACTTTCCCTTTTAAAATATATTTTCTTGACAGTGAGAGGAGAGGTAAATCTTGAATTGAATAATTTAAAAAGATTGACAGAAGCTCCAAGCAAGGGAAGAAAAATGGGCAATACATTCATTCAGGGAGGTTTGAGAGAAAGAATGAACAGGTTTTAGAAGAACAGATCCAGTGCGGGATTGTGACATTGTTCACAAAGTCAATAGATTATCCCATGCTAAGGTAAATGACAAACTGAAGCTTACCTTATTGAGATTCAAGGATTAAAGGCAGTTAGGAGAAAACAAGTTGTAGTTCATAATTGACAGATTTAGAATTGGAAAAAAATCTCAGACATCTCATTGAGTTCAACTCTTTCCATTTTACTTTTTGGGAAACAAAGGCCTGCAGGGGTGAAATCAATTGTCACACAGATAGCAAGTAGTAGGCTAGGAGAGATAGCACAGTAGATAGAATGCCAAGCCTAGAATCAGAAAGACTTCTCTTCCTGAGTTCAAATCTGGCCTCAGACACTTAAAAGCCAAGTGAGCCTGAACAAATCACTTAACCCATTTGCCTCAGCTCTTCATCTGTAAAATGAGCTGGAGAAAGAAATGACAAACCACTCCAGTTAACTTTGCTTAGAAAGTTAGAAAATTCCAAACGGATTCACAGAGTTGAACATGAATGAAATGACTGATCAAAAACAATAATAACAAAAAATTAGGGGAGCCCAAAAGGTCACTATAGTCAAAATGTGAAGAGAGATGTGAGGGTGAAAAAAAATTTGAGGAGACATTTCTCACAGATTTTGACTCTTCCTATCATACCCTGCTAATGATGTTTCTCACCTTTTTCAAGAAGATTTTCAAGTCTGAGATACTGAAAGAAATATAAAAAACAAAAAGTAACTCCTTTAGAAAAGGTGACAGGTTGGCAGAAATTAGGGTTAGACCAATATCTTTATTCTATATGCTGAGGATGTATACTCAGTCTGAATTTTAAAGACCACATCATTAAAAGAGAAAGACAGAGATAGAAAAAGAGAGAGAGAGGGAGAAAGAAGAAAGGAGAAAGGAAAGAGGAGAGAAGAAAAAGGAAAGAGAGAAGGAAAGAGAGAATCAGATCAGGTAATTTTCACAGCTCAAATAAAGGACAAAGGTGATCACAAACAATAAAAAAGGTAATTTCAATTATATGAAACTAAAAATTTTTTTGCACTTACAAAATCAATATAATTAGGATAAGCATGTGGCCAATTGGGGGGAAAATCTTTGAATCAAAAATCTTTGATAAGGACCTAAAATATCAAAGGTACTATGAACACCTAATAACTATATAGAATTATTCCAGAATGGATGTCATTAGAGGATGTGAACAAAGGCTTCTCAAAAGAATTACAAATGATTAGCAACTGTAAAAGACTGTCCTAAATCAATAATGATAAGAGGAAGGAAAGTCAAAGTAAATTTGAAGTTTCATCTTACACCCAGAAAACTGGCAAAGATGACAAAAGATGAGAATAATCAATGTTAGAAAGGTTATGGAAAGACAGGTACATTAATACTTTGTTGGTGGAGCTATGAAGTGGTCTACTAATTCTGGAAGACAATTTAGAATTCTGATAAGAAAGTAACTAAAACCCTATGCCCTTTTAACCAGAGATCTCACCTCTAGCCCAAATAATACAGTCTGCAGATCTGAATTGCTTCACTTGGAGAATGAGAATCTGACTAGATTCTTGGGATATGGACTCAAGTTTCCTTTTAATTTTAAGATCATTTATTTCTAAAGCAAATACAATTTAGTAACTGAAGGGACTCTTAGAAAAAAGAGAATAAGTATAAAGTAGTAAAAACAATTAGAGAAAATAAGATTAGAAGAAGGGTTTCAAAGATATGGATAAATTACTTTGAATGCGAATTAAAGAACAATTTTTTAGCCTTGGAGCTAGAAGCAATCTAAGAAGTCATATAATTTTATTGGAGAGAAAACAAGAAGTTAAGTGGCTTGCCTAAGTTAATGCAACTAGGGAGTGGCAAAGCCAATATTTCAAACCCAAAATGGATGATTGTAAATCTGTATTCTTTCCATCACACCATTCTGTAGTCTCCTGGTTGACATTAGGGTAGGTGGGGCAGCTAAATGTCATATCATCCCTGGAGACAGATAGATCTGAGTTCAAATGTTTCCTAAGACATTTATTGGCTGTCTGTCAAAAAAAAAAAAAAAAAAGAATCTTAGGGTAGATAATAGCAAAACCCTCACTGTTATCATCTCACTCCACTCCACAGTGATCAGAAATGGCAGGATTTCCCTCTTATCCAGGGATGGTTCAGGCAAGAACAAAATAGAGGATTAGATGATTTGTTTAATAACAGAGCTAATAAAAGTACAGGGTTTTTTTGTTTTGTTTTGTTTTGGTAAAAGACTACAGAAGGGCAGATCAGATCCTCCATATTCTGCTTCCTGTTTCCTCCTGCAGAGACAAGTCAGCCACCAGTTTCCATCCCACAGTCTCCTGCTCCCTTCAATAGTCCCTGAATGCAGAATATAAAAACATACATACATTTTTCTCATCACTTGCTCGGAAAATTAATTTGAATGTACGGTTGAGATCCTTCTCCAGTTCAACCTCTGCCACTCCCTGAAAAGATAATGGAGACAAAGTGAAGAATACTCCAATAGAAAGAAGCTCCATTGAGCTCATCTCTTCTGATGGAGTCCTAGATCAGCCAAAAGACTTGCTATAGTTTGCCTTGCCAAGTCATTTTTCCTTGCAGATCTTCATTTTCTAGTCTGGAAAACAAGAACCAGAGAAGTCAGTGAAGCCACTTTAAGATTTTACAAAAGGAGGTATCATAGTGCCGGAGAAAGAATACTGGTTCTGTCCCATTTCTATTGTGTTATTTGTGTGATCTCAACCAAATCACTCTACCTGTCCAGCTTCTTTTTCCTCAACAATAAAATGAGGGGATTAGACCAGAGGGCTTCTAAGGTACCTTCCAAGGCTAGATCTGTACCCTTATGTCCCCATTTGAATCTTCCAATAAGCATGGAAGATGGATCATATATTGAAAAACAGCAGTATACTCGGAAGTCATTGAATCATACTGAAAGGGGAGGGGAACTGTTCCCCTTAAGATTATCACTCTTAGCGATTGTGTCCCCTTTTCTGATCTCAAAGATCAGGATCTCCCAGGCACCAAGGAGTCCAGACAGAGCCCATCCTCCCAGGATAAGAAAAGCAATACTATTCAGGAGCAAATCAACTCCCATAGAAATTCTAAATTCTCATTCAATTGAGGAATCCTGGTCTGATCAGATCCAGCTGTCCCAGACCCTACCCCCAAGATACCCAAAATAACAACTTCCTAGAGCTAAGCTCTTTGCAGATGGCTAGGACCCTGCCTGCTGATTATCTCAGTGTAAAATTCCATTTCCTACTAGATCTTTGCCACTATGGAAGTCAGTCCCTTAGCAAACTGGTTTCTGTCCAACAATAAAGTTTCATTTTGCAACTAATAATTTGGGAATAAGTGAATTCTTTCACTTTTATTTCTGTGACCAATTAAGGGGATTGTAACAACTCTCTTATTGCCACTAACCCCTTGACCACCAGGAATTGAGAGCATTCAAACCACGTCTTTTTTGGTTCCCTGATCGGGAATCAAGGGGATTCAAACCGCATCAATACCACTGCATTTTACAAATAAGGAAATTGAAGTCATCAGGGATGTAGCAACTTACTCAAGGTCACAATTGCAAAAATGAAATTTTACTATGATTCCAGATTCAACACAATATTATTTTGATCCATAGAGATAATATTGTAGACACAAGAATATTCAATTCTTACATTAGAAAAACAATACTATTTGTTACATGGGATGACTGTCTGGGTGAGAGAAGAGAAGGAATACTGGGAGAAATTTCAGTGATGTAAAAAACAGCAAAAGACATCAATAAACATTTATAGCAAAAGAAGACAATATAATTCTGTAGTAACAAAGAGATAAATAGGTACGTAGTCCCATTTTAGTAGTTAATTTGATGAGTTAAAAGCCTAGAAGAGTTCCTATTGTTTTTTTTTTTTTTTGAATAAGGACCTGGCCTTGAAAATTGGCTTTATAACAATTGGAGAATCACAAGGAAAGAAAAGGAAGGAAAAGAGGAGGCATTCACTTTTGTCTTCAAATAATATCCTCTTTCCTACAATCTGTGTCCACTCTGTGCTCTTTTACTCAATTGCCCTTCTAGTTTCACTCTTCAACAAAAATTCTGACTAAGGTCATATAGAACCTGAGCAGAAAGGGTAAGACAACAGAGGCCATCTAGTGGGATTCCTTTGTTTTAAAGATGAGAAAACTGAGAACCAGAGTTGGGGAGTGCACTGCCTAAGAGCAAAGTTCAATACTTCCAGACTTGGCATAAGAATTTTAAAATTCTGGTCCAATGTTACTTAAGTTCCTTCAGAGCTCAGCTTGAGAATCATGTCCTGTAAAAAATTTCTACTGATCCCTCTGGTCCCTAGTGTTCTGTTCTTTTATTCATTCACACAAATCACATATACATTATACATAAATACATATTATACATCTATTTGCATGTGTACAGATGTGTATATATCTATATGTGTAGACATATATATGTCTACACACATATCCTACACATGTATATGTACATACACATATATGTAGGTATATGTACATTAGAAAATGTCTATGTGTGTGCATGTGTGTGTGTGTGTGTGTGTGTGTGTCTTTGTCTCTGTTTCTCTGTCTCTGTCTTTCTTTCTCTCTTTGTAATAGGGGATTGGTATATGTGCAGTATTTTTTAGTATGAGTGGCTGATTTAATTTCCTGCCATGGCAGAGACAAGGAAGTTGCTGGGAGAGTCTTGATGTTGTGGACTCAAAATGCCTTGGAGAGACTGTGAGCATACACCATCATATAACCACATGTTTAAGAAGGCTTTTTCAGATCAGGTTTTTTTAGGAAAAAAAAAAAGCATCTTCAAAGGCCTCTCTTGATCTTGGGCCAAATCTCTTCCTTTGTTCTCTTCTGCTAGTCTCTGGGGACTTAAGTCCTTTAATGATGGCATTCAGTGAGAGACAGTGCTGGAAGGAGCAGAGTTACTGAGACCTTTTCCCAGTAGAGGCTTTGACCTATACACTGGCTCCTTTCCTTTCTATGTGTAGAAATTGGAGTCTCCCAAGTCTGTGACTTTTGAAAGGCCAGGAGAGTAAGTCCAGGCTTCCCAACAACAAGGTCTTGTAGTCAGCTCAGTATTCTTCTTAGAGGAACAAAGTATGACCTTGAAGACTCAGCCCACTGGTAAGAGAAATAGCTCATCCTGAGGTCATGCTGCATTTGGATATGAATTAGGTGGGACCAAGGTTATGCCCAAATTGAGTCCAATGTCCCCAGAGACATAGTGGGATAGAAGAAAGTATGCTCTGAGATATTCAGAAGAATTGTTTGTATCTTTATTATTACTATAGCTTCAAAATATAACTAAATAGTTAAATGAATCCTGGACTCTAGTAACTGGCTCCTAATAGAGGAGAAGGGAAGAGCAAATTAGAAAAGAGGGAGGAAGAGAAAAAAGAGAATCTCCAATCCTAGAACACAGAACAGAAGAGGTAATCTGTGTGTCTCCAGGAAAGTGAGTGATCCAGGGAGTAAATCCTACTTGTACTTACATTTCTATCAATCAATCCACAAACTTTTCTTAAGGGCTTATTTTGTGCCAAGTGAAAAAATATAATCTCCTAGAAGGTAAGGACTATTTCAGGGTTTCTTTCCCTAAAATAAAATGACAACTGGCACAAAGTAACACCTGTACAGCTTGATGGATACATGGATGGCACAGTGGATAAAGTTGAGTTCAAATCTGACATCAGACACTTACTGGCTAAATGGTTCTAGGCAAGTCACTTAACTATGTTTGCCTCATTTCCCTCATCTGTTAAATGAACTGGAGAAAGAAATGGCAAACCACTCCAGAATCTCTTCCAAGAAAATCCCTAATGGTATTACAGAGAGCTGGATACTATTGAATAGGAAGAAATATAAGGTTCCCAAATGGCCATTATTAATCAGCTTGGTAGGTATTTGAGTACAGAATCACAGAAACTAGGCCAATATTTATAGATATTATAGATATTTATAGATATAGATATAGATATTGAAGAAATTTTTAAAAATACATGCAAAAACAAATCTTCATGGTGCTATTGTGTGGAACTGAGAGTCTAATGACTCTACCAGGATATGCGCAGCTACCAGAAGGTAAAGGTCCAGGAGTTATGGAGCAGGCCAGAGTCCTAACAATTATACCCACAGGCCCATCCCATAGAATTCCTTAGATCTAGGGGCCCAAATTCCAATAGACTTGTAATGGAGAGAGCCATCTGCAATCAGAAAAAGGACCATGGGGACTGACTCTGGATCACAACATAGTGATTTCACTTTTTTTGTTATTTGTTTTTTTTCTTTCTTTTTCATTTTCCCCTTTTTGATCTGATATGATTTTTCTTGAGCATTATGATAAATATAGAAAGAAATATATTTAGAAATATATTGTTTAACCTATACTAGATTACTTGCCGTCTAGGGGAGGGGATAGGTAAGGAGGGAGGGAGAAAAATTTGGAACACAAGATTTTGCAAGGGCAAATGTTGAAAACTATCTTTGCATGTATTTTGAAAATGAAACGCTATTATTATTATTATTTTTAAAAAAGATATAGGGACCTAGAGTTTTCCAATTCATGGAAAAGATTGCTCTGCTGACAGGAGAGCATAACCTGGGAGGAGGCAAGCTAATCTCCCTGTGAGTCTTCTTTCAAATACCTCTCTGAGTCTTAGTGTGAGATTATTTCTTAGTTTTGCAAGACTTTCTCCCTGGGGCTTCTTTTTCTGTCAACTCCTCCTAATACTTTTTGATGGGTACACTATATAGATTATAGATCTTTTTTCTTAAGAACAAAATTATTCCAAAGTTCATTTAAAAAAATGACATTTCAGAGTGAGCTGCCTCAATTAATACTAAGTGTGTTTGGACTAAAATCACACATTCATGCCCCTCCCCTCCCACAGTCTAGGTTTCTTCAATTAAAGAAAATCTCTTTGATAATAGGGAACATTTGTTGTTCAGTTGTGTCTGAACATTTTGGTTTTCTTGGCAAAGATACTGGAATGGTTTGTTATTTCCTTCTCCAGTTTATTTTACAGATGAGGAAACTGAGCAAACAGGACTAAATGATTTGCCAAGAATTATATAGCTAGTAAATGTCAAATGCTGGATTTGAACTCTAGAATCTTTAACACCAGGCTCAGCACTCTGTGCATTATAGCAACACCTAACAACCCCCAAGAGCTATTCTATGTATATGTCAAATGCAACCATAGAAAATGGCTAAGGAACAGAAATCAATGAATGGAAACAAAATAGGAACAAAAAAATAACTAGGTCCTGGTGTTGCCTAAAGGTCAGAGGGGAGTAAGAAAGAAGAGATGGTTATGTAAACAATCCAAGAAATACTTCAAGCAAAATAATGAGAAGGTCTGGGAAAAATTCCTTTCCCCAGGGTGTGTGTGTGTGTGTGTATGTGTGTGTGTGTGTGTGTGTGTATTTTCCTTTTTAGGATTCATTATAATTTTTAAAACAATAAGATATTTATCACTCTACTTAGCTTACTCATCCTTACATGGCTTCTGGGGTCCTTTCAACTCCATATTTATGTTCATAGGACCATATACAAGGTTTGTCCCAAGGAAAGATGAAGGGAGAAAAGTGTTTTTGGCTCTGCTGTTCAGGATACCCAGACTTTAGGTGGTCCCTGCTAGAAAAGTGGGAGAATCAGGGTCCAGGAGGCATAAGAATGGGTTTCTGCATTTTTAGTCCCTTTTTTCCTTTTTTTTTACTAACTTTAAAATATTTAGTTTTTGCCCATCAACTGGGGGATGGCTAAATAAGCTGAAGTATATAATCGTGATGGAATATTACTGTGTTATATGAAATGGCAAGCAGGATTATTTCTGACAAACTTGCAAAGGTTTATATGAATTGATACAAGCAAAGTGAGCAGAACCAGGAAGAAGTGGTACATAGTAACAGCAATGTTATACAGTGAAGAACAGTGAATGACTTAGTCATCTCAACAATATAATGAATCAAGACAATCCCAAAGAACTAATGATGTGATGAAGCATATTATCAGCCTCCAGATAAATAAATGGCTTTGTTTACATATAGACTGAAGCATACTATTTTCCACTTTTTTCATTATTTTTCTTTTATATGATTCTTCTTGTACAAAATAACTAATATGGAAATGATTGCACATGTATAATCTATATCTGATTGCTTACCTTCTCAGAGAGGGGGAAGAGAGGGAAAGGGAACGGTAGAATTTGAAATTCAAAAGCATAAAAAACAAATAATTAAAATTGTTTTAATATGTTACTGTAGAAAAATAAAATAAAAATATTTAGTTTAGTATCATAAAAATAATAGTAATTAGGTTCATTTGTATCAATATACCATTACCACACAAAGTCAGAATCAGACCACTCCTCAACTTCACCTCTATGCCATAAAATTAGCATATCTATATGTGGTCTCTCTAACATTTCCCTGTAAATATCTTCCTGCTCCTAATTCTTTGCTAACTTCTTTTGGAATTTAATCTGCTTTAATTGGCATTACAATTATAATAAACTCTGGTCCTTGATTTGCAGATGGGTCTGAGCCTGCAAATTCTTTTGAGACACTTTGTGACATTGGTCTGGAACCCCAACATTTTTAGGCTCTCCCTTGAACCCCACCATTGGGATACCACTTTCCTGATATAAATTCTCTACCTGATAAATTCCCATTTAAAGCAATTCCTAGCTCCCTTCAAGAATCACCTGGATTGTCACTTCTTACACAAAGCCTTTTCTGATCTCCTAATTGTCAATTATCCTACCTTCTCAAATTTCTTTGTATTTATTTTTGTGTATTGGCATTACATCACCACAAAATAAGGTAAGCTCTTTGAAGTTAGGACTACTTAATTTCTAGAATCCAGCAAAAACTTTAAGGGACCACCTAAACTCTACATCTCAATGTAACTAGGAAGAATAGAAAACTTTCTTTCATCATGAAGCCAAAAAATAGTAGCAAATTAATACTTTGTCATGGATTTGGCTAGAGGAGGAAGGGAAGAACAAGGTGGAGAAACAAGTCAGCATTATTACTCCCATGTTCTTCAACTTACTGGTTCTTGGAAGTAGAGCTGGTAATGAAATATTGGGTTGGATTTGATCTTTTCTATAAAAGGCACAGCTGGATCTGCGGGTCTGAAGGGTATATTCAAACTAGCCACTGCCCTAGGGAAAAAAAAAAGTATCCTGATGAACTCTAAGGAGACAATAATAATGCTAATCTTATTAATGCTAATGATTAATGTCATTTGGATTTAGTAGGGCTAAAATGAAAACAACATTTTCAACAATGATGCAATTCAAGGCAATTACAATAGACATGGGGTGGAAAGTGCCATCTGTATCCACAGAAATAGTAAAAAACTGGTAATAGATACATTTCATGAACTTGTTTAATTACAACCAAAAATAGTTCATCTCTAGTTGGAGCCCAGTAAAGAACTAAGATCCAATTGTGGAATCAAAGGGCTCTCCACAGATGATCTTCACATGAACTTAGCCAACAATATGGTGACAATGAAACAGCAAATATATGAATGACAATTTGAAATTTGTTTTGGGAAAGGGTGAAGCTTATGATGGCAATTCAGGTCCAGGTTGTTACCATTAGAAATTACAGAAGGATTGTCAGTAAGAATTCATAATTACTCAATGAAGATATGCCAAGAAACAGCAGTGATAGGCTCACAATGCTGTAAAATTTTAAGACTGTCTAAGATTTTTAGGGTAGTTACAGTAGTTACCTACAGTTAGGTAGGTACAGTGGATAGGGCACTAGGCCTGGAAGCAGGAAGATCTAAGAGCTCTGAATTCAAACCTGGGCTCAGACACTTACTAGCTGCTTGATCCTGGGTAAGTCACTTAATCTTTCTCTGCCTTCAATTCCTTATCTATAAAATAGGGACACACTGGAGAAGGAACTGGCAAGTATCTTTGCCAAGAAAACCCATATAGACATAGTCCATGAATCATGAAGAGTAGGGCACAACTGAACAATTGAATAACAATGAAAAAGTGTCTATAATGTTACCTGGTACCTGGAATTATACATTAGAGGAACCCTTTTTTTTCATGGACTGGTGATTATACTACAAACATAAACCTCAAAATACACTGGAGAACTGAGTCAATAAACAGTGCTAGAACCATAGGATCATCACAGACCAATTTGTTGCAATCATGGTCTGGACAAAAAAAATCAAGAACAATGTTTTTAATAGAATAGAATTTGGTAATTTACCAAATACACATCATTTTCAAGCTACATGGAAAAAAAAGATTTCAAAATCTTAGAGACCCAGAAGTGGAGACGAAAATCATGTGCAAATAGTGTGAAGTACATATTGTTCTTTATTACAGAAGTTATAATGAGGATACTTTCATTGTCCATGCAGAAGATGAGCTTGCATGCTAATGTTTTTATTTAACTACCCAAAAAAGAAGTTATTTTATTCATTTGTGCAAGATTTTATAAAACAACAAATATAAAGAAACAGTAGTAAGCTATAATTCCAGCACTGTTTCTGTCAGAATCTGTAAAGGACAATAAGACAAAAGATAATAGTAAGACAATAATAATGAGCAAAGTCTGCCTAAAGTTATCTAAGTATTGATCAATAAAGGAGAATCAAACAAATTATGGAGTCAGGTGAATTTTGTTATTATTATTGTTTTGGAAATAGAAGGGCTTTTGATGGCAGTTTAAGGCTAGTTCTTTATTATAAATTTTATTATTCCAACATTTTTCAGTTAGGTCTAACTCTTCATGACCTCATTTAAAAATTATAATTATATAAATTTTGATATACTTGACTCATTCCATGATGTGTAGGTAGATGCCTTCTAGCTGCCCTAATAATGAAAGTTCTTTGGAGTTACATGTATCATCTTTCCATATAGGTATATAACATTTCAACTTTGTCAAATCTCTTATGATTACTCTTTCATATTTACCTTTTTATGCTTCTCTTAGGTTTTATGCTTGAATGTCACAATTTCTATTCAGCTCTGGTCATCAGGAATGCTTCAGTCCTCTATTTCATTAAATATGTATTTTTTCCTTTAAGGATTATACTCAGGTTTTTTGAATAAGTTATTTTTCATTATAACTCCTTTACTTTCTAGAACACTATATCACAAGTTCTCCACTCCTTTAAGATGGAAGTTACTAAATCTTGATCTGGATTGTGGTTTCAGAATATTTAAATTGTTTCTTTTAGGTGCTTGCAGTATTTTCTCCTTGAACTAAGAACTGTGGAATTTGACTATATTATTCCTGAAAGTTTTCATTTTGGCATCTTTGTGAAAAGGTTATCAGTGAATTATTTCCATTTCCATTTTACCCTCTGAATCTAAGATATTGAGGCAGTTTTCCTTGATAATTTCTTGAAATATGATACCTAATTTTTTTATCATGATTTTAGATAATCTAATAATTCTTAAATTATCTGTCCTTGATCTATTTTTCAGGCCAGTTGTTTTTCTGAATAGATATTTTATATGTTTTGTTTTTTCTTTTTTCTTTTTTTTACTTTTTTATTGTTTCCTGATCTTTCATGGAGTTATTTCTTATTTTTAAAGAATTATTTTCTTCAATGAGCTTTTGTAGCTTTGTTCCCATCTGGCCAATTTTGCTTTTTTGTTTTTAATTTTTTTTTGGTGAATTTTATATCTCCTTTCCTATTTGGCTTATTCACTTTTTAAGGAATTCTTTTCTTCAGTAAATTTTTGTACCTCTTTCACATTAGGCCAATTTTATTCTTTAAAGTTTTGGTTGTTTCCCTACTTTTCTGTGGCTCATTTGTTGTTGTTGTTCAATCATTTTTCAGTTGTGGGTTTTCTTGACAAAGATACTGGTGTGATTTGCCATTTCCTTTTTTAGTTTAGTTTATCTATTTACCCTTTTATTTATTTACTTTCCCCAGGCAAACAGGGTTAAGTCACTTACCTAGGGTCACACATCTATTAAGTGTTGGAGGCCAAATTTGAACTCAGGAAGATGAATCTTTGTGACTGTATTCTTTTCATGGCAACAACCTGCCCCTTTTCTGCTTATTTTACCAAGTTATTAATTCTCTTTTCATAATTTTATTGCCTCATTCTAATTTCTTCCCTTGACTTTTCCTTTGTCACTCTTATCTCTTTCTTTAACTCTTTCAGGAACTCTTTTTATGCTTGGCTTCAATTAGCATTTTTTAAAGCTTTGCTTGTAGATCTTTTCCCATTGTTTTCTTCTGAGTTTTTGTCTTTGTCTTCCCTGCCATTGTAGTAGCTTTTTTTGTGATTAAATTATTTTTCTGTTGTTTGTTAATTTTTCCACTTGACTTCTTGACTTTAAACTTTATATTGAGGTTGGATTCTGTTTCTCTCTAGGTGGAAAAGCGTTGTGCTGTTGTTTTCAGAGCTAATTTTAGAGGTCTACAAGTTTTTAATGCTTCCAAGGTGGTTTAGAAACAAGTCTGATTATAGTTCTTCTAGTCTGTCCTCTGATCTAACCCAGGAAGAATCCCAGCTCCCCTGCTAGTGATCCTCTCCCCACAGAACTGTGACCAGGATTGCTGCCTTGTGACTAACCAAAAGCAATCATTTTCATTTTGAAACTTTGACCCAGAATTAGGTATGAGCAATAGAGTTGCCAATTGTGCCAGGTTCTCTGTAATCTCTTTCTGACTACTTGTGCAGTCTCTTACTGTCTCTGGGATGAGAGCTTTGGAAGCTGCTGGTATTGCTTTCATGGCCATCTCCAAAGCTTGCTGTTTGTGCAGGCCCCCACTCCTGTGTCACAGACCTGTCCTACTGACCTCCTGAGTCATCTAGGCTAGAAAAATTTCTCACCTTAATGTGATTTTGGCTCTGCCACTCCAGAATTCTATTTCAGGAATTATTTTAAAGATATTTGCAGGGGAATGTGGGGAGAATTCTGCTGAGTTGCTACCTGTACTCTGCCATCTTGGCTCTGCCTTTTTAAGATATGTTCCAGATTTAAATATCAAGGTTTGACATTTCCCAACAGAGAGGTTCCAACATTTATTATATGCTGCCCCTGATTTCTATGACCAAAAACTCCCAAATAAATTGGCATCCCAGAATTTTAAAGACATTCTAAGATACTGGCTTCCAAAACTACTATAGAAAATACCAAATAATGAATACCTTGAACATAGTTTTTGAAGGATGGAGCAGAGAGAGGTTAGAGGTTAGAAAGTAGGGTAAAGGAAGGCTACTGAGTCATATGATTTCAATGTATATTTCTTTTTTTTCTCTGAGGCAATTGGGGTTAAGTGACTTGCCCATGGTCACACAGTTTGTCTGAGGGAGGATTTGAACTTGGTCCTCCTGATTTCAGGGCAAGCAGTGGCACTCTATCCACTGCACCATCTAACTGCCCCTCAATGTATATATATTTCAGAGGAGAAAATTCCTTCTCACCATACCATACAGATTGGAGGCATTAAACATGTGTCCAATGACACAACACTCCAGAATGGGGCCCAAATTCAGATTAATAAGTAATTGGAAAATATTTAAAAGAAATGAAAACATAATTGAATAGATAATGCTAATAAATAATGTTCTACATCAATATACAAGAATCTTTAGGTATGGTTTGTGGTCTCTGTTTCTATTAGAGTTTGCCCCCATTGATAGCAGGCTTAGAGAGTTTCTCAAATAACCCTGAGGTGTTTGTTGAGTTCCCTGGATCACACTAACCCTTAAATACAACTTACACACTGATAGTGGGATCTATTTCTATATAGATTTCTCTATGTACACATCTTTTCTGTTCTGTAAAATTTAAGTTTCTCAAAAGCAAGGATAGTTTTGGTCTTTAAATTCCCAGAACTAATCAAAGTGCCTGGCACATAGTAGGTGTTCAATAAATAGTAGGTATAATGAAAAGAAATGTGCATATATATGTATGTGCATTGTGATATTTGCACTCATACATACATACATGTAACATTCTATCCCCTATTCATTTTATATAACCAATCTCCATTATAGCTTCTTCTTCTCTCTCTGTCCCTTAAAATCTTGGAAACCCTTCAAGGCCCAGCTCAAACCAAATCCCTACCATGAGTGCATCAATGATTAAATCTGCCCTGTCATTTATGTATGTAGGTAGATGTGTATGTGTGTGCATTTGTGTGTGTGTATCAAGAATATTAATTACATGTTATTTTCAGATTTTAGGTCTTACATAATCCAGAATTGGGAATGAGAGGAAAAGAGTGATGTTGCCCATATTCAGAGCAATTAGTTAATCTTTGCTAATGTGTTAATAAGTTTATATCCTTCTCTACCTATCAGTCTTAACATTAAGAATTTCAGGAATTTGATCATAACTAAAACTATATCACAAATAAAAACTTAGAGTTATGAGTCCTTAGACGTCAAGTAGTTTTATCTTATAGTTTAGAATACTGAGGCCCAGAAACAGGTGCTTTTTTCACCCTCTGCTGGCTCCATTCCACCACATTATCTGTGTTCTGTAGTTACCTTACTCTTTCTGGATACCAGAGGGCCAGGTTCCACACCACAACACCACCCCAGTCATGGCCAATAAACACTGCTTGGAAAATACCCTGAAGAATAGAAACATATATAAGATGGGATCTAAAATAGAGTATGGGTCAGCAAATGCACAGTTCCAAGGACATGAAGAATTAGAATTCTTGCTAAAAGAGATTCCAAAAGTTTCATTTAATTCTGCTGCTCAGTGGTCTTTTAAAAAAATCTGTCAGAGATTTCCTAAAATAATCCTCATAACAACTACCCCATGCTTCCTTTCTTCTCTACCCCCAACTAGCCCCATCATTCATCTTCTTTTCTCTCTACTTCAAAATCTATCTGATGTTAAATCCACCTATTCTCTCACCTATCCTGATTCAAAGAAAGTTATCCCAATTCTTTTCTAAAATAAACTCCTTAAAAAAAATAAAATAAAATAAACTCCCTTCTTGTCTTTTGTTCTTGTTTGTTGGCATTTCTTCAAGAACTCTATTCTCTGATTTATCCAACCCCAGGTATCTATCACCTCTCTCCACAAACTTCTTCTTTATTTCAAATCTGAAAATTCTCCAAATCCTCAGAATTGTCTACTTGATAACTCTAAACCACTGAAGAAGCTCTCATCCCATTTCCTACCTTCTAAACTTTTTGAACAAGTGGCCAATACTCACTGTCTTGTCTATAACACTTTAACATTCTTGACTTAACTTAGCAGAATATTAGCTCCTAAAGATCAGGGATTACTTTTCTTTTGAAATGCCCAGCCTAGTGCCTGGCACTTAGCAGATACTTAATAAATGCCTACAGATTGACTAACAGTTCGGTCTCATCCTCACCATACTTATGGAAACTTTACAAAGTTATCAGTTATCATCTAATAATCACCAAATTCAGTGGCTTCCCTCTCTCCCCTTCCCCTCCTCAGTGTTCACTTTTTTTTTAATCTCTGATATCACTGAATACTCCCCATACCCTATTGTGCCATTTGTGAACTCCTACTGGTTTCAGGGAAACTTGGGAAGGCTTATATTAATCAAGATAGTGCAAAGTGAGAATCAAGAAAACAGTTTTGAAAGTAACAATATTGTAAAGACAAACAACTTTGAAAGACTTAAGAATTCTGATCAATGCAATTACCAACAATGATTCCAAAGAACCAATCAATGATGCAGAGGTGTTAGTCATCTCCAGATGAAATGGCAACGAGCTCAAGACACAGAAGAATAAGCACATTTTAGGAATGCCCAATGTGGGGATTTGTTTTCCCAGATTTTGCATATAGGTTACAAGAGTTTTTTCTTCCCCTTCCCCTGGGGATAATAAGTGCTTGTTAATGAAAAAAAAATTTTTTTTAAAAAAAGCTTTTCCTATCACTAGAAGCACTGCTCTTTCTTCAATCTAATTTTGTACTTCACATCCTCAAAATGTATCCTAAAAGGCTCTTCGTATTTCTACTTTTTTCTTCTTTTTTTTTTAACCTGTCTTTTCTATTGATCTTTTCTTTGGAGATTCCATCTGCTCTGATTACTTCAACTATAACCAATATGTAGTTAGCTCTATATTTCCCAGACGTGAGCTAGAAATGGCATGGAAATTAGAATCAATGGACTCTGGCTGCAGTATCCATTCTGCTAGTTACTGTCTGTGTGATCTTGGGTAAGTTATTCAACCTTATATCACAGTTTCCTTATCTATAAAGAAAGATACTTGGACTCATTGATTTCAAAATACCTTCCAACTTTAAATTTGTCATTCCATCACAGATTTCGTTTTCCATCATCTATTTCTACTGTCTCCCTAGAATATACTTTTCTCCCTCCTTTCTATGCCTCTTAGAATCCTGGCTTCCTTTCAAGGTCCACCTCAAATCACACACTCCTTCCAAGAATGCTTCACTGATGATTTCCACTCTATAGTGAAATAGCCCAATTTCTTACCAGCTTATCCAGGAAAACAATCAACTCCTAAAGAAGAAAAAAAAATTAAGAAGAGTTAGAAATATCTGCTCAATACCTCAACACCTTCAGATATCACTCCGATAGTGTGTTAGAATCACTCTAAACTATATTTTGCTGGGTAGATCATTATTGTTGGTAATCCTAGCTCCATTGCTCTTTAGAGTATTATATCCCATGTCTTCGGATCCTTTAATATAGAAGTTGCTAATCTTGAATTCTCCTGACTGTGGCTCCACTGTATTTTAATTGTTTCTTTCTAGATGCTTTCAGTATTTTCTCTTTGACCTAGGAGTTCTGAAAATTGGCTACAATATTCCTGGGAGTTTTCATCTTAGGATCTTTTAAGAAGTGATCAGTGGATTGTAATGGGCTGAGGTTTGAGTTGATGCACTGAGGTCCCAAGTACGTGAGGCTAAATAGTAATTGGGCTATACTCTATTAATATACATGATTGGATAAAGAATGGTCCCTGCCCACTCTCCGTGCAAGTCCTGATGTGTTGTATAGGTAATGATGATCTTGGTGGGTGGAGGCAGAGAGAGGAACAGGAAGAGAAGCTGGGAGAGATTGGGCCTGGGTTCCATTCTCCTAGCTGCTGGTCGTGTGGCTGCTGATTTAGCTAGCTTCTTGACTCAGCTGCACACATTGCTATCGCCGATTCTCTTCCACCTCCGATCCTTCTTCACTGAGAATAAAGACTGATGATTTTCCCCTAACCTGAATTCCTGACTCCTGCTGATTTAAAAAAACATGGTCTTCACAGTGGATTCTTTCCATTTCTATTTTACTCTCTAGTCCTAGAATATCAGGACAGTTTTCCTTGATAATTTCTCAAAAGATGATAGCCAGGCTCTTAAAAAAACACATGGTTTTCAGGTAATTTTAAAATGATCTTTCCTGCATCTATTTTCCAGGTCAGTTGTTTTTCCAATGAAATATTTCACATATCTTGCAGAACTCCCCAAGTTCTGCACTTCTTTACTTAAATTTCATTACTTAAGACAAAAAAGGAAGTAAGGTTAGATTGGTATCACTCATTCCTGCAAGAGTCTTATTGCTCTTCCTTTCAAGATGCCCACTAACCATCTCATTCATAATAAATTTTAGAATTTTTCAGAAGTCAAAATTAAGATCATAGTACACTGTGAGTACTTCCTCCTCCTTTTAGGAAAGTAGGATATCTGCCCTTCTCCAGGCCTTTTGTTTTTCTTCCACTCTCCATTCTCTTTCTTATGTCACTAACAGTGGCTTAATAGCCACATGTACCAATTCTTTCCTTCCTTAATGAATAATAGAGAATTTCATCTAAGACAGGGGCCATATGGTCATTAAGAGTCTTGGGGTGTCAAGAAAATTTTCTCTCCACAATTAGAAGAAATAAAGGTACTTTCTTAATAATTTTGAAAGGGGGGGATGGTATCGTGGATAAAGCAGTGGCCCTGAAAACAGGAGGATCGGAATTCAAATCTGATCTCAGACACAAGAGATTTATTAACTGTATAACCCTGGACAAGGCACTTAACCATGACTGCCTTGCAAAACCAAACCAACAAACAAACAACAAAATAAAAAGCTTTGAATTTTAGAGTCTTCAGTGGATCTTTCTATTTTTTCACCATCCAAATAAGTAATTTGATTGGAATATCACGAATTCAGCAATTCTTGCTAATTAGTTGACCAGCTGGCTTGCTAAAGAAAAAAATACTAATGAATTGACTCTTCATGCTTTTTGGGGATTCGTACAAAAGCAATTTCCACATTTCAACATTATACTGAGAAAGTAACTTAGGTTAACTAAAGACTAAGATGATAGAAGTTTAGAAAAGCAAATGTCTCTTTCTATCTCTAGGAGGGAATTCAATTAGTTTCTGGAGGCTAGTCTGCATTAGTGAAATGGGATTGAAAAAAATTGCCAAACAGTTCTTCCTTACCTTACATATGACTTCCTGGGAATATTCTTCTATTTCTGAAGGAAAGAAAAAATTTCTATCATGTAATTTATTCTATCATGTAAACCTATTCTGGAACATCAAAACTCCAGAATGATGGTCATGTGTCAAGTCATCTCTTTACTTATTCCAGAGGAAGTGATAGCTGCCCAGGTTTTACTATAACATATAGGGAACATTTTAAAATTTGCAAAGTGCTTCACATAATTTGATGATAGATTGGGGATGGAGCCAAGATGGCGGAGAAGGCACACATGACTTTCTGAGCCTCTCTCATACCCTCACTACCAATTATTAAATACAGACTCAAAAATAGCACTTGACTGGTAAAATTCACAAAGATTGGAAGTGCAACAACTTACCAGACGAAGATAATCTGGAAGATTGCCAGAAAAGGTTTGTCCTGAGTAATGCAAACAGGAATAGAACCAGAAGCTAGCATATTGAGCAGACCAGGTCGGGGTGGCCTCTCTGGTTAGAAAATTTACAGAGACGACTCTGCCATAGGCTGACTGCTCTGTCCATATACCTATCCCTACTTTGCAGAGGAAGCTGGTAACCTCCTTTCTCTGAAGGCAGATCTTAAAGGCTTTAAAAAATGAGTAAAAGAATCAAAAGGACAATCAATAGCTTCTATACAGAAAGAAAGCAGGTTTTTAACCGTGAGGAGACTAATAGCAGGCAGTCTCCAGACAAAACTGCAAAGGGAATATAATCTAATCCCCATCACACAAGGCTCTCCTAGAAAAAAAAAACTATAAAAAATCTTAAAAGAGAGCTAGAAGAAAAATGGGGAAGGGAAAGAGAAGTTATGCTATACTGAAATGTGAATTGGAAAAGGTAAAGAACTCCCAGGAACTGCAGGGAAATAGAATTTGTGAATTGGAAAAGGTAAAGAACTCCCAGGAAAGCAGGATTTATGAATTGGAAAAGGTAAAGAACTCCCAGGAAAGCAGGATTTATGAATTGGAAAAGATAAAGAACTCCCAAGAAAGTAGGATTTGTGAAATGGAAAAAGAAAATAACTCAGTAAAAAAAATTAGTGAAATGGAAAAAAATTCCATAGAGCAAAACAATATATTTAAAAATTCAATTGGACATATACAAAAAGAAGTAAAAAAGCTAATGAAGAAAATAACTCATTAAAAAATCAGAACTGAACAGATAGAAATGAATGATTCATTGAACCATCAAGAATCAGTCATGCAAAACCAAAAAAATGAAAAATTAGAAAAAAATGTTAAATATCTACTTGGAAAAACAACAGACCTGGAAAATAGATCTAGGAAAGATAATCTGAGGATTATTGGACTTCCCGAAAATTATGATGAAAAAAAGAGCCTAGATACTATTTACAGGAAATCATCAAAGAGAACTGCCCAGATGTAATAGAATCAGAAGGTAAAATAGGCATTTAAAGAATTTATCAAATACCTTCTGAAAAAGACCCTAAAATAAAACTCCAAGGAATATTAAATTTCAGAACTATCAGACCAAGGAAAAAATATTACAAGGAGCTAGAAAAAACAATTCAAATACCAAGGTGCCACAATAAGGATCACTCAAAATCTAGCTGCCTCCACATTAAAGTATCAAAAGGCCTGAAATCTGATATTCTGAAAAGCAAAAGAACTTGGGAATGCAGCCAAGAATAAACTACCCAGCTAAGCTGAGCATTTTCTTCCATGGAAGAAGATGGACATTTAATGATACAGATGAATTCCATTTGTTTCTAAGGAAAAAGCCAGTTCTAAACAAAAAATGTGATTTCTAACAATAGGACTCAAGAGAAGCAGAAAAAGGTAAAAGGAACTCTTGAGAACTGTATTTCTCTTCTGGATATATATAAAGAATACATGTATAACCTGTCAGATTGGCTAAGATGACAGGAAAAATTAATGATGATTGTTGGAGGGGATGCGGGAAAACTGGGACATTGATTCATTGTTGGTGGAGTTGTGAACGAATCCAACCATTTTGGAGAGTAGTTTGGAACTATGCTCAAAAAGTTATCAAACTGTGCATACCCTTTGATCCAGCAGCGTTATTACTGGGATTATATCCCAAAGAGATTATAAAGAAGGGAAAGGGACCTGTATGTGCACGAATGTTTGTGGCAGCCCTCTTTGTAGTGGCTAGAAACTGGAAACTGAATGGATGTCCATCAGTTGGAGAATGGCTGAATAAATTGTGGTATATGAATATTATGGAATATTACTGTTCTGTAAGAAATGACCAACAGGATGATTTCAGAAAGGCCTGGAGAGACTTACACGAACTGATGCTGAGTGAAATGAGCAGGACCAGGAGATCATTATATACTTCAACAACAATACTATATGATGACCAGTTCTGATGGACCTGGCCATCCTCAGCAACGAGATCAACCAAATCATTTCTAATGGAGCAGTAATGAACTGAACTAGCTATACCCAGAAAAAGAACTCTGGGAGATGACTAAAAACCATTACATTGAATTCCCAATCCCTATATTTATGCACACCTGCATTTTTGATTTCCTTCACAAGCTAATTGTACAATATTTCAGAGTCTGATTCTTTTTGTACAGCAAAATAACGTTTTGGTAATGTATACTTATTGTGTATCTAATTTATATTTTAATATATTTAACATCTACTGGTCATCCTGCCATCTAGGGGAGGGCGTGGGGGGGGTAAGAGGTAAAAAATTGGAACAAGACGTTTGGCAATTGTTAATGCTGTTAAGTTACCCATGCATATATCCTGTAAATAAAAGGCTATTAAATAAAAACCAAAAAAAAAAAAAAAGAATACATGTATAATTTGATTTTACTGATATAACATAAAAAAGGGAAGTAGAAATGGAAAAGGGATAGTGTCAGAAAAAGGGAATAGAGGACATAAAAAGAGAGAAACTACATCCTGTGAAGAAGCAAAGGAAACCTATCATATCTGAGGGAATTTAGAGAGGGGGAAGAACATTGTGTGAATCTTACTCTCATCAGAGTTGGTTTAAAGAGAAAATAATTGACATGTTTGGTTTACAGAGAAACTTTTCTCACCTCATTAAAAAGTGGGAGAGGAAAAGGGAAAAGGAAAAGAGTAATAAGGGAAGGGTACAAGAAAGGGGAAGGGATTCAAAGGGTCTTGGAGGGATCCTAAAGAGGGAGAGCTGCATGACACAAGTAGTGCCCATAAATTTAATACTGGGAAAGGGAGAAAGGGGGGGCAAGAAAAAGAAAAGCATAATCTGGGAATAATAAAATGGCAGAAAATACAGAATTATAATTTTAACCATACATGTGAATGGGATGAACTCTCCCATAAAGCAGAGGTGGATAGCAGACTGGATCAAAAGTCAGAACCCTACAATATGCTGTTTACAGGAAACACATTTAAAGCAGGGAGATACATACAGAATAAAGGTAAAAGGCTGGAGCAGAATCTATTATGCTTGAGGTGAAGTCAAAAAAGCAGGGGTAGGCATCCTTATCTCAGATCAAGCAAAAGCAAAAACTGATCTAATTAAAAGAGATAAGAAATGAAAGTATGTCTTGCTAAAGGGCAGCATAGACAATGAAGCAATATCAATACTAAACATATATGCACCAAGTGATATAGCATCTAACTTCCTAAAGGAAAAGTTAAGAGAGTTGCAAGAAGAAATAGACAGCAAAACTATAATAGTGGGAGATCTCAACCTTGCACTCTCAGAATTAGATAAATCAAACCACAAAACAAATAAGAAAGAAATTAAAGAAGTAAATAGAATATTAGAAAAATTAAGTATGATAGATCTTTGGAGAAAACTGAATGATGATAGAAAGGAGTATACTTTTTTCTCAACAGTTCATGGAACCTATACAAAAATTGACCATGTATTAGGATATAAAGACCTCAAAATTAAATGCAGGAAGGTAGAAATAGTAAATGCTTTCTTTTCAGATCACAATGCAATAAAAACTAATTCAACAAAAAGTTGGCGGTAAATAGGCCAAAAAGTAATTGGAAACTAAATAACCCCATCTTAAAGAATGATTGGGTGAAACAGCAAATTATAGACACAATTAATAATTTCACTCAAGATAATGACAACAATGAGATATCATATCAAAATTTGTGGGATGCAGCCAAAGTGGTAATAAGGGGAAATTTAATATTTTTATTTTTAGAGACTTACTTGAATAAAATGGAGAAAGAAAAGATCAATGAATTGGGCTTGCAACTTAAAAAGCTAGAAAAAGACTAAATTAAAACCCCCAATCAAATATTAAACTTGAAATTCTAAAATTAAAAGGAAAAATTAATAATATTGAAAGCAAAAAATCTATTGAATTAATAAATAAGACTGAGAGTTGATTTTATGAAAAAAAACAATAAAATAGATAAAGTTTTGGTAAATCTGATTTGAAAAAAGAAAGAGGAAAATCAAACTGTTAGTCTTAAAAATAAAAAGGGAGAACTTTCCACCAAGGAAGAGGAAATTAGAGCAATAATAAGGAGTTACTTTGTGCAACTTTATCCCAATAAATTTGATAACCTAAGTGAAATGGATGACTACCTCCAAAAATATAGGCTTCCCAGATTAACAGAGGAGGGAGTAAATTGCTTAAATAGTCCCATTTCAGAAAAAGAAATAGAACAAGCTATTAGTCAACTCCCTAAGAAAAAATCCCCAGGACCAGATGGATTTACATGTGAATTCTTCCAAACATTTAAAGAACAATTGGCCCCAATGGTATCTAAACTATTTGAAAAAACAGGGAATGAATGAGTCCTACCAAATCCCTTTTATGACACAGACATGGTACTAATACCTAAATCAGGTAGGTTGAAAACAGAGAAAGAAAATTATAGACCAATCTCCCTAATGAATATTGATGCTAAAATCTTAAATAAGATATTGGCAAAAAGACTACAGAAAGTCATCCCCAGAATAATACACCATGATCAAGTAGGATTTATACCAGGAATGCAGAGCTGGTTCAATATTAGGAAAACTATTAGTATAATTGACCATATTAATGACCAAATTAGCAAAAATCATATGATCATCTCAATAGATGCAGAAAAACATTTGATAAAATCCATCATCCATTCCTATTAAAAACACTAAAGAGTATAGGAATAAATGGACTTTTCCTTAAAATAAACAGTAGCATCTATTTAAAACCATCAGTAAGCATCATATGTAATGGAGATAAACTGGAACTATTCTCAATAAGATCAAGAGTGAAACAAGGTTGCCCACTATCACTATTACTATTTAATATTGTATTAGAAATGCTAGCTTTGGCAATAAGAGTTGAGAAAGAGATTAAAGGAATTAGAGTAGGTAATGAGGAAACCAAATTATCACTCTTTGCAGATGATATGATGCTACACCTAGAGAACTCCAGAGATTCTACTAAAAAGCTATTAGAAATAATCCACACCTTTAGCAAAGTTGCAGGATACAAAATAAATCCACATAAGTCATCAGCATTCTTATATATCACTAACAAAATCCAACACTTAGAGTTACAAAGAGAAATTCCATTTAAAGTAACTACCAATAGTCTAAAATATTTAGGAATCTATCTGCCAAGGGAAAATCAGGAACTATATGAGCAAAACTACAAAACACTTTCCACACAAATAAAGTCAGAGCTAACCAATTAGAAAAATATTAAATGTTCTTGGATAGGGCGAGCAAATATAATAAAGATGACAATACTCTCTAAACTAATCTATTTATTTAGTGCTACACCAATCAGACTCCACTCAAAATATTTTAATGACCTAGAAAAAAATAACAACAAAATTCATTTGGAAGAACTAAAGGTCAAAAATTTCAAAGGAATTAATGAAGAGAAAAGCAAATGAAGGTGGCCTAGCTGTACCAGATCCAAAACTACATTATAAAACAGTGGTCATCAAAACCATTTGGTACTGACTAAGAAATGACTAGTTGATCAGTGGAATAGGTTAGGCTCACAGAACATAATAGCCAATGACTATAACAATCTAATATTTAATAAACCAAAAAGCCCCACCTTTTGGAAAAAGAATTCACTATTTGACAAAAACTGCTGGGAAAATTAGAAACTAGTATATCAGAAAGTAGGCACAGACCCACACCTAACACCATATACCAAGATAAAGTCGAAATGGGTTCATGATCTAGACATAAAGAAGGACACTATATAAACAAATGAGAAGAACAGAGGATAGTTTAACCTCTCAGATTTGTGGAGGAGGAAGGAATTTGTGAGCAAAGAAGAACTAGAGATCATTATTGATCATAAAATAAATCATTTTGATTATATCAAGTTAAAAAGCTTTTGTACAAACAAAACTAATACAGACAAGATTAGAAGGGAAGCAATAAACTGGGAAAAATGTTTACATTCAAAGGATCTGATAAAGGCCTCATTTCTAAAATCCATGGAGAATTGACTCAAATTTATAATACTTCAAGCCATTCTCCAATTGATAAATGATCAAAGGATATGAACAGATAATTTTCAGATGAAGAAATTGAAACTATCTCTAGTCATATGAAAAAGTGTTCCAAATCATTATTGATTAGAGAAATGCAAATCAAGACAATTCTGAGATAATACTACATACCTGTCAGAATTGGCTAGAATAACAGGGAAAGATAATGCAGAATGCTGGAGAGGATGTGGGAAAACTGGGACACTGATACATTTTTGGTGGAATTGTGAATACATCCAGCCATTCTGGAGAGCAATTTGGAACTATGCTCAAAAAGTTATCAAACTATGATCCAGCATATGATCCCTTTGATCCAGCAGTGTTACTACTGGACTTATATCCCAAAGAGATTTTAAAGAAGGGAAAGGGACCTGTGTGTGCAAGAATGTTTGTGGCAGCCCTCTTTGTAATGGCCAGAAACTGGAAACAGAATGGATGCCCATCAATTGGAGAATGGCTGAATAAATTGTGGCATATGAATATTATGGAATATTATTGTTCTGTAAGAAATGACCAACAAGATGATTTCAGAAAGGCCTGGAGTGACTTACATGAACTGATACTGAGTGAAATGAGCAGGACCAGGAGGTCATTATATATTTTAATAACAATACTATATGATGATCAATTCTGATGGACATGGCCCTCTTCAACAATGAGATGAACCAAATCAGTTTCAATAGAGCAGTAATGAATTGAACCAGCTATACCCAGCAAAAGAACTCTTGGAGATGACTATGAACCTTTACCTAGCCTTCCCTATTCCTCTATTTTTGTCCACTTGCATTTTTAATTTCCTTCACAGGCTAATTGTACACTATTTCAAAGTCCGATTCTTTTTGTACAGCAAAATAACTGTATGGGCATGTATACATATACTGTATTTAACTTATACTTTAACATATTTAACATGTATTGGTCAACTTGCCATCTGGGGGAGGTGGTGGTGGGAAGGAGGGGAATAGTTGGAACAAAAGGTTTTGCGATTGTCAGTGCTAAAAAATGACCCATGCATATATCTTGTAAATAAAAAGGTATAATAAAAAAAGAAAAAATAATTTGATGATGACAATAATCCTGCAAGACAGGTACTTCTATCATTCCCACTTTGCATATGAAGAAGCTTAATAGAGAATGATCTTATCCATGGCCAAGTGGCTTCAAACAAAGGCTGTGACAAGCATTCCCTTAAAAAATGAGGGAACTGCTGACAAATAGGTTCAATCTAGCTAAATTACACACTGAGGGATTCATGGAGAGAGGGGCCTTTGAGACACAGTTAAATTCATTGATTCCAGGTTAAACTGATAGCAAGCATCAGAAGCAGGACTTCAAAAAGTCAATGTTGTTTCCACAGCATCAAGATGTCTGCTCAGTATATTAGGGTTTGGTTTGAAAGGATTGATGAGACCCTAGAGACGAATTTTTGTTGATGTTGAGTTGTTTCATTCCTGTCTAACCCTTTTTGACTTCATTTAGGGTTTTCTTAGCAAAGATACTGGAGTGGTTTACCACTTCCTACTCCAGCTCCTTTTACGGATGAGGAAACTGAGGGACACAGGGATAATTTACTTGTTCAGTGTCACTAGGCTGAAGCTCAATGTCTGAGGACAGATTTGAACTCCTGAAGATGTGTCTTCCTGATTCTAGACCCAGTATTGTATATCATCTGAGCTCTAGATGTCAACTGATCTGACCCTTACTGTTGAGAAATGAGGACAATAAGGATCAGAGAAGGTGAAATAATTTGTTTTTGTCATACTCCTAATAAGCAGTGGAACTAGTCTTAAATAAAAGAATAATTTACTTAGCAGGGAGAAAGGAAGAGAATAAACTTTTATTAAGTGCCTACTATATGCCAAGTACTATGCTTTTACAAATGTGATCTTATTTGATAAACTCTATAAAAATGAACTCATCATGGGGGGGCAGAAGAATCGCCATAGCCTTTCATATCTGGAACAATAACCCAGTAGCCTGCTTCTGCTAGAGCTGGGATCTAAAGAATGAGATGAAGCACTTAGTATTAATGACCTTGCCCTGTTCTGCTCTCTTTTTTATTGGCCTAAAGTAATTAAAAGAAATTCAGAGAATTTGCATGACCCCACATCCCAGTTAGTTGTTTCTTTTTGTTTGTAAGTTTTTTGAGTTTTTGGTTGAGGGCGAATGGAGAAGTAAGCAGTGTTCAGACTCATGATTTCAACAATAAAGGCAACTCCCATTATGTAAACTCTTTCCACTCATACAGGTCTCTTGTCACTTATTTTTTAAGAGAGTTACTGAGTAATTGTCAGTCATAAATCAGTATTACCTGACTTATGCTCAACACTCTCTTTACTATTCTTCATCATGAATGAGGCTACTCCTCTTCCCCTCAACTCATTCCCACCAAAATGGAGTCAATCTGGGCTGAGACTTACCTGATACCTCCAAGAGAACCAGCTTTCAGGAAAACCATGGCAGAGGACCACAACAGGCCCAGAACCCATCTCCACGAAATGCTGCTGCATACCAGGCTGTGTGAGAGACAGAGAGACTGTAGAGTGGACAATGGATGCAAAGGCGTAGCCTCCACATTCTCTGATCACTGCTGGCCTTCATGTGGTTGTTGGTCACCCATAAGGTCTAGCAGGCACTCCCTTTCCTCCTCTCCCTCCCCAATTCTATGCATATACTGAATAGAGAGAGAACAGAACAATGCATACACTGCATTAGAGGAAGAGAGGGAGGAAGAAGGAGAGGGGGAAAGGCAGAAAAAGAAGAGAAGGCAGGAGAGTGAAAGAGAGAAGAATGGGGTGGGAATAAAAGGGGAGAGATGAAAAAAGAAAAAGGAGGAAGAGAGGGGAAAAAAGAAAGATAGAGGAGGGAGAGAGAGGAAAATAGAAAATGGGAGGGAGAGCAAAAAGGAGGGGAGAAAATGAAAGATAGAAGAGGGAGGGGAGTGAGACAGAGGAAAGGAAAAGAGAAGAAGGAAGAGATGAAGGGAGGGAAAGAGGAAAAGAAATAGAGAATATGCAGGGGAAAGGGAGGGAGAGAGGCAGAAAGAGAAGAGAAGGAATGAGAGGGGAATAAGAGGGATTGTGAAGGTCACTTAGTTCAACCTTTCATTCTATAGGATACTGAGACTCAGAGAATTTAAATGATTTCCAAAGGTTCCACAAGTACTAAGTGATGAGCGGAACTTGAATCCAATTCCTTGACTCCAAATCCAATGCTCTTTTTATCTTAAATATTAATAGCTAGCATGTGAGATTGTGCTTTAAGGTTTACAAAAATTATCTTAATTTTGTTTTGACAATACACCTTGAAGGTAGGTAATAATGATGATAATAATAACTTACATTTAGATTGTACTTACTATGTGCAGGAATTTGCTAATTATTATCTCATTCAACCATTACAACAAAATTAGGATTGGTGCTATTGTCATTCCCATTTTATAGCTGAGCAAACTGAAGGAAGGTAGGTAGAAATCTCTCTGTATTTATGGCTGTGAGATATGGCACAAGAACCTCCAAAGAATCAAAAGTCATGATGACTTACTTCTGAAGATTATTCTTCTTTGTACATAGCTCTTTATTTGTTGCTTCTCCATTAAACTGTGGATTCCTTGAGATAAGGAACTATCTCCCTAGCATTTAGTATAATTCATGTCACAGGATAAATTTTTAATAAATGCTTGTTGACTGACTCATAGCAACAGAGAGACACAAAACAGGGCATGAATAGGCTGCAATACAAATAACAGCAAAATAGTACAGAAGCTGTCGTTGAAGACATGTATATATGAAAAAGAAGAAGGGTTGATCATGAGGTGATAAGAAAGGATAAATAACTGATGGATAACAGAATACCTACAATGTCAAGAAAAAACGAAATTGGAGAAGGCCCCTACCACACTTGGTAAACTCCCTTTGGTGAACTTCAGGGAAAACATAGACAAAAGTTACCTCTGATAGCAGGCCTGATTCGGTGGCCATATATATCACTAGCTCAAATGTCCATTTACAGCTCCCCTAAGTCCAAAACAGGACATTTCAATCTCTAGCTTTAAAAGCTCCTTTCTCCCATCTAAGGATATTGTTGTGAGATCTTGTTACCAGGTAAACATGTCTAGAAGAAGGCACCTAAGGATTAGTGATTGTAACTGTGCAAAAATAAATAACCTTTTGTACAACCTGCTTATCAAGTTAGAGAAAAAAATAACAGACTGGGAGATGCTTGAGGACATAGATTGTTTTTCCCCTTCTTTTTATTTTTATATCTAGCCTCAGATATTCACTAGCTGTGTGATTCTGGGCAATTCATTTAATCTCTTTCTCAATTACTATTTAAAAAATTTTAAATACACATTGCTTTATGAATCATGTTGGGAGAGAAAAAGCAAAGCAAAAGAGAAAAATGATGGAAGATATTAAAAAACAGAGAAAAGAAGTGAACATAGCATGTACTGATTTACATTCAGTCTCCTTAGTTCTTTTTCTGGATGGACATGGCATTTTCTGTCCAAACTCTATTGGAGTTGCTCACTGAACCACTGTGAAGAATCAAATCTTTTATAGTTGATATTATTGCATATTCTTCTTGTTATTGTGTACAATGTATTCCTGATTCTGCTTGTTTCTTTCAGCATCAATTCGTGTAAATCTTTTCATGTCTTTCTAAAATTGACCTATTCATCATTATTTTTGATAGAAAATAAGATTCCATTATCTTCATATTCCATAATTTGTTCTGCCATTTCCCCAAGTGATGAGCATCTACTCATTTTCCAATTCCTTGCTACTACAAAAAGAGCTGCCACAAAACATTTTTGCACATGTGGGTCCTTTTCCCTCCTTTATGGTTTCCTTGGAAGACAGACCCAGTAATGGCACTGCTGGGTCAAAGGATATGAACAGCTTGAAAGCCATTTGTGCATAGTTCCAGATTGTTCTCCAGAATGGTTGGATCATTTCACAACTCCCATTTATCTAATTTTTAAAGTTCAGGATAAAAATAGGACCTACCTCACGGGATTGTTGTGTAGAACAAATAACATATGGAAAACCCTTTGCAAAACTTAATCTGCTCTATATATGCTAGCTATTATCACTGTTATCATAGTAAATGTTGTTAATATATCACTTTTCTAATTAATGACATGTTTAAATATTAGAAAATGAGAAATTAATAAATCCTAACACAAAAATTGTATATCTTTAATTTGTGCAAAAGGGTGCTATGGCTTTATTTTGGCATTGCTCAGTATCCCTGCCATACATTAGGGACCCTGGGATGTCTTCAACATTGATAGCACCAGCTATATCTGAGATTATCTTAAGATCTGACCACAGCCATTATGCCCAATGCAGGGGATACAGTTCATCATCTCAAGGAACTCACAGTCTAATGGAGAAACAACAAACAAACAACTATGTAGAAAGAAGAATAATCATTAGAAGTAGATGACCATAGTTTTTGATTTTTTGGAGATTGTTGTGCCATATCTCACAACCATAAAATATACAGAAGTATCTCTACACTTCCTTTTCTCAGTTTCCTCAGCTGTAAAATGGAAATAATAACAACACCTACCTCCTAATTTTGTTGTCATGGTCAAATGAGGAGTAAATTCTTGCACACAGTAAGTGCAATCCAAATGTAAATTATTGTTATTATATTACCTACCTCCTCTCATATGACCTGCCTGGTCAAACATTCCTGTCCCTTTTTTTAATATGGTGACCAGTGCTTGTAGGGAGAAGTGAAATGCTACAACAGTATGGACAAACACTCTCATTTCTCACTCCTGCCCACCCTCATTCACAACTAATTGTCCTTACCTTAACTTCAACATATCCATGGACAACATTGCTTGGCTGTACCACAATAGGCCGCATCTTATTTTGGTGGAGAAACTGAAAGCAAAAATTATGATGAACAACAAGCCCTTAGTCTCCTTCCATAAATATTTTCAGTGTTTTTTAGGGTGTTGAGGTTGGTAAAGAAACCTCTAAACCATGGAAGGAGCAACTAGGATGGTGAAGAATCTTGAGATCAGATCATATAAGTATTATTCAAAGGAACCCATCATGTTTGAACTGGAGAAGACTTCAAAAAGGGCTTCCAACCTGGGATACAAATACCATCCCTTAGGGATGTAGAAGATATGGAAAATATTTGGTAAATAACACCATCATATTGAAATATATTAAAATTAATGGTGTTGCTAAAAAAAAGTGAAATGGAGAAAGAATAAAGAGCAGATAGGGAAAGGGCTAGAAAAAAGACAAAGTAATATACTGCATCTGAAAAATATGAGATAATGAATTGAAGGAATAATTACTATTGACCAAAATAAAATGATGAGGTTTGAATATAAAACCCTTTTCTGGAGGGCTGAGCAAGATGGTGAAGAAGAGGCAGGCACTTGCCTGAGCTCTACCAAATTTTCCTCCAAACAATTTAATGTCTCAAAATTAATTCTGAAGCTGCAGAACCAAGAAAAGGGTGGGGTGAAACAATTTCCCAGCCCAAATATATGTTAGAAGAATTATAAAAAAGATTTCACTCAGGATCTTCAACGAAACAGAGGATTTTCAAGCATTCTAGATTTAAAAAAAGATTAGAGCTAAACAGAAAAACTCTTTCAAATACAAGACTCAAGAAGCATAAAAAGATAAACAGGAAAGAGAAAACAGGGATTCAATAAGGTTAAATTATTTACATCCCTATACAGGAAGATGATACTTGTAACTCTTAATAATTATATCAATATTAGGGTAATTAGGAGGGGTATACATAGACAGATCGTGCAGTTATAAGTTGACTTAGATGGAATGATAGAAAAAAATTAAAGGGTAAGAAAGAGGATTGCACTAGGAGAAGAGAAAAGGAAGAGAAAGAATGGGGAAATTATCTCACATGAAGGGGGCATGAAAGACCTATTACAGTAGAGAGAAAAAATGAGACTGAACTTCACTCCCATTAAATTTGGTTCAAGGAGGGAATAAATAATATGCATACATAGTTGGGTATAGTAATCTATTCTATCCTACAGGAGGTAAAGGGAAAGGAGACAAGAATGTGGGGCATGCTAATAAAAGGGAAGGCCGATTCATGGAGGTGGTGATCAGAAATAAAACATTGATGAGGAAGGATAGGGTGAAAGACAGAGAGAAAGAAAGAGAGAGAGTGAGAGTGTATTGTGTGTGTGTGTATGAGAGAGAGAGAGAGAGAGAGAGAGAGAAAGAAAGAAAGAGAGAGAGAGAAGGAGGTAGGGATAGAAGGGAGGAGGGAGGAAGCAGGAAGGGAGAGAGAGAGAAAGAAGGGAGAAATAAGATGAAGGGGAAATCCATAGTTAGTAATCATAACCATATATGAATGGAATGAACTCATATATAAAATAGAAGCATAGCAGAATGGATTAACAATTAAAATCCCAAAATAGATTGTTTATAAGAAACACATTTAAAGCACACAAAAAAGAAATGTAGGAAGTTGGAGAAAAATCAATTAAAGTACAAGGACTTAGAACAATAAAGAATTTTTAAAAATCATCCACAAAGGCTAAATCAAAAAGGCTTTTTATTCTTAGATCAAAATTAGCTCCAACAATTAACACAACAACTTTAAGCTTATAATCACCTGTATGCCAGTTGATTTTTCCAATTCCTTCAGAGCCACGTCAGTATCTTGGACAAAGATTATGACCATTCCTACTTCACGAGCTTTCTTGAGGTTGGCTTCATCATCATCCAAGAAAATAGCCTGAAATAAGAGAAAATTAATCTATGGCATAAAATGTTTTAAGATAAAGTTATCTGTCAAACATAATTCAAAGAGACATAAAAGATCCTAAATTCCCACTGAGACAGGTCCCAAAGACATCTAACCCAACTCTCTCCTTGCAAAATGCAAAGAAACTAAGGCCAAGGGAAACTTAAGTCAGCCTAATACAGTAAAATTAACAATTTTAAAAAATCCACTTAAGTCTACTTCTTATAGTCCCAGAATCTAGCATAGTATAAAGCCTGCAGGGGAATAACCAAGGCTTGAAATCTAGACCAAAGGGGAGCGTGCTGTGCTGTGGTTCTGAACCTGCACAACTTTACAACTGATTGATACTGGCTAAGTTCAGCAGCAGTCTATTGGAATTTCCAAGAAGCAATCATCCAATAAGTGTATTTCACAGACTCAAATCCAGGTTAGAAACTTGCAGAGTTCAGATTAGGAAAGTACTTATCAGATTTTGCCCTAGATCACACCATTTTGGAAACACTAAAAGCTTGCAATATCCAACTTGTGATTCTGGAATAACAGAAAAAAAGTTCAGCTCAGATAAGCATAAATATATACATACATAGAAGTATAGGCATATATATGAATATGGAAATAACTTAATTAAAAATCAGCTTAAGTCTGTATCCTATAGTTCTAGCATATAGCCCAATCTAAAAGCTGCCTTGGAATATCCAGGGTAGGAAATCCATATATATATAAAGAGAGAGACATATTTATATACATATATTTATATATAAAGTTATACACATATACACAAGTATATATGTATACACACATATACAAACACATATGTGTGCAGGTATATGTGTATATATTTTTCTTCATATATGTGCATATGCATATACACCCACATATATACATATATGCACACATATATATATATATAAGCATACACACATATGTAAAATATAATTTCATCCTCACCATTACCAGGGTCAACCTCAGAAATGATCCCTATGTTTCCTATCTCCCTCATCTTCCAGCAGAAAAAGATGCTACTATAACCCCAACATCTCTTTGTCAGCCATGTGAACTTTTGTGTTTGTCTTTTCCCAATCAAACATGAAAGCCATTGTCTTAATTCAGGCTCTATCACAGGAGCTAATGCATACATGCTTCTAACAAAGGACCTGGAAGTTTACAGGTTTCTCAACTTATACCAGAAATGATTTTTTTATGAAGATAATAATCAAGATCCTAAATTTCCACTGAGACAGGTCCCAAAGACATCTAACCCAACTCTCTCCTTGCAAAAATGCAAAGAAACTAAGGCCAAGGGAAAATGATTGAAGAGTTTTGCCCAAGGCCACAGATCTAGGAAAGAGCAGAACTGGGATTTAAAGCCAGATTCTGCCACCTCCAAATCCATCAGTCTTCTCAAGACAGTATACTACCTGAGGCCTTTCTTCCAGAATCCTTCCAGGACAAAATACAATTCAGAAGTAAAGACAAGAAAGAGTCTCAAAATCCTTTTCATGGGGAGCTCCCACTTAGAGGACTTCATGTCCTCCATGAAGGAAGCCTTCAGCTTGTTTATAACTTAAAAAGTTTCCTCATTAAACTAGCCATGCTAGGTAACAGAGAGGATAGAGTATGAAACTTGGAGATTCCTCTCCTAAGCTTATTTGCCAACGCCTCTTTAAATGATAGAATTAGAAATTTATCTTGATCATTTACAGGTTAAGTGACTTGCCCCTGATAACACAGCTAAAATACATCAAATTTAGGACTTGAGCTTCTGGACTCCATGGTTGGCACTCTAATAAATGCACCCTATTACTTCTCCTCTGATTTCTTTTTATTCAATTATGCTGCTTGAAAATCAATTAAGAATTGTGTTCTGCCTAAAATGATTATTTGAACAGATGTAGAATTCTAATTTCCACACATGTACTTTGGCAAAAACTTTAAAATGGTACCAGAATGAATAATGATCAAGAAATCTAATGAGAAACTACAGTAACCAACCTTATCCATCCTGAGAAATGCATAAAATGTTGAAACAGAAACCTACAGCAGGGTAAAGGAGAGAGTACCAAAAAAGCCAGCATCAGAAGAAACACTCCTATACTACATGTCAAGTGAATTCCCCCAAAGGTACTTGCCTTAGACATAAAGGGTGACATCATAGGAATATGGAAGAGCAAAGAAGAAATTATCTTTCAGGTCTATGATTAGGGCAGTAGTTCATGACTAAATAAAGGAAAGAGAGCACTACAGAAGATGAAATGGAAAATTTTAATGACAAGAAAAGAAAATTTTGAACAAATCCAATCTAGCTGAGATCAACAGGAAAATGGTTAGCCAGAAAAAAAATATAGCCTGTTTTTCCACAGCTTCTCTAACAATGGCCATTTTCCATTTTTGCTGTTTTTGCCAACTTGATGAGAGTTCCATTCCAATTTTCTTTTCTTTTCTTTTTTTTCGAGAATAATGCAAAAAAATTTAAAATTTATTTAAACATTATTTTTTAGCATTTAAAAAAATTGAGTTTCAAATATTTTTTCTCCCTAATGCTCCTTCCCACATGCATTAGAAAGTAAGCAATATGTCAACCATATTTTTCAAAGTTATTTTGCTTTTTCAGTTATCAACCTTGATTGCAACCTGCAATCAACCTGTAAGACCTTCCAATATTCAGGTGCTCTGTCTCTCCCACCTTATGTCACTCAGAGTAAGAGCAAAGTATTCTAGAGAGGCCCTGCTCTCTTTTCCTTATTCTACCTTTATCTCTTTCCTTCCTTCTATGTTTCCATTCCCACCTTCCTCTCCCAGCTTTGCTTTAGCTTCCTTAATCTTCCAACATTGCTTGTTACTCACTTTTCTGCTCAAATTAAGATATTCTTGCAATAAGGAAACTTCAGCTCACTTCATGTGGTGTCACCTTCAATGTCTCAAGGGCAAACTTATAAATCTCTGGGTCTGGCTTGGCCATTCCAGTGCGGCATGATTCTATCATTAGATCAAAGTGTTTTTCTAGGGTACCTGCCACCTGGGCAATGGTATGTCTGTGGGGACTATCATCCAACCATTTGTTGGTAAGAATGCAGGTTTTATATCCTAAAAGAGAAAAAAAAATACACATATGAAACAATTGTCACAAATGACTTTTTGAAAAGATAAAAACTATCCATAGAGATGCCATATAATTTACAAGAAAAGAACCAAACTGAGATGCACTGGAATAGCATGTCTAGTCTCCTATCTAACACAATTTCTTTTCTGGAGCTCTTTTCCCACATCTTCAGTTCTCAAAATCACAGTCTAGGTTTGAATGGGCCTTAAGATAATTTAGAATCTTTCCTCCTGGAATCCTCCTGTCACAAGTATGAAAATAAGTTGAATCTTCTCATTTATTTAGATGAAATAAATTGTACTCCACCATAACTACCAGGTATCAAACTTACTTATAGCCCTTGCTCTGGGATTTAAGGATTGTTTCTCTAATTTATTGCTGTGGAAACAGATGTGGCCACAACAAAGCCAATCAGTTTTTTAAGTGAATGGAAATATAGAAGGTAAATTTCTGTACTGTTTTGAGAAAATAAGAAAATGGGATGGTATATTTATAGCCTGCCTCCTAAAATATAGTAGAGTGGTTATAGACTTTTGCATACCTATGTGCAAAAGCATTCCACTTTGTCCTATCCCATATCAATGATGAATTCAGATCTCACAACTCACAAGTTAAACATTGCACTTCTAAAACAGAAATCTGAAACATGAAATTTGAAGTTGGTGTGATGAATCAAATACTTGAATTTTGAGTCAGAAAGACCTGAATTCAAATCCTACTTCTGACACTGCTTAATAGCTGTGTGACCAAACCCTTTAATCTCTCTGAGCTTTGGAAGATCTTGTAACAATGAACTAATATACAGGCTATGATATGCATCAGTGAAGGGAATCATTACACGAATGAAATCATCAATTTAAGGCATATCAATATTATTTTTTGCATTTATTCCTTGTTAAGGCTTAGTGTAGTCCACAACCTGATTCTTGAGCTTCTTTAAGTCTTTGATTTATGATATCAAAGAGAATTTTGTTTCATTTTGGACTAAATGTTTCTAAGTATTTATGGTGACCCTCAGATAGAAAGTATAAAGAATTTGGAACTTACCCTTATTTTTCAAAGTAATGGCAGCCTGAAGGATAGGATAATTGATCTTTCCTTTTGAAATCATCTCTTCAAACATTTTCTCTATAGAGAATTGCTCTGGGAGGCAGAAACCAGAGGCTGCAGAAAGCTTCCTACAATCTTCTTCCATGAGAGGAACCCATTATAAAAATAAATAGATAAGTCAATGCTGGAGAGGAAAAACAAGCACACTAATATACTGGCTTGTCTTGTCCTTGTGTTTGTTTGACATATTCAGAGAGAAAAAGTGATGGGACAAGTTACACTCCTGATGTTATTTTTTATCCTTAAGGTTCACAGTATTGAGATATAGATATACCCTAAGAAGGCTCACTAAAAATATCTTTGGAATAATTCCAGGAGCAGATGATACATTATACTTTTGCCCACTTAAAAAAAATTCTTGCCTTAGGACTTGATTATTCTCAAAACTTCATTCATAACTCAGAGATAACGGATATTTGATGTGGTGACATATTGAAAACATTTGTTTTGCAATTGGATGGTACTAAGTAAGAAAAACTTGAGTTCAGATCCCTCTTAAAATACTGATTAGCTGTATAATTCTGGGCAAGTCACACACTATGACTTCCAATCCCTCCACTCCTCAGTTCTCTCCTAAGTCATTGCCCCTACACTAGCCATTCTCTCCTTCTTTCTACTTCTTGATCCTTCAGTAACCAGGTCATCTCTGTACTGTTATCTTCTCTTGAATCTCTTGCTCCCTTATGATTGATTGGACCCTGCCAGTCTCAGCTTTAGATCACTCCCAGAATCCGTTGCCTTTGCTTCTAAACAAAGGTAGAGAAAATCACACCAAGGGCCTGAATGAACCTATTACAAATATATGCTATACAACCTCAATGGAGTTCTCACTGCTGCTGAGCAACCTCCTAAATTAATTCATTAAACAACTCAGTAGAGAAGTTCCTCCAAGCTTTTTCATCCCTCCTTAAAACTTAAATGACCTGACCTTCTCAAATGAGAATCTTGCCTGATATTTACTGGAAGAATTGAGGCCATTCATCAAGAGTTCCTTCTTCTCCCCTACTCTTTAGCTCATATCACTGAAATACCTTCTATCACTATTTCCTTTCCACCTGATGAGGTTGAGCTTCTTTCTCCTTGCTAAGATCAATACTTTTACCTGCCAAATAATTCCATTTCATTCTCTCAACTCCAACAGGTTGTCCCCTCTCATCTCTATTCTCTCAATGATCTTCAATTTCTCACTACTTACTGTTTACTTCCCTACTGTCTACAAACATTTCCATATCTCTTCCATCTTCAAAAACTCCCTTGATCTTTCCATTCACAGGCTTTTCCCATTTGGGGCTAAACACCTTGAAAATGTTGTCTTCAACAGGTACCTTCACTTCTCACTTTACCCTCTTCTTCACTACTTGATTCTCTGGTTTAACAACCTTATTATTCAATTAAAACTACTCTCTCCAGAGTAACCAGTGATCTTTTAATGGCCACATCTGATGACTTTTCTCTCAATCCTCATTTTTCCTGGGGTCAAGATCAAGTGTCTGACTGTGGATGATCAGACCAATATGAACTCAGAAGGTTCTACTATGGATCAGACACAAATAATCCATAGAATTATATAATTATGTAATTGATATATGACTGCCTAGGTTGATTTATCAATTATGTGCATTTAGAAGTACTTTACCAGTTCAAATCTCTTTAGAATTCTAGAATGGCACTGCTTGTAGTTATATATGGTTCATAGGTTCATTATAGAATCATATACATCACAAATCATATATATTTGATTGGTGCATCTGTGGACTCATGTAGCACATTAACTCCTTAAACTTTAGCTTCCCCTTAAACCCACTTTTCTTCTCAATTCCTTTATTTCTATCAAGGTTATTATCATCCTTCCATTTACTCAGAGTCTTCCCAGACTCCTTACTCTTCCTTATCACCCACATTTAATCAGTTACCAAGTCTCATAATTTCTATCTCCACAATAACTTTTGTCCCCTTCTCTCTTCTCACACAGCTTCCATCAACTCTTGCTGGGCCTTTGCTGTAAGTAGCTTCCTAATTGGTCTCCTTGACTCTATTGTTTTCTTTCTCTCCAATCTATCTTCTTTAGAGCTGCCGAAGTGATTTTCCTACAGCATAGGTTTGACCATATCAACCCCACAACCCCAGCTCCTACACTCCCTGCCCTGCCCCAGCTCAATACACTCTTTAGTCTCTGTATTACCTTTAGCATTAAATATAAATTCTTCAGTTTGGTCTTTCATATCCAATCTATTTCACTAGCACTATTATACATTACTCTCCTTGATGTACCCAATTGGATTTCTTGCAGTTACTCACTATCTTCTATTATTATTTCCTTGCCCAGGCTCTCCTAGGTGTCCAGAATGCACTCACTCCTCATTTCCATCTCTTAAAATTCTTTGTTTCCTTTAAATTCTGCTCAAATATGGCTTAATACAGAAAGCTTTTCCTGATTCCTCAACTGCTAAGGTTATCTTCTATTTATTTTTTTACATATATTGTATATAGAACAAATACAGATGTACATACTATCTTTCCATGTAGAACATGATGTCTTTGAGGGCAGGGATTATATCATTCTTATTTTTGTACTCACAATGCTTAATATAACTTTCGGCACAAAGTAGGTATTGAATTAAGGCCTGTTGTAAATGATCAAAGTTTGTTGTAGTTGGCAAAAATTTCATTTTTCTAGCCTACTCTTTCTCTAAGAAGTTAGCTTTCCGCATTCATGCCCCCCCTTTGGAAACTAATCATTTTTTCCCCTCATCTGTCTTCTCTCTGGATTCTCCTCTTCTCTGGAAACTTTTATACTTGGACATTCCAGGTTTAAATTTTCCAGTTTTTTAGATATCTGGGAGTTATCTTGCTGTGATTTCTAAGACAGGAAATCCAATCATCCCTCAGTAGTCAGCAGTCAAGGCAAAGGAAAAAGCCCTTTCTATTGTTTGGGAGATTCTACTCTCAAACCTCGTGGTAGGTAAACCAATGGACTACCACACTTTTGAAGTGTTAGAGTTTCCTGAGTTGTCTCTTGCCATTTTGGGAATGATAAGGAAACCAGGTAATAGAGGGACTAAAGAGTATATTAAACTGGGGCCCAGCAGGGAGTAGGAGCTGGGGTTGTGGTATGGTCAGACCTATGCTGTAGGAAAATCACTTTGGCAGCTCCAAAGAAACTCTCAAGCCTTTCTTTACTTAAACATGCCAAATTAAAGGACATGGTTTGCAGCATTAACCAGCTCAAGGTCCCCAACAAGGATTCTGCTCTCTCCAGATGCTGTCAGTCTCTGCTACTATGGTAATTGCATCTTCAACTGCCAGAATCTCAGGGACATGCCCAAGAACAACTATATATATATGTGTAACTCCACTGCTGGGTAGCACACAACAAATGAGTTCAAAGTCATGAACAATTAGTCCTGGGGGTTACTGTGCTTTGCTGTATTCTATCAAGTTATATACAGTTTTAAACCATGCCAGAAAAGCCCTTGGTCACAGGAGTAATTGATGAGTAAGAATAATGATGTAAATACAAGTTGAAGTACATGCCATAAAGTACATGGTGAACTGATAATTATGGCACTAATGAATACTGCAAAAGCACTTTGCAGAATACTGCAAAGCCCATATAAAGAAGGATAACTGGGATGGAGAAGGAACTGAAAACTGTTCCCATAGTGAGATTGGTTGAAGGAAGTAGGAATGATAATCAGGAGAATAGAAGATTGGGTAGGGGAAGTGGTGAGACATATACATAATTACCATCCTTGAGTCTTTGAAGGACTGTCATATTCAAGAGGCAATAAAAATATTTTTTGATTTACTTTTCATTCTTTAGCAACACCAGTAAAATGTTTTTTATTAAAAAGATGGATGAATGGATATGAATTTCATGGGAAGATTGGGGTCAGTAAAAGTAATTTTCAACACTGGACCCAAATCATTGCCTTGCCCTAAATATATATTGTATAATAAAAGCATGGATATGTTGTTCTTGACCCCAGAGTGAGGTGGCACAGTGGATAAAACACCAGGCCTGGAATTAGACTCATCTTCCTGAGTTCAAATATGCCTTCAGACACGTCATTGCTGTATGATCCTGGGCAAATCATATGATCTCATTTGCCTTAGTATCCTCAACTGTAATTTGAGCTACGGAAGGAAATGGCAAAGCACTTCAGTATCTTTGCCAAGATAACTCAAAACAGGGTCTCAGAGTGTCAGACATGACTGAAAAATGACTTAACACATAGGGCAGAACTCATTTAAAGAGGGCACTTGAGCCATCATCTCTTTAGTTCTGACCCAGCTAATGTACTCTAGAGTTAATCATACCCTTTACATATTTCATCTTCCTGCAAGATCACATCAGTCCTGGACCTTAACACTTTCTCTATACCCTGTGCCCCATTTCTCCTTTTGCTTGGAGAGAGTGGAGGGCAGAGGGTTTCTCCAAGATCTTTCATTTTGGAACACATCTAGGCCACCTATCTGGACTTTATCAAGCTCTACTTTGGGGCATGGTCTGTTTCTCCCTTTTCCCCTTTAGCTTCCTTATATATAGCTTTGTCCCCCATTAGGTTGCAAGGTCCTCAAGATCAGAAGCTATTATTCACCTCTTTGTACATCCAGCACTTAACACAGTGTCTGGCATAACAGGCATAATAATAAGAACATAATAAATGCTTATTGACTAATGTAAAGTGCTGAAGACTCAGTGACTGTCACTTTAAGTTTAAGTCTCAGTTCTGTCACTTAACAACCTTGGAGCTTTGGGCATATCATTTCACTTCTCTCTCAGCCATAATTTACTAACTCGTAAAACAAAGGAATTGCACAGACTGGGGATAAACACTTAGTACAGCATGATTGTAATAGAATATTATGGTGCTAAGAGAAAAAATGAATATGAAGGATCTGGAAACACATGGGAAGATTTATATGAACTGATACAGAATGAAATGGATCCAGGAAAATAATACACACCAAGACTACAACAATGTAAATGGAAAGATCAACAACATCAAAACCAAATACTATGTAATAAGCAAATATGGCCCCAAAGAAGAGATATGAGAAAGCACATCCTCCTATTTCTTTGCAGAGGTGAAAGTTGATGTGCAAAATATTATGTATGATAGTATATCTTTTTGGATATACTGTTTTTGTATGCTAAATTGTTCTGTCTTTTTTGTCCTTTTTTGGGGCAGTGGGAATGGCACAAACATTTATTAAGTACCTGGTATGTGCCAGGCACTGTTATATGTTTTACAAATATTATCTTTGTTAGAAAGGATATAATGTTGACATGGAACTTCTAAAATAGTGAAGCATATTACAAATATTATTGTATCCTCACTCCAACCGATGCTATTATTTTTCCCATTTTATAGGTGAAGAGATTGTGGCAGACAAAAGTTGAGGGATTTACCCAGACTTACACAGCTACTATGTATCTGTGACTAAACTTGAACCAGGTCTTCTTGACTCCAGGTAGGAGGTAGGGGGAGACATGATAGCCTTCAAATATTTGAAGAAATTTCCCATGAAAGAGAAGTTAGATTGATTTAGCAATGAGTAGAAGTTGGAATGAAGCAAAGATAGTATTGATGTCAGGAAAAAATTTCTAATAATTAGAGCCATTCAAAAGTGGATAGGACTATTGGGATAGGTGTGCTCACTGTATATGCTACATATACATACATATATGTGTATTTATATAGGTATGTGAATATACACATACATATATATGTATACACACTTATAGTATACACACACATTTAGATACTTCCCTGTATATGTTAGGCTGGACTGAACTTCCAATTTTCAAATTCATTGAGTCTGGAAGCAGAAATGTACAAGTACTCCAGCTCTTCACTTTCACCAAATAGGGTGACCTGAACTTTGTAGTCAATCAACAAACATCTATTAATAAGTCAATCAGCAAACATATATTAAGGTCTTAACCTGTGCCAGACACTTTGTTAAGCATTGGAGATACAAAAACAAAAGTGGGATAGTTTCTGCCCTCAAGGAGTTTACATTCTGGCAGGGAATACAAGTCATACAAAATAAAAACAACTTAATGGGGGACTGGACTCTAGAAATTGAGGAGTTAGGGAAAAAACGTCCCTAACTTGGAAGGCAAGGAGGAATACCAAGAATCGAGGAACCAACATATTTTAGATCTAGATGGTCAATATGGGCAACACACGTTGGGAGATGGCAGTTGGAATGGGGGAAGTATTTTAAGATCAATTTGTTTTTCTTTATTGAGTAGATTTACGTTCCCTGTCCTTAATCTAAAACAAAGAGTTATTTGCATTTTTTAATCTCCCTTAAAAAAAATCACCACAAACCACAAATCCCCCAAATTCTTTAAAGTATAATTTAGCTTAAAGTGGCAGTGCACTGATTTGTGTTTCGGGGGCGGGGCCTTTAAGATACAGGCTTGCCATCCCTGTCCTAGACTATTTGGGAGAAGGGAAAAGGGGATATTCGAGACGGCCGGAGGGCGCGCAGCCCAGACTTCAGCGTGGTCGGGAGTCAGGGACCGGGCTTCGGAGGCCGGCAGACGACCCGGTGCAAGCGAGCGAGCCTCCCGCTCCCTACCTGGGCAGGGCCAAGGCTTCCTCCGTCTGACTGAAGATGATGTTCGGGGAGCTATGCACTAACACTCCGCCGAGGTCGAACAGAGCCGCGCGCAGCCCCATCGCTGCCGCTACTCCGAGTCCGAGCTCCAGCGATGGGCAGCACTCCGTTCTTCTACTTCTCCGCGGTGAATCGCCCCCTTGCTACTGTCCTCACAGCCCGCCCCTGTCCACTCTTACTATACAGCTTTTGCCCAGCCCCGCCTCCTGTAGGATAGCCACGTGGGCAAAGTCAACTCCGGGATCTTTCTCCTGAAAAGTTCCGAGTGGTAATCCAGGGTCCGATGTCACCTCCTAAGGACTGGATGAACAGTTCTTACAATTTTCCTTTACTGATTTACAAAAGCCCTCCCCCCCCTTTTTTTTTTTTTTTTTTGACTTTCACCTTTGTTTCCAGGCAAGCCAGTAGGAGACCTCTCGAGTTAGAGGGAGGACTAAAATGCTGGGTCTCAGAAAGAGCAGGAGGTCAGTGCTGGTCTTGGGAATTAAGGACCTCAGGTTAGTCCTGTCCCCAATGATACGCTCTCACCTTCCATCTATAAAACCTACACATTTCAAGGAGCATTCCATAGGCTGGTAAACAGTTAATAAGAATAATTAAATAGGACTGAATTTGTGTTTAAGATTTGACACCCTCAGCCCCACTGATTCATCTGCATTTGTGGTAGGGAGTTTCTACTAGAAAATGTCCCTGTACTAATCAAAACAGACTAGACAGACACAGTACCTACCTATTGTGGGTAGGTACTGCCACACAGAATGAATCTATGATTTTGTTATGATAAAAAGTTCCTTGGGGAAGAAACTTCTTTCACTCATGTGGATAGGTCCCTTCTCTGCAATTGAGACTTATTCAGTCTTTTTCTTTCCAGTCATGTCTGACTCTGTGATCTTACTTGCAGTTTTCTTGGCAAAAATACTGGACTAATTTACCTTATCTTACATTTTAGAGAAGAAATTTAGACAGAAAATTAGAGAATTTAGAAGAAATTGAGGCAAACAGAGCTAAGTGACTTACTCAGGGTCACACAGCTAGTGAGTGCCTGTGGCTAGAATTGAACTCAGAATCTCCCTGGTTCCAGGCCTGGTCCTCTTTGCACTATGGTACCACCCAGCTGCCCTGCTCTTGCCACTACAGTACAATTAAGATGCCCAACTTGAACTTCCATGGGTCCTCCAGCTCCTACCCAGAGGATAGCCAGGATCAAGCTGAGTAGCCTGGAAGAAGTCCTGAAGAGATGGCCACTAAATACAGTTCTGAGTAATGCCAGACCAACCTCTGATGAAAATTGAGATGACTTCCTTTTGCTTGACATGAATTCCAGAGTCTGCAAGTTTTCTCCTTTGCATTCCACTTGTTTTCTGCTTTCCCATAACCAAAACCTGCAGCCCATAGGGTTCTCCTTTAACCCAGATTCACAGAAAATATCTGTTCTGCCGTTGGGTCTATCATCATTGATTTCATTCCAAGATATCATCTACTTACCTCCTAAATGAAGTAAACCCAATGTCATTGTGTCTTTTACAATTTTTTTTTATTGTAGTCACAATCATGATTAACAAATTAATTTGCAATACTATTTAACATTCAAAGTAGAAACACCAGTTTTACTTCCCCCATTTTACACCTCAAGAATAATCAGGAGACTTTACTCATTTAGCTGTTTCTTTATCTTGAAAAATTTGCCCCATTTTAAATTTTCTGATCGATATATTCATACTAGAGATTGAAGAGACTAGAGAGATTATCTAATTCAACTCTCAGTGGATGGATAAGGTTCAGAAAACTTGGATAGGTTGCCAAACCCATTCATTTACTATGTGATTGAACTGCAACTGAACTCGGGACCTTCTGATTTCTGAGCCAGTTGGTAATGATTATTCTTTCCCAGTCCCATTACTTAAATTAAATCACTATTATTTCATAACTATGGCCTATTCTAATGGTTATCACAAGGAAGAAAATATCCATGGGAATGATTCAAGTTGCTTTCTATTTTTGCTCAGTAAATATGAACATCAAATGCACCAAGAAAGCATGGGTGGGCTCATTTCCCTTTTTTCTTTTTTTTCAGAACTGAAACCCTTAATTGTAGTGTGTCCTATAGTTGTTGTTATTCGTCCTTTATTCTCAGAGGTCCATGATATCAGGGAGGTGATGCCATGACATGCAAGTGAATTGGATTGGTATGAAGGAGATCTATGCAAAGTCACCAGTCTTATTTTCTCCCCTGAAGCCAATTGGGTCCAATGAGGAGATACAGATCAGGAAGATTGGAAATTGAATGCAGAGGGAGAATTCGCCATTTTAAGCTAAAGACTTTAACAGGCTTCATTGTGACAGAGGCAAGACCCGTTCAGTCACTAATCTAGGTCAGAAATGAGGCAGAGAATGGCCTCTTTTACCTAGTACCAAAAAAATCAATATGAAAGAAGAACCTCAGGATTTCTGGTCAAAACAGAAACAATTATTATTTACATTCACCTTGAATCAATCAAGGCAAAATGACCAACTGAGACTTGACCTGTGATCCATTGTTGGTCAGTCAATCCTTGTCCATAAACCTAAAAATATCTTGCAAAATCTCAGTGCTCAAATCTTATATTCTTTTGGCCAGAGAACTCACAGGTGAGGATAAATTCCCTCTGTCCACAGAGAAAGAAAAGAAGAAAAGAAAAGAAAGCAGAGGGAAAAAAAAGTTTTGTGTTTGCTCAACTGGCTAGTTGAATCTCTAGTAGGGCAGCTCCTACTCCTTCCTACTTACAGAGGTTGGTGTTTCTGTAGGAAGAAGAGAAGGAAGCACTATTGCCTTTCTGGTGCATCAGCCTTAATATAATACTGTTGGTTAAAGGGAGTGGATGGAAGAGAAAGCTATCATTTAATAAGAATATTCTTTCCCTATGAAATAACAGAGGTATTCAAAGGATTCCCCCCCCCCCCAACACACACATACTCAACATCAGAGCATAGAGTTCAACAGGATTCTTGGCCACATCTTTCAGCCACTCAATGAGGATCTGATTCACTTCTTTTGGCCTGCAAGGGAAACAAAAGCTGTCAAAAATTCTGCTGGTACCCTTTGCCCAGGTCTGGAATCGGGGAAATGGTAAAGCCAGAAGTTGGACACAGCTAAGACAAAAATCAAGATAATTCATGACTGAATGAAATTTTGTAATAACAGAGAATTTGCAATTCTATACACTGAATCCTAATCAGAATGAATGATCAAGCTGCTCTTTATTCAGGTTGTCCCAAAAGCCTTAGTGCAGCTTGCCACACTCCAAATGTCTTTTGGGACATCCTATATCACACATTATGTATATGATATCTGTTATTTAACTTGATCCTTTCAACAACCAAGCGATATAAACAATATTATGCCAATTTTCATAGAACATTAAAATTGGGAGGAATCTTAGAGATTACTTAGTCTAAACCTTTCCATTTCAGTAGAAGAAATTGAAGCTTGTTGAAAGATCAAAGTGAATTGTCCTGGGTCACACAGCTAGGCAGTGTTAGATCTGGGATCTGAATTCTGTGAGTAGGATGGGATTAAGAAAGGAGGTGTTTAACTCCAAATCCAGTACTCTTTCTCTTTTACCCCAGAGATACCTCCCAAGGAATCCCACCTCTGGAGCTCTCCTTACTTTTCTATCTGAATCCACTGTCCACAATTCTCAATATTTCTCCGTTTCAGGTTGGGGATCTGAAAGAAAGAAACATCAACATGAGAGGAAGCCATTTTATCTTTGAATGCAGAAGTTGAGCATAAATCAGCATTCCTGACTACAAGAATGGCAATGAAGGCAGGGGCAGATGAGTTTGGTACAACACATTCCTTTTTAATCTCTATAGACTGGAGGTGTCAAACTCAATTAGAAACTTATTCTAAGAAATATTTAATTATAAAACCACAAATAAATGTTATCTATATTGTTTTATAATTTTATTAGTTTTGTTAAACTACATTTTAATTTGATTTAGGTTTCATTGTGAGAATAGTGTTTAACATTTCTGCTCACAAAGAATACCTTTCTTTATTTGGTCCAAACAAGCATCATTTGACATTTAATGGACTGTGTATCTATTGTACGAAGTCTTAACTCTTATTCCAATATCTCAGGTCCAGACAGGCCTTCTTCCTATAGTTCTCCTCCTCAATAGCATCTCCCTACCTAGCCTTCAGGAAATATGTATCTCTTTCCATAGGAGACATCTAGGTGGTCCAGTAGAGAGAGCATGGGTTCTGAAGTCAGAAAATTTCAAATCTGGTCTCAAGACACTTACTAGCTATGTGAACCTGGGTAAGCCATTTAACCCTGTTTGCCTCAGTTTTTTCATCAGTAAAATGAGCTAGAGAAGGAAATATCTAATTTCTCCAATAATTTTGACAAGAAAACCTCAAATGAGGTTGCAAAGAGTCAAAAACGATTAAACAATAACAGCAACAATCTCTATCCATAAATTTCCATGTCCTTCTATTTATGTGTGACTTGGCTCAGATTGGTTCTAAACTTCTTGCAGCAAATATGATCTCTGATCATAAAAGATATGAATGAGGATGGAAAATTTTGAGCCACACAAAGTTGCTCTGGGAAAGAACCTGGCTAAGGTTCTTCTTTGTAAAGTCCTAGCACAGAACAAAACATCTGGAAAAGAAAGAAAAATGCCCTTCAAAATGAATATTTTTAATGTTAGGCATTGACTGTCTTTTGCAACTTAAAGTATAAAATCACATTAGGGGACACAATGGATGGAACATTAGTCTTGGAGTTAGGAAGCTTGGTGGTATCATAGTGCATTGAGCCCCAAACCTAGAGTCAGGGAAATCCCGAATTCAAATTTGTCTCAGATACTTACTACCTGTATTACTCTGACCAAGTGTGGGTTTATACAATTTCCTCCGTAGGGAAAGAGTAAAACTTGTCCAAGAAAATTAAGATTTCCAGATCAGAGTAAAAGTTTCTTAAATCAAGATGACCCTTCTCCAATGTAAATAGGACTTCATGTGATATAAACTAACTTAGTGGTATCCATTCTATTAAGGTTATCTCAATGTGTGCAGAACTTTATTATATACACATTATGTAATTTTTTTTTGCTTTTAACATCTATACTCTAAATGCTTTCTGTACTGGCATTTCACCACTTTTGTATAATTTTAATGAAAAGATGCCAACAGCCTAAGGAAGAGTCAATGGCCAGTGAGAAGGTAGAAGACTACAGAGATACCACACTACACAAGTGGGAGCTAGAACTTAAGGATTGCTGTTGAGTATAATTAGTGACCAGAGTCATAGACAGTGAGTTTATAGATCAATAAACCTGTTAGCTTCTGCACAGAGGCAATTAGTTGAGAGCTGAGAGTAATCAGATGCTGATAAGAGGAGTTGTGATATTCTTAAGGAATTTAGTTAGAGACCTACCCTCCTAGATCTTAGTGCTGTTTGGTTATGAAAACATTAGATTTGTCTCCCTGCAAATTCTTCCATTGATATGAAATAAACCTGAAGGAGGAATATAATATCTCCTGAGATACACATAGATAGCGAGTCACTTTTGCCTCAGTTTCCTCATCTGTGAAATAAGCTAGAGAGGAAAATGGTGAGCCCTTTTAGTATCTAACAAGTATCTACACAAAGAGTTGGACACAACTGAAAAAACAACCAACCAAAAACAAATAACATAATATCCTGTCCCTCAAAGCAGGATGAGGATGGAAGGTAACGGAGGGGAGATTATGTGGTATTTTATCTTTAAACCATGTATACCAGTCAACTACTATTATACTTTGTGGTCTTAATTTCAGTGGAGTATGGAGCAGGTTTTTGCCCTAAATTCACCATAATAATATTATTATTAGCATGCATAAAATATCATAGCACTTTTAAGTCTGTAAAGTACATTATTTCCTTTGATCTTTACAACAATCCCATAGAGTAGATAACATTATTATGTCATCTTTACAGATGGTCAAATACAGGTTTAGGGACCTTTACAGGATAACACAGCTAGAGACTGAGACAGCATTTGAATTCCTGCCTTCAAAGTCAGTTCTCTGTCTACTAAGTTAGAAGATTAGAAAGTGAATCCTTGACTTTACTTAACTACCCCTTCTCCCTTTCCTGCAGTTTCTGGGTAGATTACAAATGCAGGCTGATTAAACCGGCAAACCACATTGTTTTACAAAAGATTATTTGTCAATAGATTTGAGAGCTCTCAGTGAGAAAGTATCCTCTACCAATAAAGACCGGTTGATGGTCTTTTAGTCTTTCAGAGTTGCCTGGGATTAAGAGTTTGGTCAGTGATCTATTCAGAATCATATGTGGGACTCGGTCTCCCTGAGCACATAGGGTAAGCTAGGTGAAGCAAGAATACGCCCAAAGTCAGGAAAATCTGACTTCAAATTTGGCCTCAGACATTTTTAATCTGTATGATCCTAAGCAAGTCATGTAACCTCTGTTTATCTGTTGCCTAATATATGAAATGGGAACCATAATAGCAATTTCTTCCCAGGACTGTTGGAAGGATCACACATTGATCTATTCCCACCTTCCTTCCTTTCTTTGTTCTTTCCTTCCTTCCTTCTCTCCTGATTCCAGTATCTGTTGTGATACTATGCTTTTATTTTGACCTAGATTAGTCAACAGAAATTCCTGAATATTCACTCTATGAAGTACTCTGAGGAGACAGAAAGAAAATATAGTGTGGTGCATCCTAGTAAATGATTCTTTGGGGTTTTGTGAGTTGCTTAGGATAGAAAAATTCCTGAGCACTCCACATCCCAGTTGGCCATGAGCTACTCTTGCATGATATGCTTAATCTATGCCCATATAACCAGTTTAATCTCCAAGCCTCTCCAATTTGGTAGAACCCATCAGAGTTTGTGACCCACTGGTATAATCTTCAAGACCCAAGAGGGATCACCTCCTCTTGCTGAAGCAATATCATCCATGTAGGCTAGGTAAATTTTCCTTTAAAAGATACTGAAAATATCTCCATACTTAGTTGGCTCAACTAAGTTAACTTAGTCATGGTGACTAAGATAAAGCAATTAATGTAGCTTCTTGTGGCTTAAAGAAAAACCAGACCACAAGGAGGCAGGACATTTTCTACTCCCTCTGGTGTCTGACTAGTAGATCAGCATGGCCAACATAGAGGGAAGAAAGCTGTGATCAACTGCAACAATATCATATCCTTGCTGAATATCCTTTTAATATAACTGCACAAATTCCTCTTATTAACTGTTATATACTCTATAGGTATTTCTTTTCATTCCAATCTGAACAAAATAGGCTTGACCATCAATGCCTCCACTCTGCTATGAATCACTGGAAGAGGGCCTGTGTAGAGGGAACATGCCCTTCAGATGCCCATTTTAGTAAATGATTCAAATGAACTTTAAAATTATTTCATTCTCTGATTTGCTTTGTCAGGTTAGGTCATGATACTTTGTGGTAACTGAGTCACCTACTCACTTAGCTTCTGTCACTCCATCTGGGGGCATTTTTTCCCTCTTGAATGGTTCTTTTTCTGTCACAAAGCATTTCCCATCCCACTCCACCTTGAATTTGAACCCCATACGTACCCATTTTTCCATGTTCTTAGAAAATTCTGGAAGTAAAAGCATGTCTTTCTCAGCTATGACTATCAGGGCTGGAATCAAGATCTGAGGAGAGTATAAAAAGCAGTTGGAGAAGGAGGAAGGATACTTGAAAATAAATACTTTTTTCCCACATTTTCATAGTTTGAAATTTCTCTAAGTATCATTTGGTAGGAATGTAAAGAAATGGGCCTCAAGGGTTACATTAGGGCAGTATAAAGGGCCCAGCAGTTATAGAGTTATGTTTGGGGCCCTCAACCCCAGATTTGTGGTTGTGAGTGATGGAATATGTCAAAGTATTCTAGGTATGAGGGTAGCCTGGGCAAAGGTACAGAGATGAGAAATGGAGTGTCATATGGGAAATGGAATGCCATATGTAAAGAAGGCCATTTTGGCCAAAGTACAATTAGTATATATAAAGGGAGTACATATAATTAGGCTGGAAAGGTAGGTTCACATAACATCTTTATACGAACAAAGGATTTTATATTTGATCCTCAAGGTAATAGAAAACAACTTAAATTTACTGAATAGGAAAGTAACATGTTCATACTTGGAGCTTAGGAAAATCATATTGGTGGCTGTGTAAAGGATGAACTGGAATGGTGAGGGACTAGAGTCAAGGAGACCAAATAGAAGGTTATGAGAATAAGTCATTTAAGAAGTGAGAAGGATGTCATTTAGAGAGGAAAGAAGGATTGATTTGATTTGATATTGATTTGAGAGATTTTGTAGAAGGAAAAGTAACAAAATTTGGCAATTGATTAGAAATTCTGATGTGAAAAAGAAAGTAGTAGAAAGTAAGTGGAAAGTAAGAATTCCAAAATTTCTGACGTGGGTCACTAGATCATTGGTGATGGTATCCTCCTCAAAAATAGGAAATTGTTGAAAAAGAGATTTTTGGGGAAGGAAAGAAAGAATGAGTTCTGTTTTGGATATGATGTGTTTGAGATGTCTATGAGACATCTAAATCAAAATGTTTAATATGTAGTTGGTGATACATTACTAAAGCTCAGGAGAGAAACTAAGTGATGTATAAAAATCTCAGACTTATCTGCAAAGGAAAGATAAATTTGGTTTTGAAATTTTGAAACTGTTTTCCATACCTTTTTGTGATCATGCCCCTTCATATGCTGCTCCTGTAGCTATTATTTCTTTATATCTTATCCTGTGACTAATCCTTTGGTTTGTGTAAGCATTTGTTTTAATAAATCCTTCATGGGTATTACCATGTCCCATACATAAAATCCCTGTTACCAATTTTTCTAGTCTGGTGCCTGGCCTACCACTGCTTAAGCTCTACCCATACCACACACTAACTTAACTCTAGTTCCATTTTTCTTATTAATCCTGTCATACCCAACACAGCAAGGAACCAGTTTTGGTTTTAGAAGATGATAAGACTCTCCCAATCCAGTTCTACTTCCAAACCACAAACTTGACCATCTGTTAGGAAGATTCTCAAGTATAGCTTCACATACTTTCTCTGATGCTCACTACACATAGGACCTTACACTCTCTGGGTCATACACTTCCGCTGATGTTCACTACATATAGGACTTTAAACTTTTGGTATCTTAATTTTTCTCATCTAAAAATGAGGGCTTTGGACTAGATGGCATCTAAGGCCCTTTTTGGCTCTATGACCTTAGGAAGCAAGAATACCGGAGCCTGGCCATGATAAACAAAATATAGGGGAAATTCCTGTTGCTATTTTGTATCATCATTCACTCTGATAGTTCATTCTTGGACTTGTGGGTTGTGATGTATTATAGAAATAAAGACAATGACTTGTGTCATGGAATTTTCCTCAAATAATACAAAAATGGCTTTTGAGTTCCAAAATTGTAAAAGTTTCAACATATGGCAAGGAGAGACAGAGACTAAAAGCTTCTAGTTTGAATCTAGAGGTCACAATGAACCAGTGGGTGAAAGAAAGAATTATTTGCAATTATCTTTTCTCTCCCAAACAAGACACATCGAGCATGTGGCTCCTTGGCATTTTATAAGTGAATATGTCAAGAAACTTATTGGCATCCTGAAATCAAAGCTGAACCAGAAAAAATTAAAATTATATAATGCTATTCTAAATGTACATTTTCACCACTGGATACTACAGATACTCCTTAAAGAGTCTGAATTCATGAGAGTGGCCCACAAATCTTTGTACAGCTTGCTTATTGAAGTGATCAAAACTTAAAACCACACTAAGACTTTTGGGACACACTGTGTCTATAATGATTATAACAAGTAAATAGAAATAACAACCATCACAAAACAATAAAAAAGGAATGTTGCAAAATTACAAAGAATTGTATCTTCTTTCTTCTTTCCCTTCCCTGTCCAAGGCAAAGCGTGAAACATTGTGTATATATATATATATATAATATATATATTTTAAATGTATTGTCTGCTCTCTCTCCTCTATGTGTGTGTGTGTGTGTGTGTGTGTGTGTGTGTCTACCTCTATCTCTAAGTCTCTGTCTCTGTGTCACTGTGTCTCTTTTTTCCATCTCTTTCTAGCTCTTTATGCTGGAGTCAGGAAGGGCTACATATTGGAGGAATTGAGGCTATCTAAAATAAAAAATCTATCAATATAATTTATTGTAAAAGGATGACAAAAGATGATGATGATGTTAATAATGATGGTAATAGTATTTCATAGATTGTTATACCCCCAAAGCTCATCATTGAGTGGCCAGTCCAGAGCTCTGAGTCTCTCTGAACTTAATTTGGACTTTAAAAAGAAAGTAGTCTGCTGCTGGAAACATATGCAAAGCCTTTCTATCATGAGAGGAACTGCCAAAGTTTATGATCCACTGGAAGAGACTTGAAGGGCCCAGAGTCACCTTCATGCTACAATGAGCTACAGAAGCATGAATGACATTTATATAGAGCTTAATAATTTGTAAGCCACCTTCCATACATTAGCTCATTTGAGCTTTACAAGCCCTCTGTGAAGCAGGTACTTCAGGTATTTTCATGCCCATTTTCCAAATGAGAAAAATTGAGGCTCAGAAAGATGAAATGCCTTGCTCAGGCTACATAGTTAGTTTAGTATCAGAGATGGGATTTGAATCAGGTTCCTTCTGACTTCAAGTTCAGTATTCTTTCCTGAGTACACATTATCTTATTTCTTAAAGCAAACACTCACCTTCCTTCTGACTCCAGTGCAACCCCACCGCCAATTTGCATCCAAGTTCCGATACCAATTTAAGGGACCTCTAGGAAAGCAAAAGAAGGAAAATCGGCAAGCTCTTTCAGTTGATAATTCTTACTGAACCCTGAATCTTAAAGAAAGCAAGTCTGAAATAAGAGGTGGTCCCCTTTCTCAGAGTATATGTTATTTTCTCCTGATTAATCAGTCAATGACTAACCAACATTTATGAAGTGACCATTATGTGCTAGGCACTATTATGGGTACTAAGAATAAAAAGTCAAAATCAAAACTGGGCCTTCCCCCAAGGATGAAGGGTAAAGTTATTAATGTCACTTATTTCAGATTCTATCTACTCAGAGGGTGTTAGGATGTTCTGTATACTCTGATTTGCCACAACCGAAACAAGAGTACCTGCAGTTAATCTATAGGAACTTGGGCTTGGCGTCCTATTGCTCATGACTTTGAGTGCTATGTGTTTCTTCAGGGTAAAATTAATTACTCTGAAGATTCCTCCCTACTCAACATCTTCCTTTTCCTCTAGAATGTCCTTTCTGAAGGGATCATCAAAATGGGGTAGGTCTAGGGATCAGTCCTGTGACTTCACTAGTGAAAGGAATTTCTAATGAGGAAATTGATTTTTCTAAGATAGGCTCTCACTTTCTCTTCAATTTAGGGGATGGGAGTGGCAATGACATATTAAGAAGTTAAGAGAATTTTAGTCACATGGCCAAAGTATGTCAGCGAAGGAACTCAAACTCAGGACCCCTTGATGGTAAAACTACCTTAGTACTCATCATACTACATTGCCTCTTGTGGGAGGTGTTGGGGGAGAAAAGATACAAGAGTAATTACCCAGTAAAGAATGGGTAACAAACATTTGAAAGAAGCATTTTTTGAACTCAGATTCTCCCAGAATGCCTTTCTGTTTACATATCTTAAGGATTCCTTTGGGTGGGAGGGGACAAGAAATAGGGGTGTGGATGTGGGAGTACTAGTGCTTGTGTCTGAAATGTGTTCAGATACCATGAGGATATTCCGTTTCATAATTTTATAAAAGGCATATATGTATGATGCATGGATGCAGAGTTAGAAATAGGTTCAAATCTCATTTCAGACACTTACTAGCCATGAGAGTTTGGCTAAGTCAGAACTCCTCTGAGCATTATCTGTGAAGAGGAATTATTTGATCCTTTTTGCAACCCCCTCAGAAAATGTATCTCAGTAGTAAGGCTAGAAGGGAAGGCTATAACATTCTGCTACAGGGGCATTCATAAGCTGCTAGAAATATTCACTTTTGAGGGGTGCCCTGCAGGTGGGAAAAAGGAGGAAGTAACTGAGATTCTGGGCTTCTATAGTGAGAATAGCCCACAAAAATGAGGCAGACTTAACTCCCTTTCTTTCTTCCCTGCCCATTTTCTCACAAAATCATTTGACATTTACCTGAACCCAGATTTCTTGAATTGCTGCACATAGAATTCAATCTCCTCCTCTGTTACCATCCAGCTCCGAGGGGGATTCTCAGATTTTTTCAAAATTCCTATAGAAGAAAGACACTCACTTGCATCCCTGCACTCTAGCTTCACAGGTTTCCATAACTGATGTCATTCACTGCATGGCTAATCTTGAGTACCTCATTATTTTGATCACATCATCCTCCTATTTCAGAAGTGTGCTGGGATGCCTAGTTGCTTTTTATGTTATTCTAGAGTTCTAGATCTAGAAATGGAAAGGACCTTTAGCACCAAAGCCCTCACATTTTATAATGAGGGAACTGAAGACCAGAGAGGATCTGAAGTGTCCTGTCCAAGATTATACTGGAGGTAAGTAGCAGAGGCACGATTTTGACCCTAAATGGTCAGAGCTGAAATCTACTCCTTTGCCCCCAGTACTATTCTGTCCCTCTTTGGGTCTTCCAACCATGGTTTCCATTATGGAAATGCCTCTATTTCCTATTTCACCTTAGATGGAGCCAGAGAACCTTTGTTCAAAGTCCACCTCTTGTGCGTACTACTTATATAATGGAAATGGGAAAACAACCACACCAAGTTCTTTGCTAACAAAATCCCAAATGGAGTTACAAAAAGTTGAACATGACTGAAATGACTGATGAACAGCAATACCAAAAGGCCAGGAAAGCCCAAACGATCACTATAGTCAGAGTGCAGAGAGAGTTATAGGAGTGAAAAAAAAATTTTTTAAGGAGAAACTTCTCGCAGATCTTGTCAATTTCTTCCCTGACCCTTCCAATCATCCCCTATCAATGATATTTTTCACCTTTTTCAAGAGTATTTTCAAATCTGAGATACTGCAAGGAAGAGAAAAAAAACAAAATAAAAATTCCTTTAGAAAAAGTGACAGTTTGGCAAACATTAGAGTTAGACCAATATCTCTATACTATATGCTGCAATAAAGTCAAGATAGATGCTCAGTCTGAATTTTAAAAGTCATATAATTTTAAAAAGGTGAAAATCAGAGCATGCATTTTTCAGAGTTGAAATAAAGGTCAGAGATGATCACAAACAATAAAACAGATAATTTCAATTATATGAAATTAAGAAACTGTGCACTTAGGATAAGGATGTGGCTAATTGGGGGGAAAATCTTTGAATCAAAAATCTTTGATCATGGTCTAAAATACAAAATATATGATGAACTAACACCTAATAAGAATATATAAGTACTAAAAGTCATTCCCCAGTGAATGTCCTTAAAAAATGTGAACAAAGGTTTCTTGAAAGAATTATAAAGTATTAGCAACTGTGAAAGATAAATGGAAGGAAAATCGAAATAACTTTGAAATTTCATTTTATACACAGCAAACTGGCAAAGATGACAAAAGATGGGTATAGTTAATGAAGGGCTATGGAATGACAGGCACACTAATACATTGTTAGTGGAGTTGTAAATTGGTCCAATCATTTTGGAAATCAATTTAGAATTCTGAAAAGAAAGTAACAAAAGCCCCTATGCCCTTTTACCCATATATCTCACCTATAAGCATATATCCCAAATTACTCAATCTTTGAAGATGTGAATTGCTTCACCTGGAGAATGAAGATAATCATAGACCAGACACTTGAATTATGGACTCAAGTTCCTGTTTAGTTTTAAAATAATTTATCTTAACTTTAGTAATTTATGAGATTATTAGGAGAAAGAGACTGAATATATAGTAGTTTCAACACAATTAGATGAAATAAGATTAGGAGAATTTCAAATATTTGCATAAACTGTTTGAATGCAGATGAAAAAACAGGCTTCTAGTGTTGGAGCCAAAGCAGTCTCAGAAGTCATCTAGTTTTACTAATGAGAAAAGATGGCTTAAGTGGCTTACCACTTAATGCAACTAGGAAATGGCAGAATCAATATTTCAAACCCAAGACCTCTTACTATAAATCTGTGTTCTTTTCATGACACCATTTTATAGGATCTCCTAGGTGACCTTTAAACTTTAGCACAGATGGGGCAGTTTAATGGTACAGTGTTCCTAGAGTCAGGTGGATTTGAGTTCAAATAGGACCTCAGATAGTTGTTAGTAGTATCTGCAAAAAAACATCTTAGGCTAGGAAATGAAAAAACCCTCACTGTTATTATCTTACTCCACTTTATAGTAATGTGAAATGGCAGGATTCCCATCCCATCTAGGGATGGGATAGACAGGAACTAAAAGAGAAGGTTAGAAGCACTTGTTTAATTACAAAGCTAGTTAAAAAAACAGAAGGGCAGGCCAGATGCTCCATATTCTGCTTCTTCCTTCCAGAGCCAAATCAGCCACCAGTTTCCTTCCCACAATACCCTGCTGCCTTCAACAATCCCTGAATGCAGCATATACATATATACCTTTTTCTCATCACTTGCTCTGAAAGTTAATTTAAATGTCTGGGTGAGATCCTTCTCCAATTCAGCCTCTGCCACTCCCTGAAAAGATAATAGAAACAAAGTGAAGAATGATCCAATGACAAGAAGTCTCTTCTGAAACCTAGCTCTCCTGATGGAGTCCTAGATCAGTCGAATGATTTCTAGGTTGCCTTGCCAAGTCATTTTTCTTGCAGGCCTCCATTTTCTAGCATGGAAAACCAGAGAAGTGAGGGAAGCAACTTAAAGATTTTACAAAGGGAAGCCCCATGGTACAGGAGAAGAATATTGACTCTGTCCCATTTTTATTGTGTGTTACTTGTGTGATCTCAGCCAAATCACTCTTTCTTGCTTTCTCAACAGTAAAATGAGGGGATTGGACCAGAGGGCTTTTGAAATCCCTTCCAATTCTACATTTGGACTCCTATGCTCCCATTTGAACTTTCCTACAATCCTGGAAGGTAGGATTATAGATTGAAAGCCAGCAAGGTACACAGAAGTCATTGAGTCATACCATTGTATTATACAGATTAGGAAACTGAAGTCCAGAGGGATGTATTAACTTACTTAAGTTTATAGTTGCAGAAATGAAATTTCACTCAGATCCTCTGACTCCAGATTCAATACATTATGCATTCGAAAGGCAATACTATTTTTATATGGGATGGCTTTCTGGGTAGGGGAAAAGGAGAGATACTGAGAAAAATTCCAGTGATGTAAAAAATAGAAGCAAAAAAGACAGCAATAAATATTTATAGAAAAGGAAGACAATATAATTCTTTAGTGATAGGGAGATAAATGTACCTAGCTTTGTTTCAGTAATTAATTTGGTGAGTTAAGAGCCTAGAAGAAAGAGTTCTCTTTGTTTTTTGTTTTTTTTTTTTGAATAAAGATCTGGCCTTGAAAATTGACCTTAGAACAATGCAGAGTCACAAGGAAAGAGAAGGAAGGAAAAGAGGAGACTTTCTGGACTAAGGGAGTCTAGTTAGAATTAAATGTTCACTTTTCTCTTTGACTTATTATTTCTCCTTCCTTACAATCTTTTTTTCACTCTGTGCTTTTCTAATCAATTCATGTTTTATCTTAAACTTTCAACAATAGTCCTTGGCACCTAATTAACTTCACAGTGAAGCAGAGATGTATGGATGAGACAAAGGAGTCCATCTAGGGGGACTCTTTTGTTTTAAAAATAACTGAGGCTCAGAGTTGTGACCTTTACCCAAGAACAGTTGATTGAATTGCCAAAGACAAAGTACAATACTGCCAGAACTACTAAATCCTAGTCTGATATCCATTGATAATAACTTTAATATGGTTTGATATGACTTCTCTTTCCCCAGAAGTCAAGTGCAGGCTGGAAGAGAATTGGGGACACTGAGTAATGGGTAAATACATATGATACAGAATTAGAAGAAAATCAGAGAAAAATAGAAGAATTTGCATGAACTGATGCAGAGGGAAGGAAATGGAACCAAGAAGACAATATACACCCTCACTAAGCAAGATGATGTAAAGGAAGCAATATGAAATGTTATTATAGGAAAAAACCCATCTTGACCCCAGAAAAGATAAGGAAATGTATCTCCCTTTTTTCTTGCAGAGTTGATGGTGATGTAATATGCATTGTTAATTAATGAATAAAATAAAAATAATTAATTATTTTTTGTTGTTAGAGAAGAGAGGGGAGGGATGTAGAAGACCAAGTGATACAAAGGAAAGAGTGCTTTTATGGACCTTAGTTTCTTCATCTATAAAATGACATAGGTGTATTAGATGCCTTCTAGTATCCTTTCCAGCTCTAAATTTATGAATTTATGATCCTGTGCAATATAGGGACTCATATTTTATGCTTTTATTTAATTTATGTTAATTAACACAACATAACAAAACATATTAATTATTATTTCTCATTTTCCAATGTTATAATATATACTGTGGCACAGGTTGGAAATCTTCCAGCCTTTTCCCCATTAATCCAAGAAATGCAGAATATGTATAAATTGATTAGCATGGCCAGTTGTTACCTTGGCAGTCAGGGAAAGCCTGTCCCTAATGAGATGCATCTTCATGCCTGGAATGTACTACTCACCTGTGCTTTTAGGAATTCTTAATTTCCTTCAGAGCTCAGCTTGAGGATCGTCTCCTGTAGGAAGCCTCTACTGATCCCTCCCTAATATTCTTTCTGTTTATGCACAAACACACACACACAACCATACACCACATATACACATGCAATATACATATATTCATCCATATATATGTAGGTATATATACATTTTAAAATATGTATTTATATGTATGTATTTATCTCTATTTCTGTCTCTCTGTCTCTCTCTTTGTAATAGGGGATTGGCATATATGCAGCATTTGTTAATATGCTTGGCTGATTTAATTTCCCCAAGTGGCAGAGACAAGGAAATTTCTGGAAGACTTGATAATGTGGACTCAAAATGTCTTGAAGAAACTGTGGAGCGTGCATCATCATGTAACTACATGTTTAGGCCTCCTAAAGCCTCCTGGCTTTTTTAGATCAGATTTTTTTAGATTGTGTAGCCCAAACTAAGAGTGTCTTCAAAAAGGCCTCTCTTGACCTTGGCCCAAATTTCTTCCTTTGTTCTCTTCTGCTAGTCTCTGGGGACTTAAGTCCTTTAAATATGGCATTCACTGAGAAACAGTGCTAGAAGGAGCAGAGGTACTGAGAGCTCTCCCTATAGAGGCCTATACATTGACTCCTTTCCCTGCTACATAAAGAAATTTGAGTCTCTATTGGAATTCATGGGAGCTGTTGAATACACAGGAGCCACCTGACAGTGGCTGCTGGAGATCCAACCCAGAATGGATCTCCTCTTGTGAGAGGATGATACAAGGAAACTGAGAGGCAATTGCTGTTCTCTGACCTCTCTGACTGAGAGGCCCTCGTGTTGTCTGACCTCTCTTCTCTTCCCTCTGCCTCCAATTTATCCCACTCCCAGTCCACAACACTTGTGTCAGCAAAGGCTGTCCTGCAACTCCTTCAGATGTTATGATCCACAGCTGTGGAGGCTCTCAGAGAATTGACTTGTCCCTTAACAAGTCTTCATGCTTGTGACTTTTGAAAGACTGGAAGAGTGAGTCCAGGCTTCCTAGCATTAAAGTCTTGTAGCCAGCTCATTATTCTGCTTAAAGGAGCAAAGTATGATCTTGAGGACTCAGCCCACTGGTAGGAGAGATAGCTCATCCAGAGGTCATTCTGCATCTGGATGGGAGCAAGGTTATGTCCAAATTGAGCTAAGATTGAGCTTAATGTCCCCAGAAACATCGTAGGATAGAAGAGAGAATGTTTTGAGATAGTAAGAAGAATTATTTGTACCTTTGTTATTGCTATAGCTTCAAAATATAATGAAGTGGGCTAAATGGAATCTGGATGCTAGTCACTAGCTGCTAATAGAGAAGGAAAGAGCAAACAGAAAATAAATGGAAAGAGAAAAAAGAGAACCCCAACTCCTCAGGGGATCCTAGAACACAGAAAGGAAGAAGTAATCTGTGTGTCTCCAGAAAAGAATCCTACATATATTTAATTTTTTACTAGTCAATCCACAAACACTTCCAAAGGTTTTATAATTGGACTAAGTAACAAATGTAATTTCCTTAAAGTCAAGGACTTCTTCAGCCTTTGTGTAAACTAACATAGCAATTGGCACAAAATACCAGCTGTACTGCTAGATGTCACAATAAATGGAGCACAAAAAGACCTGAGGTCAAATCTGACCTCAGATACTTACTATCTAAATGATTCTATCCAAGTTACTTAATTTTGTTTACCTCATTTCCCTCATCTGTTAAATAATCTGGAGAAAGAAGTGGCAAACCACCCTGGTATTTTTGCCCCCCAAAAAACTCCAAATGGGATCTTAAACAGCTGGAGACAATTGAATAGGAAGAAATATTAAGGTTCCCAAGTAGCCATTATTAGTCATTATTAATCAGCTTGGCAGAATCCCAGAAGCTAGGCCAATATTTATAAGTACTGAAGAAACTTTAAAAAACACATTCAAAAACAAGTCTTCATGGCAGTATTGTGGAGCTAACAATCTAATGACTCTATCAGGGTGTGTGCAGCTACCAGAAAGTCTAGGACACATAGACTAGGCCAGAGTCCTAACAATTATATCCTGAGGCCCTTGGAAATCCCATAAAGTTCTTTAGATCTAAGGGACTAAAGTTTTCTAATTCCTGGGAAAGATTGCTCTGTTGACAAGACATCTCCTAATCTAAGAGGAGGCAAACTAATCTCCTTGTGATATGATGCCTCTTTCCAAATGCCTCCCTAAATATTTCTTAGTTTTGCAAGACTTCCTCCCGGGGGCTTTTTTCTCTATCAACTCCTCCTAATACTTTTTGCTGGGTACACAATGAACCTAGATACCTTATAGATCTTTTTCTTAAGAACAAAATTATCCCAAGGCTTATTTTTTTTAATGACTTTTCATTCTAGAAAATCATCCAAAAACTTATTGGAAACAATTCACAACTTTAGCAAAGTTGCAGGATATAAAATAAACCCACACAAATCATCAATATTTCTATATATTACTGACAAATGAGAGAGATAGAAAGAGAAAATACATTTAAAATTACTGTAGACAAATTAAAATACTTGGGGATTTACCTGCCAAGACAAACCCAAGAACTATATGAACACAATTACAAAACACTTCTCAAACAAATAAAGTCAGAGCTAAACAATTTTTAAAATATCAATTGTTCATGGCTAGGCCAAGCTAATATAATAAAAAGATAATTCTGCCTAAATTGGCCTACTTGTTCAGTTCCATACCAAACTGTCAAAAAATTATTTTATACAACTAGAAAAAATAATAACAAAATTCATCTGTAAAAACAAAAGGTAAAGAATATCAAGGGAATTAATGAAAAAATACAAAGGACGGTGGCTTAGCAAACCTAAACAATATTGTAAAGCAGCAGTCATCAAAACCATTTGGTACTGGCTAAGATTAGATATACACGACACAATAATCAAGGCCTATAGCAATTTAATATTTGATAAACACCCAAACTCCAGCTTCTAGAATAAGAACTTAGTATTTAACAAAAATTTCTGGGGAAACTGGAAAATAATATATTAGAAACAGCATAGATCTATATAGGTCAAAATGGATACATGATTTTGTCATAAAGGATGATATCATAGACAAATTAGGAGAACAAGGTACAATTTACCTATCAGATCTTTGTAGAAGGAAGGAATTTTTGACCAAAGAACTAGAGAACATTATAAAAGGAAAAATGGATAACTTTGATTACATTAAATTAAAAAGGTTTTTGCACAAACAAAACCAACAGAAACAAGATTAAAAGGGAAGTACAAAGCTGGGAAAAAAATCTTTACAATCAGTATTTCTGGTAAAGGTCTCATTTCTAAAATATATAAAGAACTGTGTCGAATTTATAAGAATACAAGTCATTCTCCAACTGATAAATGATCAAAGGATATGAACAATTTTCAGATGAAGAAATTAAAGCCATCTATAGTTATATAAAAATGCTCTAAATAACTACTGATTAGAAAAATACATATTAAAATAACTCTGAAATACCACCTCACATTTCTCAGATTGGCTAAAATGACAAGAAAAGATAATGATCAATGTTGGAGAGGATATGGGAAAACTGGCTTTGTTCATGTAGTTGTGAAAGGATCCAACCATTCTGGAGAGCAATCTGGAACTATGCACAGAGGGCTATCAAACTGTGCATACCCTTTGACCCAACAATGCCATTACTGGTTTTGTATTTCAAGGACTCACACATGCAAAAATGTTTGTAGCAGCTCTTTTTGTGGTAGCAAAGAATTGGAAAACGAGTAGATGCCCATCAATTCAGGAATGGTTGAATAAAAAATATGGTACATGAAAGTAATGGAATATTATTGTTCTATAAAAAATGATGAACAAGCTGATTTTAGAAAGGCCTGAAAAAACTTATATGAATTGACACTGAGCAAAAGAAGCAGAACTAGGAATATATTGTACACAATAACAATAGGAATGTGCAATGATCAACTATGAAAGATTTGGTTCTTTTCAGGGGTTCAGTGATTCAAAGCAATCTCAATAGACTTTGGACAGAAAATGCCATTGCACCCAGAACAAGAACTAAGGAGATTAAATGTAAATCAACACATGCTAGATTCACTTCTTTTTTCATTTTTTTTTAATCTTTCTCATGTTTTTTTTCCCCTTTTGCTCTAATTTTTCTCTCCCAACATAATTCATAAAGCAATATGTGCTAAAAATAAATTTTAAAATGACATTTCAAAGTGAGATGCTTCAACTAGTATCATTTGTATTTTTTTTAATGATGCTTTGTTAATAGAAAATCAGAAAATTCCCCAAGCCTAAGACTCTTTAATTAAAGAAAATTTCTCTGGGTACTTGCTGTTCTGTTGTGTCTAACTGTTCATGACCCCATTTGCGATTTTCTTGGCAAAGATAATGCAGTGGTTTGCCATTTTCTTCTCCAGTTTATTTTACAGACGAGGAAATGGAGCAAACAGGACAAAGTGACTTGCCAAGAGTTATATAGCGAGCTAGTAAATGTCAAATGCTGGACTTGAACTCTGAAATCTTTAACACCAGGCTCAGCGCTCTGTGTACTATGGCGCCACCTAGCAGCCCCCAAGAGTTATTCTAGGTATATGTTAAATGCAACTATAGAAAATAGCCTAGGAGCAGAAACCAATGAGTAAACACAGAATAGAGCAAGAAACTTGCTCCTGGTGTACTGGTGTTGGCTAAAGGTCAGAAACGAGTGAGAGAGAAGAGATGACTATGTCAACAGTTCAAGAAAAGAACAAGAAATGGGAAAACCTGGGGGAAAATTCCCTATCCTAGCATCTTAGAAACTCTCTTTCTCTCTGTCTCTGTCTCTCTGTCTGTCTCTCTCTCTGTCTCGGTCTCTCTCTCTCTGTTTTTCTCTCTCCGTCTCCGTCTCTCTCTCTGTCTCTGTCTCTCTGTCTCTCTCTCTGTCACTGTCTCTCTGTCTCTGACTGTCTCTGTCTCTCTGTCTCATTCGTGTGTGTGTGTGTGTGTGTGTGTGTGTGTGTGTGTTCCTTTTCAGGATTAATTATGATTTTTAAAATAATGAGATATTTATCACTCTGGTTTCTCTGATTCCATGGCTTCCGAGGTCCTTTCAACTCTATCTTTGTGTTCAAAGGATCCTACACAAGGTTAGCTATAAGAAGGATGAGAGGAAAGAAGTGTGTTTGGCTCTACTATTCAGGATACCCTGACTATAAGTAGTCCCTGCTAGAAAAGTCAGGGTCCAGGGCCATAAGAGTGTGGGTTTCTTCATTTTCAGTCCCTTTTTTCCTTTTATTAACTTTAAAAACATTTAGTTTCTGCCCATTAACTGGGGGATGGCTAAACAAGCTGAAGTATATGATTTTGATGGAATATTATTGTGCTATATGAAATGACAAGCCAGATGATTTTCGAAAAACCTGGAAAGGGCTTAGATGAACTGATGCAAGTGAAGTGAGCAGAACCAGGAAGATGTGATAACATAGTAACAGCAATATTTTACTATTAAGAATTGTGAATGACTTAGTCTTCTCAGCAGTATAATGACAATACAATGATCTAAGACAATCTCAAAAGACTAACGAGGAAGTATACTATCAGCTTGCAAGAAAGAAATAAATTTGTTTGAATACAAACTGAAACATACTATTTTTCACCTTCTTTCATTCTTTTTCTTTTATTTGAGTCTTTTTGTACAAAACCACTAATATGAAAATAATTGCACATATATCTAATTGAGGACCTTCTCAGAGAGGGGGAGGAAGGGAAAGTAAAAGATAGATTATGAAACTCAAAACTATTAAAATATTTTTAAATGGTTTTAATGTTATTATAGAAAAATAAAATACATAATTTAAAAAATAAAAACATTTTGTTTAGCCCCATAAGAATAATGAGGGGCAGCTAGATGATACAGTGGACAGAGCACCAGCCCCAGGGGCTGATTCAGGAGGATCTCAGTTCAAATCCGACCTCAGACACTTAATACTTACTAGCTGTGTGACCCTGGGCAAGTCACTTAACCCCAAATACCTCACTCCCCCAAAAAAACACAAACAAATAAACAAAAAAAGTTATAAAAATAACAGTAATTAGGTTCATTTGTACCAAGTTACCATTTGTACCCACACAATCCTAATTGAACATATCATTAAAATGACAATGAATTAGCTTTGCTAGGACCAAATATAACTGAATAAATGTTCAGCTCTACTTATCCTACATCTTAATGCCATTTGAGGTTTGGGATTCCAAAATATAGTGTAAGGCAAAATTGCAATATGCTTTATATGCCACTTAGGCTGCCAGGAGCAAGATCATTATTTAACATTTATTAATATTGTTTGAACCTAACTTATTGTGGCTTGAAAATTGTCTAACCCCAAAACTCATTATAGAGTTTGGCTGACCTCAGAAGCACTCCTGGGAAGCAGATGTCTATAAGGCTTACTTAGATCCTCTCCAGAGTGTTGGTTGTTTTCTTTCAGCTTCCCCCGAAAGATTCTATTTTGGGTGACCCAAATTAAATTAACTCTTTTTGCTGAAATACATCTCACCCTGCTCTTCTCTGAAGACTACTTACTACTAACAAGGCAGAACAAGCAAATACTTTTAAACCCTTGATTAAACTCTATATTATTATAGATCTCCCAGAAACTGGAGAGAGAGATACAACTTCCCACTCTCTCCTCTTCCAAATGGCCAAATGTATTACTTTCTAAAATGATTTAAGATTTTGGAGTGTGTTCTCATGAATAACAAGTTCAAAGGATGAGTGGTTTGGGGTACTCTAACCTTCCTGAGTTCAAATTTGACCTCAGACACTTACTAGCCAAGTGACCCCGTGCAAATCACTCATCTATGTTTGCCTCATTTCCCTCATTTGTAAACTGAACTGGAGAAGGAAATGGCAGACCACCCCAGGATCTCTGCCAAGAAACCCCAAATGGGGTCACAAAGAGGCAGACACAACTGAAATGACTGAACAACAAAAACTTCCTGACTCCAGGCCAAGCACTCTACCACTGCTCCACAGAGCTGTATAGCCCACTATGAGAGCAGGTGGAAAGAAGATGACACAAGTCAATGTAGTTAAGGGGGAACATGGCCAGTAAAGGGTCAGATGGAGAGAATGGACACAGGTCAGTTCTGCTGAGTGCTCGGTAGGATCAGGAGGCAAAAACGAATAAAGCAGGGTGAGTTTTAAGGGGTTTTTATCAATTGGAGCAGGAACTGGCACTAGGAGGAGGGAGCAGGGATCCAAGTCTGCTTGGAGATGGGAAGTTGGAATGGTTGGTAATTGGCAGCTGGTGAATCAAATTCCCCATAGGTAGGAAAGAAGGCTTTCCTACTCTTTGCTGTAGATCTAACCTGGAGAGGGATTTAAGGCTCCCCTGGGACTTCTTCAGGGTGACTCAGGGATTCTGAGCCTTTCCCAAGGCATGACCCTTGGTAGGCTATTAAAACCTTTTACTCAGTTTCTAACTTTAAAAATAATAGAGGGAATATTGATCAATTGGAGCCTAGCCCAGTTAATCATCACCTTAAATCCAGATTTCTGCAATAGCTTTTTGGCTTGGATCTGTGCCTCCAGGCTTTCCCATCTTCAGTCCACACCTTTAATAATCCTGGAACATCACTTTCATCTTATGAATTCTCTACTTAGGAAATCCCCATTCAAAGCTCCCTTCAAGGGTCACCTTGACACAAGGCCCTTTCTGATCCTCCAGTTGTCAATGATCCTCATTCCCCCAAATACCTGGCATTTGTTTATGTGTGTTGGCAATGTATCACCCCAAAAGAAGGTAAGCTCCTTGAAGATAGGGTTATGTAATTCCCAGCATTCAGCAGAAAGCTTTAAGAGAGCAGCTTAGTTCTCGATCTCAATATATCTGGGAGAAATACAATACTTTCTTTGACTCACGAAGCCAGAAAATACTAGCAAGTGAAAATATATGTAATACCTTGGCAGGGATTGAGGAAAAAAAGGAGAGAAGGAAAGTGGGGAGAAATAAGTGAGTGTTTTTGCTCCCAGGTCTTTCAACTTACTGGTTCTTGGAAGTAGAGCTGGTAATGAAAGACTGGGTAGGATTTTATCTTCTGTATAAAAGGCACAGCTGGGTCTGCTGGACGGAAGGGTGAATTCAAACTGGCCACTGCCCTGGAAAACAAAAGGGAGCGTCTTGGTGAACCCTAAGGAGACAATATTAATGTGAAAGCTAATAATTCTAATATAAATGTCATTTGGATTTAATAAGTCTAAAATAAAGGGAAAGATTAGGCTAAAATCAAAGGCTTCAAGCTTGAATCTAATAATCATATTGAACCAAATGATTGACAGCAATATCTAATAGTACCTTGGTTTTTTCCAAGCAAGACAAATCAGGTAAAAAAATACCAATAAGAAGATTGTGACTGAATTGTAAGAGATTCATTGACACCCTGAAATCAAAGAAGAACTGGAAGAAGATAGAGTGATAAGATTGAGTTAGAAGGAACCTCAGAGGCAACTGAGACCAACCCTCTCATTCTACAAATGAGGAAACTGAGGCACAAGGAGGTTAAGTGACTTGCCCAGGGTGATACAGCTATTAAGCACCTAAGGATGTATTTGAGTCTAGGTCTTCAACTGTGTTGTTACAATACATTTAAAACAATTGATGCCTATCTAGTGCTGGTTTTAATTGAACATCCTTGGAACTATAAAATAGACCTTTTAAGATTTGGAAGAATCCTAACAAAAACGTACCTGATATTAAGCAAACAGATGGCCTCTCACCCAAAGATAACTGTAAAAGATTAAAATATTCACTCCAAAAAGGACTGATAGATTTCTTTGGAATAAATGAAAAGGATACCTCCAGAAATACCCAGGATAGGCAGATATCGCTTCACTGAGAAATAGTAAAAGCTGATAATAGAAACATTCCATGAGATTGATTAAATGCAACCAAAAATGTCTCACCTCCATTTGGAGCCCACAAAAGAATCAAGATCCAATTGTGGAATCAAAGGACTCTCTGCAGATGACATCCAAAATGACTTAAACAATAGGGTGACAATGAAGCATTAACTATATGGGCAATGTGAAATTTGTTTTGGGAAAGGATGGGGTTTATGATGGCAATTCAGGAATAGATTGTCAATAAGAATTCAGAATTAATCAATGAAGATTGATTATCAATGAAGATTATGCCAGGAAATAGTGGTGATGGGGTCACAATGCTGTAAAACTTTAAGACCTCCTAAATATCTTGAAGCTGGAGGGCACAGTGAATAGAGCACTGGGCCTGGAGGCAGGAATATCTAAGAGATATGAGTTCATAGGCCTAGCTATGTGATCCTGGGCAAGTCGTTTAACCTCTCTCTGCCTCAGTTCTTTATCTGCCAAAAAGGGATGTATTAGAGCAGGAAATGGCAAACCATTTCAATATCTTTGTCACGAATCATGAAGAAAAGGACACAACCGAATGTTAGTGTTCTTTTTCCAAAACACAGCCAGGTGATAAAAGAGTTCAGATCTTTTATTGTGTCCTTCAATATGGCCCGGTTAGCTCAGAGGCCTATCTCTCTGCTTGATTCCAAGAGATCTTGTAGCTTTGTCCTTGGCTTCTGCTTCTGCTTTCTTCAGCCTCCAGCCAGCACCAAGTTGGAAGATGCAATGAATCTCTTTTGCCTCGAAGATAGGGCTTGTGGGCTTCCTCCCAGAGGGCTCCTCTCCGACCCCAGTCAATGTTCCCAAGAAACTCTCTCAAGCTCTAAGAGCTTCCTGTATATATATGATCTCCCAAAGGTTAACTCCTCCTTCTGAAGAGAGAGGGATTCTGGGTTATCTCCTAGAGTGCTCTCTGGCCCTAAGGGAGGTGTGAATTCGGATATCTCATACTTAGACATACTAAGCCCTGAAATCTCCCAAACGTGTGAACTCCATTGAGTACTTAGATACTTATGAGCTCTCTAAAGGTGTGAATACAAGCATCGTTTCTATCAGTTGTACGTAGTACCTTGTTTCAAGTTCTGGCCCAAAATATCTCCTTCTAAGATCAAATCAATCATATTGAACCATGCCAAATTAGATAATTATTGTCTCTATCAACTCCAATGGCTTAACACTTTGTAAAGATTCCAACAACCGAACAATCAAGCAACAATGAAAAAGTATCTAGAATAACATTACCTGGTGTCTAGAGTTGTATATTAAAAGCATTCTCTTTCATGGACTGAGATTATACTACAAACATAAGCCTCAAAATACACTGGAGAACTCAGCCAATAAACAGTACTAGAACCATAGGATCATTACAGACCAATTTGTTGCCACCACAGCCTGGAAAAAAAAATCAAGACAAATATTCTTAATAAAAGGCATCATACCAGGCTATATGGAAAAAAAAGATTTCAAAATATAGGGACCTAGAAATGGATATTAAAATCATGTGCAAGTAAGAATGAGATATATATTTCCTCTTTCATCCATTTCAACTTTGGAAAAGCAGTTATTTTATTCACCTGTGAAATAATCTATAGAAAAATGAATATAAAGGAACAATTGTAAACTTTAACACCAGCACTGTTTCTGTCAAAACTTGTAGAAAGAGAAGAAAACAAGGACTAATAATAACACAATGTTGCTTGTCCTTTGTTCTTGAAGAGGACCATGATATTTGGGAGATGATGCCATGTCATGAAAATAAACTGGATTTATGTGAGGGAGCACTGGGGAAAGTCACCTGTTTCACTTTCCTGTCTAAAGCCTTCTGGGTCCAGTGGCAAGATATAGATCAAGACAAATGGAGACAACACTGGATAAAATGAGAGGCCTTGGCCTTTTAAGCTAAGGACTTCAACAGGTCTCAGTTTGACTGAGGGCACACCCATCTGAGGATTAAAATTAGCTAGCAATTGAGGCAAAGAATCTGCTCTTTCACCCAGCTCCCCAAAATCTAAATGAATGAATCTAGGAGGGTAAAATCCTCAGGGTTCCTGGCCAAAGCAGAAATGATTGATATTTACAGTCAATCTCAGTCAATCAGGTTCCACCCAATGACCACATGGGGCTTGACCTAGGATCTGTTGGTGGCCAATGAGAATCATATTAGTTTTGGTTTAAGGCATGGTCCTTAATAAAGAAAAGTAGTCAACAAAACCCCAAGATGTCTCGGGAAGGTTCAGAGGTGCAAAATAGGGGAAAATGTTTTTAAGAGCAGCTGTAAGTGAGGGTATCATACCTTATGTAGACAGAAGGAGGAAAGGAAGGAAGGAGGGTAAGGAGGAAAAGAGGAAGAAGGAAGGAAGGAAGGGAAGGAACTAAGGAGGCAAGGAAGGAGGGAAGGAAGGAAGGCAGGAAAGAAAGAAGAAAGGAGGGAGAGAAAAAAGGAAGAAAGGAAGGAAGGAAGAAAGGAAGGAAGGAAGGAAGGAAGGAAGGAAGGAAGGAAGGAAGGAAGGAAAGAAAGGAGGGAGGGAGGGAGGAAGGAAGGGAGAGGGAGGGAGGAAGGAAGGAAGAAAGAGAGGGAGGGAGGAAGGAAGGAAGGAAGGAAGGAAGGAAGGAAGGAAGGAAGGAAGAAAGGAAGGAAGAAAGGAAGAAAGGAAGAAAGGAAGGAAGGAAGGAAGAAGTTTTCCAGGGGGAGCTAGATAGTACAGTGGATAGAGCACGGCCCTGAAGTCAGAAGGACCTGAGTTCAAATGTGACCTCAGACACTTAACACTTCCTAGCTGTGTGACCCTGAGCAAGTCACTTAACCCCAATTGCCTCAGCCAAAAAAAAAATATATTGTGAAAGGAGTTTTCCAATGAGCAAAGTCTACATGAAATTAGCGAAGTATTAATTAATCAAACAAATAGTAGAGTCAAGTGGATTTTGTTGTTGTTGTTTTGGAAATAGAATAGCTTAGAATGCCAATTTAAGGCCAGTTCATCACTACTAGTGAATTTTGTTATCAAGTTACTTTTCAGTTATCTGACTCTTCATGACCTCATTTAAAAGTTATAATTATATAAATTTTAATATAATTGACTCATACCTGTGGTATCTAAGTAGACCCTTTTAACTGCCCTAATAATGATAAAATTCTTAGGAGTTACATACAGGCATATACCATTTCAACTGTGTCAAATCTCTTATGATTACTCTTTCATGTTTACTTTTTTATGCTTCTCTTGAGTCTTATGTTTGAATATAAAAATTTCAATTCAGCTCTGGTCTTCACATCAGAAATGTTTAAAAGTCCTCTATTTTATTAATGCCGTAACCATTTCCCCCTTAAGGATTAAACTCAGTTTTGCTGGTAATTTACTCTTTATTATAATCCTAGCTCCTTTGCTTTTCAGAACATCATATTATAAACTCTTTGCTCCTTTAATGTGGAAGCTACCAAATCTCTGATTCTGAGTGTGGTTCTACAATATTCAAATTGGTTCTTTCTAGCTGCTTGCAATATTTTTTCCTTGAACTAGAAATTCTGGAATTTTTGCTTTCCTATTCCTGGAAGTTTTCATTTGGGAATCTTTTTTTCAGGAAGTAATCAGTGAATTTTTTCCTTTTCTAGGTTACTCTCTAAATGGAAGATATTACAGCAGTTTTCTTTGATAACTTCTTGAAATATGATGCATAGGCTCCTTTTTTGATTATGACTTAAAAGTAGTCCAATAATTCTAAAATTATTTGGTCTTGATCTATCTTTTCGGGTCAGTTGTTTTTCTAATGAAATATTTCACATGTTCTATTTTTTTTTTCATTTTTTGACTCTGTTTTATTGTTTCTTGATGTCTCATGGAGTGATTAGCTTACAGTATTTTCTTCAATGAGCTTTTATAGCTCGTTTCTTACCTGGCCAATTTAACTTGTGCCTCTTTCACCATTAGACCAATTTTTAAAGGTATTTTTTCCACTATTTTTTGTGTGGCTTGTTTATTGTTTTGGTCAATGATTTTTCAGTCTCATCTGACTTTTCATGACCCATTTGCAGTTTTCTTGACAAAGACTGATGTGGTTTGTCATATCCTCTTCCAGTTTACTCTATTTTTGTGAGGTAATCAGTATTAAATAACTTGTCTAGAACCACACAAATACTAAGTGTTTGAGGCCACACTTGAATTCTGGAAGATGAGTCTTTAATTCCAGGATAAAAGTCCATGTCATCACTTAACTGCCTTTTGGTGCTACTTTTACCAAGCTATTAAGTCTCTTTTCATAATTTTCTTGTATCACTCTAATTTCTTTCCCTAACTTTTCATCTGCCATTCATCTCTTTCTTTAAATCTTTGCTTATAACTCTTTTCACATTGTTTTCTTCTTCTGAGCTTATGTCTTGGTCTTCCTTACTTCCTCATTTTTCCAGTCAATTTTTTTACTTGGAACTTTGTGCTGCTGTTGGATTTTGCTCATCTGTGAGTGGGGAGACATCTTGCCAATCTTCAGATTTTTTGTGCTGCTGTTTTCAGAGCTAATTCTGGGGGTCTGCAAGTTTTTGGTACTTCCAAGGTGGTGTGATTTGGGGAGAGGTACGGTCATGATCTCCTGGTCTGTGTTCTGGTCTTACCCACGAAGAATCCCTCCTCCATGGCAGCTGTGGGTGCTAATGTTCCTCTGCCATAGAAGTGTGACCAGGACTCCTGCTCCCTTGCAACTGACCAGAAGCACTCCTCTCCATCCTGGAACTTTGACTAAGACCCAGGTATGAGTAATAAAGTTGCCAATAGTACTAGGGATACATAATATCAGCAAAAAGATCTCTGTCATCCTTTTTGATCAGTTGTCTAGCTCCTTTACTGGACTGAGAGGTTTGGAAGGTGCTAGTGCTTTTGTCATGACCACCTCCAAAGCCCTCTGTTTGTGCTACTGCCTTACTCCAGATAGCCTCCCACCCTTGTGTCATAGACCTCTTCTACCAACTTCCTGAATCATCTAAATTGGAAAATTGTCTCATCTGCCACTCCAGAATTCTAATTGAGTAGTTATTTTTAAATTGTTTGGAAGGGAATGTGGGGAAAATTCTACTGAATTGCTACCTGTGATGTACCATTTTGACTGCTTCTTTTTTAGGTCTGTTCCATATTTAAAATGTTATGGCTGGACATTTCTAAACTGAAAGGTTCAAACTTTTAGCACATGCTGCCCCTGGATTCTATGGCCAAAAAAATCCCAAATAAATCAATATTCCAGAATTTCAGAGACATTCTAAGATATTGGCTTCCTAAAGTGCAATAGAGAATACCAAATATAGAATACCCTGCACATAGTTTTTGGAGCATGGGGTAGGGGTCAAGGGTTAGAAGGTAAGGCAGAGGAAAGCTGCTCAGTAATATAATTTCAATGTATATTTCTTACCAAATCATACAAGCTAGAGGCATCAAACATGTAATTCATGATACAACACTCCTGAGTGTAGCCCAAACCACCAAATTAATATGTAATTGGAAAATATTTCTAAACAAAATGAAAATAAAATTGGATATGGATAATTTTAATATATGATTTTCTACATCAATGTATAAATGCAGGGGTCTTTAGGTTTGGTTTGTGGTCTCTATTTCTATTAGAGTTTGACTCCTTTGATAATAAGCAACTGTTACAGGTTAAGAGTTAAGTTAAGAGCTTAAGAGTTCTATAATTCCAACACAGTTGTCAGAGAACTGAATGGTTTTGTGAGTTTCCTGGGTCACGCTACCCTTTGAATACAAGTTACACATTGAAAATGGGATCTATTTCTATATAGACTTCTCTATGTACATACACATCCTTTCTTTTCTTTAAAATTAAGTTTCTCAAAGGCAAGGATATTTTTGTGTGTCTCTAAATTCCCAGAACTAATCAAAGTGCCTAGTACCTAGTAGATGTTCTATAAATGCTTGATGTATCAAAAAGAAAATATGTGCATATTCACACTCACATATACATATATGTAAAATTCTATCCTCTATTCCTTTTATTTCACCAACACCCATTATAGCTTCTTCTCTTTGGGCCTTATAAACCTAGAAACTCATCCAGCCCCAGCTCAAATCAAATTCCTTCCATGAGTGCATCACTGATTAAATTCTCCCATCATGTATGTATGTATAGATATATTCATATACATTTGTGTGTATACCTCTGTGTGTAAAATAAACACTAATTATAGGCTAGTTTCAGTTTTGATTTTATATAACTACATTTGGGAAAAGAAGGAGAGGAGAGATATCCCATATTTTGAAATTCAGATCAATTAGATAATCCTTGCTAATGTGTTAATGAGTTCATCATAGTTCCAACATGGGGAATTCCCAGAGTTGGTCATAAGTGAAACTATATCACAAATAAAAATTTTAAAGTCATAAAACTCCCTACAAGTCATATAGTTTAATCTTTTCTTGTCATTTAGAACAGTCAGGCCCAGAAACAGGTGCTCTTTCTGCCACCTGCTGGCTTCATTCCACCCCACTATTTGTGTTCTGTAGTTACCTTACTCTCTCTGGATAGAAGAGAGCCATGTTCCACACCATAGTACCACCCCAGTAATGGCCAATAAACACTTCTTAAGAAATGCCCTGGAGAATAGAAATATATATATGAGATGAGGTGTAAAAAGGAGGATGGGTCAGCAAATGTGCAGCTCCCAGGTCCTAAAGAACAAGAATTCTTGCTAAAACAGGTTCCAAAATAGTTTTATCTCACTCTGCTGCTCAGTGGTCTTTTTATTTATCTCTCATAGATTTCCTAAAATAATCCTCATAACAACTACCCCACACATTCATTCTCTTATAACCCCAACTTAGATGAGATCCTTCATCTTCTCTCTTTTCCACTTCAAAACTCATCTGATCCTATTTCCACTCATTCTCCTGTTTTGAAGGGAGTTGTCCCAGCCCTTGTCTAAAATGAACATTCCTATCTCTTGTTTTTGTTTGTTTGCATTTCTTCCAGAACTCTGTTCTTTCAATTATCTACCTCCTGGTATCTTTCATTTATCTATCTCCACAAGCTTCTTCTGTCTTTCTTTCACATTTGAAGATTCTCCCAATTCTCAAGTTTCCAAATGAAAATTCTAAAATTCTAAGGCTCTCATTACATTTCCTACCTTTCTAATATTTTGAACAAGTGCTTTGTTTGTGACACATTAACATTCTTGGCTTAATCTAACAGATTAACTCCTCAATAGTAGGGATTATTTTTCTTTTAGTATGTCCAACATAGTACCTGGCACATAGTATTCATCCTAATTATCCTTCTGGAAACTTCAGAAGATTACCAATAATCACCTACTAACCACCAAATCCAGCAGCTTTTTTTTTTCAGTGCTCATTCTTCTTGACCTCTGATATCATTCAATACTTCCCATACCTATTGCACCCTTTGGAAACTCCTTCTGGTTTCAGGGAATCCTGGGAAAACTTGTATGAACCAAAGCAATGCCAAGTGAGAACCAAGAAAACAATTTCACCAATAACAATGTTGTAAAAGCAATCTACTTTGAAAGACTTAAGAATTCTGATCAATGCAATCACTAACCATGATTCCAAAGAACCAATTAATGACACAGTACGCTACACATCTCCTGATGGAGGGACAATGGACTCAAGATGTAAAAGGATAAAAACATTTTAGGAATGCCCACTGTGGGGATTTGTTCCCCCAGATTCTGCATATAGATTACAAGATTTTTTTTCTCTTTTTCTTTTTCCCCCCCACTGGAATAAGAAATAATGAGTGCTTGCTAGTTGAAAGAAAAAAAAATTAAAAGAAATCTTTTTCTTTAATCTTTATATAGTATTATTCTGATTTTCCTATCACTAGGACCATTGATCTTTCTACTTTTGTACTATTTTTGCTCAAAATACACCTTAAAAGGCTCCTCATATTTCTTTCACTTTCCTTTAAACAATTTTTTCCTTGGAGATTCCAACTGGTCTGATAACTTCAACTATAACATGTAGTTAACTCTATGTTTCTCAGCCCTAAGCTGGAAATGGTATGGGAATTAGAATCAGGAGATCCTGCTTATAAAATCCATTCTGCTACTTATTGCCTGTGTGATCTTGGATAAGTTATTCAGATCTCAGTTTCCTTATCTATAAAGTGAGATACTTAGACTCATTGATCTTCAAAATACCTTCTACCTCTAAATCTATCTTTCCTTCATATATTGCTTTCCTATCATCTAAAGTATATCTTTTTCCTTCCTCTGTCTGCCTTTTAGAAAACTGACGACTTTTCAAGGTCTCCCTTAAATCACATATTCGTCCATGAATGTTTCATTGATTATTTCAGTTCTACAGTGACTGGCCCAATTTCTTACCAACTTATCCAGGAATGTAATCATTTCCTAAAGAAGAAAAAATAAGAAGAATTAGAAATTTCCCCTCAATATCTCAGCATGCTGATTCATCTTCATTCAAATATTTAGTCTTAGAATTCTGATCTTGGAATCACTCTAACCCTTCCCTTCTCTTCCTTCCATAGGCATAATGGCAATAATAATTGCCATTCTTTCATCCACCTTATAAGAGTCTATAAAAGATTGACTATAAAGGGATAATAGTAACAAGGACAATTTTTATCTAAAAACTGAAATGGATGAGAAGAATGAACTTCACGATGATAAAGAGTTTCAGAGGGAAAATGGTAAGTAGTACATTTAGGTCTGCAAAGTAATTTACAGATATTTTCTGTTCCACTGCCATTTCCTTTCTGTTTTTAAAGTTTATTTATTAGATTTCAACATTTAATTTTATAAGATATTGATTTCCATTTTTTTCTCTCCCTCCCTCCTCACACACCTCCCCCCAAGATGGGAAACAATACAGGCTATGCATGTACCATCATATTAAACATATTTCTGCATTTATCATGTTGTGAAAAAAGAATCAGAACAAAAAGGAAAAACCATGAGAAAGAAAAACAACAAAACTGAAGATGATATGCTTCAATTTGCATCAGACTCCATAGTTCTTTCTCTGTATGTGGATACCATTTTCCATCTTAAGTCTTTAGGAATTATCTTAGATCATTGTATTGCTGAATAAAGCAAAGTCTACCAAAGTTGAACATCACTCAAACTTGCTGTTACTATGTATAATACGCTACTGGTCCTGGTCACTTCATTCACCACCAGTTCATGTAAGTCTTTCCAGGATTTTCTGAAACCAGCATGCTCATAATTTCTTATAGAACAATAGTATTCCATTACATTCATTTGCTATAATTTGGTTAGCCATTCCCCAACTGATGGGAGTTGCCTCAATTTTGAATTCTCTGCCACAACAAAGAGAGCTGTTATAAACATTTTTGTACATGTGGGTCCTTTTCCTTTTTTAGTGATCTCTCTTGGATATAGACTTCATAGTGGTATTGCTGGATTAAAGAGCATACAAAGTTTTATATCCCGTTGGGCATAGTTCTAAATTGCTCTCCAGAGTGGTTGGATCAGTTCACAACTCCATCAACAATGCATTAGTGTTCCAATTTTCTCACATCCTCTCCAACATTTATAATTTCCCTTTTCTGTAACAGCCAATTTTGTAGGTGTGTGAGATATTTATTTTAATTTGCATTTCTCTGTGATTTGGAACATTTTTTAATATGACTCTAGGTGGTTTTAATTTCTTCATCTGAAAACCTGTTCATATGCTTTGACCATTTATCAATTGGGAAATGACTTGTATTTTAATAAGTTTGATTCAGTTCTCTATATATTTTAGAAATGAGGCCTTTATCAGAAATACTGGTTATAAAAATTGTCTCTCAATTTTCTGCTTCCATTCAAATTTTGGTTGCATTAGCTTTGTTTGTGCAAAATATGTTAATTTAATGTAATAAAAACCATTTGCGTTGCATTTCATAATGTTCTTTATCTCCTGTTTGGCCATGAACATCTTCCCTTCTACATAGATATGACAGATAAACTATGCCCTCCTCTCCCAAGTTGCATAAAGGGTAAATACCCTTTATGTCTAAATCACATGTCCATTTTGATGTTATCTTAGTTTACAGTGTGAAATGGTCAATGCATAGTTTCTGCCATACTATTTTCCAGTTTTCCCGACAGTTTTTGTCAAATACTGAATTCTTATCCCAGAGCTGAAGTCTGGGTTTATGAAACAGTAGATTACTATAGTCATTGACTATTGTGTCTTATGTACCTAACATATATCACTGATCTATCACTCTTTTTCTTAACCAGCATCAACTAGTTTTTATAATTCCTGCTATATAGTATAGTTTTGGATCTTCTGTGGTTAATCCCCTTATTTTGCTTTTTATTTCATTCTTGTCCTTGATGTTCTTGACTTTTTGTTCTTCCAGATGAATTTTATTATTATTTTTCTAACTCTATAAAATAATTTTTTGCCAGTTTGATTGGTATGTCACTGAATAAGTAAGTTAATTTTGGTAGAATGATCACTTTTATTATATTAGTTTGGACTATCTATAAGAAATTGATATTTTCCCAATTATTTAGAGTTGAATTTATTTATGTGAATTGTTTTGTAATTGGGTTCAAATAGTTTTTAATAGGTAGACTCCCAAATATTTTATATTGCTTATAGTTATTTTAAAGGGACTTTCTCTTTCTGTCTCTTGGTACTGGGCATTATTAGTAATATATAAAAATGTTGATTTATGTAAGTTTATTTTATATCCTATAACTTTGCTAAAGTTGTTAATTATTTCAAATAGTTTTTAAATTGGTTATCTAGGATTTTCTATGTATATCATCACATCATATGCAAATAATAATAGTTTTGTTTTTCATTGCCTAGTCTTAATTCCTTCAATTTCTTTCTTTTCTTAGTGCTTGTGCTTGTGCTGAGGAACATGAGTGGGGTCCCTGGCTTTGAACTCTGGGGACTCAGGTGTTTAGTGATTTGCTCACTCTGGTGGGGTTGCCTGACCTAGTCACTCCTATTGTTCTGGTGTTGGCAATTTTCCTTCTGTACTGTGACTGGACATTTCACAGTTAGTCATCTGTGCCACTGTTCTGTTGAGTGAGAACTGAGGGGTCTCAGTTTCTAATCTGTGCTGTGGCTAAGACATTCTCACTGGTTTGCCTCAACACTGTCTAAGCTGGGTTGCTGTTCCCTTTTACCCAAATGAGATTGACCTTTTCTGAAGTCTTTCCAAGCTAGTCTAAGTTGGAAATTATTTCACTTCATCTCTATGTAGATTCTGTTACTCCAGAATCTGTTCTGAGACTTGATTTAACATTGTTTCTAATGGAAACTGAGGAGAATTCAGACAATTCCTGGCTTCTTTCTGCCATCTTTAGTCTGCCTTCAATTTATTATTGTTATAATTATTTTGTCTACACCTGTGATTTCACCAATGTAAAATTTTTCAGTGTTCCCAGTCACTAAATCACACTATTGGTATTTTTAAGATTATATTCCCTCATGTGGGAGATCCAAGAAGATTTTTACTAAATTCCCATAAATACTCCCAAAGATAGATATAGTTATAGCCTACCTCTAAACTCTCAGTGTTTGCGCTGGTTATCTCCTATTGATATATGTAATTTCTTTAGCACATATTTTTGTAACTTCCATGTGTGTGCTCTTTGTTATATGTCTAAGTCTTGTTCCTTTGTTAGATAGTAATCTCTTTCAAGACAGAGATCATATTATTTCTTGCATTTCAAACTTTTTCTATTTCTTTGAATATCTCCTTTTCAATTAATCCTTCCATTAATTTGTCATCACTAGACAAAAATTCAAGGGCTTGGCAAGAGAATTCATTTATGCTCTTCTGTCTCCCCTAGTACTAAGTCAATAAACTTTTATTAAGCACCTACTATTTGCAATCACTATGTTTAACATTGGGGATAAAAAGAATGGCAATTCACAAGGAGCTCACAATCAAATGGAGAAACCATATGCAAACAATTCTGTGCTATGCTATGTATATACAAGATATATGCAATGTAAACTGAAGATAATGTAAGCCTCTTAAGGCTGGGACTTTTTAAAATTTGTCTCTCTATGATCAATTCCCAACACAGTGCCTCACACATTGTTGGTAGTTAACAAATGTTTATTGGATTATCACAGAAACACAGAATTTCAGCACAGAAATAATCTTTGTAGTCACATCATCCAACTTATACCTGAAAAAGAATCCCTATAACATATCCAATAATTGCTCATCCAGTTTCCTCTAAAATATTTCTCATAAGGGGAAATCTACAAACTCCTGAGACAGTTCTTTCCACTTTTGGATAACTCTAATTATTCATCAAATTCAGGCAAAAAATTCACCTGAATTCAAGCCAAAATTTTCTTTGTTGCTACCTTTGTCCACAGCACCCAGTTCTGTGCTCAAAAAAAGAAAAAAAAATAGAATTCCTTTTCTGCCTAGCTAGTCCTTCAAATATTTGACAGCTATTTTGCTATAATATGATCCATTCCTCTGTAGGCTAAACATCCCTAGCTTCTTCAAATGATGCTGATAATAGTCATGATTTCAAGACCTTCAGTATCAGAACTGCCTTCCTCTGGATATTTTTGATTTACCAATGTCACTCAAAAAATTGCTACCCAATTTAGAATTCAGTACTCCAGATGTGATCTAATTAAGGTTAGTTGGTTGTGGAGAATGGTTGAACAAGCTGTTTTACATGAAAGTAATGGAATATCGTTGTTCTATAAAAAAATGATGAACAAGCTGATTATGGAAAAGCCTGGAAAGATTTTACATGAACTGATATTGAACAAAATAAGCAGAACCAGAAATATATTGTATACAATAACAGCAAGAATGTGCAATGATCAACTATGAAAGGCTTGGTTCTTCTCAGTGGTTCAGTGATCCAAAGCAAATCCAATAGACCTTGGACAAGAAATGCCATCTGTATTCAGAAAAAAAATCTAAGGAGACTGAATGTAAATCAATACATGCTATGTTCACTTCTTTTTTTCTGCTTTTTTATCTTTTACATGGTTTTTCCCTTTTGCTCTGATTTTTCTCTCCCAACATGATTCATAAAGTAATATGTTAAAAAAATAAACTTACTACAAAAAAGATTGGTTGGTTGCCTGAGTGTTGTTCTTTACTCTTGAAGAGGATCAAAATGACCTTATTATATTGGAATTAAGGTACAGTTTGTCTGACAGTGGCTGATCAGATCATTATGAACTCAGAAGGTTCAACAAGTTGGATCCAAATAATCTACATGAACATTTGGAATAGAGATGTCTCTAAATATGTGTATCTCATGTATTGGTTAAACTACTGCAGTTCTGCTTTGCTTGCAGAGCTGATTTTGATGTGGGTATGTCTTGCTGAGTGGTCCTTTGCCAGTGTCTCTCATATTATGTCATTGACTCCAAAATTCTTCAGGAAGACTTTTAAGAATATCCTTTTATTGCTTCTTCTGACCTCCATAGGAGTGTTTGCCCCATTTTTTAGGGAAACATACATTTAGCATTCAAAAAACATAGCCAGATCATTGGAGTTGGATTTTCTGCAGTAGAGTTTGAATGGTGGAGCAGAAGAAAGGATTTCATTATCAAGAATCTTATCTTGCTGGATGATCTTCAGAATCTTCCAAAGACAATTCAAAAGGAAGTGATTTAATTTCCTGGAATGGCATTAGTATATTGTCTAGGTTTCACAGGGATACAACAAGATCAACCTAACAGCTCTGCAGACCTTTAGTTTGGTTGAAAGTCTAATACCTCTTCTCTGCCATATTTTCCTTTGGAACCTTCCAAACACTGAGCTATCTCTGGCAACATATGCATCTCTCTCTCTCTCTCTCTCTCTCTCTCTCTCTCTCTCTCTCTCTCTCTTTCTCTCTCTCTCTCTCTGTATGTATGCCTGTCTGTCTGTCTGTCTCTCTCTCTTTCTCTCTTTCTGTGTCTCTCTATCTTTGACTCTGTCTCTGTCTTTGTCTGTCTCTCTGTCTCTCTGTGTCTGTCTGTCTCTCTCTCTATGTCTCTCTTTTTCTCTCTCATTTATACTACCACAATAAGTGAACTTATCCATAACATTCATTATTTTTTACTTTGTTATAACTGATGGTTCCACATATGGATGTTGTGGTGCTGGTTGGTAGAGAATTTCTGTTTTCTTGGTATTAATTGTTAGACCAAAATTAGCACAAGCAGCAGAAAACGGATGGATACTTTGTTGCATCTCAGCCTCCTGGGCCACACTGAGTGCCCAGCTATTTGCAAAGAAAACATCATGTACCAACTTTCCTTTCACATTAGTTTTGGTTTGTAGCTTTTTCAAATTAAATAATTTACCATCAGTTTGGTGGTTGCTGACCTAGATGGTGCCTTTGTCTTTGATGAAAGCATCTGCCAACACTGCTAAAAACATTACACTAAAAAGCATGAAAGCAAGCACATACTCCTGCTTCACTCCAATGGTGACTGGAAAATCTTGAGATTTCATTCATTATTTAAAACGCAGTGAGGCGTACAGTCATGGAATTGATGTATAATATTGTTGAACTTCTCTGGGCACCCAAATTTTGTCATAATTTCCCCTAAACTCTCAGGATTGACAGTATCAAAAAGCCTTGGTCAGATCAATGAATGTTGTGTAGAGACCTCTGTTCTGTTCCTAGCATTTCTCCTGGAGTTATGAGACATCAAATCCCATTTTGACCAATTCCTCTGTTCTTTCTGAAGCCATGATTGATCTCAGGTGAAGGATCATCCTAGTAAGGAGGACCCTGGCAAATATTTTGCTAACAATGATTGAAAGACCCCTATATCTCTGATCATCACAAGAAAATCTATTTCCTTTATCTTTATAGAGATTGACAATGGAAGCAACCTTGATCTCTAAGCATTTCACAGCACCTGTTTCAACTCCTTTTGTGGCCATTGGAACAAATTGTTCTCATCCACCCATTCCACTGGGCTGTCTTTACAAGCTTGGAGTATAACCCTCCTAACTCAGTGAATGGTTTGAAAAATCTAGGTTACCCTCAACCTGGTCTAGACCATTTACCAAAACAGTTTACCTGGGTGTGGTTACTGTGAATGCCAGAGGATGAATTTGTTGGACAGCAAAGGATGGAAAGTAACCTTAAAAAAGATTCAGCAGCAGAGGCACACAAACTACACCTCTGTAATCAAGGTAGAGTACAGAGGTATGATCATTTCCATAGTTCTGTATAATATGCAACAAACAAAGGGAAGAAGAAAAAGGGAGGGCTCAGAGAAAAGGAAAGGGTAATTGCAAACCTAGACTAGTTCCTGCCCTTAAGCAGCTTACATCCAATAGAAAAACTAATTCTGAATCAAAATAGCCATAATAGTGATATTTCATCTCCCTCTTTTTCACAAAAATAATAAGAGATTTTATTGAATATCTTGTCAAACTACTCTAATCTGTTTAGTAAACCAGACAAAAATGGAAGTAAGATTAGATTGGTATTACCCATTCCTGTAGGAGCCTTATTGGCCTTCCTTTTCAAGATCCCAACCATCGCCTTGATAATAAATTCTAGAACTTTGCAGAAATCAAAATCAAGATCACGGACCACCATGAGTACTTTTTTCTTTTAGGAGAAGCTGCCATTCTCCAATCCTTTTGTTCCTCTCCCATTTTATATTACCTTTCATTGGTCACTTATAGTGGTTTAACAGCCAATTTTGTTCTTCCCTAATGAACAATACAGTAGTTCTTCTACATCAGAGTATTTATGATCATCAAGAGGCACTAGATGCTCTCTCATCATCTCCTTATGTATTAAGGATATCAATTCTCCATAATCTCTTCCCAATTAGGAAGAATAAATGAACTTTCTTATTAATTTTGAATCCTGGGGTAGCTAGGTGATATAGTAGATACAGCACTGGCCCTAGAGTCAGGAGGATTTGAGTTCAAATGTAGCCTCAGACACATGAGACTTTTATCTGCATGATCCTGGACAAGTCACTTAATTCTGATTGCCTTGCAAAAAAACCACAACAAAACAAAAAACTTTGAATCTTGGAGTCTCCACTGGATCTTTCTGCATTTTCACCATTCAAATAACCATCTAGATTGGAATGTTAGAGATTCAATAGCCATTGCTAATTAATTGACCAGCTGGCCTGCTCAAGAAAAAGGCCAAAAGGACAGATTGTTCATGCCTTTTGGGGGTTGGTATGGACACAATTTCCACATTTTAACATTATACTGAAAAGGAAGTTTAGGTAATTAGACAGAAAACTAAGAGGATAGAGACTTAGAAAAGCAAATGGCTCATTCTGGATTTCTAGAAGAGAATTCAATTAGTTTCTAGAGAGCAGTCTGCATTAGTGAAATAGGATTGAAAAAAAAATCTTGCCATTCTTACCTTACATATGACTTTCTGTGAATATTCTTCGATTTCTGAAAGGAAAAACTTAATTTATGTTGTGTAATTTATTAAAAACCTATTCTGAACTTCCCAGGTGCTCATGTGTCAAGCTTTTCTCTTGACCTATTTAAGAGACAATGATAGCTGCCCAGTCTTCACTACAACACATAGGGAGCAGCCAAATGCTAGCAACAACCAAAACATCATCATCAAGAAATAGGATTTATACAGCATTGTAAAGATTTGCAAAGTGTTTCATATGTAATATCTCATTTGATGATGACAGTAAACCTGAAAGGCAGGTGCTGCTATTATCTCTACTTTACATATGAAGAAGCTAAGTAGAAAATTATCTTATCCATGGCCAAGTGGCTTCAAACCAAAGGCTATGCATAATCTCCATAACTATTACAAGCATGCCCTTGAAAAAGGAGGGGACTGATGATAAGTAGGTTCAATCTAGCTAAACTATACACCAAGGGAATCTGTGGAGACAGGAGTCTTTGGATCACAAGTAAATAAGTTAATTCAGAGTTACACTGATAACAAGCATCAGAAGCAGAACTTGAATGCAGATCCTCTGACTCAAGGGCCAGTGTGGTTTCCATAGCAACAAGTTGCTTGCTCAGTACATTAGTTGATGAATCCAATTGTTATTGATGTTGTTGAGTTGTTTCATTCCTGTCTAACACATTTTTTACTTCATTTATGGTTTACCATTTCCTACTCCAGCTCCTTTTCCAGATGAGGAAATTAAGGGACACAGGGGTAATTGACTTGTTCAGGGTCACTTGGCTAGTTAATGTCTGAGATAAAATTTGAACTCCTGAAGATGCATCTTCCTGATTTTAGTCCTGTGTTGTATCCTTTGAGCCCTAACGGTCAACTGGTCTGACCCTTCCAGTTGAGAAGTGAGGATAATGAGGATCAGAGAAGATGAAATAATTTGTTTTTAGGTCATACTCCTAGTAAGCAGTGGAATCAGTCTTAAATATAGTCCCCTAATTTCTAGTAATATGTGGTTCTGAGTAAAGGAATAATTTACTTAGAAGGGAGAAAGGAAGAGAATAAACTTTTATTAAGTGCCTTATATGCCAAGTACTATGCTTTGTACTTTACAAATGTGATCTCATTTGATAAACTCTATAAAAAATGAATTCACCATAGGGGGCAGAAGAATCGCCATAGCCTTTCATATCTGGAACAATAACCCGGTAGCCTGCTTCTGCTAGAGCTGGGATCTAAAGAATGAGATGAAGCATTTAGTATTAATGACCCTGCCTTGGTGTGCTCTGGTCTTTCTCTATTGGCCTGAAGTAATTAAAAGAAATTCAGAGCATTTGCATGGCCCCACATCCCAGCTAGTTGTTTTTTTTATTTGTCGGTTAGTTTTTTGAGTTTTTGGCTGGTGGAGGGTGGAGAAGGGAGCAGTATTCAGACTCATTGGTTTTAATAGTAAAAGCAAGTCCCACTATGCAAACTCTTTCCACTCATGCAGGTCTTTCACTTGTTTTCTTGGAGATATTTAATCAGTCAGTTACTAAGTATGTACTAAGTGCTTAGGATGAGCCACATCCTGAAATAAACAATGCAGACACAAAGAAAGACAGAAGGAACTTGCTTATCAGTAGAATATAAAATTAAATATATTCTTATGATTCAGATACGAAGATTGATGTTCCCTTTGCAATCAGCTCAAATCTCTAAGTTTCACTTATATTTCATCACTTCAGACATTCCATTCATCAACACAAATCATAACCCATCTGTAATTTAGAAAATAGTCTTAGGCAGTTGCCTGAAACTCAGAGAAGCTAAATTTGAGAAAGGATTATTTCTCTCCAGTTTTATTAACCCATTATTGTATTCGAACTTAGCTTTTCCCTTTTGTGTACTTCCTCATCTAGAAATCAATGAGTATGGGAAATCTTTCTAAAAGATATATCTAGTCAGGATGGCTGAGATCCAATCAAAGACAGTAAAAGAAATTCTAACTTTGGACTAATGGGTGCATTTCTGCTCATTGTGTTTACTCAGGTCTGAGAAAATGTAGATTCTCCCTTTTTTGGTATGAAAATTCTGAATTCTCTTTGACCAAGATTTGGGAGATCCAAGTTATGTACTTCAAGACCCTCATTGTAATGTTACCTATCCTCTCATTTTAATATTCATTTTCTCACTATTAATCAGTGAGAGTTGACTGCTACCCTAAAAAATACTTGCTCTTTTTAAAGGTATATAATTTCTAAACCCACTGCCATGAAAAGTCTATCATCTGAGAGAGATAGCCAAAAAGATGACTATACTTTTATTAATAAATATGCTGACATTGTTAATAAAATGAATATATTACCCAGAAATTATGAATGAAACCAAGTCTATTATGACATTGCACCAGGAAGCTCTGCTGGATGAGTGTAAGGACAGAAGGACCCTTCTCCTACACCAGAGAGGACATTCCCATACTTCTCAATAAAACCTTCACCCAGGCTGCAGTCCCTCAGATTCCCTAATCCTGTGTGCTGAAAACTCTTTTCCTTTTGCCGGTTCTGATGTATCCTGTGACCATTATTCCTTCCTTGTTCTGACTAATCTGTGCTCCATTAGGTTAAAAGCAAAGAGAGGAGGAGATCACCCATGGGAAAAACTAGACTGAAATTAGAGCGACAGACAGCACCTTCTTCCTGAGCTCCATATGGACTAGGTATATGGAAAGTATAACCATGATGGGCTCTGAGGGAGGACAGCTTTATAAGTGAGGAGCAGGTTTAATGTTCCAGGGCATCTTTGAACGCCATTATTACCTCTGTAGAGATGAGTACGCCTCCTATCTGATTTATGCTCGTCACTCTCTTTTCTATTCCACATATTGGGTCAGGGCATCCCTTCACCCCTCAACTCACTCTCACCAAAATGGAATCAATCTGGACTAAAATTTACCTGATATCTCCAAGAGAACTAGCTTTCAGGAAAGCCATGGCAGAGAAGCACAACAGGCCCAGAGCCCATCTCCACGAAATGCAACTGGACACCAGGCTGTGTGAGAGACAGGGAGGCTGTGGCTAACAAGTTCTTAGTATGGACAATGGATGCTCACTAAAGAAAAATTCAGGCCCCACATTCTCAGATCCTGCTACATTTCAGGCTGGCCATCCTCGTGCTCTAGCAGGCACTCTCTCTCTCTCTCTCCTCCCTTCTTCTTCCCCATTCTAGATATAAGCTGAATATTTGATGTGGGGAGAAGAGAGAATGGGAGAGAAGAGAGAGAGGAAGAAAACAGAGGGAAAGAGAGTAGAAATGAGAAGAAAGGAAAGGCAACAATGAGGGAGAGAGGAAAATAGAGAGAAGAAGAGAAGGGAAAAGAGAGAGAAGGTAAAGAAGATGGAGAGAGGAAAAGAGAGGGAATGAGAGGAGGAGGGAAAGCAGGGAAGAAAGAGAAGAGTAAGGGGAAGGAGACAGAGGAGGAGAGGGGAAGAGAGGAAGGAGGAAACAAAGGGAAGGGAAGAGAAGGGAATAGAGAAGATAGAGAGAGAGAGACAAAAAGAGAAGAGAGGAAGAAGAACGTTTAAGCTCACCTAGTTCAATTTTCATTTTATAGGCTACTGAGATCCAGAGAAATTATATGATTTTCCAGGATCTCACAAATACTAAGTTATGAGCAAAAGTTAAATCCAGTTCTGACTCCAAATCCAGTGTTCTTCCATCTTAAGTAGTAATAACTAGCATTTGATCTGGTGCCTTAAGATTTACAAAATGCTTTACAAATATTATCTTCCTTTATTTTGACAACACACCTGGGAGGTAGGCAATAATAATAATAATAATAATAATAATAACTCACATTTAGATGCACTTACTTTGTGCCAGGAATTTGCTAATCACATTACAATTATTATATCATTTAACCATCACAGAAAAATTAGGAAGTAGGTGTTATTATTATTCCCATTTTATAGATGAGGAAACTGAGGGGAAGAAGAAGAAAAATCTTACTCTGTGTTTTATGGCTGTAAGATTTAGCACAGTAATCTCCAAAGAATTAAAAAATGTGATGGCCTACTTCTGATGATTGTTCTTGTTTTACATAGTTGTTTGTTGTTTCTGATTAGACTGTGAGTTCCTTGAGATGAGAAATTGTATCCTCCAAATTTAACATAATACCAGACACAAGGTAAGTGTTTAATAAATGCTTGTTGATTGATGTAGAGGGCAACAGAGAGACACAAGACAGGGCATGAGCAAGCTGCAATATAAATTACAGCAAAGCCGTATAAAAGCTGTCATCGAAGACAGGTATGTATGAAAAATAAGAGTTGGTTTCCAGGTGATAAGAGGGGAAAAATAACTGATAGGAAATAGAATACTTATAATGGAAAGAAAAAAACTGGAGAAGGCCCCTACCATATGGATATATATACCCGTATATATTCATAAGTATAGTGAACTGCAGGGAGAGCATGGACAAAAATCATCCAAGATGAGAGGCCTGGATGAGTGGCCATATATGTCACTAGCTCAAATGCCCACATTGGTGAGATTACATTTCACCTGAGTCCAAAACAGGGCATTTCAATCTCTAGTTTTAAGAGTTCCTTCTACCAACCAAGGGTATTGTTGTGAGATCTTGTTACCAGGGAAATGAGAAGGCAACACCTAAGGATGAGTGACTGGAATTGTGCAAAAATGATTAACCTTTTGCAGAACCTGATTTTCAAGTTAGAAAAATTGAGAGAGCTTTAAGGCATAGATTGTTTTTACCTTGTTTTTTATCTTCATATCCAGCTTTAGATTCACTAGCTGTGTGATTCTGGGCAATTCATTCAACCTCTTTCTGCCTCAACTTCCTCATTTTTAAAATGGGGATAAAAATAGTACCTACCTCATAGGGTTCTTGTGAAGAAAAAATAATATATGGAAAAACCCTTTGCAAAACAAGCCACTCTATGAGTGCTAGCTAATTATCATTCTCGTCATTCTTGATGTTGTTAATATGTCATATTCCCAATTTATGACATGCTTAAATATTAGACAATGAGAAATGAATGAAATCTTAATGCCAAAATATTCTACCCTCTAATTTGTGCAAAAGGGTGCTATGGCTATATTTTGGTTTTACTCAGTATTCCTCCCATAGAATATGGGCTCTGGGATGGTTTGAACATTGATAGTACCAGCTATATCTGAGATTATCTCAAAATCTGAGCACTTAGTCATGTCCTTTTTTTATATGGTGACCATTGCTTACAAGGAAAAGTGAAATGCTACAACAGTGTAAACAAACACTTCCATTTCTCACTCCTGTCCACCTAGTGTGGAGCTTGCTCAGCCCCTCATTCACTAAAATTGATCTTTACCTTATCTTACCTTAACTTCGACATATCCATGGGCAACATTGCTTGGCTGGATTGCAATAAGTCGCACCACATGTTGGTGGAGAAACTGAAAGCACAGAATGTATGCTGAAAGAGAAGCTCTTGGTCTCCTTTGATAAATTTTCTCAGTGTTTTATAGGGTATTGAGATTGGCCAAGAAAGTTTTAAATCATGGAAGGGGCAACTAGGATGGTGAAGGACCTTGAGATCAGGTCATATAAGAATTATACAAAGGAAACCATAATGTTTGATCTGGAGAAGATTTCAAGAAAGGGCTTCCAACCAGGGAACCCCTCACCCCCATCCAGGGAAGTATGAATGACATTTTCTCAAGAAGATATGGAAAATATTGAAATATACTAAAATTAGTAGTGTTAGCAAAAAAAAAAAGTGAATTGGAGAAAGTACAAAGAGGAGACATGGGAAAGAGTAGAAAAGGGAGGAAACATTACATTGCATCTGAAAAATTTGAGCCACTGAAGTAAAGGAACAATTTCTACTGACCAAAATAAAATGAATGAGGTTTAAATGTAAAACCCTTTTCTGGAGAGCAGAGCAAGATGGTAGAGAAAAGGCACTTGCCTGAGCACTGCCAAATTCTCCTCCAAACAATTTAAATCAGGCCTCAAAATTAATTCTGGAGAAGCAAAACCAACAAAAGGATGGAGTGAAGCAATTTCCCTGCCCAAAATAAGTTAGAAGAACTGCAGGAAAAAATCTCATTCAGTATATTCAATGAAATAGAGGACTTTCAAGCACCAGAGCTAAACAGAAAAAAAAATGATTTTAAAATAAAATAGAAGACTCAAAAAGCATAAAAAAGATGAAAAGGAAAGAGAAAACATAGTCATTCAAGAAGACAAAACTTTTTACATCTTACACAGAAAGGTAATACTTATAACAAGAATTGTCTCACTATTAGGGTAAGTAGGAGGGGTGTATATAGATATAAGTTGATTTTGATGGGATAACAAAAAATAAATGGGTGAGAGAATTTCACTGGGAGAAGAGGGAAGGGAGAGGCAGAAGAAGGTAAATTATCTCACATGAGGGGGCATGAAAGAATTTTTACAGTAGAAAGAAAAATGGGGATTGGTGAATATTTCTTCAACCTTATTCCCATTAGATTTGGTTCAAAGAAAGAATAACATATATACACAACTGGGGATAAATACAGAATTTATCTTGCCCTACAGGGAAACAGAAGAGAATGAAGAATGAGGAGACTGATCTTTTCCTTGCCATGAGCAACCCTTATATCTGCACAAATGATTCCACTCCATTATCTCAACTCCAGCAGATTGTCCTTCTCTCATCCCCATCCTCTTATATTAAATTGCTCACTGTATACTGGTTGCTTCCCTACTGCCTGCAAACATTTCCATATCCCTTCCATTATCAAAAACTCCTCCCTTGATCCTTCCATTGCCACCCTCTTCCCCCAAATCTCCTGCCTTTTGGGGCTAAACACTTTGAAAAGGTTGTCTATAACAGGTGCCTTTACTTCTCACTTTAATCTCTTCTTTACTTCTTGACTCAAACTTTCAGCCTCATCATTCAACCAAAACTTTTCCCTTCACAGTAACCGGTGATCTTTTAATTGCCAAAATCCAATAGTCTTTTTCTCAATCCTCATCTTTTTTGGGATCACTATATTTGGGTCAAGATCAAAGATCAAGTGTCTAACTATGGCTGATCAAACCAATATGAGCTCAAATGGTTCTATCATGGGTCAGGCACAAATAATCCATAGAATCATAGAATCATGCAGTTGATGTATGACTGTACAGGTTGACTTCTCAATTACGTACATTTTAGAAATACAGTACTTTAGCAGTCTAAATATCTTTAGTCAAGAATTCTGCTTCCTAGCATGTTACTGGTATATCATCCAGGTTTTACAGGCATACAACAATGAGGTAGGCACAATGGCTCTACAGACCTTCAGTTTTAGAAAGAAGTTTTAGACCTTCAGTTTGGTAGTCAGTCTGATATCTCTCCTCTTCCACACTTTCCTTTAGGACCTTCTCAAACACTGAGCTAGCTCTGGCAATGCATGTGGCAATCTCATTATCAATCCCTGGAAAGCACAGTGCCAAAGTAAAAGAACTTATCCACAAGCATTCAAAACTTCACCACTTGTAGACCACTGATGGGTCTACATATGGATGGCGTGGTGCTGACTGATAGGTTTTTTGGCGTTAAGCATAAGCAGCAGAGAATCAATCCATACTTTGTACATCTCAGTTTTGGAGGCTGCATTGAGCACCATGCCAGGAAACTGAATTGCTTCCATCTGAGTTGTCTTAGCTTCCTAAGCTAATGATTCTGAAGATCATTGCAGCAGGATAAAATACCGGACACTGAGGTCCTTTTCAAACTAATTTGCCAAGCATCTCAACTCTATTGGGATGACCACATTGTTGGAATGGTAAATGAATGCTTGCCAGAGAAATTATTTTATGAAGAACTCACACAGGGCAAGCATTCACAAGTTAATCAGAAAAAGTGATACAAGGATACTCTCAAGGTCTCTCTTAAGAACTTTAGAACTGATTGTATGACATGGGAGATACTGGCACAGGTCCACCCAGCAAGACGTGCCCTTACCAGAGAAGGAGCTGTGCTCTGTGAGCAAAGCAGAATGGAATTAGCTCAGAAAAAAAATGAGAGAGACGCAAAAGTAAAGAAGCTACCCCAAATGTTCATAGGGACTATTTGTGCCTGATCTGTGACAGAGCATTCTGAGCTCATTTTGATCTGATTAGCCCCACAGTTGAATACACTGTAATTCAACTCTAACATGGTAATGTCGTTTTGATCCTCTTTGAGAGTATAAAAGACAACAACCAAACAAGTCTAGGATTCTAGAATGGAGCTATTTGAAGCTGTGTATATGGTACATAGGTTTGTTATTGATCTACTTGATTGGTGCCTCAGTAGACTCATTATTTAACACACTAACTCTTTAAACCTTGACTTCCCCTTAAACCCACTTCTCTTAATTCCTTTATTGCTATCAAGTTTATTGTCATCCATTTGCTCAGTCTTTTCAGACTCCTTACTCTCCCTTATCACCCACATTGAATCAGTTATCAAATCTACCTCCACAATATATTTTGTCCCCTTCTCTCTAGTCACACAGACCTAGTTCAAGCCCCTATCACCATCTGCCTGAACATTTGTAGTAAGTAGCTTTCTAATTTGGGTAATTCTAATCCCTTTTGTAGTAAGTAGCTTTCTAATTGGTCTCCTTGACCCTAGGGTCTTTTATCTCCAATTTTCTTCTCCATAGCTGCCAAAGTGATTTTCCTAAAGCATAACTATGTCAACCTCCCCCCCCCCCCCCCCCCAGCTCTTACTTTCTGTCCCACTACATCTCAACATACTCTGAAATCTCTATCTTTAGCATCAAATACAAATTCTTCAGTTTGGTCTTTCAAACTCAACATTCCTTACTAGCACATTCATTACTCCCCTTACTATTGCTCACCAATGACTATTTACTATCACCATTCCTTTGCTCAAGCACTCCTCAGAATGCACTCACCCCTCATTTTCATTTCTTAAAATTTCTTGCTTTCCTTTAAATTCTGCTCAAGTATGACTTTCTTAATCTCATACAATCCTTGTTGTAATCTATAGTCCCCCTGTTCTTGTACCCTGAGGGTGGAATAATACTAAATCAGGGACAGCTGAAGCCCAAGATGTGATAAAGTTATTTTAGGGTATAAAAAATCTACTATGTTGCCTGTTCTTTGTTTCACTTCACTAGATCTTGGTGAAAGCGATGCCCCTTTCCCCCGGAATTGAAGAAACTGCTTTCTGCTCTGGCTCTGAGAAACATCTATTTGAATTATTTGGGGTTAGTGATTGCTGCTTCACACACCTATTATATGCATTTTTCAAATATCTTATTTGTTAGCAGAGATAATAATACTGCTGATATAGTACTTTTAAATTTGCAAAACAAATTACAAATATTATTGTATCCTCACCAACTCTGGGAGTTGCTATTATTCCCATTTTAGAGATGAAGAAATTGAGACAGATAGAAGTTAAGGGATTTGCCCAGGTCACTCAGCTAAGTATCTAAGACCAAACTTGATCTTGGGTTTTTCAGACTGCAGGTCCTGTTTGCTATCTGCTGTATCCTAGGGGCTATCTCTTGTCATAGAAAGATCAGCTGAAGGAACTAGCGATAGTTTAGGGCCCAGTGGTTCTCAAACTTTTGTTTTCAGTATCTTTATCCTATTAAAAATTATTGAGGATCTCTCCAAAGTGTTTTGGTTTATCTGGATTATATTTATAGACATTTACCATGTTGGAAATAAAAACTATTTTTGAATTTGTAGACCTTCTAAAAGGGTTTCAGAGATCCCCAGGATTCTCTAGACCATACTTTGAGAACCACTGGGCTAAAGAAGAGAAAGCTCAGGGGAAACATGATAGCCTTCAAGTATTTGAAGAAATGTCATATGAAAAAAAAAGTTAGATTGATTAAAGCAATGGGTCTAAGTTTGAATGAAGCAAAGATAGTATTGATGTCAGGAAAAAAATCCTAATATTATATATATATACACACACACATATATATATATATACATATACATATATGTATACACACATATAGATACTTTCCCTGTATGTGTTGGACTGGATTGCACTGAAGTTCCTTCCAATTTTCAAATTTGCTAATTCTAGAAGCAGAAATTTACAAGTATTCCAACTTTTTACCTTCACCTAACAGGGTGTCTTGAACTTAATTATTACTTTAAAATCAATAACTCAATCAATTATTTCTTAAGGCCTTAACCTGTGCCAGCCATTGGATTAAGGATTGGAAATATTAAAACAAAAAGTGAAACAGTTCCTTGTCCTCAAGGAGTTTACATTTTGGCAGAGAATACAACTCATACAAAATAAAGAAAACTTAATAGGGCTGGACTCCAGAAGCTGGGGAGTCAAGAAAGAACTCCTGTAGGAGGGTGAATATGAGCTGAACTTGGAAGGAAAGGAGGAATAACGAGAGACGAGGAGCCAACGTATTCTCTTTTTAAGTGGTCAACATGGGCAAAGGCACGTGGGAGATGGCAACTGCAAAGTAGGAAGTATTAGTAAGATCAGTTTCTTTTATTTATGAATAGTTTTACTATCTAAACTCTATTTTGTTTTAAAATCTCGCTTAAAAAAACAACACAAATATACTAAATTCTTAGAATATAATTTAGTTTAAAATTGTAGTACGTTGTGTTTCGGGGGTATGGCCTTTAACACCTAAAATCGCTACTCCTGGTTAGACTATTTGGGCGAAGGGGACCGGGGAAGTTCCAGGCGGCTGGAGGCGGGCGGGTAGGCAGCCCAGACTCCAGCGTGGTCGGTAGTCCAGGCGCGGGGCATCAAAGGCAGGCTACCGCCCAGTGCAAACAAGGGAGTGAGCGAGCCTCCCGCTCCCTACCTGGGCAGGGCCAAGCCTTCCTCTGTCTGGCTGAAGATGACGTTCGGAGAGGGACGCACCAGCACTCCGCCGAGGTCGAACAGAGCCGCGCGCAGCCCCATCGCTGTAACTACTCCGAGCCTAAACTCCGGCGTTGGGTACCACTTTCTGCCTCCTCCTCCTCCCCTCGCCACACCGCTTACTACTCTCATCACACAACATCCCTGTCCACTCTTAATACAGCTTTTGTCCCAGCTCCGCCCGCTGGAGCCCAGCCATGTGGACGAGGCCAATGGGAGGCTTTTCCCCCTATTTTAAAAGAAAGCTTTTTGTCCTCCCTCTCTGAAACTTCCAAACTGCAATCCTCAGTCTAGCTTCAACTCGCAAATACGTAATGAATCGCCCTAGCGAGCTTTCCTTTCCCGGCACAAATTAGTTTACAAAAGCCTTTTATTTTTTGACTTTCGCCTTTGTTTCCAGGCCAGTAGGAGCTCTCGAGTTGGAGGGGATGGAAGTGCTCAGCCCCAGAGAGGACAGGAACCGAGCGCTGGGCCTGGAAATCCAGAATCCCAGCCAGTCCTCTGCCCCCGGGGGGCTCTCTCCTACGGTCCGTAAAACCCACACATTTCTAGGAGTATTCCATAGGCTGGTGAACTGTTAAGAATGATCAGGTAGGGAGGGCTGGGTTTGAAGTGAAGACTTGGCACCCTCAGCCCGGCTGACTCATCTGCATTGGTGGTAGGGAGTTTCTACCAGAAAATGTCCCTGTACTAATCAAAACAGACCAAAAAGGATATGTGTATGCACGGTACTGTGGTAGGTACGGCACACAGAATGAATCTATGATTTCGTTGTGATAGGAAGTTCCTTGGGAAAGAAACTCCCTCCACTATTATGGATAGGCCCCTTCTCTTCCATTAAGACAAATCTTTTTTCCAGTCCCCTCTGATTCTGTGATCTCATTTGCTGTTTTCTTGACAAAAATGTTGGACTGGTTTATCACCATATCCTTCTCCAGCTCATTTTAGAGACAAAGAAACTGAGGCAACTAGGGTAAAGTGACTTGCCCAGGGTCATACAAGCTAGAAAGTTCTTGATTTGTGTTCAGGAGTTCCGTTTCCAGGCCTGGGGCTCAATGAACTATAGCAACTCCTATAGGCCCTGCTCTTGCCACTACAGCACAATTAAGATGCCCAATTTGATCTTCCCTGGGCTCTCCAGTTCCTATCCAGAGGATAACCTGCAGCAAGCTGACTAGCTTGGAAGAAGTCCTGAAGAGATGGCCACTAAATAGACTTCTGTACAAGGCCAGGTCAACCTCAGATCAAAACTAAGGTTCCTTTATTTTGCTTGATATGAATCCAGGAGCCTTCAAGTCTTCCTCTCTGTATTCCACTTACTTATCTCTCTTACATATATGTAAGTGGAATATGTAAGAGAGATATATGTAAGAGAGATTATGTAGTCCATTTCTCACTGGATGAGGTTCAGAAAGATTGGATAACTTGCCCAAATTCATTCAGCTACAAAGTGGCTGAGCTGCAACTGGAACCCAGGAGCTTCTGACTTCTGAGCCAGTTGATAATAACTACTTTTTCTCAGTTCAACTTTTTAAATTAAACCAGTATTATTTAATAGCAACAACCTATTTTACTTAATAACTATCACCTATTCTAATTACTATCATAAGGAAGATTCATAAGCATGATTCAAATAGCTTCCTATCTTTGCTCATTAAATGTGAACATCAAATGTACATGAGTTGGCTCATTTCCCTTCCTTCCCCTTTTTTTTTTTCAGAGCTGAAAACCTTATTTCTAGTGTGTGCTCTAGCTATTGTTTGTCCTTCATTCTCTCAGAGGACCATGACATCAGGGAGGTGATAGCATGACATGTGAATTAAGTTGAAGGAGGGTTGTGCAAAGTCACCAGTCTCATTTTCTTTTCCAAAGCCAGGAGTCCAGCAGCAATATATAGATCAAGAAAACTGAAAGTGGCCTGGATTGCAGTTGGAGAACTTGACCATTTTAAGCTAAGATCTTTAATAGGTTGCAGTTTGATAGAGACAAGTCCATTCAGTGATAAAGACCAGTATGTATGTATAAACGTGGGAGAAGATCTTCGGGTTTCTGGCTCAAATAATTGTCATTTACATTCACTCAGAGCCAACTATGGACCAAACAATGACAAAGACTGAGCCTGGGACCTATTATTGGTCAATCAATGAAAGACAGATTGATTTAGATTTAAAGCATGTTCCCACCCTGTAAATCCCAACATATTTTGTGAAGTTTCTGTGATGAAAATGTATATTCCTTTGGGCAGAGCAAAAGAAATGGTATGAAGCCCTATGTGGACAGAGGGAGGGAAGAGTAAGAAGAAACAAAGCAAAGCAAAACAGATACTGTGTTGTCCAACTGGCCCATCTCCAGTTGGGTCCTCAGGAGGATCAGCTCCTACTCCTCCTGGCAGAGGTGGTTGTTTCTGTGGCAAGAAGAGAAGAAAGCACTACTGCCTTTCTGATACATTAGCCTCAAATAATGATGTTGGTTAAAGAGGGTGGATGGGAGAGAAAGCCATCATTTGTAGGAGTAATCTCTCCATATGAAAGATTAGAGGTGCTTGCAGAAATAAACACACACACACACATCCCACATCAGAGCATAGAGGTCAAGTGTGGATTCTTGGCCACTTCTTTCAGCCACTCAATGAGGATCTGATTCACCTCTCTTGGCCTGCAAGGGGAAAAAAAGCTGTCAAGAATTCTGCTGATGCCTTTTGCTCCATTTGGAAACAGAGATAGAACTTGGGCACAGTTAAGACCAGTCAAGATAATCCATGCCTGAATAAAACTTAGTAAAGAACAGGTAATTTACAATTTTACACACTCAATCCTAATCAGAATGATCAAGTTGCCCTTCATGCAGGGAGTCTTAGTGCAGGTTCCTCTTCCCCTACTACCCCACCCCAATGGCTTTTAGGACATCCTCTATCTCACACTATGTACATGATATTCATTTTTAAACTTGATCTTTTCAACAACCAAGTGATGTAAACAATATCCCAATTTTTGTAGGATATTAGAATTGGAAGGAATCTTGGAGATTATTTAGTCTAAACACTTCCTTTACAGTGGAAGAAGTTGAAGCTTTGAAAGGTCAAAGTGACTTGCCCAGGATTACACAGCTAGGCAGTGCTGGGTCTGAACTGCCAGAGGTGGGAGATGATGTTGGGGAAGAGAGTATTTAGCTCTGAATTCAGTACTCATTCCACTTTAAACAACAGATGCCTCCCAAGGAACTGTACAGTATCTTCTTACTTTTCCATCTGAGTCCAGTGTCCACAGTCCTCAATATTTCTCCGTGTCAGGTTGGGAATCTGAAAGAAAGAACCACCGAGATGAGAGGAAGCCATTTTATTTCTGAATGTAGAAGCTGAACATAAATCTGCCTTCCTGACTATGAAAATGGCAATAAAGGCAGAGGCAAGTTATTTTAGTAGAAGTCACGCTGCTTTCCAGTCCTTTTGATTGGAGATGTCAAACTCATATAGAAAGAGATTCTAGTATACATTCACTTGGGAAAAAAATAATTAAACATTACTTATACTGTATAATATTTTTATTTATCTTGTTAAACATTTTCTAATTAAATTTTAACTTGATTTAGGCTGCACTGTAAGTTGAGTGTTTGACATTTCTCTTCACCAAGCATATTTTTCTTTATTTGGTCCAAATAAGCATTATTTGTCATTAAATAGATTGTGTATCTATTGCAATAAGCTTTAACTCTAATTCTAGGATATCAGGTCCAGACTTCAGGCTCTGAAGTCAGGAAAACCTGATTTCAAATCTAGCCTTAACATTTACTAGCTGTGTGATCCTAGCAAGTTAATTAACCCTCTTTGCCTCAGTTTCCTCATCTGTAAAATGAGCTGTTGAAGGAAATGGCAAACCTTTCGAGTAATTTTGCCAAGAAAGCCCCAAATGAGGTTTTGTGAAGAATCAACAATAACTGAACAAGTACAATGACAATCTCTTTTCACAAATCTGTATGGACCTCTCTCTATGTTTAACTTGGCTCAGTTTGATTCCAATTTTGTTGCAGCAAGTATGAACATTGATCACAAAAGATATGGATGAAGACAGAAAATTTTGCCACATAAAGCTGATCTGGGGAGGAACTCAGCTAATCACCATTATCCTTCTTTGTAAAGTCCTTGGACAGGGTAAAATATCTGGAGAAAGAAATATGCCTTTCCCCCCCCCCCATTTTTGTATATTACTCACTGTATTTTACAACTTACACAATGATTTTATTACTATAAAATCATGCTAGTGGGCAGAGTGGATAGAACATTAGTCTTGGAGTTAGGAAGATCTGAATTCAAATTTGGCTTCAGATACGCTATGTGACCTTGGGCAAGTCACTTAATCCTGTTTGCCTCAGTTTTCTCATTTGTACAGTGAGCTAGAGAAGAAAATGGGGAAGCCCTCCAATATTGTTGCCAAGAAAATCCCAAATGGGACACAATTGAAAAACAACTGACCAACAATAAACAACATAGTATCCTACACCTCAGCGCAGGGAGGTCATGGAGGGGAGAATGTGTGGGGTTTTATCTTTAAATGAGCATAGGTTCAAGAAGGCCAGTCAACTACTATCATTATTTGTGGTCACAATTTCAGTGATGTATGAAACGGGTTCTGGCCCTAATTCACCATAACAAAACCATTATCACCATGAATGAAATTATGTGGCACTTTGATGTCTGTAAAGTAGATTATTTCCTTTGATCTTTACAACAGTCCCATGAGGTAAGTGACATTATTATAGCAACTTTACAAATGATCAAATAGTGTCTCAGAAAGGTTAAGGGACCTGTGTGGGGTCACATAGCTAGTGAGTGAGACAGCATTTGAACTTGGGTCTTCCTGCCTTCAAGATCAGTTCTCTGCCCACTAAGAAGACTAGAAAGAAAACCATATATAAAGGGACCCTGACTTCACATATGTACCTGCTTTCCATTCTCTGCATTTTCTGGTGGATGTAGCTACAATGAAGGCAGATTAAGTGGGCAAACCAAATTGTTTTTGAAAAGATTATTTCTAAATAGACTTGAAAACTTCCAGTGAGGAAATGTCATCCACCAATGAAGGGAGATAACTTTCCTGCAGCTTTCAGTCTTTCAGAGTTTGCCTGGGGTGAAGAGCTTGGCCAGTGACCTGCCCACAGTCACAGAGCCTATTAGTGTCAGATATGGGACCCAGGTCTCTCTAGGCACCTAGGGGAAGCTAGATGAAGCAAGAATAGAGTGTTAGGCCCAGAGTCAGGAAAATCTGAATTCAAATTTGACATTTTTTATCTTATAACCCTGACCAAGTTCTACTTATCTCAATTACCTCATATATAAAATGGAACCATGATACTTTCCAGCATTGCTGTGAGAGATCACAACCTTTTTTTCTTCCTCACTTCCTTCCAATCTTCCTTTTTTGTCCTTCTTTCCTTCCTTGTCCTCCCTCCTTCCTTCTTCTTTCCTTCCTGATTACAAGGTTGACCCTCTATCTGTTATGACATTATGCCTCTTATTTTTTCCTACATTAGTCAACAAAAATTCATGAGCACACTACAAAGTATTCTGGGGACATAGAAAGAAATATGTTATGGCTGTGCTCTTCGGTACTTCTTTGGAGATCATTACTCTTCTGCATCTCTAGTACATGAGCCTTTGGAGTTTTGTGAGTTGCTAGAACAGAATATTTCCCAAGCACCCTGCAGCCCACTTGGAGTGAGCCTCTTCAAATCTGGCCACACTGCTCTTGCATGATATCCAATTTAATCTCTAAGACTCTCCAGTTTGGTAGAACCCATCTAAGCGTGTGACCCATTGGTATAACCTTCAAGTCCCCCAAGAGGGTCACCTCCTCTTGCTGAAGCAATCTTGTCCATGTAGCTTAGCTAAGCTTTCCTTTAAAAGATGCTGAAAATATCTCCATATTTAGTTGGCTCAAGGGGAGTAAGCTGAGGCAATTGATGTAGCTTCCCATGGCTTAATAACCAGCCCACAAGGCAGCAGGACGTTTTCTGTTCCCTTGGGTGTCTGGCACACCACCAGCATGGCCAACACAGAGAGAAGAAAGCTGGTCAAATTAAACAATACTCTATCCTTGCTCAATATCCTTCCCCAGATATAATTACTTAAAACTCCTCTTATTAACTATATAATCTACAGGTGTTTCTTTTCATTTCAATCTGAACCAAGTTAGGCCTGTCTATCAAAACCTCCAGTATGTCATGAAGCACTGGAAAAAAATCTTTTGTAAATGGAACATACCCTCAAGATGCCCATCTTGGCAGATGATTCAAAAGAATTTTAAAATTACTTCACTTCCTGCATGTTATTATGCTCTGTGATAACCAGCTTGCCTTCTCCCTTAGCTTCTGTCACTCCATCTGGAGGCATTCTTTTCTCTTGGACAGTTCTTTTTCTTTCACAAAGTATTTTCCATCACACCCCATCTTGATTTTGGGCCCAGGACACTTACCCACTTTTCCATGTGCTTAGACAACTTGGGGAGGAGAATCTTGTCCTGCTCAGCTGTGACCATAAGTGCTGGAATCAAGATCTGCGGACAGAATATAAAAAGCATTTGCAGGAGAAGGAAGGAGACTTAGGAATAGACACCTTTTCATTCCACAGTTTCATAATTTAAACTCTCCCTCACTTGTATTTGAAAGGGATGTAAAGAGAAAGGTTTCAAAGAGTTATATCAGGGCAGCATGAGGGGCCCAGAAGTTACAGACAAGGTTGGTATCTCCAATCCCAGCTTTATGATTTTGAGTGATGGGATATGTCAGAATATTCTAGGTACAAGGGTAATCTGAGCAAAGGTACACAGATGAGAAATAGAGTGTCAAAAGAAGAGATGGAATGCCATATATAAAGACGGTCAATGCGACTGAACTGCCCTTAGTATACATATATATAGTATATATAAAGGTATATATTATATATATATAAGGTATATATGTGTGTATATATACACATACATATATATATATATATATATACACATGTAATTAGGCTGAAAAGGTAGGATTGACCAGTGGTGAAGGTATTTATAAAAACAAAGAACTATATTTGATCATTAAGATAATAGGGAACCACTACAGTTTACTAAATAAATAACATAGTCATACTTAGATCTTAGGAATATCATGTTGATGATTATGCAAAGGACGAATTGGAACGGTGAGAACTGGAGTTAAGAAGACCAAGTAAAAGGTTATGGGAATATATCATTTAAGAGATGAGAAGGATGTCAACTAGAGTGGAGAGGAGATTGATTCGAGAGATATTGTAGACAGCACCCTAGAAATTCAAGCTGAAGAAAAGTAAAGAGTAAAAAGTAAGGATTCCAAGATTGCTAGCTTGGTTCACTAAAAGATGGTGATGGTGTCCTCATTGAAAATAGGGATTTGTGGAGTTCCTAGTTGGAGTGAAATCAGTAAGCTCCTCATGCTCTCCCAGTTTCCTTCTGACCCACATGAAACCAAACCTCTGAACAGAATCTAGAACAAGAGAGTCTACAAAGAGACAGAATGAAATAATTTTCCAGCTCAAGTTAAGTTGTAAGGACTTCAAGAAAGGTCAGTCTTACTGGGGTGAAAGGGATACACAGCCCAGCTCATTGTTCAGAAAAGCCCTGGGAGGGTCTTAATCACAGCTAATTAGCAACTGAGACTCTCAGTCTTGTCTCAGACTGAGATCTGCAGCCTCAGTCTGAAAATTGTCTTCATAACCTTTGACCATTTATCAACTGGGGAATGACTTGTATTATTTTAAATTTGAATCAGTTCTCTAAATATTTTAGAAATGATGTCTTTATCAGAAACACTGACTGTAAAAATTGTTTCCCAATTTCCTGCTTCCCTTCTAATTTTGGCTACATTCAATTTCTTTGTGCAAAACCTTTTTAATTTAGTGTAATCAAAATTATCCATTTTGCATTTCATAATGTGCTCTGGTTGCTCTTAAATCATAAATTCCTCCCTTCTCTAAAGATATGATAAATAAACTATCCCTTGCTCTCCTAATTTGCCAATAATATTACACTTTATGCCTAAATTATGTACCCATTTTGACTTTTTTTCTTCTTTTCCTCCCTTCCTCAGGGTTTTTCCCTTTTATTCTGATTTTTCTTCCCCAGCATGATTCATATGAAAATATGTAAAAAAAAATGAATGTATATGTATAACGTTAAAAAATTAAAACAAAAAAGAAAACAGAGATTTGTAGAAAGATCTTTTGGGGGAGGGAAAGATAACATGTTTTGTTTTGGACATGATGAATTTAAGATGTATATGAGACATCTAAATCAAAATATTCAACAGGAAGTTTTGAAATTGCTAGAACACAGGAAAGAAATTTGGGCTCAGCATATAGATATCTGAGACTCATCTGCATGGATAAAATAATTGAACTTAGTTCTGAATTGCTGAAATTGTTTTCCATAACTTTTTGTGAACATGCCTCTGTTTACTCTGCTCCTGTAACTAATATTTTTTTCCTGTGGATAATCTTTTGGCTTTTTTAAGGATTTGTCTCCATAAACCCTTTATGTCCCATGCATAAAGCCTTGTCATCAGTTTGCCTGATCTGGCACCTGGTCCTTCATCGCTTAAGTCCTGTCAATACCATATAACAACTTAACTCTAGCTCCCCTTTTCTGTATCCATCCTGAAATGCCCAACACAGTCAGGAACCAGTTTTGGTTTTATGAGAGGATAAGCACTCTTCCAGCCCTGTAACAATCCCAGACTATGGACTTTCACACCTGTTAGGAAGATTCTCAAGTATAAATTTCAAAGGATGAGGACTTAGAGAAGACCTGTTAGTAAAGGGGAAGAAGCAATGGGTTTAAAATCAGAGGACCTATGTTCCCAAACTTCTGATGCTCACTACATATAAGATCTTAAAGTCTCTGGGTCTTAGTTTTACACCTGCAAAATGAAGGATTTAGACTAGATGGCCTCTAAAGCCTCTTCTGGCTCTAAGATCCTAGGAAGCAAGAACCCTTGAGGAGCCTAGCCATGATACATGAAATATGCTATTTTGTACCTTTACTTACTCTGATAATTCATTCTTAGACTTGTAGCTTGTGATATATTATAGAAATAAGGATAATGATTATGTTCCCTTGTCTCATGGAAATTTTCTCCAAATGATATAAAAATGACATTTGGATTCCAAAATTGTAAATGTTTCAAAGTATGACAAGGAAAGAGAAAGACTGAAGGCTTCACGCTTTAATCTAGAAATCACAATGAACCAATGGATGAAACAAAAGGCTATCTCCAACTATCTTGTTCTCTTTCAAGCAAGATATACTGAGTATGTGGTTCTTTGAGATTTTGTAGGGAAATGTCAAGAGAATAATTAGCATTCTGAACTCCAAGCTGAATCAGAAACAATTTAGATCTATAGAGTGCCATTCTTTTTTTTTTTTTTTTAGTTTGCTTCAATCCATGTTCAGTCTTTTTAAAAAAATATTTACTATTTTCCCCCAGTTACATTCAAAACAAAAAAAAATTTACATTTGTTTTTAAATTTTGAGTTCTAGGTTTTCTCCTTTATACCCACCCACAATTAAGAAACCACTTGTGAAGTAATGCAAAACATTTCCATAAAAGTCAAAAAAACATAGATCTCCCACCCTAATGAAAAAAAAAAAACCCTCAAGAAAGATTATGCTAAAACAGAGAGAAAGAAAGAGAGAATGCTTTAATCTGTATTTGAACACTATCAGTTCCTTCTCTGGGTATGGATATCCATACCCAGAGGTTTTTCATCAAGAATCTTTCAGAGTAGTCATGGATGACTGTACTATTGAGAATAAAAAAGTCATTCACAGCTGGTCATCCCAGAAAATTGCTATTACTTTGTCTACAATACATTTCACTTAGCTTGAGTTCATGGAGGACTTTCCAGGTTTTTTTTTTTTCCTGAGAATATCCTGCTCATCATTTTACATAGAACAAGAATATTTCATCAAAAATATACACCACAGTTTATTGAGCCATTTGCTAAATGATGGGAATCTCCCCAATTTCCAATTTTTTTGTCCTGAGAAAAGAGTTGTTAGAAATATTTTTATGCATTCTTTTTTGGTATTCATGCCAAGTAGTGGTGGTGTTAGGGCAAAGGATATGCATGAATTTACAGCTTTTTGGGTACAGATCACATCTTTTGATCATTTATCAGCTGGGATATGGTTCTTATTTTTATAAGACTCAGTTCCCTCTATGTTTGAGAAATGAGGGCTTCTCAGAGAAACTTGCTTCGAAATTTCTTTTACAATTGTATAATTCTTGTACAATTACAATTGCTATTGATAACTGTATCCCCCCCCCAATTTATTCTCATTCTCTCTCTCTCTCTCTCTCCCTCCTTTTACCCTGTTCCTCCTCAGAAGTGTTTTGGTACTGAGCATTCCCTACCCCTAATATGCTCTTTCTTTTATATATACTTTCTAACCGCCATAATAATGAGAAAATTCTAAAGAGATACAAGCATCATCCTCTAGTCTATCTCTCACATCTGTGGAGAAGGAAGGAATTTATGGCCAAAGAAGAACTAGAGTATATTATAAAATTTAAAATAAATAATTTTGATTATATTAAATTTAAAAGTTTTTGCACAAACAAAACCAATGCAGACAAGATTAGAAGGGAAGCAGAAAACTGGGAAAAATCTTTTACATCCAAGGGTTCTGATAAAGACCTCATTTCTAAAATACACAGAAAACTGACTTAAATCTATAAGAATATGCACCATTCTCCAAGTGATAAATGGTCAAAGGATATGAACAAACAGTTTTCAGATGAAGAAATTAAAAACATTCAATCACTATTGTGATTGATTAATTAATTTTAATTGTAATTAATAGTGATCAAATCACTATTGATCAGAGACGTGCAAATTAAGACAACTTTGAGGTACCACTACACACCTCTCAGATTGGCTAAAATGATAGGAAAAGATAATGATAAATGTTGAAGAGGATGTGGGAAAACTAGAAGACTAATACATTGTTGGTGGAGTTGTGAACTAATTGAACCATTCTGGGCAACAATATGGAACTAAACCCAAAGGGCTTTAAACCATGCATACCTTTTTATATAGCAATGTCTCTACTTGCCTGTATCCCAAAGAGATCATAAAAAAGAGAATAGGATCCACATGGACAAAAACATTTGTAGCAATCTTTTTTGTAGTTGCGAGAAAATGGAATTGAGTGAATGATCATCAGTTGGAGAATGACTGAATAAGTTATGGTATATGAATATTATGGAATATTATTGTTCTATAAGAAATTATCAGCAGGATGATTTCAGAAAGTCCTGGAGAGACTTAGATGAACTGATGCTAAGTGAAGTGAATAGAACCAAGTGAACATCATATACAGCAACAAAATATGATAATCAATTCTAAAGGACATGTCTCTTTTCAACAGTGAGGTGATTCAGGCCCGTTTCAATGGACTTGAGATGGAGAGAGCCATCTGCATCCAGAAAGAGAACTGTGGGGACTGAGTGTGAATCACAACACAGTATTTTCATTTTTTTGTTATTTGTTTGCTTTTTTTTTCTCCTCTCCCCACTTTTGATCTGATTTTCCTTGTGCAGCATGATAATAGTTGTTGGAATCTTTACAAATTGTTAATTAGAGTTGATAGAGACAATAATTATCTAATTTAGCATGGTTCAGTATGATTAATCTGATCCTACGAGGAGATGTTATGGGCCAGAATTTGAAACAAGGTACTAAGTACAACTGATAGACAATAATGCTCGTGTTCACACCTTTAGAGGGCTCTTATAAGCAAGAAGTATTTAAGTACTCATTGGAATTCACACATTTGGGAGATTTCAGGGTTTAGTATGAGATATCTGAATTCACACCTCCCTTGAAGCTCTCAGGGCCAGAGAGCACGCTGGGAGATGTCCCACAATCCCACTCTTGGAGAAGCAGCATAAATACAGCTTCAGTGAGCCACTCGAGAGTTTTCACTTAGGAACATTCCCGGGGGTCGGAGATTCAGCACTCTGGGAGATTGAGAGCCAGAAACCCTCTCTCAAAGGCAAGAGAGATTCATTGCATTTTCCACCTTGGTGTTGGCTGGAGGCTGAAGAAAGCAAAGGCAGAAGCCAAGGACAAAGCTGCAAGAGCTCTTAGAACCAAGGAGAGAGAGAAGCCTCTGAGCTAACCAACTATACTGAAGGACACAATAAAAGATCTGAACTTTTATCAGCTGGCTGCAATTTTGGGTGATTATTTACTTGTAACTGAAACTAAAGCTGCCTCCAGAAAACCTCCCCAAGAAACCTCTCCCCCATTTTTTTTAGAGGATTTGATACCTTGGTTCCCCAAGAAACCTCTCCCCCATTATTTTAATGAAGAAGATCACCAACAAATAGTAAAAATATGTATAGAAGAATTGCACATTTTTAACATATATTGGATTACTTATTCTCTAAGGGAAGGGTAGGAGGAAGAGAGGGAGAAAAAAATTTGGAACACAAGATTTTGCAAAAATGAATGTTGAAAACTATCTATACATGTATTCTGAATATCAAATTTTCCATTCAGGTCTGGTCTTTTCATAACAATAACATTTGTTATTTTTCATAACAAATATCTGAAAATCCTCTGTTTCATTAAATGACTACCTTTTCCTCTGAACTATTATATTCAGTTTTGCTGGATAGATGATTCTTGACTGTAATCCTAGTTCCACTGCTCTCTGGAATATCATATTCCAAGCCCTCTGGTCCTTTAATATAGTAGCTGTTAAATCTTGTGTTATCCTGACTGTGGCTCCACTATACTTGAATTGTTTCTTTCTGGATGCTTGCAATATTTTCTCTTTGACCTGGGAGTTGCAGAATTTGGCTATAATATTACTGGGATTTTTCATTTTGGGATCTCTTTCAGGAGTTGATCAATGGACTCTTTCAATTTCTATTTTACCCTTTAGTTCTAAAACACCAGGAGTTTTCCTTGAAATTTTCTTCAAAGATGATGCCTAGGCTCTTTTTTTGATCATGGATCTTTCAGAAAGACCTATAATTTTTAAATTATCTTTACTGGATCTATTTTCCAGAGCAGTTGTTTTTTCCAATCAGATATTTCACATTTTTTCCTATTTTTTTTTTTGGTTTTGCTTTATTGTGTCTTGATTCTTCATAACATCATTAGCTTCTATTTGGTCAATTCTTTTTTTAAAAAATTATTTTCCTCAGTGAGCTTTTGTACCTTCTTTCCCAACTGGCCAATTTTGCTTTTTAAGGTAGTCTTCTCCTCATCAGCTTTTTGCATTTCCTTTTGAACCATTCTCAAATTCTTTTCCTAATTTTTCCTCTAATCTCTCTTATGTGATTATCAAAATCCCTTTTGATCTCTTCCATGGCCTGATCTCAATTCTTAGGTTTCTTGGAGGCTTTGAATGTAGGAGCTTTGACTTTGTTACCATCTTCTGAGTGTGTTTTGATTTTCCTCATCACCATAACTTTCAATGGTCAGAAACTTTTTTTGTTGTCTGCTCATTTTCCTAGTCTATTACTTGGTGTTTAGCTTTTTCTTAAAGTAGGGCTGTTTCCAAGATGGAGGGTGCACTGTTCTAAACTCCAGGGGTTTTGGGCAGCTGTTTTCAGAGATCCCTCTAGGAACCTGACCAGAAACATTCTTTTCTGCCCTGAAGTTGTTAGGAGTGTCCCCACCCCACTGCAGCAGTAAGATCTAGTGTACTGGCTGGAGCTGGGGTTGTATTGGTGCAGCCAGTGCTGGGATTATGTGCTAGACTTCCATCCTGGCTCCTAGACCTTTTCTGCTGACCTTCCAAGTTCACATTTGGTGTCTCTGAGCCAAGAGGTCTGGAAGCCACCCTATTGCCATTGATGGAGAGGTCTGACTGGGACCAGATTCAGGGCTGGGGCTGTATTGGTATGATCTGCACTGGGCCTGCATGCTGGACTCCTATCAAATATTGCTGACCTTTGCTGCTGACCTGAATTGCTTTCAGCTAGGATATGTTCTACTCTGATGCTCTAAAATTTGTTTAGGGTCATTATTAAAAGGAATTTGGAGTGGTTTTGGGGAGGAGTTGGGTGAGTTCCTGCCTTTACGCCACCATCTTGGCTCCGCCTCTATACTACCATTCTAAATATACATTTTCCACTTTTTTTTTCACATTTTCATTTCTGGATACAACAGAAGAGTCATCCTTAAGGAGTCTAGACTGATGAGAGTGGCCCACAAATCTTTGTGCAGCCTACTTATTGAAGTAATCAAAGTTTAAAATGGAACTAAGATTTTTGGGATACTCTGTATGTCTGTAATGATTATAGCAATGTAATCAGAAAGAACACAATAAAAAGGGAATGTTGCAAAATTATAAATAATTGTATCTTTCTTTCCCTTCTTTGCCCATGCCAGAGTAGGAAGATTCATGAGTACGAAACATATATTTTTACATTTTGAAAAAATGTATTGTCTGTTTTTTCTTTTCTTCCTCTCTAGTTTGCCTCTGTAACTATTTCTCTCTTTCTTTGACTCTCTCTCTATCTTTGTTTCTCTCTGTGTATTTCTCCAATTCTCTCTGTCTCTCTGTTTCTTGTCTTTTTTTCTATCTCTCCATCTCTGTTTAAAATCTTTTTAATATGAGATGACTCTTGGGCTGGAATCAGGGAGGGCTGGAGTCACTCTAAGCTCACACAGCAGAGGAAATTGAGGTGTAAACAACAAAAGCTGTCAATATAATTTATTGTAAAAGGATGACAACAGATTGTTAAGGACCATGCCTAGGTGAAGGGGCAGGTCAATTCTCTGAAAGCCTCCACAGCTGTGGATCATAACATCTGAAGGAGTTGCAAAGCAATCTTTGTTGGCACAGCTGTTGCTTGTGGACTGGGAATGAAATAAATTGGAGGCAGAGGGAAGAGGAGGGAAGTTAGGCAATGCAATTGCCTTTCAGTCTCCTTGTATCATCATCATCATTATTCTCTCACATGAAGAGATCCATTCTACAAGTCTGAGTTAGACCTTCAGCAGCCACTGGCAGGTGGCTCCCGTACCACAACAACAGATGATGATGATGATGAAGAAAAAGAAGGCAATGTTGTTTCACAGGTTGTTATAACCCAAAAGCTCATCACTGAGTGGCCAGCCCAGGGCTTTGAGTCTCTCTGAACTTAATTAGGCTGGACTACAGAAAACAGTCTGCTGCTGGATCATGTGCAAAACCTTTCCATCATGATTTGTAAAAATTTATGATCCATTGTTAGAGACTTCAAGAACCTAGAGTCAATTCCATGTCACAATGAAGTAGAGAAGCATAAATGACATTTATATAGAGCTTAACAATTTGCAAACCACTTTCTAAACATTAGCTCGTTTGAGCCTTGCAAAATCTCTGTGAAAGAGTTATTACAACTATTATCATTCCCACTTACCAGATGAGGAAAATGGATGCTCAGAAAGGTGAAATGCCTTAAGTGGGTAACATGGTTAGGTTTAGGTTAGTATTAGAGATGGAATTTGAATTAGGCCCCTTCTGACTTCAGTTTCTTTTCTTAAAGTGAACACTCACCTTCCTTTTGACTCCAGTACAGCCCCATCGCCAATTTGCATCTATATTCCGATACCAGTTTAAGGGACCCCTAGAAAAGAATAAGAAGGAAAATTGGCAAGCTCTTTCCATTGATGATTCCTACTGAACCCTGAACCTGAAAGAGAGCAAGTCTGAAGTAAGAAGTGGTCCCATTTGTCAGAGAATGTGTTGTTTTCTCCTACTCAATCAGTGATCAACAAACGTTTATTAAATGACTACTACATGCTAGGCACTGTGAAAGATGCTAAGGATAAAAAATCAAAACAAAAACTGGGCCCACCCTCACAAATGAAAGGTAAATTTACTGAAGTCACTTATTTCAGATTCTGTCTACCCAAAGGGTGCTGGTGGGTTCTGCATCCTGATTTGCCATACAACCTAAACCATATGAGCACCTGTGTTTAATCTATAGGAACTCAAGTTTGATTTCCTGCTGTTCATTACTTTGGGTGCTGTGCATTTCTTCAGGGTCAGCTAAATTTCTCTGATGACTTCATCAGCATCTTCCCTTTCCTCTAGAATGCTCTTTTTGAAGGGGTTTTCAAAATGGTATGGATCTGGGAATTGGCTCTATGACTTCATTGGTGAAAGGAATTTCTAATAAGGAAACTGCCTTTTCTAATATAGGTTCCCACTTTCTCTTCAATTTAGGGGATGGGAGTGGTGATGACATATTAAGAAGTTAAGAAAATTTTAATCACATGGTCAAAGTATGTCAGAGGAGGAACTCAAATGCAGGGTTCTCTGATGGTAAAGCTTCCTTAGTACTCATCATACCACACTGCAGGAGGAATTACTGAGTAAAGAATGGGTAACAAACACCTGAAAGAAGCATCTTTTGGACTTAGATTCTCCCAGAATGCCTTTCTGCTTATGAATTCTCAGAATTCTTTGTTTTGGTGGGAGTTAGGGTAGGAAATGGAGGTGTTGGTGCTAGTATCTGAAGAGTGTCCAGACACCATGAGAATATTCAGTCCTATAATTTTAGAAAAGGCATACCATCACCAGGGAGAGATAGTCTAGTGTATGGACAGAGAGTCAAATCTTGTTTCGAATCCCATTTCAGACACTTACTAGCTATGACAGTTTAGCCAAGTTAGAATTCCTCTGGGTTCTAAGCTCTTTATCTGTGAAAAGGAATGATTTGATCGATCCCCTTTGCAGCCCACTCTCCTTAGAAAATACATCTGAATAGTAGGCCTAGAAGGGAGGGATAATAACATACTTATATAGGGAGAAAGGTGATAGCATTCTGCTATAGGGGCTTTCAAGATCCTATTGGAAATATGCTTTTTTTGAGGGGTACCCTCAGGTGGGGAAAAGGAGGAAAAAACTGAGGTGCTGGGTTTCAGTAGTGAGAATATCCCTTGAAGATGAAGCATTCTTAACTCCCTTTTTCTCCATGAAGGCCTTCCTTTCTTCCCTGTCCATCTCCTTACAGGATAGAAAATCATTTGTACTTTACCGGAAGCCAGATTTCTTGAACTGCTGCACATAGACCTCAATCTCCTCCTTGGTTATCATCCGACTCCATGGAGGATTTTCATTTTCTTTCAGAATTCCTACAGAAGAAAGACACTCATCTGCATTCCTGCACTCTGGCTTCACAGGTTTCCATAACTAATGTCACTCACTCCTGGGTGACCTTGAGTACTTCATCATTTTGATCACATCATTCTCCTGTTTCAGAAGTGTCTGCTTCTGTGACTTCTCACTGCTTCTTATGTTATGTCTGAGATTCTAGATCTAAAGATGGAAGGGACCTTGTATCACCAATGCCTTATTTTATAATGGGGGAACTGAGGTCCAGAAAGGGCCTGAAGTTACCAGACAAAGGTTACAGTGGAGAAAATTAGCAGAGGCACAATTTTGACTCTAAGTGGTCAAAGTTGAAATTCATTCCTTTTGTCACTGTACCATATTGTCCCTCCCAGGGCCTTCTAACCATGGTTTCCACTATAGAAATGGTCCTATTTCCTATTTTACCTTAGATGGAGCCAGAGAACCTGTGTTTAAAGTCCACTTCTGGGGCTTACTACACATGTGACCTTAGAAAAATCATTTAATCTTCCTAAACTATGGTTTTTACATCTGTAAAATGTGTGTTGGCTTATGTAGCTTCTGGGGTCCTTTCTGGTTGTAGAAGGAATACTATTCCTCCTTTTCACCTCTTTACCATTATCTACAACACATCCTGTATGATCTATACTGAGCCAATCCATATTCCACTCTTTACTCTTCTCTGTTTAGCCATTTTAGTAAGTAGCCAACTTACTAAACTAGAACACTTTTGCCCAGCTTCAGTGATGTCAATCCTTCTAGCAATCTAATATCACTAATACATATATTTCTCTATGACTACATAGTAATTATTTGTTTTTCCATAATTGCACATTTTCCATTCAGTGCTCCTGCATGTGTGTGTGTGTGTGTGTGTGTGTGTGTGTGTGTGTGTGTTAATCTATGCTTGTTTGGTTTCCCCAATCAACTGATTAGTCAATTTATGTTTCTCAGGTCATTGACCAGGTATTGGGGGATCCAAAGATAAAACAGGAAACAGTCTATACCCTCAAAGAGATTACATTGTATTGAGGGGGTTAGTGTATTCATATGTAGGTTTATGTAACACGAATGCAAATAAATAGGAGATGATTTGTGTGTGTAAAGAAAGGGACGTATAGAGGCGATTAGGAAAGAAAGCCAGGCTAGAGTGTACAAAGAAATTAGAAATATAAGAGATAGGGGTAGCACATATATTATACATGCAATATATTACATGTAATATTACATCATATATATATGTGTGTATATATATTATTTGCCATATATAATATAAGCATGTGTATACACACATATATATAATTTTAGGAACAATAAGAAGGCCCATGTCTCTAATTTCCTTGATAATTACCAGAGTTCTATACCCTATTGGCAAACAAAGCACAATGAATGTCTGACTTACCTATCAGAGCCTTAATTTCCCTACTTTTATTTGGGACTTGTCATCAGATGTTTACCCTATGCATTTCAAGCTGATAATCCCCATTTTAGAGAAGTTCAGCTGTCCTTAGAAAACAGATAGAGAGGGTTGATGACAATAGGGGGAGAATGTTGAGTCAATGTGCCCAACCAGGCTTGCCTAACATTGAGAGAATTGATCTGGACCTGGGTACCCAGGACTACTCCCTAATCCTCTAACCACTTAAGAGGGATGAGCTCAGTCATGTTTGTGTTGACTCAGGTTACTGAGCCTATAACACGAAACAAGAAACTTCTTATTCCATAGTTTTTGTTACTGTTCATTTGTTTCATTCGTGTCTGTCACCTCATGATCTCATTTAAGGTTTTTCTTGGCAAAGAGACTAGTGGTTTATAATTTTCTTTTCTAGCTCAATTTATAGATGAGGAAACTGAGACAGTTAAGTGACTTGCCCATAATCACACAACTTTGTTTAAGAGTCTGAAGTCAGATTTGTAAGTGTCTGAGGCCAGATTTGAACTCAGGAAGATGAGCCTTCCTAACTCCAGACCAGACACTATATCTACTGTGTCACCTTTCTGCCTATCCCATGGTGGAATAAGGGGAACTGCAGGAGAGCTAAAAGGAGTGGGGTCAGAGATATGTTAGAATCAGCTTGAACCTGTGAACTAATTGTTAAATTTTCAGTGTAAGCACATAACACTTTGGAAATCAGAAAATGCTACCTGTGAACTAATTGTTAAATTTTCAGTGTAAGCACATAACACTTTGGAAATCAGAAAATGCTACAAATCAGGATTTGATTTGTGGGATTTTAAAAATTGTCTGGTAGCTCTGAGGTATCACTTCATACCTCTCAGATTGGCTAAAATGACAGGAAAAAAATAATGATAAATGTTGGATGGGATGTGAGAAAACCAGGACACTAATACATTATTGGTTGAGTTGTGAACTGATACAATCATTTTGGAGAGCAATCTGGAACTCTGCCTAAAGGCTATAAAACTGTAATGTCAAGTAATTGAAAACTGGATGGATGCCCATCAATTGAGGAATGGCTGAATAAGTTATGATATATGAAAGTAATGGAATATTATTGTTCTATAAGAAATGATGAGCAGACTGATATCAGAAAAGCCTGAAAAGACTTACATGAACTGATGCTTAGTGAAGTGAGTACAACCAAGAAAACATGGTACACAAAGCAAGGTTATGTGATGATCAATTGTGATGGACTTGGCTTTTTTCAACAATGAATTGATTCAAGGCGATTCCAATAGACTTGTGACAGAAAGAGTCATCGATATTCAGAGAGGAATTTGGAGACTGAGTGTGGATCACAGCATAGTATTTTCACCTTTTGCTGTTCTTTTTTTTTAATCTGATTTTTCTTGCATAGCATGATAAATGTGGAAATATATTTAGAAGAATTACACAATGTTTAACCTATATTGAATTGCTTGTTTTCTAGGGAGAGAGGACAGAGGGAGAGAAAGAGAAAATTTGGGAAGACAAGGTTTTGCAAGGATGAATGTTGAAAACTATCTTTGCATGTATTTTGAAAATAAAAAACTATTATAAATTTTTAAAAATAAAATAAAAATTGTACAGAATTAAGAAATTGATGGAGAAAATGCTAAAAGAGATTAAATTTAAAAGTGCATCACACATTAATTTCTTAAAGCTGGTTATTAAATATTTACTAACACATTATAGTTAAAAAAAAATCTATATCTATCTCTCCAGGATATCTGTTTAACATGCTATGTCAAGGGTCCTTAAATGATGTCCATATACTTATTCAAAAATTTTGGATATTTTTATGATTTTACTTTTAATAATTTTTAATATAATTGATTCACTTGATAATCCTATTTATTTTATACATTTAAAAAATTTCTCTAAGAAGGAACTCACAGACTTCACCAGAAGCTAAAGGGATTCATGGTAGATAAAAGGTTAAGAACTTCTTTTCTGAATAGCATAGCTAATTCCATCAGTCTCTCTATGAAGTTTGTAATAAGGAACTTTATGGAACAAATGAAAAATCTGGTTACTATAAAATTACTTCAGGCATCTTTCTAGTCCAGGTTGTAGAGAAGGGGAAAGAAGCTGTCAGTGGTACTAAACCAAAGGCATTCCAAACTCTTCCAGTTTATATTAATCTATATTTTCTCCATAGTGATAGGACAGGTAAGTCTGGAATTGGACAATTTATAAAAAGTCTGACAGAACAGCTCCAATCAGGGCCAGGAAAATGGGGAATACATTCACTCAGGAAGATTTGAGAGAAAGAAAGAACAGGTTTGAGGAGGGCAGATTCAGTCATCTCATGGTAGTGATAAGATTGGCCAGAAAGAAAGTAAGTAGTCATATGTAAGGGTAAGTGATAAATTTTAAAGTTTAGCTTATTTATTGGGACTCAAGAATTAAAGGCAATTGGAAAAAAATTTTGGTAGTTCATAATTCACAGATTTAGAGTTGGAAAAAGATCTCAGATATCTCACTGAGTCCAACTATCATCATTTTACATGTAGGGAAACAGTCCCAGAGTGCCCAAGGTCACACAGATATAATAAGTGACTGGGTAGGAGAAGTAGCACAATGGATAGAGTGCTGAGTCTCGAGTCAGAAAAACTCTGAGTTCAAATCTGCCCTTAGATTTATTACTTGTGTGACCCTGAGCAAATCACTTACCCATGTTTGCCTCAGTTTTCTCATCTGAAAAATAAGCTAGAGATGGAAATGAGAAGCTATTCCAGGATCTTTGCCAAGAAAATCCCAAATGGGGTCAACAGAGTAAGACACAACTCAAATGACCAGTCAACAACAATAAGAAAGGGCTAGGAGAGCCCAAAAAATCACTATAGTCTGAGTGCAGAGAGATATGGGAGTGAAAAAAGAATACTTAAGGAGAAACTTCTCACAGACCTTGTCATCCTTCCCCGACCTTTCCAATAATCCACTGCCAGTAATGTTTCTCACCTTTTTCCACAGATTGTTTAAAGTACTGCAAGAAAGAGAAAAAAAGAATAAAACCCAAGTCCTTTAGAAAAGGTGACAATTTGGCAGAAATTAGCATTAGACCAATATCTTTACCCTATATGCCATAATAAACTGACTGAATTTTAAAGGTCACACCACTGAAGAAAAAATGGAGAGAATTACATTAAGCACTTTTCACAGCTCAAAGGAGAAATGTGATCACAAACAATTAAATAGATAATTTCATTTACACGAAATTAAGAAAATGAATGTAACATATACATATATACCAATTCCTCATCACTTGCTCGGAACATGAATTTGAACGTCCGGGTGAGATCTTTCTCCAGTTCAGCCTCTGCTACTCCCTGAAAGGATAATGGAGACAAAGTGAAGAATGCTCCAATGACAAGAGGGTTCCTCTTGAGTCCAGCTCTTCTGATGGAGTTTTAGATCAGCCAAATAATTGCTAGGTTGTCTTGGCAAGTCATTTTCTTCACAAGCCTCCATTTTCTAGTTGGTATATAGTAAAAACTAGAGAAGTGAGGGAAGCCACTTTAAGATTTTACAAGGGAAAGCATCATGGTGCAGGAGAAAGAATGTTGGTTCTTTCCCATTTCTATTGTGTTACCTGTGTCATCTCATCAAATCACTCTACCTCTACCTCACTGAGTTATACCACTGTATTTTACAAATAAGGAAACTGAAGTCAACAGTTTTGTATTAACTTAAGGTCATAGTTGCAGAAATGAAATTTCAATTCAGATCTTCTGATTTCAGATTCAACACAACACTATTTCAGCCCATAGAAATAATATTGTGGACACAAGAATATTCAATTCTTGCATTAAAAAGACAGTTCTGTTTGCTATATGGGATGGCTATCTGGGTGGGGGAAGAAGAGGGATACCAGGAGAAATTCCAGTGATGTAAAAAATAGCAGCAAGAGACACCAACATTTATAGAAAAGGAAGACAATATAATTTTGTAGTGACAAGGAGATAAATGTACCTAGCTCCACTATAGTACTTAATTTGATGAGTTAAAAGCATAGAAGAGTTTTCATTGCTCTCTAAAATAAGGAACTGGCCTTGAAAATTAGCCTTATAACAATGCGGTCACAAGGAAAGAGAAGGAAAAGAGGAAACTTTCTGGACTGAGGGAGTCTAATTAGAGTTAAATGTTCATTTTTCTCTCTGATTTATTTCTTCTTTCCTATAATCTTTCCCTTCTCCACTTTTCTAATTAATTTCCCTTCTAAAGCTTTTAACTAAAGTCCTCGGAACCTGACTAGGTTCCCATAAAATTAGTGGTGGAAGAATGAGACAGCAGAGTCCATCTAACTGGACTCCTTTCTTTTTTAAGATGAGAAAACTGAGGCCCAGAGTTGTGGCCTTTGGCCAACAACAGCTGTGTTCATTGCCGAGGGCAAAATTCAATACTGCCAGAACTCCTATATCCTAGTCTGATGCTCATTGATAATATCTTTAATATGGTTTAATATGACTTCTCTTTTCCCAGGAGCTAAGTGCAGGCTGGAAGAGAATTGGGAACACTGGGGAATGGGTAAATATATATGGTGCAGAATTAGAAGAAAATAAATCAGAGAAAAATAGAAGAATTTGCATGAACTGATGCAGAGTGAAGGAAATAGAACCAGAAAGACAACATACACCCTCACTAAGCAAGATGATGTAAAAGAAGCAATGAACAAAAGGGAGCTTATTCCTATATAGGAATAAGCCATCCTGACCCCAGAAGATATAAGGAAATGTACCTCCCTCTTTTCCTTGCAGAGCAGATAGTGATGGGAGTTCTATGTATGATTGTTTTTTGTTGTGGAAGATCAAATGATACAAAGGAAAGAGTGTCTGATTTGCTTTTATGGACCTTAGTTTCTTCAGTTATAAAATAAGTTGGGTGTATTACATGCCCTCTAGGGTCCTTTTTAGCTCTAAATCTATGATTATATAATCTGGTGTGATATAGGAATCCATATATTTTATGCTTCTATTTAATTTAAGCAAGTTAGTATGACATAATAAAACATAATGCCAATTATTATTTTTCATCTCCAAAAATTATAATGTATATTATGGCACTAGATCTGGCTGGAAGTCTTCTAGCCTTTCCCCCATTAATCCAAGGAATTTAGAATAGAAGATGCATGTTGATCAGCATGGCCAGTTGTTACTTTGGAAGTCAGGGAAAGTCCATTCATACCTGGAATGCACCTCTCACCTCTGCCTTTAGGAATTCCTAAAGGATTCAGAGTTCAGCTTGAGAATCATGTCCTGTAGGAAGTCTCTACTGATTCTTCTGGTCCCCCTTTATGTACACATCCACCTACCCGCCACATACATAGCTTAGACATATACCCAACATGTAGCTATACATGTATGTATAGATGTGTATATATACCATATATGTGTTTATGCAATATATACATACATATATGTAGGTATATGTACTTTATAAAATAGGTATATATGTATTTATGTATCTATATCTCTGTCTATATTTATCTCTATATTCCTCTATCCATCTCTCTCTTTCTAACAGGGAACTAGTATAGATACAGCATGTGTTAATATGCTTTACTGATTTAATTTCCCCAGGCAGGGAATTACCCCAGAGACAAGGAAGTTTCTGGGAGTCTTGATAATGTGGACTCAAAATGTCTTGAAGAAACTGTGGAGCGTTCATCATCACATAACCACATGTTTAGGAGGAGGCTTTTTTAGATCAGATTTTTTAGATTATGTAGCCCAAACTAAGAGTGTCTTCAAAAAGGCCTCTCTTGACCTTGGCCCAAATTTCTTCCTTTGTTCTCTTCTGCTAGTCTCTGGGGACTTAAGTCCTTTAATGATAGCATTCAGTGAGAGACAATGCTGGAAGGAGCAGAGGTACTGAGATCTTCTCCCTATAGAAGCTTATACATTGGCTCCTTTCCCTTCTATGTAAAGAAATTAAAATCTCCAAGTTTGTGACTTTTGAAAGTCCAGGAGACTAAGTCCAGGCTTCCCAGCATCAAGGTCTTATAGCCGGCTCAGTATTCTGCTTAAAGGAACAAAGTATTACCTTGAGAACTCAGTCCACTGATAGGAGAGATAGCTCATCCAGAGGTCATGCAGAATCTGGATATGAACTTAGTGGGACCAAGGCTATGTCTAAATTGAGCAAAGTTTGAACCCAATGTCCCCAGAGATATAGTGGGATAAGAGAGAATATGCTGAGCTATTCAGAAGAATTGTTTGTATCTTTGTTATTGCTATAACTTCAAAATATAACTAAGTGGTTAAATGGATCCTGGGCTCTAGTCACTGGCTGCTAATAGAGGAGAAGGGAAGAACAAACAGAAAATAGGGAGGAAGAGAAAAAAGAGAACCTCCCAACTCCTCAGAGGTCCCTAGAACACAGAAGGGAAGAGGTAATCTGTGTTTTTCCAGGAAAAGATCCTACATGTACTTAATTTTCTATCAATCAATCCACGAACAATTCTTAAAGGCTTATTGCCAAGTGACAAAATGTAATCTTTTAGAAGGCAAGACTGCTTCAGTTTTGTCTTTATATCCCTACAACTAACACAGCAATTAGCACAAAGTAGCAGCTGTGTAGTGATAGCACAGTGCACAAGAGCTGAGTTCAAATCTGATTTCAGACACTTATTAACCAAGTGATCCGGTGCAAGTCACTCATCTATGTTTGCCTCATTTCCCTCATTTGTAAATTGTGCTGGAGAAGGAAATGGCAGACCACCCCAGGATCTCTGCCAAGAAACCCCAAATGGGGTCACAAAGAAGCAGACACAACTGAAATGACTGAACAACAACAAAAACTTCCTGACTCCAGGCCAAGCACTCTACCACTGCTCCACAGAGCTGTACAGCCCACTATGAGAGCAGATGGAAAGAAGATGACACAAGTCAGTGTAGTTAAGGGGGAATATGGCCAGTAAAGGGTCAGACAGACAGACAGACAGACAGACACAGGTCAGGTCTGCTGGGTGCTTGGTAGGATCAGGCAGCAAAAACTGGTAAAGTAGGATGAGTTTTAAGGAGTTTTTATCCAATTGGAGCAGGAACTGGCACTGGTAGGAGGGAGCAGGGATCCAGGTCTGCCTGGGAATGGGAAGTAGGAATGGCTGATAATCGAAGCAAATTCCCCACGAGTAGGAAAGAGGAAGGGCTTTCAGCCCTTTGCTTAGGTCTAACCTGGACAGGGATTTGAGGCTCCCCTGGGATTTCTTCAGGATGACTCAAGGACTCTGAGCTCCCCTAGGCCATGACCTTGGCAGGCTATTGAAGCTTTTTACCCAATTTCTAACTTTAAAAATATCAGAGGTAATATTGATCAATCTGAACCTAACCAGTAAATCATCACCTTAAGCCCAGATTTCTGTAACAGCCTTTTGGCTTGTGTCTATGCCCTTAGGCTTTCCCATCTTCAATCCACACTCCTAACAATTCTGGGACATCAAATTCATCATATGGATTCTTTACCCAAGAAATTCTCTTTCAAAGCAATTTGGAATTAAGCTTTCAAAAAGGTGACTAAGATGCCCATAAACTTGGACCTAGAGCTCTCAAAGCCTTGCACATGCCCTAAAGGAATAAAAAAAAATGTCCTAGATAACACTGAAATATTCAAACCAGATCTTTCTGTGGTAGCAAAAAACTGAAAACCAAGTAGATACCCAGCAGTTCGGAAATGATGAAAAAATTGTGGCCCATGAATAAAATTAAAAATGTACCATAACAAATGATGTGAAGAATTCAGGGAAACATAAAAAGGCATACAATAAGTGGAAATTCATCTGATCCTGCCTCCAATTCCTCTGATGGGCAATCTGAGGCAAGACACAACATTCCTGGGCCCCATTTTTCTCTGTAAAATGAGAGTGTTGAGTGAAATGACTTCTAAAGGCCTTTCCAACCCCAGAAGTATGATCCTATTTTAACTGGTATTGAGTCTCCAAGCCAGCAAAAAGCAGAGAATATAGAGTCAATGATACCTGTTCTTACAAGTTTACACTTGGCTTAGTTGGTGCAACTCCCATGTGGACTTTGGAAGACAAACAGACATTCTCCAACTGCCTTTGTTTGCTAGACATGCAATAAACAGGAGCATCTGTGATTGCCTACAGTTTTATAGCCAGAATTGGGCGGGGGTGGGTAGAGGGTGGAGGGGGAAGGTGGGACACGGCATTTCAAAAGGCCCTAGTTGATCTCATCCCTTTTCTTGGTTTGGCTTCTTGAAGCTGATGACATTCTGATATGAGACATACTATAAAGGGAGAGGTCACAGGGACCCTTCCCCCGTGAAGCCAACATGAACCTTAGTCATTTGTCTTAGCATCTGTTCTTTCATTTTGGAAGATTTGGAAGATTGGAGATTGCTTTGTTTACCTTTTCTTTCAAATCACTATTACAAGGGATGGCTCACTGGGTATAGAAGGGGAAAGAATATATTTGGAAATAAAGATGTGAAAACAAAAGATTGAAAAAAAAAGATGAAAAAATTTTAATTAAAATGAATTAATTGATTTAATTCATTAATTAATTAAAATTAATTAAAAGAAATTCTATTCCCTGATTCAGATACCTATTAGGCAGTGGCAAGAGATCCACAAAAGCAATACAATATCTGGCACATAGTATGTGCTTAATAAATACTTGTTCATTCATTCACTTATTCAGCATGTGAAATCACAGTGAAGGGGAGTGAGGATAACAACAAAATAGGAGAAGTCAGAGCAGAGAAATGTTCTGAGCACAAAAAAACACCAAAAGATTGAAGCCTGCCAGACCTAATGGAAGATGGGATTAAAAACTGGTCCAGGATGGGAAACCTTGATGGATCCAGCAGATTCAGAAGGATAATGACATGTTATGGGACTCCTGGAGGTACCTGGAGGGGAAGGTGTCAGACTTGGTCTGAGAAGGGAGTGCAGAGTAAGGTGAAGGATCTTTCCCTAAGCCATTCAGCCAAGGGATTTGAACCCCAAAGCCTCTTAGATCAGAGAGAAAGAACCAAGCACACACTAATGGTGTTAATTTGATTTAAGTCCTGTCCATCTGCCTTTCATTCAGGAGGAATCATGGCAATCAGATCAAATGAAATTAGCCTCAGTTTCAGACACTCACCCTAGGCAAGTCATTTCAACTCTGCCTCCTGCAGTTTCTTCATCTATAAAATGGGAATAGTAATAATAGAACCTACCTACTAGGGTGGTTTTGAGCATCAAATGTGTATATGATACAGCAATGTCATTGATAGATCTGTATCCCAGAGAAATAAATAAAAGGTAGGGGGAAGACCCATTTGTACAAACATATTTATAGCAGCTTTTTTTATGATAGTTGAGAATTGGAACACAAGGGAATGTTCTTCAATTGAGGAATGAATGAAAAAGTTGTGGAATATAATTGTAATGGGATATTACTGTGGCATTAGAAATGATAAGATGATTTCAAAAAACCTGGGAAAACATATATAAAATGACATAGAATAAAGTGAGAAGAGCCATGTACACAGAAACAATAATACTATATAATATTCGTCTGTGAATGACTTCACTATTCTCAGAAATACAATAATATGAACAATGATGAAGAACTCAAGATGAAAAATTCCATGTCCTACAGAGAAAGAACTGATGTCATCTAAATACAGCCTGAAGCATACTATTTTTCCATTTCTTTCTCTTCTTCCTTCCTTCCTTTCTTATTTTCTTCCCTCTCTCCCTTCCTCTCCTCTCTCCTTTCTTTCTTTCACAAAATAACCAATATGGAAATGTTTTACATGATTGCATGTGTATAACCTATATAAGATTGTTTACCTCTCTCTCAGGGAGAGGAAGGGATAGAATATGGAACTCAAAACTCTAAAATCAAGTGTTAAAATTTGTTTTTATATTTCATTGAAGAAAAAGTAAAATATTATTTTAAAAAATCTTTTCCCAATCTATTTTTCTAGACTGATTTGACATTATCCTCTCTCATGTTTCAGCAAATGAATCTACTTACTATTTTCCATAAATGGTGTACATTTTCTTTTTATTTCCATTTTTTAAGAATTTAAGAATTCCTAGCTCTCTTCAGGGGTCACTTAGCTACTATTCCCTACCCAAAGTCTTTTCTGATTCCCTAGTTGTCAATAATCTCTACTTCCCCAATTATTTTGTATTTATTTATGTATCTTGGCATTCTATCACCCCAACAGAATGTAAGCGAATTGAAGGCAGGGGCTATTTTATTCCCAGTATCCAGCATAATGATTTAAGGAATCACTCAAATTCTAGATCTCAGAACATTCAAGAGAAATAAAAAACTCTCTCTGACTCATGAAGCCAGAAAATACTAGCAAATAAAAGTATATGAAAAAGAGGAGGAATGGAAGAAAAAAAGGGAGAGAATTAATTGAGCATTATTGCTCCCAGGTTCTTCAACTTACTGGTTCTTGGAAGTAGAGCTGGTAATGAAAAATTGGGTTGGATTTGATCTTCTCTATAAAAGGCACAGCTGGATCTGCTGGAACGAAGGGTGTATTCAAACTGCCCACTGCCCTAGAAAACAAAAGAATCCTGGTGAACACTATGAGGATAATAATAATGCTAATGTTAATAAATGTCATTTGGATTTAATAATTCTAAAATAAAAGGAAAGATTAAGCTAAGGTTAAAAGCTTCAAAGTGGAAAACAGAAGTCATATTGAACCAAATGACTGACAGCAGCATTTAATACTACCTAGGTCTCCTCCAAGTAAAAGTATCAGGTGTAAAAATAGCAATCAATTTTTGAATATGTCCTGAGAGGACAATTGAGGCATTGAGGGCTTAAATGATTTGTCCAGGGTGATGCAGCTATTAAGCACCTGAGGAATTATTTGAGACCAGGTCTTCTGACTCCAAGTCTGGGGTCACAATACATTTAAAACCCCTATGCGTGACAGGTTTTAATGGTACAACCTTGAAATTGTAAAACAGATCTTTAAAGATTTGGAAGAAACCTAACAAAAACCTGCTTGATATCAACAAAATACAGGACCTGTTACCCAAAGGAAGCTGTTAAAGACTGATAGACTATCTTAGAATATATGAAAATCAAAACCTACAGAAATGCTCTTAGGATAAGCAGACATCACTTCACTGAGAAATAGTAAAAGCTGATAATAGGCACATCCCATGAGATTAAATGAAACCAAAAATGACTCACCTTCTAGTTGGAGCCCACAAAAGATTTAAGTGTGGTATCAAAGGATTCTCCACAGATGAAATCCACATGATTTTAGCCAAGAATATGGTGACAATGAAGCACCAAATATATGATTAATAATTTGAAATTTGTTTAGAGAAAAGGTGGATTTTATGATGTCAATTTAAGACCAAGTCATCACCATCAGAAATTATAAAAAAGTTGCCGGTAAGAATTCAGGACTCAGTAATCAATGGAGATTATGCAAAGAAACAGTGATAGGATAACACTGCTGTAAAACTTTAGGACTTCCTAAGTATCTTAGGAAAGCTAGATGGCACAGTGGATAGAGTAATGGATTGCAGTTAAAAAGATCTAAGAGATCTAAGCTAACTCACCACCTCTGTGACCCTGAAAAAGTCTTTTAATTCCTATTTATCGCCAAATAGGGATGCACTGGAGAAGGAAATACAAACCATGACAATACTTCTGCCCAAAAAACTCTATGGACACAGTCCATGAGTCATGAAGAGGAGGATACAACTGAACAATCAAACTACAAAAAAGCATCTAGAACAACATTACATGGTGCCTAGAACTGTCCATTAGAAGCACCCTGTCTTTCATGGACTTATATCACACTATAAACATAAGCCTCAGAATACTGGAGAACTCAGCCAATGAATTTTCTAATAAACCATACAATTGTCTTTTGCTATCATAGTCTGGATTAAAAGTCAAGAAAAATGTTTTTGATAGAAATTGTCATACCAAATACTCATCATTTTCAGGCTACATGGAAAAAAATTCAAAATAGACCCATAAATGGAGATGAAAATCATGTACAAAAAGGATGAGGCACATACTGTCCTTGTTATCCAGAAGTTATAAAGAGGATACTTTCAGTGTGCATGCAGAGGATGAGAGTCCATGCTAATGTTTTAATTCAACTACCAAAAAGCAGTTATTTTTTCTTATTCACTGTGCAAGAGTCTATAGAGCAATGAGTATTAAGGAATAATAACTATAACTACAGCACTGTTTCTATCAGAATCTAGTCAAAAGAGAAGAAAAAATTGGATAACAATAAAACAACAATAATGAACAATAATGAAAGAAGGTCCAGAGTCTCGAAGATGAAAATAATTCTTTGAAAATTAGAATTAGGCAAGGGGAAGTCAGTGAAGTTATGAGAGAGATAGATGTGAAATATCTCATTAAAAAATGGCAAATCTGGAAAACAGATCAAAAAGAGAAAATATAAGAATAATTGGGCTGCCAGAAAGTTGTGACCAAAAAGAGAACCTTGACACAATAATGTAGGAAATAATCCTACAAAATTGTCTGGAGTGATAGAACATGAGGAGAAAGTAGAAACAGAAAAAAAAATCCACTGATCACTATCTCAAAAAGATCCTTTGTGGAAAACACATAGGAATATTACTGCCAAATTTTAAAATTCTCAGATCAAAGAGAAAATTTTGTAAGAAACAAGAGAAAAAAAATCAAATAAGCTGGAGCTACAATTAGAATTGTACACGACTTATCAGCAGCTACAATAAAAGACTGCAGGCCTTGGAACCACATCTACAGACAAGCACAAGAACGAGGCCTAAGGTCAAAAATATCATATCCAGCAAAATATTTATAATTTTGAATGGCAAAAAATGGACATTCCATGAAATTGCAGATTTTCAGAACTTTTTATTAACCAAACCCAAACTTAACAAAAATTTAACACATAAGAGCCAATATAAGAACAATTTTAAGGACCTTAACATCAACAAACTGTTTAAACATGGATAAATTATTCATGTTTTTTACATGGTTAATATACAATTTGTGTTTAAGATTTGCATCAACAATAGGGTAAGCTCAAAAAAATCATCAGAGTAAAGATAAAAATTGTAATCATGTTATATAAATGAGGACAGAGTATGTATGAATAGACCCAAAGGCATTAGAAGGGGAGGAGGGCTTATAGTTCTGAAAAGCTAGACAACACTACATATATACTATGAAAAGTGTAGCATCCTCCAAAATCTATAAAGAAATAAGGGGGGACAGGTAGATAAGGAAGCAAAGGGTAAGATAAGAAGATAAGGGAGGGATCCCTGGGTGGGGGGAGGTTAAGTAATAATAAGCCAAGTCATGGAGCAGAATTTAATGAAAGAGTCATCAGGGATAGGTATATGTGTGTATATGTGTGAGTGTATATATGTATGTATATATCTACATATGTATACATAAATATATTTTTTCTTAACTGTAGCTTGCTTGGGGATAAGGGGGATGAAAGGGAGATATATATGTGTCTATGTGTATGTGTATGTATATATCTACATATGTACACATAAATATATCCTTTTTTAACTATAGCCTTCTTGAGGCTGAAGGAGGGGATAAATTGGGGAAAAAAATAAAGTTTTTAAAAGTACATATACAGTAGAGAACAAAAAAAACTATAACAAGTAAAGAAAAGATGGACATTTATGAATATAATTTCTTCTACTAATACATACACATATATATGTAAATATATATATATATATTCTTAAATTGATATTTGTTGTTATATATTTTGAATCCTCCCTGATCTTTGGCTGGGCACATGATAATGTTGTCTTTTCTTTTGTTCCATTTTTTTTTGTATTGCTTTTGTTTTTCTTTTTTCTTATTCTGTTTCTTTAAATGAAATAAATTTGGAAAATAAAATAGAGGAAACAGAGGCAAATACAGGTTAGTGACTTTCCTAGGATCACATAGCTAGTTAGTATGCGAGGCCAAATCTGAACTCAAGAAGATGAGTCTTCCTGCCTCCAGACTTGGTCCTCTATCCATTGTACCACTTAGCTGGCCCTTTTGTGCCACTTTTACTAATCTGTTAATTCTCCTTTCACAATTTTCTTGCATTACTCTAATTTCTTTTCCCAAATTTTCCTTTGCCACTCGTATGTCTCTTTAACTCTTCCAGGAATTCATGTTGGGTTTGTTTCCAATATCACATTTTTTTGAAGCTTTGCTTATAGCTGTTTTCATGTTGTTTTCTTCCTGAGTTTTGTCTTGATCTTCCCTGCCAATGTAGTAGCTTTTTATGGTGAAATTATTTTTCTGTTTGTTCATTTATCCAATTTCTTGACTTTGAACTTCATGTTGAGGTTGGACTTTGCTCATCTCGGGGTGGGAAGACATTGTGCCAAGTTTTAGACTTTTTGTGCTGTTATTTTCAGAGCTAATTCTGGGAGTTTGCAAGTTTTCTGATGCTTCCAAGGTGGTGTGATCTGGGGAGAAGTATGGTTGTGGCTCTTCTGGTCTATTCCCTGGTATTACCCAGGAAGGGCTCCTACTCTTCCTGAGGCTGCAGGTGCTAGTGTTCCTCTCCCCATAGAACTTTGACCAGGACTTCTGCTCCCTTCTGACTGATTAGAAATGTTCCTCTCCACCCTGGAACTTTGAACTAGAACTAGGTATGAGCAATAAAATTGCCAATTAGTGCCAAGCACCCAATGTTATCAAAAGGTTCTCTATCTTTGGGCTAAGAGCTTTGGAAGTTACTAGAGCTGCTTTCACAGCTATCTCCAAGACCCCCTGCTTGTGTTGCTGCCCTGCTTTAGGCAGGCTCCCACTTCTGTGTCATACATCTCCTGAATTATTTAGACTTGGAAAAATGACTCACCCAGATGTTATTTTGGCTCTGCCACTCCACAATTCTATTTGAGGAATTATTTTAAAGTTGCTTGAAGGAGAATGTGGAGAGAGTACAGCTAGGTTGTAACCTGTATTCCACCATCTTGGCTCTGCCTTCTTTTTAAGTCTGTTCTAGAATCAAAATGCTTTGGTTCTATGTTTCCCAACCCAGACGTTCCAACATTTGGCACATACTACCCCAGGATTCTATAGCCTGCAAATTCCCAAATACATTGGCATCCCAGAACTGGTTACAATAATACCAAAAAAAAATAATTAAACAAAATTGTCCTGAAATGTTAGAACAAGAGGGGGAAGTAGAAATAGAAAAACTCCAAGAATATTATTGCTAAATTTTGAATTTATATCTAAAAGAAAATTTTACAGGCAACAACATCAATAAAAAGTTCAAATACAACGGAGCTACAATCAGAATCACATAAGACTTATCAACAGCTACAATTAAAGACCACAAGTCTTGGAATACTATAAATCAAAGATTTAAAGAACTAGGGTTGTGCCCCAAAATATTATATCCAGAAAAATTAAGTACAATACTGAATGATAAAAGTAAACATTCAATGAATTGTCAAATTTTCAGGATTTTGTTGTAAACACACCTGAATTTAATTTAAAAAATGACATATAAGAGTCAACATCAAAGACTAATTATAAGAAACTCTGAGGACAAACTGTTCATGTTTTATACATGGAAATGTAAACCATATGTCTAAGATTGTCATTAGTAATTGGATACTTCAAAACAAAGACTGGGGCAGAGCTGAGTTATGATAAGAGTCTAAAAAGTAAAACCATATAAGAAAAAAATAGTAATTATGCTATATGAATAAGTTGCAAGAGCAAGAATTGACACAAAGGAATTAGATGGGGGAAGAGAGCGGGAAGCTCTGAAATTCTATTCACAATGGGAATGGGTTAAAAAGCACACAGCAAAAACAAAAAAAAAAATCTACAAGGAAGCAAAGAAAAAGATGGAGAATTATGAATACAATACTTTCTATTATTATATATGAATAATAAATATATATTATTTATATACAGAGAATAAATATATATCATATTTCTTGAAATGGAAATATATTTTTACATATTTTGAATTATCCCTTACATTCTGATACGCACTTGAAAATGCTTTCCTCCCATTATTCTGTCTTTTTCTTTCTAATTTTGCATTTAAAATTTAATTATATACTTAAAATGTTGTTTAAATAATGAAATAAAAACATGTTGATAATATTAATGTGTGGTTTTCTATGTCAATATGTAACTTTAAGGATATTTAGGTATGGTTTAGTGGTCTTTGTTTCTTTTTCAGTTTGAAACCACTAATAATAATAGGAAATTGTTCTGCTGCTAAGAGCCTTAAAGAGCTTTCTAGGACACTGAAGGTTCAATGACCCCTTGAATACAAGTGACACATTGAAAATGAGATCTCTTTCTATATCTTTTTCAATGTACATGTTCTTTCTTCTCAAGTTTTTCAAGGGCAGCATTATTTTTATGTTTTTGAATACCCAGAACTTGTTACAGTGCCTGGCAAATAGTATGTGTTCAATAAATGCTTATTGAATTGAAAAGAAATATATGTGTGTATGTGCAGTGCTCACACATGCATGCACATACACATATACTCATAGATATACACATACATGTAAAATTATATCCCCTATTCCTTTTTTAATCATCAAGCTCCATTACAGCTTTCTTTCTCTGTCCCTTAGAATCCTAAAAACTTTCAAGGACCAGCTCAAATCCACTTCCATGAGTATATCACTGATTACATCCAATCCATTATATATACACATATATGTATGTATGTATCTCTGTTGGTATGAAGAATAATAATTACAGTCTCTTCTCAGATTTTAGATTTTATGTAAGCCAGATTTGGGAATAGGGGAGAGGAGAGATGTTGCCCCTATTCAGAACAATTAAGCCATCCTTTTTAATATATTAATAAGATTATATCCTACCCTACCACATATTTCTAACATTGGGAATTTCAGAAATTTGATCATAAGTGAAACTATATTTAAAAATTTAGTTATAAAAGAGTTCTAAGAAATTATATAATTTAATCTTCACATTTTATAGCTTAAAACGTTGAAGACCAGAAAAGGGTGCTCTTTCCACCCCCTGCTGGCTCCATCCCACTCCACTGTATATGTTCTTTAGTTACCTTATTCTCTCTGGATAGAAGAAAGCCATGCACCACACCACACTACCACCCCAGTCATGGCCAATGAACACTGCCTGAGAAATGCCCTGGAGAATAGAAACATGCATGAAATGAGGTCTGAAAGAGAGAATGGGCCAGCAAAATTACAGCTCCCAGGCTCTAAAGAACAAGAATTCTTGCTAAAAAGAGGTTCCGTAATAGAGATCACTACTGTTCAGTGATCTTTTTATTTATCTCTCTTCAATTTCCTAAAATAATCCTCATTAACAGCTATTGCACACCTTGATTCTCCTCCAGAATCAACTTTCTTCATCTTTTCTCCTCTCTACTGTAAAACCTCTCTGATGCTGATACCCACCTATTTTCTAATCCATTTTAATTCAAAGGGTGTTAACCCAAAACTTTCCTAAAAAGTCCTTCCTGTCTCTTGTTCCTGTTTGTTTTCAGTTCTTCACGAACTTTGCTCTCTCAGTTAACCGCCCCCTGGTATCTTTCACCTGTCACCATTGGCTTCTTCTATCTTTCTTTCAAATTTGAAGATTCTCCCACTAAGTTTCCACTTGACAATTCTGAACCGCTGAGGCTCTCATTCCATTTCCCACCTTTGAAATTTTTTGAACAAGTGGTCTGTATTCACTGCCTTATCTATGATACCTTAACACTCTTGGTTTAACTTAACAGAATATTAACTCAAGAGCAGGTATTATTTTTTCTCTTGGTATGCCCAGCACAGTGCCTGACACATAGCAAACATTTAATAAATGCCTCTTGAATGATCAATAATTTGGCTTCATGCCAACCATACTTCTGGAAACTTCAGACCTTTCAGAAGGTTATCAACAATCACCTAATAATCACTAAATCCAAACAGCAACCTTTTATTTTTTTCATTTCTTACTCTTCTTGATCTCTTTATCACTGAATATTCCTCAATCCCTGTAGTATCTTTTGTAAACTTCTGGTTTCAAAGAAACCTGAGAAAACTTATATGAACTGATGCATTGCAAAGTGAGAAGAACCAGGAAAACGATTTCTATAATAAGATTGTAAACACAACTTTGAAAGACTTAAACATTCTGATCAATGCAATGACCATTATTCCAGAAAACCAATCAATAACATAATTTGCTACCCATCCCCTGATGAAGGGATGATGGGCTCAAAATGGAGAGAGAGAGAAACACATTTTTAGAATGGCCAATGTAGGGATTTGTTTTCCTAGACACTGAATATAGGTTATGAGGTGATTTTTTTTCCTTTTTTTTTCTCAATGGGATGAAAGAGAGATAATGAGTGCTTGCTAATTTAAAGGAAAAAAAAATTAAGAAAAACTTTCTCTTTAGCTTCTACACCACGTTGTTCTGGTTTTTTTTTAAATCACTAGGACCACTGATTTTTTCTTCTCTCTGCTTTTGTTTTCTTCATAATCGAAATGTACCTTAAAAGGCTCCCTAGATTTAGGCATTTCACTTCTCTTTTTAACAATCATTTCCTTGGAGGTTCCAGCTGCTCTGATTACTTGATGTATAATTAATATGTAGTTAACTCTATATTTCCCAGCCCTGACCCTGGAAATGGTATGGGAATTAGAACCAGCTTCTTACTGCCTATATCATCTTTAATAAGTTATTCAATCTCAGTGGGTCTCAGTTTCCTTATCTCTAAAGTGTGATACTTGGACTCAAAAATCTCCAAAATATCTTCCAGCTCTAAATCCATCATTCTATCACCTATTTCTTTTCCCACCACCTGCTTCCATCATCCTCAGGAAATACCTTTCTCCTTCCTTTCTCTGCCCCTTAAAACCCTAGCTGCCTTTCAAGTTCTACCTCAAATCACTTCCATGAATGCTTCACTGATTATTTCCACTCAAAAGTGACAGGCCCAAGGTTGAGAATTCCTTACCAACTTATCCAGGAAAGTAATCAACTCCTAAGGAAGAAAAAAATAAGAAGAGTTAGAAATGTACTCTCAATATCTCAACAGGCTGTTTATCTTCACTCAGATATTTATTTTTGGAATTCTAATTTTAGAATCTGGATATTAGACAATATCCAGAACCCAGGAAACATGACTCTAACCTTTCCCTTCTCCTTCTTCCACAGGGATAACAATAACAGTAACATAAATACTTTTATTTAACTGAAAAAGGCAGTTCTTTAATTCACCTTGCAAGACTGTATAGAAGATTGACTTTAAAAGAATAATAATAAGAAGGCACACATCTCAAGAGAATTTAAATTTAAACATTGAAATAAATGAGAAAAATGAGCTACTGATAAAAATAATTTCAGAGGGAAAATACTAACTAGAATTTTTAAGTCTGCGAAGTAATTTACAGATATTTTTTGTCCTGCCGCAATTTCTTTAGTACATTTTTTGTATCTTTCTTGTGTGTGTTTTTTGTTATATGTGTTAGTCCTGTTCTTTTGTTATATCATAAACTTTTCCAAGATAGAGCTCATACCATCCATCTGCTGCATTTCAAATTTTCCCTACTTTGAATATTTCCTTTCATCTAATTCACTCTCTCATTTAGGGACTGTTGTCATTACTAGCAAAAGTCAAAAGGCTTGACAAGAGAGTTCCCTTAAACTCTTGTATCTCTCCTATATTCAGTCAATAAACTTTTATTAAGCACCTACTACATGCAGTCATTGTGCTAAGGATTAAGGATATAAAGAAAGGCAAAAATAGCTCCCACTCTCAAGAAAATCATAATTAAATCCATAATCACAATTGCACGTGGAGAAACCGCATGTAAACAATTCTGTATGTACAAGATATATTCAGTGGAAACTGAAGGTAATGCAAGTGTCTTAAGGGCAAGGATTTTTATTTTATTTTATTTTCTATCTTCAGTGCCTCACACTTAATTTAAGCATTAACAAATGCTTCTAGGATTATCACAGAAACACAGAATTTCATCATTGAAAATAACCCTGACAACCATCTCATCCAATTCATATTTGAAAACAGAATCCCCGGTGCAACATAAACAGCAATTGATCGTCCAGTTTCTTATGGAAAACTTCTCATGAGGGAAAATCCACAAACTCCTGAGATCATGCTTTCCCAAAAGTATTTCCTGACTTCAAAAGGAAATTTTCTTCATTGCAACTATTACCCACAAGTTCTGATTCTGTCCTCTGGGGTCAAACAGATAATAATTGAGCCCCTTACCTGCATACATAGTCCTTCAAATAGTTGAAGATAGCTATTTTGCTCTACCAGGATCTATTCTTCTGAAGGTTAAGCCTTCCTAGTTCCTTCAAATGATTAAGATATGATCATGATTTTAAGACCCTCGATATCTTAGTTGCCTTCCTCTAGATATTTTGGGGCTTACTAATGTCACTCCAAAAATTGCTACTCAATATGGAACTCAGTATCTCAGATGTATTCTAATGAAAGTTAATTGACTGGTTGGTTGTGGTCCTTTGTTCTCCAAGAAGACCAAAATGACCTTACTTTATTGGAGTGAAGGTACACTGTGTCTGAGTGTGACTGATCATCAGACCATCATGAGCTCAGAAGGTTCTACCACATGCTGAGCACAAATAGTCCACATGAACATTTGGAATGAAGATGTCTCTAAATATATGTATCTCATTTTTTTTGGAATTAATACAGTTCTGCTTTGCTTTTTATGTGGGCATGCCATTGTGGGCAATCCCTTACCAGTGTCTCCCATATTATTTAATTGATACTGAAGTTCTTCAGCAAGAACTTGAGAGTGTCTTTGTATTGCTTATACTAACCTCCGTGGGAGTGTTTGCTTTGTGTGAATTCTATGCAAAATAATCTTTTAGATAAACATACATTTAGCATTTAAACAACATGGCCAGCCCACTGAAGTTTGCTTTTTGCATAGAACTTGAATGCTTGGACAGCTCAGCTTGAGAAAGGATCTCAGTATCTGGTACCTTACCTTGCCAGGTGATCTTCAGAATTTTTCTAAGACAATGCAAATGGAAGAAACCCAGTTTCCTGGCATGGTCCTGGTATGCTGTCCAGGTTTCACAGACATACAACAATAAGGTCAGCACAATAGCTCTGTGAACCTTCAGTCTGGTAGAAAGCCCAATCCCTTTTCTCTCACATTTTCCTTTGGAGCCTCCCAAACACTGAGTTAGTTCTGGCAAGATAGGCGGCAATTTCATCACTGATGCACATACATCCCTGGAAAGTATACTGCCAAGGTAAATTTTAATTTAACCATCCATCTTTGGATGGTTTGGTGCTGGCTAGTAGAGCATCTGTATTTTCTTGATGTAAATTGTTAGACCAAAATTAGCACAAGCAGCAGAAAGTCAATCCATACTTTGTTGCATCTCAGCCCAAGAGGACGCACTGAGTGCACAATCATTTATCAACAAACAAGCACCAATTTTCCCTCCACTATAGTTTTTATTTGTAATCTTTTCAAGATAAATAATTTACCATCAGTGCAGTGGGTGTTGACTTGGATGGTGCTTTTGTTTTTGCAGAAAGTATCTGATAACATTGCTGAAAACATTATGGTAAAAGCCTGGGAACAAGCTCACAGCCCTGCTTCACTCCACTGGTGAGTGGGAAAGCTCAAGAGTATCATTCAATATCCAGAACCCAGGAAAGCATACAGTTATGGAATTGATGTACAATGTTGATGAACTTCACTGGGCACTCAAATTTTTCCATAATTTCCCATAAGTCTTCAGATAGTATCAAAAGACCTTCAGATCAATACACTGTGTACAGATCTCTGTTCTGCTCCTGGCATTTCTCCCAGAATTGTTAGGTAGCAAACACCATACTGACCATTCTTATGTCCTTTTTGAAGAAGCCACACTTGATCTCAGATAGGTGATCAACTTTCAGGTGAAGGACCGGGCTATTAAGAAAGCCTGGCAAATATTTTCCCATCAATAACTGAGAGAGTGACCCCCACAACTGTGATTGTCACAAGACAATCTATTTGCCTTACCTTTATAGAGATGGACAAGGGAAGCAACCTTGATCTCTAAGCATTCCACAACACCTGCTTCAGCTGCCTTTGTGGCCACTAAAACAAATTCTTTTCGTCTATCCAGTCTGCTATGCTAAGTCTTTACAAGCTTGTAGTAGACACCCTTCTAACTCACTGAATGATCTAAGACTCTTAGGTTACTCTCAATTTGGCCTAGCCCATTGGCCAAAATAGTTTACCAGAATGTGGGCACTGTGAATTTCACAGAGTGAATTAGGTGGACACCAAACATGGAAAGTAGTCTTGAAAAAGGTTCAGCAGCAGAGATACACAGACTACACCTTTGTAATCAAACGAGAGTACAGAGGTATGGCCATTTCTCTAGTTCTGGACCATATGCAACAAACAAAGGGAAGAAGAGAAGGGAAGGGCTCAGATGAAAGGAAAAAGAAATTCCAAACCTAGACTAGTCCCTGCCCTTAAGGAGCTAACATTCTAATAGAGAAACCAGTTCTGAATCCAACTAGCCATCACAGTGACTAATCCATCTCTCTCCATTATTTCCACAAAAACAGTAAGAGATACTTTATCAAATGCCTTACAAACTCCCCAAATCTGTCAGATAATTACTCAGGCAAAAGAAGAAGTAAAGTTAGTTTGGTATCACCAATTCCTTGCCTTCCTTTTCAAGATGCCAACTAACCATCTCATACATAATAAATTCTACAATTTTGCAGAAATCAAAGCCAAGATCACAGGCCACTGCGAGTACTTGCTCCTCCTTTTAGGAAAGTAGTACATCTGCCCTTTTCTGATCCTTTGGTTTTCTTTCCCATTCTCCATTCTCTTTCATACATCACTGACAGTGGTTTAACAGCCACATGTATGGATTCTCTCCTTCCCTAATGAATAATACAGTATTTCATCTGAGCCAAGAGACTAGTAGTGATAAAGTACCACTAGGTATTCTCTCATCGTCTCCTTAGGTGTCACAGATAACAATTCCAGATTATCTCTACACAATTAGAAGGAATAAGGGAATCTTGGGATAGTTGGATAGTACTGTAGATATAGCACTAGATCTAGAGTCAGGAGGATCTAAATTCAAATCTGTTCTTAGACACATGAGATCATTAGCTGTAGACCCTGGACAAGTCACTTAACACTGACTGCCTTGCCAAAAAACACAACAAAACAAAATACTTTGAATCAAGGAGACTCCACTGGATATTTCTTCATTTTCACCATCCAAATAACCATTTAGATTGGAATGTCATACACAGTTTCAACAGACGTTGCTAATTAGCTGCCCAGCTGGTCTGCTGAAGAAAAAGGCCAAAAGGACTGACTCTTCATGCCTTTTGAGGCTTGGTACCCAAGCAATTTCCATATTTCAACATTATACTGAGAAGGCAGATTAGGTAACTAAACTAAAGATGAAGAGGTTTAGAAAAACAAATCTCTGCTTTTCCAGGAGGAAATTTAATTAGACTTCAGAAGGCTGTCTGCATTAGTGAAACAGGATTGAAAAAATCTTGCCAAATTGTACTTCCTTACCTTACATATGACTTCCAGGGAATATTCTTCTATTTCTGTAGAAAAGAAAGAAAAAAATTAATTTCTATCATGTAATTTATTAAAATCTATTCTGAACTTCCCAGATGCTCATGTGTCAAGCTCCTCTCTGGACCTATTCCAGAGGCAGTGATAGTCACTCAATCTTCACTACAACATATAAGGAATGACCAAATGCTAGCAACAATAATACCTAAGATTTACATATATATATATATGTATATATGTATGTATGTATATATTATGTCATATATTGTATTTATATAACGCTTTAAAGACTATGTGCTTCATACATATCTCATTATCTCATGCTATTATCCCCACTTTACTTATGAAGAAACTAAGAATGTCCATGTCCAGGTAGCTTCAAACCAAAGACAGGAAAATCTATAACTTGATAAAGGAGTAGATTTAATCTAGTTAAACTATACACAGCAGGATCCATGAAGAAAGGGGCTTTGGGGATGCAGGTACATTTCTGATTCAAGGTTGATACCAAGTATCAGAAGCAGTTCTTGAATGCAGATCCTCTGACTCAAGAGCCAGTGTTGTTTCCATAACACCAAGTTGCTTGCTTACTACATCAGGATTTGAAAAGATTGAGTTATTACATTCATGTCTGACACACTGTGACTCATTTGGGATTTTCTTGGCAAACATACTGCAGTGGTTTGTCACTTCCTTCTCCAGCTCATTTTACAGATGAGGAAACTGAGGCAAAAAGGGATAAGTAACTTGCCCAAGGTCACACAGCTAGAGCATGTCTGAGGCTGGATTTTATCTCATGAAGATAAGTCTTCCTGAATCTAAGACCAGTGTTCTATCCACTGCACCACCTAGCTGCCCTAGAGGTCAACTATTCTGACTTTTACAATTGAAAACTGAGAGACAGTGAAGTTCAGAGAGGATGAGATGATGTACTTCCAGGTCATACTCTTAGTAAGTGGTGGATCTAGACTTGAAACTTAGTCCCCTGACTTCCAATGCTGGATAGAGTTTACCCAGAACAAATTAGGAAAGCTGGAAAGTACTTAAGATGAATAAAGGAATTATATACTTAGAAAGGAGAAAGGAAGAAAACAAACTTTTATTAAGTATCTATCATATGCCAATGTTCTTACAAATATTATTTCATTTGATAAACCCTATCAAAATGAACTCACCATGGGGGGCACAAGAATCGCCATAGCCCTTCATATCTGGAACAATAACCCGGTAGCCTGCTTCTGCTAGAGCTGGGATCTAAAGAATGAGATGAGGCATTTATTAATCCACAAAATGAGCTAGAGAAGGAAATAGCAAACCACTCCAATATTTTTGCCAAGAAAACTCCAAATGGGTCACAAAGTGGTGGACATGCCTGAAACAACTGAACAACAATGATAATGTGTGCTATGCTTGTGTGTGTATTAGTGTGTGTATATATATACTTGTATACATATATGTACACACATGTAATGATAAGATGTACAACTATGCCATGATATAGATAGTGTTAGTAACTGTATCTCTATTTTGTAAGTGATTAAACTGAGGATCAGAGAATTTAAATGATTCTTACAGTGTTATATATAGCTAGTAAGTAGCAAATATCCTGACCCTCAAATCATACGTTCTTTTCAATATATCTTGAAAGATAGGGTGTCTAGTGGAAATGTCCAGTGAAAGGCAAAGATACAGTACTGGATCTCACATCAGGGCTGGAAATATAAGTGAGAAGATATTTCAGCACTGAAATGATTAGGATGGACTACTTATAGAAAGCAGTTTTTATTATTTTGGAGTAGTTGCTTTTTCCATTTACATTGTTATCATCCTTGTATATATTGTTTTCCTGGTTCTGCTTACTTCACTTTGTATTTTGTATGTGTCCATGTAAGTCTTCCCATGTTTCTCTGTATTCAATATATTTATGAAGAAAAGGAAAAGTAGAGGGCCAAGAACTGAGTACTCAAGAACATTCAAAAGCTGGGGCTGTCTGCAGAACAGGAACAAATGACTGGAAGAGGGAACATTAAGTAAGAATAATCAAACAGAGAAGAGAATACATCATATCTCAGAATCCTCTGGCGCAGGAAGGACTCTATGGGTGAAGAACAAAGGGGACATTCTATCTGTCCACATCTCTCCTCTCAGGCAGAGTCACCAAGAAGAGCTTCCTGATATAAAGTCACACATACAACCTCATCCATGTTTTATTTTTAGATTATATTGAATGGTGCAGAGGTAAGTTGTGAAGGAAATTATATTGTTTAGTCCTAGGTTGTTGCTGTTATGAGTCAAGACCCCCAAATTCTTATCTAACTCCCCAAATATAAGGAAAGAAAGGTCCTTTCCTTACACCAGAGAAAGCAGTCCTTCGGGTCCCCATATCCTATGTGCTGAAAACTCCTTCTTTCCTTCTGCCACCTCTGATGTGGCCTGGAATCATTACTCCTAATGTGTTCTGACCAATCTGTGCTCTAGTAGGTTAATAATAAAGGGACTAGGAGATCACCCACAGGAAAAAAAAAACTAGATCGAAACTAGGATGACAACTCTTTCTTCCTGAGTAACATATGGGGATCCAGGGTTCTGAAGGAGGACAGCATTCTAAATGAGGAGCAGGCTTAATATTCTAGGACATGGATGAACACCATCATTGGTTGTGTAGAGATGAATGTTCCTCCTATCTGATTTATGCTAATCACTTTCTTTCCTTTTTTATATATTGGGTGAGGAATCAACGTGAGCTGAGACTTACCTGATACCTCCAAGAGAACCAGCTTTCAGGAAAGCCATGGCAGAGAATCACAACAGGCCCAGAGCCCATCTCCACAAAATGCAGCTGGACACCAGGCTGTGTGAGAGACAGGAAGGCCGTGGCTAACAAGTTCTTAGTATGGACAATGGATGCTCACTAGAGGTGTAGCCCCCACATTCTCAGTTCACTGCTGGCCATCCATGTGTTCTAGCAGACACACATTCTCTCTTCCCATCTTTCTTTCCAGTTCTGTACATATACTAGATATTTAAAGTGGGAAGAAGAGAGAGTAGGAAAGAGGAAGAAAGGGAGAAAGAGAAAAGAGGGAGGGAAAGGGCAAGACAGAAGAGAGAGGGGAAGGAAGAGGGAGAGAGGAAAATAGGTAGGAAAGAAAGAATAGGGGAAAGGGAGAGAAGATGGAGACAGAAAGAGGGAAAAAGGAGGGAAGAAAGAGAAGAATGAATGTAAGGAGACAGAGGGGAAGAGGGCAAGAGAGGGAGGAAGACTAGAGAGTGAAACAGAAAGAGAGGGATGAGAAGAAAGGGGGAGAGACAAAAATAGAGAAGACAGTGACAGAAGGGAGAAGAGAGAAAAGGTAAATGAGGGAGAGATAAGAAAAGAGAGAGGGGATAGAGGAAGAAAGGAGAGAGGGAATTATAAGGAGAGGGGAAAGAAGGAGAGAAAGAGAAAGAAGAGGGAGAAGAGAGCATCTGAGTGGAAGAGGGGAGAAAAAGAAAGGAGGAAACAAAGGGAAGGAAAGAGAAAATAGAAAGAAGATGGAGGGGGAGAGGAAGAAAAGAGGCAAAAAGAGAAGAAAAAGAGCAAGAAGGAAAGAAGGACTTTGAAGGTCACCTAGTTCACTTTTCATTTTATAGGATATTGAGACCCAGAGAAATTAAATGATTTGTCCAAGGTCCCACAAGTACTAAGTGATGAACAGAAGCTGAATCCAGTTCTTTTGACTCCAAATCTAGTGCTATTTCTATTTTAAGTATTAATAGCCAGCATTTGATATGGTGCTTCAAGATATGGTGGTGAAATACTTTGACATCATATCTGAGAGGTTGATAAGAATAATAATGATAATAAAAATAATTAAAACATATTTAGATTGTACTTACTATGTACCAGACACTGGCTAAACACAACAATTATTATCTCACTTAATTATCACAACAAAATTAGGAGGTAGATGCTATTATTCTTTTCATTTTATAACTGAGAAACCAGAGGCAAAAAAGGGTAGAGATACCTCTGTATGTTTTATGATTATGAGATATGGCACAATAATCTCCAAATAATCAAAAATTATGATGACCAACTTCTGGTGATAATTTTTGTTTTTCCATGGCTGTTCGTATGGGTTTTTTTTTTTTTTTTTTTTTTTTTTTTTTTTTTTTTTTTTTTTTTTTTTTTTTTTTTTTTTTTTGCTTTTCCATTCGACTTTGAGTTTCTTGAGATGAGGAACTATTTTTTCAACATTTAGCATAAGGCTTGACACAGGGTAAGTATTTAATAAATGTTGACTCACTTAGAGGTCAATAGGGGGACCCAAGAAAGGGCCTGAGCAGCCTGCAAAATAAACTGCAGCAAAGCAGTATAAAAAAATGTTATTGAAGAAATGTATGTATAAAAAAGAAAGCTTGGTCATGTGGTGATAAGAAAGGATAATTAACTGATGGACAATAAATAGAATATTTACAATGGTAAGAGAAAAAGAAATTGGGGAAGGCCCACTGAGAAAGGTCCTCATCACATTGGGTAGACCATCTACCTATGGTTCACCACACCCCTATGGTGAACTGCAAAAAAGACATAGTTAAGAATCAACCAAGAATAGCAAGCCTGAGTGGGTTGTCATTATGTACCACTAGCTCAAATGTGTACATCAACCACATTGATGAGGTTACAGTGTCTCTGAATAACTTTTTGTAAAACCTGATTGTTTTACAATTGTTCAAGTTAAAAAGGAAATTAAACTTGAACATCTTTAAGGACAGAATTGTTTTTGTCCTTCTTTTTAACCATACGTCTGGCCTCAGATACTCACTACGTGACTCGAGGCAAGTCACTTAAAACGTTGTCTGTCTCAATTTCCTCATTTTTAAAGTGAAGATAATAATAGTATCTCTCTCACTGGGTTGTTAAGAAAAACAAATAACACATGTAAAAACTCTGCGAAACTTAATGCACTATTTAAATGCTAGCTATCATCATTTTTTCTGTTGTTAATATGCCACAATATTAATGACATATATAAATATTAAACATTGAGAAATAAATGAAATCCTAAAGCAAAAATCCCATACCTCTAATTTGTGCAAAACAGTTTTATAGCTTTATTATCCCTACTATAGATTATGGGTTCTAGGGTGTCCTGAACATTGATAACACTAGCTGTATCTGAGATTATCTCAAGATCTGACCACTTTAGTCATGTCCCTTTCTCATGCAGTGACTGGTACTTTTAAAGAAAACTGAAATGCTATGATGAATAAACTCACATTTCTCAGTCCTCTTCACTTAGTGTGAGGAGCTTGCTCAGCCCCTCACTCACAAAATTGTTCCTTACCTTAACTTCGACATACCCATGGACAACATTGCTTGGCTGGACTGCAACAGGCTGCATCACATCATGGTGGAGAAACTGAAAGCACAAAAGGTATGTTGAAAGTATTTTTCCATAAGTTTTCTCAGTGCTTTTTAAGGTTTTGAGGTTGGCAAAGAAACCTCTAAACCATGGAAGGGGTAACTAAAATAGCATAAGGCCTTGAGATATAAGGCTTATAAAATAACGTTTTGGTCATGTATACTTATTGTGTATCTAATTTATATTTTAATATATTTAACATCTACTGGTCATCCTGCCATCTAGGGGAGGGGGTGGGGGGTGGGGGTAAGAGGTGAAAAATTGGAACAAGAGGTTCGGCAATTGTTAATGCTGTAAAGTTACCCATGCATATATCCTGTAAATAAAAAGCTATTAAATAAAAATAAATTTTAAAAAAAAGAGAGATATAAGGCTTATGTAAGCCTAAGTCAAAGGAAATCATAATATCTGGCCTGGAAGAGACTTCAAGAAGTGTTTTCCAACCTGGATATACATACACATTCCTACCCAGGGAAGTATGAAAGACATTTCTCAAGGAGATAAGGAAAATATTTGGCAAATGACTATTACAATACTGAAATATACCAAGATTAGCAATGTTAGTTTTAAAAAAAAAAAAAAGTGATTTGGAGAAAGGACAAAGAAGAGACAGGGAAAAGGATGGAAAAGGAAGGAAGATATTTTCAGATATTGCATCTGAGAAATTTGAGACAGTGAGCTGAAGGAACAATTTCTATTGGTCAAAATAAAATGAATGAGGTTTGAATATAAAATCCTTTTCAAGAGCCAAGATGGTAAAGAAAAGGCAGGGACTTGCCTGAACTTTGCCAAATTCTTCTCCAAAAACTTTAAATCATGCCTCAAAATTAATTCTGGACTACAGAACCTATAAAAGGATGGGATGCAGCAATTTTCTAGCCCAAGATAAGTTAGAAGAACTGCAGCAAAGATCTATTTTATTTAGGTAAAGGGAGTATCCAATACAATGCAGGTGCTGTATAGGCAAACCAATATGAGGCTCCTAAGCTGCACTGGTGCAACAAGCCAGCAAAATCTGCTAGCCAGCTGTGAGGTCTCAAGGCTCTTACACAATTGACAAGTGGCCTGGTCTGGCAGACCTGGTGGCTCCAGCCTAGCAGGCAAGCAGCCAGGACCTTCAACTCAGCACAGCAGGCAAGTAGCAGGTCCAAAGACCTCAACATTGCAGAAAAGGGCCAAGAAACTTGGGACAGTTCTCCCTGAACCCCAGGAGCAAAACTCAACTTTAAAAGTCACAAAATATGCTGGAGAGTGAACAACAACAACAACAACAACAACAAAATAAACCCCTCATCATAGAAAGCTATTATGGTGACAGAGAAGATCAAAACACAAACTCAGAAGAGAACAACAATGTCAAGACACCTAAATGTGAAATTGCAAGGAGAAATAGGAATTAGTCTCAGGTCCAAAGTGAATTTCTAGAAGAGCTCAAAAAGGATTTTAAAAACCAAACATAAGAAGTAGAAGAAGAATTGAGAAAAAGAAATGAATCATGAAAAAAAGGAGTCAACCACTTGCTAAAAGAAGCACAAAAAATAAAAAAAGGTACAAAAATCCACTAAAGAAAACAACTTCTTTAAAAAATAGAATTGGCCAAGTGGAAAAAGAGGTGCAAAAGTTAAGTGAAGAAATAATTCCTTAAATATTAGTATTAGGTGTGGTTTCTTAACTGTGGGTGAAGTTAAGGGAAAGAACCTGGAACTTAAAAATCTTGAAAATTAAAATCTTTTTAAAACATTATTTTGAATGTATTTAGGAAACTATTAAATAAATAAATTTTAAAAATTAGTATTGGGGAGGACAGAGTTAAGATGGTGGGGGGAAAGCAAGAACTTATTTGAACTCTCCCAACTTCTTCTCCAAATAACTTTAAATCACCCCTCAAAATGAATTCTGGAATGGCAAAACCCACAAAAGGATGGAGGAAAATAATTTTTCAATCCAAGATAACTTTAAAGAACTGCAAGAAATAACTGTTTTACAAAAGAAAAAGAGGAACATGGCTGAGTGAAGGCAATGTTCAGGCAAAATAGCAGGAAGCCCTTTGATCCCCACAGATCAGCAACTGAGACTGAACTAGTAACACAAAAGGCCAGCTGTGAGGCCTCTAGCCCCTGGCAGGGGAGGCAATAGGTCAGGTCTAGCAGGCATAACAGACTTGGAGGCTCTAGCCCAGCAGGTGAATGGTCACATCCAGAGATCCCAGGCAGCAGGCCAGTGGCCAAACCCCCTGACATCTTTGTAAGAAACTTGGAGAAGCGTCCTCTATAAACAGTAACAAAAGAATCTAGAAAATGAGTAACAACAACAACATCAATAACAAAAAAAAAACCTGACCATAGAAAACTGTTATGGTGACAGGGATGATCAAAACACAATCTCACAAGAGGACAACAATGTCAAAATGCCTACATCTAAAAAGCTCAAAAAAGATTTTAAAAATCAAACAAGAAAGGTAAAAGAAAAATTAGGGAAAGAAAATGAAAGTTATATAAAAACATCATGAAAAAATGAGTCAACAGCTTGTTGAAAAAAAGCACAAAAAATTAAAACAGATATACAAGTTTCACTGAAGAAAACTATTCCTTAAAAATTAGAAATGGGAAAGTGGAAGTTAATGATTCTAAAGGATGTAAAGAATTAATCAAACAAAGAATTAATCAAAAAACAAATTTTTTCCTTTGAAAAAAATAGAAAATGTGAAGTATTTCATTAGCAAAACAACTAACCTGGAAAATAGACTCTGGAGAGATTATTTAAGAATAATTGAACTACTTGAGAGCCATTATCAAAAAAAAAAAAAAAAGAACCTGAAAAACATTTTTCAAGAAATTATCAAAGAAAAATGCCCTGATACCCCAGAACCAGAAAGTAAAATTGTAATTGAAAGTATCCACCAATAACCTACTGAAAGATTCACAAATGAAAATTTCCAGGAATATTATAGCCAAATTCAGGTCAAGGAGAAAATATTATTAGCAGCCAAAAAGAAACAATTCAAATATTGAGGAGCCATTGTCAGGATTATATAGGATCCAGCAGTTTCTGTGTTAAAAAGATTGAAAGGCTTAGAATATGATATGCTGGAAGGCAAAGGAGTTCAGATTTATATAAAATCAAGAATCATGTGTCCAGTAAAATTAAGCATAATCCTTCAGGGGAAAATATGGATATTCAATGAAATAGAGGACTTTTAAGCATCTCTGACAAAAAGACCAGAGTTAAACAGAAAAACTGTTTTTCAAATAGAAAACTCAAAAAGCATAAAAAGATAAACAGAAAAGAATAAATATAAAGTATTCAACTGGATTAAACTACACAGGAAAATGATACTTGTAACTCTTAAGAATTGTATCACTCTTAGAAGAGTTAAGAGGAGCAAATTCATAGAGAGATGGTATGGGTATAAATGGAATTTGATGGGATGATATAGAAAAGAATTAAGGGATGAAAAAAGAATTATAGTGGGAGAAGATGGAAGGGAGAGGCAGAAGGAGGTAATTATTTCACATGAAAAGGCATGAAAAGACCTGTTACAGTGGAGACAAAGATGGGGGAAGGGATAAATATTGCTTGAACCTTACTCCCATCATATTTGGTTAGAAGAGGGAATAAAATACACATTCAGTTGAGTACATAAATCTATCTTACCCTATAGGGAAGCAGGAGAAAAAGGAGATATGGACGGGAACAGGGGCTCATAGAAGGAAAGGCCGATTAGGGGAGGGGACTGTCAGAAGCAAAATACTGGTGAGGAGAGATAGAGTGAAAGGAGAGGAGAGAGAGAGAGAGAGAGAGAGAGAGAGAGAGAGAGAGAGAGATTGAGATTTAAAGACAGAGAGAGACACATACACAGAAAGAGACTCACACACAGAGACAAGTCAGACAGATCTATAGTTGGTAATCATAACTGAATATGAATGGGATAAACTCACGCATAAAACAGAAGCAGAGAGCAGAAAGGATTAAAAACCAGAATTCAAAAACAGATTGTTTACAAGAAACACATTTGAAGCAGAAATGCACACAAAGTAAAGGTAAAAGGCTGAAGAAGAATTTATTAAACACACAAGGACTAGTAAAAATAAAGGACTTTTAAAGATCATCCACAAGGGCTAAATCAAAAAGGCTGTTTATTTTTTCTTTTTTTGGCACGGCAATTGGTATTAAATTAGGCTGTTTATTCTTAGATTAAAACTGGTTCCAATAATTAACACAACAGCTTTAAGCTCATAATTACCTGCAAGCCAGTTGATTTTTCCAGTTCCTTCAGGGCCATGTCAGTATCTTGGGCAAGGATGGTGACCATTCCTACTTCACGAGCTTTCTTGAGGTTGGCTCCAATGTCATCTAAGATAACAGCCTGAGACAAGGAGAAAGGAAGTTAAAATATGGCATAAAAAATTTAGGACAAAGGCATTTGCTAAATATAATTCAAAGAAATATAAGTAAATATAATTCAAAGAAATATAAGAAAAATTATGATGTATAATCAATTTAAGTATACCTCCTATAGTAAACTTAACTTAATCAAAAATCAATTTAAAATGCCTCCTAGAGTTCCAAAATCCTGCCCAGTGTTGAGTCTACAACGGAATAACAAGGGCAGGAAATCCAGACCAACGGCAAGTCCGCTGTCCTGTGGTTCTAAACCTGCAGAGCTTTATAACTGACTAATAGAGGTTAAGTTAAGCAGTGGTTAAGTTAAGTCTAAGCAGGGATTATCCAATAACAGACTCAAACCCTGGTCAAGAACTCTCAGAGTTCAGACCAGGGAAATAGTGATCAGATATTGCCCTAGATCATGCAATTTTGGGAATACAGAATGCTTATATGCATAGAGTTTAAAAAATAAAAGGCATAAATATGACACAAGTTCAGTTCTAGAATTTTTGAAAGAGATGAAGCAGGAAGTTTTTTAAAGAATATTTTTAAATTATTTTTAAAATGAGATGAGAACTAGAATAAGCATAGACAAAAAGCAAACAAAATTATAACTTTTGTAGATGACACAATGATTTAGTTAGATTCTAGAGAGTCAACTAAAAAAACTAACTTCATGCTAAGTGAAATGAGCAGGACCAGAAGATCATTATATACTTCAACAACAATACTATATGATGAGCAATTCGTTTTTTTTTTTTTTAATTTTTTTTAAATAACTTTTTATTGACAGAACCCATGCCAGGGTAATTTTTTACAACATTATTCCTTGCACTCACTTCTGTTCCGATTTTTCCCCTCCCTCCTTTCACCCCCTCCCCCAGATGGCAAGCAGTCTCTTCTACATGTTAAAGAAGTTACAGTATATCTTAGATACAATATATGTGTGCAGAACCGAACAGTTCTTTTGTTGCTCAGGGAGAAGTGGATTCAGAAGGTATAAATAACCCGGAGGAAAAACAAAAATGCAAACAGTTTACATTCATTTCCTAGTGTTCTTTCTTTGGATGTAACTGCTTCTGCCCATCCTTGATCAATTGAAACTGAGTTAGATCTTCTCTTTGTTGAAGAAATCCACTTCCATCAGAATACATCCTCATACAGTATTCTTGTTGAGGTATATAATGATCTCCTGGTTCTGCTCATTTCACTCAGCATCAGTTCATGTAAGTCTCACCAATCCTCTCTATATTCATCGTGCTGGTCATTTCTTACAAAACAATTATATTCCATAACATTCATATACCACAATTTACTCAACCATTCTCCAATTGATGGGCATCCATTCATTCTCCACCTTCTAGCCACTACAAACAGGGCTGCCACAAACATTTTGGCACATACAGGTCCCTTTCCCTTCTTTAGTATCTCTTTGGGGTATAAGCCCAGTAGAAACACTGCTGGATCAAAGGGTATGCACAGTTTGATAACTTTTGGGCATAGTGATGATCAATTCTGATGGACGTGGCCATCTTCAGTAATAAGATGAACCAAATCAGTTCCAATAGATCAGTAATGAACTGAACCAGCTACACCCAGCGAAAGAACTCTGGGAGATGACTATGAATCATTACATAGAATTCCCAATCCCTCTATTTTTGTCCACCTGCATTGTTGATTTCCTTCACAGGCTAATAATAGTACACTATATCAAACTCCGATTCTTTTTGTACAGCAAAATAACTGTTAGGACATATATGCTTTAACATACTTAACATGTATTGGTCAACCTGCCATCAGGGAGAGGGGTTAGGGGGAAGGAGGGGAAAAATAGGAACAAAAGGTTTGGCAATTGTCAATGCTATAAAATTACCTATGCATATAATTTGTAAATGAAAAGCTATAATAAAAAAAACTAACTTCAATAAAATTTGAAATTTAACAAACTATAAAATAAATTACACAAATTATTAGCATTTCTGTATTTGAATAAAATTAGTAGGAGGAGATAGAAAGGTTACATTTAAAATTAAGAAAACATAAAATATGTTAAAATGTACTCACAAGAATTATATGAACACAACCCATAAAATATTCAAATACATAAAAAGACAAGTCTAAATAATTGAATAAATATTCATTGCTTTGGGTATACTGAACCAATCTTACAAAAGTAAAAATATCTAAATTAATGCCATTCCAATCAAACTACCAAAAGATTAATTTATATAACTCTAAATAAATAACAAAATTCATCTAGAAGAACAAAAGATCAAGAATCTCAAAGTAATTAATGAAAAAGATGGGAAAGAAGAAAGTATAATAATACCAGATTTTAAACTATATTACATTAATAATCATCAAAACAATTTGGTACTTCTTCAAAATTAGAGAGAGAGAGACTGATTAGTGGAATAGATTATATATATAGGATACAAAGGCAACTAACATAGCACCTTAATGTTTGATAAATCTAAAGATTCCAACTATTGGAGCAAGGACCCATCATTCAACAAAAACTTCTGGAAAAACTGAAAAGCAGTCTGGCAGAAAACTAGGTCTAGATTAGCTTCTCACAGCATATGTCAAATAAGTGCATAACACAGACATACATAAAGGATGTATGAATTAGAAGAGCTAGGAATAAAATACCTGTCAAATCTAAGGAAAAGGGAAGTTTGACCAATTGTATACTAATAAATTTGACAATGTAAATGAAGTGAATAAATATTTCCAAAAATATAGATTATACAGATTAACAGAAGAAGAAATAAATTATTTAAATAGTACAATTTTAGAAAAAGAAATTGAACAAGCCATCAATGAACTCCCTAAAAAATGGATTTACAGGTGAATTCTACCAAATATTTAAAGAACAATTAATCTCAATACTAAATAAACTATTGTAAGAAATCCTAGTGAGTAGGGAAGTCTCAGCCATGTCTTTTGCATAACTTTTTGCTGAGAACATGAGAATATGCTTGTAACTATCTGATGGAATTCCAGGAAAAACATAAAGAAAGTCAGGCCATCCTGCCTTTACATTATCATTGTACATTCATCATTGAGTATCCTTTTTTCAGGCCTGTTTTTACCCTGAAAACATGGACAGTTTCTTGAGTAAATAAAGTCCCTCTAAAGGAATGAACAAATATTCTACTTGGTGGGACTCTTACAATGAAGTATGCTGTACCTTGGAGGGTGCTATGTCTCAAGAGTCATGTATCAAATGAGAAAACTTAGTGTAGTGCCTTCTTTGTTCTAGGCCTGTAAAAACCACCTAGTTGAAAGGAACTTTGAGGATTTAGGCTAGGAAGTTTTATACAAACTTGCCTAGCAATGGCTCTTACTTGAGACTAGATAGCTGACTATCCTCCCAGACAAGGAACTCAGATGTTGGTACTTCTTCAGAGTGGTGGTAATGTATGCTATATGTTATTTGTTTGCTTATTACAGTGGCAAATTGTGTTAATTGTATTTTACTTTTGTGCTATGAATTTCCTCTTCTCTTACGTCTTATTTAAATCCAAGGTTCTCAACAGTAATAAACTTGTATCCACCCTCTTTAAGACTATGCCTATTAAATGTGAATTCCAACACTAGGTTAATCTTACAACTATTTGGGAAAAATAGGTGAAAAAAATCCTTTTATGAATTTCTGTGCTGATACCTAAAACAGAAAGGGCCAAAATGAAGAAGGAAAATTACAGATCAATTTCCCTAATGAAACCAGCAACTTATCACCAGAAAATACACTACAAAGAAGTGAAATTTATACCAGGAATGCAGGGCTGATTGAATACCAGGAAAACTATCACTATAATTGACCGTATTAATTACCAAACTAACAAAATTCATTAAATTATTTTAATAGATGCAGAAAAAGCATTTGACAAAATCCAATATGCATTCCTCTTAAAACCACTATAAAGCATAGAAATAAATGGAGTTTTCCTTAAAATAATAAGCAGCATCTATCTAAAACCATCAGCAAACATTATATGTAATGGGGATAAGCTAGAAGCATTCCCAGTAAGATCAGGGGTTGTAAAAATAATGTTGCTCTTATCACCACTATTATTCAGTATTGTACTAGAATTGTTAGCTTTAACAATAAGAGAAGAAAAATACACTGAAAGAATGAGAGTAGGTAACAAGGAAACAAAACAATCATTCTTTGCAGATGACATGATGATACATTTAGAGAATCTTAGAAAATCAACTAAAAAATACTAGAAACAATTAGTGACTTTAGCAAAATTGCAGGATATAAAATAAACCCACATAAACCATCGACATTTCTACATGTTACCAACAAAACCCAACAGCAAAAGATAAAAAGAGAAATCCTATTTGAAGTAAGTATAGATAATATAAAATATTTGGGAGTCTACCTGCTAAGACAAAGCCACAAATTATATGAACACAATCATAAAACACTTTTCACACAAATAAAGTGAGATCTAAACATCTGGAAGAATATCAAGTACACATGGATAGGCTGAACTATTATAGTAAAAATGATAATTCTATATAAATTAATCTTCTTTTTCAGTGCCATAGAAATCAAATTGCCAAGAAATAATTTTATAGAGCTAGAAAAAATAACAAAATTCATTTGAAAGAAAAAAATAAAAAATATGAAGGGAACTAATGAAAAATAATGCAAAGAAAAGTGTCTTAGGCATACCAGACCTAAAATTGCATTATATAGCAGTAGTAATGATAATCAAATGTGAAAGATAGCTACTCTGATTGATACTGTGATCCAAGACAAATCTGAAGGACTTATGATGAAAAATGCTACCCACCTCCAGAGAAAGAACTGAATGAAAGCATTGAAGTATAATTTTTTCACTTTCTTTATTTTTGGCAACATGGCTAATATAGAAATAAGTTTTGCAAGACTTCACATATATAATTGATATTATATTGCTGGGCCTTCTCAATGGGAGAGAAAAAGACTGGATTGAGGGGAGAGAGAGCCATTTGATCCATACCACATCTAGGATCTACCTCAGAAATGATCCCCATGTTTCTCATCTCCTTCCCCTTCTTTTTTCTCCTCTTCTATTCCTTGTCCCAGATGTCCAGAAAAGCAGAAAAAAGACGCTACTGTGCCCTAGGCATCTATGTCAGTCATGTGAAACTTCTGTATTTATCTTTTCCCTAACAAATATGAAAGTTGTTCTCTTAATTTGTCTCTACCACATGAACAGAACCAGCTACACCCAGCGAAAGAACATTGGGAAATGAAGGTGGACTACAATATAGCATATGCACTCTTTCTGTTGTTTGCTTGCATTTTTGGTTTTTTTCCCCCAAGTTATTTTTACCTTCCTTCTAAATTCAATTTTTCTTGTGCAAAGAATCTTGGAATGCAACCAAAAATAAATTACCCTGCCAAACTGAGAATTTTCTTTCAGGGAAGAAGATGGACATTCAATGAAACTGGTGATTTCCATGTATTTTTGATGAAAAGACCAGAGCTAAACAAAAAATTTGACCTCCAAATATAGAACTCAAGAGAAGCACAAAAAGGTAAAAAGAAAAAAAAAACTCTTGAGAACTGTATTTCTGTTATGAGTATATATTGAGAATACATGTATAATCTGATTTTACTGTTAAAATAGAAAAAAGAAACTAGAGATGGAAAGGGGATTGTAACAGAATAAAAAGGAGAAAATGGAAGTAAAATGAGGGAAATTACATCTCAGGAAGAAGCAAAGAAAACATATTATAAGTGAGGGAAAGAAGGGAGGGTGATGAATATTGTGTGAATCTTACTCTCAACAGATTTGGCCAAAGAAAGAATATTAAATATATTTGGTTTCACTGAGAAACATCTCTCATCTTATAGAAAAGTGGGAGGGGAAAGGGGGAAAAGGAAGGGGTAGGCTAAATAGAAGGAAAAAGAGAAATAGTAGGGGAAAGGTATAAAAAAGGGAGGATCTCTAAAGGAAGAGGACTGCTTGAGGCAAGTAGTGCTCATAAGTAAAATACTGAGAAGGAAAAGGGGAAAAGGAAAGAAAAAAGTATAATTTGGGGTTAATAAGATGGCAGGAAATACAGAATTAGTAGTTTTAGCTGTAAACATAATTGGATAGCAGACTGGATTAAAAGCCAGAATCCTACAATATATTGTTTACAAGAAACACATTTAAAGCAGAGTGATATATACAAAGTAAAGGTAAAAGGCTGGAGTAGAATCTATTATGCTTCAGGTGAAGTAAAAAAAGCAGGGGTAGCTACCTTCATCTCAGATCAAGCAAAAGCAAAAATTGATCTGATTAAAAGAGATAAGAAAGGAAATTATGCATCAAGTGGTGTAGCATCTAAATTCCTAAAGGAGAAGTTGAGAGTTGTAAAAAGAAATAGACAGCAAAACTATAATAGTGGGAGATCTCAGCCTTGTTCTCTCAGAACTAGATAAATTAAACCATAAAATAAATAAGAAAGAAGTTAAAGAGGTAATTAGAATACTAAAAAAAAAACTTTATATGATAGACTTTCGAGAAAATTGAATGGAGACAAAAAGGAGTATACTTTCTTCTCAGCAGTTCATGGAACCTATACAAAAACTGGCCATGTATTAGGACATAAAGATCTCAAAAGCAAATGCAGAAAGGCAGAAATAGTAAATGCCCTTTTTTTCAGATCACATTCAATAAAGGGCCAGGGGAAAATAGACCAAAAAGAAATTGGAAACGTAATAATCTCATCCTAAAGAATGAATGGGTAAAACAGCAAATCATAGACACAGTCAATAATTTCATCCAAGAGAATGACAATAATGAGACAACATACCAAAATTTGTAGGATGCAGCCAAAGTGGTAATAAGGGGAAATTTTATATCTCTAGAGGCTTACTTACATAAAACAGAGAAAGAAAAGATCAGTAAATTGGGCTTGCAACTAAAAAAGCTAGAAAAGGAACAAATTAAAAACCCCTAAATACCAAACTTGAAATTCTAAAAATTAAAGGAGAGATCAATAAAACTGAAACTAAAAAATTATTGAATTAATAAATACAACTAAGAGTTGGTTTTATGAAAAAACCAACAAATTAGTTAATTTGATAAGAAAAAGGAAAGAGGAAAATCAAATAATTAATCTCAAAAATGAAAAGGGAGAGCTATCCACCAATGAAGAGGAAACTAGAGCAATTATCAAGAGTTACTTTGGCCAACTTTATGCCAATAAATTTGACAACTTAAGTGAAAAGGAGGAATATCTACAAAAATATAGATTGCCCAGATTAACAGAAGAGGAAAAATTACTTACATAATCCCACTTTAGAAAAAAGATATAGAACAAGATATTAATCATCTCCCTAAGAAAAAATCCCCAGGACCAGACGGATTTACATGTGAATTCTATCAAACATTTAAAGAACAATTAACTCCAATACTATATAAACTATTTGAAAAAATAGGAAATGAAGGATTCCTACCAAACTCCTTTTATGATACAGACATGGTACTGATACCTAAACCAGATAGGATGAAAACAGAGAAAGAAAATTATAGGCTAATCTCCCTATTGATTATTGATGCAAAAATCTTAAATAAAATATTAACAAAGAGATTACAGATAATCATCCCCAGGATAATACACCACAACCAAGCAGAATTTATACCAGGAATGCAGGGCTGGTTCAATATTAGGAAAACTATTAACATAATTGACTATATCAATAACCAAATTAACAAAAACCATATGATTGTCTCAATAGATGCAGAAAAAGCATTTGATAAAATCCAACATCCATTCCTATCAAAAACCCTAGAGAGTATAGAAATAAATGAACTTTTCCTTAAAATAGTCAGTAGCATCTATTTAAAACCATCAGCAAGCATCATATGTAATGGGGATAAACTAGAACCATTCCCAGTAAGATCAAGGGTGAAACAAGGTTGCCGACTATCACCATTGCTATTCAATATTGTACTAGAAATGCTAGCCTTGGCAATAACAGAAGAAAAAGAGATTAAAGGAATTAGAGTAGGTAATGATAAAACAAAATTATCACTCTTTACAGAAGATATAATAGTATACTTAGAGAACCCCAGAGAATCTACTAAAAAGTTATTAGAAACAATTCACAACTTTAGCAAAGTTGCAGGATATAAAATTAATTCAAGAAATCATCAGTATTTTTATCCATCACTAACAAAATCCAACACCAAGAGGTACAAAGAGAAATTCCATCTAAAATAACTGTTGATAATATAAAAAATTTGGGAATCTATCTGCCAAGGGAAAGTCAGGAATTTTAAGCAAAACTATAAAACATTTTCCATACAAATAAAGTTTGATCTAAGTAACTGGAAAAATATCAAATGCTCTTAGATAGGTCGAGCAAATATAATAAAGATGACAATAATCCCTAAACTAATCTATTTATTTAATGCTATACCAATCAGACTCCCCAAAAACTATTTTAATGACCTAAAAAAAAATAACAACAAAATTCATCTGGAAGAACAAAAGGTCAATAATTTCAAAGGAATTAATGAAGAGAAAACCAAATGAAGGTGGTCTAGCTGTACTAGATCTAAACCTATATTATAAAATAGTGGTTATCAAAACCATTTGGTACTGGCTAAGAAATAGACTAGTTGATCAGTGGAATAGGTTAGGCTAATTAGGAAAACAGGAACGGATCCAACCAACAGAACATAATAGCCAATGACTATAACAATCTAATATTTAACAAACCAAAAAGTCCCACCTTTTGGGATAAGAATTCACTATTTGACAAAAACTGCTGGGAAAATTAGAAACTAGTATATCAGAAAATAGGCACAGACCCACACCTAACACCATATACCAAGATAAGGTCGAAATGGGTTCATGATCTAGACATAAAGAATGATACTATATAAACAAATAAGAACAACATAGGATAGTTTAATCTCTCAGATTTGTGGAGGAGGAAGGAATTTGTGACCAAAGAAGAACTAGAGATCATTATTGATCATAAAATAGATAATTTTGATTATATCAAGTTAAAAAGCTTTTGTACAAACAAAACCAATACAGACAAGATTAGAAGGGAAGCAATAAACTGGGGAAAATGTTTACAATCAAAGGATCTGATAAAGGTCTCATTTCTAAAATACATAGAGAATTGACTCAAATTTATAATACTTCAAGCCATTCTCCAATTGATAAATGGTCAAAGGATATGAACAGACAATTTTCAGATGAAGAAATTGAAACTATCTCTAGTCATATGGAAAAGTGTTCCAAATCATTATTGATCAGAGAAATGCAAATCAAGACAACTCTGAGATACCACTACACAATTGTCAGATTGTGTCAGATTGTCTAAGATGACAGGAAAAGATAATGACAAATGTTGGAGGAAATGTGGGAAAACTGGGACACTGATACATTGTTGGTGAAACTGTGAACAGATCCAACCACTCTGGAGAGCAGTTTGGAACTATGCTCAAAAAGTTATCAAACTGTGCATACCCTTTAATCCAGCAGTGTTACTACTGGGCTTATACCCCAAAGAGACCTTAAAAGAGTGGAAGGGACCCACATATGCAAAAATGTTTGTGGCAGCCCTTTTTGTAGTGGCAAGAAACTGGAAACTGAGTAGATGCCCATTAATCAGAGAATGACTGAATAAATTGTGGTATATGAATGCTATGGAATATTATTGTTCTGTAAGAAACGACCAGCAGGATGATTTCAAAGAGGCTTGGAGAGACCTATGTGAACTGATGCTGAATGAAATGAGCAGTATCAGGGGATCATTATACATGGCAACAACAAGATTGTGTGAGGATCAATTCTGACAGAGTAGCTCTCTTCAACATTGAGATGATTTTGGATGAGATCCACTTGTGCAGTGTGGAAGAGAACCATCTACACCAGAGAGAGAGAACTATGGGAACAGAGGGTGGAACATAGCATATCATTCTCACTCTCTCTGTTAATTTGCTTGCATTTTGTTTCTTTTTTTCTAAGTTTTTCTTTTTCTTCCTTCTTGATCTGATTTTTCTTGTGCAACTGGATAGCTGTGTAAATATATATATATATATACACATATTGGATCTGGTATGTATTTCAGCATATTTGGCATGTATTGTACTGCCTGCCGGGTGGAGGAGGAGATGGGGGGAAGAAGGGGAAAATTTGAGGCAGGGTTTTATGCAGAGGTCAATGTTGGAAAAATTACCCATGCATATATCTGCTTTGTGAATAAAAAGCTTTAATAAAAATAAATAAATATTTTTTTAAATGTGCTATTCCAGTTTTAAATATATTTCCATATTTGTCATGTTGTACAAGAAAAATCAGACCTAAAGGGGGGAAAAAACATGAACAAGAAAACAAACAAAAAAGGTGAAAATACTATCCTTCCATCCACATTCAGTGTCCATAGTTCTCTCTCTGGATATGACTGGCATTTCCATCCCAAGTTTATTGGAATTACCTTGAATCATTGCATTGTTGAGAAGAGCTAAGTCCATCACAGTAGATCATCACATGATCTTGTTACTATGTACAATGTCTCTTGATTCCATATCAGTTCGTGTCTTTCCATACTTTTTTGAATAGGCTTGCTCATCATTTCTTATAGAATTTACTAGCATTTCATTACCTTTATATATCATACTTAGCCATTTCCTAACTGATGACCATCCACTCAAATATCCAGTCCCTTGCCACCACAAAAATTTTGTATCTATGGGTCCTTTCCCTTTTTTTATTATTTCTTTGTGATACAGACCCAGTAGTGAGACTGCTGTTTCAAAGGGTATGCACAATTTGATAGTTCTTTGGCCATCAGTCCAAATTGTTCTCCAGAATACTTGGACCATTTCCCAATTCTACCAACAATGTATCAATGTCCCAGTTTTCCCACATCCCCTGCAACATTCATCATTACTTTTTCCTGTCATCTTAGCCAATCTGAGAGGTATGAAGTATTAACTCAGAGTTATCTTCATTTGCATTTCTCAAATCAAGAGTGATTTAGAGAATTTTTTTCATATGACTAGAAACAGATTTAATTTTCTCATCAGAAAATTGTCTGTTCATATTCTTTAACCACTTATCAACTGAGGAATGATTTATATTCTTTTTTTTTCTTTTTTTTATTTATTTAATAGCCTTTTATTTACAGGTTATATGCATGGGTAACTTTACAGCATTAACAATTGCTAAACCTCTTGTTCCATTTTTTCACCTCTTACCCCCCCACCCCCTCCCCTAGATGGCAGGATGACCAGTAGATGTTAAATACATTAAAATGTAAATTAGATACACAATAAGTATACATGACCAAAACGTTATTTTGCTGTACAAAAAGAATCAGACTTTGAAATATTGTACAATTAGCTTGTGAAGGAAATCAAAAATGCAGGTGTGCATAAATATAGGGATTGGGAATTCAATGTAATGGTTTTTAGTCATCTCCCAGAGTTCTTTTTCTGGGCATAGCTAGTTCAGTTCATTACTGCTCCATTAGAAATGATTTGGTTGATCTCGTTGCTGAGGATGGCCTGATCCATCAGAACTGGTCATCATCTAGTATTGTTGTTGAAGTATATAATGATCTCCTGGTCCTGCTCATTTCACTCAGCATCAGTTCGTGTAAGTCTCTCCAGGCCTTTCTGAAATTATCCTGTTGGTCATTTCTTACAGAACAGTAATATTCCATAATATTCATATACCACAATTTATTCAGCCATTCTCCAACTGATGGACATCCATTCAGTTTCCAGTTTCTAGCCACTACAAAAAGGGCTGCCACAAACATTCATGCACATACAGGTCCCTTTCCCTTCTTTATAATCTCTTTGGGATATAAGCCCAGTAGTAACACTGCTGGATCAAAGGGTATATGCACAGTTTGATAACTTTTTGAGCATAGTTCCAAACTACTCTCCAAAATGGTTGGATTCGTTCACAACTCCACCAACAATGCAGGAATGATTTATATTCTTACAAATTTGAGTCAGTTCTCTAAATATTTTAGAAATGAGACCTTTATCAGAAACATTGGCTATAAAAAAAGTTTGCCCAGCTTTCTTCTTCTCTTCTAATCTTAGCTGCATCAGCTTTGTACCAACACTAATTAATTTAATTAATTTAATTTAATTAAAGAAAAAACATCAAAATAATCAATCTTCCATTTCATAATAATTTTCTAGTTCTTCTTTAGGTATAAATTTCTCCCATCTTCACAGATTTGAAAGGGAGACTCTGATGTTTTTTATTTTTGCTATCTTTGTCAAACTGACATGATCTCAACTCCATTTTTCTTTTTTTTTTTTAGAAGATAATGCAAAATGTTTAAAATTTATTAAATTATTACTCACTTTTCTCCTCAAATTAAGATTTGTAATAGGGAAATTTCAACTTACCTCATGTGGTGCCACCTTCAATGCCTCCAGAGCATACTTATAAATCTCTGGGTCTGGTTTGGCCATTCCAATTCGACATGATTCTATCATAAAGTCAAAGTGTTTGCCTAGAGAACACACCAACTTGGCAATAGTGTCTCTCTGAGGGCTATCATCCAACCAGCTGTTGGTAAGGATGCAGGTTTTATACCCTAAGAAGAAAACAATGTATACACAAGAAATGATTGCCAGCAGTGCCTTTCTTTGAAAGATCAAAACCACCTATAGGAATGCCATCTGATTCACAAGAAAAGAACCAAATTGAGGTGCATTGGAATAGGAAATAAAGCCTTCTCTCTACCACAATTTCCTTTCTGTGATTCTTTTTCTAGATCATCAGTTCTCAGAACTACAGTCTAGGTATGAAGATGGACTCAGGATAATCTAGAATCCTTTTCCCTGGTCTCCTTCTAAATCACAGGTAAGAAAATCTCTTCATTATGTGTTTAAGCATTGTATTCTACCATAACCACCAGGTGCCAAACTTCTTTATAACACTAGTTTGGGATTTAAGGACTGCTTCTCTGATTTTATATCCAGGGAAACTGAAACAAAAGTATATTATTTCCTTGGCCATAGGTATCCAAAGCCAATCATTTCTTGAAGTGAAAGGAAAACAAGAAATGCAATTATTTCTATATTTTGAGTGAGAAAATGAGAAAGTAGGATAGTCTAGTCTTTGCTTGTTTCCTAAAAGATAGTGGTGTGGTTACAAACTTATACATATCTATGTGTATGAGTATTCTACCTTACTCCATCCCAAATCAAATCAAATCAAATCAGGTCTCACAACTCACAAATTAATCATTCTTTTTCTAAAACAGAAATCTGAAAGACGAAATTCCAAGTTTATATAGTAGATCAAATGGTTAAATCTTGAATCAGGAAGACTGAGTTCAGATCCTATTTCTGATACTGACATTTATTAGTATGTGACCAAATCATTCAATGTGTCTGAACTTTGGAAAATTCTAGGACATTCTATCTGGTTATGATATGCATATGTACAAAGAATTGCTACATAGATGAAATCATCAATTTTAGGCATTTCAATGTTATTATTTTCTGTATTTATTTTTTGTTGAGGCTTAGTGTGGTCTACAATCTGATTCTTGAGCTTCCTCAAGTCTTTGATTTATGATATCATGGAGCATTTTGTTTCATTTTGGACTAAATGTCTCTAAATATTTACGAGTGACCTTCAGAGAGAAAGTGTAAAGCAACTGGATCTTACCCTTATTTCTCAAAGTGATAGCAGCCTGAAGCATAGGATAATTGATCTTTCCTTTTGAAATCACCTCTTCAAAGATTTTCTGGATAGAAAATTGCTTTGGGAGGCAGAAACCAGATGCTGCAGAAAGCTTCCTACAATCTTCTTCCATGAGAGGAACCCACTACAAAAATAAATAGATAAAGTCAATGCTGGAGAAAAAACAGGTACACTAATATACTGGTTTGTCTAACCATTGTGAAATACAACTCAACTATTCCTATTCTTTGATCCAGCAATCCCACTAGGAGGTATCTATCCCAGGGAAGTCTTACCTGTAAAAATGTGATCTCTCCTCTCATGAGGCACAGGTAGGGATTTTCAGGGCCTCCTTGAGCAATTACTTTGTTTAAAAATCCCCTACAAGTTTCAAGCAAAGAAACAAAAATAAAAAAATAAATGAATAATACTCCAAGTCTGAATGGACCCATTACAAATATGTTATACAATCTCAACTGGGCTCTCCCTGCTGCTGAGCAACTTCCTTAATTAATTTATTAAACAACTCCCTCCAGAAGCCCCTTCAAGCTTTTCCATTCCTCCTTAAAACTCCAATGTCTTTCTCTCTAACTTGACCTTCTCAAATAAATATGTTGCCTGATATTTAGTGGAAGAATTGAGGCCATTCATCAAGAGATCTCTCCTCTACCCTTCTCTTTATCTCACACCATCCAGATGCCTTCTACTGTTATTTCCTGCCCACCTGATAAGATTGAGCTTCTCCTTGCAAAAAGTCAATCTTTCTATCTGCACAAATAATTCCACTCCATCCTCTCAACTCCAGTAGATTGTTCCCTCTTTCATCATGCTTGTATCACTTATGTTCAATTTCTCATTGTCTACTGGCAGTTTCCCTACTGCCTACAATCATGTCTATATCTCTGCCATATTCAAAAACTTCTCCCTTGATTTTTCCATCCCCAGGCTCTTCCCATATCTTTTCTACCTTTTGGGGGAAAACATAATAAATAACAGGTGCCTTCACATCTCACTGTAGCCTCTTCTTTATCCTTGACTCTCTGTCTTCTAATATTCCATATCTCTCCTGCTCTCATAACTTCCTTCCTGGTCCTTTACAATAATGAGTTTCTTAATTGGTCGCCTGGACACCAGTGTCTCTTCTCTCCTATTTGTCTTTTTCATAGCTGCCAAAGTGATTTTCCTAAAGCATAGGTTTGACCTTGTCAACACCCCCAACCTCTTCTTTCTGCCCTGACTCAGCTCAATATACTCCAAACTCTATTACCTTTAGCATGAAATACAAATTCTTTTATTTAACGCCTCAAACCCAACCTAACCGTCTAGCATACATTACTCCCCTTGATGCACCCAACTGGATTTCTTGCTGATACTCACCAATGACTCACCAGGTTCTCCCAGATACCCAGAATGCACTCACTCCTCATTTTCATCTTTTTAAAGATTGTTTCCTTTAAATCCTGCTCAAATATGACTTGCTACAAGAAGTCTTTCCTGATTCCCCAACTTTTAAGTTTCTTTCCAATGAATTATCTTGTATTTATTTGATACATCTTTTGTATATAGAGCAATTATAAGTGTACATACTATCTCTCCAAAAAGAATATGAGTTCTTTGATGGCAAGGACTGTTTCATTCTTATTTTTATATTCATAACTCCTATATAGTATAGTATAATTCTTGGCAGATAGTAAGTGTTGAATTAATGTCTGTTGTGACTGATCAAGGTAAGATTGACAAAAATCTCATTTTTCTAGCCTACTCTTTCTTTAAGAGGCTATCTTTTCCCCAGTTAGGTCCCCTTTTCCTACCTGCTTCATCTGTCTTCTCTCTAGATCCTCTCCTTCTCTGGAAAGTTTCCTACCTGAAGCATTCCAAGTTCGAAATTTCCAGTTTTCTAGATGTCTGGAAGTTACCTTTCTGTGGTGTCTATAGCAGGCATTCAGTCACCCCTCAATAGTCAGCAGTCGAGGCCAAGGAAAGATCCCTTCCCATTTTGCATGGGAAATGCTAGTATTAATCGTACTGTGAGGAAAACTAATAGGCTATCCTAGTTTGGAACTGTTAGCACTCCCTGAGCTGTCTGTTGCCATCTTGAGTATCTCCAATTAAACCCATTGGTTTCTCTCTCAGGCCTTTCCTTATTTTAAAATGACAAATTAAAGGGCCTATGGTTTGCAGTATTAACCAGCTCATTTGATGCTTCTAAAGGCCCCTGACAAGGCTCCCACTCTCTCCAATGCTGTCAGTCTGTTACTGTGGTAACTGCCACATCAGCAGCTAGAACCCCCAGTGATATCCCCAAGAACACCTATTATGTCTAACTTCGCTCCTGGGCAGCATACAATTAATAAGTTCAAGATCGTGAACAATTCACCTTGGGGGTGACTGAGCATCAAATTATGGCAGATCTATAATCTTAAACCAAGCCAGAAACTCCCTTGGTTACAAAAGTAATTGATGAGTTAGAGCAATGATGGAAACACAAGTTAAAGTACAAGTCCGCTGTATGTGCAAAAATGTTGGTGGCAGCCCTCTTTGTAGTGGCCAGAAACCAGAAACTGAGTGGATGCCCATCAATTGGAAAATGACTGAATAAATTGTAGTATATGAATGTTATGGAATATTATTGTTCTGTAAGAAATGATCAGCAGGATGATTTCAGAAAGGCCTGGAGAGACTTACACAAACTGATGCTGAGTAAAATGAGCAGGACCAGGAGATCATTATATACTTCTTCTTTTTTTTTTTTTTTTTTTTAATTTTTATTTTTTTAATTTTTATTTTTTTTTTCTCTTTTTTTTTTTTTTATTTAATAGCCTTTTATTTACAGGATATATACATGGGTAACTTTACAGCATTAACAATTGCCAAACCTCTTGTTCCAATTTTTCACCTCTTACCCCCCCCACCCCCTCCCCTAAATGGCAGGATGACCAGTAGATGTTAAATATATTAAAATATAACTTAGATACACAATAAGTATACATGACCAAAACATTATTTTGCTGTACAAAAAGAATCAGACTCTGAATTATTGTACAATTAGCTTGTGAAGGAAATCAAAGATGCAGGTGTGCATAAATATAGGGATTGGGAATTCAATGTAATGGTTTTTAGTCATCTCCCAGAGTTCTTTTTCTGGGTATAGCTAGTTCAGTTCATTACTGCTCCATTAGAAATGATTTGGTTGAGAGATCATTATATACTTCAACAACAATACTATATGATGATCAATTCTGATGGATGTGGCCCTCTTCAACAATGAGATGAACCAAATCAGTTCCAATAGAGCAGTAATGTATTGAATCAGCTACACCTAGCGAAAGAACTCTGGGAGATGATTATGAACCACTACATAGAATTCCCAATCCCTCTATTTTTGTCCACCTGGATTTTTTATTTCCTTCACAGGTTAATTGTACACTATTTCAAAGTCCGACTCTTTTTGCACAGTAAAATAACTGTATGGACATGTATACACATATTGTATTTAACTTATACTTTAACATATTTAATATGTATTGGTCAACCTGCCATTTGGGGGAAGAGGTGGGGAGAAGGAGGGGAAAAGTTGGAACAAAAGGTTTTGTAATAGTCAATACTGAAAAATTACCCATGAATATAACTTGTAAATAAAAAACTATTTAAAAAAGTACAAGTCCGTAAAGTACATGGTGAATATATGATTATAGCTCCAATGAAGTACAGATTACTACAAAGCTCCCTGGTCTTGCAGCACATATAAAGGAGGATGAACACAATGGAGAAGAAACTGAAAACTGTCCTCATAGGAAACTGGAGGAAGGAAGTAGGAATGATAACCTGGAGAATAGAAGGTTGGGGGGAGGGGTAGAGTGGTGAGACATGTTCATAATTGCCATCCTTGGGTCTCTGAAGGACTGTCATATGCAAGAGGCAATAGAAATTTTTTTTTCTATTCTCAGTAGCTAAGAGTGCCAGGCCTGGAATCAAAAAGACTCATTTTCCTGAGTTCAAATCTGCCCTTAGATACTTATTAGCTGGGTGACCCTGGGCAAATCATATAACCCTGTTTGCCTCCGTATCCTCACCTGTCAAATGAGCTCAAGAAAGAATCACTCCAGGACCCTTGTCAAAACAACCACAAATAGGGTCTTAGAGAGTCAAGAACAACTGAAAAATGACAACACCCTGAGCAGAATTCCATTTAAGGAATGGAAGCCACCATCTCTTTATTTCTGACCCAGATGTTGTACTTTATATTTACTCATACCCATGAGGTATCTTCCTGCAAGATCACATCATCTCTGGCATGTATACCTCATCTGTACCCCTTATTTAGGGGTACATTTGTGGATAATGACTAGCACACTCATTTGGACTTCATCAAGCTCTAGTGTTGGATATATTGTACTTCCCACCTTCTCCCCTTTAGTGTCCTTTTAAATTATTGTCCCTCCATTAGACTATAAGCTTCTCAAGGTCAGGGACTATTGTTTGCCTCTTTGTAAAGTGGCCCTTAGCACAGGAACTTAGTAAATGATAGGAATAATAATAGGAACTTAATAAATGTTTATTAACTAAGTTAAGAAATTGCGGACCCAAAATTATACCCGAGTTTAAGTCTCACTGTGTAATTTACTAACCTTGGAGCTTTGGACCCATCATTTCACCTTTCTTAGTCACAATATACTCACTTGTAAAACAAAGGAATTGCATAGATTGGCAAAGGATAAATAAATAGTACAGCATGAATGTGATACAATATTATGATGTTGTAAGAAATAATGAATATTAAGAATTTGATATAAACTGATACACAATAAAGTTAAGTAATACACACCAAAACTACAATGGAAAGATCAACAACATCAAAACCAAATACTATTTAATAAGCGAGCTAGGCTTTTAAAAAGAGATATGAGAAGGTATTCCCTCCTATTTCTTTGCAGGGGTGAAAGTTTATGTGTGTAACACTATTTATGATGATAAATCTTTTTTTGATAACTTGCTTTTTGTTTTGCTGAACTTTTCCTTCTTTTTTGTCCTTTTTGGGAGAGTGAGAGTGCACAAACATTGATAAATACGTGCCTACTTTGTGCCTACATGTACCAGGCACTGTGTTATGCATTTTAGAAATATCTTATTTGCTAGAAGGGATAATAATAATAATGTTTAAATTTGCAAAGCACTTTACAAATATTATTTTATCTTCACATCAACCTTAGGAGTTTGGTGATATTATTCCCATTTTACAGGTGAAGAAATTGAGGCACATAGAAGTTAAAGGATTTGCCCAGGGTCACACAGTTACTAAGTATCTAAGACCAAACTTGAACTCAGATCTTCTTGATTGCAGGTCCTGTTCTCTATCTGCTGTACTATAGGGCTATCTCTTGTCAAAGAAAGATCAGTTGAAGGAACTAGGAATGAAATGGCTTACAGAGTGGGGCATGATAACAGCCTTCAATTTTTAAAAAGAATGTTCTATGAAATAGGAGTTCGATTTATTTAACAATGGGTAGAAGTTCCAATGAGTCAAGAAAATTTTCCTGCTATTCAAAAGTGGACAGGACTGCGGAGATGTGTGTTTCCCACTGTCTTGTATGATACACATACATAAAAATACTTTCATATATATACATATATATGTATATGATTATATGTTTACATATACATTTATATGTGTGTATACCCACATAGATGGGATACTGTCGCTAAATGTGTTGGGCTGGACTGCACTGAAGTTGCTTCCAATTTTCAAATTCCAGGATTTGGAAGCAGAAATTTACAAGTATTCCAACTCTTAGCCTTCACCCATCAGAGTGGCCTGAGCTTAGTACTTACTTTATAATCAGTAAGTCAATCAGCAAATATTTAGTAAGATCTTACCCTGTGCCGTGTTAAGCACACAAAGACAAAAGGTAAAATAGCTCCTCCTCTAAAGGAATTTACATTCTAACACGAGATATAATTTGTACAAAATAAATACACCTTAAGGGGAGGAGAGCATTAGAAGCTGGGGGCAGGGGGAATGGCAGCTGCGATGTGGGAAATATAGTAAAATCAGTTTGTTTTTGTTTATGGAGGAGTTTACATTCCCAGTCCTTAATCTAAAACAAAGAGGAGTGTGCATTTTAAAATCTCGCTTTAAAAAAAAAAAAAACTCCCAAACTCTTTGGAATATAATTTAGCTTAAAGGTGGGTGTGTACAGGTTTGTGTGTTTCGGGGGCGGGACCTTTAAGACACACGATTGTCACCCCTCTGACTATTTGGGCAAGGGGTAAGAAGAAGTTCGAGGCAGCGGAGGGCAAGCATCCCAGACTCCATCCAGTGAGGTCTGATAGGCCTAGTTACCGCCCAATGCAAACAAGGGAGTGAGCGAGCCTCCCGCTCCCTACCTGGGCAGGGCCAAGGCTTCTTCGGTCTGGTTGAAGATGACGTTCGGGGAGGGACGCACCAGCACTCCGCCGAGGTCGAACAGAGCCGCGCGCAACCCCATGGCTGCCGCTACTCCGAGTCCGAGCTCCAGTGATGAGGCCGGCTCCAGGGTTCCTCGCTTGTTGCTCTGCTCCCAGCCCCGCCCAGTCCACTTTTACTAGAATCTTTGCCCCAGCTCCGCCCCCCGGAGCTCAGCCATGTAGGCGAGGCCGGCTGGCTCTTTCCCCTATTTTAAGAGGAAACTTTTTTTTCTCCCTCTGAAACTTCCAAATCCCCTATCCAGTGTCAACTGCTAAAGCTGGGATGAATCGCCCTTGTGAGCTTTCCTTTCCCGGCACAAGCTAGTTTACAAAAGCCTTTTATTTTTTGACTTTCGCCTTTGTTTCCAGGCCAGTAGGAGCTCTCAAGTTGGAGGGGATGGAAGTGCTCAGCCCCAGAGAGGACAAGAACTGAGCGCTGGGCCTGGAAATCCAGAATCCCAGCCAGTCCTCTGCCCCGGGGGGCTCTCTCCTACGGTCCGTAAAACCCACACATTTCTAGGAGTATTCCATAGGCTGGTGAACTGTTAAGAATGATCAGGTAGGAGGGCTGGGTTTGAAGTGAAGACTTGGCACCCTCAGCCCGTTAAATCTTACCCCTAAGTCTCAAAGCTGGCGAATGGGTCTGTGGTAGGTACCGCTGTAATGCAGCAGAAACAGAGGCAAGATAGAGATTAGAGAGTTATAATATTTTATTTGAAAGGGTGAGATCATGCTGGGAGCATGCTGCCCCCAGGGCTGATGTCCAAAGCATCCAGCCCCTAATGTGTGCTTCCCAGGAAGTATACATAACACACATGGCTCAGCTACTGGGGTAGACCGAGGCAGGGGCGGAGTCAGAGCGCTGAGATGGAGAAATGACTATCAATCCGGTTCTGACACAGTGGGGGAGGCACCGGACATTCCTGGTAAGTTGGGATGGATAGGGAGAAGCACCAGACATTCTGCTGATGTCTGAGATAGAAGGGCTTTTTCCTTATCTGGATCATCATGATTAGGAGGGATGGGTAGTGTTGCAGGATTGAGCGGAACAATTTGGAACTGAGGCAGAACAATTAGGAACTGAGGCAGAACAATTCAGGGAAACCGAGGCAGGACAATTTAGGGAAACTGAGTTAGGACAATAAAAGGGAACTGTGGCACAGAACGAATCTGTGATTTCGTTGTGATGTAATGCAGGAGAAACTGAGGCAAGATAGAGTTTAGAGAGTTTTTAATATTTGATTTATTGGAGAGCTTAATAGATTGACTGGATCGGACTCTCATGCATTGAATGTGAGACTTCAAGGCTTTTTTATAGGAATCCAGTGAGAAGAGAAACAAAGGCTTCTGCCGAAATTTTCAGGGATGGACCATAAATTTGATTCTGACAGGTTGGGGGTGAGAACTATAAATTCTTACTAACTGGAGGTAAGGAAGTATCTAGCTACAGACAAGATGTCTGAAGAAATAGAGATAAAGATGACGATTAGGTATCTGAGATAGAACATCTGGAGTCTTATCTTTTGGAATGTTTAGAGTGACTAGAATAGCCCTAATGGGCAGAACTAAAATTGCACACTAACTCAGGAAAATTGAGATATTATAATTCATGGAAACTAATGCAAGGAAACTGAGATAGAACAGTTCAAGGAGACTGTGGCATAACAGTAATAGGAAGTTCCTTGGGGAGCAAAGTCTCTAACAATGTGAATCAGTTCCTTCTTTGCAATTTACTTAAATGCAATTAAGTGCAATTCTCTGAACTTAATCAATCCATTTTTCAGTTGTGTCTGACTCTTTTCTTGGCAAAGATTCTGGAGTGGTTTGCTGTTCCTTTTCCATCTCATTTTACAGATGAGGAAACTGAGGCAAACAGGGTTAAGTGACTTGTCTAGGGTCACACAGATTTTTGGAGCAAAATTTGAATTTAGGATGATGAAACTTTCAAACTCTCTCTACCAACTTCTGAAGTTTAGAATTTGTAGAGAGCTGCTTAGATCTCTGAGAAGTTCAGTGAATGTATTGTTGAGGAGTGAGGATACCCTAACAGCAATGGGGTCCCTAGGCCAGTGTTGCAGGTTTCACGAAAGGATTCACAGTCCCAGCCTGCAAGTGAGGTTTTTGGAAAAATGGGTTTATTCTCACTGAGAAACTCCTCTCAGTGGACTCCTTCCTGATTAGGAAGATAGAGAAGTTTGGAATAGTCTTAATTTTTATTTACCCTTCTATGGTCTGGGGCTAGGAAGCAATTAGGGGCTAATTAATGTAATGGGCTGAGGTTTGAGCTGATGCACTGAGGTCCCAAGTACATGAGGCTAGATAGTAATTGGGCTATACTTTATTAATATACATGATTGGATAAAGAATGGTCCCTGCCCACTCTCAGTGCAAGTCCTGATGTGTTGTATAGGAAATGACGATTTTGGTGGGTGGAGGCAGAGAGAGAGGGAGGAAGACAAGCTGGGAGAGATTGGGCTGGGTTCGAGACTCCAAGCTGCTGGTTGTGTGGCTGCTGGTCAAGCTACCTTCTTGACTCAGCTGCACACATTGCTATCGCCGATTCTCTTCCACCTCCGATCCTTCTTCACTGAGAATAAAGACTGACGATTTTCCCCTAACCTGAATTCCTGTCTCGTGCTGATCTTAAAATACACGATCTTCACATGTGGCGCCCAACGTGGGTTCGCTTTATTAGAGGCTGCAAATTTTATTTGGGCTGTGGCAATTCTTTGTACCACACCTACTGAATAGGCCGAATCAGATATTATATTTATGTCTCCTGGATAATAAGTAAGAGCTAGAATGATCACGTACAATTCATTCTGCTGAGTGGACTGAAAAGGAGTTCTGACTACTCTCTTTATAGTTAGATCATGAGAGTACACAGCACAAATATTATGTTTGGATGCATCCGTGAAGATTGTTGGTCCTTGAAGAGGAACTTTAGAAACTTTTTCTTCAAGAGTCCATCGCCAATTATGTAATAGTCTAGTTATCTTTAATGGAGACCCATGTAAAAAATTTGGAGCCATGGCTAATAAAATTTGCCACTCTGGGATGGTCTCACAACACACATTAATTTGTGTATTGGTATAAAAGGTGTATATCTTATCAGGTCTTGTCCCAGATAATTGTACTGCTCGCTTAGTGGCCTTTAATAAAATTCTAGCCACAAGCACTGGGTAGGGTGTAAGGCTTTGTTCTGGTTGTGCCGGGAGGTTCACCCACTCTATCACACTGTGTCCTTGATGAAGGACTGCTGTGGGTGCCTCTTGTGTGGCAAAAACTGATATCTCCAAGGGTTTTTGAGTGACTCTTTCAACCACATTGGATAAAGCCAGTTCAACTTCTCTCAAAGCCTTCTTTTGTAAGCTGGCGTGGTGAATTTAAAGCACTGTCTCCCCTTAAAATGTCATATAACGGTTGTAACTGATAGGTAGTCAAGCCTAACACTGGTCGCATCCATTGGATATCTCCTATCAATTTCTGAAAATCATTCAATGTGTTTAGCTTTTCTGTTCTTAAGGACAGTTTTTGAACTGTAAGCACCTTAGGGTATACTTCATATCCTAAATATTGAAAAGGAGCATGTCTTTGAATTTTTTCTGGTGCTATGTATAATTTGTAATTCCTTAGTGTTTCTATGGTCTTTTGTAGACATGCCTCTAACATTTGTTCCTCAGGTGCACATCCCAAAATGTCATCCATGTAATGTAATAGCATAACTTTTGGGAATGCTTTTCTTACTGGAGCAAGAGCAGCAGCAACATACATTTGACACATAGTAGGGCTGTTTTTCATTCCCTGTGGCAAAACTGTCCATTCATATCTTTTATAAGGCTCAGCTAAGTTAACGCTGGGCACTGAAAAGGCAAATCTTTTCATATCCTCCTTATCCAGAGGGATAGAATAGAAACAATCCTTAATATCTATGACCCAAAGAGGCCATTCTCTAGGCAACTGAGTAGGAGATGGAAGTCCAGGCTGAAGAGTTCCCATAGTTTCCATCTGTTCATTCACTTTTCTTAAATCCGTTAACATCCTCCATTTTCCAGATTTCTTTTTCACAACAAACACTGGGGAATTCCAAGGACTTAGAGAAGGTTTTAAGTGTCCTTGGTCAAGCTGCTCCTGTACTATATCTAATAAGGCCTGAATTTTATCTTTACTTAAGGGCCACTGCTCTATCCACACTGGTGTATCAGTTTTCCATTGGATAGGAACAGGTGAAAGTGTTGGCAGGCCTTCAACAGCAGCCCTGCTTAAAAAACCGAAGTACTCATTTTTAACCCTAATTGCTGTAAAACGTCTCTTCCCCACAGATTGATGGGGATTTTTCAACTATAAAAGGAGTAAAAACTCCTGTTTTGCCTTCAAAAGTCCATCTCATAGGGGCAGCACTAACTTCAGCTGCTATTGATCCTCCTACACCAGACATGTAGGTGTCTGCTTTAATCTTTGGCCAGTGACTGGGCCAGCTGGCACCTCTAATGACCGTCCGATCTGCACCAGTGTCTACCAATCCTTCCAATGGAAGGCCATTTATATAGATTGTGAGCATAGGTCGGTACAGTTGTTACAGTACAGGTACGGTCCAGTAAATTGCTGGATTTTGTGATCTGGAATCAGAATCTGGGTGACTATCACCAGGCTGCTTATTAAGATTCTGTATGAGTAAACCTGATGCTACTATTTCTCCTGGGTGATAAGTCACACATTGTCTGCCTGTATTGGTGACTGGGATATTATCTACACATTCCCCAGTTTCCCACATCAGTATGTGGATGGACACTGTTTTATACGTACTCTCAGGAGGTAAAATGGTCAAGCCTACTGTGCCTGGAGGCAAGGGATCCATAGGCTGGAGAGGAACAGATTTCACCTCTCCAGGGGTATCTCAGTTGTCTCAGCTGCATACAACTCTATTCTCCCTAATTGTAATCCCTTTCTTCCATCAGGTTGCTTCCTGGCTGATTGATTGTGTAATCCCTTTCTGCCATCATATGGCTTCCTGGCTGATTGGTCATATTGGGGTATTGGCCGTCTAGGCACTCTCTGGGTGCACCATTGGCTGCCATCATGCCCCAAGTGTTTTTTGCCTGGGGCCCTGGGGCTGGGCCCCTCATCCCGTTTCCCTGAACCTGTCTACATTCTGAGGCCCAATGGAAGCCTCTGTTGCATTTTGGACATGGGATACTGGGTCTTGTTCTCCCACCCTGTTTTCTCATTCTGCCTCTATACCAACATTGAGCTTTCAGATGCCCTACTTTACCACACTGAAAGCATTGACATGTCTCTCTAGAAGTCCCTTGCTGGAAGGGACCCTGTCTACCCATGTTGGGATCTTGGGAAGTCTGCATCATAGTCTGGCTATAAAGGCATTTGTGCCCACTGTGGCTAGCGCTTATGAACTCCTCTAAAGGAGCATCCTTAGGCAGTCCTAGAATAATCCTTCTGCACACCTCATTAGCATTTTCCTTAGCAAGTTGCCTTATTAAAACATCTGTTGTTGGATTTTCCCCATTAGTTCTTGTGATAGCAGTCTGCAAACGTCCCACAAAGTCAGCAAAGGGCTCATCTGGCCCTTGCATTATTTTTGTGAAGGCCTCACCTTTATCATTTTTATTGTGAATCGAATCCCACGCTTTGATAGCATTTGCAGCAATTTGCTCATATGCTGCTACTGAATAATTAACCTGTGCTGTGACATCTGCATATGGACCTATACCTTGTAGTAGGTCATAGGTGATCGCAGTATGAACAGCATTTTGACTATTTTGTTGGGCTTGTAACCTACAGAGCTCACTATATTCAGAAAGCCACATGTAATTTTGTCCAGGTTCTAGGCATACCCTTGCTATAGATTTCCAGTCATCAGGAGTCAAGACTTCGAAAGCCAAATTCTGTAACAGCACCTTAACATAAGCTGATGTAGCCCCATAATTAGTGCAGGCCTTTTTAAGATCTTTAATGATTTCTACGTTAAAAGGAGTATATCTTCCACTTTGTTGACCTGAGGCATTAGACTGGGAAATTACAGGAAACATAAGTGGTTGAAGCTCCCGGATGTCCACACCCTTTTCTTTGGCCTTCATTAAGCCCTCTTGAAGCCTGCTCAAGATTGGTCCCCTCACTGCCCCCCCCCACTGCCCCTCCTCCCTCCATCCCTGAGGGTGGAGTTGGTGGAGGAGAGTCAATCACTTGCTCCTGGGGTGGGGCTGAAGCCGTCTCCTGAGGGGAAAGGTCACCACACCCTTGCTCACTTAAGTCTCCATGCCCTGTGGGGATATGGTCATTAATCTCTTCATTGTCTTCTTCCTTAATATCATGGCTAATTTGAGGAGGAGTGGAAGGAGCCAAGGGTTTTTTCTTTCTTCTAGGGATTCTCAGTGCTAACTGAAATACATTGTATAAATAAAATGCCTCCATGGAAATTGAATGAGGACCATATTCTCTGAAATGTATGAACATCTCTTGTCCAACCCGGGACCAGTTATCTCGAGAGATCTGCTCCTCCTCTCGATCCAAGGGGAGATGCAGTTTAATATACCCACAAATCTCGCTATCTGTTCCCAAGTTATAAGTAACCCATGTATTTCTGTCAGCTTAATCATGCTTTCCATAGCACCACTCTTGGGTGGGGTTGGGGAACAGCTTGACCAAGGACACTTAAAACCTTCTCTAAGTCCTTGGAATTCCCCAGTGTTTGTTGTGAAAAAGAAATCTGGAAAATGGAGGATGTTAACTGATTTAAGAAAAGTGAATGAACAGATGGAAACTATGGGAACTCTTCAGCCTGGACTTCCATCTCCTACTCAGTTGCCTAGGAGATATTTTGATCTGCAGCCTCATGAGAAGCTTCCCTATATGCAGCCATAAAAACTCTAAAATTTTGGGGAGCCCCGTAATGGGCCACCAAATGTTGAGGGATAAGCATATCCTAACAGCAATGAGGTCCCCAGGCCAGTGTTGCAGGTTTTGTAAAAGAATTCGCAGTCCTACTCTGCAAGTCAGGTTTTTGGCAAAACAGATTTATTCTCACTGAGAAATTATTTCTCTCAGTGGGCTGCTTCCTGATTAGGAAGATAGTGAAATTTAGATACAGTTTTAATTTTTATTTAGCCTTCTATGGTTTGGGCCTAGGGAGCAATTAGGGGCTAATTAACAAATCGATAAGAGTGGTGATTGTTTCCCATACCAAAGTGATTCCCAGATCAATTGAAGGTGGGATTTTCCTGTGGGAACTAGGTAGTTTTCCCAGAGACTGGAGAATCAGAGTTTTTCTAATCCAGGTCCACCCTGCCCCCCAAAAGATCAGGAGAACACAGTTCTATTACATCAGTATTACAAGGGTCACACAGCTCATTTGCATCAGTAATGAAAGTCTCATCTGTGTATTCCTGACTTCCTTTCTGTCTTTCTGTTGTCTCTGGGGTAGATAAATGGGAGGGAGAAGGAGAGGAAGGAGGACTTAAGGTACAAAGATGAAAAAAATTTCCAGGTCTTTTTATTGAGGGAGCTTATGAACTACTGGGAGGTAACACATAATTAACAAATGAAATGCAAGGCAGATATAAACGAAAGAAGAATCTAGACTAAACACTGTAATGCCAGAGAAACTGAGGCAAGATAGATATTAGAGAGTTTTTAATATTTTATTTGAGAGGGAGAGATTGTGCTGGGGCAAAACAGGATCCATGTTGTCTCCAGGGCTGAATAAGTCTCAAAGTATCTAGTGAAGAATTCCAGGGATCTTTATAGGACTTCCATGATAAGGTAAAAAAGGCAGGAGGCAGAGAGCACCTTTTCAGGAACGACCATAAATTCTGTTCTGACAGATTGGGGGTAAGTATCATGAATTCTGATAACTTAGGACCTAGGAGCCAGGATGTCTGAAATAGAAGATATGCTTACTTATCTCTAAATAACCTATCTACAATTTATGGCTCTATGGAATGCTAATGGTCAAGGCTAGTTATCTCTGTCCTAATTTATATCAGTTCTAATGGTTAGGAAGGGTGGTTGCCACTGAGACAGAACAATTCAGGGAAACTGAAGTAAAACAATTTAAGGAAACTGAGGCAGAACAATCCAGAGAAACTGAGGCAGAACAATTGAAGAAAACTGTGGCGTAATAACACCTTTATTTATTTACTTTTTTAGGTTGGCTTTTGTGAAATTCCTGCTCATTTGTAGCCCAGTGAAATCTGTGCAAGTTACAATAACCTAATCTCCATACACTTAACAAAGTGATTTTCCTAAAGTATTTCCCGCTCTTGTTTGATGTCATGAATGAAATGCAAACTCCTGTTTACCATTGTTAAGTACATTTTAAGAAGGAAGTTTTTGTCCAAACTGGCATCATTTCCATAGCCAAAATGGCCTACTGGCTATTCCCCAGGGAAGAAGTCTTCCCTCCTTCCTTCACATTTTTGAATGACATTGAAAACTAACTCTCAACTTTTTGGAGAAGCATAACTTCATCAGAGTTTGAATTGTTTCCTTAAACAAAGGAAGCCAAATCTCTAGGGAGATACAGAGAAAGTGGATTATTGGGGGGGATGGAGTGTCAAAGTAGGAGGCCAAACAGTAAAGAAATTTATTAGCATGCTAAGGAATTTACTCCTGCTAAGAGCAAATTCAGATTCTTGGAGTATAAATTCGGTTTTTTATAAATTTTCAGATTCAGAGTATACAACTAATCAGCAGCATTCCATAGTAACTATGGATAGAAGAGTAAAACATTTCATAGGGAAGACAGGAGTGGAAAAAGGACACCAATCAAAAAAGAAAAGGGTATGTGTGCTAGGATTGCAGGTAGCAGGATTTATTATCAGAATAAGAAAGCATTCTCCACTCAAAGGCAAGAGACAAGGAGGAAGAGACCAAATATGATTAAAATTGTGGAAGCAGTCCTGATAGATGAAATGGCAAGTTCCCTAAACCAAGGACAGCAAGTAATGGATGCAATGAAGAGATCATCTGTTTTGCTGTGATCTTTTATAGGGATTAAGGACTTTTCTAATATTGGGCCACCAAGTGATTGGGCAATTCATCATTGTTAGTTCATTAAGATAACATGAAATGATTGTGGTTTCTATTTTGTCCCTGCATTCCTCACTGATATTTCTTGAATCATTAAATTTGGACTATTCTGTAGCTATGCTTGGGTTTTTTTTTTTTTTTTTTTTTTTTTTTTTTTTTTACTTATAACTTTTTTATTGACAGAACCCATGCCAATGTAATTTTTTACAACATTATCCCTTGCATTTATTTCTGTTCCGATTTTTCCCCTCCCTCCCTCCACTCCCTCCCCCAGGTTGCAAGCAGTTCTATACATGTTAAATAGTTCGCAGTATATCCTAGACACAATATATATGTGCAGAACTGAAAAGTTCTCTTGTTGCACAGGAAGAATTGGATTCAAAAGGTAAAAATAACCCGGGAAGGAAAACAAAAATGCAAACAGTTTACATTCATTTCCCAGTGTTCTTTCTTTGGGTGTAGCTGCTTCTGTCCATCATTGATTAATTGAAACTGAGTTAGATCTTCTCTTACAATATCGTTGTTGAAGTGTATATATATATATATATATATATATATATATATATATATATATATATAATGATCTCTTGGTTCTGCTCATTTCACTTAGCATCAGTTCATGTAAGTCTCTCCAAGCCTCTCTGTATTCATCCTGCTGGTCATTTCTTACAGAACAATAATATTCCATAGCATTCATATACCACAATTTACCCAACCATTCTCCAATTGATGGGCATCCATTCATTTTCCAGTTTCTAGCCACTACAAACAGGGCTGCCACAAATATTTTGGCACATACAGGTCCCTTTTCCTTCTTTAGTATCTCTTTGGGGTATAAGCCCAGAAGTAGCACTGCTGGATCAAAGGGTATGCACAGTTTGATAACTTTTTGGGCATAATTCCAGATTGCTCTCCAGAATGGTTGGATTCGCTCACAACTCCACCAGCAGTGCATCAGTGTCCCAGTTTTCCCTCATCCCCTCCAACATTCATGATTATATTTTCCTGTCATCTTAGCCAATCTGACAGGTGTGTAGTGGTATCTCAGAGTTCTCTTAATTTGCATTTCTCTGATTTGGAACACTCTTTCATATGAGTGGATGTGGCTCTGCTTGTAAAGTTTCCTCGTGTCTTCTGACAATTGCCTTAATAATCAGTATTTTAACTTAGTTATCAGGGATAGGGTATTGTTTTTAAAATTTCCATATTGCCTGTTATAGTAAGGCAGTTGATTGCACAACAAAATGAGAACTTTATTTCAATGAGTTTTATGAAAATAATGAACCAAAAACAATTCTATGTCACAGAAAATCCAAAACATCTCTTACAGACTAAATAACAAGCATCAATCACACTGCAATAAATTAGTGAAGGAATAAAGAAGGCAAGCTTGAACAAACCTGTTGGCAAAAATAGAGCACTATAATAAGTAAAAAATTAGTCTTTATCCATACTTCTGGAGCTATTGATTTAAATAATAATAAGTATTTGCCAAAAATATCCCCACTTAGAAATAGGGACATGGATTTCAAGGGTAGCATTTTTCTGTGGGGCATTATTATGGCTAATTTTACAAAGAAGTAGGATAAAGAGGCCCTAGATTTTAACTTCTGGTATTGTCTTAAATATGACTCTTGGATACCTTTCCAAAAGGTTCAGGACACCAAACGGAATAACAGATAATCAACATAATTATATAATAAGGAAAATAAAAAAGGAACCAGGCAGGTGTCTCAATGTCCATTTAGAAAGGATATATCTTGTTCCAAGGACATCTACATGGCACGGTGGGTAGAATGTGAAACCTCTTCAGTTCAAATCTAGCCTCAGACACTTACTAGCTGTATGACCCTGAGCAAGTCACTTAACTTCATTTACTTCAGTTTCCTCTTGTGTGAAATGAGCTGAAGAAAAAAAATGCAAACCACTTTGTCAAGAAAATCTCAAATAGGGTCACAAAGAGTCTGAAATGACTGAATGATAAAATATTTTTTTACACTGGTATTTATTTGGGAAAGTTGTTGGCTTCTGAGAAATACTTTTCCTTGTAATTCTGGATCAAAGGGGTCTGTCCCAGACCATAAGCCACAAATTGTACAGCTTGGTCCCTTTACATTGAGATGGGTCTTTGCATCTTGTTTATTGGGCAGAGATGTTTTTCCCAAAAGATTCACTTGCCAAGTTCCAAGTCATCTTTTACCCCTTTTCAATAATTCCCTAGGTAATGTTGCTCAAACCTGATAATGAAAAGATCAGGAATAATTAATTATTCTGACCCAGCCTAATCATAATGGCCTAACAATAATGATTTCACAAGATGAAAGTCTGATGGTATTAACTTCAAAGCATAAAAGCTAAAAGAAAGAACAATGGGTTTTGGTACTTGCAACTCATTTAAGTTTTGAGAGTTTCAATCATCCCATCCCATTTGTTCTTTTCTACCTCGTCCAAGCTCTGTACATGATATAGACAATGAAGTTTATGAATTAGCGTAAGATCTTCAAAAGATCCTTGGTACAGTGACATATGAAATGAATCCATTCATTATTTTATCATCAGAAAGGGACCTTAACTAGGATGTGATTTAGAAATTTCTTTAGAACTATTAGAGTAATTCAATATGTGTATGTTCTAGTCCAATATGAGAATGTATAGACAGTTACTAAAATATACTTGGTGGGACAAGACTACCAGCTCAAATAAATGAAATAAATTAAGGAAATTTCTCAAGGCAAAAGCAGAAAGGAATTTTATTATGATCTTAGGAGAAAGGCATTTCCCTCCCCACAAGAAGCTAGGCAAGGAGAGGGGAGGCTCAGTTAACAGACAAGAATTATGTTAGCCTGGGCAAACACTCCCTGTAGGCTGGATGTTTGCTCTGATTAGCCAGGACAAGTGACCTCACTTCTAAGCCATAAATGAAGAAAACTTTCAGCCCAACCACATCTTTAGGATTAATAAATTACCTTACATAAGAGTTTCAATGCCAAGGTGGCCCCAACTTAGTCTCACAAAGAAAAGGGCTGTGTGGTCCCACTCCTTGTAAACTACATGATTTGTAGAGAAAGAAACCTGGCTCTGGGGCACTGCGACCTTCGCTCAGTCTTTAGAACAATGTCTCCATCTTGTGAGACAGCTTTCTCAATTCACTTCATTCATATTCAAATCCTGTGTATGTGAACATTTGTATGAAATCTATCAGTGAATGTTCTTTTTTAGAAGTTAAATAATTTATCCAAGGACCCTAGAGTATTAGCTTTTAAACTTCTAATTCTATATATTCATTTATTTGGATTTTTCTAATGAAATACAGTAAAAGTTTGTGAAAGTTATGTATCTATAAGGAGTTTAAAAATTTTTTTTAATTTATTTTTAATTTATGGAATAATAGAAACATTTCTATAACATGGTATAATAAAAATAAAGATTGCACATGGAACTGCAAATCTATTTTGTACTACTTGCTGTTTTTAAAAAATATATAGATTAAAATTATCATATAAATGTCTTTTTCTCTTTCCCCACCTTCATCTGCTTGATGAAGCTCAGTTATCATGTTTACCTTTTCTAGTCCTGTTCTCTACTACCTCTGAAATCATTTTTTAAAATCTCTTACTGCTAAGCTTTGTTGATCATATAAAGAAATGCTAATAATTTATATGAGTTTATCCTTTATCTTGTAACTTTGATTAAGTTGTTAATCATTTCAGGTAATTTTTTTAGTAAACTGTCATATCTGTTTTCTCATTGCCTACTCTTAATTCCTTCAATTTCTTTTCATCTCTTGTTGCTAAAGTTAACATTTCTAGTACTGTATTAGAGAGTAGTGGTGTTAATGGGCATTCTTTCTTCAACACTGATCTTATAGGAAGCTTTCTAGCTTATCTCCATTATAGATAATGCTTGCTGGTGGTTTTAGAATGATACTGCTTATCATTTTAAGGAACTCTTCCTTGATTCCTATGTTCTCTAGTGTTTTTTTGTTTTTTGTTTTTTTTTTTTTAACAGGAATGGGGCTATAATTTGTCAAAATCTTTTTCAGCATCTATGGAGATAATCACATGATTTCTGTTGGTTTTCTTATTGATATGGTCAATTATGCTGTTGGCTTTTCCTAACATTGAATCAATCCTGCATTCCTGATATAAATCCTACCTGGTCACAATGTATAATCCTTTGCATATATTGCTGGAATCATCTTTGCTAGTATTTTTGTGTCAATATACATTAGGGAAATTGGTCTATAATTTTCTTTCACTGTTTTAACTCTTCTCAGTTTAAGTATCAGCACCAAATTTGTTTCATAAAAGAAGTTTGGTAAGGCTCACCTGTTTTTCCAAATAGTTTATATAGTATTGGGATTAATTATTCTTTAAATGTTTAGTATAATTCACAGCCCTGGAAATTTTTTCCCTAGGGAGTTCATTAATAGCTTGTTCAATTTCTTTTTCTGAGATAGGCTTATTTGGGGTATTTATTTTTTGATCTGTTAACATGGTAATTTATAGATTCACTTAGTTTGTCTGATTTATTGGCATATAATTGGGCAAAATATTTTCTAATGATTGTTTTAATTTTTTCTTTTTAGTGATGATTTCATCCTTTTCATTTTTGATACTGGATATTTGGTTTTCTTCTTTCTTTTAAAAAAAATTTAACCAATATTATTGTGTTATTTTTTTTTTCATGAAACTAACTCCTAGATTTATTTATTAGCTCAGTAATTTTTTTAAACTTTCAATCTTCTTAATCTCATCTTTGATTTTCAGAATTTCCAAATTGGTGTTCAATTGGGGATTTTTATCAAGTTTTTTAGTTGTCTACCCAATTCATTGGTCTGTTTTTTTTTTCCTTCCATTTTGTGGTTGTAAGAATTTAGAAAAGTATATATTCCCCTAAATACTGATTTGGCTATATCCCATATATTTTGTATGTTATTTCATTATTGTCATTTTCTTTAATGAAATTATTGATTGTTTCTATGATTTTATTTGACCCACTTGTTCCTTCTGATTAAATTATTTTCTTTCCAAATAATTTTAATCTGTTTTTCCTCTCTCTTTTGTTGAACGTATTTTTGTCCACAATATTATCTGAAAAGAATACATTTAATATTTTTGCCTTTTTACATTTGATTTTGAAGGGTTTATTATGACCTATTAGAGTCTACTTTTGTATAGATATTCCCATTCAGTTTTCTTCAAAAGTCTGTCATGTCTAAATTTCCTAATATTCTATTTATCTCCTTTCTTTCTTGTTTATTTTTAGTGGATTTATCAAGTTCTATGAGGGGAAAGTTGAGGTACTCTCAATTTTTGAAAATATTATTCAGGATCATAATTTTTGCTTGATCTTTTGTCATTGTTTTCACTATCACAAGAGCAAAAGTTCTAAAGCTTCTAATTAATCATACTTATTATGAATGAATCTTTTAAATATATTCATTTTTATCTTTCAGTCATGAAGACATTTGGGGTTTTATTGGCAGAGACAGTGGAGTGGTTCATTTTTTCTTTCTCCAGCTCATTTTACAGTTGAAAAATCTGAGGCAAACAGTTAAATGATTTGCCTAGGTCACATAGCTAGTAAATTTCTGGGCTCAAATTTGAACTCAAGTCTTCTTGACTCCAGGCTCAGCTCTCTATCTATTTCAGCAACTAGTTGACTCATAATTATGAAAATAGGTGGTCCAAGTATTTAAGTATTTACTTGCAAAATAGCTATGTAGACTGCACACAAAATAGTAAGAAAGTATTTACATTTTATAGAGAATACTTCAAGGCAGCATTATATTAAAAACTAAATGTTAGCTGCATAAATATAGTTTGTGCTATTCAAAATACTGTTAAGAATGTAGGGATATGACCGTATTTAGAAATATACTTATGTAAAGGTTAATGTGTCAGAAAAAACTAGGGCATGACAGCTTAGAATTTGTGCTAAACAAATTAATTTTCTATTCAGACTGTTATATTTGCCATTTGAGTAACTACTCACACTGACTGAGTACTTTTGATCATTTACCAATTTTATCTATGGTGAACAAACATGCAAACTAGCCCCAAATTAATAATGTCATAGACAGAAGCATATAATGGGAACTGAAAATAAAACCCTAGGAAGAATTAACTATGCCTTAGCTGGAGAAACAAAACTGAAGTTGACATTTAGTTTTGACCATGAGGTTCAAGATTTCTTGTGGCCATTCAGGTTCCTTCTCTGCACTTAGGCTTTCTGCTTGCTGCACCTCGAAATGTTGTTGTTCATTTGTTTCAGTTGTGTTCCACTCTGTGAGATTCTATTTGGAGTTTTCTTGGTAGAGATACTGAGGTAGTTTGTCATTTTCTTTTCCAGCTCATTTTGCAGATGAGGAAACTGAGGCAAAAAGAGCAAAGTGACTTGCCAGGGTCACATAGCTAATAAGTGCCTGAGGCCATATCCAACACTATCTCCAGCAATACATAGCTTCCCTTTGTCCTGAAATGGATAGGCAGAATTCATGAAAAGGATATTTCAAAATATCCTTTGTGATATTTTGAAACAAACACATATAAACAAAAATTACTTGCCTCAAACAATTTGGAAAATAACTGCATCTGAAATAGAATTTCTTACTGCTGATTGATCTTATTGCTATTTTCCATAGTTCAAATGAAGCAGCAGCAGAGGCTTTTGTTAGGTTAAGTTTTATGAGTTTGCTCCTACAGAGTGGCTTGTTCCTACAATAAAACCTAAGATACCAAATTGTATAAAACTATTTAATAACAATGGACAATAACAATAATTATAAAAAAGGAAAACAAGAATTAACAGTACAGTATAATGGTGAATGGTTCTTTTCAACAGAGAGGTGATAAAGGTCAATTCCCATGGTCATGATGAAGAGTGTCATGTACACCCAGAGAAAGAATTGTGGGGACTAAGGGTGGATCACAACATAGTATTTCAACCTTTTTTATTGTTGTTTGCTTTTTGTTTTTTTTTTTCTTCTTTTTTCCCCTTTTTGATCAGATTTTTCTTGTGCAGCATGATAATTGTGGAAATATGTATAGAAAAATTGCACATGTTTAACATATTGGATTACTTGCCATCTAGAGGAGAGGCTTGGGAGAAGGAAAAGAAAAAAAATTTGGAACACAAAGTTTTGCCAGGAATACTATTGTTCTATAGCAATGTTGAGCAGGATGATTTCAGGAAAGCCTGTAAAAACTTACATGGGATGCTGAGTAAAACGAGCAGAATCAGGAGAACATTGTACATAGTGCAATATTCTCTTCTAAAATATAATGTCCTCTGGGAGCAAGTTTCTTAGGGGGCTTCTGGGAGCAGCCTTCATTTCAGTTCAATATAATAATCACCTCAAATGTGGCCAGGAGTTAAAGTCCAAATCCTTTATTGTCTCCATCCTTGTCTTTCCTTGGGCCCGGTTAGCTTTCTTAGAGGCCTATCTCGATCCTTGGTTCCGAGAGCTCTTGCTGCTAGTCCTCCACCTCTGCCAGCTTCAGCCTCTCTTCCTCTGAATCTCCAGCCAGCACAAAGGTAGAATATGGAATAAATTGGACTCTGCTTCCGAGAGTGGGCTTATGGGCTTTTGTGTATGGCCTTGAGACCTTCTTGCTTATATGCTCCACACTGAGTATACTCCAATCATTACATCACTAGGAAACCATTATTTGTTGTAGGATTAAATCAATGCTAAATTAGATTTAACCATTGTCTCCTCAATTCCACTCAGTACCTTGTTTCAAGTTCTGGCCCATAACATCTCCTTGTAGAATCAGATCAATCATACTGAACCGGGGATCCTCAAACTTTTTAAATAGGGGACCAATTCATTGTCCCTCAGGCTGTTGGAGGGCCGGACTATGGTAAAAACAAAAACTTTGTTTTGTGGGCCTTTAAATAAAGAAACTTAATAACCCTGGGTGAGGGGGATAAACATCCTCAGCTGCTGCATCTGGCCTGCAGGCTGTAATTTGAGAACCCCTGAACTGAACTATGCTAAATTGGATAACTATTGTCTCTATCAATTCCACTGTCTTAGTACCTTGTAAGAATCATAACAATATAGTAATAGCAACATTGTAAAATAGCAACTATGATAAACTTAGCTTTTTCCAGCAATACAGTGATCCAATTCCCAAAGACTTATTATGGAAATTGCCAATCATATCCAGAGAAAGAACTATGGAGAGTGAATGCAAATTGAAGCATATAATTTTCTCCTCCCCCCCCCTTACTTATAATTACTTATTGTTCTGATTTTTCATTCACAGCATGGCTAATATGGAAACATGTTTAGCATGATTGTACATATATAACTTATGTCAGATTACATGCTATCTTGGGAAGGGATAGGAAAGGGAGAAAGAAAAATTTGTAATTCAAAATCTTACAAAAAATGAATTTTGAAAACTATTTTTACATGTAATTGGAAAAATTAGAATTAAATGAAAAAAATGAATGAGAAGGAGTTTGAAAATTAGGGGTCTGAGAAGGATGAAGTCTTGAAATAGACTTAAATTGTGAAAAATGTTTAGGACTGTGTGCTAGGGTTGTGTGTCAAAGGCTAGGCACAATATGGCATGATGCATAAAGTACTAGACTTGGTGTCAGGGATAGCTGAATACTTATCCTGTCTTTGACACTTAGTATCTTTTCTTCTATGGGCAACTTGTTTAACTTCTCTGATACTCAATTTCTTCAGTTGCAAAATAGAGATAACTCCTGTATAACCAAACTCCAAGAAGTTGCAACTTTCATAGTTTCACAATGTAATATATGTAAAGGATGATATATGTGAAGCATATTAAGGTCAGCAGTTATTCATGCTAGATGAATGGATGTCAACCCTTCCTGAAAAAAACTTAGAGCAGTGGTTCTCAAATTTTTGTTCTCATAATTTTTATACTATTAAAAATTACAGAGGATCTGTCCAAAACCTTTTTGTTCATCTGGGTTATCTTTATAGATATTTACCATATTAGAAATAAAAACTAATTTTGAATTTATAGACTCTCTGAAAGAGACCCCCAGGATTCTCTGGACCATATTTTGAGAACCACTGATTTAGAGAACTCCCTTCTAAGCTAGGGGGCTATAGAAAATAGATGCATTAGCAATGAAGAGATTTGGGGATTCTCTAAGGTTTTTTGGAAAGGAGATGTTAAGAATCCTAAGCAACTGACCACTCTTCTGATTGATCATTTAGTCAAGCAACAAACACGTGCTACTATATCAAAATACTAGGTGCTGGAGATAAACAAACTTTCCATCTTTATAATTCTTAGATGAATGTGTTTCCACAAAATTCATCATATTTTTGTCTATAAATGTTGAATCAGAACAGAAAATAAAACCCAGGTAATTGGCATTAGAAACAGATTTCAGGAGCCAACCTTTGCCCTTTGCTGATAAAATGGAAACAATCTTTTTTTAAACTCCATGTTGCCTGTTTCTCTGGAATTTTGAGGACAATGAGATATCTCCTAATGACTTTTGTCTCCAAGTGATAATAAACACTAGACTATCCCTGTCCTGTTGCTCAATACTTTCAGACCCAGACTCACTGGTTTGCTTCCTCTGTTAGTCCACTGAGACCTACATATAAGAACCTAACTCTTGAGGAATATTACTGTTTGACTCACTGATGGCTCTGCTCATTATGAGAGAGGTATACACAGTTAGTGTCTTCTTGATCAATCAAAAAATATTTATTAAGGATCTACTGTGTGCTACACTTTGTGTTTACTGTGGGGATACAAAAAAAGGCAAAAGACAGTCCCTTGTCCTCAAGGACAGTCTAATGCTTCTTAGAAATAGCTAGGTAACACTGAACAGAGCCTTGGACCTGGAGTCAGGAAGATCTGAATTCCAATCCTGCTTCAAACCCTAAGCTGGACAAGTCACTCAAAACTTTGTTTGCCTCATTTGTTTGAAATATAAAATGGGAATAATAACAGCTCCTATTTCAAAGATTGTTGTGAGCACTAAGATAATGATAATATTTATAAAGCATTTAACCCTAACATATAAGACATGCTACAATAAATATTATATCCCTTTCCCACCCACTCTTCCTTTCTGGCCAGTAGTATTTACATCTATGTCAATCATCAGAAGTGGGTTGAAGTCATCTTGTTTGATAAGTTTTAGAGATTCTTTGTCACATTTTATCCTCACAAGATCTTTCTATTGTTATCAGATGGATAAGTGGCTGCTATAGTGCCTATTCAATAGGAAGTCACCATTTACACACTTGCACACACATGTATACATGCACGCAATTCGCATATTCTTTCTTCTAGCTTCTGAATAAGCTAGAAAGGCCAGTGAATGGAGCAACTGGGCCTGGAATCCAAAAGATTTGACTTCAAATCTAGCCTCAAACATTTACTGGCTGGGTGACCATGGGCAAGTTATTTAACTTCTGTCTGCCTCAGTTTCCTCATCTGTTAAAGTGGGATAATAATAGCACATGCTTCATAGGGTAATGCTAAGCATAACATGAGATAATATTTGCTAAGCATTTACAAACTTTAATCTGCTATATAAATGCCAATTGTTGTTGTTGTTGTTGTTGTTGTTGTTATTATGACCTCTTGCTTGATGGTACCTGTAAATGAATCTACATCACCATTTCTTAGAGGACGATTAGATGCCACTTCTTGGGAATGTAAAACTTCCTCCACCACTAAAATTCCATGTCTGCTTTTTAGCCTCGTGTTCCATGATCATAAAGACAAAGGTCATAGTATAATCAATCAAGAAGTGGAGAAGATGTCAGGGGCCGTATATTCCAACCCTTTCATTTTACAGATGAAGAAGTCAAGATCCAGGATAGATAAGTGACTTGTCCAAGCTAATAATGAGTAGCTAGAAGGTGCAATGGATAGAGCACTGGCCCTGAAGTCAGGAGGACCTGAGTCAACTTAATACTAGCTGTTTGATCCTGGACAAGTCACTTAACCCCAATTGCCTCAAAAAAAAAAACAAACAAACAAACAAACAAAGGTAGGGCCTTGAGCCAAGTCCTCTAATTCCATGGCCAATGCTCTTCTCACCGTGACACCTTGTTGGCCTCCTCTTACCCTTTTTCCTCAGTCTCATTATTTGACTCCATAAACTTCTCTCATAGGTGAGTGTCCTCTGAATCTTCATTTTTTTTCCTTTCCATAGAAGCCCTTCCTCCAAAGCTCCTTTGCTACATGTGAAGTAGAACTCTAGACCCACATAAGAGTCTACTTTATTTTTTTTCCTTTTTTTTTAATTTAATACCCTTTTATTTGCAGGTTATATGTATGGGTAACTTTACAGCATTAACAATTGCCAAACCTCTTGTTCCAATTTTTCACCTTTTACCCCCCTCCCCCTCTCCCAGATGGCAGGATGACCAGTAGATGTTAAATATATTAAAATATAAATTAGATACACAATAAGTATACATGACCAAACCGTTATTTTGCTGTACAAAAAGAATCAGACTCTGAAATATTGTACAATTAGCTTGTGAAGGAAATCAAAAATGCAGGTGGGCATAAATATAGGGATTGGGAATTCAATGTAATAGTTTTTAGTCATCACCAGAGAAAGAACTCTGGTTTCTCTGGGCGTAGCTGGTTCAGTTCATTACTGCTCCATTGGAAATGATTTGGTTGATCTCATTGCTAAGGATGGCCAGGTCCATCAGAAGTGGTCATCATATAGTATTGTTGTTGAAGTATATAATGATCTCCTGGTCCTGCTCGTTTCACTCAGCATCAGTTTGTGTAAGTCTCTCCAGGCCTTTCTGAAATCATCCTGTTGGTCATTTCTTACAGATCAATAATATTCCATAATATTCATATACCACAATTTATTCAGCCATTCTCCAACTGATGGGCATCCACTTAGTTTCCAGTTTCTAGCCACTACAAAAAGGGCTGCCACAAACATTCGTGCACATACAGGTCCCTTTCCCTTCTTTATGATCTCTTTGGGATATAAGCCCAGTAGTAACACTGCTGGATCAAAGGGTATGCACAGTTTGATAACTTTTTGAGCATAGTTCCTAACTACTCTCCAGAATGGTTGGATTCGTTCACAACTCCACCAATAATGCATCAATGTCTCAGTTTTCCCACATCCCCTCCAACAATCATCATTATTTTTTCCTGTCATCTTAGCCAATCTGACAGGTGTGTAGTGGTAAGATTCTACTTTAAAGGGAATGTACTCCATTCCCAATTGTCCCAAAGATATTCAATTTTTTGTTTCTTGTTAGCACATGACAACAATAACGATTGGCTTTTTTTTTATTAAAGCTTTTTTATTTTTAAAACATATGTATAGGTAATTTGCAATGTTCACCTTCACAAAACCTTGTGTTCCAAAATTTTTTCCTTCCCTTCCTCCCAACTCCTCCTCTAGACAGCAAATAATCCAATATATGTTAAACATGTGCAGTTCTTCTATATATATTTCCACAATTGTCATGGTACACAAGAAAATGTGATTGGCATTTTATAGTGCTTAAGTATGCATAATGCTTTATATACATTACTTCATGAGTTTCAAAATGATCCTGGTTTTTTGGCCATGGGTATTATCTCAATAAACTAGGAAAGGATACCCACAATCACCAGCAATAATTCCTTACTTATATAAATCTGCTTTGGGTTAGGCTCAAGATTCAATTTTACTTATTTATAACAGCTTTTTTTTTATGGTAGCAAAGAATTGGAAATTCAGGAAGTACCCATCAATTAGGGAATGGCTGAACATTGTTTTATATGAAAGTAATAGAATATTATTGTTCTATAAGAAATGATGAGCAGATAGATTTCAGGAAAACCTGGAAAGATTGACGTAAAGTAAAATGAGCAGAAGCAGGAGAACACGGGTTGTTGTTTGTCTTTCTTGAATAGAACCATGACATCAGGGAAGTGATGACATGACATGCAAGTGAATTGGATTGCAGTGAGAGAAGACTGAACAAAGTCATCAGCCTCACTTTCTCACTCTCACTCCCTAGGTCCAGTGGTAAAATAAAGATCAGAATGATTTTAGATGGCACTTGATGTTGTAGGAAACCTTGGCCTTTTCTTAAGTCTTTCCCAGCAATCGGTATGTCTTAGGCAATACCCATTCAATGATTAAGGCTAGATAAAAATGAGACAAAGAATGCCTTTTTTACATAGTGAAGAAAAAATCTGGCTAAAACAAAAACAATTGCTATTTATAATAATCTATAACTATGAATAATTTATAATAACTAATTTATAGCTGTAGGACAAATCTCATAAAGTTCTTGCAATATTAAATAGTAATATATGTGAAAGCAATCTACAAATTGTAACAGAAGTATTGCATGAAGAAGAATTGTGAATGACTTGGCTATCCTCAGCAATACAGTGATCAGAGATAATTCCAAAGGACTTACGATGATGCTATCTACCTCCAGAGAAAGAATTGATGGAATCTGAATGCAGATCAAACATACTATTTTTCACTTTTTGTGGATGTTTTTTTTTTTTGGTTTGTGTTTTTTTTCACAACATGATCACTATGTAAGTACATTTTGCATGATTGCATGTGTACAACCTATATCAAATTGCTTCTCAGGGAGGAAAAAGAATTTGAAATGCAAAATGTCAAAAATTAATGTTAAAAATTATTTTTAATGTAATTGGGGAAAACAATAAAATATTATTTTAAAATATATTCAACTTCCCTTTCTACCCCCCCCCCATCCAAATAACACAGATATACCTTGTCCTTTTATCAGTATAGAAAACAAACTCTCCTTATCTATTTAGCTCAACACCTTTTCCATAATATATACATTATAAAGATGCCTGGGGAATATGGGGGTTACCCAAACAGTAAGCACCAGACAAGGCTTAAACTAGACTATAAAATCTGTTCTCTATCTACCACTTCAGATTGCTTCCCATCACTCGATAGAAGCTCGTAATTCCTAATCCTACTTCAATATTAAAATCCCCATATGCTTAGGAAATGTTTCTCTTGACCTAAAGATGAAAAGGCATAGTAAATAGGTGGTATTCCTATGTAGGCATGACATATCTTTCTTTGTTTTTTTAGGAGCATAGATTTATTTTTAGATGCTTTTCTTATTTCATTTTAATAATACCCTTTTATTTTTCTAAATATCCACAAAGAGTTTTCAACATTCACCTTTGCAAAATCTTGCATTCCAAATTTTTCTCCCTTTCCTAGATAGCAAGTAATCCAATGTAAGTTAAACATGTGCAATTCTTCTAAACATATTTCCCATATTCAGGTATGGCATCTTTTTCATATCAAGTGCCAAGCACCACAGTGATTCTCATCTGCCTTGGGAGTCCTTGACCTTCCCAGTAGGTACTGATCCCTCCAATCCCATATACAAGCATTAAAATAGTCTTTACTCCTAACTCACTTCCAAAACCCACAATCAGTTACCCAATGACTATTTACCAAGCCTTCCTACTATCAGGGATTTCCTTCCATCTCACTATAATGTATAATCAGAATTGGTGTCTGTATATTCCCTTTTCCAAGTTTCCTTGCTCATTATTCCAAAAATACCAACCTTAGGCCCAGAACTATTTCCCAGTGTTCCCCAGATTTGCCTGCTTTTCTTGAAACCTTTGGGGATACACCTGTTTTTCCTTTTTCTTTCTCATTGCCCACAGGGTCTCAAGCTCATTAATATTTCATAAAGATTACAGAACAGCAAGGGAGATGGAAGTTAGGGAAGTAGGGAAGCTTTTTTACTCACGTAAACATCTCTTTCAATCTTCACCTTAGATCTATGTCTTTATTTTCTTCCCCTATCTCTCCTGATTCTCTTTCCACTTTTTAACATGTACAGTCCTTGTTTCTACAAGCAAGCCATTTATTCAGTCCACTCAAAGAATATCTTATCTACTTCAAAAAGGAGGCTCCACCTTGCCAACCACTCTGTTGAGGCTTGTCATAAATGGGAATCCTCCCATTACTGTTTATCAAGCTCTTATAATTTGACAAACAAAATTTTTATGTTATCGTGAATGAATGAATGAATGAATGAATGAATAAAAAAAGTTTTTAAGTATTAGCTATGGGTCAAGCACTGTACTAGTGACACACATTACAAAATTAAGACAATCTGTGATCTCAAGGAGTTGATATTCTAATTGGGGGAGATATTCACATACAGCAAGGCTTAGCATTAGGACAGATGGTCCTATGGTCTCTATGGTGTATTTAAATAATAAGAATCAATTGTCCTTCATATTATCAAAACAAATGCAGCTGGTGATCTCCAGTTCATAGAAGCTGTATGAATGCTGTCTCTAAACTAGGCTCCTTAAGGGGGCCATCTCTTGCCACTGGAAGAGTAAGTCAGGGTAGAATCTAGGCAGAAGGTAGACTGGACATTGGGGGATGTTCTCCTTTGGGTCTTAATAGAGACCTATAATGGGTGGAGTTGATGCCTCCAATTAAGGCCAATAGGGTTTACCTTTATCATTTTAGCAGTTAATAAAAGTGGAAAATAATTAAACCAAGGATAGGTTCCACACCTTCCAAGTTGTAGAGCACTAGGCTGGGAATCGGAAAAATTCATCTTCCTAAATTTAAATATGGCTTCGAATACTTACTAGCTGTGTGACTCTGAGCAAGTCAATAAACCTTGCCTGCCCCAGTACCTCATCTGTAAGATGAGCTGGAGAAGGAAGTAGCAAAACACTACAATGTCTTGCCAAGAGAACCCCATTTATGGTCACAAAGAGTTGGACATGTCTGAAGCAACTGGACAGCAACAAAAATTATAACTTAGTTTATACTTCCTGATCTTCTCTATAAAACAATCATGGGTGTATGACAGATTTTGTTTTGTTTTGTTTTGTTTTAAATTTATTTTTTTTAATTATAACTTTTTATTGACAGAACCCATGCCTGGGTAATTTTTTTTACAACATTATCCCTTGCATTCACTTCTGTTCCAACTTTTACCCTCCCTCCCTTCACCCCCTCCCCCAGATGGCAAGCAGTCCTATACATATTGAATATGTCACAGTTTATCCTAGATACAATATATGTGTGCAGAACCAAACAATTCTCTTGTTGCACAGGAAGAATTGGATTCAGAAGGTAAAAAATAACCTGGGAAGAAAAACAAAAATGCAAACAGTTTACATTCATTTCCCAGTGTTCTTTCTTTGGGTGTAGCTGCTTCTGTATGACAGATGTTTTGCTGATTCAGCCTGTAATAGTCTTCTAAACTATCTTTTGGGGGGGGGGGGGGGTTAGCAAGAAGTATATCTGGAACCTGTTAATCCAGTGTGGCAAGTGGGTGCAAATCAGCAACTTGGTTATGGCATAATCCTAGATAAATGTTTAGGGAATGGGAGATGACATATCCTGTTCATGATTACATGTATAAGTATTACATGTACAGTATATAGGACTTTAATCCCTGACTCCTAGGCAGTTCTTCTATGTATTCCCCTTTGCTATTTTTCACTAATGTAGACTTATTAAAGATTTCATGATTTCTTCCATATGATTGATGTCAAAGTGGGTAATAAGTCTCTATCTTCTGGATTCATACTTTCCTCTTTTTTTTTTTTAATGAGGAAGTTTGTCCATCTTCAATCATTTATAAATTCTCTTATCTCCATGATTTCAGAAAGATGATCACATCAAATGTGTCTGACATATACAATATTCTCTATCCCCTAGATATCTCTTAGATCCCCTAAAGGGAAGTACATTTTCTCAACTCTCCTACTGGATCAAACTTGGTTATTGTAAATATACAATATTTAGTTTTAGGGTTTTTTTTTTCAATCTTGCCATTTTCATTGCGGTAATTATTGTATCTTTTATTTTTTCTGATTTTGCTTATTTTATGCTACATAAATTCACATAGTTTTTCCTGTGCATTCATCACATTCATTATTAATACCTATGTATCATAATTTGGGTAGTCATTCCCTCATTAATGGGCATTTAATTTTGCTACCACAAAAAGTAAAATTATTAATCTGACGGTGATAAAATAATCAAAACCAGAAAAAATATACACAATTACTGCCACAATGAAACAATTTAGAATTTTGCAAATAAAGTGACAAAAATATACATACTTTTTGACCCAGGAATGCAATTACTGGGTTATACACCAAGGAGACCATTGATAAGAAGAAAATTTCCATATATACCAAAATATTTATAGCAAAACTTTTTATGAAAGCAAAGATTTGAATAAGTTTAAGTAATGGCTTAACAAATTGTGATACCTAAATATAATAGAATATTTTTGTGCTGTGAGAAATGATGAATATGATGAAAATGTAGAAGCAAGAAAAGATTAACCTGAAATAATGCAGAGTGAACTAAGCAGAATTAAGAAAACAATGTTCATAATGACTATAATGATATTAATAGGAAAAAATTATGAATAATAAAGTGAATATTCAAAATTATAAAGAATATATGCATTGGCTTAAAAGAATTCATGTTTACCCTAGGTTTTTACAAAGACAGGAGGTCCACACATAATTTCAGTCTTTTTTCAATGTAGTAATCAATTGTGCTGATTTTTTTCCCCTCTTTTTTTTTAAAGCAATTTTTTTTTTTTGGCATGGAATGGCTACTTGGGAGGGGGAAGTGGGAGATGTAGTGGGAGAAATGAAGATAATGTAGAAAATAAAAGACATCAATAAAAACCTTATTACCAGGTAGTTCCTATGTATCCAATAACTGGTTTAAGCCAGTTTCATTTCACGAGCAGAACCAAGAGATCATTATATACATCAACAACAATACTGTATGAAGATGTATTCTGATGGAAGTGGATTTATTTGACAAAGAGACTTACTGGAAAATGAATGTAAACTGTTTGCATTTTTGTTTTTCTTCTCGGGTTATTTTTACCTTATGAATCCAATTCTCTCTGTGCAACAAGAAAACTGTTTAGATCTGCACACATACATTGTATCTAGGATATACTACGACATATTCAACATATATAGGACTGCTTGCCATCTAGGGGAGGGGGTGGAGGGCGGGAGGGAAAAATCGGAACAGAATTGAGTGCAAGGGATAATGTTGTAAAAAAAATTACCCTGGCATGGGTTCTGTCAATAAAAAGTTACTATAATTTTTTTAAAAAGCCAGTTTCATTTCAGAAAGATCTGCAAGGCACTCTTAATCATAATCCCATCAGCAAAGTCTCTGATCACAATGTACTTGAAATCAATAAGGAAGGAAGAAGCCTCAGTTCAGCCACTCATTGATGAATTGACCTAAGTTCCCTCTCTCACTTGTCCCTATGAATGTGCCCAGTAATAGCAATCAGGTACAGGGATGAGACCCAGAGTTCTGGGCTCTTGACCAACATGCATCCCACCACTCACCCACATCACTGAGTATTCTTGCTGTGGACTGAAGGATCAGAAAACCACACATTTGTGTGTATGTGAGTAATAAACTGCCTGATTTGTGATCCTTCAGAGCTTGTTTCCTTTGACATGACTGACCCATCATAACCTCACAGGGACACAATAATATATATGTAGCACCATTATGGGGCAGCTAGATAGTTCAATGAATACAACACCAGGCCCAGAGTCAGAAAGACTTGTATTCTGAGTTCATATCTGACCTCAGACACTTACTAGGTGTGTAACCTTATAGTAGAGTGATTCCTGTAGAGAAACTGAACAAGACAGAGATTAGAGAACAATTTAATAGTTTATTAAATGGAGAAATTTTCTGGGACCAAATGATTCATGTTTGGTCCCAGGGCTGAACGAGACTTATCATCTCAAAGAATCCAGCCTTGAGTATCAGACAGTAAGATTTTTTATAGGATAACAAAAACAATGGCATAATGGGGGAGGTACCTGGAGGGGAATAACCAAATGGGGGGAGGCATCTAGGATGGCACAATGCAGGGAGGTACTGGAGAGGTTACTGATATTCTAATGATGTCTAAAAGGATAGACCTTTATCCTGTCAAACATTAAGAAGGAATGATTATAGCCTAAAGATATAAAATCTTTATCTCATCAAACATTGAGGGGGAAAGGTTATAACCTGAGGCAGAGAAACTAAATAGGACAATTGGGAAACTATGTCAGGACATTAAAAGGGAAATGTGTCACAACATTCTGGGCAAGTCACATAACCTTGTTTGCCTCAGTTTCCTCATCCATCAAATAAGCTAGACAAAGAAATGATGCACTCCAGTATCTTTACCAAGAAAATCCCCAGTGGGGTCACTAAGGGTTGGGACTTGATTGAAATGACTGAACAACAACAAAGCATCCTTTTGAGAACAACTTTCCCAACTCTCATTCAAACTTGTAGTTTGGGAATTCCAGAGTGAGCTGCTTATTTCCCATCCCCTTGCAGTCTTAGAGTTACTTTGAGGGGGGTTGAGAGTTCTTATACTTCTGAACACCATTGTGCTTTGTATAGATAACCAACCAGGGAAAACTCATTAGCTGTTACAAAAAGGATTTAAAGAAGTATAACAAAGAAATTGTATTAAACAGCCCCCCCAAATAGAAGTGTACCAAGACACATGTGTAGAGAACTTATGTAATCAAAGTTGTTCTTTAATCTTAGCCCTGGCAATATTGTTATTGCTTCATGAAGACCTCATGAAGTTCTCCTTTGGTAAAGCTGTAATGGGCTGAGGTTTGAGTTGATGCACTGAGGTCCCAAGTACGTGAGGCTAAATAGTAATTGGGCTATACTCTATTAATATACATGATTGGATAAAGAATGGTCCCTGCCCACTCTCCGTGCAAGTCCTGATGTGTTGTATAGGAAATGACGATTTTGGTGGGTGGAGGCAGAGAGGGAGAAAGGAAGAGAAGCTGGGAGAGATTGGGCCTGGGTTCGAGACTCCGAGCTGCTGGTTGTGTGGCTGCTGGTCGAGCTAGCTTCTTGACTCAGCTGCACACATTGCTATCACCGATTCTCTTCCACCTCCGATCCTTCTTCACTGAGAATAAAGACTGACGGTTTTCCCCTAACCTGAATTCCTGACTCCTGCTGATTTAAAAATACTCGATCTTCACATAAAGCTCTTGGTTGGCAGGACACAAATTGCTCTGCTCTCGTAGACCGAGTTATTCTTCTGAGTCAGGCTGATGTTACTCTGCTGCTAAAGAGGGGGGTTGCCCTCTCTCCCTCTTTCTGCTTATGTGCTGGCTAAGAGGACTATGCCAGCCGTCATCTAACTTCGGGATTCATTTCTTACTGGATTCAACTGCTACTGGATTATACTCTTTGACACTTTGTCATCTCTCTAGACTTAATATCCACAAGGTTGCTGCTAGATCTTCCCTAAACTCCTAAGCTAACATGACCAATTCCACTGGATTCTGCTACCAATTCTGATCACTAGTGAGAATTCACCAAGAAAATTTCCCAAATGTCCACCTCAGAATACTCATTTTCCTAATATCAGGAAAAATAAAGACAAGAAGAAATAGAGTTGCCATGTGCTCACAAACACATGGTAGCTTGGTGAAAGTGTGTGATCAGCTGTCCCTTTTCCACCCAGCAGCTCAAAGGAGTCCTCCTCAATTGAAGTCACCAAGAGTGACTGGTGGAACATGCTTTTGTAAGAACACTCAAGTTTCAGCTCAGGTACCTCCTGGGCAATTAATCCTTCCATCTCCATAGCCCATTAAAAGACTTTTTTGTCATTACATAACATCCATTTATGACCAGAAATAGGCTCATCAAAGATTACATGTTACTGAATTTGAAGTAGGTAAATATCTGTGCATGTTCTAAGAATTGAAACCAAATAAGGGACTATCTGCACACGTTTCAAGGACTCACCTCTACCCATAAGTCTTTCTATTATATACATAGATATATACAAAATAAATGGGTGGGGGTACAAACAGCTTGGAAAATCAGAAAAAGATCCATATAGGAGGTAAAACTTGTGCTCATCTTTGAAGGAGAAGTAGGAGTTCTAAGAGATGGAAATGAAGAAATAATAGATATAATTAAGTTGCGGTTGGATTTAAGGAAAAAGGTAATGAATCAGCTTTGGATATGTTGAATTTGAAATGGCTGGATATCTAATTCAAACTGTCTAGTAGGCAAATAGTAATGTACAAGTAGTTTTCAGGAGATAGGTCAGCAATGGAAAGGTGAATCTGAGACTCATTATCATGGAAATAATAATCATATCCAAGGTAGTTGATGAGATCACCAAGTAATTGTAGAGTGAAAAGAGGTTAGTACTTTGGGGTATACACATGGTTGTAAATCACAGGTAATGATTTAGAGCAGGGGGCCTTTTTAACTTTTTAAATAGGGGGCCAGTTCACTGTCCCTCAAACTGTTGGAGGGCCAGACTATAGTAAAAACAAAAATTTTGTTTTGTGGGCCTTTAAATAAAGAAACTTCATAGCCCTGGGTGAGGGGGATAAACGTCCTCAGCTGCTGCATCTGGCCCACAGGCCATAGTTTGAGGACCCCTGATAGAGAATGAAACACAAGTTTTTAGTCAGATAGGAGAAGAGAGTCATTGGTTCAAGTCCTACCTTAGACACAAATTGTGTGACGCCTGGGCAAGTCACTTAGCATATCTTATTAACTCCAGTGGCTTCCTCTTACCTCTAGTGTCAAGTGTAAACAAATTTTTCTGCCTAGCATTTAAGGATCTTCACAATCTGGCCCTTTCCATACCCTCCAATCATCTTATACATTGCTCCCTTCCATCTATCCAACCTTCCAGCCATACTGCTACTTGTTATGCCATCTACTGTCTCCATACTTCTTCATTCATAGTTGCCCATGCCTGGAATGGTTTTCTTCTGCCCATCTTTTTCCCATCTTATTCTATGGGTATCAAGTTTTCTTCAAGACTTGGCATAAGAGCGATCTTTTTCGGGGGTCTTTCCTGGTCCACTCAGTTCCTGAAGCCTTCCCATCCAAGGTTACTCTTTGCTTTCTATATAATTATATACTGACATCTTTCTTCCATTAGAATGTAAACTCCTTGAATGTAATGACTGTTTTACTTTTGTTTTTGTTCCCTTATCACTTAGCACTGTATCTAACATATAGTAGCTGTTTAATAAATCTTTGTTATTTAATTGCTCGGTTGATTGTTTCTAGATGTTTCAAATCCTGGCTATAGCTAACACATAATAAATGGCAGCATTTGTGAAAAGGAGGGAGCACAGCCTATTAAATCCCAAAGTGCTAGGTTCTTCTTTCTTAGGGAAATCTATTATCAGCTGAATTGGAAGCAACTCTGCCCTCCCTTTCCACTTGCTAACTGGTTCCCACAGACCCAATAGCCACAGTGGCTCCTCCTCCTCTTCTCTATCCTGGGATGCTAGAGGGAGGAAAGGAAGAGAAAGAAAAAGAGAGAAAGATGAATAAAGCAAATGCATGGGTTAGGGGACATCTTCTAGTGAGGACAGCCAGCTTTTCATTCTAACTGCTGGAAGTAGAAGAATAAATATCTGTAACATCTGGAAAGAAGCTTCCCATGAGTTCTGCAGTCCCTGGGCAGTCACAGGAAAATTAATCTCCTTGCAAAACTTCACTAGCCATTCTGGATGCTGAGCCAACAACCCAGAGGAAAAAAAAAAAAACAGCACAAAACGATTTGACTATTTCTAGTGTTCTTCCTACCTTGCGTCTTTCCATACCCATGCCCCTGTTCTCTCACCATTTGATGCTTTGGGGGAAGGAGAGATCTTCCAACAAACATCTTCTTCCTTGAAGAACTTTCAGCATCAGCCTAGAAGGCTCCCGCCAGACAGCTCATTGATAATCTCTGAGTGACCAGCTCTCTTTGATATCCCCAGGTAAGAATGACACTCAGCCTAGGTCCCCTTTCCTTTTGGAAAGAGATGGGTCTGCTATCAGTAGGATACTCACAGTTCTCCAGCTTCCGGCTGCTGAGGAGAAAATATGTCAACTGGGGTTTGGTATCAGAGGGATAGCAGCTGTGCTCTGGCCTCTAGCTAGATAGGAGATAGGGATGTTGTGGGGAAAGATATAAGCCAGCTTCGTGCTGTCTGCTTCTAGCAAAATGTCAGAATGTTTGTATGATGCTACTTTTCTTATGACCAAACTGTACTATTCACCTTCAGGGACTGCATTTCCCCTTCACTGTATTTGTCTTTTAATTAATGTTTTCCATTGCACTTTAATGAAAACAAATAGATGTTGGCTAATTAATTGAACATGATTGGTGCATAGATGCACCTTCTGTTCTAAGGGGATCTTAGAGATCCAATACCCATATTTTACAGATGAGGAAACTGATGAGACCCTACAAAATAAAGTAATATGCTCCAGGTTACATAGCTAAGAACCAAAAGAGACAGAATTTGAACCCAGGACCTCTCACTCTGGATGTGGTATTCTTTCCTTGATACCACACTCTTTCTTCTTTGTCTCCAAGATGTCAATTGAACAAAATAAGATGGAAAAGTAAGGCTCCTTTTTTCTCCAACAGAGGGGGATTGCCTTTGGTTTCTATAAGCAGACTGGAAACTGGGAAAGAATTAGGTTAAATCATGCTCTGAGGGAGGATGATATTATTGCCTTGTCCTTCACTTTAAGCAGGCTTCTTGGGAGAAATGGAATTAGAGGGCAGTGTTAAATCAGAGTAGAATGTGGCTCAGCAACACAGTGGGAAGGAAGGAAGGAAGGAGGGAAGGAAGGAAGGAAGGAAGGAAGGAAGGAAGGAAGAGGAAGGAAGGAAGGAAGGAAGGAAGGAAGGAAGGAGGGGAAGGAAGGAAGGAAGGAAGGAAGGAAGGAAGGAAGGAAGGAAGGAAGGAAGGAGGAAAAGGAAGGAAGGAGGGAAGGAAGGAAGAAAGGAAGGAAGGAGGGAAGGAAGGAAGGAAGGAAGGAAGGAAGGAAGGAAGGAAGGAAGGAAGGGGGAGGGAAGGAAGGAAGGAAGGTGGGAGGGAAAAGGAAGGGAGGGAAGGAAAAAATGTGTAGGGAGGGAGAAAAGTGGGAGAGAGGAAGAAAAGTGGGAAGGAGGGAAAGAGGGAGAGAGGAAGGAAGGAAGAAAGGAAAGGAAAAAAGGAAGGGAGGAAGGAGAGGAAGAAAGGAATGAAGGAAGGGAGAAAGGAATGGAGGAAAGAAGGGAGGGTGTGTTTATTAAGGACCTACTATGTGCTATCCATTATGATAAGCACTTTACAAATATTTCATTTGATCCTCAAAACAACCCTGGGAGATAGGTGTTATTATCTCCATTTAACAGTTGAGGAAAATGGGTTAGACAAAAGTCAACTGACTTGCCTGGGGCCTCACAATTGTTAGCTGTTTGAGACCATATTTGAACTTAGGTCTTCCTAACATTTGTAGCTAGTATTTCTATATATCCTACCATGTACCAGGCACTGTGCTAAATGCTTTACAGATATTATCTCTCTCGATGCTCACAACAACCCTAAGAGCAAGATGTTAATAATTATTATGCTCCATCTCTAGTGAAGTTCAGTTTAGAACCAGAGGACCTGAGTTCAATTCCAAGTACTGTTACTTTACTCTCTTGGGCCTGTTTTTTTAAGACGGGGGTGAGAAGCATAGAGAAGGTGGATTGAACTAGGTGATCCCTGAGGTTCCTTTTAATTCTAAATCTGTGATCCTATGAAGAAGTAAAGATTGTATATTGCATTATAGGCCAGTGTGGGAGAATACAAAATGGCTAGAACTAAAAAAAAGTAGAAATCAAGAGGAAAATAATTTGACTAGAATAAAACTAGGATACCAGAGTAATGGACTAAGGGGTAAGGGTAGGATGGAGATCACTGAAACTCAAGTATGGAAGGTGATGTTTGAAAAACACACTCACACTCAGTAAGGACCTTACTTTGATCATATAAAGTGTTATGTGTACTCACATTCATATTCCTCATCCAGTTTATTTAGTTTTATTTTTGGACTAGATGAAAGAGGAGATTCTTTTGCTCAATTGCTACCTAACCTTAATCACTGAACGGCTGCAGCCTCAGTCAAACTGAGACCTGTTGAAAACCTTAGCTTAAAAAGGCCAACATCCCCCATTGCATCCAAGGTCATCTCCAGTCAGCTTGATCTATATCTGATCACTGCATCACAGATGGCTCTGGAGGGGGAAATGAGGTAGGTGACCTTGCACAGCCCTCCCTTACTTAAATCCAATTCACTTGCCTGTCATGGCATGGGATATCATCTCCTTAATGTCATGATCCTTTTGAAAATGAAGCACAAACAGTAGCAACAGCATAGTACTCATCCATACATGTGCAGAAAATGGCCAGTCAAGATTCTCTCTTTGCAGGATCAAAGGAAAGTGTTCTTTTTCTTCTCATATTTTTTGCTAAATGCAAGAAATGAAAAGGGCAACTTTAATTACTGCCAAAGATCTGGAACAATTTCCACTTTGGGTTTCCAGTTATAATTTAATGAATTTGCCCTTACAGGTTAATCATTTGAGACGGGAAAGGGAGAAGATTTGACTAACACATCCTATATGTGCATCAGCTTCCTCTTTTGTAAAAATAAGAGGTTGGATGGGGTGATTTCTAAAGTTCCTTTGAATTCTGTTCAAATATTCTGGGAGTCCACAATTTTCAGACTGAGATTACTCTTGTGTGAACAAAAGTTTGGTTCCTTATTAACCCTCTTGAAGTACCTGGACTTTTTACCTTTGCTGGTTCTCCTTGGAGTATAATTTAACTTATTTGGTTGTTAGTCCTCATCTCACCTCAACCCAGAAATGGAAGGGAACCAACCCCCCCCCCCCCCCCAGGACAAGCTCAACCCCATCTTCAACATACAGAAATGGAAGGGAACCAACATTCTAATCTAGCTGCCATAGCAGCTGGTCTTGGAATCAGAAAGCTTGGGAGGAAGTTCCCAGGTTTACGATTAACTCTGTTAATTGAGGAGTAGCTGTGAGCCAGTTATTTCCTCAGCATCATAATCTTGAGGGTGAAGTTGAGGATGAAGGGAAGAAGTGAGATAAATGAATTGAAGTTACATGATCAGTTGTGACAGGCTATAAGTCTAGAATTCTATAAATTTAGTTTCCTCTGTATGATATTTGAGGATGAAAGATCTTAGATCTAGAGCTGAAAGAGACCTTAAAGATCACATAGAACAAACCCTACATTTTATAGATGAGGAAACAGGCATGAGAGATTAAATGATTTGCCCAATGTTAAACAAATAGTAGAGCTGAGAGGCTGAACTCAGATTACCACCTTGGTACAAGTGTAACTTTCTGTGAACCTTTCCAGCCAATCATAGATTAGGAGTTAGAAGGGGCCCTAGAGGTCATCTAATCCAGCCCCCTCATTTTATAGATAAGTAAATTGACATCCGGGGAGGCAAAGCCTTTTACCCAAGGGTATACAGGTGTAAGATGCAGAATTAAGATTGGAATCCAGGTCCTAGAAGTAAAACTTCATCATACAGGAGGATACATTCGCTGCTCACTTACAGCTTCAGTCAACGTGGTAGGGGATCCTGGAACGTCTTTCCTTCAAGGTAGCTAAAGGAACAGGTCACTAACCCCTTTTTCAAGGAGAAAATAAGAGAGGGGAGGAGAGGAAAGAGGAGACAGGAGAGAAGAGGAGTGGGTAGGAGAGAAGGGAGAAAGAGGAGTGAAAAGGATTAGTGAGAAAGGGAGGGGAGAGGAGAATAAAGGAGAGGAGAGAAAAATGGAGGAAAGGAGAGGAAAAGAGAAGGGAGAAGAGAGGAAGAGAGAAAATAAGAGGAGGGGAGGAGAGAGAAGAAAGGAAGAGAGAGAACAGAAGAGGAAAAGAGCAGGGGAAGGGAGTAGAGAGGAAAGGAGAGGAAAGAAAGGGGAGCAGAAGAGAGAAGGAAAGGGGAGGAGAGAAGAGGGGAAAGGTTTAGAGAGAAAGGGAGAGAAGAGGAAAGGGGATGGCAGGGGAGGAGAAAGAAGAGAATGAGAAGGAAGCAGTAGAGAAAGAAGGGAATGGGGGTGATGAAGAGAGAGGAGAGAGCTTCCAATTCTGAGAACTTTCAGGCAATCCATCAACAATCTATTCATCCATCTGCTCATTGATTCATCAATGCATTCTAGGCACTGTATTCTGGGGAGACAAAGACAAAATACACTTGTCATTGCTTTCAAGGTCTTTCATTAACTAATATCAGCAAGTTTTCCTTGAACAGCTATTAAATGCTATTCTAAACATGCAAAGGCACTATTCCTGTCCTCTAGAAGCTTACAGTCTAGTTAGGTAGAAGGGATCTCTTCCCAAGAAAAGATGTTTTATGGGAGGACACCAAAAAAAAATGATGCTGTCCAGGTTTAGGGCTATATTGGTCAAAAGCCTAATGGAATAGGAAAGATTTCAATTGGGTCTTGAAGGATGAATAGCCATCAGGATAATAGCAAAGGAGGACATTTCAGCATGGGACGAATGATATAAGCAAAGTCTTGAAGGAAGGAATGTGTACAAAACTTGTAACAAAAAAACTAAAATCTAACCTATTCTGTTGATGTATCTAATGCTATTCCAAGAATTCTCTGAGGGAAAAAAAGTCATTCTCTCATTTTCCTTGGTGTTCTATTCAGCATCTCCAGTTTGGTGTGGTGAAAAGAGAGATGAATATGGAGTTAGTGAACCTGGGCTAAGGTTGCACCTCCAGTTATTACTTGGGTGATCCTTGGCAGGGTTAGTTGATCTCTTTTGGTCCTTCTAGTGCTAAACCTCTGGTCCTATAATAACCTACTCTGTCTCAAACCTGTTCAATTAAAGACTTGTTCCTTAAACAAAATGTGGGAAAAATAAAGATTTCATAGAGAGCTAGAGAAAGACCAACCTCCTTATTTGCAAGTTAAGGAAACTGAGGCTGAGACTCACCCAATATAATGTTACTGATAGTCAATGCAAGAGGCAGGATTTGAATTCAGGTCCCCTACCTCCATGTATACATCATAATATTTGCTTGTATTTTGCCTACCTGGTTGCCTACAGACAAGTGATCTGAGAGACTGATTTTGCAAGTCATTTTCTTCCTCATTTGAATTTCCTTGCCCTAAGAAAAAACAGATGAAAAATATGTTGACTTTCCACAAGTGTATATCAATGTTGTGGTCAAAGCCTTTAGGCTAAACAGTCATCCTGCAGATTTCAGTTAAACCACTAAGCAGGAACTTGAGGGCCTGGTCTTAGGATATAAGCTAGTTGCAAAAGATCTCCATCCATTCCACCATTATTTGAAGTTTTACCATTAAGTTTATTGCTCTGAGTCAAGTTTTGTCCTTGCCATTCACTCCTCTTTGAAAAGACAAATAATGACACATTGGGTCACTTACACTTTGCTATGAATTAAGAGAGCCTTGACAGCCCTCCTCTGAAGTAGGGAGAAGGAAAGCAGTGAAAGACTGTGGAAACAGTAGAGAGGAATGTTAGACAGACTACATCTCCTTAGTTTTAGAATTAGAAGGAACTTGAGAAACCATTTTGGCTGACTCTCTAATTTCACAGATATGCTGAGACCAAGAGAGATTAAATGATTTGTTCACCCATCTACTAAGTATCTGAATGGAGGGTGGGGTGGTTAAATTCAGTTTCTCTTGACTCCAGGCCTTGTGTTCTGACCATTATTGCACACTTACCTGTCTCTATTTTAATCCCAGCTCTAAGTGTCAGAAAAATTAATCATTCAATTCCATTTTGAGATATATGATTCCAGAAGGTGTAGTCTGAGAAGACAGGGACAGAAAAGGAATGAGAGAGATGGGAGAGACAGAAAGGGATTTCACAAAATCTTCTATTTTTCATATATTCATTCTTTGAATCATGTTGCTTATTCCCTTGAATTCAAGTATAGGAGTTTGGGTTTCCTTACTCCAATTAATGTAATTATGGAAGGCTAAGAAATCTAGATTGCCATGATCAAAAATGCAAATTAACTATAGACAAGTCCTTAATTAAATTAGAAGGAATAAAGGGGAAATAAGGGAAGGGAATAAACATATATTAAACAACTTCTAAATGCCAGGTACTTACAAATTTTATCTCATTTGATCTTCAAACAACCCTGCAAAGTAGTTGCTTTTATTATACCAATATTATAGTTGGGAAAACTGAGGTACATAGTTTTAATGACTTGCCAGAGTATAGAGCTAGTAAGTGTCAGAACTGAATTTGAACTGGGGTCTTCCTGATTCTAGGCCCCAGCAATCTCTCCTTCAACACTTAGGTACCTCTTGTCTTTGATAATTAGATGAAGACAAAGAAGACACACAAGAAACATCTTTTGATAGGCTGAAAGAATCAGACCAGTCTCTGGGCCAATGTGCATAACACAACAATTCAATTTGAAATCATGTATTCTAGTAGCAGACAAATCTAGTAATGGTCAAATCCAACAGCGAAGATGGCTGAGCAGGAATTGTCCTTTCAGGGATTGAGGTGGGGGAAGCTCAGAGGAAAGGGAGGAAAAGGAAGAAATAACTTCCCCCCCCTCCCTCCCTGCCTCTCTGTTGACTAGGTGATCACCTTGTGTATTTCCAAAGATCAGCTACATCAACTATCTATTCATCCATCTATTCATTGATCCATCAATACATTCTAAGCAGTGTGTTATGTGCTAGAGAGACAAAGACAAAATTGGGTTGTCTTTGTTCTCAGGAGTTTCACAAACTGTTATCAGCATTTTTACCTTGAATAGCTATTAAGTGCTATGCAAGACATGTAAAACTGGGAGTTTCTCCCAGAGATGACATCTATAAGCAGCAATGACTGGCAGCAGGGTCTACATTGGGAACTAAAACTATTGAAAACATTAGTTTTGGAGCTCTCATCTTGGAATCCAGCAGAGAACTAGACCTAAGGAGAACTTCACGAGAATTTTATGAAGGGAGAAAAGAACTTTTAATACCCCAAAGTTATGTTTACTCTTTGGAAATTGAACCTACTTCCCAGGGGAACTTGTATGGAAAGGAAGGATGTATCCAATTTGAATAGGGTATTTTTTTTTACTTTAACTTTTTAATTTTAATTTTTAATTTAACTTTTTCACTGAACAAACATCTATTCTCTCTCCCTCTCAACTCCCTCCTCTCCCACTAACAAAATCTTCATAACTAATATGCATAGTCCAGTCAAACAAATTTAGGGAAAATTTTCCATAAACACCATCCTAGCTATACTTGCTTAGTAAAATAACCTTTTTAAAAGATAATTAATTTTGGCTGATTATCATCAGGTGGCATATCAGTCGGGAGCTCCTGAGAAATATTATTAAAAATCCCAGTTTCTCAGGGTGACCTTTACAGCTCTGAGGGAAGTAGTGGTCATTGCCTTTTGAAGATTTGAGCTGTCAATGCTTGTGGGAATTGGGTCAGTGATCTAAGAAGAGGGCACTCAACTAATCTCTGTTCTCTAAGTTTGGTATTCTTTCCACCACACCCCACGTTTTCAGTCTTTTGGAGAAAGCTCATGCTTCTGTTAGAGTCAAATTCTCAGAGACCTATTCTTACTCTGCCTATGAGTTTCCTCATACCTAGGTTGAAAGAAACTGGCATGGATTCCTAAGGAAACTTGAGAGCTCCATGGAAATCTTTAGAACTATCTTAACTGCTTGGATGAAATATTATCTCCCAGATGACTATAAACCATTACATAGAATTCCCAATCCTTATATTTTTGTCTGCCTGCATTTTTGATTTCCTTGACAGGCTAATTGTACACTATTTCAAACTCCGATTCTTTTTGTACAGCAAAATAACAGGACACGTAGGCTTATATTGTATTTAATTTATACTTTAACATACTTAACATGTATTAGTCAACCTGCCATGGGGGGAGGGAATGGGGGGAAGAAGCGAAAAAATTGGAGCAAAAGATTTGGCAATTGTCAATGCTGTAAAATTACCCATGCATATAACTTGTAAATAAAAAGCTATAATAAAAAAAAGAAAAAAGAAAGAAATATTACTTCCAGAAAGGCAAAGAATTAAATGATTAGAACTGAGAATTTAGGGAGAACTTTGCCAAGTATATCCCTTCCTATGACCTATTGTTTATCCAGTTCTGTTTGTCAACAATTTGTTTTACTTCTTCCTCCAGAAAGGGCATCTCAGTGCCAATGGAGTTTCTCTGCCATGACCACATCCTCATTTTCTTCTGAAATAGAACTTGGCATGTTCTATCAGGATCTCAATCAGACCTTCCCAAGAAGGGGCAAATTAATAGCTGACATTTGTGTAAGATTTTAAGGCTTGCAAAGCACTTAGTTGTCAAAAATTAAGAGTTGGAAAAGGTTTTAGAGGTCATCAGATCCCACTTCTCCATATGGATTAGCTTTTCCGTGGCACCGTCCGATGGCCCTGATATCTTTTTTTCCAGTCTATAGCTAACAATTGTCAGTTGGATAAATAAGCTCCACAAATGGCTCTCAGGTGGGAATGGAGAGAGAGTTTTCTAGTGAAAATGCAACTTACTTTGATCGAGTCCTTTCTAAGAAGATTAGAAGTCAGGTTGATGAACAAAGGTTATGACCATATTCACATTCAGGTGTGTCCTCAACCATGGCAATGATGAGACAGAACCACTGAACACCAGAATTATTGTCAGCTTTTTGTGTTTATTGTTACAGTTTCTGTCCAAATATCCACATCATTGAATCATCTCATTGAGTTTCTAGTCTTCTGGACATCGTTATCTAAGTTATCTGTTATCTAAGGAATGTTATCTAAGTCAGGCAGCACAGCATGGGAGGGTATTTGGAGTCCAAGGACCTGGGTTCACAGCATGCTTCTCTCATTTACTATGTGATTTGGGCAAGTCACTTACTCTCTCTTGCCTCAGTTTCTTCATCTGCATAAAAGGAAAGTTCAATTTCTTGTCTTCTGGGGGTTCTTTTCATCTTTGAGATTTAGTCTTCTTCTGTGTAAAGAGAGGGGCTTGGACCCCATGACAAAGTCCCTTCTTATTAGAAATCTATGATTCTATAATCTAGGAGCTACAGAGCTGTTGTTTTTATTTTGACTGGGTATATAAGGAATCTCCTTAATTCAGACTTTTAAAATAGAGATTTGTGATAATGTCTTCACATGTTGTATTGAAGGAAAGTAAAGATGCAGAGAGGGTAATGGATAGTGGCACAGTGACAATGATTTTCAGGTTATCCAAGGGATAGAACAGCAATGGTTCTTCAGAAAGCCTGTCTTCAATTTAGCACCCCTGCTCCACTAAGATCTTGGTTGCTCCTTTAAATATCAAAGAATGCCTGGAGTGCAATCATTTTCACAGTAGGAAGGCACACTGAATCAGGTGAAGGTCAAGGATTTTATGTGAGGAAAAGAGGTTTTGCTGAATTTTCCCTACTCTAGCATCACACAAAGAGAGATATCAGGTATTGGCTAATTTGAAAGCTGAGTTACTCAATTGGCTGAAACATATAAGGAAGAATAAACATGAGGGTTAGAAGAGGGTTTCAGCTATGGAGAAGGTCATTCCTGGTTTCTCAGGCAGAGACAGCTTTCCACTTATGAGCCCAAATGTGCCTTTAAGAAGCCTATGGGCTCCAACTTGTTTGAAAAGCCATTATTCATTAAAAGATCCCTAACTTTAATCATCCCTTGTGCTTGAACAAAATAAAGCTTCCTTTCTTCTTTCTTCCCTTCTTTTTTCCTTTCCTTCCTTTTTTCTTCCTTACTCCCCCTCTCTCTTTCTTTTTTCTTTCTTTCTATTCTTCTTTCTCTTTTTCTTTCTTTCTCTTCTCTCCCTCTCTTTCTATTTCCATCACTCCCTCCCCCTCTCTCTTTTCTCTCTTTTTTTCTCTTCTTTCTCTTTTTCTTTCTTTCTCTTCTCTCTCTCTCTCTCTCTCTCTCTCTCTCTCTCTCTCTCTCTCTTTCTTTTTTTTCTTTTCCTTCCTTCCTACTATGAGGGATGTAGAAGACCCTTACCCAAAATGATTACTCAGAGAGCACTCAGTAGAAGGCAGAAAAGTTGTTTATTTTACAGCATTAACAATTGCCAAACCTCTTGTTCCAATTTTTCACCTCTTACCCCCCCACCCTAGATGGCAGGATGACCAGTAGATGTTAAATATATTAAAATAGAACTTAGATACACAATAAGTATACATGACCAAAACATTATTTTGCTGTACAAAAAGAATCAGACTCTGAAATATTGTACAATTACTTGTGAAGGAAATCAAAATGCAGGTGTGCATAAATATAGGGATTGGGAATTAATGTAAGGTTTTTAGTCATCTCCCAGGAGTTCTTTTTCTGGCATAGCTGGTTCAGTTCATTATGCCCATTGAAATGATTTGGTTGATCTCGTTGCTGAGGATGGCCTGGTCCATCAGAACTGGTCATCATATAGTATTGTTGTTGGAAGTTATAATGATCTCCCTGGTCCTGCTCATTTCACTCAGCATCAGTTCGTGTAAGTCTCTCCAGGCCTTTCTGAAATCATCCTGTTGGTCATTTCTTACAGAACAGTAATATTCCATAATATTCATATACCACAATTTATTCAGCCATTCTCCAACTGATGGACATCCATTCAGTTTCCAGTTTTTAGCCACTACAAAAAGGGTTACCCATGCATATATCCTGTAAATAAAAGGCTATTAAATTTAAAAAAAAAAAAAAAGAAAAGAAAAGTTGTTTATTGAAAACTTCCAGAGGATGAGCCATCCCATCATGAGATAAGAAAGAGAGAGCTCCTGATAGGAGGGCTAAAGAAGTAGTAAAGATTCATAGCTTTTATAGAAGAAATTATATCCCAAGTAAGAGAGCATTGAGAAGGGGAGGGAAAAGCATCTAATTGGTTGTTGATATTTGGAGAGATTGGAATGGAAGGTTTCTGTTTCCCTGAAATCTCCTGATTTCTAAGAAACAGAAAGTTAGGCCTTCAGGCTTAATCAAGCAGATAGTGGTCCGGCTAATAGACTAAATATCGATAAATGTCAAATACCAATAAATGTCATCAACTCAGGTTAAGTAAATATGTTTCTAGCTGGCCAAGGCTCAAGTAAATATGAGCCTACACATATTATACAGGTCATAGGGGAAACACAGAAATAATAAATACAAAAAAAGAATTCATACATTCTTGTAAGTATTCACCTTATCTCTCTATTCCCCACAACTCCCTCCTTCTAATATGTAAATGATTTTATCATATTTCTATGAAGAACTTACACACTGTTCAAAATCAGTTAACATATCTATACATTGCTTGTCAAGTTCACTATCAAGATCATCCCTCTCTAATACATTCCAGCCTTTTCTCTGAAGAATCATCATTTTAATAGCATCTCCTGTATGCAATATTTTGATAGGAACCATTGGACTATTCTGGTTACTAAGGTAACTATACAGGGTAGACATAGTGGCAACAGGATAATAATAATGCACTGATTGCAATAAGTTCATACCATAAAAATTGCTTCCCAACTATCTTAGAAACAGTTATCACAGAACAGATTGACATTTGGCAGACATAAAAATACAAAGATAAATAAACAAAAATGACAATCTGAGGAAACTGAGGTACAACATTACACACTCTCCTTCTGAATATTTGAATTATTGAATTACCTCCTCTAGATACTTGGGAGATCTCAGCACCATAATTTTGACCAATCCAATGTGAGGCAAATAAATCAAAATGAAATTAGAAAATACAAGGACTTATGGCAAGGGCAAGTCTCTTCCTGACAATACCAGAGTTATCAGCAGTACAAAGGCCCTCATCTCAGCCAAAGAATCCACTTTGAGATGGACAGTTCACTGTGTTAGGTGGTCTGCAGTCATTTGTGCACTTAACTCAGCTTCTGCTAATATAGGGAGTAGCAGGGCTCAAGACAGTCGTGCTGCCCATTCAGGGGGTACCTCACTCCAGGGGAGAAGGGTGAGGCTTGGAGAAGCTCCACCTGTCCCCGCCCAGGGGAACAGACAGGGTTGCTACTAGAATACAGATTTCTGAGCAGAGCTATTAGAGCATGCACCGTTAGACCATCAAGGCAGGCAAACTCCGAACTTTAGAGGTTTGATCTCAAAACTGCAATGTTATTGAAAATGCTGAGATACCAATTAAGAAACTGGGGTTACAGGGTCGGAGACTGCCAGTCCCAAGACAGGTGTCTTTATTTTGGAGATTTCCTAAAAACTGGCAATCAGAGAATAGTCTGCCAAAGCAATTCCACAGAATAAGGAGTTTCAAAGCTAAAGCATAGTAAAAACAAAAAGGACTGCTTAAGGGCTTACATAACAGACTAGTACAGGAGGCGCTTCCTAAAAAAATAAAATAAAATCCCTCAATTATATATTCTGAAGTGAACATAGATATTATAAACATATTATAACTTTCTTAACAGCAACAGTTACAAATTTTAACAATTTCCATCCCCAATCTTAAACACACAGTAATAGATGACCGTGTCAGGGTCTAACAGTCATTCATCAACCATTTCCAAGTCCCCCGTATCAGTTGAAATTATATCAGGAGCATGGGTGATGGTCTCAATCTTAGCTGCTTCGGGTTGAGAAATGGGCGAAGCCCCAGAGATTCTGCTAAAAAGTTATTAGAAATAATCCACAACTTTAGCAAAGTTGCTGGTTATAAAATAAACCCACATAAGTCATCAACATTCTTATATATCACTAACAAAATCCAACAGTCAGAGTTACAAAGAGAAATTCCATTTAAAGTAACTACTGATAATATAAAATATTTAGGAATCTATCTGCCAAGGGAAAATCAGAAACTATATGAGCAAAATTACAGACCACTTTTCACACAAATTAAGTCTGATCTAACCAATTGGAAAAATATTAAATGCTCTTGGATAGGACGAGCAAATATAATAAAGATGACAATATTACCTAAACTAATCTATTTATTTAGCGCTATACCAATCAGACTCCCAAAAAACTATTTTAATGACCTAGAAAAAATAACAACAAAGTTCATATGGAAAAACAAAAGGTCAAGAATTTCAAGGGAATTAATGAAAAAAAAGTCAAATGAAGGTGGCTTAGCTGTACCAGATCTAAAATTATATTATAGAGCAGCAGTTACCAAAACTATTTGGTATTGGCTAAGGAATAGATTAGTTGATCAGTGGATCAGATTAGGTTCAAGGGATAAAACAGTCAACAAATATAGCAACCTAGTCTTTGACTAAACCTAAAGTTCCCAGCTTTTGGGATAAGAACTTACTGTTTGATAAAAATTGCTGGGAAAATTGGAAACTAATATGGCAGAAACTAGGCATTGATCCATACTTAACGCCAGTACACCAAGATAAGGTCAAAATGGGTTCATGACCTAGGCATAAAAGAATGAAATTATTAATAAATTAGAGGAACATAGGATAGTTTACCTCCTCCAGACCTGTGGAAGGGAAGGTCTTTATGACAAAGTAGAACTAGAGATCATTACTGATCACAAAATAGAAAATTTCGATTATACCAAACTGAAAAGTTTTTGTACAAACAAAACTAATGCAGACAAGATTAGAAGGGAAGCAATAAACTGGGAAAATATTTTTACAGTCAAAGGTTCTGATAAAGGCCTCATTTCCAAAATCTATAGAGAATTAACTCTAATTTATAAAAAATCAAGCCATTCTCCAATTGAAAAATGGTCAAAGGATATGAACAGACAATTCTCAGATGAAGAAATGGAAACTATTTCTAGTCATATGAAAAGATGCTCCAAGTCATTATTAATCAGAGAAATGCAAATTAAGACAACTCTAAGATACTACTCACACCTGTCAGATTGGCTAAGATGACAGGAAAAAATAATGATGATTGTTGGAGGGGATGTGGGAAAACTGGAGACATTGATGCATTGTTGGTGGAGTTGTGAACAGATCCAACCATTTTGGAGAGTAGTTTGAACTATGCTCAAAACGTTATCAAATCTGTGATACCCTTTGATCCAGCAGTGTTACTACTGGATTATATCCCAAAGAGATTATAAAGAAGGGAAAGGGACCTGTATGTGTACACGAATGTTTGTGCAGCCCTTTTGTAGTGGCTTAGAAACTGGAAACTGAATGGATGTCCATCAGTTGGAGAATGGCTGAATAAATTGTGGTATATGAAAATTATGGAATATTACTGTTCTGTAAGAAATGACCAACAGGATGATTTCAGAAAGGCCTGGAGAGACTTACCGAACTGATGCTGAGTGATAATGAGCAGGACCAGGAGATCATTATATACTTCAACAACAATACTATATGATGACCAGTTCTGATGGACCAGGCCATCCTCAGCAACTGAGATCAACCAAATCATTTCTAATGGAGCAGTAATGAACTGAACTAGCTATACCCAGAAAAAGAACTCTGGGAGATGACTAAAAACCATTACATTGAATTCCCAATCCCTATATTTATGCACACCTGCATTTTTGATTTCCTTCACAAGCTAATTGTACAATATTTCAGAGTCTGATTCTTTTTGTACAGCAAAATAACGTTTTGGTCATGTATACTTATTGTGTATCTAATTTATATTTTAATATATTTAACATCTACTGGTCATCCTGCCATCTAGGGGAGGGGGGGGGGGGGTAAGAGGTGAAAAATTGGAACAAGAGGTTTGGCAATTGTTAATGCTGTAAAGTTACCCATGTATATATCCTGTAAATAAAAGGCTATTAAAAAAAAAAAAAAAAAGAGAGAAATGGGCGAAGGCTCTCAATCCATGTGGGAGTGTGGGGGTGGTGTCAATCTAAGTTTCAGATAGGCCTTTCCATGTCTCAGAAGAGGTTCAATAATCTGTAATTTGACCAAAATCTAGAACAACAAAAAACCAAATCTAACAAAGTCAGAACAGTCTGGAGCTGCAACAACATGTGGGGAGGCCAGTATAGATTGGCCAGCAGTTCCTATGTGAAGGAACAAGTTTGCTTCACAGGACAGGCAGACGGCTATAGTCCCAATAAATAGCCGTTAGGTTTCACAGACCATTGTAAATTGTCCTCTTATCATTTAAAAAAAATTTTAAATAAAACACAAATATCCAATAACAGACAGATGACCAGGCTAAATACTTATTTGCCTAAGTATAGGATATAATGATTACATATACCATATTGGAAACAGCAAGGTGTGACATATTTGAATTGCATTAACAGTTCTTATTAACTATTGTTCTGATCATAGAATTCAATCACAGGAGGAAAAATGCAAGAACATAACTATAACATAATATAAGCAGTTAAAACTCAATCTCCAGCACATCAGAGAATGGAGCTTTAAAACTCCCAAATGGCATTAATTACAAGCCCAAAGAATTTTATCTCCAAAGTTTCAGATAAATCCCAAACAGTTATTTACCATGACCTTATATCAGTAACAGTAAGAAATTTATCCCAGAAAATTCACACAATTCTTACATACCCAAGTAGATGTTGAATCTTGAATAAATTGAATATTATACCAATCATTTTGCTTTTAAAATACCCAATACACAAAAATCCCAAACAACATATTGTTCACAACAAAAACATCTTCAAAAGGAAGAAGGAACTATTATTCTTAGAGTCCCTTTCAGATAATTGGCATCAATATAGTTAATTAAAACTTTATATTTTCACATAAAAAGAATCTGAAAAGTTCTTGAAAACATCAATTAAACTTTTTGAAATAACCCTTTCAAACTATATAACACATTTCTGATCGTATTCTTTAAAATTCATAACCATTGTGTATCTAAAGAAACAAATATTCAATCAATTAACATCTTGCACGAGTAGCTTGTCCCTTTAAATAACTGTTTGTTTTCTTCAGCCAAAGGAACCAAACAGCTGCCGCTTTCCACTGCTGCTCTGCTGCTCTCCTCCCTCCAAAAACATATTCCTTCTCACAGCCATCTCTCTGTGACTACCCTTTCCAACCAGTTCCTTCTTTTTCCCACTGATTTCTTCTTGAAATCATTTGCTCCCACTAATCCTTCTTAAATCACCTTCATTCTCCTGTCCCAATTCTCTGTCTCTCTCCTCCCAATGCCTACTTGCTCAAACCTTCTCCGAAATACTTCTGACTAGATGCTCTATTTAAACTATTAACTGCTTTTGTAAATCAGTCTCTTTTCCCTTGTCTTTAAATTACCTTTAAAAAAAACTTTAAACTTCAAGATTCACAATTAATTTTTAACCAAATTTCATAAAAATCATAATATAATTTACAAATTACCCAATACTTTTAAAAAGCAACATACCATTTAATTAAGGAGATACAAACACGAGCCCCCCCCAAGCTAAGCCACTGACATTTTGTTTAATAACCTATATTTCAATTTGAAGTCCAACCAAACAATAAAAAAAGAAAAGTTTTTCTTTTCAATTGTAAAGGCCACAATATTCAAAAAATTCTTTTTTGATTTTTACCCTCAGAATAAATGTAATGTGCAAATAAAATTATTTCCCCCAATTCAATTTTATTTCAATTTCAAAATTATAGTACCTCTTTAAAATATAGTAAATTCCCAAAACTCTTAAATATTGCAGACAAACAATCATCCAGTTTAGTCTTCTTAAACTTTCTGTTCTCTAATTCCATGAAGGCAAACTTACTAATAATGATTTTTCTTTCTTCTCCTGGCACAATTTTTAGAAACATGCTTAGTTTTCCCACAGGTCCAGCTGATTGGACAGCAGAGAGCTCCCGTGTTCAGCTATTTACCTCTTACTCTATTTTTATTCCTTCCTTCCAATATCTGCAGTTTCTTATTTCTTAAATTTTCCAATCTTAAGACACACATCAATTTAAAGTTATTTTAAAATTAACCAGTACTTTAGTTTGTGAAATTTCCTAAAATCTACCTAGATATTTCATTCAAACTTCTTTTCTTTAGTAACCAGGAAAGAGTTACGCACCAATCCTTGCTTTACCTTGAGAATTCTTTTCTCTGGCTGAATCCTGATAACAGGCTCCTTGTTTACAGGAGTGATAGACACTCTTCTATTTTCTCAAAACTTTCCAAACTTTCAATCTATGTTTTTATTTTTTTCCCCTTCTTTCCCTCTTCTTGCAAAGCCACTGCCAGAGACAGAGGGAGAGAAAGAGAAAAAAGATTTTCTTTTCTTGAGAAGCCCAAAACTAGTTCCCAAATTATATCCTGAAACACTTTGAAAGAATTACCAACTCCCAACAATTCAGCCTGATATTTTTCTGCAACACAGAGGCTGAATTCTTATCTCTTATGAGCTTGCTAACTTTTAACACAGAACTAAAACAATGCAAAGCAGACATACACACACAAAAAAACATAAAACTCTATTCTCACCTTTTACATACAGATTTAAGTCTGATATACCCAAATAGTCCTGGGATATACATCCTCCCAGTTTTCTTCCCTTTTATATCTGGGAAGTTCATTCCAGTCTTGAATTCCCTAGCTAACGTCATGATACAAATTTTTGGACTGCTTCTATACCACCCTGGACCGGATCCAGGTGTTGGTGGAGACCCAACATTACCCTCACGCCCTCGCAACCACCTGAGAGCCTCCTTAGGAAAAATCCTTCTGAAATGAGCAGGACCAGGAGATTATTATATACTTCAACAACAATACTATATGATGACCAATTCTGATGGACCTGGCCATCCTCAGCAACGAGATCAACCAAATCATTTCCAATGGAGCAGTAATGAACTGAACCAGCTACGCCCCGAGAAAGAACTCTGGGAGATGACTAAAAACCATTACATTGAATTCCCAATCCCTATATTTATGCCCACCTGCATTTTTGATTTCCTTCACAAGCTAATTGTACAATATTTCAGAGTCTGATTCTTTTTGTACAGCAAAATAACGTTTTGGTCATGTATACTTATTGTGTATCTAACTTATATTTTAATGTATTTAACATCTACTGGTCATCCTGCCATCTAGGGGAGGGGGTGGGGTGTAAGAGGTGAAAAATTGGAACAAGAGATTTGGCAATTGTTAATGCTATAAAGTTACCCATGTATATAACCTGTAAATAAAAGGTTATTAAATTAAAAAATAAATTAAAAAAAAAAAAAAGGAAAAGTCCTTTATCTTTGGGGTCAACAGCAGTCCACATCAAAAATAAATTTAAGAGGGTTAATCCCCCAGACTGCCCAAGAGCTTTACCTCAAGAACACGTGCTTCTTTTCAGGCTGCAAATGCCGACCATCAGGACTCTACTTCCTTCAGTCTTCAATTCTGTGTTCCACTGAGTATCCCTGCCTCGGGTTGTTGTCTAAGAGCAGAGGGAGGCTGCCCACCCAGAGCCAAAGACCATGGAGAAAACTACTCCGTGGGCACCTGTCCCTGTTCGGGGTGCACACAGTCATCTCCCCCAAAGACCCCATCCCGGAGAGCCCCCAAATGTGAAGGATGTAGAAGACCCTTACCCAAAATGATTTCTCAGAGATCACTCAGTAGAAGGCAGAAAAGTTGTTTATTGAAAACCTTCGGAGATGAGCCATCCCATCATGAGATAAGAAAGAGAAAGCTCCTGATAGGAGGGCTAAAGAAGTAGTAAAGATACATAGCTTTTATACAAGAAATTACATCCCAAGCAAGAGAGCATTGAGAAGGGGAGAGGGAGGCATCTAATTGGTTGTTGCTATTTGGAGAGATTGGAATGGAAGGTTTCTGTTTCCCTGAAATCTCCTGATTTCTAGGAAAGAGAAAGTCAGGCCTACGGGCTTAATCAAGCAGACAGTGGTCCAGCTAATAAACTAAATATCAATAAATGTCATCAGCTCAGGTTAAAAAAAATATGTTTCTAGCTGGCCAAGGCTCAAGTAACTATGAGCCTGCACATATTATACAGGTCATAGGGGAAACACAGAAATAATAAAATACAGAAAAAGAATTCATACATTCTTGTAAGTTCTTTGCCTTATCCTCTATTCCCCACACACATATTAGGAGAACATTGTAGTTCAGTGGAAAAGGTGGAATCAGAGAAGCTGGTTTCAAATTCTGGTTTAGCGATTTCCTGTGTAAACCACTTTAACTTTAGTTTGCCTCAGTTTTCTCATCTATAAAATGAAAATATTTTATTTGATCATCTCCAAAGTTCCTTCCAACTCTAAATCTGTAATCCTATGAAAGGAGGATGATCTTCCACTTAGGCATGGCTTTATCAGTTTAGTCTTGAGTAGTTAGGAACTCCTAAGAACAGACCCAACAGGAAGATTCCTTAAAGGAATGGAAGGAAGGAAGGAAGGAAGGTAAGAAGGAAGCAGGGAAAGTTGTATTATGAAACTGAGAAGTGGAAGGGGAATTATGGGTAGGACTAAGAAGGAATGGGGCAGGGATTTTGAAGACTCACTGTTAAGACAGAAGTCAAAATTTCCCCATTAAAATGAAGACACTGATTCACTATATAGAAAAGAGAAATACTGATTCCTCTGTGGAATGAAAAGGATCCCAAGAACTTATCAGTAAAATGAAGGCATTGAAATGGATGATCTTGAAAGTCCTTCCCAGACCCAAGATTCTCTGGTTACTTAAGGAAGCTGGGGGGAATAAAAAATGGCTTCTCATAAGAGATGACACTTCTGAAACTTGACAGGAATTAGGCATTTCCAGAAATGGAAGTGAGAGGGGACAGGCATGAGAAACAGCTTCGGCAGAGAGGTGGAGATAAAGGTGGAATGTTTGAGGAGGAATGTTTTGGTCAAAATGGATAGACTACTATGAGTGGAGTAGGAAAGCATAAGCTTCTAGAGAGCCTGGAGTCAGATCATTAAAGGCTTTCAATGATAAGCTAAATTAGTTGTATAAGAATGTCTTTTCAGAGCCAAGTAAATAAGAAACAATGTAAAGGACAATATTTGACAATATAAATGCAAAGAACAACAAAAAAGAAACTGAACACTGTATAAATCTTATAATGATCAAACTTGGCTCATAGGAGAGGCTCACAGGAAATGTACCTTCCTTCTTTCCTCGTAGAACTGGAGAGAACACAGACGAGCAACTTTCAAACTCAGCTCATGTGGTTTTGCTATACTGCTTTCCTCATCTCTGTCTCTCAGTCACTCTGGTTCATCTTTGCTGCAAGCAATGCTAACTATGAGAGGAGAGAAACATTTAGAATTGGAGTTGATGTTAAAAAAAAAAAAGATATATCAAAGACAGGGAAAAGACAATAATATAAAAAATTATAAATAAAATAAAAAAATTATAGTAGCACCTTTTGCTATAGTAAAGAAGAGGAAGCTAAATGTATGTTCCCCAGTTGGTGAACAGCTGAATAACTTATATGAGATGGAATATTATTGCAGTTAGAAATAATGAAAGGGATGGTGTCAGAAAATCTTGGCGACACTTGTATGAACTGATGCAAGGTGATGTGAGTAGAATCAGAAAAAACAATTTATAGTACACAATGACTGCACTATTATAAAGGAAACCAACTTCAATTAAAGATTCTGAACAATGCAATGACCAGTCACAACTCCAAAAGACTGATGAGGAACCCTGCTTCCCACTTGCTTACAGAAAGGTGTTTGACTATAGATGCAGTGTGAGTCAGATGTATTTAGAAATGATTATGGGCAAATTTGTTTTTGCTACTATTCTTACTTGTTACAAGAAAAGGTTTCCATGTTTTTGGGGAAGAGCATGTATCCATTTGGTCCCAGTAAATCTCTCCCTTTTAAATAAATTATTAAATACTCTCTGATCTCTATCTTGCCTCAATTTCTCCAGTATTACATTTTGGAGGCTTCACACCAAGATAAATGAGGGCAGGATTAGAGAATAGAGACCTTCAGATCTCCATTTTGGGTCTCAGGGCAGCTGGGGATCTGGATTCTTTGCTTGGAGAGGTCGGCTCTCTGTAGATTTTTCCAGAGCCTCCAGGAAAGAGCAGTTTACAGCCACAACCATGCCTGATGCCTGATGGTGGACACTCCATTTTGGCCATGGGAGAGTAAGTCTGGACATCCTAGGACCTGTTCTGTTCTGTCTGTCTGTGCTAGCATCTGGATTCTCAGAATAATGAAATGCTGATGGACACAAATTCTGAGAGTGGTGTCCTCTGGATGTGCAGGGGACCCTACCTGGATGTCCAAGATACATCTGGTTCCGTGCCAGCTGGCACAACTCTGGGCATTCCAGAGTATAAATCTGGGTGTCTTTTTAAGATACCATCTGGCTCTGGTTTTGAAGGCAGAGAAATGCACCAAACTGGGGCTTGGAAAAAAAAACCTCCATTTGGATTCTGGGAGGGAAGACTCTGAGCTGAGAACTTCCCTCAGGGCTATTCTAAGGTTTCCAGATGGTTCCTGGTCTGTTTGTAAATGTTTTGGCTGCACAGTCTATGTTTGTGTTCTGTGTGATTTATTTGTCTGTCCTGTTGGTTAAGAGTTCTGTTAAATTAAGAAATGTGAGGATTGGTTATTTCAATGTTGTGATTATACTTAGTATAAAATTTGCTTGTGATAATTTGTAAGTGTTTTAAAACTGGCAATTTGAAGTAGTTTAAAATTCAGGCTTGGCTTGGGTTGGGCTAGGCTGATAAGGCCTCTGGAGAACAAAGGAGTTTATGCTAATTGCTTGAACTCTGGCTGGAGAAAATATTTGATTAGGAATTTTAGGATGATTCTGAAATTGTGGGAAATAATTTTACCGTTACCTTTGCTTGCTGGATTTGTTCTGAGTATTCTCTTGGGCAGTTTTTAAATTGTGGGAAATAATTTTACTGTTGCCTATGCAGGCTAGATTTAGTTATTTTTGGATGTAAGATCTTAAGAACTTATTGAAGTGAAGTTCTGTTAACTTGCCTGAAAGGGGTCACTTTAGGTAAAGGTAGGTAAAGAAGGATCTCACTTTTCTAAAGGTTCTAACTCTGGCCAAAGTTGGAGCTTAGGAAAAGTCCATTGGGAATAATGGCCACATGGGGCCAGAGAGAGAAAAAATAACTATGCTGTTTAGTCAAATTCATTATTTGAAATATGATAGGAAAAGCACTTTTATATTATTAGGAATTTAAAGCTGTAACTGATTGGATTTTAAGTTAAAATACAGGTTATTAAAACAAAATGTCAGTAGCTTACCTTGGGAAGTCATGTTTGTATCTCCCTACTTAGATGGTATGTTGCTTTCTAGAAGCATTGGGTAAGTTGTAAACTATGAATTATGCCTTAAAAGTTTGTCAGCTCTGTTGGGCATATGTATAAGTTTTATGAAATTTGGTTCAAAGTTATTTGCGAATCTTGAAGTTTAAAGTTTTTTGTTTTTTTTTTTAAAGTGATTTAAAGACAAGGGACAAGAAAGAGTGATTTGCAGAAGCAATTAATAGTTTAAATGGAGCATCTAGTATTGGTTTGTGAGGGTTTAAAGTATGTCGGAGAAGGTATGAGCAAGTAGGCATTGGGAGGAGAGAGACAGATAGGACAGGAAGAGATGGTGTGAGAGAAGGAGGAAGAGAGAGGAAAATGGCTTTCCAGAAATAGGGAACAAAAAGGCATAAACCCCTAGTGAATTTGATCCTGGGGGAAATGGCACCCTAAAAAGGTTAGTTTTGAGAAGTTGGAGTCAGGAAGCATGGTGTAATGGGAGAAGGGTGACCACATGTAAAGGGACAATCTAATCTCCCTCCCCCATTAAAATGGTGGGTTTTTTTTTTTTAATAAATTGCAGCTCCTTGCTGGTTCAAATATTAATTGCTTTTACTGTTTAAATGATATTTTTAAGAATCTTTCAGATTCTTTTATGTGGAATTGGGTATTCTGTATAAGTTTAATATTTTGTATCCTGAGGTTATGCCCATCATTTAAAGGGCTCTGAAAATAATAGTTTTTCTTTGTCTTTTTGAAAATGTTTCTGTTAAATATGAAAGATAATTTGTGAACTTACAGAAACAAATTTATTACTGTTATCAATATAAGGTTATGGTATTTCTAAAAATTTAATATTTTTAAGAACCTCTTGGATACTTTTATGTGGTATTAGGATATTCTGTATAGGATATTCTAAGTTTTAATTGGTTATATTGGGTCATCTTGAGGTCATTTGAAGAGCCTCTGAAAATATTTTTTTTGTCCTTTTGAAAATGTTTCTGTTATGGACAATATGCAATTTGAAATATTTTTCTATGTATTAGGACAATTTTAAAGCAAAATGATTTGTTTGTATAATGTTCACTTATGAAACTGTCTACTTAGATATGAAAGAAGTGAACTTACTGAGACAAATCCTTACTGTTATAAATATAAGGTTATGGCAAATATCTGTTTAGGATTTATCTGAAACTTTAATTAATGAAATTTGTTATTGGAAGTAAAATTCCTTGGGCTTATGGTTAATGCTATTTGGAAGTTTTACAGCTCCACCCTCTGGTGGAGGTTAGTGGGACAATTAACTGGAGTAAAAATGAATTAAAGCTATTTTATCCTGTTTTGCTGAAACTTAAGTTTTAACTGCTTATGTTATGGTTGTGTCCCTGCAATTTTTTTTCTCCTGTGACTTATTTCTATGATCAGAGCAATGGTCAATAGAAACTGTTAATGCAATTCAATTATGTCATACCTTGCTGTTTCCAATCTGGTTATATGTAATCATTATATCCTAAATACTTGGGCAAATGAGTATTTTGTCTGATCATCTATCTGTTACTGGATATTGTGTCTGGATATTCAAAATTTTTTTAAGGTTCCTAACTAATGAAAGGACAAAAACCTAACTCTTGTCTTATCTATTGGGACTGTAGCTGACAGTCATTTGCCTGCCTGTGAAGAAAACCTATTAAGCTGCTGGCCAATTCATACTGACCTCTTCATATTTTGCATCAGTCTGTTCTAACCTTTATTTGTTAGATTTGTGTTTTTGTTCTAGATTTTGGTCAAATTACAGGTTTTGACTTGCTTCTGGGACCTAGATCAGCTTTGATTGTCAGCATGCCACACCACAAGTATCCCCTGCGTGGACTAAGAGTCTCCACCAGTGCCCAGTCTGAAGCAGTTTTGCATAAGGCTTCATCCCTTACCCCAGATGGACTGATATGGGGGAATTTAGGAACCCTGATTGGGTCATCTATTACTGTGTGTTTAAAATTTGGGATGGATTTGTTAAAACATTGTAACTATTGCTGTATGTTTGAGGGATTTTTAGGAAATTTGCTATACTTGTCACTTATGTATTGGAATTGTGATTCACTCTTGGGATTTATATGTGGAATGGTTATTTGATAATTCCTTTCCATGAGAAAAAAAAAAAGGAGGAAGAAACTGATTAGGAAATTGGGTAAACTGATGTATTTTTTCCTTAGGCACTTCTGCCCTACCCCCTATCTCATTAGTTCAGTTTGAGTTGGAAATTATTTAAACAGTCCTTTGCGTTTTTATTCCTTGCTTAAAATTTGCTGGTTATGTTTTAACTTTGAAATCCCTTATTCTGTTGGAATTGCCCTGGCAGACTCAGTTTTGGGGATTATTTTTTAGAAACAACTAGAAATCAGACACCTGTCTTGGTACTGACAGTCTCTCTGATCTATTTTTCCACTCCTATTACCCCAGTTCCTTAATTAGTATTTCAGCATTTTGGGATCAGGTCTAAAAGTTCAGGGGTTGCCTGCCTTGTTCTAACTGTATAATTTGCTCAGAAATCTGTTTCCTAGTAGCAGCTCCTATTCTATCAGAGGGGACAGGCCCCGCTTTTTCCCCCTTTGGTGTCCCTGACAGACTTGGGGGGTCCCTCTTAGCATGGGCAACAGGACTGTCCTGAGCACTGCTATTCCCTATATAAACAGAGGCTGAGTGAAATGCACAAATGACCACAGACCTAACTCACAGTGAACTGTCCATCTCAAACTGGATTCTCTGGCTGAGATGCTCCCCAACTGCAGAGGACCTGGCATGTTTGCAACAGGGAGGCCTGTGTGCCTCCCTAAATGAGGAATGCTATTTTTATGCTAATAACTCTGGGTAGCCATATGTCCGTGCATTTTTCTAGTTTTAGTTTAGTTTATTTGCTTTACATGGGGTTGGTCAAAATCATGGTGCTAAAACCTTCTAGAGGAAGGTAATTCAATGATTTGAATATTCCGAAGAGAGAATGTGTGGAATGTTATGCCACAGTTCTCTTTTATAGATCTGACTCAGTTTCCCTTATTGTCCTGACTCAATTTCCTTAATTGTTTTGCTCAACTACCCCTCCCTCCTAAACATGATGATCCAGATAAGGAGAAAGACCTTCTATCTTATGCATCATCAGAATGTTGGGTGCCTCTCCCCATTCTGTAATCCCAATTATCAGATGTCCCCATGTCTCCCCTCACTCTGTCAGAACCAGATTGTTAGTCCTGTGTTCCCACTCTAAGCACCCTGATTCTGCCCCTGCCTCAATCTGCCCCCTGAGTCTGAGCCATGTGTATATAGGTCATTGAGAACTCACAGTGTTTGCTGGATTCTTGGAGACAATAGTCTCATTCAGCCCTGGGACCAAACCATGGATCCATTTGGTCCCAATAAATCTCTCCCTTTCAAATAAAATATTAAATACTCTCTTATCTCTATCTTGCCTCAGTTTCTCCGGCATTACTTAATGAAGCATTTAAAATGCATAATAAAGAACAAAAGGCAGTTCAGAAGGGGACAGAGGAAAGCTGGGTTTAATTTGATATACTCTTTACTTCTGTTTATATGTATGTGTATGTATATGTAAATATATATATATATATATACACATTTTCCAGTTACATGTAAAATGATTTACTTTACATTCTTTTTTTTTTTGCTGAAGCAATTGGGGTTAAGTGACTTGACTAGGATCACACAGTCACAAAGTGTTAAGTATCTGAGGCCAGATTTGAACTCAGGTCCTCCTGACTTCAGGGCTGGTGCTCTATCCACTGCACCACCTAGCTGCCCCTAGAGAGTTCTAGATTCTCTCCCTTCATCCTTCCCCAACTTCCTTTGAGAAGGTACATGTGAAGTTACGAAAAAAAATTTCCATAAAAGTCATGTTGCAAAAAAAAAGTCTCCCCTCAAAAAAAAAAAAAAAATACCTTAAGAAAAAAAAAATAAAGTTGTATTTTTAAAAGTATGTTTCAATCAGTGCTCAAATCCAGTTAATTCTTTCTCTGAGTATGGATAGCATTTTTCATAAGTCCTTCAGAACAGTCTTTGATCACTGTATCATTGTATCAAAACTAGTCATCTCACAATGTTACTATTATTTATACTTGGTACATTACATTTTGTATGAATTCATAGAGAAGTTTCCAGATTTTTCTAGAGCATCTTGCTCATTATTTTCTGTAGAAAAGTAATATTCCATCATAACCACATACCACAATTTTTCAGCCATTCCCCTATTGATGGGCATCCCTTGAATTTCCAATTCTTTGCCCCAAGAAAAGAGCTGCTATAAATAATTTTGTACATACAGGTCTTTTTAACATACTCTTTAAAACAAACAAGTTGTATATAATAGATTCACAGTTCACATATAGTATTTTTATTATTCTTTTACATGGAAGCATTCGTGCTGCCAACTTTTTAATAAAAAAAAGAAAATTTGGACAAAAATAAGCTTGAAATTTTAAAATACCAAGTTTGAGGAGTTTGTATTTTATCCTAGATATAGTAGAGACCTGCAGAAGCTTTCTGCTTAGGGGAAATGACATAGTTAGAACTATAATTTAAAATATCAGTTTTGTCACTATTTGGAGAATGGGCTGGAGTAGGCAAGACTTGAGGCAGTATGACCAATTACAAAGTTATTGTAATAGTCAGAAAGAGATGATAAGGGTCTGAACTAGGGCAATGACTGTGGGACTAGATAGCAGATGATACAGTCAAGAGATGTTAGCTAAAATGTGGATTCTGGATTTTCCAGGAAGATCTTTTGGCCCTTCTGGAGAACTCCTGAGTCATCCCTAGCCTGACCCTCTGGATCTGCTGCAGAGACAGCCCTGCTCTGGAGAGTTTCTCAAAGACTACCCAGTAAAGTTAGACTCAAGCATAGGCCACCAGCAAAGACCTAGTCATCCAACAATTAATGTATTTTCTGATCTTCCAGAGAAACCAGCTCTCTGACCTTCCAAAGGATGGATCACTTCATCTTTAGACTCCCATCCATCACGAAACTTGTGCTCTGGTGTTTCCTTTTGACTTCCCATAGCTTGGCAGGTAAGTGGTCTTAATGAGCTTACATCTCAGAGACATGTATTCTATAATATAAAGTAAGCTGACTTCAGGGTCAGGAAGACTTGAATTAAAATTCCACTTACAACATAAATTACCTATGTGACCCTGGACAAACCAGGAACTTCACCTTTCACTGCTTCTAGAAAACTCTGAGAATAGAAGGTAGAGAATGGCTATCTATATACATTCTTTGATAGAGGAGTTTTCTCACTGAAAACTTACATGGAACACTGGGATTCAGGAGTTTCACATACCCATGAAATCATCAGTGTGAACAAACCAAATATACAGAGTTTTGTTTGTTTGTTTTCCCACCCTTCTCCCTGCAAGGATCTTGTGAAGTAGGTAGGGGACAAGAATTATAATCCCCATTTTACATTTGAGCAAACTAAGTCTCATTGAAGTTGGATGGTTTACCTGTGATCACTCTTCCAATTAGTATCTGAAGAAGGATTTGAAAATCAATTTCACTCTTCTCACTACTCTAGTATAACTTCCTTTACTTAACAAAATACTGAGATTTCCAGAAGCACAGTGTGGAATAGCTAAGAGCCACCCCTAAATACAGGATAGCTGGGGTCCAAGTCCTGTCTGTGATTCAGACTGATAAAGACATACTAGTCAAGTCGCTTAACCCTTCAGTGGTCCAGGCAATTGTTGGAGATTTAAATTTACAGTGTCTATCTCTCTGCATTGGTAGAGGTGCTAGGTCTTGAATAAAATTATTATTGCCAACCCCGGCTCCTTGCCATTAAGCCTGAGAGAATTAAAACTTCAAAGCTCTGGCCACTTTACATTTCATTATATCATAAATCTCCAGGTGGCTTATCTCAAATCCTTGCTGGGATAATCCCTCCTCTGTTTGAGTATTGCCCCTTGCCTTACTGTCTCCTGCCCTCGACCTTCTTATCTTGTCCACTCACCCAGTATCCTCACCCCTCTTACCCTTATCCTGTCAGGACTAAGTTATGATCCTTTCCTGGAACTATAGCTTGTCCACTCACTCAATGTCCTCTCCCCCTGCTTTTGTTTCCCCTATTGCTGGAGCCCTGTAAATTCTCCTGCATTAGTTGCTGGCTGCTGGATGTTTTGAGACAAGAGTCTCATGTAACTGGCTAGTCTCAGCTAGTCTAAATTGTCCACAATTAAAATATAAAAAACCAATAGCTTTCTTGACTCAGTTTCTCCAGCATTACAGAGGGAATTTCTTTGCTAGGAGTAATGAAATCACAGGTGTAGACAAAATGTGTGTGTGTGCATACTCACACACAGAGTCAAATATTTATCTCTCTAGAGCTACCTACAAAGATACAACCATAGTTATCAGTGTCAGATTTGTGCTGTGGCTAACTAGTAACCATCTGGAGGCTGACACTCCATAGAGGGTAAAGCATTTATCTTTGTTAAGGATCAATCAATCAGCAGCAACAATCTTTACAATGAGTACCCATTCACTTTGTGACTGGAAGAAAGTATCCTTTAGCTCAGTGCCTGGAGTTTTTGTTGTTGCTATTTTTCAGCTTCTTTCAGTTGTGTCCAATTCTCTGTGACTCTATTTGGGGTTTTCTTGGCAAAGTTACTGGAGTGGGTTGTCATTTCCTTCTTTAGCTCATTTTACAGATGAGGAAACTAGGGTAAAGACCAAAGCAAAGATCAAAATAACACAGCTAGCAAGAATCAGAACAAGATTTTAACTCAGGTCTTTTGCTTCTGGACCTAGTGCTCTATCCATTTGGCAGCTTAGCATATAGTAGGTGCTTAATAAATGCTTATTAACTGACAGTCTTTCTGAGCCTCTTTTTCATATCTCCAAAAGGAGACTTCTCAAAGTTGTTGAGAGACATAGACTTTGTTGAACTATAATGTGGCCTATAAATGTGAGCTATTTCCTTATCATTTACTCTTGAGAAACTTAATATATGCAAAATAATGATGATCCCAACTTAGATATTTAGGGCCTGAAAAAGTCAGTTTTTTTTTTAATATTTTAATAGACCTATGCCTAAGGGAGATAATTTTGAATGCTGCACGGAGAATGTACTCATGAGGGGAGAAGATGGAAGCAAGGAGACTAATTAGGAGATTGTTGCAAATAGTCCAGGGGAGAAATGAGAAGGAAAAAAAGGTCTAACATGGGGTCGTGGTCACATGAGAGGAGACTAAAAACAAGAGATATGGAGAACATAGAACCAACAAGATTTGGCAACCAATTAAATGTGGGGATGGGAGTCATTGTAAAGGAGAGGATAAGACAACTACAAAGGAATGGATTTGATTGAATAGAAGAATGGCGATGACTTCAACCTCTACAGGGAAGTTTGGAGGAAAAGCAAGTTTTTTAGGGGAAGAAATTAAATTCCATTTGATCATATGAGTTTATGGTGCTCATAAGTCATCGAGGAAGGGATATCCAATAAATAAGTAATGATGTGGAATCAAAATTGAGGAAAGAAATGAAAATCTAAAACTAAAAGTGACCTGGGCTAGGTAATACTTAAACCCATGGGAACATGTGATATTATTAAGTTGGAGAAGAAAAGAAGATCCTGGGGAAGCTCTAAGGTATACTTATCATAAGTCCACAGTGCTGGAGAACGTGGATGCTGAACTAGAGAGACAGTGTAGAAGAAAGGAAAACCCTTAAGATCTAAGATTTCCTTTGTAAAATTAAGGAGTTAAACTATTAAAGTTTCTTCCAGCTCTAAGTCTGTGCTTTTCTCTCCCTTCCCTTATAGCTCCAGGAAAGCATAGCTACCATTCTCCTGCTGAAGACCGCCTCTTCAAACACCTCTTTAAGGGTTACAATCGCTGGTCCCGCCCAGTTCGGAACACTTCTGATGTGGTGATCATCCGCTTTGGGCTCTCTATTGCCCAGCTCATTGATGTCGTGAGTCTCCTATCACAACATGGGACTCTCTTGCCCAGCCTTAAATTCTCTGCTCTTACCCATATAGTTCTTCCTCTTCTATTCTGGCTTTTTTCTTTTCAGTTCTTCCCATACTCATTCAACCTAGACCCTACTCCAATTCTATCCACTGGCAACCAACTTTACAACTCAGTGTCACTAGCTTGGATTCCTTTCCCCTAAAAATGTAACAGCATGTTGAGAAATAATCTCTTTTCTTTCTTTTTTTTTTTGTTTTATTGCTGTAGTTAGCATTTCTACAATGTTGGACTTTTTATTATATTGGTTAATTTTGTTAAATTGTTTTTCTCTTTTTTAATTCTTTATTATAAAGTGGAATCTCTGGATGGGGAAGAAGGTCATGGATAAACTGTGGCATATAGATGATATAAAAAACATAAATATTTTTTTTTACAAGATGTAATACATGGAAACATACTTTAGGAAGGTAAATAAGGTGGACATGGTCATATGAATGAGGAAGAAACCTAAATACAAATGGCATAGAAGTCTGTCATACCTCATTGCATCCACTCCTGTTGGATGTACTCATTAAGAGAATAGAAAACATTGCCATTGTGTTCACAGGAGATATGAAGAATTAGCAGGGTAACTGAGAAGTATTGCTTAGGTTGAGGGTGAGGGAATCTCTTATTAGCACTTGTCCTCCTTTCCTTAATTTGGTTCACTCACTTCACACTGAATAAGCTCTCTTGTTTCTTCTCACCTAAAACTAGGACGAGAAGAATCAGATGATGACGACCAATGTCTGGCTGAAACAGGTGAGAATCTGTCCTTTGCAGAGGTCAGTTTATCCTCGCTAAGGAAGAAACCCAAAAGAAAGAGCCAGGAATCCCCAAGCAAAGCTTTTGGAGTTCTCAAGAATCTCATGGACAGTCATCATGCAGGCCTATCCTTATTTTTCAATTCATTTCAAAAGCATTTATTAACCTACAATAAGAGAGTCTGAGGCAGAAGTCTGAGTCAATAGCATTGTATTAAAGAGTCCATAGTCTCCTCTAATTAAGTGGACTTCAGATATTCCATATGATCTGAGATGTCACCTCCTTCTAAGGACCTATTTTTATAGGACTAGATGTCCAGTCATTCCAGAACAGCTATACCAAATACAGAATAATTCTGTTGATTGACATGTGATACAAAAACTAAAGAAAGCTGTCTGTCAGCAGGGTGACAAGTTGGGGTGAAGCAAGGAATATCTCCATATAAGATGGATAGGCTTCTACTTACCTTGGGCAGGAGAAAATAGTAAAAGCTGTCATAGTCCTTGACTTAAGTGGTCATAAGGATGGTCATCTGCTCCTATTGATCAAGTGACTGGTCCAGAGATACAAAAATATTTTGGGGAACTTTCCATGTAATTGTGGCCCCTGCCATGCTGGGTTTGATCACCATAACAAGGCAAATTGGCTTTTAGCTAATTTCCTATATAGTTAAGGTGTGAACTTAGAATCTGCAGCTCATAGCTCTGGGGCCTTATATACAGAACTTTGTTATGATTCTATTAATTAATTAATATTGATCAGAATAGAATTGGGGTCCAAATGAATTATTTCTCTATGTAAAATCAATAATTTTCTTTGAGATTTTATTTGTGAATAAGGTGGTATTCTTTCCTTTTCTTGTGCTTTGATCATCCCTGACTTTAAAACCTTTATTATCTGTATTTCTTCTTTTCCCTTATTTCTTTGATCTTAGTTCATTAATTGGGACTTTGTTTTGGGACCAGGTTTTATAAACTTCTGGAAGAAATAGTGAGGCTTGCTTTGATATTGATATATTATTTGGGGTATGGATTATGGATGCTGTGTCTTTCAAGGACCTCAGTGCTTGGCATTAGGAAGTCTACATAACAGATAGGAGATAGGTCTGCACAGAGTAGAATACTTGGGGTGGCCTGCATCAGAGTGGGCTGATCCTTTGAGAGCCATGATTGATGACATTTTGATCCAAATTCCCTAATCCCAGTCTAAGCAATGTGGCCTAGGCCTCTCCTTTCCATGCTAGAAAACTGCTATACACCATGTTCCTTGAACAGACTGCTCTATTCTGGCTTGGAGGCCTTCCTTAGGAAGTTTTTTTATGTTTCTTTATGCAGACATGGGCAGACAAAATGCAGTTCACTGTAATTTCTCTTTGGATTTCTTGCATTTCTCTGTCTAGTACTCCTTTTATTTATCCATGTGGAAATAGTTGTGAGAAAGCTGGTCTTCTTCCACTTACTCAGATGTTTTGCATCTTCAGGGTGTACCACAGTATGTGGCACATAGTAGGTGCTTAATAAATGTTTATTAAATTAAATTGAACTGCACCTTCCTTTCCTTCTTGCTTAGGAGTGGAGTGATTACAAGCTGCGCTGGAACCCAACTGATTATGGCAACATCACATCGATCCGGGTCCCTTCAGAGATGATCTGGATTCCTGACATTGTTCTCTACAACAAGTAGGCAGCCCTTCCTTTTTAGCCAAAATCAGGATTTGTTGTTTAAGTTTTGCCCTATTGAATTTGAGAGGGCTTAGTGCATGCAATAGCTGCAACTAGAGCTGCTGCTATTTATGGTTTGTCTCCCCAATTATATTGCCTTGACGGCAGCCTTTTTCATCTTTGCATCTCCCTTAAGTGCATAACAGTGGGCTAGTATATAGTAGATGTCCAGGAAGCACTTGTTGTTGTTGTTGATGATGATGATGATGATGATCTTAGCCATCAAATAAAGAAAATGAGGGACCAGTCCAACCACTTGTGAGTTATTTTATTCCTTGTAGCTCTGTAGTCCCTCTGGGCTTTTCTCTATTCCTAATCCCAGAATCAGAGCAAGAGGGAGAAGGAAGAAGATGTGTCTATGGCAGCAGATCTGACTTCCTTAGAGCCCTAAAGAAACATTAGGGTCACCTATGAGAGCTACATCTTGTTCATTGCACTTTGACTTTAAATGTGTCCTGTTTAAGTGAGGTTGGGGAAGAGGCAGAGGTAACAGGAAGAAAAGAAGCAAAACTTTACATCTAAAATCCTTTTAGATTTTTTGGATAATTTTGGAAGAATCCTTTTTTTCCAATGCTAGACTAAATTTATTGTATTTTAGCTTTAGAGGTAGAAGGTACCCTAGACTCCAGCCTTTTTCTTCCACTCCTCTAAATCCCAAAGATGTGGTAAGAGCAGCTAGGTAGTACAATGGATAGAGCTCAGGGCTGGCAATCGGGAGAATCTGAGTTCAAATTTGATCTTAGACACTTACTAGTTGCATGACCCAACTCTTCTATTTAACCTCTTTCTTTATCTGTAAAATTAACTGGAGAAGAAAATGGCAAACCACTCCAGTATCTTTGCCAAGAAAACCCCAAATGAGATCACAAAGAGCTGAATGTGAGTGAATTCAGGAACTCTGGCATTCAGTGGCAGAGCTGAAATTCTTAGTTCCTCTGACACTAAAGCCAACAATCATTCCATTACACTAAACAGTCTCTATTACTGTATAAAGTTTCAAATCCTTAATCGCATTTTAGATTTATGTGTCCGAATTTCCAGTATTAATCCAAAGGAAACTATACTTTTTTCCCTTCCCCTGTTTATAATTATATTAACAGTAGTTGATATTATATTAGGCTTTAAGGTTTTTCAAATAACTTCATAAACAGTAGTTCACCTAATCTTCTCAATAGCCCTTGGAGATAGTTGGCATTATTATTCTCATTCTACAGATGGGAGACTGAGAGAGATGAATCTCTCAGAATCCCACAACTAAGTGTCTGAGGCAAGGTTTTCTAAGACCAGCGTCCTAAACACTAAGTCTTCTATGTTTATTTCCTATATATTTCTTGGACCATCATAGTCAAAGAATAATTTCTCTAGTGACCAAATTGTTGGAGCTTTCTACTGTAAGAGTCCCTGGGCAGTGCTTGGTGTGTTTCTGGTCTTTCCTTAAAGCCTTTCCACAAAGGAAGACCCTTCTATAGTTGTGACTTTGTTGACATAACCTTAGAGATGTCCAAGCTACAAGGAGGCATTGAAAGGACTATCTCTTTTTACAGTTAGATACTTAGCAAAGTTAGCAAAAAAAATCTGGTTTTGTGCTGCCATCTAGTGATATGTATGTATAATTGTTCATCTTTAAGCTCATTTCCATGGCTTCTGGAAGGGTCATGTAAAGGCGGGGAATCTCTCCCAGGCACTCTTGAACCTATTAACTTTGGAAGAGTGGGCACCCTGATGTATGTTATCTCTGACACATTACTTATGTCTATCTGGCCAAGCAAACTTTCCTCTCTTCCTAACTTTCCTGTGACTGTGGAGATCTCCAATATCTTTCTAGTCCCCCAGGCTGACAACATATGAATGTTCCTTGACTCCTCATTCTCTCACATCACCAGCGCCATCCAATATGCCACTAAATCCTATTGTTTTTACTTTCCTACCATCTTATATATTTCCTTTTCTGGGGACTTTGCCACCACCCTGGTACAATCACTCATCATCTCACAGCTAGACCATTTCAGTAGCCTGCTGGTAGCTCTGCCAGTCTTAAGTCTCTTATCTTCCATTCAGCCATTGTGATTTTTCCTAAATTACATATCCTGCCTTACACCCATTTGATAAAATCCAATGATCTCCTATTACTTACAGGATCAAATATAAAATCCTTTGACCTTTTTAGTCTTCTTACATCTTGTTGTTGAATTGTCTCATTGTGTTCAACTCTTCACAATCCCGTTTAGAGTTTTCTTGGTAAAGATACTGGAGTGGTTTGTCATTTCTTTCTCTAGCTCATTTTACAGATGAGGAAACTGAAGTTTGGATTTGAACTCAGCCCTTTCTGACCCCCAGCCTATATGCTATCCTCTGAGCCACCTAGCTGCCCCTACATTTAATTCTCCTCCATATATTCTTACACTAAGTCACAATGATGTCTACATAAAGACAACCCCATTTTCACTTGCTTCGCCCCCTCCCCATGCCAGGAATTCTCTCTGTTCAGTCTCTTCCTCCTGGCTTTCCTGGCTTGCTTCTACTTTCTGCAAGAAGCCTTTGTGGTTCTCCTCAATAATAGTACCTTCTCTCTGATGATTGTTTCTGATTAATCCTGTACAAATTTTGTTAGTATGGAGTTGTTTGCGATTGTATCCCCTTTAGACATGAGCTCCTTGAGGTCAGGAACTGTGTTTTGTTTTTGGTTTTTTGCCTTTCTTTGTATCTCTAACACTTGATACAGTGCTTGACACTTAGGTGTTTAATAAATGCTCTGCTGACTTGACTTGATTCTATAAAGTGGGTAATGAGAGCTTTTGTCAAGAGTTGAGTTTGGCATTTTCTCCCAATATTAAATGGTTCCTAGATTCCTCTAAGGAGAAAAATCCTTCTCTAGGATCTAATCCAGGGCACTTCTACCTTTTTCCCAGACACCTCCTTTCAAAATCTTGGAGTCATCCTTTTCTCTTCCCTTATCTTATCCGCTACATTCAGTCTATCACCAAGGTTTATTGGTTCCTTATTCTGTGTTTCTTGAATTTCTTTCTCACTTTCTATTCCTGTTGCCTCAGGACCTCAAAGCAGCACTATTATGTTACTTCCCAACTACTCTGCTTGCTCCTCAAACTATTTCTCTCCCTTCCAATGTCCTCCTACATATCCTTGCAGATGAATTTTGAAACATGATTTGATTCATGTTACTCCATTAATGACTCCTAACAAATAAAGTCTAAGTTCCTCAAAGTTCTCTGCAATTTATTCCTAACTTGTCTTTCCCACCTGACTTTATGATGTTTCCCTTCATACTCTGTTTTCCATATATCAGCCAATCTAGACTACTTTCTAGTTTCTAAACATTTGTTGTTGTCCTGGACCTGTGATGGACAAGGAACTTCTGGAGAAGTGCCCTCTCTTAATGACCTACATAGGTAGAACTTAAGTGATCTGCACAGCTTCACAGAACCCAGAGGTTTTAGAAGAAGGACTTGAAACTAAGTCCCCTTGGTGTCAAGGACAATTCTCTATTCCATCACCTGCCTCTTTCTGAGTATAGAAATGGCAAATCCTTATATAAATTTAAACACAAATTAAAGATTGGGGGCTAGGCATTCTTAATTGTTTACAGAAAACTCCAAATGCATAGCCAGAAAGAACTTTAACCTCTTCCCCTACCCTATTCAGATATTCCAAAACAAGACTGGTTTTCTAATCCTTACTCCTTTTTTTTCAGTGCTGATGGGGAGTTTGCAGTGACTCACATGACTAAGGCTCACCTGTTCTTCACAGGCACAATAAAGTGGGCACCCCCAGCAATCTATAAGAGCTCCTGCAGCATTGATGTGACTTTCTTCCCCTTTGACCAGCAGAACTGCAAGATGAAATTTGGTTCCTGGACCTATGACAAGGCCAAGATTGACCTTGAACAGATGGAACAGATGGTAGACCTGAAGGACTACTGGGAGAGTGGGGAGTGGGCCATCATCAATGCCGTGGGCACCTACAACACTAAGAAGTATGATTGCTGTGTAGAGATCTACCCTGACATCACCTATTTCTTCATTATCCGGAGGCTGCCTCTCTTCTATACCATTAATCTCATCATCCCTTGTCTCCTCATCTCCTGCCTCACTGTCCTGGTGTTCTACCTGCCGTCAGACTGTGGTGAGAAGATCACCCTCTGCATCTCAGTCCTATTGTCCCTCACTGTCTTCTTGCTTCTCATCACTGAAATCATTCCCTCCACTTCCCTGGTCATTCCACTCATTGGTGAATACCTTCTCTTCACCATGATCTTTGTCACGCTCTCTATTGTCATCACAGTCTTTGTCCTCAATGTCCACCACCGCTCTCCAGGAACTCACATCATGCCCCATTGGGTGAGGGTTGCCTTTCTGGGCTGTATACCCCGATGGCTTTGGATGAATCGGCCCCCTCCTGTCCTGGAGCCCCATCAGCACTCTGGCCAAAAGCTCAGTACCATTCATTGGTTGGAGACCAATATAGATGAGGAGGAGAAAGAAGGTGGAGTGGAGGAAGAAAGCTGGGAATTTTCTACCCATTCATCACCAATAATAAATACTCTCTCTTGTCACTGTGGCCATTACCATGGCCCCCCATGTTCCAAGGCAGGGACTCAGTTACCAGAGCCTGGATTCCTTCTGCCCCAAAGCATCCAAAAAGCCCTGGAAGGTGTGCACTATATTGCTGATCATTTAAGGACAGAAGATGCTGATTTTTCGGTGAGTTGGGAATAGGAGAAAAGCAAGGTGCCACCAGGTCAGATTTCATAGTTTTTTAGACCTAGAACTGAAAGAGACCTTGGAAGCCAAGTTAGAAGCATCTATTTTATAGATGAGCAAATGAAGCCTCGAGAAATGTAAATGATTTGTGCAAGATCCTATAGATAAGTGGCACAAACTGGATTACAACCCAGATTCCCATAACTCCAAGTTTAGCATTCCAAACTCAGAACTCTTTTCATTACACCATGTTGCTTTCAAAGACACTATCAGTCAAGGGTATTGGTATTATCATTCTCAGTCTTCTTCTTTGGGGTCCACTTCTGCACTCAGTCACACACAACCTTATTGTGAACTATTTTATGTCCTTTTTCTTCAACTATGTTGTAAGTTTCCAAAAGATAGGGACCATAGGGACCATACATTTTTCATATACTTATTGGAATCAGATGTAGTGTCACACGATATCAGGTACTAGACAAATATTTGTGGAATGATTGAAACAATCAGTAGTTTCATCATAGAGCTATCTAAACACAGATTTAAAAAAAACACACAACAGAACAGTCCAATGGCAATAAAACCACTTTGTAAAGGTGTGATATGATATTTCCACTATTTATGAGAATGAAGGAGGCTCAGTTTTATGTACTGTTATTGAAAACTTGCTTCCATATACTAGATTATAGCTAGATTTCCTTCACCTTGACATCTGCACCCGACAATGTTGATGATTCTAGATGACACTGAAATATCCTTGGAGAAAGCTGTACTTTATCTCATCTAAAACTTAAAATCATAAACATAGAATTTTGAAGTTGGGATTGTAAAGCCTTTAGGACAGGGGTTCTTAACTGGGAGCTCAGGAACTTATTTGGAATGTTTTGGTAATTGTATTTCAATATAATTGGCTTCTTCTATAATATGTATTTTACGCTTTTCTGAGAAGGGTCCATTGCCTTCACCAGACTGTCAAAGGTTTGCATGACTAAAGCAGTTAAGAACTCCTTATGTAGGAAGCAGTGGGGATGGAATATGATGAGATGTTTGTGGAAAAAAAATAAGGGATTGATTATAGAGATTATTAAACTGTTTAGACCTTGATATAGTTACTGAAGGTTCTTTGAAACAAAGAACCCTTGAAACACTTCTTTCACTAGTTGTTATCCTTTCTAAGGCCCTAATATGATAGGCACTCACCTAGGCTATGACCAAGATGAACCTTTTACTCTTATTTTCCTTTGAGGAAACATTCACATGCTATCTTTAATCTAGTTTTCTGCCCTTTTCAAGATGCATTGTTTTTCTGCCATAGGTGAAGGAAGACTGGAAGTATGTTGCCATGGTAATTGACCGGATATTCCTCTGGATGTTTATTATTGTCTGCTTCCTTGGGACCATTGGCCTCTTTCTTCCTCCACTTGTAGCTGGCATGATCTAAAAGCACAAGCTCTGATCCAAGGGTGACATTTCTGATGTCTGGTAGCTTCTCTGAACTACAACTATATTTGCATTTTTATTAAGACATTGGGGGAAACAGGAGGTACTAATTCAGCCAGTCATTTGAGAGTTGGTATGAGGATATTAATTATTTCGTTGTGGGATTATTAAACTAAACCATGCTAGGACTTATCTTCCATGAAACTATTGATTGATATATTGATCAAATATTGAGTACTTATTGCAAACAAAGCATTATCCTAGATATCAGTGAGAACATCAAAAAAATGTAATCCCTGCTCTCCAGGAATTTACACTCTAGTGGAGGAGAGACAATATACAAAAAACAGTTAAGATACAATACAAAGAGTTGATTGGATTGAGAATGAGATCAACTTCAAGTTCTATGGCAATGAAAGGGGTGGGAGACTGTAAATATAAGCTGGGAGGAGAAGACAAAAGTTTGAAAAATAGAGATGTTTTGGGCAAGTAGAAGGGAATTCTAGGACTATTGGTGTGAGGGAAAATAGAAATGAACTGAGATTCATTGTGGAAACAAGCATGGACTAGAGGATGATAGATTTATACCTACCTTGTACATCTTCATATTATACATGAGGAAACTGAGTCCTACAGAGGTTGTGACCTGTCCAAAGTCATAAAGATATTAAGTTACCAAGTCAAGGTTTGAATCCAGGCCCTCCAAACCCAATACTCTCCACTGAACTACTCTGGGTCAGTGAGGAAATTGATTGTCATTGCTGGAATAGGAACGAATGTTGGAGAATAATCAGAAGCACCACTGGAAAGGTAGTTTGGGGATTCATAATAGAGGAGCTTGAATATAAAGCTTGGAGAAATGTGGACTTTATCCCAAAAACAGTGTGTAAACATTGGAGGTGATTGAACAAATAAGTGGTGTGGAAAAATTGGTGTTTTAAGAAGCTTTTCTAGTGGAAAGGCAACCTTGAAACCAGAACAACCTGAGATCTAGTCCAGTCCCAAAATGTACTGGCTATGTGAGCGACCATGGGGCAGATCAATTAAATTCTCAGCTCTCCAGTCAACTCTCTTAAGATTTTAAGTTTCCAATCTTCATTTCAATTTAGACTCTTAGACAGCTGCCAAGAATGTCCATTCTAGGTGCTTAAGTCTTCATTGATATCATTCATATTTGACTTCTCTTCTGGTTTGTGAATAAAGGATCTAAAAGGTCTAATCCAAGCTGATTTTGATGCCATTTTTACCTAATGTATCTTTATAAATTATCATCCAAACGCTACCATCTTGGTAAAGCATTTTCATTCTTTCCAATTGTTATTTGATGACATATACTCACTCCTGTTTCCTGCCCTTGGTCCTGCAGCAACTACTGGAATCCCAACAGAATTAACACTGATAATAGGGTTAAAGTCACCCATCTTTATCAAATGTTTCAGGACCAAAGGCCAAAGAATACTTTAACAACCCTGTGGCCAATTCATTGCCACCTACCCAGGATCACTGCCTGCCCTCTGATTCTCTTTCTGAAGAGAAGAGAAGCATACTGAATATTCAAACCAATTCATTTCTTCCAGGGTCACAGTTCAATATCAATAGAAATGTCATAGAACAAGGTGAAGGTGGGGCAAAGAAGAGAAATCAATCCAACCACAAAACAAATGGTACATTTTTAATTCAACCACAAATCAAATAGAAAGAAGATGGTAGAGTGTTTTATGTAAACAACCAAAAAAATAAGGAAGGGAGGGAGAGGGGAAGAGAGGAAAAGAAAAGGAGGGGTGAAGAGAAAAAAGGTAGAAAAAAGAATGGGAGAAAAGAGGAGAGAGGGAGGAAGGGAAAGAGGGAAAAAGAAGGAAGGAAAGGGGAAAAGGAAGAAAAGAGGTAGCAAAGGAGAAAAGAAAGGAAGCAAAGGAAGAAAGAAAGAAAGGGTGGGAGGGAGAAAAAGGAAGGAGGGGGAATAGGGAAGAAGGTGTGGAGAGAGAAAGGAAGGATGGAAGGGAGGGAAGAAGGAAAAAATATATGGATGGAGGGCAGAAGGGAAGAAAGGAGGCAGAAAAGAAGAAGAAAGGAAGGAGAGAAGATGAAAGGAAATAAAGAAGAGGGGGTGGGAGGCAGAAAGAGATGGACAGATGGGAAAAGGAAGGAAAAAGGGAGGTGAGAGGGAAGAAAAGTAAATTATGGCCAGAATTCCTGCTCTGGCCTCTTTCTTCTCCCACCTTCCAGATCTAGTGCTTGTATCATTCACTCTAACAGTCTCCTTTCCCCTTCAGGCTCTTCTTTGCTTGTTCTGAGTCCCGTTTAGTAAGGGACATTTCTAGCTGAGACAGATGGCAGTCAGTACAGACCAGTCCACACATTAAATAAACCCCTTTCTCTATACACTATACAAGATATCAGTTCAGTCTGCACCCTTGCAAGGCCAGTCCCTAGAACAGGGCTCCCCTGCTTCTTTACTCCATCTGGTACCTCTGCTGTCCCTGGATTTCTCCAGGGAATCACTAATTGATCACAGAAAAATAAGAATGAACAGCTTAACTCCAGCCCCTGCCTGCAGTGTCCATGCATGAAGCCAGGGCAGCTTCTACAGGCACTGGGGATCCACTGATACACACTATATAAAAGAAGGGGGGTAGCTGGGAAGAATAGGCTGGGGGTGGGGTGAGAGGGTGAGGGTAAACAATTACCCTCAAGCTCCCCTTGCTATCATCCCAGCTTCTGTAGTCCAGTGTTCTATATATACAAATGCCTTCTTGGCTTAACAGTCTGAGGTGTGGGGAGCCCTTATCTGGCCGGGGCTGATGAAACAAGGGTCAGGAAAAGAGGAAGAAATCGTGCAAAATGGACCCCAGGTCAGCCCCCTAAGAAAATAAATGTAACTAGAGGCAAGACGGGAAGTAAGAGAAGGGCGATGCATGACACAAAAGTTGGAAGTGGGGTCACATGGGCTGGGGAGCCTCCTATCCAAGACCAGTGCCTCTTGAATATGCTATCTGCCATTCACTCGGCTGGGGGACGGGCCAGATTGGCAACCATTTTGGCCTGATCCACAGCATCCAGAAGGTTCTTGGCATCCACGGCCAGGGTGTGGGAAGCTGTGAGCATCTGACGCTTACATTCTTCACTCAGCGAAGTCACCGCATTCTGTTGCGCCAGACGCATCTTGTTGATTAATTCTGCTAGGTCTTTGTTCAGTAGCTTCTGTGTCCCCTCAATCTGCAAAGGGTTAAAAAGAAAAATCTAGGGTTTGGAAAGCTGAATGATGGGAGGTTAGAAAGACAAAATCCCTGCTAAATCTCCATCTCCACACTTGTCCAATAATAATCATGGAATCATAGACCTAGATGAAGAATTGACCTCAAAGAAAACTTAGATAATCCACTCATTTGACAGTCTGTATGTAAGGAACCTGAAGTCTGAGAAAGTTAAATGGATTGCCTAAGATCACTCAGGTAGTATCAGAGGCAAGATTTGAACTCAGGTCCTCTGACGCCAGAGGCATTGTTCTTTCCATTATAACTGGTTGCCTCCCAAAGCAACTTGTATACATTACCCTCTTTAATTTTCTGATTCTTGGATTTGATTCTCTGTGAAGCACAAGCTATTAGGGACCCCTTTTATAGATGGGAAAACTGAGGTTTAGAGAGACTAGGGTCACACAGGTCTCCCTGAGTCCAAGTACAGTGCTCTATCCATTACTCTATCCACACTGATTTTTAAACACCCTCCACAATCACCGTAGTCATAATCACAGTCACCTGCCTTGGATACACAGGCAAACAGACATCAAATGTCTATAGACAAATGGGTCTTTAGTTGCAGAGCTGAAAAAGATCTCAGAGATAGCTAAGTCCAAACCTTTACAGGTTTATTTACAGATAAGGAGAGGGGGCCCAGAAAGAGGAAAGAACTTATAGATTGGCTGTTAGAAAAACTTTTCTCAGATTATTAGTCCCTAGAGAACATACAAGACCTCCAGCCTCCACCTCTGTCTCTGTACCACTACCCTCCTAGGATGCTCCAGACAGACCAGCCCCAGAGGAGCATGGAGGAGGAATAAAGCAAACTAATAGAGTTCTCATGAATGTTTCTTTGAAAATAACACATCCCAGGACAGGGAAAGACTAAACAGCAAAGTATGCAACCCAGTCAGATCCAGGAAACTTACTTCTGTTCGTGAAGCCAAAGGTAGAGTGGGTAGCAGATCATCCACACTTCCAATCAGTTTTCGCAGGGTTAGACCAACATTCTATGGAAAGAAATTTTCCCACATGAATGTAGAATACCCCACCAGTCATAGTCCAAGGACTTACCCTAAGATTCATCTTGGGGAAAAATATTCTTGGTAGAATATTAATTTTTGAGGGGAAAAAATGACAGCATATTTCTCATGAGGTCACCAACAACTGGGATGGGGGTAGGGCCTAGTTGCTTCGCTCCCGAAATGGTCCTGTGGTCCACTGCCCACATACCTTATAGTATTCCCTGCACCTCAGGAGACTGCCCTCACAGGTTCCACCCTTGTCCCTCAGCCTACCCTCTCCAAACTCACAATGCTTGACCTTTGTTTGCCATTCACTCTCCTCCGTCTTTCTTCTAAGGCCTTGGGATCACCCAATACTGACGCCCTCCTTAACTAAATTTGCCTTGGGTGCTAGAATTCCTGTCTATGGCTCTGCTTGTTGGGCTAGACTAGAATGGGTTGAGATATTATCTCTTCAATAGCAATACTAGAAAATGTAGCTCTACCAAATCATCTTGGGTGGCAGTTCCAGGGATAAATGACTAGAAAGTCAGTGTTTAGACTAGAAAGTCTAAATCTTTCTTTCTAAAATTTCACAGAGAGCTTTGTTTCTATCTCTCCTATTTGCTTAACATTTCTAATGTGTATTCTGGCCATTTGTCTGTCACCATCTTTACTAGGGCAAAAGTTCCTTGAGAGCAAAGGGCTATGTCTTTGCATGTGCCAGAGAGCATGTATTATGGGTACTTTCATTAAAAAGTATTGCTCTTGTTAACCCACACTTTGCCCTGTTTCCCCTTTTGGTTTCCCACCTTCACTACAACGACATAGCCTTCGGGGGGCAGCTGGCTGAGTTCATTTTTGAGATCCAAAACAGCTCGAACCAGCTCCATGACGTTGATGTACACCATGTCATCTGTCCTGTCCAGATTGGCTGTTGGCAGGATTGACTGAGGGGAAGAAGTCAGGAAGAAATGAAGAAAGAATATCTATGAGAAAGGATGGTGTTTGAACCCACAGCTGCATTACCTTCCATGAATGGGAGGGAGAAAAGGAAGAGCAGAGACAAGAAGGCTCCAAAGCCAAATGGAGCTGTCTCACCATCACTCTGCCTTTTGTCCCTGCATGAGTTATAGTAATAATACCTCCAGGTTCTGGCCTTCTTGTTCTTCCTACACTACTCTTTAGTGACACCTTAGACCTAATGTTCCTAAGCCCAGATTATATGGTTTTTCCTAGCCCTTAGTTCTGTCCCTCAGTAGATTTCTGGCTTTGATCTTTGAACTGACCTAATGATGGCTCACTTCATTCCTGGAATGGTGAATTATGTGCTTTGATACTGACCCTGGCAGTCCCTATTTTCTGCCATTTTAATTGTTCTAATAATCCCTGTACAAAGCTGACCTCCCTAACCAAAAGAAGGATAGGACATATATGGCTCCCTCAGGGGATATTTCATCTTCCTTGGACAAAATCAGGTCAGACTAATAGGATTATGAATAATAATAGCAACAACTAACATTCATAGTGTTTTAAGGTTTGCAAAGCACTTTCTTGCTCTCTAAATATACATACATATATACATATATATGTGTGTGTATATGTGTATAAATGTCTTTTCATCGTTACAACAACTTTTTAAGAGAGATGCTATTTCTAATTTCACAGATGAGGAAAATAAAGTTAAAAGGTTAAGTCATTTGCCAGGCTCACACAGGTAGTAAGTATTTGCGTTAGACTGAAATTCAGGTCTTCCTTACACTCAAGACCAATACTCTATTACTGTACCATCTAGTTACCTATAATTCATTGTGCATTAAGTTTCTATTCCAGATTTAAAGACTGTTATTTTGTTGTTGTTCCTGACCATGTGTCTGACCATGACCCCATTTGGGGTTTTCTTGGCAGAGATACAGGAGTGGTTTGCCATTTCCTTCTCCAACTCAACTGAGGCAAACACTTAAGTGACTTGCCCAGAATTATACAACTACTAAGTATCTTAGGCCATATTTGAAACTCAGGATGAAACTGGTAGAGAGAATTTTTTTTGTACATGGTATCCTTTTACCATTGATCTTCTAGAGAGGAAAATTTCTATCTCCTTGTGCAGATAATGGATGAAAAAGAGAAAGGTTCAGGAAAAAGGTCTTATTTTTCTCACTGTCATCTTACTGGTCAATCATTATTGCTTAGTAACAAATACCTGGCTCAATCATCTCCCCTGATGAAAAAAAAAGGTGTTGTGGGGGGAGAAGGTAGAAATTGTTGCCGTATAAGGGAAAGAACATTGGGCTGAGAATATAAAAACCTGGGTTCAAATTGTGTCACCTAGTATCTGTATAACATTGGGCAATTCACAACATCTATGGATCTTAGTTGAGGACATGTCAAAAATGAGGAGGTTGGATTAGATGGTCCTTTGTAGCTTTGAATCATAAAATATGTAAAAATGATAGACAAAGATGAACTAAAAATTATTTTAAATGCTGAAAAGTCTTTTCTAAAAATACACTTTAAAATTAATGCATTAAAAATGAGGCATCTGTTCCTATAAATTTCAATAAGGTTTGCCAATTTTTGAGACTTGTCAGTGTGATCTCCCTAGAACTAAGTTCCCTCATCTGTAAGACATAGGGACTGAATTTGATTATTTCTAAAATTAGACTGTGATTAGATTGTGACTAGAAAAATATGAGTTCTAAGTCTCTTCCAGGTCAGGTCCCCCAAGGTAGTTTACCAACTATTGTTAAACTCACCCACCTGAGCTCCCAGTCGTGGTGGCTTCTGAGGAGGCCCTGTGAATTCAGCTGTGAGCACAACAAGAGAAAAGGAGAAATAAGTGGGGAGCAAGTCCTATCATCCCCACTCTATTTTAGCCTAGAAATTCTTTTTTTCCCACTTCAGTTAATTCAAGAACCTTTCCCCTACTTAAATTCTAGAAAAGTCAAAGAATGACTTGTGACCTAAATGAGGAAAATGGCATAAAATAGTCAGACCCCTTAACTTGGAAAAACATGATTTCTCTGACTCCAACCCAGCTCTTTCCCACATGCATACTCACTGAGTGTTTCCATCTAGAAAAGGTGGAGTTTTGATCTTTGATTCTTCTAAGATTTAATATACTAAGTCTGATTTCTAGTTGTACTCTGAATTCTGGTGAAAGTTAAGCAGCCTGTACCATTTACTTTTGATTTTCCTCTATTTTCCACACAGGCTCAGATGATGTGAGGAAAGAAAGAAGGGAGAGTAATTCTATTTCCTAATCTGTGGTCAGAAAGCCCAAGGTTCCCCATACTTCCCACTTCCTTCTCTCCCATACTCCATGGATATGTAAGAGCATGATCAAGGGCAAGCAGAACATAGATCATTCCTTAACCTTCACTAAACTGGTAGTGAAAAATAGGTAGAATTTTTCTGTGGAGAAAGGCTGTGACATGAGAGATAGATAGAGACAAAGAAAGGGAAAAATAAAGAGAAGGAGGTGAAGAGAGAGATGGGGGGAAGGGAGGAAGACAGAGGAAATACATCCACATCTATAGACATATATATATATATATATAAGAGAGAGAGAGAGAGAGAGAGAGAGAGAGAGTAAGGAAGAGGAAGAGAGAGGGAGAGACAGATACACAGAGGCAGAGATATAGAAAGACAAAGAGTCAAACAAAAATGGAGGGAGAGAGAGAGGAAAGAAAGGAAGAAAGGAAAGAAGGAGGAAGGGACAGAGTCAGAGAAACAGAAAAAAGAGGTGGGAAGAAAAGAAGAGGAGGAAAAATCATAGATAAATGGAAAGAGTACCGAGAGAGAAATAAACATCAGAACATAGGACTCAATGAGAGAAGGGAACTTAGGAAGATATAGGTAAGTGGGTAAGTGGGTAAGTGGGATAGAAGACATAAGAAAGATGAGTGGGAAATAATGGACAAAGATGAACTAAAAATTACTTTAAATACAGACAAATTTTCTAAAATTATAAAAATAATGTAGTAAAAACAAGGGAGCACTGTTTCTATAAATTTCAATTAGGTCTGCCAATTTTTTGAAACTAATCACTAATAAGACCATCACACTGACATGAGGGACCAGAAAGGGCAGACTTCATTAAGAAGTTAATAGTAAGATTGGAGGAAAAACTTACTATAGCCAGCTTCCTTCTCCGGGGTCTACAGGAAAGAAAAAAAAAAATCAGTGTTAAGAGCATGACTTTGAGATAACCATGCCTTCCACTTCCTTCCCTTTCTCCTTTTCCTAGAAGTGAGGACAGTTCTGACCACAGACCAAGGGAGAATTCTAGGGAGCCAAGCAGTAATTGCTCTCTGACCACATGCAGCTCATGGCCTCTAAGGTCTGCTGGAATTTTGAAAACAAAAATCTTAACACATATCTGTTGAATTGTAAGCTAAGCATCCCTGAGACAGAACAGTCTAGATTACATATTCTATCCAACAAATATTTGTAAAGGACCTATATTTGTCACTGGAGATATGAAGATGAAAAATGATCCACAGTCCCTACCCTTGGAACCCTTACTCTGAAAAATGTGATGAAGGGAAAAAAATATTTTCAATCAAAAGCCTGTGTGTGTCTGTGCACAAAGGTAAATTTTGTTCATTCATTGTTTATATATTTATATATGTAGATCTTGTGCCCCTCAATAGACTACAAACTGCTTAAAGGTGTTTTAACTTTTGGTTTGTGACTCTACTGCCTAATATAAGAACTGGTACCTAATAAATGCTTAATAAATGCATATTCTTTGAATGGGGAAAGTCAGGGAAATTTATTAGAGGAGGTTTTCTATCAGGTGGGCCTTGAAAGGAGATTTGGAATTAAAAGAAGAATCTTTTGCTCTATTAAGGGAATAGATGTTGTATTGTTAAGCTTGGAAAGGGAAGTGTTGTTAACTCTCTGTGCTTGAGCTAATAGAACCGATGGGTTAAACTTCTGGGTTAGCACACATGATCTTGGTCTTGAGTTTGGGCCCTGGATTTGTCACTTACCAATGGAGACTTATCATTCATGTACAACATAGGGTCCTAGAAAAGAAAGAACCAAAGAAAAGATTTCAGATCTTTAGTTTATTTGAGTGAAAGATGTAATCTTTTATGAAGTTCATAAGCAAGCAAACTAGGCATTGGATTGAATTGATTTTTATTAAATTTTTTTAGGTGATGGATATAACCACAATAGAATCTTTTATGAGGTCTATTTAGCCCTCCCCTTAGAAGAAAGAAGACATGATTGCTTAAAGATTACAATGTTCTACAATGAGTAGAACAGCAAAAACCTGAGGTCTCTTGATTGGTCAAGAGTGAGTTTTGAAATGGAAGTAAATAGATCAATAACTAAGCAGGCCCATCCCATTCAGGTGGAAGGTATTCTAGAGCAAAAGGTGTCTTTCTTGACTGGGGGGTTGGGAGGGTGGCAGAAGGGAGTAGCTGCTAGAGAGGAATTGCTAGGCCTGTATAATCTTAAACTTAGACTTGGAGACTTTAGATAGAGAACAGTTTAGCAATTTTGGACTGCAATCATTTATTTTACATATATTCATATATATTCAGATATACGTACATATACACTCCCTGATATGCTGTCATTATTATTCCTATATATCCTTCCTTTTTCCTTATGAATAAATTCAAGAAAGCATACACTTCTGTGTTAGGGTGTGTGAGGACTGAATTAAAACGGGAAAGTCAGAAGTGATAGAACATAATATCAAGACACATGGGCAGCAGTAGCAGAAGGGGAAAAAGTAAGCCAAGATTAGTGTGGGGATACTTAGGAATATGAACCTAGGTAGAACAGAAGGCTACAAGTAACCTAGTAAAGTCACTAGCTCAGGAATGAGAGTGATACATTAAACATTAGGCAACAATGTATTATAATGGATAATGGTTGACTTGGAAGTTAGAAATTATCTAGTTCAAATTCCAGTAATAAAAATAAGCTAACATTTACATATGATTTTAAAGCTTGGAAAGCACTTTTCATATATTGTTTCACTAGATCCCCAGTACGACCCTAAGAATTAAGTGCTGGCATTACACTGGGTAATTTGAGTGTAATTTTACTCATTTTAAAAATGAGGAAAATGAAACTAAGAGAGGTAAGTTGACTTGCTCAGCATCACACAGCTACTAAGTGTCTGAGGCAAGATTTGAACTCACATATTTCTAACTCCAAGTCCGAGACCTACTATGTTATCTAGTTACTATAATAAATAATTAAAAGGAGAGAGGGGGGGATGAGAGGAGAAGAGAAGAGAAGAGAAGGAGAAGGAAGAGGAGAAGGAGAAAAAGAAGAGGAAGAGGAGATGAAGGAGAGGAAAAGAGAAGTGAGTCCTAAATTGGCAATCCAAAAGTTTTAGTTTTAGTTTTCACTCTGACAGCTAATAACTGGATGACCTCAAGCAAAGCACTTCATATTTCTAGATTTCAGTTTCCTCATCTGTAAAATGAGAGTATCCTTGACTACCAGAAGAGATGAGGAACTATGCATCCCCCCTTCATTGGCAAAGTTAGGGACAATGAGTATGGAACATGGTTAAAGCTGTTGAATATTGGATTTTTTGGCAGGTTTTTTAAAATAATTTTTTTCTCTATTGAAAGACAGTTTGCTGGAGAAGAGGTGAAGGCATACCTGACAATGACTGTGATACAAAAACAAAAAGTGACAGTAAACCTTTTTTTTAAAAATAAAAAAATAATTATAGGAATCGAACTGTATAGATTCTGAGGTTTCTCTCAGCCTTGTCACACTACGATTCTATAATTTGATTTGATAATTCTCCCCTCCTCTAGGCTCTCTGAAGCCATTTAAAACCTATTATTGGGTAGAAAGTCAGATCAAATGATTTCTAAGACTTCTTCCAACTCTGATTCTATAACTTTTTATAAAAATATGAGAAGCTCCTTAGAAGTCTTAGAGGACAATTCCCATTTCAATTTCTACTCACCAAGGACTTCTCCTCCTGCCTGAGCCATTGATAATCTTCCACCATCTGCTTCTGTTGCTTGTCCAAGATTTGACGCATCTTTGCTCTCTCAGCTTCCCATAGCTGCTGAGCCTCCTCTCGACTACTAGGGCGGACAAAGTCCTCTTCCTGAGATGTTCAAAAGGAGAGAAAAATGGATTCTGAGAACCAGTCCTTGGGCCTGATGAAGGGCAACCTCAGGATGGGCATCACAGAGTTATACAGCAAAATGAGAACATGACAAGTCTTCTCTCACCAAGAGGCACCACTTTTATCCCAGATAACTGGAGACTACTTTGTCTTTATTTGCTTTAGGGTTATTAATAGTTGGACTACAGATACAGACCTATTATTAGTATTCCTGGAAATCACATACTTACGTGTAGCACTACATGTGATAGCATTAGGAAACTAGCATTAGGAAACAATATAACCCATATTCAGATTAGTTATATGTTGTCTTATTGAAATTTGCATCATTACCTTAAAGTGAGTGTTCCACTTGATATTGTAATTTAATGAGTTAAAGTACTATATAAACATCAGCTATTATTATTAAAAGTGTAACATATCAGATTCCTTGCTGTCTTAGGGAGGAGGGATATAAAGGAGGGAGAGAAAAAAAATTGGAACACAAATGTTGAAAATTATCTTTCCGTTTATTTGGAAAATAAAATACTATGGAAAATTTAAAAAAATTAAAACGGCAAGGTGATTTCCACTTGGACACCAGGCTTGTAATTCCAGTGGTAACTTAATGGGCCCTTATTAATGCTTTCATAATATTAATACTAGGCTAATATTAAGCTCCTACAAGTCATGGATAACTGAAAAGTAGAAATAATACATGATCTGCGAAATAATGTATTTTTCCATAAAAATAGAATTCTTTATTAAAATAAAAGCATTACTTAATTAAAACCTCAAAATAAATTTATAAATTAAGATATGTAATATAGAGCATGATTTCAAAACAAACAAACAATAATTAAGTTCAAGTTAAACACTTTCTCCTAGGCATAATTAACTGAAGTATTGCTCAATTTAATTCAATCCTGATTTAATTTTCAATCATTTACGATGCTTCATACCTGTTCACAACTCAATTTCTTAGGGGGAAAGAATGGCTAAAAAGTGTACTTCATTGAAAAGACTTGTAACAATCAATCTACTCTCCATTCCCTACCTGCCAACCTTTTTTTAAAGCCCAAAAAATATATTCTCATTTCTGGCAATTTTATTTGTCAAATAGCACTTCAGGACCCATTTCCTTGAACAGAAAGTATAGTCAACTGTCACCTCTTGATTTTTATCACCTCTATGTAAGATGAAGGACCCTGCCAATCAGGAAGAGGTTCTTCTAACAGACAAGACGACAAGACTTCCTTCTTTTCCCTTTGAGCTTCCTAATTACCATTCAACTCATTTTGAACAGAATACTCAGGATTAATGTGAACTAGCCTAGCTGTGAATGGGATGGCTCTCAGCCTGAGTCCTACTTGAGCACTCACCTGTCTTTGATGTTACAAGCTTCTGTTTCGTATTCTCTTGATCCCTTTGAAAAGTTATCCTAACCTGACTCCTGGTATGATTGCCTCCAGAGGCATATTTAGATTTCTCTGTTACTGCTTCTGAAATAATATGCTCTGGGAGCTTCACTTAGAATCTAGACTTAGCACCTCCCTCCACATCCTAACTTTCCCTGACCCCACCCTCACCCCAAATATCTCCCAATTCTTTTTGAACAAAAGTCAGTGGGAGCGCAAACTCTCTTCACAGGAATTTTGCTACAATCTATCTACACTTTGGAAAGAGCAAGACTATTTTTATCATTTGTTTGTTCTAGATCAAGAACTGCTTGTCCCATTTACAAGGCAGCTATTATGTCCTTTTTGGCAGTTATTAGTTATATATTTTAAATTACCCTTAAATGTCTAGATACAATGTGAGGGTTTAGACTACATCACATCCATGGACCCTTCCATTCCATAGATCTATGAAAAATATCTGCAAGAACTTATATAACAAGCATGTTCAAAGGAGCAGCATGTTTCTAAAGTAAAGTGACAAGAGTTACTTTGCCTGTTAGGCAAAGGACAGAGCCCTGCTTAAGAAACCAGCATTCCCAATGGCCCCTCCACAAATAGTACTGCTTGCAAGCAAGAGATAGCAGAACCAAAGAAATAGTTTCTTTGGGCAACTTAGCAGAAGATAACCAATGGAAAGAAGTGAGAGAGGGTTTTCCCCTTGGGACAAAGAAGAACAGCTATTCTGAGATCAGTTCCTTGACTTACCTGGTTTTTATTACTCACTGAACCTATGCCACTTCTTCACTTTTATGTCACTGAGACACAAAATGATGAAAGAATGGTATCTGACTGACCACACCAGAGGGAATGTCCCTGAGAAAAGCTGGCTTATATCCTAGATTCTAGTACTCATACTAACTAGAAGGTGCTTTCAATAGGAACCTCCAGCCCACTTAGTACTCTGGGCAATCCCTGGAGTGAAGGGCTTCAGTGGGAAGTCACGGGAATCATAAAACTTCCTGTGAGTTACATCTTTATCAAAAGCCAAGTCCCAGCATGCAGATAGTTCTTACCCTCATGCTGTGACGTTTGAAGACATTGTGCCGGTGGAGAGGTGGGGTATGTAAAGAATTAACTGGTGATGGATACTCAATGGGGCTGGTGAGCGTAGGTGAGCTGGCACATAGACCCTCTGGTACCTGTTTGAGAAAGCAAGGCAGCAGGAGGCACAGGGACAAAGCAAGCAAACATAACAGAGTTAGCAGCAACACATATGCACACACACATTCGCACACAAACCAACACAAGCCAAAAGGAAACACCAGGACAATTCTCAAGAAGGACTTCATCCCGCAGAGCCAAGAAAGAACTCTTTTTATTGACCCAGCACTTCAGAAATAGTTAGGAGCTCAGTAACCTAGAAAGTGTATCCAAGTTCCAGGTGTAACCTTCTCACTAACTTTTTCATAGAATTGCAAAAGCCACATCATCTCTGTCTCTCCCTAGTCAAAAAACAGAAAAACCTAATGCTGCTGCTTTCCTTCTTCAGGGGACTCTGTACATAGAGGTATGGATACCCTCAAAATTTTGCAGATTCAATGAGATACTGCCTATATTCTCAGCACTCCTGAGAAGTAGATTTCCTTCATTCCTCAGATGCAGAAGTCTTTATCCAACCTGGTAAATCAAGTCTGTTCAGGTACAAAGTAAAACTTGATTCAGGATTTCAAACATCACAAAACCAGTTTTAAAAATAGTGATAATTTGTTTTAAATTTGACAAAATTTTTATCTTGATAATTTTATTTATTTTTAAGGCATAAAATAATGGAAAAAACATTAGTTTTGGAAATGAAGAACCCAATTTCAAATCCTACTAACACTTATTAGAGCTTGAACAACATTATTTCAATTTTTTCTGTTTCCCCATTTGAAAAATTAGAACATAACTAGATGAGCTCTCAGGTACAAAATTTTGATTCTTTTATTTCCCACTGCAAATTAATAAAATGGCACTTTTGGTTTATGAATCAGTTTCTTGGAGGCATATAGGAGTGGTGGGAAGAAGACTACATTGCGAGTTAAAGCATTTTAGGGTCAAATTCCAGCTGGGTTGCCTACTTTCTGTGCCTGTGTGGCCTTGAGCAATTTGATTCAATTCAATGGGCATTTATTAAGAGACTACTTTGTACCCAGCACTATGCCAGTACTGGGAAGCCATTGTTACAAAGACAAAGACAAAGAAATGAAACAGTGAGTATCCTTGAGAACCTTACATTTAAACCAGAGTAAAACAACCTATTCACTTCTTTGGGCCTCAGTGAGTTTCTCCAATTATAAAATGAGGGAGTTGGATTAGCTGACCTATAAAGTCCCATCTCGTTATGAACCTAAATCAAGCTGTTGTTTTCCTAAGAATAAGATAAGCCTATCAATTTATTTCTCCATACCCCTCCCCCAACACTTTAAAAAATTTGTTTTTTTCACTGTACATATATTTTTCTTTCTCTGGCACCCCTTCCCCCAAAGAAGAAAATAAAAACAAAATTCTTATAGTAAATATTCTTAGTTAAGGAAAATTTTCCATTGAACACACCTAATTTATAGATAGATAGATATAAATATATATATTTATATTAGATATATATGTATATCTAATATATGCATATACACATATACATGTGTTACATATCTATATATGTGCATGTATGTTTATGTATATATTTGAATATATATTATATACACATATATGTGTGTGTATGTGTATGCATGTTTGTATATATAGCCCTGCCAATTTGTAACTTTGTTTTTTTGAGCCAATCCACCCTGTGGATGGATGGGTAAAGATTAGAACTTGAACTGAGATGCCATTCTCCCTAGAAAATTGTGGGAATGGATATTGTTTCACTCAGTTATGTTTGCCAGAGCCTCTGATGCACCTAGTACCAAAAGATTTTTTCAGTTAGAGAGATAAGTTGAGAGGTGGGAAAGATCAATCACATGCCCAGGAAGATATGATTGGTATAAGATGATGTGGCAGTAAAGGTCAGAAGAGAATATGGGATTCCTCCTTTCCTACACTTCACACTCTGAGCCCAACCATTCAATGTCCCTAGATGCATCATTATAGATATGCAGTCTACAGCACCAACCAGGAAGCATCAGGGTTACTCTGAGAACAGAAAGGGATCCTCACAAGACTATTGAGTGCAGTAGCGAGAAAGAGCCCCAACTACACTGAAGATGCAGTTCACCTTGCTCAAGACACCTTTGTAGATTCCCCTAGGCGTTAGTGCAGTCTAACTTCCAAAGATAGAAATGTTGGATCTAGAGTCAGGAAAATCCAAGTTCAAATTCTGCCTCAGAATTATTACCTGGGCAAATCTTCTGAAACTTCTGTTTGCCTCAGTTTCTTCATCTTTAAAATGGAGGGAAAAAATGACATCTACTCTCAGGATTGTGACGATGATCAAAAGGCAATATTTGTAAAATGCTTTGCCAAACTTAAAATAATATATAAATGCTAGCTGTTATTATTATCAGTTCCCTTGTCTCCAGTTACTGCATTTTATTTATCTGTGAATATGGTGACTCCCATTAGTACACTCTTCTTCAGGGACCGTTTCATGGTTGTCTCTTTATCTACCACAGTTTTATGTAAATAATGAAGAATTAATAAATACCTATTGAGTCATTGATTGAGGAGGCCTAGGTTTGAATCTTATTTCCAAAATATTTTCTGTGAGAACTTGAGCATGTCTGAAAAATTCTCTAAGCCTCAGTTCCCCACATGTAAAATGGGGACAACAATTCTTATATTTTCTCAAAATTGTAGCTAGGACTTCTAGCACCTGTAGTAATGTCTCCAAAATGTGTGCAGTCAAGGAATATGGAAGGTACCTGAAACTATGTTCTGAGGCAAAATCAGACAGGGAGAAATCTTAGGGAGAATCCATGTACCTCTGAACACAAGACTTCATAAGTTGAGAGACTTTGGGACTCTAACCTCCATGAGCAGAGGTATTGGGAATCCTAATATATTGCAACTGGAAAACTCACTATAAGTGGAGGGAGTAGCATGGGAAAGTAGCTTACCATCCCATAACTTCTTATTTCAATTAATTAGGTATTAATTCTAGTTGTTTCCATAGGCTAAAATACAAATACTGACAGTTCGTCTGAAGTTTGGTGTTCCAAGACAAGGTCACAGTCACCTTACCCACAATAAACCAACTCCATTTTTAAAATGGCCTTCATTCTAACTCATCAGTTACAAGTTGACACTACTGATATCACAGGGCTTTGGGGAGAAAAGTAATCTATCAAGCTTAAATGATATGTTCTATAGGCTAATATAGAGACAACATGGTGCACTAGAAAGAACACTGAATCTGAACACCTAAACACCAACCAGGTGGCTCAGTGGATAGAATGCTGGGCTTAGAATCAGGAAATTATGCATTCACATCCTACCTCAGACACTTACTAGCTATGTGACCAAGGGAAAATCAGTTGACCTCTCTCCCAGCCTCAGTTTCATTATCTGTAAAATGAGAGATTGGACTCAATATTCCCTTTTCAGATTTAAATCTATGATCCTATAATCACATATGACTTGTGTGACCTTGGATAGGTTCTCCAAATATCAATTTCTTCATCTTTAAAATAAAAGAACCAAACTAGAGGGCCTGAAAGTTTCCATCCATCTCCAAATATATGACCCAATTTTTCATCTTCACATGCTACAGGAGATGCCTGTCCATAAGAAGTAAGCTTAAACAGAAGAAGGCACTTATTTAAAGCAAGCAAACATTGCAAGAGTTCTCTGAGAGCAGAGGAATGGATCTCCATTCTAGCTGTCTAATAGGAGGCCCCAATAATCCTAACCAATCACCACTCAGTGGAAGAGAAGGGAGGGGGTAACTATGAGTTATTTACTCTTGGGTTCTTGCATGACTCACAACCAAGTTCTGTCTTGGTTTCCCCATGCAAAACAAAACAGATCCGGACCTCAGCTCTTCTTATATCACCCTAATGGGTGACTTCAGCTCTTCAAAGACACCAAACCAGAATTTCAGGCATGACTCAGTGGTGAATAAGCCTGAATTCTCCAGCATATTCCCTGCAGATGCAATAATGCTGTCTTTACCTGGAACTGCAGCTTGGGAGCCAGAAGGTTGGTTTGTGGAGGCAGCTTGTACTTAGGTCGGCTGGGCTGAAAAGAAGAAACAGATGAGTTAGTTTTTTTTGTTTTTTTTGTTTTTTTTACTGTTTCTAGAGAGGAAGAGCTGAATCAGAGAAGAGAAGAAATCCTGGGTTCTACATGAAAAAATTACCTGTTATACAGAGAGGGCTTAATATCTTTCAGTAAGGATCATTATCATTATGAAAAAAATATTCACTGAATGAATATGTTCTGTGGGGATACAAAGAATACAAAGTCATTATGCCTGCCCTCAAAAGGCTTGAGAGACAGGGCATATGTTAAAATATCATAGGGTAGGGCAGAATATGAGCAACTAGGTGGTACAGTACATAAAACACTGGGCCTGGAATTAGGAAGACTCATCTTCTTGAGTTCAAATCTGGCCACAGACATTTACTAGCTGTAAGACCTTGGGTATGCCATTCAATCCTGTTTGCCTCAGTTTCCTTATCTATAAAATGAACTGGAGAAGAAAGCGGAAAACCATTCCAGTATCTTTACCAAGAAATCCCTAAATGGGATCACGAAGAGCTGCTCACAACTGGAAAAGACTGAACAACAACAATTCTCCATACAAATGAAACCTCAGGCTTGTGTGTTTAAAAAAAAATGAACTGGATATAAAAGATCAAGGTAAAGTAAGGAGGCATGGTAGAAGAGGAGAGAATCCAACCTTTCTGATCTGTCAGAGCATCTGGTCCAATTTTTACCTTGTAGTACAGATTAATGGTCTCCCAAGACTTGTACCTATTGATGCCTAGAAAGAAAGGGTCCCTAGCATCCTAAGGAAAGCTGATCTTATGTATTTTACTGATGTAACTATCCCATACAGTCACCTGCTGGATATGATTGGTCCCAAGTCTTTTGTACATTTATGTGAGAGGAAATAAGTGTAGGCAACAGAATGAAAGGTTAAGAAAGAGAAGAACAGCAATAAAGAGAGGGTATCAATCAAGCTGTGGTCTCACTTACCTTGGGTGGGGGTTCCTGGAAGGCTATGGGCTCCAATATTTTGGGTGTCCGGTAGCGGATATTTCTTTCTTGTTCTTTAGCAATCTCCTTCTCCATCTGGTAAACATCACTGCCACAAGGTTGATTAGATTAAGAGAGACAAGTTATAAGTCACAGATAACATGAAAGTAGCTCTCTTGCTCATCCCTCCCAAAGCCAGGGAAGGACTTAGGGTCAAGTGCTAGATTCCCTTCTCATTTACACAAAGTATATCTTCAGTTAAATCACCTATGAAAATAATAGCCACCAAGAGAAACTTGTGTTCATCAAGGTAGTGTTAGTATTTGCAACTTCTAGAATGATGTGTTTTCCCATAGTGTAACATAAATGCTTTATCTATCTATTTAAAACTTTATACAATCAATGCTTATTTATTGAGAGCCTACTATAGCAAAGAGTCTGATAGGTGGCTCAGTGGTAAAAATAGCTATGTGACCTTGGACATCACTTAACTTCTATATGTCCTGGATTAATCCCCTGCAGAAGAAAATGACAAACAACTCCAGTATTTTTGCCAAGAAAATTTCATGGATAGTTTTAGTGTGCTATGTTCCATAGGATCACAAAGCTGTACACAATGAAAAAACTGAACAGCAGCTATGGTTAAGACCCTTGTGCTTGGGTTAGAGATCATTGGTCAATTTTATACTAAGAGGGCTCTTCATTACTGGCTGTTCTGGAATGCCTTCCAGGCAATCTTGTCTTTTGGAGCTGTCCATCACTGCCTCCTACAGGGTCAGTATCTTACCCTTACAAGTCTTCTTCCCACAAGTCCTTCTTCTCTGGCTTCCCACTTACCTAAGGCTGCATACAAGTTCTGTGAAGCGAGGTCGGTCACTGGGGTCATAGTCCCAGCATCGGGTCATGAGAGTATAAAGGACAGGAGGACATAGGTCAGGTTTGGGCAGTCGGTCGCCTTTCTCTAAAACTCCAATTACATCTTTGTTCTCTAACCAGAAGAAGGGCTGCTTTCCAAAACTCAGGATCTCCCACATGCACACAGCTAGGAAGAAAAAGGATTACAAAAAGTGAAGGAATTTAGCTACTAGAAGTAAGGTATTCCTGCTTGAAGACTTCCTCGGGAGTTGCCTTGATAACTGACATAGACATCCCAAGCAGAATGCCCCAAAACAAAGGGGATACCCATCAGTTAGAGAGTGACTAGACAAAAGATGGTATATGAATATAACTAGGCCATAAGAAATGAAAAATATGAAGAATTTAGAGAAACCTTGGAAGACTTGTGTGAACTGATGCAGAATAAAGTAAGGGAACAGGGAAAACAATTTAGATGATAAATCACTGTAAAAACAATTTTGAATGGCTTAAGAACTCTCATCAATTCAATAACCAACCATTATTCCAGAGAAGTGATGAAGAAATGTACTATATTCGCCTCTTAACTCAAAGTAGAGAATAAGACATAAATTTTTGGACACAGATGATAATGGAATTTGTTTTGCATGATTTTACTTCAAAGCTATATCCTATACTTAATTGGCTCAAGTGCTTTGTTTCTCCCCTCTTCAAATTGGTGGGTGGGTGATGAGAGAAAAAGATTTTGTCAACTGAAAATAAATTTAATTTTTTAAAATGCGCTAAGAAATGTCAAAAATGAGAATTTCAGAGGAAAGTGAGCTGAGTCAAAATGATTTACATAATGACTGCAATAATATAAAGTAAAATAGATTTCATTCTGATCCAGTCAGGACTTCTGGAAACTAATGATGCATTCCTCCCACATTTTGGCATAGAAGTGATGGGATTAGAAAAGCAGAATTAAGTATGCTTTTTGGGATATTGCTAATGTATGAATTTATTTTGCCTGATCATACTTGTTCATTCTCTCTATTCATACAGCTGTCATCTTATTTTAGATCTTCATTACCTCTTGCCTAGCTCATTTTTATTGATATTCCTGACCCAAGTTACTCCCCACCTCAGGCCATTCTTTATACAGCTGTCAAAGTGATGATTAAGTATAGATATGGCCATGTCATTCCAGTCTAGTGGGTCCCTATTGCCTTTAAGATACAATATAAATTTAAGTTACCATTAAAAGTCCTTTATAACCTGGCCCAAATCTACCTTTCCATTCTTATCATACATTATTCCTCCTGCACTTTGAAATCTAATCAAGCTGGCCTTCTCTCTGTTTGCCATCCAATTTGTCATCCATCCTTTATTGCTCTGCTTTTGTACTGGCCAGCCCCCATATTGTAAAATTTGTACCATCTGTCTCTTATAATCTTTCCTTTCCTTCAACTTCTTTCAACTCCCTTCTGCAAAGTTACACAACTCTCTTCTACAGCTTCATCCATTTTGATTGCTCATAGTATTCCTAAGTCTTAACTTAGTTCCAAAATCACCATCTATTCTATTCATAATAGTTATTTCCTGAAGGAACAGCAGACACGGCCCAGGGTCAGTCCTTGATTTTACCTAAATCCCAGCCCTTCTGAAATTCATTAGTTGGCATGGCTAAGCAGGCAGTACAGGCTTGAGACATGTGCCAGCTTCATCCCTAGCATCATCAAGGAACCTTTGACCTTTCACCATCAAGGAAAGACGAGATAAGAAATACCTTCCTCTGTTTCCCTATGTTCTTACTCACCAAACATCCAGACATCACTGGCAGTTGTGAACCGACGGAAGTTAATGGATTCAGGGGACATCCATTTAATTGGGAGGCGCGTCACAGAGGCTTAAGGGGAGATGAGTATTGAATAAGAGTTATTTTTAGAACTGAAAAGATCAGAGAAGAAATTTCCCATTTCCAAAGACCCTAGACTTGGATTCCTTCCCTATCCATTCATCTACCAAAACCATGTTTTCCTGATTCTGATTCTGGGTTTCATTAACAGTTCTTGGTTGGCAACATAAAGATTAAGGATAGCTACTTCTCACCTTTATAATACTCTTCATCCTCAATGTACCGAGAAAGACCAAAATCCCCAAGTTTCACACATTCAGGAGAAGCCACCAAAACGTTTCTGACTGCAATGTCCCTATAGAAAGGATGATAGTGATGATGACCAGAATAATATTAACAGTCAATATTGACATCATGTGCCCATCAAACAGAGAATGGTTGAACAAATTATGGTATATGAATGTTATTGAATATTACTGTTCTGTAAGAATTGACCAGCAGGATGATTTCAGAGAGGCTTGGAGAGACCTATGTGAACTGATGCTGAATGAAATGAGCAGAACTGATCTCCTGATCATTATACACAGCAACAACAAAATTATATGATGATCAGTTCTAATGGATGTGGCTCTCTTCAACAATGAGATGATTCAAACCAATTTCTTGTTCAGTGAAGAGAGCCATCTACATCCAGTGAGAGAATTGTGGGAACTGAATGTGATTCACAACATAGCATTTTCACTCTTTTTGTTGTTGCTTGCTTGCATTTTATTTTGCTTGTCCTTTTTTTTTTTTACTGGTTTGATTTGATTTTTCTTGTGCAGCACAATAATTGTATAAATATGTATGAATACATTAGATTTAACATATATTCTACCATGTTTAACATATATTAGACTACTTGCCATCTAGGGAAGGGTGTGGGGGAAAGGAGGGAAAATTGGAACACAAGGTTTTGCAAGGACTAATGTTGAAGAATTGTCCATGTATATGTTTTTAAAAATAAAAAGCTTTAATAAAAAAATGACATCATGCTTTAAGGTCTACAAAGTGTTTTACACATATTATTTCATTTGATCCTCACAACAACATTCTGTCTTAGCCACTATTATTATTCTCATTTCACAGATGAAGAAAAGGAAACTGAAAGGAAATATTTGAATTCAGGTTTTCCTGACTCCAGGTTTAACCTCCTATTCATGATACAGAAAAACTTCTTGGGATGGCATAAATGGAAATGAATTCTAGTCAGGATCTCTGGTCTGTCCTTCATATGTCACAGAAGGATCCAATAGGCAATTATTTCACTCTAAGGAAATATAATCCCAGGACTTTGATGTCTGGTTCCAGTGCTGCTTCAGCATCTTATCTCCAACCCCAGTGAATGCAAGTCACATTTCTCTCTTTCAGGTTATCTTCTCTCTATTTGGTATGTATCATCCATGTACCATCTTTGAAATATAATATGTCCTCCATTGCAATATTAACAAGCAAATCAGTCTATTAAGTGCTAACTGTATAGAAAGTGCTATGTTAAACATGAGGGATACAAAGAAAGACACAGGGTTCCTCTCTCAGAGGAACATTTTAATGGGAAAAACAATGTACAAATAATTTTGTGCATATGTAACAGGACTGGCTTCGAATGCCTTTGATAGTCAGTGTCTTTTTCTATGGAAGAGGCTGGGAGAATTACTTTTATGAGAATTAAATGATATAAGATAAAGGCTTTAGAGAAATATTGGAACATTTGTAAGAATTCTGTAACTTGTTTTATTAACAACTAATTTGTCTACTTATGTTAGCACATGGGATTAGAAGTCTCTTGGTTGACTGTGTGATCAGACCTGGGGAAGCCTTCAAAAAGCATTTTAAGTTTCAACCATTATCTTCAACTAATTTTTATCTTGATGTATCTCTCCTATTGGCTAGACTCTTTTGCTACCAGTATTCAATTAGAGACAGTGCTATAAAGAGAAAGTCATTGGGGTCTTTCCTCACAGAGACCAACATGTGATCCATTAATATAAGATGAATTTCTTCCCTGCCTCAGTACTTGCTATTTCTTTTTAGATGTGACTATATAGATGTGGTGTAACCCTAAGGGATGATGTAATATTAACCCCAAAGATACATGGCCTTGGGAAAGATGTAATTAGGAATGATATATTTTCCCTTAGGCTTTCTTGCCTTATACCTTGAAAAGCCAATATGCTAAGTTTAAAAGATTGTTGACTATCAGAAAACAGCCTACTGGACAGTGATAATAGGATGCTTGAAGCTAATGAGCATCAATAATCGAGGTGCCTAAAGTTAATGTAGCTGTAGTACATAATTAGATGCCTTCAACTTGACCTAGTGATGTTTCAGTTCTAAAGACACCTCTGGAAGGTTCCCCCCATGAAATCTATCCAGGGAACTATGGGTAGGGTATCTGTGCACAAAGATCCTGACCACTCTTCAACTCCATTTCCAAGCCTTAAAAATCAGCATATCAGTGACACAAAGCATTTGATTTCTCTTTTTCCCCCTATATATTTACCTCTTTACTATCTTCCTCTTTTGGAATTTAGTTTGCTTTAATTGGCATTAAAATCATGTCAAGTTTTGCTCCCTGATTTGATATGTTGATTGATTTTGGTGATTTTTTTTTCTTGTTACTGTTTTTCTTTTGTTTTTTTTTTAAATATTATTTGTAATATGGAATTGCCCTCTGGGAACAAGGGGAAGAATTCGAAAGATATCAATGAAAATTTATTGTTTTCTTTCTTTTTCTTGCTTTCTTTGTACAACATGGCTAATACAGAATTATGTCTTGCACAACTTTAAATCATGGGCATTGTATTGTTTTCTCAATGGGCAAGGAAAGATTGGAAGAAAGAAGAAAATTTTGAACTGAAAATGATTTTATTAAAAAAGAACTTTTTTAAAAAAATCTCTTTTTAAGAGATGGCCCTCTGAGATTTGAGAAGAGAAGGATACAGGCAGATATTTAGGTAATATAAAAACAAAAGATCAATAAAAAATTTTTCAAAAAAGAATACATCACAAATCAAAAGTAAATGTAACAAAATTATAAAGATTAAGTGAGATTCAAATGGGGAGATATGAAAAGACACTTCCAACCTCTATAGAGATATTATATATTGCACATGATTATGCAATCATTTATGCTGATTTTTTTCTCTCTCAAAAATACTATTTGTCATATGGGAAGCCTACTAGGAATAGGGAGGGGGAGGAATATATAGTGTACTATAATAATTTAGGAAATTAAAAAACATCAATTTTTTTAAAAGTGTCTTTAAAAAAAATCTCCCCAAATTAAAGGATGGTCCTCATCATATTCCTGCTCTAGCTCAAACCTCCTGGAGAGTGGGCTATGACACAGAATTTCTCCCTGATCCTCTAAGATTCCCTAGCTTTGAATCAATATGATGAAGTGGGAAGAATCCATGGTTTAGAGTTAAAGGACCTTGATTAAAGGCCAAGCTCTCAAGCTTACTATTGGGTGGATGACACTGGGTAAATCATTTCACTTCCCAGGCTCTAGTTGCTCCATCTTTAAAATGAAAGATTGGACTAAATGACCAGATGAGCCTTCCAGAGATAGAACCTATCACTGGACCCTTAGGTTCTACTATACTCTCTGTTGTCATTCCTCTCTCTCCACCTACCTGTGGACACAGCTGATGCTCTCCAGGTAAGCCATAGCTTTGCATATCTGCAGCGAATACAAGATGAGGGTGAGCACCTTTAAGGAATTTTTATTGTGCTCCAGGTAGTGTCCAAGCTGTAAGGAAAAGGGAAAACAGACTATCAGAAAAAAGGGCTGGGACTTCTTTTCCAGATACAGAGGATCCAACTGGAGATACAGAGGCAAAAATGAAATAGTTCCTGCCTTCAAAGGAGCTCACATTCTGCTGGGGAGAAACAACATATAAAAAAAAATAAATACAAAGTATAGACAAAATAAATACAAAGTAATTATGGTGCAGAAGGGAAGGGTAGTAACTGAAAGGATCAGGAAATACCTCTCGTGGGATGTAACTGATATGTAATCAAAGGATCATAGACCTGGGAGCTAGAAACAGAGGTCATGGAATCCAACCCTAATTGGAGAAACTAAGGCATAAAGGAGTTAAATGGCTTACCCAGGGTCACAGAGCTAGTAAGTATCCGAGATAGTTTTCCTTGATTCAAAATCCCATGGCCTATCTTAGATACCATACTGCCTCTCAGCAGCCTATGTTACCTTCTGCTGAAACTTAAAAGGAGCTAGAGTTTCCAAGTGGAAGAGATGATGAGACAGGACATGGGGCCCAGAGAGGTTGGGAAGAGAATGTCATGTACAGTCAGGGAAAGTAGAATATGTGAACAGAAGTGATAGGTAATTTGCCTAGAAAAATAGACTGAAGCTATAGTGTGGAGGGCTTCAAATGTCAATTAGATGGGTTTATACTTTATACTAGAGGTATTTGGGAGTTACTGAAGCTTCTTGAGTAGGGGAATCATATAGACAAATAATCTTTAGGAATATGAACTTAGTGGCTATATGGAAGGTAAATTAGAAAGTGGAAAGACTCAAGGCAGTCACACTAACTGGGAGGCTGCTGCAATAGTCCAAGTGACAGATGATGAGGTCCTATGTGATTATCTAAGGATATTTTTCTGATAACACCTGGTTTCTCCTACTTAAAAAAAAAGAAGGCACAATGCTGAGATTCAGAGCCCTAACTCTATAAAATACCTCATTCCTAAAAGCCCAGATCAATCCTTGGTCAGTTGTAAAAACAGATTACCAAGGAGTTGATTTGCCTCTACAGAAGCTTCTTTCCTCCCTCCTTCTCTGTACTCACCTCTCCATATGGGTACAGCTCCATGATAATCCACGTGGGCTCCTCTTCAATGATACCTATCAGCTTTACAATATGGGGATGATCCAAATTCTTCATTAACACTGGGGGGAGGGACAGACAGAAGAGAACAGGGTCACAGAAAGTGGAGAACATAAATAGAAAGAAAAAAATTAAACAATATTGAGTAATTATAATAAACAAATTTAAGCAATAAAAGATTGTCTCCTTTCCTGCTCTATGGAGATGGAGGACTATAGAATACTGCATAAATTGTCCAAATCATAAGTTGATATGTTCATTAGTTTTGCTATACTACTCTTTCCCCCTGCCTCCACATATTCCCAGCTTTTTTATTCCTTTTTATAAGGGATGGATCTCTTGGTAGGAAAGAAAGGAGGGATATATTAGGAACTGAAAGTAATATTAAAACAAAAGATATAAATACAAGTTGAAAAAATCCATCTGAAAGACTACATCCTGCCCCAAATTAGGAGAACAGTAGAGAAGGCTGAAGGGAGGTTCAGGTAAAGGGGACTAATCTTCCTTTATTTCCCAAAATTCCCTGCTTGGGCCTCATCAGCAATCCCTTCCCACTACTTCTGCCTCTACTGCTTCCTCTTGCTTCTCCTCTTGCCCCTCCCATCTCTGAGTTTGCATTCCAACTTAGAGGCTTAGAGATAGGATTTTCCTCCTTCTGCCATCATCTGCTTACCTCTCTCAGCCAAGATCATCATGGGAGAAAGGGTAGTTTAATGGAAAGGACTCCAGAATCATAAGACCTCAATCTGTGTTCCACTTTTGTAACTTACCACCTGAGCAACAAGTCTAGAGCCACGATTCTATTATCTATAGGGTAGTTGACCTACCTGCTTCACTCATGAACTTCTCTTTATTTTCAAAACTGCAGTCCTTCTTGCAGGTTTTCACAGCCACATTGACACGCTCTCCTTTCTGCAACCAGAGATGAGATCAGGGTCCTTTGGTCCAGTTGTAGTCAAGGGAAAGTTTCTCTGGCTGCCTACTTCTTATGCCATGAACCTCTTGCTTTACTGGCTCTCCCATAATTAGCTACACATTGCTAATGTCCAGAAAAACTCTGGCTTTTCAGTCCTGGTCTTTCTCAATTTAATAAACTATGTCTTAGCTAATTCTCTTTTTCTTGACTAGTATCACTTCACTTCTGGAAACTTCCTTTCTCACTTTGGGATCTTCTATAGAAATCTCTAATTTCCTACCTAATTTGCATCTCTCTGTCTGTGGCCTAAAAGATGGGAAACTAATCAAACAAGAGAGAACTTACTCTATTCCAAAAAAACTCCTCAAGGGACCCAAGCCTAGAACTTCCTTAATCTTAGAGCAACTCTAAAATGCCTAGAAGGAAGTACAGGGACACCTGAAAATTTAAGATGGTCATGGGCTCTCCTCCTGTCATTGTCGGAGGCTCCCTGATCAAATCCCCAATCTGATCCCATCCCTGCTCATTCTCAATCTGCTTTATACATGTCAGTCCCAACCCTAATGCTATGGGCTCAGTGGGCTGCCTCATTACCCTTATGAGACATTATGATATAATGGAAAGAACCCTGTTTCTCATTCAAAAAGTATAGGTTCAAATCCCAACTCTGCCACTTAGCACCTATATGATCTTAGGCAAGCTAGTATACCTAGTTGAATCTCAGTTTCCTCATCTGTAAAATTAGGATGTGGGATCAGATAACTACTACCATCTCATTCTATTAGAATGTAAACTCCTTGAGAGGGACTGTCTACTTTTGTCTTTGTATTCCCAGTTCCTAGCCCAGTACCTGGAACAAAATAAGAGCCTAATAAAGTTTGTTTCTTCCATTTAGCACTCCCTTTCCCTTCTTTCAAAATGCCCCTCAGTTCTATTCTTGGCTTTTATATTGCAATGATAAGTTAATTCTTTTTCTCATCACCCCTATTACCGCAAACATTCCAGGACTATTTCTTCTACCAAATAGGTATAGATTCAAGCCCCTCATGACTTATCAATGCTTCCCCTTACATGGTAATGGTTTTGGCCCCAGATCATGTGGTAAAGGAAATGAGAGGATCAGAGCAATTGGTACTTACATGATTCTGGTAGACACCTTCATACACCTCCCCAAAGAAGCCTTCCCCCAGGATGCGGCCCAGAACCACATCCTCCCGTGCAACACCATACTGGAGACCTGAAGACACAAGAAAACCACGAGTCCCAAAAAGGAGTAAATGCATGACAGTGGTTCTTCTCAGTAACCTGACTATTTTTGAGAAAATAAAGTACTAGAAATAGAAATCTAGAGCTTGCAGGGACTTTAGTGGCCATTAAGACCAGCACTTGCATCTCACAGATGAGGGGCATGATTCTCAGAGTGGCTAAATGATTTGTCCAGCATCTGAATTGGGATTTGAATTCAAGTCTTCTGAACTCCAAATCTAGCTCCCTGTTATGCATAGTGGCAGTTTCCTGAAGGTTCCAGGCTTTCTTAGTCACCCAGCCACAGTATCCCTGACCAGAACCTAGGAGTCTAAGCATGGAAGCACTAGGTGAGGCTTGGAGGAAGGACAATAATTTGGAAAATGCAATGAATTCTGGATACTTCAAGCCACCTAGGATATTCACTAAATGATTATATGCCCTTGAACAAGTAATTTTATCTCTCTGGCCTTCAGGTTTTTTTGTTGGTTTTTTTTTTTTTTTGGTCTAGAAAATGAGAAAACTGAACTAAATGGCCTGTAATAGGCTCAGAGATCAAGAGCTAGAAGGGAGTTCAGAAAAAGTTTAGTCCAACCTCCTTAGCTTAAAAAAGAGGAAACTGAGGTTCAAAAACTTTGTTACTTATGCAAGGTTACATAGCCAGTATTACAGGTAGGATTTGAACCCTTATCCTTTGATCACAAAGCCAGTATCTTTCCATTCTTCAATTTTATCTGCTTCAGATCTCTTCAGCTCTGAGTTTCTATATATCTGGACTTCCCTGTTTTCTCAGCTCTAAAAGAATTTTCCCCTTGGAAGGGTTGGAATTATCTACTTCTATAATATCCCTTCAATAGAACCCATGAGAATGTCAGGTTCTATACATGCTGAATGAATGAATGAATACTAACATTAATGTTATTTATATTAATAATGATTAAATTGGGATGCATCAATTTGTTGGTGTTAAATATGGGAAAAAAAGAAAAGAGAATTCCCTTCATTACACTCCAATCACCTTGTCTGCTTGCCCAAGGCCTGGACACTGAATGTGGCTTTCAGCATTCATTCAGCAAATATTTATTAAGCACCTACTATGCACCAAATACTGTGCTATACAATGAAGATTTGGGGGGAGGGAGGAAGCAGAGAAAAACTTGCAATTTTGCTCAGAGCCTACCTCCAGACCTCCGCAGGGTGTCGTCAGGAATTTCTGCATAAATGTCTGATTCTGAAAGGACAAAAAGAAGGCCCATCCCATTATTAAGAGGTCCCCAAACATGAAACCAGGAATCCGGTGGGTGGCTTCATTCCCTACAGCTCAGGAATAATGGAGCTGGCATGAGTCATATCCCTATATTTTTGCAGGATCAGGTACACTTCTACATGGCAATTCTCTCCATTATCTAACAATTGAGCAGGCAGGCGGTTTTAAGAGGAGAATGAAATTGGTAGAAAAATAGGGACAATGTTGCTTCTTAGATCTTTTGCCTACTTGGACCTGAATCTTTCCAGCATTCCCTCCCTACTACCATCAGAACTGGTCCCTAAAGTGGGACCAGAAGGTGAAAAGATGCCTCTGCCTTCTGTCTCTTCATTAGCCTCAGGTAGATACCAAAAGCTCAGTGAGAGAATGAAGGTAACCCCTTGGATTAAGGCCTTTAACTGGAATTATGGTTGCTGGGGGCAGAATCAACAATGGTTTAAAGCTGCCTTTCTTTCTTTTCTGAGGGAATCCTTGGAAGGGTTTTGAAAGAGAAAGGGCAGGGAGATAAGAGATAGGGTGATTAATATATGTAGCTTACCAATGCTGCAGCTTTCTGAGAACTGGGATCTCCTCTCTCCAAAGTGTCTGTAGAAGGGGAAGCATCAAGAGAGCACGAATTAGAAGCTAGTCTGTGTTTAGGCCTTTGGAGAAGACCCCACCAGTCCATGACTAAGCACTCCTCTATAGCCTTATTTCCTTTTCAGATGATCTGACCTATAATCCACTCTGTGAAAGGCAATCCCCCCTTCAACTGTAAACCATGGTTATTTCTAATATGGAAAAGGGTCACCTCTTCCACCTTTCCTCAATCCCAAGAAATGTTCTCAGTTACTACTGCTAGGTATGGTGATGTAGAACAAGACAAACTAACTACCCTGTAAAATGACCCAGGCAACAATTAAGCCATGGGAACTTCTTAGTAAGAAATGAATGACTTAGGATCTAGACCAGCAAATCTGTAAAGGTTGAGGTCTCTATTTGTCCTTCCTCCTTTCACACAGGATCCACCCCAGGTGGCACTCAGAACTGTCCCACTCTACTCACAGGGTAGGGATCTGAGGCAGGCTGTTCCGCTTCTCACCATCTGAAAGAGATAAAAGGATGTGAAATTGGGAACGAGAAGGAGTCTGGATACTGAATGGTCATTTGTTCCTCCTAGAACTTTCTTCTGTTAGCTGGATTGATTCATATTCTGACTCTCATTGTAGTCTTTTGATCACGGACTAGGGATTGGATGTTGAGGTTGGAGAAGGTGATCTAGCCATTATTGGGATCACAGAGTTAGATTTGGGCGAGACCTCAGTGGCCATCTAGGTCAAGCTCACTTGGTAGTTAAGGGATTCAGACTGAGACAAGCCAAGTGAGTTTTCTAAGATCACACAAGTATTAAATAAGAGAGCTGGGATTTCAAACTCAAGTCCTCTGGCTCCAAATAAAACTCTCTTCGCACTCTTCATCATTCAGGTCTTGTATTCAATGTAATTTAATCAGTATCTATTGAACATTTATTATATAGACTTAGCATCCTGCTAAATAATAGGGTTATAAAATAAGTTCTGCCCCTCAATGGAGCTTACATTCTGTTGGAAGAAACAACACATATTACCAAAATATCAGCAGAATAAATACAAAATAGTTTTGGGAGAATTGGGACTAGCTAACAACCTGGGGTTTCAGAAAAGATCTCTTGTTAAGAAATGGCATCTGAGTAGACTCTTGAAGGGAATAGTATAAGTGAGAAGAGAAAGCATTCCAGGCATGGGGGACAGGGAGGAAGGAACCAAAAAGATGAAGAGATCGGACTAAATAGCCCATAAGCTCCAGCTCTCTACCTCTGAGCCTATGCATCCATAAGGCTTCTCTTCCCATTGTCCCATTAGCTTCCTGCAGGCCTGGCCTTGGGGATTTATCAGTTCCCCATTCCTCATTCCAATTACTCTGTGTGTGTGTGTGTGTGTGTGTGTGTGTGTGTGTGTGTGTGTGTAAGGCAATTGGGTTTAAGTGACTTGTCCAGGGTCACATAGCTAATGTTAAATGTCTGAAGCCAGATTGAACTCAAGTCCTTCAGGGTTGGGATTCTATGCAGTGCTCCATCTAGCTGCCCATTCCCACCCCCTTACACAATTACCTTTTTAAAGATATTTTAAAGATACCCACCTTTTTTGGAGCAAACAATGAGAGAGCCCTTATGTTCACCCTGTATCCGGCAATAGCCATCAATCAGATCAGCCATGTTCTCAGCCTCAGCCAAGGAAGAGGTTTTGATGGATAAGGACTGCAGGAGAAAGACCAAAGGACTAAGATTCATGGGGACCATGAACAGACCTAGTATAGACATGATGGGGCCCATACAGCACTACCCATCAGAATCTTTCCATATAAGAACTGGGGGAAACCCAGGGTCTCTGGATATGTCATCTAGGTTACTCCTCTGTTCTTGAGATCTGTTTCTCAGAACTACTTTTTTTGGGAGGCAGCTGGATCAAAGTGACTTGCCAGGGTCACACAGCTAGTAAGTATCTGAGGCCATATTTGAATTCAAGCCCCTCTAACTCCAGAATCAATGCTTTATCCCCTATGCCAAATAGCTGCCCCTCTCAGACCTTCTTGAGAGCTACTTTTTGCTTCTTCAGATCAATCCCTTTGACCAGCTTCCTAATAAAGGAATATATATATATATATATATATATATATATATATATATAATAAAATGATGTTTACATAACTCTTTTAGGTTTGCAAAGCATTTTACAAATAGTAATTCATTTGACCCTCATAACAACTATTTGATGATTCCCATTTTATAGATAGAGAAACTGAGGCAGACAGCAGTTAACTGATTTGTCCAGAATGATAGAGTATTGAGCATATGAGGTCCCATTTGAATTCAGGTCTTCCTTACTCCAGGTCCAATGCTCAGTCTACTTCACCACCTGGTTATTGCTAGTCTTAAGTCCTTTTACCTTCACAAACTTTGATATAAAGCACTGATATCTTCTACATAAATTCCTACCTCCTGAAACACTGTACTCCTTATCCCTTCACAAACTGAACTGCTGTCAAAGAATTGGATTCTCTTTTCTCAATTAATAACAACAACAGCTCAGATTTAATTCAGATTGCTAGGTGGAACCATGAGTAGAGTGCCAGTAGAGAGTTCAAATCCTGTCTCAAACACTTATTAGCTTTGTAACCCTTGGCAAATCACTTCATCTTTCAGCCTCAATTTTCTTATCTATAAACTGGGAATGATGATATTAGGACTTACCTTAAAAAGGTCAAGTGAGAAAAAAATGGAGACTAAATGAAAAAAGTAAGTTAAGTCCTTTGCAAACTTTAAAATGCTACATAAATGTTGGCTATTCCATTCTCCAATTGAAAAATGGTCAAAGGATATGAACAGACAATTCTCAGATGAAGAAATTGAAACTATTTCTAGTCATATGAAAAGATGCTCCAAGTCATTATTAATCAGAGAAATGCAAATTAAGACAACTCTAAGATACCACTACACACCTGTCAGATTGGCTAAGATGACAGGAAAAAATAATGATGATTGTTGGAGGGGATGCAGGAAAACTGGGACATTGTTGCATTGTTGGTGGAGTTGTGAACGAATCCAACCATTCTGGAGAGTAGTTTGGAACTATGCTCAAAAAGTTATCAAACTGTGCATACCCTTTGATCCAGCAGTGTTACTACTGGGCTTATATCCCAAAGAGATCATAAAGAAGGGAAAGGGACCTGTATGTGCATGAATGTTTGTGGCAGCCCTTTTTGTAGGGGATAGAAACTGGAAACCGAGTGGATGCCCATCAGTTGGAGAATGGCTGAATAAATTGTGGTATATGAATATTATGGAATATTATTGTTCTGTAAGAAATGACCAACAGGATGATTTCAGAAAGGCCTGGAGAGACTTACACGAACTGATGCTGAGTGAAATGAGCAGGACCAGGAGATCATTATATACTTCAACAACAATACTATATGATGACCAGTTCTGATGGACCAGGCCATCCTCAGCAACGAGATCAACCAAATCATTTCTAATGGAGCAGTAATGAACTGCCAGCTACGCCCAGAGAAAGAACTCTGGGAGATGACTAAAAACCATTACATTGAATTCCCAATCCCTATATTTATGCCCACCTGCATTTTTGATTTCCTTCACAAGCTAATTGTACAATACTTCAGAGTCTGATTCTTTTTGTACAGCAAAATAACGTTTTGGTCATGTATACTTATTGTGTATCTAATTTATATTTTAATGTACTTAACATCTACTGGTCATCCTGCCATCTGGGGGAGGGGGTGGGGGGTAAGAGGTGAAAAATTGGAACAAGAGGTTTGGCAATTGTTAATGCTGTAAAGTTACCCATACATATAACCTGTAAATAAAAGACTATTAAATTAAAAAAAAAGTTGGCTATTGTTATTATTTAGTTATTATTATTATTAAAGTTTGCAAAGGACTTTTGTGGTAGATCACATATGTTTTCCCTAGACCATGGGCTCTGAGGGGCTAACTGGGCCATTTGGTACAGTTAGAAATTCAGTGTACCTGTGCAGCCCCTGGTCATGATTATCTAACATGGGAGATTCAGAACAAGGCTACAATTATCACTAAAATAGGATATTGTTCTTTGCAGACAACTACCCTATTCAGGTCCTATATTAAGTAAAAAAAGCCCTACCCGCTTCACTATCTGGCTAAATAAGTGAAGGGCCACCACTGGTGACATGATGAACCACATACAAGCCAGGACTGAGAATTGGGTATGACTCTTCCCTCTCGAGGTTCCTCCCTGAAAGCTACTATTGCTACTAACCTGCAGCTACTCTTGGGGAATTGGGGATGTAGGGTGATTAGCATTCATCAATGCATTATGGAACCTTGTTAAGTGTATATATACTAATATACACATATATACATATATGTGTGTATGTATATATATATATATGCATGTTGCTTTTGCCTAGTTAAACCATTTTGGATTTTTTTTGGAGGAGGGGTCTTCTGCCTCATTGTCTCAGTCTCAATCTCACCAAATTCCAACCTTGCATTTGCAACCAACAACCAAGCTTTACATAAATGATCCTATCTGGTTCTTAAAAAGAATTTTTTGAAATAGGTATTTTATTATTATTATCCATTTTATAGGTGAGGAAACCGAGGCTTGAAGGCATTAGTGACTTGTTACCCTCTTAAGTAGGTAGCAAGCTAGTAAGTAAAAGAGCAACCCTTCCAGAACAGTTTGACATACCTCATCTGATTGTTATAACAAATATGTAAGAGGTTATTATTATTATCATTCCTTATTTTATAGGTGGGAAAACTGAGGCTTGAAGATATTAATGACTAGCCTGGGCTTGTGTAGCTAGTATTAGACACAGAATTTGAACCCACGTTTTCCTGACTGCAAAGAATTTGAACCCACACTTTCCTGACTGTAACTGCAGAGACCTATCTACTAAACAATCCTCCCTTAACTGACAGTGGGAAATTGAAGAGAGTAATACAGCATCATGGCTAGAATACAGGACTTAAAGTCAGGAAGAATTGGGTTCAAACCCAAAAAAGGGAAAAACTCCCTCTGCTTTCAAGGAGCTCCCGTTACATTGGGGGAGACAGTATGGATATATGTAGGCAGATATGGAATATATGAGTAAATGAGAAGTGATTTAATAGGGGAGCTCCTCCACAATGATGATCTCACCTGAGGTGCTCCTTCAATCCCCAGCTGGAGTAGTGCTTGTCCTTCTTCCACCGGTGTACACTTGATGGACTTTATCTGCTTGAATTCTGCCAGGCAGGTGGGCTACAGGGAATAAATGATTCTTTACATTCACTCAAATAAAGGGAAACAACATCTAGATTTTATTGACTACTTGGAACTCAAAGATCAGGCCTAATTAGAATATTTGACATGGGGGAGAGGTGTGTGGGTGGTGACTCATCAAGTAGGAAACAGGAGAGCTCACCTTCTGGGATGCTCTCACAGACAATGTTTTGTCCCTGTATCCTGGCATTGAGCAGAGTATCTAACATGTAAAAGGTGCTCAAAAATCCTATCTGGACTGAAGTGAATTAAACTTTTCTCATGGCCATCTCCTGATGACTCTTCAGTATCCCTTATTTCTTTATACCACATCTTCCTTCATATCCTTCTATCTTATCTATCCTCCTTGTATCATATTTCTGTTCTTCCCTCCCTTTTCCATTTTGCCATCTAGAATCCTGTTCTATTATTAAGAAATTTTCCAATTTGTTATCCATTGTTGGTGGAGTGGTGAAATGATCCAACCATTCTGGAGAGCAAGCTGCAACTATGCCCCAACGGCATAATTGAGATCTGTTTCTCAGAACTACATTTTTTGGAAGGCAGCTGGATCGAAGTGACTTGCCAGGGTCACACAGCTAGTAAGTATCTGAGGCCACATTTGAATTCAAGCCCCTCTTGAGTAAAGGAAATAATAAAGGAGGGAAAAGGACCCACACGTGCAAAAATGTTTGTTGTTCCTCTTTTTGTGGTAATCAAGAACTGGAAGATAAGTAGATGACCCATCAATTGGAGAATGGTTGAATAAGTTGTGGTATATGAAGATAATGGAATATTATTGTTTTATTATAAATGATGAACAATCTGATTTTAGAAAGGCCTTGAAAATTTTACATGAACTAATGCTGAGCTAAACAAGTAGAACCAGGAATACATTGTATACAGTAACAGCAAGAATGTGCAATTATCAACTATGAAAGACTTGGTTCTTCTCAGTAGTTCAATGATCCAAAGCAATCCCAATAGACTTTGGACAGAAAATATCATCTGCATCCAGAAAAAGAACTATAGAGATTGAATGTAAATCAACACATGCTATATTCACTAGTTTTTTCTGGGTTTTTTTCCCCTCTCCCCTGGTTTTTCCCTTATGTTCTGATTTTCCTCTTCCAACATGATTCATAAAGCAATGTGTATTAAAAATCAATCAATCAAAAATCATACAAAAAAAGAAATTGTCTATAATATTAGACATATGTCCTTCCTTAAGAAACTATTTTTATAAATATCTGGTATTAAATTGTCTTTGTATATGCTGTTTTCAAGTGGTGTTAGGTTCTTTTTTTCTGTTTTTGAATCCTAAGTCCTAACACAATGTCTGACACCTAATAGTCAGCATTTATTAAATGTCTGTTGAATTCCCACCCTCCTTCTATGTTCTTGTAGAGAAGGAAATAATATAGAGGGAGTTCTGACTGCTACACCATAAATGGTATATGACAGACTTTCTTGTGGCTCCTTCGTCACATGTGCCTTATTACCCCTAGCCTACCTTTGCATCTTGACTTGTCAGCTGACGGATGCCCTTCGGTCCGATGACCAGGTCTACAGTAATATTCCACCCTTGCTGGAAAGAAAATAGAGAATGAATCATTGTATTCAATTCCTTCTAGATATACTTTAAGAATAAGCCTCCAATAAGATAAGAAAAAAAAACTTTCTTAAAATGAGTCAGCCATTGATTTTGTTTTGTCTTTGTACCCCCAATGCTGACACAAAGCAAGTCCTTAAGAAAAGCTTATTGAATTAAGTTGAATTCAATACCTCTATTGGCTTAGAATATAAATTCCTTAAATGTAGGAATTTTTTTCCTTTATATTCCCCTCATCCAGCTCTCTACATGACATATAGTAGGTGCTCAATAATACTTGATACTTGACTTGGTATAAGAGAATGGGGAACAAAGATTTCTTAGACCTTCAATGTTGATCTTGTTTTTCTTGAGTTCTGTTAGATTTCTATAGTCCTTTTCTTTCCTCAAGCAGAGACCCCATCCCATCTCTATACATACACACACACACACACACACACACACACACACACACACACTACCATCAAACAAAAAACAATAGAGAAAATCATAACTATCATAAGAGACTTGAAAAAATAGAAAGATTGAAAAGTCCCCTGAGTAAGTCAGATAAAATATCATATAACCTCATTTTACAATGGAAATAATAGTACCCTACTTTGGTAGATATGCTTCATCTGGATGCCCTGACCCTCAAGAATACCCAAAGCTGATTGTTGGTTTGTTTTTCTCTCTGCTGCCCTCATTGGGTTCAGATTGAGAAACATGGAATCTAGAACTTAAAGAGGTTGAAGAAAGTTGGAGATGGTATTACTATGAGTTCACAGCGATAGGTCTCCTGGTCAATGTTGGCAAATCCGGCAAGTGTGTTAAAAAATTTCCTGACACATTCCTCTTCCTTCAGTGAGGCGTACTGCTGAAAAGTTTGCTGGATCATTTTTCTGAACTGTTTGGGCTGTAGAGGAGAAGAAACATAAGAGTGGGGGGTGGGGAGGTGGACCCTATTGTAACTCTGCTCTTCATGATCCCCACCCTACCCCTTAGGCTACCTACCCATAGGCCAGATGAAGGAAGGACCATAGTATAAGCATGGGCAGAGAGGATGCCGTCCGCCCTCCTTCTATGGTCTTATGGAGAAGAACATAGTATAGGGGGAGCTCCGACTGCTACACTTTAAATGGTATCTGACAGACTTTCCTGTGGCCCCTCCCCTGTCACATGTGTTTTATTACCCTTAGTTTACAAATTTAAACATATGACATCACATAAAATCATAGCTGAGAACATTTTCTTTTTTCTATGGACCAGTCTGCCCCTAAATGCCCCCTCCAACTTTCCTTTCCCCTGCCAACTCCTTTCTTCTCCTCCTCACCTTCAGATTCTCCTGCATCTGCCTTGGGAAAAACAGGTCCAGCCCCACCTCCTTCCTAGAAAAAAAATCAACCAATGGCAATTCCTCTCAAACCCAAAGCTTCTTGACCAATCAGAAATAAATAGGAAGGCTGGGACTAAGGTCCCAATTAGTCCAGAAATGATTAGATCTCCCAATTTAATTCAACGAAATGGAATAAAAGTTATGGATCGGGGAATAGTAGAAGGGAAGAAAGAAAATGAAGAGACAAAATGGGGACAGTAGGGAAGGATTGTAGATACTTACTCCAAGAGCTCAAAGTTGGACTTCTTGTCAAGGGCATTGTGGGGCATATCTTTAAAGAATCTCCTGTAGAAAAAAAAGGAGTCAAAAATAAAATAGATAGTGGCTACTAGACGAGGGCACAGTAATTAAATTATTTGCAGTTATATATATTGGCTTAGCGGAATCCCAAACACCTGGGAAAACCCTGAATAAATAGTTACAGAGCTCCAAAAAAACCCTCCCCAGGGCCATTCCTAAAACTAGATCCTTTGCCTATAACACCAGGGTGCAAGACCCCTACTTTTTGTGACTAGATGTATAGATAGTAGCTCTAGGAGCCATTTGGCAGGGGAAGAAGAGGCATTTTTGTCATTTGGTGTGAATAAAGAGTTGAGATTCCTACACACACACACACACACACACACACACACACACACACACTTTTTTCTTCTTCCTATCACCAAGGAGAAGCAGGTAAATATATTCATATGTAACCAATGTGGGAATTTGTTTTGCTTGATAATAGTTGTTAGAAGCGCTTTGTTTTTATGTTTTTTTTTTTCCAAAGGTGGGTGGGCAGGAAATAAGAGGTAGCAATAGAAAAGAAGGGAGCAAAGAAAGAAAGGAGGATTGCAGGGGAGTCTTTTTTTTAACTTCAAAAAAAAAAAAAAAAAAACAGAAAAAAAGCCAGAAAGAGCAAAGACAAAAAGGATAGCTTTGAAAAACACAAGTTGAACTTATATACTTACAAAGAAAAGGAAGCTGTATATAATAGATACTTATAGCTTCATATACAATCTCCTTCTGATATATGAGTGTATGCAAATGTCCATTTTATTTAGTGTTTGTTAAATTCAGAATAAAAATCTAAATATAAGTAAAGATAAAAGCAGGTAAAATTCCCTCTTTTTCTTTCTCTTCCTCTCAACCCTCTTAGGCTTTATGTCTTCTGATGTTTCTTATTCTCTTCAAAGCTGATTTTACCTTCTGTGGGGGAGGGCACTTAGACTTTCACTTTGCTAGAGAGAGCCCCAGAACATATACCCACCTAGGCATATATACAGCCCTCAATATATTAAGGACCTCTAGGTCCTACCCAAAATTGGATTATCCCAGTGGACAGGGCTGTTCATTTCTGTGGAGAGAAGCCAAGGAAACAGCAGCTGATGATATAACCATGACCTTTCCTGGTCATATAACTCATCTAAGTAGCTGTCCCCATTTCCACCTGACAATTTTTATTTTAGAGACCAATGCCTGTAATCCCAGTAATATCCAGTAATTTCTGCTTTTCTGTGAGCCTCACATAGCTTCTTTTGCTATATTCACATGTAATTCAATAAAAAAAAAATTTCACATAAAAAAGGGAAATAGTGAAACCACAGTAGGAAGTTTGTCTGAGATGACAATCATCATGGACTCAGTATTAGAAGGAACTTTTGGAGTCCACCCTCTTACCCCAAAATAATTTCCTCTTTCGTATCTCTAATTGACAGTCATTCTCTGCTTGAATATTTCCATTGATGAAGTGCTCATTACCCCACAAAGCAGCCCTTGTTACTTTCACACAGCCCCAACTATTTGAAAGGTCTTTGTTATATTGGGCCAAAACAAGTTTCCCATTGGTCTGCTCATGGAACCAAATAGTATGGAACATATCCCGCTTCTACAGGACAGCCCTTCGATGTCATGCCATGACAATGCCATGACCTCCCCGCAGCTTGTCTTCTCCAGACTAAACATCTCCAGTTGCTTCTACTATTGTATTTAAATGGGGGGAAAATGGCAAAGTCAGAAGAGAGAATGAAATAGTGAATAACAGAGACTGAAAGACAGCCTAGATGGCTCCATGATGAAGTCAATAAGATCCGAGTTCAAATCTAGCCTCAGATATTCAGTAACTATATGATTCTGGGCAAGTTACTTTATACAATTTGTCTCAGCTTCTTCATCTATAAAATGAACTTGGAGAAGGGAGTGGCAAGCCATTTCAATATTTCTACCAAAAAAATCACAAACAGGATCATAAAGAGCAAGGTATGACTGAATCAACTGAACAACAATGGAAAATGGAGAAAAGACCAAAATAGAAAGACTCTTACGAACTTGCCCTTTTCTCTCTCCCCACCCTCCCACCTCAAGCCATTCTGTCTATAAGACTGGTGACTTTTTGATCTCTTAAAGACAGCTTTTGATGTTCATTTCAACTATATTTCACCTAGATAAAAAACATCGAATGGGTGAAGGCTGGAGGAAAGCAGAGCAGAGGAAGACAATGGCTGATGGGAACTTGGGGATGGGCAAAGACCCACTAATTATACCATTCTCAAATATTAATAACAGAGAAAAATGATCACAATAAAATGCTCAATTATAATTTTTCTATTAAAAATATGCTATCTTAAAAATAGCCATAAAACTATGAATGTAATTAAGGCATGACATTAATAAAAAGTATCATTTGACCTAAACTGCTTCCTTCTTCCTGATCTCTATTTGTCATCAATCACTATTCAAATCGGAGTACAAACTTACTCTGGCCTTCTTCTGAGGTGAAAGTTTTTCTGAGACTGTTCCCTAGCTATTTGGCAGTCAAATCCATGGACCATTTTCTCTAATCAGGGTAATTACTTGAATAACACATACTGTTGATTACCCATTCTTCCTCCATTAATTTTTTTCATTGAAATATGCCATTTATGTCTGTGTCCCAAAGAGATTATAAAAGAGGGGGAGGGAGAAAGGTTTGTAGCAGCCCTTTTAGTAGTGGCAAGGAACTGGAAACTAAGTGGATGCCCATCAGTTGGGAAATGGCTAAATAAGTTCCAGTATATGAATGTAGTGAAATATTGTTCTATAAGAAATGACAAGCAGGATGATTTCAGAAAAGATTAAAAAGACTTGCATGAACTGATAATAAATGAAGTGAAGAGAACATTGTACATGGTAACAAAAAGATTTTGTGATGATCAACTGTGGTGGATTTGGCTCTTTTCAACAATGAAATGATTCAAAGCAATTCCACTAGACTGGGGATGGAAAGTGCCATCCACATCCAGAAAAAGAACTACAGAGATTGAAAGTAGATCAAAGCATAGTATTTTCACATTTTGTTTTTGTTGCTTTTTGGGGTTTTTTTTCCTTTCTCTTGTTTTTTCCCTTTTTATGTGATTTTTCTGGTGCAGAATGACAATTAGAAGAATTGCACATGTTTAATTTACATTGGACTGCTTGCTCTCTTGAGGAGGGGGAGAAGGAAAAAAAATTGGAACTCAAAGTTTTGCAAAGGTGAATTTTAAAAACTATCTTTGCATGTATTTTGAAATAAAATACTCAAGATAAAATTTTAAAGTAATATTTCATATATTTATAGGATGAAAGAATGAATGAGAAGTATTTATTGTGAACCTATTTTAAGCCAAGCACCCTTCCATACTATTTCTAGGGATTTGTTTGTTTTAAAATTTTCAATATAGGTTTATATAAAGTATTTTACTCTCTTCATCTTTCCCTTTCCCCTCTCCCTAATCATCTAAATGCATTTTGAATTGTCAGAACTGAGTTTCTTTTTAAAATTTCATAACAGAATCATAGGATCTTGAGCTAAAAGAAGCCTCAAAGATCATCATCCAACTCTAATTCTAAAAAGGAGAAAACTCAGGCACAGAAAATTTTAACTTAAGGTCATAAATCAAGGAACTAAAAGAGCTGTGATATGAAACCAGGTCTCTCTGATTCCAAACTCTATCTTCTTTTTATTTTTTTTTTCATTAAAACTTTTTATTTACAAAGCATATGCATGGGTAATTTTTCCAACATTGACCCTTGCAAAACCTCTATCTTCTTTTAAAACTCTATCACATCCCAATGACTCCTTTGAGTTTCCTCATATTTGTTTATTTGAAGAAGCACTCCATATCCTACCCACCCATATATATATCTGGAGAATCACCTAAAATCAATCAAATCTCAACAGAGAAAAAGTCACATATAATAATAAAAGTGTAAATTTATCTCTGATATGATCCAAATAAAACTAATCACTCTGGAAACAGGAACTGATTAGTCATTGCTTTCAAGGTCTCTAAATCAACACATCCCTTGTGTACTTTCTAGTGAGTTTATTGTTTTGTTTACTCAGTTTATTTAATGTTTAAATTATATTTTAAAACTTGGACAAAGTCAATCTAATCATTAGAAAATGGAGAACTCAAGTTTGTGGATAGGAACTTCCAGTTTCAAATACTAACTTGTGGTCAGGGAGAAGAAAGAGAGAGGAACATGAAGACAAGAAAGAGAGAGGAACATGAAGACAAATTATATGCAATAATCACAAATGTATATATGCTTACATACATACATAATATACTTTTTTAAGATCAGCAATTGAAATTTTACTTGAAAAGAAAAAGGGGAAATTTCATAGATGATGAGCTAGTTAAATACAGTCAATATTTGTGATTATTGTTATTCCTGTTCAGTTGTTTCAGTCTCGCCTGATTCTTTGTGATCCCATTTGGGATCATCTTAGCAAATATGCTGAAGTAGATTACAATTTCCTTCTCTAGTTCATTTTGAAGAAACTGAGGCAAACAGGGTTAAGTGACTTACCCAGAGTCATACAGCTAATAAGTATCTGAGACTGGATTTGAACTCAGGTCTTCCTGATCCAAGTCTGGTGCTCTATCCACTGCATCATCTAGCTGCCCTGTGGACAATCCCTTTCACCTACCCCAGCACCTAATACAAATGGTTCATAATTAACTAAGCAAAGGCTAATATAAATTAGCTTAATCTCGCCTGAAAAAAAGATTTTACATAGGATTATAGACTTCAAAATTAGAAGAGGCTTTAAAGGTTGCCTAACCAAACTCCCTCTTTTTACAGATGCAAAAACGGAGGTCCAGAAACATTGAAAAACTCACCCAAGATTATATAATAATTGAATAATAAGGGGCAGAGAAGACGTCTGAACCTATGTAGTCTTCTAGGAACTAGTGTTAACATAACCCAGTAAGGTAGTTAATATCATGTTTCATTCATTCCAAGACAAAAAATACCTATAATGCAGTGGCTGTTGGGTTATTGTAAACTTTTCAAGTAATGGAGATGGAGGCAAGAGTTATAGGCCTGATATCAATCACTCAACCAATGGGTCGGAGAAATGGGTGAGGAAAATGGTATTAGAGTTAAGTTTTGCAAAAAGACATGGATAAAAGGCAGAAATGAGGAAGGGGAGCAGTTCAGGTATAGGGACAGTCAATGCAAAGGCATGGAGGCAAGAGGTGGAACATTGTAATACATAGGCTTGGACAGTATGGCCAATGTAGCTGGGGAGTAGAGTGTTTAGAGACTGATTGAGAGGATGCTGGTACTCTTTTTAGTAATACATTTTAGAAGGCAATGGATGGGGGAGGGAATAGGTACAGGGACGGAAGACACTGAATTCTGGTTTGGACTTGTTGAGTTTGAGACATCCATTTCAAAATGTCCAAATAGGCAGTTTGGAATGCAGAATTTAATTGAATTTAACAGAAAGACTGGGACTAGAAGTATAGATCTGGAAGTAATTTGCATAGAGATGATAAAAGAATCCATAGGATCTGAGGAGATCAGCAAGTGAAAAATAACAAAGAGAAAAGGGAAGATGACTTAACAATAGTTAGACAGTTAGACAGGTAGGAAGAACAAGAGAGGTGGATCACAAAACTACAGAAAGGAAAGAGCATGCTAGAGGAGAAGATAGTAATACAGTCAAATTGGCGAAGAGGTCAAGGAAGATTAATACCATCCATTAGATAGAAAAATTAAGAGATCACTGGCAATTTGGGAGAGTCTGTATCAATCTGTAGAAAGGGAGCTGACTTACTGATTATACTGCTTTATGGCTGGTTAGCTAAATGGGTACCATACTGAAGATATTCTAGGAGAAATGATGGGGAAGGCCAAACATACCATCCTTGGAGGACAAATGCCCTCTATCCTATATTCTTTGGGGCAAAAAGCCAGCAATCACTTCTTGGCATGCTGGAACAATTGAGGGGATCCTCTACTCTCCTCAACATTTATCCCTCTCTGGGGACTTCTGGAAAGTTCAAATCATCCACCAGTATGGAGTTGAAAATCTTGGATCTGAAGTCATAAGATATAAGTTGAAATCTAGCTCTACCACTTAGGACTTGTGCATCTTTAAGCAAAGCATTAACATTATCGGATTTTAATTTCCTTATCAGTAAAATAAGGATAAAAAAGGAGAAGGACTTTAAGGTCTCTTCCTGCTCTACTCTCATGGTCATCTTTAGGCATCCTGCGCTCTGTTTTATAGAACAAAAGCCAAAATTCTCTACTGACCCTCCAAGTCAGTAGGATAGTAAGGACTCCCAAGAATCTCCCCCAAATTTAGAATGGCCAGAGAGCTGAGTAGTTTTCCAATGCCACCCCCATTCTCTGACTCTTTTTGCAGCAGGCTGAGGTAACCTTGAATAAGGTATGTACTAACTTGGAAATGTAGCTAAGTAACAATGTTGTTCTGTCTCTGTCACCATGGAGGATAATGTCTAGACACAACTGGGTGTGAAGACAAAGGAGGACAACTGAATGGAGAGGCATTCAGACAGTGAATGAACAGCTAAGAATAGAATATCAGAGATCAGAGAATTCATCTAGTCCAACCCTTTCCATTGTGAAGGTGAGGATACTAAGATACAGAGAAGTGAAATTACCTGCCCAAGGTCTCTGAAGCACTTAATGGTCTTCTGCCCCTTTCCCCTGCCCCAGGCCAGGGATCGGTCTATTCCACCAGAGTGGAATTGTCCTGCTCAGAATAATTTATAAATGAGGCTAGAAAATTGGGTAGATAAGACAGGTTGATTGTAGGAAGCAAGACACTTTAAGGCTAGGTGCTAAGGAATAAACAAAGAAACTACAGCTAAATGTAGGAGGGAGGCAGGGAGAGTGAACAAAAAAACAATTCAATGTATACTATCAAGCAGCCAAGTCTTAGTACCCAAGTCTCAGATTTTCTACTACTTCTCTCTCCTGTTTCCTTTCTTTGGCTTTTGGAAAAAAGTCTAGATTAACTACATATAGGGAAACCAAGAAGAGATGGGCAGTCACTGTCCATGGTACCTGCCTCTCACCCAGATAATGTCCTAGTAAGAGAACAGAAGTCACATACCTGAGCTCCAGACAGCCCAGTTGGAGTGCCATGCCTTCACTGACCTTGCTTGCATAGCGTTGCATGTAGTCATTCCGAAGCTGTGGAGCAAAAAAATGGACATCAATCAATCAATGGGCATTTGTTAAATGTTAATATATATAATATACTAGGTACTGACTAGTATACCAAGACAAAAACAAACAGCCCTGTCAAAAAGGAATTTACATTCTATCAGAGGAGACAGGATATATATATACATAAATAAATGCAAACTATGATAAGGTATTGAGAGCATTAGTAGCTGGGAAGATCAAGAAAGGCTTCAAGTAAGATGGGGTACTTCAATTGAGCTTTAAAGAAAATAAGAAATTCTAAGCAGCAGAGAAGGAATGTGTTCCAAACATGGAAAACAGCCAATGGAAAGATGTGGAAATAGAATATGGACCCCAACACATAATCTCTTTCTCTTTACCCTCATTGAGAGCAAAATATTCAATCTTGGTTTTGGCACTGCCTTGTGATATACCCTAAAACAAAAAATTCTCTCTCCTAGGATCTCTTTTCTCTTCTTCAAGAGCTTAATCTTCCAGGCAACAAAGTTCCCCAGGAAAACAAAAGTGATAGTGATAACCTTGAATAAAGGGTTAAACTAGGGATATAGGTCAATGACAGCATGGAGGCTGCCTGGGAGCCAGCTCTAACATTTTAGGATTCCAACCTAGGCAGAGTAGGGAATCTGGAAAATAAGGCCAGGAATGCCCTTATAGAGTTGCCTGGAATAGTTCCCTGTAAATGCTGGCTTTTATTGGTTCCCCTCCCCCACCCCTGCTCCCAAAGAAAGAACAAATGAGATTCAGGATTTTAAAAGCCTCACCTGCTGGTAAAAGTAAAGCAATGTAGTTCTGTCTTCTTTCAGGGCCTCCATGAAGTCCTCTGGTAAGTAGCGGATCTGCAGGTCATACCTGAGGCAGGAAATTCAGAACCTCTGGTCTGGGCTAGGGCAGCTGGTGCCTGAAGGGGGTAAAGGGGCCAGCAGAGGAGGGGCAGAGGCAGACAAGCAGCCTGGCACTCATGGGTCCTCCTTGGGCTGTACGGGGCTTTCTTTGAACTCTTAACCAAAGCCTATTCCCTCCCATGGAGACAAAATAGGATGGTGAAAAGAGCTATGGAATCAACGGAATTTGGGTTCATAGCCCACTCTTCCACTTGCTACCTGTATGACTTTAGGCAAATCATTCATGTCTCTGGGCTTCAGTCTCCTCACCTATCAAGTGAGGAGGTCAGACTAGAGATCCCTTCCAGGGCTGGATTTATCACCCAGTGATGGTTCAGAAAGATGAGAATCACATAGTCAGAATCCCATATTCTGCTTTAGCACCTACCCTATTACATAGTGATTGCCTTTTTGACCACTTCAAATAATAATAATAATAATAATAACCAACATAAAGTAATTTAAAATTTTCAAATAACTTTTCACATTTCACCTCATTTGAGCTTTGCAACACTTCCATGAAATGGATGTATTAGAATTATTATCTCCACTTTACAGATGAACAAACCGAAACTCAGCAAGTTTAAGTGACTTATTCAGAGTCATGCACTTAATGTGTCTGAAATGCTAGCTATTATTAATCCATGTAAGCAAATTCCTTCTCTTGCTAGATGAGGAAAGTGAAGTCCAGATTGGTTGAGTGATTTGCCTAGGATTACAGAGGAAATCAATGGCAGAGCCAGGATCTGAACACAGGTCCAAACCCATTGGACCACCCTGCCTCTTTCTGATTTTGAAGTTAGGTCTATGGACCAGGAAGAATACTTCTAGACTAGGACTTCCCAAGCAGATCCTCTTTCTGTGGTGCATCTATTATCTCAGAGTCTCAGAGAAAGAATGGGGATGGTGGAGAATTCCCTAGACCTCCAGGCAGTCCACTCCAACACATTCTCTACTCTATTATTGTTTTGTCATTTTCAATCATGTCCAACTCTACACGATACCATTTGGATTTTTTTTGGCAGAGATACAGAGGAAATGGTTTGCCATTTCCTTTCCCAGTTCATGTTACAGATGAGGAAATTAAGATAAACAAGGTGAAATGAGTTGCTCAGGTTCACACAGCTAATAAAGATCTGAAGCCAGATTAGAACTCACAAAGATGAGTCTCCCTGACTCCAGGTGCACTATGGCACCACCCAGCTTCCCATGTCTATCCTAAGGATTTGCTTCTCTCTCCTACCTCCACTCAGCTTCGACGTGTAGACACTCATACTTCTCCTGCACCTCACCCACCGTCAGCTGAGGGTGCAGCCAGTGGATCTCATCGGATTTCATGTGTTTCAGTCTCAGGCCATAGCAGTCAGTCAGCTGGATGTTGGGCCCAATCCGCCCACTTAGCAGTATAGAGGTGATGATCTCCTAGAGAAGAGATGAGAGGGAGAATATGAGACTGAGGAAGAGAAAGCAAGAATACAGATTTTAGGGCTAAAGGAGAGGCCATCTAATCCACTGATCTCATTTTTCAGAAAAGGAAACTGAAGCTCCAGTGAGGTTAAGTGCTTATTCAATGTCACATGGGCTGAAGGCAGCAGAACCAAGATTTGAACAGAACCCCATGTCTATTTCCACTGTCCATAAGGGAGGGAACAGAAAAAAGATGAAATTTGGAGGTAAGAAAAGATGACATGGGAAGGAAGAAAAGAAAGGGATTCATTGATAAATTCCTGCAATGGATTTAAGTGAAAATGCCAAATTCTAATGTCTTCCTTCCATTAATTATCTCCAATTTTTCCTATACAGAACTTGTTTGGACATAGCTCCACTACTCCATGAGGGCAGGATATCGTTTTCTTTTCCTTGTATCCCCAGAATTTTGCACAGTACCTGACACAAAGAAGGTACTTAATAATTGTTAATTAATAACTTAATAACTGACTGACTGGGATACACTCCTGATTCACTTCTATCTGGAAGAATCCCTTGCTTCCTTCAAAACATAGCTCAGGAACCAAGTCTTGTATAAGATCTTTCAAGATGCTCTCAGTTGTTGTGTTCTTGTTTTCTTTCTCTTAAAATTACTTTATATTATTTTGCATATTTTACATATATACATATCCTTCACTGTATAATACTATATCCAGAGATGTGCTAGAGTCAGTTCAAACCAATTCCTATGATGAGACTGTTAAATTTTCAATATGTTACTATAGATCAGGACTTGATTTATTGTTTTGTTGACTGTTTAGATTTAAAAATTATGGAAGAAAAGGTTAATAATACAGATTAAACTTAAAAGTATATCTTGCTTTTCTGGAGAGCTGATAATTAAACATTTAAAGCACACCTTTTGCTATTGCCTCAATAGAAGGAAAATTCCTCGAAGGCACAGAGCTTGCTTGGTATTACTCGAGCACTTAGAACAAGGCCTAGTACATAGAAGTTACTAGATAAGTGATTATTGAACTGAGTTCAAAAAGTACATAGTAGGTTATTAAATTACCTTTTCCTCTTCTGAATGCCTATAATAACCAATAATAACTAACATATAACACTTTAAAGTTTACAAAATATATTTTCTCTCATTTGGTTTTATAACCAAATGAGATAGATATTATTTTTTAGAGATGAAGAAATTGAAGCTGAAATAGGATAAATGATTTGCTTGGGAGTCACACAGCTGTAGGTGACCAAGAAAAGATTTGAACTCAGATGTTCCTGACCCAAAGTTCAGCACTCTCTCTACTACACCATCTAACTGCCTATGATACTTTGTTTGCATCTCACGTTCTGTATTTTATCATTGATTTTTATAAATTTTATTACTTCACTTCCCCTACTAGATTGTGAGCTCCATTATGGAAAATCCTTATTCATTTTTGTATCCCTACAATGTATAGTACAATGCATTGCCCAAAAACTCATTTGTGTGTGTTGATGAATGAACATATTAAATGAATACAGACTAAAAGTGAAAAGTAATATGCCTTGGTGGAGATCAGGAATCTAATTCTTTGCCTAATTCCTTGCCTTAATTTAAATTTTCTGTAGCTAATTTTCCTCAATAATACCTGACATACATATGGCATTTTGGGGTTTAAAAAGTACTTGATAGATATTATTTGTTCTAAATTTCCCTTCAATCCCTTCAATGAGGTCTATTGTCCCTATTTTATAAATACATGCAGATAATATTGTGTTCATTTCATTATGCTCTGAAATATTATTGTCCCCTAAATGAGGTTCATAATTTTCCTAACCATCCATATAGGAAAAATCAAGTCCACGAAAAATAATGTTGTTCAGATTATGACAAGCAAATGCACAAACAACCTATAGAACCTATCCATATCCAGGGAGTTCCACATGCATGGAATGTTAGAAAAATAGATGGACAGAGCTAGATATACATACATATAACCATTTAGAAATATTATATGCATTACATATAGACATATGTGTGTATATACATGTGTGTAAACAACTTTATTCCTATATGTATACATATATACATATATGCAAATATATGAGACAGCTGGTGGTGCAATGGATAGAGCACCCTGTTTGGATAAGGAAGACATACTAATGAATTCAAATCTGACTTCAAAAACTTACTAGTTGTGTGAGCCTGGCAAGTTACTTAACCTTGTTTGCCTGTGTCCTCTTCTATTAAATGAACTGAAGAAGGAAATGGCACTCCAGTATTATAGCCAGAAAACTCCAGATAGGGTCATGAAGAGTCAGACATGATAAAAAATAACTCAATAGCAATAAAAATACATGCATGCCTGTGTGGATATATGGGATATATACATAGACATGTACATGTATATACATGAGTATAGATATATGCATAAATTATACATATACACATATAAACATACATCTATAAATCTATCTATCTTGAGCAGACATTGAAAATAGATAATGAATTTTCTTTTCCCATATACTGTTTCAAATCTAGCAAACCAGCAATACCTACAATATCAGCTATGAGAGGGGAACTATCAGTTTATCTGAAAAGGCCATTTGTCTGGTAGTTTGTATCACCACCTGATGGCCAACTCATATACTACACTCTCTTAATGATTCAAAGGATCCTAGCTTTTTAGTTGGAAGAGAGTTTAGAGATCATCAGCTAATTAGTTGATTGAATAATTAATTGACTGAAATGCTGCTTTTGTAGGGTTTGTAAAAAGGAGGAAAAGATCCAAGTTTGAAGTGTCACCTGAAACACCAACCAAGCATTTGTTGGACACACTGCTGTCAACAAGATAATCACAATTTATTTATATTTATATATTTATATGATATTTATATAGAATTTTAAAGTTTTCAAAGAATTTGCATATATTATCTCATTTGAGCCACCATATAAGCCTGTGAAGCAGTTTCTAGCAACTGTTGTGTTCTGTGTGATTTTGGGAAAGTCATTGAGACTTTGGGCCTCAGTTTCTTTGTCTGTAAAACTGAATAACAATAATACCTACCCTGTTGGGTTACTATGAATTTTTAAAAATTTCATATACCCTTATTATACATGATAAGCACTAGGGATATAAACAGAAAAGTCAAGTCAATCCCCAGCTCTCATGGAGCTCACATTTTAATGAGGGAGATAATATATTTAAGAGGTTTCATCTGCAACTCATATGATATATGTAAAGTCCTTATAAACTTTTAGGGCTGTATAAATGTTAGTTATTATGTCAAATGAGGAGATTGGACTGGATGGTTTATGAGGCCATAGGGAGTGCCCCTAGGTACAGTGTTGGACTTGACATTAGGATGATCTGAGTTTAAATCCTGCTTCAGACAGGCTGCTTCACAGAATATGAGAGTGAAAATCCAGAATTGCATTATGAAAATGGAAAGTAGTTCTCAACATTTCTGATATCTATCCTCTTGTCTCCATTCATATAGTCAGTATCTCATTTGAGTTCCCCATCATCTTTTGCCTGAATACTTCAGGAGCAATCTGATTCTAGACTCTCACCTCTTCAATTCATCCTTTATCAGTTACCACTAGACTTTTCTTAAAGTACAGGTCTGAGTGCATCACACTCTTGCCTAAAAATCTATTCCTAATCCAGTGCCCTACTTACTACACTATGCTTTGGAAGGTGCAAACAGGGAGAAGAAAGAGGAGGAAACAGAGGGGGGAAGAGAAAAAGGGAGGGGTAAGAAAGAAGAGGAAAGAGGTAAGAAAAAGAAGGGGGGGTAAGAGAAGGGAGAACACAGAGAGGGAGAGTGGGGAGAGGGAGGAGAAAAAGTCCAAAGAGGAGGCAAAGAGGAAGAAAAGAGAAGAGAGAGAGAGAAGGGGAGAGGAGGAAAAGGAAGAGAAGGGGAGAGGGAGAGAAGAAAGGAGGGAGGTAGGGAGAGCAAGAGATAAATAAACTAAAGAAAGCAGACTAACAATCAACAAATAGTTTAATAAGCCTCATCATTTTAAATTAGTGTCCTCCCACGGGGTGCCCTTAGGTGACATAGAATTCTGGTATAAAGAAGTATCTGCAGCATGTTTCTTTTTAATCAAGGGGAAAGGGGGAAAAACAAATAAACTCCTGACTGGGGAATGGGGATTTCAAAAAATCCATCAGGGGAGGAGGAGTGTTGGACAAACTTGGCAAGACTCAAGAAACATTCCTGGTACAGAGTGTTCAGACAGATAAGGGACAGACGTGGAAGTTGTAAACAGAGATGAAGCGAGAAACTGGAGGGCTGCTTATGGCTGAGTCAAAGAAATTGAGGAACAGAGTGGGGGGATGAAAGGTGGAGGTGGGTGCAAGACCCTTCTGTTGACCCAGAGCCTGGGGTTTAATGTTAATGAGATAAAGGGAAGCTGCCATTTTCTGAAGTAAAGCTCCTTCTGGACAGGCTCTGAGGAGTCTGTCTGGAATGGACAGGTGTGTGTGTGTGTGTGTGTGTGTGTGTGTGTGTGTGTGTAAGTAAGGGAGGCCTCGACCCTTTGGCACTAGAACCACAAGAAACCAGATGATTGCCTCTGAAAAAAAGCCATAAAATGAAGAGGAAGAGTATACAGGCAGGAGAATCAAACAGGGAAGCTGGGAAGGTGGGACAGGTCAAGGAGTCAGTCCTAACATAGAAGGCAAGACTCCTTGATTCCCAGCTCCCTTTCACTGCCTTCCTTCAGTTTAAAGGGAATCTCTTCTAGCTCCTTTTCTGGAGAGGATGATCCTTTCTCTGTACTTGAAATTTCCTTTGCTTCCAAAGGGGGAGAAGCAATGATAGAGTAGAAAGATTTGGAGTCAGAGGATGTGCTTTAATCCTAGCTTAGTTTTTTGTTTTTGTTTCCATCTGTAAAATGGGGTTGCAGCACAATGGAAAGAATGCTGAAGCAGAAGGACTGGATCCCACCTTTAACTTCATATTACCTTCATGATCTTAACTTTTCTCACTTTCATTTCCTCATTTGTAAAATTAAGGAGTTGAGCTAGAGGAGTCTCTGAAGTCCTTTCTAGCTATAATTCTATGATCTTACCATGTTTTACTATTTATTTCAAAGTGAAGGAAGGATAAGGAGGGAGATTGCCACTATGATTTCTTTGGTATTTCTTTGATATCTTCATGATGAAGAAACTTTCCTTGTCAATGCAGATAGGCACCCTCAATTTAGAGTCTTCCTAAGTTGCCTAGAATAGCGATATCAAACTCAAATAGAAATAGATCCCCACGGGCTGCATATTGACTTAGAAAACCACAAATTAACATTATCTATATTGTAGTGTATATTTTGTTAAATTTTCCCAATTACATTTTTAGTCTGGTTCAGACAGAACCAGGAGAATTTTTCTGGGTATAGGAGGAGAATTTTACTCCTCTGGCTAATTAAATGAGAAGTTAAATGCTTTGCCTAGGCTTTCATGGGCAGGTAGGTGGCTCAGTGGATAGAATGCTAGGTCTGGAATCAAGAAGACTCATTTTCCTAAGTTCAAGTCTGACTTCATACACTTACTAGCTATGTGATTCTGGACAAATTACTTTACTTTATTTGCCTTAGTTTTTTCATCTATAGATTGAGCTGAAGAAGTATCTGAACATACTATTTCAGTATCTTTGCCAAGAAAATCCAAATGGGGTCACAAAAAATCAGACAGGACTGAAAAAATGACTCAACAACAACAACATTCCAATGCCTGGAACAGTGTTTGGCACATAGCAGGTACTTAAGGATTATTGTTGGTTGATTAATGAAATCATAAATTAGAGCTAGAAAGAACCTTAAGATTTCCTAATCCAACCCTTTCATTTTTTACATGAGAAAATTGATTTTGAAAGGTGCTAAATAATTTGAGATACCAATGAGCTGAAGGATGAACATGGACCAGAATTTGTCTGTGAAATGGGTGATTAACTAGGCCCCAAAATGGGAAAATAATAAAACAAGACCAGAGGCTGATGGTGAGCCTGGGTACACCTGTTTCAACCATGGAGACTGAAAACAAAAAGATGATGCTAGGCTGTGCCAGTTGGAAATGGGATGAGATATACACAAAGATGTTTTAATTTTTAAAAAAACTATAAGTAAAATGAGAATAGGGAGAAGATTCAAGAGAAGAAGGCAAAGCTGGAATGAGTACCCAAACTCCCTTCTCTTCCAACTCCCGTCAACTTCTCTCCTTTAGTAACTGCAGCCAAAGAATATTTGGGTAGCCAATTATAGAGAAATCACTTTCTACTGCTGTGCTAAAATTGTTATGATTTGTTTAATTGTGTCTTTAGAAGTCAAACCTAGGCAAAGGGGGAAATATGAGGCATATGGCTGGCAAGGGAGGAAAACATGGTACCGGTTGGCATGTGGCACTACATATTCATATCATCTGCTAGCAAGAGGTCTAAGGGGAGTTTGTTTATAAAGTCTAAATTCCTCAATCTGGCTCTAAAGAACCTGAAAAATCTACCTATATACCTTTATTTCATACTACCCTTTTATGCCCAGCACCCCAGCCCAACCTGCCATTTCTAACATACAATTCCAAAGTTCACTTCTCTGTTTTTGTCCTGAGATGGAAAATGTTATAGGAGGTGGAGAGTCTGACTTGATGTCAGGAAGCTCTGACTTTCATGCCCTGCCTTTAAAACATAATGGCTGCATAGCCATAAAGGAAATTTGTTTAAGTTTTCAGTGGTCTAAACAACATTAAGAAATATATATTGTGTATAAGTTGCATACCTGCACCAAGGAAGGGAAGTTTCATAATGGAAGTATCTCACAATGAAGAAAATAACAACAATAAAAACAATTTGGTGTCCTTTGCCTAAAGTGCTCTTACATCTCTCACTATCTATTGAAACAGATTGGTTTTTGTTGTTGTTGTTGTTTTTTTTGTTTGTTTGTTTGTTTTTGAAACAGATTGTTAAGCCTTCAAGGTGTGGTTCAAAAACATTTCTTCCCAGTTTTCCAAACTATTCTTCCTGTTCAGTCAGAAGTAATCTTATTGCATTTTATACCTCTTTTAAAAGCAATTATCACATACTCTTGAAATTGGAAGTCATTACAAGGATGGGATGAAAGTCCTAGATCCCTATTACAAAAACTAATTCTTCCTAAATCCCAAATTCCTGCCCAACTCTTTACTTCTTAATCTGACAAACATTTATGGACAATGCACTGTACTGGATACTAGATGCTAGGAATACAAAGATAAAAGAAGATGATTAAGAGTCTCTAAGCTCCTTGTACTTCATTCAGTTCTGTTTAATACCCCAACCACTGTAGGCAGTAATCACTGATTGAATGATTCCATGGAAGATTTAAAACGTCTGTATCTCTGTACTTTTGTCTAGATGGTTGCCTAAATAAGAGGCAAAACATGTAGCTCCCACATACCCACTCCACCAAAAACCCAAATTCCTGCTAGACAAAATAAAAAACCCAAAGTAAAATTATATTAAGTGGATTCTTCCACCTCAGAAATACACAAAAAAGACATTTAGAAGTGCATGGGCAATAGTAAAGAGTCATGCCAGAAAATCCTGTTCTAGTACTAATACAGGCAATCTGGCAGCCTCCTAGGATCAGAAATACATGTAGTCTGCAAGGCTCTTTGTCCAGAGATAGCAAGAATGAAGGCTCCCCCAAAAAGACCCAGAGAAATGAGAGAGATCTATCATAATCAGAAAGGCCAAGGAAAGGAACAAAAATACAACAGCAATGATCTTTATACACGCTGCCCTGAAGATGTATCACTATATATTTCAAAGCTGTAGGGTGGGATTTGACCCCAGAAGGAGGAGATCAGCACAGTGATCTAAAGGACCTAGGGTAAGGCCAAACAGGGCCAGCCACTCTTCCTCCAAAGTGTAGCATGGGGCAGAATTGGGGCCTAGCACAAAACTTCAATTCAGGAACTGAAACTGCAGAGATGTATAAATCAAATTAAATTCTGACTAATAAAAAGAATTATTGTAGATACAGAGATTCCATCCAGAAGAAGTAACTCCATAACAATGATAAGAAGTGACCCAAATGAAAAAAAAAACTATTTTCCCTAAAGAAATGAATACCTGCATAAAATGAAGCAAGAGATTTTTAAAAATGAAATAAAAACTCAAAAGGAAAGAACTGGAAGGAGAATTAAATGATAAAATAAGATGGAAGAATTTGTCCAAGTAATGGACCCTATGAATAAGAACTAGAATAGACAAAAAAAATCAATGACTCCATGACAGCAAAAAAAAAAAAAAAAAAAAAAATTAGAGAAAAAAATCAAAAGCTATGAGATATCTGATTTTAAAAAATTAACCTGGAAAATAGATCAGAGGGAAATAATTCAAGAATCATTAGATTTTGTTATTGAGATTCTTCTCTCATCTGAAGCTTCCCTTATTTTCTGCTTCTCCTGTAATTCATTTATGCAATATTTCATATCATGGTTATTTCTTCATCTCATTCCCCCATCACACTGTGATGTGCCTTCCCTAAAGCAGAAGTCTAAATTTGTATCTCCCCTGAGATACAGTTCTGAGCAAAAAAAAAAAAAAAAAAAAGTATTAATAAAAGTTGATAGAATAGATAATTAAACAAAACATCATTGGATTCTCTAAAAACCATATTTAAAAAATAATCTGAGCCCTATATGTCAAGAAGTCATAAATAAAAACTTCCCAGATCTATTAGAATCTATTAGAGGGAAAACTAAAAATAGAAACAATCTCCTAATCACCTTCTAAGGGACGGGGAAGCTCTAAGGAAAAGTCCCAAGAATGTCATAGTGAAAATAAGAACACTTTGATGTAAAAAAAAAATCAAATATCTAGAAAAAAATTGTTCAAATACCAAAGAATGATAGTCATTATCACATAAGACCAAGCAGTTTCTCTTATAAATGAGAGGAGATTTTGGATTGCAATATTCCAAAAAAGAAAAGAGAACTTTCAGTATTTCTGATGACTAGACCAAAACTGAGTAAGAAATTTGAAGAGTCTAGATAAATCCAGAAAGGTAAATATAATGGAGCAATTGTAGAGTATTGAATGATGTAGTTCTAAAATCCTAATAGGGAAAGAAAAAATAAGTATCCCTTCAGAATATTAAAGTTTTCAAAAGATATTGTGGGAATTAAAAAAGAAAAACAGAGGACATAGAGAGAAGATTGTTTTTATTTTGAGACTATGAAGAGGGAAATGAAAGGAAAAGAGGAAGAAGGCAGTCGAGTTTGCTATTTCTCATCACTAAAGTACATAAAAAGAGTATAATTGAAAGAAATAGACATCAGGCAAATCTTATTCTTATATGAAATAAAAAAAGGGGAATTAAACATACATAGTCATCTTGGTATAGTCACAGCTTGGTATTGAAATACATCAAATTAACTGTTTAGTCAAGTAGACAGAGATGGGAAGGGGAATAGAGATTAAACAAGAGAATAATACAAGGGAAGAAATAGTCACAAGTAAAACAAATTTCCTAATTTTAATTAATTAATTAGGAAAAAGGGGAAGCAAATAACTAGAATCTGGGAAGGTGTTTTAGGTAATTGCTGAAGAAATAGTGGCATATGAATATATTGGAATATTATTGAGCAATATAAAAGATTATTTCAGAGATTCCTGGAGAGTATGAACAGATACAGAGTGAACTGTAGGAAAGTTATAAAAGAACAACAGTATGAAGAAAAATATTTTTGAAAGATTGAAAAACTTTGATCAAAGCAATAACTACCCATGTATCCATAATAAAGCATGTTACCTATCTCCTGACTGAAAGATGATGGGTACAAGCAACAGGAGAAGACAGATATTTTTTGAAATGGGCATATGTGGAGAAGAGGAGAAAAACAGAGAGAAGAGGAAAAAGAGAGAGAAAGGAGGAGGAGAGGAAGAAGAAGAGAAGGAAGGAGGGAGGGAGGGAGGGAGAGAGAGAGAGAGAGAGAGAGAGAGAGAGAGAGAGAGAGAGAGAGAAAGAGAAAGAAGTACTTTTAAAATTCACAGAAGGGAACAGAAAGAAGTTTAGATGACAGTTTTGAAAGTAATGGGGACTTATTATGGTCTTAAAAAAAAAAAAAGCAAGCCTAGAAAGATGTTGTATGTAAGGATCACAGATTTCAATCTGAGGAACTTGAAGTACACTTGAGAATTTAAGATTAAGGGGATTACCCACAGTCACAAAGTGACAAAATGTCAAATCTCAATTCAGTTTCAGGTTTCCCCCAACTCTAAGTCTAAGTCTACTGTTCTTTCCAATAAACCACAATGCTTTCCAAACATAAGATGTGTTCCTTAACCTCCTAAAGGGCAAGTTAAGAATCTATTTAGGGAACCAAGACAATTCCAAGCCCCTTCACAATAGTAACTTTCAGTGGATTTGATTAAGTAAAACAGAACCTTCACAGACACATCCTGCTCCTTGCACAATAAGATTATGTTCTTATCTTGAATCCATATGGAAAATTCAAATCCTTGTGAGTGACAGAATCATGTGTGGTACAAGAGGTACAAATTACCTTTTAGGGAGTAACCTGGCAAAAGTCCCCTCCCCAAAACTCTGGAAAATCACTCCTACCAATGTCCTGAAACACTGATGCCAATTACCATTTATAGCACACCAGCTTGCAAAAGGAAATTTTATTAAAAACATCTTCATTCTTGCCCCCCATCCCACTTGCTCCTTCTTTGATCACATAAACACAAACACACATACACACTTTCATCATTCTAAGGGAAACATACTTTGTCTGATCTTGCTGTTCCCTTTAACAGACCAACTTTCCCAACCAGTGGTCTGTTCCCCAGGTCCATTACTGCACAATCTGTTTTCTTCTTACATATCTGAAACCTTTCTTCTATCCTCACTGCTCTTCTATAACTGTTCTTTCTAAGACACGAAAAAGCATAAAATGACCAAGTCCCAGTTCCCTCAAACTATAGGTCTCAGCAGCATTTAACTGAAGTACCAATACATTTACAATGATGTTATAGAATTGTGGATTGTGGAATTAATACTGCTTCCAAAGAGCTACAGTTGAGGATCAATCAAAGGATAATTGCATCGTAAGTATCCCAGGGGAGCAGGGTGCAATACACAACACTATTCTCAACTTGGAACTCTTCTCCTTTGTTTTCTGTGATACTTCTTTTCCTTGTTGTTTTACCTTTGTGACTGCTTCTTCTCTAACTTTTTTTTATGCTTTAATTTCCTCCTATGCCTAAAATTAGGAAATATCCCAAAGTTTAGTCCTCATCTTTTTGTTTTTCCTATACTCCGACACTTGGAAAACTCATCTACTATACTTCTCATCTGAACTCTAGGCCCATATTTCCAATTCCACCATCAAAATTTAACTTACCCTCTTCCCCAAACCATCTCTCCAGTCCCTAAAACTGTTGTAACTTTCTCATTCACCCAAGCCTAGAATATCAACCATTTCTCAGTTCTCCCATTCCCTTATCTTCTTGTAGCCAATGAAAAATGACACCTGTAGAGTCTTATTTCAAAACTTCCTTCACACAATGTTATAGAACCAAAGATTTAGAGCCAGAAGAGACCTTAGAAGTCATCTATCTAGTTCAACCTTCTTATTTTTACACTCAGAATTTAAGTGTCTTGCCCAGAGAGTTGCTCAGGCCAAATTAGCCTGCTTACTGTTCCTCAAACCTGCTATTCCATTCTCAAATATGCTATGTCCCCTCCTGGAAAGCACCCCATCAGCACTTTATATCAAAGAATCCCTATTTCATTTAAATCTTAGCTCAAATGCTATTTCACATGAGAAGCATTATTATTTCTGTTCTTTCCCACCCCAAACAATGATGTTCTCCCAAAAATTACTTTGTATTTCTTTTGTATATATTATGTATGTGTGTTATACATGCTAATTCCCCTAAAAGAATGTAAGTTCCTTGAAGGCAGGGACTGTTTCACTTTTGACTTGTATATCCAGCTCCTAGTACAGTGTCTAAGATATAGTGGGTGCTTTTTTTCCATTATTATAACTTTTTATTGACAAAACCCATGCCTGGGTAATTTTTTACAATATTATCCCTTGCACTCACTTCTGTTCTGACTTTTCCCCTCCCTCCCTCCATCTCCTCCCCCAGATAGCAAGCAGTCCTAAACATGTTAAATATGTCACAATGATATAAGTGGGTGCTTTAAGCCATTCTCCAATTGATAAATTGTCAAAGGATATGAACAGACAATTTTCAGATGAAGAAAATGAAACTATTTGTAACCACATGAAACAGTGCTCCAAATCACTATTGATCAGAGAAATGCAAATTAAGACAACTCTAAGATACCACTACACAGCTGTCAGATTGGCTAAGACGATAGAAAATGAACAATTTTGGAGGGGATGTGGGAAAACTGTGACTCTGATACATTGTTGGTGGAATTGTGAACGGATTCAACCATTCTGGAGAGCAGTTTGGAACTATGCTCAAAAAGTAATCAAACTGTGTTTCTACTGGGTTACATTCCAAGGAGGAAAAGGGCCCCACATGTACATAAATGTTTGTGGCAGCCCTTTTTGTAGTAACAAGAAACTGGAAAGTGAGTAGATGCCCATCAATTGGAGAATGGCTGAATAAATTATGATATATGAATGTTATGGAATATTATTGTTCTGAAGAAATGACCAGCAGGATGATTTCAGAAAGGCCTGGAGATACTTTACATGAACTGATGCTAAGTGATATGAACAGAACCAGGAGATCATTATACATGGCAACAACAAGACTATACGACAATCAATTCTGATGGACGTGGTTCTGCTTAACAATGAGATGATTCAAACCAGCTCCACTTGTTCAGTGATGAAGAGAGCCATCTACACCCAGAGAGAGGACCGTGGGAACTTTGTGTGGACCACAACATAGCATTCTCACCCTCTCTATTGTTATTTGCTTACACTTTGTTTTCTTTCTGTTTTTTTCTTCCTTCTTGATCTGATTTTTGTTGTGCAACAAGATAACTGTACAAATATATATACATATATTGGATTTAACATATATTTCAACATATTTAACATGTATTGGACTACCTGCCAGATAGAGGAGGGGATGGGGGGAAGGAGGGGAAAATTTGGAACAAAAGGTTTTGCAAGGGTCAGTGCTGAAAAATTACCCATGCATATATAAATGAAAAGCTTTAATAAAAAATAAAAAGATATAGTGGGTAATTTATTATATTTAATAAATCATTATCTCTGAGTTCTTCCCTCCTCCAATTTATTAAATCTAATAAGGCACCCACTATATCTAAATATAGGTGCTTAGTAAAGCATCTGTTGATTGATAGATGACTGACAGAATCAGGATTGAATCGAGGTCCCTTGATGCTGAATCCTTCTCTCTTTTCACACATCTTTCCTTTTTTTCTCTGCTACCACCACTTCAGTTCAGGCTACAGAACTTTATAGCAGAAATTTTGCTTTCTAACTAAACTCCCACCCTCCCACCTGCAATCCATCCTGAATACCATAGCCTGATTAATATCCCCAAAATAACAATTTCATCATATTTTTTCCTGCCAAAAATTTTCAGCTCTCCAAGTACTTTTAAAATAAAGCCAAACTCTGTAGCCTTGTATTCAAGATTCTTTGCAATTGTACCTTCCCAGTTTCGTATCTTACTATTCTCTATACAGTCTGCTCCAGACAGACTGATTGATTCAATATCCTCACCACCACCACCACCACCACCACTACTACCAATGCTATGTACATTCTTACCTCTGCAAATTTAGCATCCTGTTTCTCTGCCTACAATACCTTCTGTGCCCTCAGCAACATTAGGAAAGTTGAAAATTGTTTTACTGATGATTTTGTCCTTTCTTATAGTGTTGTTAATTCTCAATGACACCCCTTTTCATTCCTTTCAACAGAATCCTTAAAGTCTTATAACAAAACCAAGCAAAACAAACCAACATATTGTCTATGTCTGACAATTATACTTCACTCTATAACCATAGTCTACTATCTTTCTACTGAAAAGGAGACATACTTCACTGTCCATCCTTATTAGTCAAGATTGGTTGCTATTTTAAGAAACAGTTTCCCCCTCAAACAGTCTTTATGGATAATGGCCAAAGCAGCAGGATTTGGGCAAGTGGGATTTAGTTTTCTACTGGTAATGCAATAATGAATTTTAAGCTTTTTTTCCCCCAGTTTTAGGATCAAAGACCTGAAAGATTAGAAAATGGCCTCAACTATTAATAAACAGAAACCAAGATGCAAAAAAGGGGAAAAGTAGCTAAAACAATGGGGAATATCTCACCAGAACTGCTGAATATTTGAAACATGAATATTTAATTTCTATTTAAGAAATTATCATTTTGATATGGCTCTTTTCAACACTGGATTGAGGCCAGTTCCAATGATCTTGTGATGAAGAGAGTCATCTACATCCAGAGAGAGGACTGTGGGTCATAACATAGTATTTTCATTCTTTTTGTTGTTTGCTTGCATTTTGTTTTCTTTCTCATTTTTCCCCTTTTTGATCTGATTTTTCTTGTGCCGCATAATTGTATAAATATGTATACATATATTAGATTTAATTATGTTTTTAACATGTTTAACATACTGGGTTACTTGCCATCTAAAGGAGGGGATGGGGAGAAAGAGAGGGAAAAATTTGGAACACAAGGATCAATGCTGAAAAATTATCCATGCATATGTTTTGAAAATAAAAAACTGTAATAAAAATAAAATATAAAATAAAATAAAAATTCAACATAAAAAAAGAAATTGTCATCTTGAACCTTATCATGACTAATAAGTTAATCATCCCCTTTTATGTTTTTTTTACTGAAATAATCAGAACATTGATGTTTTTCAATCTTTTTGATTATGACCATGGTGTGGATTATTTTCTAGATTCTGCTGACTCTACACTACATTAATTCATATATTTTCCAAAGCTTCTCTTAATTCTTTGTATGTCATTTCTTACAGTTCATTAACATTCAATTATATTCATGTACCACAGTTTGTTTAGCTATAAGAACTTTCCAGTTGATGGCATTCTCTTTGTTTCCATTTTTTTCTGCCAAAATGTCAACTAAAATCTTTGTCTCTGTTTTTGATGTACTCTGATAATGTACCAATAGTGTATTACTGGCTCTAAGGGCATATATAGTTTAATTCACCCCCAGTCATTTTCTTTTTTTTTTTTTTTTTTTTTTTTTTTTTTTTTTTTTTTAATAGCCTTTAATTTACAGGATATATCATGGGTAACTTTAGCATTAACAATTGCCAAACCTCTTGTTCCAATTTTTCCTCTTACCCCCTCCCTCCCCTAAATGGCAGGATGACCAGTAGATGTTAAATATATTAAAATATAACTTAGATACACAATAAGTATACATGACCAAATTAAATCACTGAAAGAGTAGTACGATACTGTGGATAAACTACTGGGTTTGAAACAAGGAAGACATGAGTATACCTACCCCAACATTTAAATTAGTTGTGTACACCTGTCAGATTGGCTAAGATGACAGGAAAAAATAATGATGATTGTTGGAGGGGATGCGGGAAAACTGGGACATTGATGCATTGTTGGTGGAGTTGTGAACGAATCCAACCATTTTGGAGAGTAGTTTGGAACTATGCTCAAAAAGTTATCAAACTGTGCATACCCTTTGATCCAGCATGTTACTAGGATTATATCCCAAAGAGATTATAAAAAGAGGAAAGGGAACCTGTATGTCCGAATGTTTGTGGCAGTCTTTTTGTAGTGGCCAGAAACTGGAAACTGAATGGATGTCCATCAGTTGGAGAATGGCTGAATAAATTGTGGTATATGAAAATTATGGAATATTACTGTTCTGTAAGAAATGACCAACAGGATGATTTCAGAAAGGCCTGGAGAGACTTACACGAACTGATGCTGAGTGAAATGAGCAGGACCAGGAGATCATTATATACTTCAACAACAATACTAGATGATGACTAGTCCTGATGGATCAGGCCATCCTCAGCAACAAGATCAACCAAATCATTTCTAATGGAGCAGTAATGAACTGAACTAACTATACCCAGAAAAAGAACTCTGGGAGATGACTAAAAACCATTACATTGAATTCCCAGTCCCTATATTTATGCACACCTGCATCTTTGATTTCCTTCACAAGCTAATTGTACAATAATTCAGAGTCTGATTCTTTTTGTACCCCAGTCATTTTCTAAGGAGCAATTCATATTCTTCATGCAGAAGAGGAATTATATACTTGTTCCACTAAGTCTTAAAGGACAGAAATTGGTAGAAGTTTGTAGTTGCTTAATCATGTCAAAACTTTCATGACTCCATATGGGATTTTTGGGCAAAGCTGTTGGAGTCTTTGTCATTTCCTTCTTCAGCTCACTTTATAGAGGAGGAATTGAGGCAAAAAGGGTTAAGTGATTTGCCCAGGATAACAGTTATATCATGTGGAAGAACAATCACTTTTAGTCCCTTTAGTCCCAAGAAGGACAGAACTAGAAATAAAAAGTAGAAGTTACTAGGAAGACTTGATGTCAGGAAAAGTTTCCTAACAAGGAGAGCTCCCTCAAGGGGTTCTCCTTGGATGTCTTCAGGCGGAAGCTAGAAGACCATTTATCCAGTATGCTGTAGTAACTGAACTATCCTAGAATCAAATTCTTCTATTGAGAGAGGAAATCAGTCCAGTAAACATGGAGATCAAACCTGGGAGATGTATGTGATAGGAAGAAATATGTGATAGGAGGAAATTCCATGCTATTTCTTCCCATGTATGAAAATAGCTGAATCAGAACAGTTGAGTTGGGTCTGCTCAAAGGAGATGAAAGGATCATGGGTTGGAGAGCTGAAAGTAATCTTAAAGGTCATCTAGTCCACCCCTTTTCATTTTATATACAAGTAAATTGCAATCCAAAGTGGCTGAATCTAGTCAAAGGTTATACAACTATTAAAGGGTAAAAGTGGATTTGAATTCAGGGCCTCTGTTTTTAAACCAAAGGTATAGTTCACCACCCCCTTACCCATCCCCAGATCTTACCTGGATCTCTGTCTGCACAGTGCACTTGACCAGCTTGAAGTTCTTCCCAGGGTTGAAGCTGTTGCTGTAGAAGCAGACTTTGAGGATCCGTACATCCTCCTTTTCCACATCCACAGGCACCACCACCACTGGCTCTGGGGGGATGTCAGGCCGGCGCAGAGTACCCACCCTCACCCGGCTCAGGGGCTCGGACACCCCAGACATGCTGCCAGAGGACAGCTAGGGCCAGAGCATTTCAGTCCTGTTAGGAGACAGCAAAGAGAGGAGCCTGCATGAGATTGGCTGCAGAGTGCCTCCCTCCCCATGGGGAATAAATCTAGTGCTCCACACACTCCACGGCCATCTCTTGTCCTTGAAGCTTCTCCTAAAAGTAGAGAGCTATAGAAAAATGATCCTTTCTACTATATGGATTAGGGAAATTGAGTAAACTCATACAGCGTAAGTCATGGAAACATAGAAGTTGAGCCTAGAAGAGAATTTTGAATGGCCTCTAGGATAAAATACGATGATTTTATTTGGTATTTGAAGCCCTTCTCATTCCAACTTCATTTTACTTTCCCAAGCTTACTGGCACATGCCTATCATTCATTCACACAATCTACAACCTAAACATACTGCTGTGCTTGCTATAATATTACCCTATTGAGAACATTTGTGTCTATGCCTTTGTATTGATTGCTTCCTATATGTAAAATACACTCACTCCTCATTCTCTTTTATAGGTTCTCCTTCTCTCAGTTTTCATGATATGGGTCTCTCTTGGATTTTCTTCTACCTCTCTGAACATTCCTTCTCATTCTCCTTTGTTGGAACATCTTCCATATCCCATTCTCCTTTTGTAGATATCTTCCTAGGTTCTGTCCCAAGCCTTCCTTCTCTTGTCTCTCTCTCTCTTAGTGTCCTCATCCAATTACCATGAATTTAAATAGCATTTCTATGAAGATGCCTCATAAACCTTTATCTTGAGCTCCAGTCCCATTACCTGCCAATTGGACGTTGCAAAATGGATGCCCTAAGGCATCTCAAACCTGACATGTCTAAAGTCTTCCTTTGGACCTCCCTATTTTTGTAGAGGAGACATTAGCATCCTTCCAGTCATTCAAGTTTGGAAGCTTGGAGTCACCTTCACCTCCTCATTCTCCCTCATCCCACATATCCAACCAATTCCAAAGTCTTGCATATTATATCTATCCCTTTGTCTCCACTCATAGGTCCACTGAACTAGTTTATCCCATCTGACAGAGTATAGAAACAGCTTCTTCCTCAGTCTACTTGACTCAAGGCTCACCCTTTTCCAATCTATCCATCAGCTGCCAAAAGAATCTTCCTAAATAGCAGGTCTGACCATTCACACCCCTCCCCAATAAATTTTAGTAACTTCTTATTTCCTTAAAGCTCAAATACATATTCTTCTGTTTGGCATTTAAAATCTTCCCAACATGCCCCTGATATGAACCCTAAAGCAGCTTATTCTCTGGAGTTGCTAAATGACATATCCTGTCTCTTTAGCATAACACCTTATGCATTGCTTTTCTTCATTATTTCTACAACTCAGCCTTCTTACTATTCCTCATCCTTCATGTTCCATCTCTGTATCTTTGAACAGGCTGGTATTTGTGCCTAAAAAGCCCTCCTTTCTCCCCTTTATTTCCTGAAACTCTTAGATTCCTTCAAGGCTCAAGTCAAACAATCTTCTACATGGAGTTTTCTCAATTACTATTATTTCTTCTCTCCCTCAACACACACACCACACACACACACACACACACACACACACACACACACACATACACAACCTTTGTATATACTTAACCAAGTGCACAGTGGGTCCTCAGAGTACAAACACCTTAAGGGCGGGAGATGCTTCATTTTGTTTTTGCATAGTGCCTGACACATCATGTTGTTCAGTCTTCATGACCCCATGAACTATGCCATCCATGAGGTTTTCTTGGCAAAAATACTGAAATGCTTTCTGACTTCCTTCTTCGGTGAATTAAGATAAATAGAGATTGCCTAGCATCACACAGCTAGTGAGTGTCTGAGGCCAGATTTAAACTCAGGTTTTTCCTTATTCTAGGCACAGCACTCTATCCACTGAACCATCTAGCAGGTGCTTAATAAATACATAGCTTTTCAAAAATCTTAATGTAGTCTTAAGCCATTAAATCTTAAAACTCCACTAAGACTTTTGGAACCCCATACTTTTTGATTTATTGGACTCACAAGCTTCCTTCAAGTCTCAGTTCAAATGTTAACTCCTATGTGAGGAACATGAGGTCTATTCTAAATCCTCCCCTTCATTACTTTGTGTTTTGAATATATTTTACATTATCTATAAACATGTTGTTTTGCCCCTCCCTACATAACTTAACTGAAGTTCCATGAAGGTAGAAAATGTTTTCCCTTTTGTCTTTGTATCTCTACCACTTAACACAGCACCTTGCACATAATAGATGCTTATTGAATGAATGAATGAATCTTGCCTCCAGGCTTTCTTATCCCTCCACCAGACCCTGATGATTTTGCTCTGCCACAGTCACTCTCACTCCCACACTGTACCCAGAAGCAGAAGTGCCAGGCTTGACAAAGGCAGCTGCCAGGAAAGGAGGCAGCATGTAATGCAACTTCAAGACAGTGGAACAAGATTAGGAAAGAGTGAGACAGCAGAAATAGAAGTTTGAAGGAATGACAAGGAAGACATGGAATGACATGGAGAAGAGAGAAGTTAAGGAAAGCCAAACAATAGGATGGGTAGCACGCAAAGGCCATAGAGCAAAGATGGGTGAGAGAGGCCATTTAGGCCATCTCTACCTGCTGAGTTATCTGCCAGAGATATCTCTCCATTCAGCTTCAAGAAATTCATTGATCTATTATGTTAAACACTGGGGATAGGAAGACAAAAGTCAACACTTTAGGAATTTACGATATATTGCATTCCCTCACCACCTCTCTAATCAATGTAGTCACAGAAATCAAAAGTCAAAAAACAAAGGTAAACAAGCACTAATGTGAATGAAGCATTAAACAAATTGTAAGATGCATCTACTCCCCCAGAGTTCCTTTACATAGAAAGAACCTGTTTCTTTCAATAAATTGAAATGGGAGCACAGATGAAATCTGGCCACTCCTCTGGAGATCTTTGGATAGTTACCCCTGACTGCCCTGGAATCAGCTGACATAGGTTGTCACTTTTAATGAGCCCAGATTGGAAGCAGCTTTGTGTAGTATAATCCTTATGTCCATATTAGAAGACAAGGAGATTTTTCTCTCTTCTCCCCTATACCCCAATCAGCCATAGCATCCAACATCAAAGCCATTTATCCAGTAAAAGACACCCTATCCAGAAGCTGAGGAGTTAGTTAGTTTGAGGTATCATTGAAATACATTTACCAGCAAGTGAAGACACACATTCTCCAGTCAGACATACACACAGTCAATAAAGGGTAGAAGTCGTTTCAAGGAAAAATATGTCTTCTGGAGAAGAGAACCATAGATTGAAGGAAGAATTAGCCCTGGCTTTCAAGAAATGAACGTGGTAAGAGCTCTATTAAGCAAGAAAGGAAAACAAGGTACTGCTGGCATGAACTATCACCACCTGTCAGAAAAAAAACTATCTGGCATTTATCAGAGATAACTAATTCCCAGACTATCCTGTTGGTATGGAGTGATTATGAGGATGGAACTCTTTTGTCTATCCCTCCAACCTTTGTATATCTTTAAACAGCCTTTGAAATATAGATTAGCAAATCTTTAGACTGTCCAGGATCTGGTCTGCCAGATGCATTCACTCTGGCTCCTTAATTCTCCCACATTTGAGCTCCCTGGCTCTCTGACCCTCCCTATGAGTTCCTATCCTTACTTTTCTGGTTTCCCTGAGAAGCCCACAAAGCTTATATTTCTACAAAAGATCTGCTTTATGATGAAGATCTTTGCTAAGTTCTCTTTGGGACTAAGATCACTATGAAGGTGCTCTCTTTCTCTCCCTCATAGTGCCTTCCCCTTAACAGTGCCTTCCCCCTCACTCTGGCCAACTCTGTTTGGTCTGCTAAACTCCTCTGTGGATCTAACCTGCTGGCTAATAGCAAGCTTGGACTTCATGGCATATTCATTTAATGGATTCTTCAAAATTCCTTTCCTTCCTATCTGCTCTACCAACTCCATTTCATATCTGTCACTTCTGGTGCCTATTTTGCAGCTTATTTTGTCTGAAAACTCTTCTCCTAAACCAACCTTCCTTTTGACAAAGAGAATAATCATTGTGAATTTGTCACATGTTTATTTCAAAGTAGGTATTCTTATCTCAACCCCATCACAGCAGTACTGTAAGTGTGAGTTGTTTTGGTCACATCTGTTCCCTCCATGCATGCTTCACTTTAACTTTATACCCAATCTCCCCATGAATGCAGAAGAATATGCTCTGTCATTATGGGGAGAATGTTTTGTAGCTATTGTTCTTACTATAAGATCCAAGTAAATGCCTTTGTTTTGAGCTAATTGCGTCTATCGGGTAACTGTTAATATGAAATACACCAGTGGAGGCTAGTCACTTATAGTTTCAGAACTCCAGACCCATAGACTATACCTTTATATCAGAGAGTAATGTAAACAGTCTGGAGACTCATCCCACCAACGAAAGTGCAAGTTGAAGGAATAAAAGAATGGGTGCTGAATAAGTGTGTGTGTGTATATATAAATATATATATATATTTATATATATATATATATATACACACACATGTATGTCTATAAATATGTCTATAGTATGTCTAAAAATAAATTCAATATATTCTTCTGAAAACCCATGGGAAGTGGGATGGAAAGGTCACAAGATTTGGAGAAAAAAAAATATCTAGTTTCAAATCCTGATTCTATTATTTATCACCTGCCTGATCAGCTGAACAAATTAATCTTTTTGCTCCTCAGTTTCCATATCAATAATAGATGAGATTTATTAAGAATTTGTAAGTTGTTCAATGCTTTAAATACAGGTCACTTGATCCTCACGACTATGAGAGGTAAGTATCAGAGGAATTTTATATCTATTATATAGAAAAAGAAATTGAGCTTCAGATGTTTGCTCATGGTTACAAAACCAGTAAATGTCTAAGGTGGGATTTGAATCCTGGTGTTCTATAACCCCAAAGCTTATTGATTTTTTCTACTTCTCTACATTGTCTACTGTTATTTGGAAACATACATTCCTTTATTCCTATTCACTCATATCTGGGTGGATTATTTTCAAAAACATTCTTTCCCTCTGTCTATGTTTATGCTTTTCTCTTTGTATAGAATATCTTCCTCCCTTCTTTCCCACCCATTTCCTCCTATCACAATCCTATTCATCATTCAAGACTACAAAGTCACCTCTGATCTGCCCAGCCAACAGTCGGCTTTGTTATTCTTTTATGCTCACATGGCATCTTCTGTACACTTCTCCAATGATGCTTATTCCATTTTTTATTACAGTTCCTTGCCTGTCTTATTGCCCCTTCTGGGTTATAAACCGCACCAAGACTAGAACCATGTCTACTTCACTTTTGTCCTTAGCACACTGCCCTGCATAAAACTCAGTCTCCATTTTCCAAGAACTTTTTCATTATATTTTACTATTTAGCCTACACAGAGATAGGAGCAGTGAGATAGCAGAGTGGATAATAGTGCAGATCTGGGCCTGGAGTCAGAAAAAGTCATCTTCCTGAGTTAAAATCTGATTTCAATCAATTCCTGGGCAATTCCTGTGTGATCCTGGGCAAGCCACTTAATCATACTTGCTTCAGTTTCTTCATCTGTCAAATGTGCAGGAAAAGGAAATGGCAAACTATGTCAGTATCTTTGCCAAGAAAACCCCCAATGGGATCATAAAGAGCCAGACATGACTGAAACAAGGAAACAATAACAAAAACAAGGGGACAGGACTACAAAGTTTGGTGACTCCAAGCATGGATCAGGCCTTGCCTCTATCTCAACTCCCATTCTTGGAGCTGATTAGGAGATGGAGTGTCACTAAACTTGGAGGGTTTTCTGATTCTAAGTGGAGGGGACATGAAGTAAATAGATTTTGGTCACAATAGCTCTGTTGTGGGCAGTGATCTGGGTAGGATGAAATTTATTTTAATTTTGAACTACATCCTGTCTTAGGTTCTGTGTTCTCTGAAAGCAGGTCCTTCCTAGCAGAGAAAGCATTCAAAGTGACTGAGTCCTTAACTGACAGTGGCTTTTCAGAGCCTTTGCTCTCCACCCCATACCATCACCCATAAGCCTTCAGGTCAGCCTAATTCAAAATTGGATCTCATGTGGACATGAGTGAGCCCTAAAAAGCAGCTAGGGGTGGCTCTATTATCATCTGCTCTCCTCCTCTTCTTTATATTGTTCCTGCAGATTAGGACTAGATCATTTACCTGGACTTTGAATGTTTTGCTTTGCTATGGCCTCAACTAATTTCTTGGGTCCTGTCTCAGGCTGGTTTTCCCTGTGCTCCTGGCTTTATACTTATTGTTGCATTACTAGCTTTATTCTGACCTTTGGCTCAACTTAATTTCTTGTAAATGTGCCAGATTATCCTTAATCGCCTCCATCCTCATCCAATAAGTTGCCAAGTCATCAATTCTAACTCCACACTTTTCATATTCCCTTCTCTCTACTCCCACAGTTATTATCTCTGTTCAGTCCACAGATTATTGCAACAGCCTCCCAAATAGTCCCCTTGCTTCTAGTCTCTTCCCTGTCTAATCTGCCAGAATAATCTTCATAAGGGTCAGTTGGATCATATCACTCCCTTACTCAAGAATATTTAAGGGGTCCCTATTGATTTTAGGGAAAAATATATTAATTATTTGCTTGTAGGAGAGGGACATGGGGGGGGGGGAGAAAGGAAGAAGAAAAATTTGGAACACAATGTTTTGCAAGGGTAAATGCTGAAAACTAACTTTGCATATATTTTGAAAATAAAAAGCTATTATTTTTTTTTATTTAATAGCCTTTTATTTATAGGATATATGCATGGGTAACTTTACAGCATTAACAATTGCCAAACCTCTTGTTCCAATTTTTCACCTCTTACCCCTCCCACCCCCTCCCCTAGATGGCAGGATGACCAGTAGATGTTAAATATATTAAAATATAAATTAGATACACAATAAGTATACATGACCAAAATGTTATTTTTCTGTACAAAAAGAATCAGACTCTGAAATATTGTACAATTAGCTTGTGAAGGAAATCAAAAATGCAGGTGGGCATAAATATAGAGATTGGGAATTCAATGTAATGGTTTTTAGTCATCTCCCAGAGTTCTTTTTCTGGGCATAGCTGGTTAAGTTCATTACTGCTCCATTGGAAATGATTTGGTTGATCTCGTTGCTGAGGATGGCCTGGTCCATCAGAACTGGTCATCATATATATTGTTGTTGAAGTATAATGATCTCCTGGTTAAAAAAATTTCTTACTTTGGCATTTAGCCCTTCACACTGCAGTTCCAGCCACTTTTCCAGATTTCCTTATTATCTCCTATTATTTAATCCCATTACTCTCAACATGAGCCTTGTACTCCAACAAGGTTGATCTATCCTCAGATAGGGAATGCTTATTTCTGCCTCCCAATATTGGCTTATTATTCCATTCCCTCTACATCCACCTTTCCAATTTTCTCCTATCTTTCAAGGCTTTATTTAAATCCCTTTTACTTTAAACAGCCTTCCATCACTTCTTTATTAATTTACCAATGATACCTCCCCAATCTATTCTCCAATGAGAATATAAACTCCTTGAATATCATCTTGGTTTTTGCATTTGTATCTCCAGAGCTTGGCATAGCATCTGGCACAGGGGAAGTAAACATTTAATAAATGCTTTTCATTTCTCATGCATTCATTTTCAGAGAGCAGAGGCCGTCTGTAGCCTTCCATCTTCCCACATATAGGGGCTTACAATGGATAGAGACCTGATTCTGGAGTTAGACTGTGAGCTTTCAAGTCCCACCTTTGATGCTCACTGCCAGGATGATATATAGCAAGCCAGTGAAATTCCCTGACCTTCAGTTTTTCATTTATAAAATAAGGGAGGCAGAAATGGAGCAGGTTCCTTTCAATTCTAAATCTATAAGTCTATAAGAGAGCTTGCGTCCATAATAGGTTCTCAATAAATATTTATCAAAGAATGTATGAATTTCATTGAGAAGACAGGGAAACAGTGAAATAACACAAGACATATTGAAGATATAAATAAGCAAGACTCTTGGAGGACTCCTACATTCAAGCTAGACCTAGAAGGAGGGGTAGGATTTGCATAGTAAAGAGAAGGGGAAGGAAGAAAGGGGCTATTCCAGGTGTCTGCAGATGAACACAGACAAGTAAAGAACCTTTCTCCAGATCTGAAGTAAAGTCACACTGAGTATTTTAAAAGATGTTAGACTAGGCCTAAAATAACGGTAATTTTATGGTCTGCATCCTCATTGACTATTAACTCAATTACAATTCTATAGAAAAAAGTTCTGTACAGATTTCATTAACCTAATTCTTTTTTAAAAAATTTTTTTATCCTCATTCATTTTTTCAGCTAAACAAGCAAGTATTTAAACAATCCCTGCTCTTCGAGAAGTTTACTCCTACCAGGTAAGATAAAGCATACATACATGAGTATATACAAAACAAATATGCACAAAATATATATATGATAAAAACAATATAATTGGTGTGAGATAAAGCACTAGCAGCTGCAAAGAGCTAGAAAATCCTCATATAGGCCATGATGCTTATGATGATGTTCAATCATTTTTCAGTCATATCCAACTCTTTGTGACTCTTTTGGGGGCTTTCTTGAAAAAGAACTGGAATAGCTTGCCATTTCTTTCCCTAGCTCATTTTATAGATGAGGAAACTGAAGCAAACAGGTTAGGTGACTTGCCCAGGGTCCCATAGCTGGTAAGTTTCTGAAGCAAGATTTGAATTCAGGAAAACAAGTCTTCCTAATTCCAAGCCCAGTGTTCTATCCATCATAATATCTAGTTGCCCTTGTTTCTCTGTATGTACTAAAAGGTTAATTAGATGGCTACAAATCCTATCTTATAGACACTTAATTGTTATGTGACACTAAGCAAGACATTCAATTAAACTTCTGTGAGCTTCAGTTTTTTATAGTTTACTGAATAATTAAATAGAAGGTTATATATAATATCTTTCTAAGATAATAGTTTACATATACATAAGATCTCCACACCTCTGAAGGTCCCCTAAAGCTACAAAATTCTAGCAATCCAAATCCAACACCAGAAAACAAGGTCGTATAACAGGACTATATGGACGAGGTTCAGACGAATTCTCCCCATGGATGGAGGAGGTATTTTAAGTAGGGATTCTTAACTATTTTTGTGACATGGATCCCTTTGGAAGACCTGCTAAACTCATAAAAATCTTCTCAGAATAAAGTTTTTAAATGTGTAAAATGAAATATGAAGAAATACAAAGGAAATAGAATTATTAATTTTTTTTAGATCCATGAATCCCAGGTTAAGAATCCATTTTTACTAAGAATTCATTGCTTACCAAGCACTTTGGGATTTACTTTCTACCCCTTCCTCACCCATCCTGGGGCAACTTCTAATTTGGAGATCAGAGTTTCCACTGCACTGGAAGTCTTTAAAAGATACTCTTCTGAGAGTCAAAGGTAGAAGTGAAGAAGAAGGATGGGGAGAAGGAGCATAGGGCGAGGTTAGCAGAATAATACATCATATTAGAGAAGACATCATACATATTCCATACTTAGGGACCATGAAATTGAACAATTGGAACTTTTCCTTGTTTGGTGTTTCACTTAGGAAAGAATGTATGGAAAGAAACCTAGTTGATTGTGGTTATCCTGAAATGAGACTGAAAGTTGTTGACATTTCTTCACTATTTTTTTCTTCTACTCTACTACCGATTAACAAATGAGTGACACTGTTTCTTCTTTTTGGAGGCTATTAGGATTAAATGAATTGTCCAGAGTCACATAGCTAATAAGTAATAATTCTGAGGCCAGATTTGACTCAGGTTCCCTTTACCTTAGAGCTGGTGCTCTATGCATTGCACCATCTAGCTTCCCCAGACACTTTATTCTTAAGCACTTTCTTATTCTTGTAAATGTCCATACTTGATGTTTTGATAGTACTTATAATAATTTTGGGTTTTTTTCCCCAAATAAAGAGAAATTGACCTTAATCCCATTTTGAGTGATATCTTTTTGGATTGGTATAATTACACAAGATTATGATAAAAAAAAAAAAAAAGTATGACTGAGGCAAACTTGGAAACTATTTTGCAGAATTTAGTGGGTCAGAAATTCTTATCTGTGGCCTGGCTCGTAGAGATCACTAAAGTCTGGGGGCTTTGAGTTCTTGTGAATTTTATTGTTTAATTATCTATATTTTTAGCCTCCCTTAACTTCATTACGAAAAGAATTCAGGGATGCTAACTGAAATGAGCAGAACCAAGAGAACATTGCCCACACTAACAAGATTGTGTGATGACCAACTGCAATGAGCTTGGCTCTTTTCAACAGTGAGGTGATCCAAGGCAATTCCAATAGACTTGGGGAAGGAAAATGCCATCTGCATCCAGAGAGAGAACTAGAGACTGAATGGGGATCAAAGCACAGTATTTTCACCTTTGTTATTGTTTGTTTGCTTGGGTTTTTTTCCTTTTGATCTTTTTTTTTGGTATTTTTTTTGAGCAACATGACAAATATGGAAATGTGTTTAGAAGAATTAACTTGTTTAACCTTTATCTAATGACTTGCTTGGGGAGAAGGGAAGGGGAAAGAGAGGGCCTTGGGGTCAGAAAGGCCTGACTCTAAATTTCTTTATCTATGAAATGAGGAGGATGATAACTCAATATCTACCTACTAGGGTTTAAAGGACCAAATGAGATCTTTGTAAAGCACTTAGCACACACTGTGCCTGATATATGGTAGTCACTATATAGATGCTAGGTATTATTACTATTGAGAGCAGTTAGGTGGCCAGTGGACACAGTACTGGGCCTGGAGTTAGGAAGACTCATCTTCTTGGATTGAAATCCAGACATTTAAAGTCAGACATTTACTAACTGATCAGACATTTACTAGCTACATGACCCTGGGTTCCTCATTTAATCCTGCTTGACCCAGTTTTCTTATCTGTAACATGAGATGGAGAAGGAAATGGCAAACCACTCCAATATCCTGACCCAAATGGGGTCACAAAGAGTCGGACACAATTATTGTGATTGAAAAATATTATTACTATTATTGGGAGATATATTTGAACCCAGGTTTTTTGGACTCCAAATCCAACATTCTTTCCCTTATATTTATGTCCAACATAAGGCCTTTCCTATTCCTGCTTGTTACTAGTGCTTTCTCTCATGAAATTACCCTAGAATTTACTTCATATGCATTAAGTGTCTTCTCCTTCCCTTCCCCAATAGAATGTAAGCCTCTTGAGAGTAGGGGCTGTCTCATTTTTATTTTTGAATTTCTAGTTCCTAGTTATTCTATAGTGAATATTTCTTGACTGATTGTTGTATAAGCTTGTTAAATATTAAATATTGTTAAATTGTTAAATATTCTTTATAAAATTTGAGCTGTTTTTCCAAAAACTTTATCTATGATATCATGGGGGGAGAGATATAGTTTAGCAATAAAAGCCAGCAAGAAACCTGAATCTGAATACTAAATCTAAGGCATATTAACTGGGTGACCTTAGTCACACACCTCATAAGGGGAATTGTTCACTCGTGTCCAATTCTTCATGACCCCATTTGGGGTTTTCTCGGTAGAGAAATGGGGGTAGTTTAGCATTTCCTCTTCCAGCTCAGAAACAGGATTAAAAACTAGCCTAGGATCACAGAGCTAGTAAATATCTGAGACAAATTTGAACTCAGGAACTTAATTCTTCCCAACTCCAGGCTCACTGCTCTATGCATTATAATGCTCCCTAGCTACCCATTTTAGCCCATTTTATGAGGATCATCTAAAATGGAGCATGTGAAACGTAACTTTGAAAAAAATGCTAGTCTGATTCTTGCTGTCATTGTTGACCTATCCCTTTGAACCTAATAAAGCATATCACATTGCTATTCCCTGGTGCATTTAAGGTTTTTTAATAGTCATCTGTATGTGTCTTCTCCCTCTAAACCATATCTCCACATTCTTGTCGAATCAATGTCAGAACCTGGTGTGACATAGCAAGAACTATGCTGAATGTGTGGCGAGTTGGTTAATAAATACCCATTGGTATTGTTGACTGTTCACTGTGATGTTTCCCATGCTTAGAAAGACCACCAAAGGTCTGGATCCAGAGCTTTCCAGCTGGACGCACTCTCTTTAGAATAATGAAGTTCTTGTTCACTCCTATTTTTACCTAATTTCTTTGTCCGAGCCACTTCCTTGCAGGCAAAGAAAGAAGTTTTACAGAACTCTTAGAATTCTGGGAGATCTCACTCTTCAAACCTCAAAACCTCAAAACCTCAACCAGGAGACTTTCCAGGTTGAAAATTCCCTTAGAACTAAAGTTCCCTTAGTTCTTAGTGGCAAGAATTTTTAGCTTACCAGTAAGGTCAATTTGCTTCACAAATTTAATGGACCACATAAATGCTGGATGGTATTATTATTATTTTAGTTAATTTGACATGCATTCAACATTCAATAAACAATTGAGTTTTTACCAAGTTTGAGTTTTAGCCAAGTAATGCTGAGAATGGAGACAAAAATGAAATAGTCCCTGACTTTAAGGAGGTTAGCCCATTATTTTGTGAGTTCTTTAAAGGTTCATTTGGCCTCTTGTTGCATCCCAGCACTTAGTAAAATATCTAGTACATAAATACCAACTATGTTTAACTATTTAAAATTAATGTCTATTTATTTAATTTTTGAAATTTATATTTGCATTAACTATGTTAATAATGTTTACTTACTGACATTCAAGTCATCAATAAGCATTTATTAAGTGTCTGCTATGTGCAGGCATTTTGCTAAGTTCTGGGGAAACAAAGAAAAGAAAAAAAAATAATTTTTGTCCCCAAGAAGCTCATAATCTAATTCAACAAATATTTATGGAGTTCCTATTATGGCCAGGCACTATGGGGTAAATAAGATTTGATCTCTGCCCTCAAAGAGTTCACAGCTTACAGAATGGATAAGATTTCAACCAGAGAAAATGTAGAAGAAATTTCCAAGTTTCTTTTTTGATTGCAATGGCATTTTCATAGGGAAAATGATATAATTACTGACATTTGAATAATATTTTAAAGTCTGCAAAAGTTTGATATCTATTACCTTATTTGAATCCACAGTAACCTCATAAGATAGGTTCTACAGGTATGATCTTCATTTTACAGATGAAGAAATTGAGTCTCAGAAAACTTAAGTAACTTGCCACACTCACTCAGCTAGGAAATATCAGGGGCAAAATTTTAACCAAGACTTCCTAACTTGCAAAAGTGATGCTCTATCAACCATACTACCTAAACCTGCCACATAATTCATGAGCACAAATAATTATAAAATAAATTAAAGGTTGAAAAAGCATAAGAGAAGACCAAATGGCAAAGAATTGGAAAGTGAGGGGATGCCCATCCATTGGGGAATGACTGAACAATTGGGATACATGAATGTAATAGAATACTAGTGTGCTATAAGAAACGGTGAACAGGAAGATTTCAAAAAAACCTAGAAAGACTTACATGAACTGATACTGAGTGAGGTGAGCAGAACCAGGACAGCACTGCACATAGTAACACCAAATTGTGAGATGATCAACTATGATAAACTTAGCTCTTCTCAACAATGCAATGGTCCAAGACAACTCCAAAAGATTCATTATGAAAAAAATTATCAACACCCAAAGAAAGAACTATAGAGTCTAAATGAAGATCAAAAAGCATATTATTTTCACTTTTTAAAATTTTTCATGGTTCAGATTCTTCTTTCATAATATAAATGATCTGGAAATATATTTAATATGACTACATGTATAACCTACATCAGATTTTTGTCTTGGGTGGGAAAAGAGAAGGGAGAGAGAAACAACTTGGAATTCAAAATCTTATAAAAAACAAATTTTGAAAATTATCTTTACATGTAACTGGAAAAAAAATATTATTAAATGGGGAGGAGGGAACAAACAAAGTGTTATTGGAGTCTCCTCACTCTGTCCCTCTGCCTTTTAGAGTTACTGGCTTCTTTCAAAGCTTAGCTCTAATACCACTTCCTCCATCCCTCCTTGGTCTCCTCCCCCCAAAAAATTAACTTGTCTTTATTTTCTATATAAATTTAAATATACATCTTTCTTCTCCAAAAGGATGTAAACTCCTGGCCTCGGTATGCCAAACACCCAGCTCAGTACCTGAGACATAATAAGTATTTTGTTATTCAGTCTGATTCTTTGTGACCCCAATTTGAGGTTTTCTTGGCAGACACTGAAGTGGGTTTGCTTTTTCCTTCTCTGGCTCATGTTATAGATTTTGGAAACTGAGGCAAACAAAGTTTAAGTGAGTTGCTCAGTCATACAGCTAGTATAAGTGTTGGAGGCTAGATTTAAATTCAGGAAAAGGAGCCTTCCTTCTTCCAAGCCCAACACTCCTAATTGTACTGCGTACCTAATAAATACTTATTGATTGACTGAGGAAGGAATCATTTCTGCCTGAGTGAAGTAGGGGCAGGGTATGGAAGACTACATAGAAAAGACTACATCTGAGCTGGGACTGGAAGAATGGCTAGGATGTCAATTTGCAGGAGAAAATGCAGAGGAAATGGTCAAGCTTCTTACCCCATTGCAATGAGATTTTCATAAAGGTTTTTATCCTGGATAAAACAATATTCAATTCAATTTAATAGATGATTAGTAAGCACTTGTTAGTGCCAGGCTCTGTGACAAAGACAAAACTGAAAATAACCCTTGTCTGCAGGGAGCTTACACTTTTCTGGGCTGGAGATAATCAAATATTAAGAGAAAAACCCAACTTCTAATTTCCAGAGCCTGGGGCAGAATGGATATAGTTTATGGGACTTGAGAAAATTGCAGTTCAAGTTTTCACTTCCAATACTAGCTATGTGACCCCGGGAGGGAAGGGGATTCCATAATCTTATTTAGTTTCATTTTCCTCATCCATAAGTTGAGGGAGTTAGGCTAAAAGCTCTTGGGGTGAGGGTCCCCTCCCATCTCTAGATCTAGATCCAGAGCAGAATGGGATTTTCTGAGTACAGCCAAGACAGCCAGCAATTGTGTGAAGAGAGAAGTAGCCACAGAAGGAAAGGAGGAGATGAGCAAAAGGCAAAAAAAGTTTCAGAATAAAAATGAATCAAGCCTGTCCTTTGGCTGTGGAGTTCTCCTTTCTCCTTACCCTGATGCAGGAACCCCACCTCACCTGGGCTCAAAGTATCTTTGCTACCATTTAGTAGATGCATTCGACTGGGCCCCACACATAGGGGCCTTCCTTACCAATATTCTGTTGAATGCAGTGCACTGGGGAAGGGGAGAAGGCTTGGGCGGAAATGACTGGGTGTCATCACACCTGGGTTCTATTTTAGGTTGATCTAAAGAAATACTCTACTTTTGGCTATATCAGACACAAGACTATGTTTAGCAGAACGTTACCAACCACTCTGACCCAACAGTTCCACTTGCACTGAGCTTTCTAAGGCACACAGGAAACCAGAACATAAGAGATGATAAACTATTTTCCCACAGTCTTTCTCCCTCTGCCAATGACACTAAGCAGGAAGGCAGACAGGTTAAAAGCGAGGGAAGAGGAAGTCCACAGCATGTGACAGAAAAAGAAGGAAAGGAGAGGGTAGGGAAGAAGAGGTAAGAAGGGAGGAAAGGAGAGAAAAGATGGGGAGAGGAGGGAAGCCCAGGGGAAAAGCAAATAGGGACTTCATTATTCTGATAAGATTCAGAATCTGTTTTCCTTCTCAGGTAGAAGGTAAATGGGGAAAGGGGTGTGTGTTTCTGTGATTGCCCTACTAAAGTTTTCTGAGCCACTAGGGAAGCCAACTTTTTTTAATCCAATAAGAATGCATCCAAAGTCTACCATATACCAGGCATTGTGCAAGGTACTGGGGCTAATAAAGATAATAACCAAACATTCCCTGCCTTCAAGGAACTTCCAGAGAAAGTGCCCAAGACCAGAGGACAGAGAGTCTAAGGACTCTCTGTGAAAGGAATGGCCAGAAGACCATTGTCTCTGGATCTCAGAATACCTGGAGATGAAGAGGGAGTTAGAAGACCAGAAAAATAAGAAGAAGATGGAGGGCTTTAAAACCCAAAGAGAGAATTTTTATATTAGATTGTTGAGGCAATAGGAAGCCACTGGTGTTAATTTAATAGCAGCTTCAAACTTGTACTTTGAGCCCTTCAGTCCCTTCCAACTCTAGTAGAGAAGAGTTCTCTTTCTACACACCATATTCTACACACACATAGGGAGTTACCTGAAGCCAGTGAGAAGTTAAGAGACTTGTTCAGAGTCACATAGGCAGCATGTGTGAGAATTAGATCTTGGAAGCCAAGAATTTTTGATTCTGGGCCTACTTGTTGTCATTGCCTCTCAATTTTTGTTTTCTTGCTTGACCTGTGATCTCACCAGCATAAGAATGTCCAGGAGGGACTTTCTCTATCTTTTTCTGCAACTTATTAGATAGTTGCTCTTAATAATAAGCCTAATTATTATAATTATATTACATGTGTATTATTAAATTTATATTCCATGTTTATAATGATTTAAGGTTTATATGGTACTTTCCTCACAATCATTCTATGAGGTAGCTGGTGCCCATATTATCATTCTCATTTAACTAATGAGAAAATGGAGGCATAGAGATGAGTCACTCCAAATCACAGAGGGAGTGATTGAATTCTTATGTTCTTTCTTAGCTCTAAAATTAATGACTGTGAGCTACATGCTTTAGGAACAGGGCAAGAGGGACTTAAAGAATTCATAGTCTCACTCTTTTACTTATTTTTAAAATAAATATAACAGCTTACATTTATATGAGATTCTCTCTTTTCCCTCCTTCTTTCTCTCCCCCTCTCTCATTCTCTGTCTCTCTAAATCTGTCTCTTTCTTCTTCTCTCTGCTTCTTCCTCTCTCTCTCTCTCTCTGTCTCTCTCTCTGCTTCTTTGTGCTTTTGTATGTCTGTATACACCCTGACGAGATCCTAAGATGGTTAATTCTTTTCTTGATTTCCTCAGCACTTAACATAGTGCTCGGTATATAACCAATACTCAAAGTATTGTCACCTTCTACCAGCCTGTTACACCTGGCCACGTGCCTTAGACCTCTCCCTATTGTCCCAGACTCTTGCTCAGCCTTCATTGGCTCTCCCCAAGCACAATCACAAAGCTCTAAATTCTTGAAGGAAAACAGAAAAGAGAAAATCCGGTTGGCTCCTGCCTTGGGCTCCATGAGTCCCCTTGCCTCTGCCTCAATCACTATCACCTTAGCTTTTTAGAACTACTGCCATGGCCAGTCCCTGACATCCTCAGTCCTGTTCCTCTTGAAACCACTGCCATCGGGACACCCTGGGACATCCAGGTCAGCCCGAGTCTGTCCCTGGTTGCCATGTTTATGATGGAATAAATAGAGCACTGGAACTGAGGTTGAGAAGAATCAAGTTCAAATGCCATTTCAAACATTTATTAGCTGTGTGATCCTGGGTAAAACAATCACTTTATGACTCAGTTTCCTCAGCTGTAAAATGGGGGAAATGATAGCATCTACTTCCCAGGATGGTTGTAAGAATCAAATAATATTACATTTGCAAAACACTTAGCGCAGTGCCTGGCACATAACAGATACTTAAATAAAAGCTTATTCCTTCTCTTTCTGCCTTCCTTCTTGTATCATCCCCTAGGCTCTTTCTGTTGCCTTTGCTGCACCCCAGCCCTTGGAGAGAGCCTACAGAGTACCATTTGCCAGAGCAAGGAAATCCATGCTCCTTATTGTTTGCAAACCTTCATCAATAGTCCTATGTACCTTCCTAGTATATGTCTTGTCCCCCTGGAAACTACTGATTTAAATGATCTCTAAGCTCCTTCCAGAGCTTCTGTGATCCATTTCAAAACTAAGTCAATATCAACTCTGAGATACCACTACACACCTGTCAGATTGGCTAAGATGACAGGAAAAGATAATGTGGAATGTTGGAGGGCATGTGGGAAAACTGGGACACTGATACATTGTTGGTGGAATTGTGAATACATCCAATCATTCTGGATAGCAATATGAACTATGCCCAAAGGGTTATCAAACTGTGCATACCCTTTGATGTACAGGGTCTGTATCCCAAAGAGAGCATTAAAAAAGGGAAAAGGTCCCACACGTGCAAAAATATTTGTAGTAGGCCTTTTTTATAGTGGCAAGGACCTGGAAACTGAATGAATGCCCATCATTTGGAAAATGACTGGATAAGTTATGAAAGGTTAGAGAATATTATTGTTCTGTAAGAAACAATGATCAACAAGCTGATTTCAGAAAGGCCAGGAGAGACTTCCATGAACTGATACTAAGTGAAGTGAACAGAACCAAGAGAACATTGTATATAGCAACAAGATTATGTGGTGATCAGTTCTGATGGATGTGGTTCTTTTCAACAATGAGGTGATTCAAGCCAATTCTAATGGTCTTGTGATGGAGAGCCTCTGCATCCAGAGAGAGGACTGTGGGAACTGAGTGTGGATCACAACATAGTATTTTCACTTTTGTTGTTTGCTTGAATTTTGTTTTCTTTTTCATTTTTTCTTTTTTAATCTGATTTTTCTTGTGCAGTATGATAAATGTGGAAATAGGTATAGAAGAATTGCACATGTTTAACATATATTGGATTACTTGCCATCTAAGGAAGGAGATGGGGGGAAGGAAGGGAGAAAAAAATTGGGGAACACAAGGTTTTGCAAGGGTAAATGTTGAAAACTATCTATGCATGTGTTTTGAAAATAAAAAGCTTTTTTAAAAAATTTAAAAATCAAGTAAATAACAATGTAAATAAAACTAATATGCAGCCCAGAGGGATTCTGATATACAGATGAGTGGTTCCCCACTTAGAGGAAGGCAGCATGCTGGAGAAGCTTGAGGCAAAGGATCAGTTGACAGAACAACCAGGGGATCCTGAGAATTAGCCCATGTTCCATCCCTACCCAGAGTCAGTAGGCATTCACAGCACACATATGTCCCATTTGCAGCTGACTCTCTTCAGATTAGGGAGTCTATTCTCCTAGGAAATCTTTTAGGCTAGTGCTACTTAGAAAGACCAAGATATCTTTACCTCTCCTCTCTAGATACTTTGTATTTCTTTCAAAAGCACCATCACCTTTCTTAATATCCAGGATGTCAGCATTATCTCTCCTCTGAGTTCTCACTCATTCTTCTTTCAAGAGTCCATCAACTGCCAAGTCTTATTAAATCCACTTCTACACCATCTTTCCTATTTGTCCCTTCCTATCCAGTGACATGGCCGTCACTCTAGTTCAGGTTCTCTTGCCTAAAAAGTTACGAAAGTTTCCTTGATGGAGAAATCACCTCTTGCCTTAATAATGACAATGGTCTCCTAATTGGTCTTCCTGCCTCGAGTGTCTCTCTCTCTCCTCCAATCTCTCCACCAGCCAAATTGATGATATTCCTAAATCATGTCATCCCTCTTCTCAGGAATAAGACATGGCCGGCCCCCTATTGCTTCCAGGATAAATTAAATCACCTCTTTGTGTCATTTAAGGCACTTCACAATCTGTTTCCAATCTATCTTTCCAGATCAATCATATAGTACACCTCATCAAGAATTCTGTATTACAATCAAGGTGACCTAATAGATGATTTTTGCAAACAACATTTTGTCTCCTACTGCCATGCCTTTGCACAGACCTCACAGAACTCCTAGATCTGGAATGTTATCTCTCCTCACTTCTGTCTCACAGAATTCTTAATCTTCTTTAATACACAGAACAGATATAGCCTCCTGGGGAAGCCTTTCCCTACTGTTAGTGCTACCTATTCCTTTCCTCTTCCCAGTATTTTGTATCTACTTTGTCTAAGAGGCAGCCTACCACAGTGGACAGAGACCCAATCTGAGTGCAAGTGCTGGCTCAGATATTTCCTAGCTGTGTGACCCCCTGTGACTCGGTGTCCTAGGCAACACTCTCAGACAATAATTTGCAGAAAGCTTCTGACTCACACCTAGGAGTGCTCTACACAATTAAATCAGTCTCTATTTATGCTTTATATATTTTTACAGAGAAACACTGTGATATAGTGGTCAAAAAGCTGTTCTTGAGAATCTAGAAAACCTAGGTTCAAATCTTAACTTTGACACACAGTGTGACTCTGGACAAAAAATTTCTCAGGGCCCCATACAACACTTGAAGACTATCAAGAGGATGTGTTAACCTGCATTGGTGAGAGAATTTCCTTACTAAGTGTTTCCTTTACCAGAAAATAACTGATCTGGTTCAAAAATATTTTGCATATTTTATTTGTATACATACATCTCAATACTAGTCCCTTGAGATTGGATATTATTATTTTTTTCTTTATATCTTATAACATAATTATAGCAATAATTAAATTTATTAAGTGTCTACTATAGCATACAGTAGTCACTTAATAAATTTAATTATTTAATTGAATTGAATGGGCTCCTCAAAATTACAAGATAAAAAACTGATATTCAGTTGCCCAAGGCTGCTTTTCCAGTTCCCCATGAATTCTTTTCAAGTCAATGCTTCAAATGATCTTTTAGGTACAGAAGGAGCTGCATCTATACTCTCCAGCATCACAAGCTGTTGGTATTTTCATTGACTGCATAGCAATCAAACAGTCAAACCCCCAAAGAATCCAGAAATTTAATCAGATTAATTTAAAGACAGCTCGACTAGTGGACCTTTCTGAAAGATTTTCAAAGGTCAATTTGTGGTAAAATTATGCTTATTTGTTTTCCTTTAAAAATCAGAGGCAAGGGGCAACTAGGTGGCACAGTGGATAGAACACCAGCCCTGAAGTCAGGAGGACCAGAGTTCAAAACTAACCTCAGACATTTAATACTTTCTAGCTATGTGATCCTGGTCAAGTCACTTAACCCCAATTGCCTTAACAAAAAAAAAAAAAAAAAAAAAAAAAAAAACAGAGGGAAACAGTTAGTGGAGTTGTGGATAGGTCCAATCATTCTAGAGAATAATCTGAAACTGTCCCTTATACTTACTAAATGGTACATGCCTTTGGGCCTAATAATACCTTGCTAGACCTACACTCCAAAGAGATCCAAGAAAATGGAAAAGATTAAAAGATTAAAATGCCAAAAAACATGTAAGGAATTCTTTTTGTGGTGGCAAAGAGTTGGAAACTAAAAGGGTACCCAACAGTTGGGGAATAGTTTATATTATATGAATATTGGTCCTCTTCAAAGGATAATAACCAACCACATGAACATAATGTAATGTAATTTTGTAATGAACATAATGTAATGTAAACATAATGTAATTTCTGTAAGAAATGATAAAAGGAATCATTTCAGAAAAACTTGAAAAGATTTCTATGAATTGATACAGAGTAAAAGGAGCAGATAAAAAGAACAATTTCTATAGTTAACAATAACATTGTAAAGACAAACAACTTTGAAAGATGTGAGAACTCTGATTAGTATAATAACTAACTAAATTTTCAAAGGATTAATGATGAGTATGTTACCTACCTCCTGACAGAGATATGATAGAACAGAATAAATTCCATATTTTGGATATAGAGAATGTGGGAATTTGTTCTGTTTGACTGTGCATATTTGTAAGAAAGATTTTCAATTCTCTTTTTTCTTTCTTTCTAATGGAGAGGAGGTGAGAGGTGGGAGGGAGAGAAAATAGATTTTTGTTCACTAAAAAATTTATTTAAAAACCAAAGGGAAAAAATGGGGGAAACGTCTTATGATGAGGAACATGGAAACAGAACAGCACAAGATGACCTTCCCCCTCTTTTTCCCAGCTGTTACAGAAGTCAGAAGAAACCAAAGGGTTTTGCACCAAGACTAGAAAACTAGACCACAAACAGAAACATCTAAAAATAGCACACAGGATAGAGTGTGATGAGCCATGAACAGGAAGGGCAGATGTTTCAAAGTAAGGTGTCCTCTTTCCTGAAGCCATCTCTCCCATAATATTTCTCCTTTAACCCCAAAGAGTCACGTTCAACAGCAGAACCAGGAGGGTGATAAGGTGGTGGTGGCGGGGAGGAAGGGAGAAGGGCAATAAGGATGAAAAAGGACAAAATCAACAAGAAAAAATGGAGCAAGAAAAATAAAGCTGAGGTGGAGTATTGCCTTTGAAGGAAGGAAGTCTTAAATTTAGATCATGCTTCTTTAATACACAGAACAGATATAACCTTGTGGGGGGAGATTCAGACATTTACTAGCTATGTCATCCTGGTCAAGTCACTTAATTTCTATGAATATCATATACACAGCAGCAAGGCATCCTGAGAGGGAGGCAAGACAAAATGTGTCAGATACATCAAACAAATCCCAGTCACCACTTAAAAACCATCTTCCTTTAAAGCCTGATGGAGACAGCCCAGGACTCTGAGTGCTTTGAGAATAGCAGTGTCCCCTAAACTAAAATACCTTCTTCCATCCCCCATAACCATCACTTAGGAGAAGATTAATTGTGGAGAAGAATCCCACCTTCTTCATCACCACTAGTAACAACTACAACCATCTGCCAGCAATAGACAAATGAACGCAAGGTTTCTGAGAATGGCAGAGCTGCCCCTTTCTAGACTACCAGCCCAGTCCTCACAACCCTTATACAAAGAAAAAGTCCTGTGGAGGAATTGGTCATCCCCATCAATTGCTGACCATCTCACAGCCCATTAGATTTAAGTTCCTTGATGGTACAAACTTTCTTTTTTAATCATTGCATCCCCAATACAATGCTTGGTACATGGTAGGCACTTAATAAAGGTCTGCTGGATTTCTTGGAACTGCCACTGACAAGGCAGATGGATCAGCCCAGCTGAAGGAGCAAGACACTCTAAGGGAGAGAGAGAAAACAGTGCAAGCCAGGCAAGATAATCACCCCCACCCAGACCATCATCTTCCTTTGGATCATGATGGAGATAGCCCAAGAACCTTGGGCATAGCAGCATTTTCAGCCCATTTTCCACAGCCTGGACAGCAGTCACTGTAGAGACGCAGCCTGGCCGCTGCTCCTGCAGGTGCTACAGCCACATCTATTGAAGACCCAAAAAGAAAGCTCTTGTCAAGTCCTTAAAACTGTACAATGGTTCAGCATTAGAAAGTGAGATGATTTGATCAGTGTGAGTGAGATAACAGAGGAGGTATTATCGTCTGCTTTGCTTTGTATCCTAAAGACCATGGGCCTTTCTATTTCACTTGCAATAGAAATCTTCCATATGTCATCTGCATTCCAATGTGGGGACAGTTCCTATCTTATTTTTCTATTTGTATCTCTAGTGCTTTGCACACAGTAATCAAATATAGTTAGAGCAAAACTGATAGAGGTACAATACTATGTAGACTTTTATATCTTTTTACTTTATAAAGTTCAAGTTATGAAGATTTGCAAAGATGTTCTGCATCCCAAGGAAATGGGAAAGCATTCCTATTTGTATTCTTCCATCTTAGAAATCTTTATTCTTCATGACCATGGTATATAACAAACACTAGCTTCATTTCCAGAATCCTCTGTAGCTATTCCCTCCCATGCCCTGTGCTATATCCAATCTCTCTGAATGCTATTACCCTGTCTGTGACATTAGAGACAGAAAAATTAATCAGTCTGTCTTGAACCAGACCAGTCTCTAAAAAACACTCTGATCCTGGCTGATGTACTAGGTTGCTCTACTGAGTGAACTCTTTTAATATTTACATGGAGAATCACAAAATGTTGTCTACTACCCTTAATTACCTTGATGTGTGACAGATAATAATAATTATTATCATCATTATTATTAAAAACTAGTATTTATATGGTGCTTTAAGGTTTGCAAAGAACTTTGTGAATATTATTTCATTTTATCCTCACAAAAAACCTGAGAGATAGAGGCTACTATTATCCCCATTTTACAGATTATGAAAGTGAAGCAAAGATTAAGCGACTTGGTCGAGGTCACACGGCTAATAAGAGTTTGAGGCCACATTTGAATTTATGTCTTCCTGACTCCAAGCCCAGAGCTCTATTTACTTTGTCACCTAGCTCTCCCTAGTAGAAATATCCATGTGCTCTATTCAACAAACATGAAAGAGTGATGGGAGCTTGGCAGACCCTGAATGTAACAAATCAAAGGAACAGCCTTTCATAGAATCACTGAACTACTTTTCTTCTCCAGAACTTGGCCCCAGGAATCCAGTTGCATCTTTTGCCCCAAATCCTTTTGCCTGAATCCTCCATCCCCATTGGTATCCCAAATTAGTCTTCAAGCTCTCTATCCTGTGAGTTAATATGTGTCTGTAGTGAAGGCCTTTGGATTTATCATTACTGGTCAATCTGCTTCTTTAGGTAAAAGTTTCTTAAGTATATAGGCAGCTACAATGACTTTTCTGTATATCATGGTAATAAGCTTCCATTTTAACAGCTTGAATACATGATAGCAATTATCTAAAGACATTAACATGATGCAAAAAGGAACACTGAGGAGATCTGGGCCCAAGTCCCAGTTCTGCCTGTGTGAAATACTGAATAAGTCACTTCTCTCTGGGACTCAGTTTCCTTATATGTAAAATTTCAATGTCACCTCCAGCTCAGCATGAGGTAATAAAAAGGGTAATAAAAAGAGTACTGGTTTTGGAATAAGAAAAACCATGACTTTTATTGGAGATTGATAAGATATTTGCTTTGGATTGATGCGTTTAGTCTCTGATATATTGTTATGTGTCAAATACATAATAAAGCAAATGTCCATGATGGAACCAAAGGTTTCCCCTGGACAGCTTTCTTTGATGTGGAAATGATAAAGGCTTATGATCTGGCAGTATTTTGCTCTTTTTGATGTTGAATTGCAAATAAATTTTAGAGAACTAAAAAAGGAAAAAAAAAACCTGGATTCAGATTCTCCCCAAACCTCAATAGTTATTAGCAATGTAACTATCGATACTTGATCTCAATGATCCTCAGTTTATCCATCTATGAAATGAAGGCAATAATACCTCAGAAGGTCTTTTAGGAGAGACAAATGGGATAATGTTTGTAAAATGCTTTGGAAAGCCTGCAGACTATCTGCTATTATTATTACTTTCAGATCACAGAAGAAAAACTAGAGGAGGGGAAAGAGTTCTTAGGACCTGGCAGATTAGGGGGAAAAGAAGGAGGCCAGAGAGATAAACGTAGGGAAGGGGGAGGGTATAGAGAGAAGATAATTTTTCTTGCTCCTTTTCCCAATATCACAGCTCCGGTTATTCTCAGCAGCACCAGCTGCAGGTTCAAAATAGATGTGCTGAGGAACATCTCAAAGGACAGTGAGTGCTGCAGGGAAAACCGAGCCAAGGTTAGACAGCCCTTTTCAAGGGATTTTGAAAAGGAAAATGAGGGGAGGGATGACACTCCTGGAGCATTTTTTGTTTCATTTCAATATCTTATTGACCTTTCATCAGATCTTTCTCCAATGCAGAAACAAGGCTTCTTTTTCAAAAGATTTAGAGCTCAAAGGTGGAGAGGTGGAAGCCCAGGAATTCTCCCAGGTTCATGCACAATTTCGCTGGGATTTAAGATTAAAGTCTGAGTAAGCAAGCATTTACTAAACACCTACTATGTGCCAAGCACTAATAAATTAATGCTAGGCAGACAAAGAAAAGTAAGAATTAACCCCTGTACTTAAAAAGTTCATAATCTAATGGGTGAGACAACATGGAAGCAACTATGGATAAGTTGTAGGTAAGAAAAGGCTTCTTGCAGAGGTAGGACTTTAACTGAGTCTTGAAGGAATTCTACCAAGGAAGCGAAGATGCAGAAATGAGGAGGGAGAGAGTGCTACTCTTGAAAGACAGACTAAAAATGCTTAGTCCTATCATCACATCCTATCTGATTTTTCTGAAGGCAGAGAGAGAGAAGCCGAAGAGAAACTGCTAGGGGATTCCCTCACTTCTTTAAAATTCAATTTAAATAATCTCCTACATAAATCTTTTTTTCTATCTCTCCAGCTGCTAAGGCCTTCAATGAAATGACACTGTTTATTTTAATAAATGTGTGTATATGTGAGTGTGTGTAGGCTTGTAAGATCCTTGAAGACAAAGAAAAGTTCCATTTTTTTTATCTTTGTATTACCAGCACCTGGTACCTAGTAGGTGCTTTAATAAATACTTGTTGAAGGTATTGGTCAACCTGCCATCTGGGGGAGGGGTCGGGGGGAAGAAGGGGAAAAATTGGAACAAAAGATTTTGCAATTGTCAATGCTGAAAATTTACCCATGCATATAACTTGTAAATAAAAAGCTATAGTAAAAAAATAAAATAAATGCTTGTTGATTGAGTCATTGATTGACACAGTTTTTCTAGGCTCTAATAAAGAAAGAAAAGCAAAGGAAAAAGCAGGACCATAACTAGAGTGGGACAGTCTGCTTCTCATCCAGGTGCCAACATGTCAGAGCATACTTCCAAATTGCCTCTAGTGAAGACACTGAAATCAAAAAATTCACTAGGCACATTGCTTTATGTGAGAGTGAGGGGGAAATAGCATATTCCGGGAAGAAACTGATTCCCATACCTGCTGTTATGACTAATAATAACAGCCCACAGTTCTCTAAAATTCGTTACAAAGCACTTTCCCCACTCCAACTTTGTGAGATAGATAGTATAAGGATAATTATCTCCAATATACAGATGAAAAAAGACAGGGAGACAATAATCACAGACGTGGTCTCTCTGTTTCAAAGTCAAATGTCTTCCCACTGTATCATGCAGCCTTTTGGTGCTACAAAATGTTTATTCCAAGTATCAAATCCTAATCATTACTACATCTCCTCCTACTCCAACCTCCTTTTCACTGTGCAACCTTATTGGCCTAACATGTAAAGAATGAAAGGACAGAGAGCAAGAGAGAAAGAGGAGAGGATGGGTTAAAAGGTTATACTAGCATTCTTTGGGGAAACATCCAAAAATTATGTGATAGATTAAGACGTCAGAAATTTGGCATCTGGATTCCCAACGGCAACACAAAGCCATTCTGTTAGATAACTTTGGCTACCAAAGTCCTTCCTGATGTCCATACTCAGTGATTTGGATTACAGGAAGATCCTGAACACTTTGAAAATAGCAATAAATTTATAATATACTGTATAAAAAAAGCAAATTGTACATGATAGAGATTCTTGGCTTCATGCACAACCCTCTCAATTTCTACTGTGTAGAGATATGGAAGGACTCATTTAATTGATGGTTAAGTTCAGAATTCTTTTAATTAGGATCAACAAGAACATCAGTGTGGCCAGGATGGAGAACACAGAGAAAAGGAATCATGGTGTGAAATAAAATTGGCATGATAGGCTGGTAGCATACTGTGAAGGGCTGAGCTCCCATGGCAAGCGTAGCTACCAGCATAGCAGATTTTCTTTAATCCCTCATCCTCAGTTAGAAGAAAGCAAAGATCAGTATGACCCCTAGCCACCTAAAGTGCTGGTCTGAAATTCTAACTACAGAGAATAAGAACATCTTACTGGCCCAACTACAAAATTTGATTCTACTTTTGGTCTGTTTCTGCTCAAAAAATGCTATGATTCTATGACTGGAGTTCAATCTTAGATCATAGCCTTCACTCCTCTTCTGAAATATTCCCATCTACCTAATTTCATGTTTTCCAAAGTCACACAACTTGTTTCTCCTTCTCTCCTTCCTCCCCATCCATTAAGAGACTTCAACACTTAGAGCAGAAGACATTCATCCGCCAGGATCCCCTTAGTCTCTTCCCTTTTAGAGGTGAACAGCTTCAACTAAGCCTTCCTGCCTCCTTCTGAAATTCTAGGACTGAGGCAGAGTAAATCTGCATATTATAAACCCAAAAGGGGAACCTCAGCCAGGTAGCAGTTCTCCCATATAGGTAGGAAGTGAGCAATCAGATGGAAAGGAAAATGAAAGGAGACAGAAGAAAGAATTAAATAATTTAAGAGCATTTATTTACTTTGTGCTATGGGCAAAGTTCCAGGGCCAAAGGTTGGGAATGTAAATAGGAAAAGCAAGATTGTCCCTTCTCACAAGCATCTCACATTTTAATTGAAGACTAATTGTGCAGGTAATCTTCTATTAAAGGGAGTAGCAAAGAAGGTACAAACACATCTTCCTCCATGATATTTTCATTGATAACACCCCACCTATTTGTAACATTGAGCTATTTGATGGTGCCAGTGAATTGGGTGATAAGAACTTTCTTTTCTGGGTCATTAGCAGTTGTGGCTATAAAGGAGGAGGGGGCTGAGGCAGCTGAAGAAGCAAGTGTTTCCCATCTTTACATCTCCATGAAACTTGTTCCCCTGGACCCCAAGAAATATGCTGGCAGCAGGGCCAAAGGTTTGGGGCTCTTGGACCTATTGTTAGCCAATGGTCAATAATTAATATTAGTAATGGTCAAGATTCCAGACCCTTCTTCACAGGATCTGCTCACCTCAAAGACTTAGTAATCTTTAACAAACAAAAATGGAAAGGATAGTGATAAAAGAATGGCCAACATGATGGCCTATTCTAGACCTCTGTCCCTCACTGCTTGCTAGAACAGCTCCTGCCCCCTGACAGACTTGGTCATGTACTGGTTCCAATTTAGCAGTAGGACTAAGAGATAACAAATGGTATTTTATAGAAAGAACATTATAATTGAGTCAGGGGACCTGAGCCTGAATTCAAGCATCTCTACTTACTACCTATTTGACCACACAACAATTTATTTCAAGTTTCTGGGCTTTCCACCTTTTTCTACAAAAAAAAAAAAAAAGTACAATAATCATCCTACTTGTTTCATGAGTCATTGTAGGATTCAAACAAGATCTTGTAGAAGTGTCTTGAGCCATTACTATTGTTTCTGATAATATAGGATGTAAATTCCTTAAGAATAGTAACTATTTTTTTTAATTTTGTCTTTGTTGCTCCAAGTCATTATTAATCAGAGAAATGCAAATTAAGACAACTCTAAGATACCACTACACACCTGTCAGATTGGCTAAGATGACAGGAAAAAATAATGATGATTGTTGGAGGGGATGCAGGAAAACTGGGACATTGATGCATTGTTGGTGGAGTTGTGAACGAATCCAACCATTCTGGAGAGTAGTTTGGAACTATGCTCAAAAAGTTATCAAACTGTGCATACCCTTTGATCCAGCAGTGTTACTACTGGGATTATATCCCAAAGAGATTATAAAGAAGGGAAAGGGACCTGTATGTCCACGAATGTTTGTGGCAGCCCTTTTTGTAGTGGCTAAAAACTGGAAACTGAATGGATGTCCATCAGTTGGAGAATGGCTGAATAAATTGTGGTATATGAATATTATGGAATATTACTGTTCTGTAAGAAATGACCAACAGGATGATTTCAGAAAGGCCTGGAGAGACTTACACGAACTGATGCTGAGTGAAATGAGCAGGACCAGGAGATCATTATATACTTCAACAACAATACTATATGATGACCAGTTCTGATGGACCTGGCCATCCTCAGCAACGAGATCAACCAAATCATTTCCAGTGGAGCAGTAATGAACTGAACCAGCTACGCCCAGAGAAAGAACTCTGGGAGATGACTAAAACCATTACATTGAATTCCCAAATCCCTAATTTTATGCCCACCTGCATTTTTGATTTCCTTCACAAGCTAATTGTACAATACTTCAGAGTCTGATTCTTTTTGTACAGCAAAATAACGTTTTGGTCATGTATACTTATTGTGTATCTAATTTATATTTTAATATACTTAACATCTACTGGTCATCCTGCCATCTGGGGGAGGGGGGGGGTAACAGGTGAAAAATTGGAACAAGAGGTTTGGCAATTGTTAATGATGTAAAGTTACCCATGCATATATCCTGTAAATAAAAGGCTATTAAATTAAAAAAAAGAGAGAGAGAGAGAGAATATTAATTTTGTCTTTGTACTCCTGATAATAGGTACAGAACCCTGCCTATTTTAGGGAGGAGAAAGTAAGAGAGAGTCCAAATTAGGATCATTCAGTGGCAAAGCTAGGATGTGAACCCATATTGTCTGATTCTAAATTCAGCATTCTTTCCATGACACCATGTGGGTCCTATTTTGTGTTCTATTTGGGTCCTGTTTTGTGCTTGTGTTTGTGCTAGTTTTTGTGCTAGTGTTTTTCCTGTGGGAAAAATATGCTCTATATGGGCTGGTGGTCAAGACCTGGTAAGTACAAGTCCATTTTCCCTAGGAATATTCTCCGAGAACTATTCCTCCTTCCCCAGAATTGGCCCTAACTTTGGGTCCAATTGATATTTGGAAGCATCTCTCCAAGACAAGCTCTTGCTACATTCAGAAATCAGAGAGGATTGAGAAGAATGCTTTTAATATAAAGTTGCTAGTGCAACAGATGACCCATCATTTCCTTCTAGAGTTCCTTTAAATCAGAATTTTTGTCAAAAGATACCTCACTGACTAACTAATCCAAAGAAAGCTCTAATTTTAGGGACATTTCTCCTGACATCAAATCTTAATTTATTTATTTCGGAACTTCCCCCCATTGATCCTAGTTCTGTCTTCTAAAACCAAGTAGAAGAAATATAATCCCATCAAATACTTGAAGACAGTTATCATGTTTAACCTAGAGACAAACACTTAATATGCCTCCTATCTCTATGTATGTCATAGACTGACATTTATGGGGCCTGGGGTGAAGGAAAGTGGAGATGTAAAGTCATATGACCTTGTTGAAGCTTCAAAAATATACAGTCATAAGAATATGATTCTCTTTGCAGATTACATAGTGGTATAGAGATTCCTAAAAAAAAATAAGTAAAAATTACTTGAAACAATTAACAATTTTAGCAAAGTTACAGGATATGAAATAAACCCACAAACATCATCGGCAAGGGATAGAAAAAAATTCCATTTAAAATAACTATGGATGATATAAAGTACTTGGGAATGTATCTGCCAAGACAAACCCAGGAAATATATGAGCAAAATTACAAAAAAAGCTTTCCATACAAATAAATTTAGATCGAAACAATTGGAAAAATGTTAGTTGCTCATGAATAGACTGATCTAATGTAATAAAAATGACAATTCTACCTAAATTATTCAGTGCCATTTCAAACTGCCAAAAAATTATTTTCTAGAACTAGAAAAAAATAATTACAAAATTTATCTGGAAAAAGAAAGGATCAAGAGAATGTGCTCACTAAATTTGGAATGATACAGAAAAGATTAGCATGGCTTCTACACAAGGATGACACTCCAATTCATCATGAAGACTACAAAGAGAATTAATGAAAAAAAAATGAAAAGGATGGTGGCCTTGTCAGTCTTAAAACTTTATTATAAAGCAGTGGTCATCAAAACTATTTGATACTGGCTAAGAAATAGAATGGTAGATCAGTGGAATAGGTTAGGTTCACATGACATAATAATCAATGACTGTTTTATGAACCCCAAAACTCCAATTTCTGGAAAAAGAACTCACTATTTCACAAAACACTGGGAACAGTAGAAAAGAATATGGCAGAAACTAGCATAGACCAACATCTCACATCAGTTAGGTGTATAAGATCAAAATGGTATACAATTTAGACATTAAAGGTGATTCTATAAGCAAATTAGCAAGGGACAATTTACCTGTAAGATCTTTGGAGAAGGGAGGCATTTATGACCAAACAAGAAATAGAGAACATTATGAAATATAAAATGGATAATTATGATTACATTAAACTAAAAAAGATTTTGTACAAACCAAACCAATACAACCAAGATTATAAGGTAAGCAGAAAATTGGGAAACAATTTTTACAGGCAGTATTTCTAATAAAGGCCTCACTTCTAAAATATATGGAGAACAGAGTCAAATTTATAAATATACAATTCATTGTCTAATTGACAAATGGTCAAAGGACATAAACAAACTATTTTCAGATAAGAAATTAAAATCATATATACTCATAAAAATGTTCTAAAACACTATTGATTAGAGAAATACAAATTTCTATCAGATTGACTAAAATGATGGGAAAAGATAATGATAAATATTGGAGGAAATATGGGAAAACTGCAACATTAATGCTTTGTTGGTGGAGTATGAACTGATCTAGCTATTCTGAAGAGAAATTTGGAACTATGCCCAAAGGACTATCAAATTGTGCATACTCTTTGATCCAGCAATCTCACTATTGGGTCTGAATCCCAAAGAGATCATAAAAGATGGAAAGGACCCACATGTACAAAAATTTTTGCAGCAGCTCCTTTTTTGTTAGCAAAGAACTAGAAAATGAGTGGACACCCATCAATTAAGGAATGGCTGAATAATCTATGATATATAAATGTAGTAGAATACTACTGTTATATAAAAAATGATGAACACACTGATTTCAGAAAAGTCTAAAAAGATTTATGTGAACTGATGCTAAGTGAAGTGAGGAAAACCAGGAGAATATTATACACAGCAATAGCAAGATTGTATAATGATGAACTATAATTGACTTAGCTCTTCTCAGAAATTCAGTGATCTTAGGCAATTTCAACAAATTTTGAATGGAAAATGCCATCTATATCCAGAGAGAGAATTGTAGAGATTAAATGCAAAGCATTTTATTTTCACCTTTTTTATCTTTTGGTTTTTTTCTTTCTCATGGCTTTCTCCTTTTGTTCTGATTTTCCTTTCCCAACATGATTCATATATTAAAAATGAATATATAGCATATCTCAGATTGCTCGCCGAATTGGAAAGGAAGAAGGTAAGGCAGAGATAAAAAAAAAATTTTTTTTTTGGAACACAAAATCTTTCAAAAATGAATGTTGAAAACCACCTTTACATGTAATTAGAAAGACAATGTACTATTAAAATAAATGTTTTTGAAAATGGAAAAAAAAAAAAAATAAAATAAATGCTATTTAGTTTTGGTTACCTATTACTGCCCTGGAAAAAAAGCTAAAGATACACTTCTTTCCTTATAATAAAGAGGTTAGGAACCATAGGTGCATACACTATTGGGTGTGGTCCCTGTCTTTTTGTTTTGTTTAACTGTTGTTCTTTGTTTTAAAGAATAATTACAAGGTTGGGGTGAGGAGAGGTATAGTATAGCCAGATATAACTAATGTAAACACACACACAAGGTAAAAGATAAAGAACATTGACTTTTCAGACCTATGGATAAGGAAAGCATTTATGACCAAACAAGAGACAGAGAAGATCATGAGAAGTAAAATAGATAAATTTTGAGTACATGAAATTTTAACAAGTTTTTGCACAAACAAAACCAATGCAGCCAAAATTAGGAGAACAGGAAACTGGGGCAGGAGGGAGTAAGTTTTTCCAATGAAGGCCTCATTTCTCAAATATATAGAGAACAGAGCCAAATTTATAAAATTAAGAAGCGTTTCCCAGTTGATAAATGGTCAAAGGATATGACCAGGCAGTTTTTAGAAGAAATCAAAGTTATCAGTTGTTATATGACAAAGTGTTCTATTTCATTGTTAATTAAAGAGATACAAATTAAAACAACACTGAGGAGCCATGTCACACCCATCATATCAGCTAACATGACAGAAAAGCAATGCTAGCAGGGATGTGAAAAATAGATACACCAATGTACTATTGGTGGAGATATGAAATAGTCCAACCCACTTTGAAGAACAATTTGGAACTATATCTAAATGGCTATACAACTTTGTATACTCTTTGACCCAGAAATATCACTATAGATGTTTATTCTAAAGAGATCAAAGAAAAAGGAAAAGGATTCATATGTACAACAAGATATATAGCAACTCTTTTTGTGGAGACAAAGAATTGGAAATTAGGAGATATGCTTCTTTTGGGGAATGGCAGGACAATTTGTATTCTATGATAGTGGTGGAATACAATCGTGCTGTAAGAAATAATGAAGAGGATGGTTTCAGTAAAACCTGGGAAGACTTATATGAAGTGATACAAAGTCAAATGAGTAGAACCAGGAGATTAGTGTACATAGTGATAATAAAATTTGTAACAATGACGAACTGTGAAAGATTCAGTTATTTTAGTCAATATAATCATCTAAGAAAATTCTAAAAGACTTATGAAAAAAATTGCCATCCATTACCAAAGAGAGAGAACTGATGAACTCAGAGTATAGATTGAAGCATATTTTTTTCAATTGCTTTCTTTTTCTTGCTTTTTTTCCCTTTTTTGTAACATGGTTAATATGAAACTATTTTTATATGACTTCATATTTATAATTGATATCCTATTTCTTGCCTTTTCGATGGTGAAAGAAGTGCCAAATGGAGGAATAGAATTAGGAAATCAACATTTTTTTTAATGAGCTTAAAAAAAATAAAGGATGATGATAGTGAAGAAGAAAAAAAAGAAAGAAAAAAGAAAACTGTTATCCAAAAATCTGTATTCAGATCCTGCCTCTGATACTTTTCTTCTCCTTAAGCAAAGTATTACCTTTCCTTAAGCAAAGCACTTAGCTTTAGTGGACCTCAGTTGCCTCATCTGTAAAATGAGGTCATTGAATTAGATGACCTCTAAATCCTTTCCAGTACTAAAATTATGATACTATGTAGTTATTTAAAAACAAAAAATGTATAGCCATAACTTTATTTAGGTTTTAAAAGAGTTAGCTAAAGATGAGTAAATCCTAAGATTCATGGGCTCAGTGTCATCATTATCTGCAGCTAGACTCACATGGAATTTACTTTTCCACTTCAGGCAAAGAGATAGTAGAATTGAGCGACATCAGTCACTAAGATGCTGAGGTCTTTGACTTCTAATCTTGATCCAGCAGTGGCCTTCGTCTATCTTCATCTCCCAGCATGGGGAAGAATAATCTTGACCTACAGGCCCCCCAGGGGAAGAATTGACCAACCAATAAAAATGTATATTTAAAATGTAAAAGTACCAAGTAGCTTGCAAAGAGACAGGCCCATCCCAGTGCTCAGAGGCCACTGTTAGATGAAGAAGCTCTGTAAGACCCTAGTTTGAAGAAGATAAGCTATCATCAAAGTATCTCTGGACTAGAAGAATAGGCAGAATGGGAGGAGAATCTGGGAATAGAATCTTAGTATTAGATGGGACCTCAGAGGACATCTGGACCAACTCCATGCAAGTACCCTTCTTCTAGCAGTCCTGGTTCATGGCCAGAGGGCCTCTAATTGAACAGACCCAGTACAGGAAGCTCACTTATTTTGCAATGTAACCTGCTCTGTTTTCTAAAAGCCCTTCCTTTTACGGAGCCAAAATCTGCCTCTCTTCCTTTTACCTCTCCTTATTTCCTATTTTCACTCCCAAAAATGGTAGAAGTCTATTCTAAATGATAGCTTTCATGTTTTTGATGACAGCCCATCTTTCCCTCTTCTTACCAATACTCTTTTTTAGGCTGAATACTTCCAAGTCCTTTGACCAGTTCACTTTGTCATAGTTTCTAAATCTTCAACCATCCCAGTCATTCTGCTCAAAAGATGTTTCAGTTTCTCTACAATCCTCCCCCTGCCCCATAAGAATAAAATATTCCAGAAATGTTCTATATACTTTGCTTTGAAGGTATTCCAGTTTATTTAGAATAATCTTCCCATAACTAAAATATTCTGTTCTGAAGGTACTCCAGTTTATCTAGAATCTTCCCCCATAAATAACATATTTCAGATGTATTCTATCTATTTTCTATCTATTTTGTTCTGAAGGTATTTCAATTTATCTAGAAATCCTCCTCATGAATAAAATATTCCAGATATGTTCTATACATTCTTCTCTGAAGGTGCTCCAATTTAGCTAAAATTCCCCCCCATAAGAATAAAATATTCCAGATATGTTCTGTACACCCTGATCTGAAAGTACTCCAGTTTATCTAGAATCCTTTCCCTCACCCCTTTCAGTGAATGAAATATTCCAGAAGCATTCTGTATGCCCTGCTCTAAAAGTACTCCAATTTATCTAAACCACCCCCTACCATGTGGATAAAATATTCCAATTGCATTCTATATACTCTTCTCCAAAGATGCTACAGTTTATCTAGGCTTCTCTAAAATGAGAATAATTTCTGGATGAGTCCTGTGTAATATAGAATGAAGAAAGAATTAAGTAAAATTTTCCTTAATGGAGAGGGTAAATGAAAATTCTGTGTAGAGAACTGGTATCATGATATACTATCTAACCATGATATACTATTGTTGTTCTATAACAAGAACAATGATAACTGGCAAAATCATATAGTGCTTTAAAGTTTGAAGTACACTTTACAAATATTATCTTATTCTTCACAACAACTCTGAGATAGGCATCCAGGTTAAGAGAGTGCCTTACCCAGGGCACATAGCTAAATGACTGTAGCAGGATTTGAATTCAAATCTTCCTTCAAGTCTAGCACTCTATCCTTTGCATCATTTAGCTGCCTTATATACATAGCATAATTTGAGGAAACCTGACATAACATCTACATATTATACTCTTTTAGTGTAGCATAGTAGCCAGGGTACTACAGTTGGCTTCAGAAAGACCTGTTTCAGACATTTGATAACAAGACTCAACCCTGGAGAAATGATCTTATCTATTTTTTCCATTTTCTTTTCTATAAAATCAAGTGGAGGGGAAGGGTTTAACTCAGTGAAGTCTGAGGTCCCTTACAGTTTTAAAATTATGAACCTATGATCTGTGATACTTACCTCGAAGTATTATGGTGAAGAATAGATGAAATAAGGCATAGAAAACATTGTATAGACTTTAAAGCTCTATATAAATGTCAGTTGGTATTTTCCCCAATGACTCACTTTTTAAAATAACAGCTTTTTATTTTCAAAATACATGCAAAGATAGTTTTCAACATTCACCCTTACAAAGCCTTGTGTTTCAAATTTTTCTCTATCCCTTCTCCAACCTCTTCCCCTATACAGCAAGTAATCCAATATAGGTTAAATATGTACAATTCTTATATATATATATATATATATATATATATATATATATATATAATCCACATTTATCATGCTGAACAAGAAAAATCAGATCAAAAAGGAAAAAATGAGAAAAAAACAAAAAGCAAGCAAATAACAAAAAAGGTGAAAATACTATGTTGTGATCCACATTTAATCCCTATAGTTCTTTTTCTAGATGCAGATGGCTCTCTCCATCACAAGTTTATTGGAACTGACTGGAATTACTTTCATTATTAAAAAGAGCCACATCCATAAGAATTGATCATCATATAATCTTCTTGTTCCTGTGTACAATATCCTCTTAGTTCTACTTACTTCATTTTGCATCAGTTCAAATCATCCTGCTGATCATTTCTTATAGAATAATAATATTCTATAACATTCATGTAGTATAACTTATTCAGCCATTCTCCAACTGATGGGCATCCACTCAGTTTCCAGTTCTTTGCCACAACAAAAAGGGCTGCTACAAACTTTTTTGCATATGGGTTCTTTTTCTTTTTTTTATGATCTCTTTGGGATATAGGCCCAATAGAAATACTGATGGATCAAAGGATATGCACAGTTTGGTAGCCCTTTGGGCATAGTTCCAAATTGCTCTCCAGAATGATTGGATCAGTTCACAATTTCACCAAAAACTCTATTAGTGAAATGGCTCATTTTTAATGAGCAAAAGTGGCACAGTCCAGAGAGAACTGGGGCTCAGAGGAGACTTGGTCCTAGGAAAGGCAAATCCTTAAGCTAGATCTTCATTGTGCTAGGTACAATCAGGCTGCTTCAGAAAAAGCTGAGTGGAACTGAATTATTTAGACCCAGCTTCTTAAACTGTCAGAATACCATATGGGGTATCATAAAAAGACCCCCCCAAATGAATGTGGGGGTCATGAAATTATGATTATCAGTAGATGTTTGATTTGAACAACTTTTATATATCTGTGTGTCTATATATATCTAGAGTCACATAAAAATTTCTCGGGTGAAACAGGACGAAAAAGTCTAAGAAGCCCTGATTTAAAATACTGCAAGAAAGGGAATCCCAGCCCTAGGGAATTCTTCCAGTAAAGTATAGCAAACTCAAACCCTCCCTCTGTGTTTTTGCCTAGGCTATTCTCCCATTTCTCGAATGCTCTCTATTCTCATAGAATCATAGATTTTGAATTGGAAAGACTCTTAGGGATCACCTAACCCCTCTCTTTTATTTTATAAATAAGGAGAGGCCCAAACAATTTCCCAAGTCCACCTAGGTAGAAATAATGAGGCTAGGATTAAATCCAGGTCATCTGACTCTAAAACCTTTCAGTACAGGTGAATTTCCAATGAAAATTCAGAACTCTAACAACTCTTTCCAATGTATTGCTGCTCATCTCTATTTAATATGATCCCTATCTTCTTTCCATCCTCAGAATTTATTCACCTTCCCTCTCCCATCCTGGAAATTACCTTGCATTTATTTTATAACCACTTATTTGTGTATATGCTATTTTCCCCTATTAATAGAATGTAAGCTCTTTAAGGATAGGCTCTGTATATGCCTCTCAATCAATAAATATTCATTAAGCATTCTAATATGTACCAGGCACTGTGCAAAGCATTGAATGATTTCAATAAATACTTGTTGAATTGAATTGCATACATGTTTTAATAAATTCACAAAATCTCAGAAGTCCACAGATGAGGTCGTCCTTCTGGGGAACTCTGAAGAGGTGGATGACAATGCAAGAGCCTCTTGAAAGGAGGCTTAGGCTATAGAAGAGGAGACTCTCAAGAATGGGGGTGAGTCAAAGGCTTCTGGGTAAAACAGGATATGCCTGTAAGATCCAAGTCTTACCTTCTTTGAACGCAAGGTAATTTCCAAAGTCAAAAAATTCATCTTGTCAAGTAATCAGGGAACTTTTCTTTACACAGCTGAAACATCTACTGAGGTTTTGTTTTTTGTTTTTTGGTTTTGTTTTTTTTTTTGAGGAAGGGGGATGGGAAGAACAGAATCCTCAGCCCTAATCCCCTAAGGGCCAGTCACATGGAGACCAGCGCAAGTCTGGGTTTCACCAACGTCAGGAAATGACACATACCAGCCAGGCAGAGTAGGGAGGAGGAAGGCATGAATCACACCCAGGAAGTGGCAAAGGGACAGAAGAGGGAGGTCCTCGGGGAGGAAAGATAATGGGGAAGACCCTGGGAGAATCATACTAGACATGGGACCACCAACAGGCCCACTTTTCTACTCCTGGTTTTGCTGGCAGGGTAACTAACCCAAGAAGTCCTAAGTCTGACTAGGTGAGGAAAAAACCTGCTGCCAGTAGGTTGCTCATTCTATACATGCAGGTAGGAAAGTCTCAGAGTGAGACAGATGCCTCACCCTCCCCAAACCAGTCATATTAGCAAACATTAGACATTAATCATGATTTTACTACATTATTTAATATTATATCAACTATTTCCTGACATATTAAGCAGATTTTGAACATGAACCTGAAATAGGGGAAATTACTGGGTGAGGGGATTTTGATTCTTGAGGTCATGAGAACATCTTTCAATGAATCAGAAACTCCCTTAATCCAAGAGTAAAATAGGTCCTGTAGTACAACCCCTATCTGAAGCATGAATTCTCCCTTTATAACATCTGTACTAGCAGAAAATCCAGCTTCCTTTTGAGTATTTTCAGTAACTGAGACTTTTACAGTCTAGCTCCATTTTCCATCTCTCCATATACTTTTGAGTGTTTTCAGTAACTGAGGCCTTTGCAGTCTGGCTCCATTCTCTATTCCTCTCCATATACCTTATGTTACATTCAAACTGACCTATTTCCTGTCCCCTGAATTTGGTATTCCATCTCTGGCCTCCATACCTTTGTAGTACATGATTGAAATGGGTTTCTGCCTTAATTATAACTTTTAGAATTTGTATTTCCTTTAAGGCTTAACTCAAGTACCACATCTTACATGAAATCTATCCTCATCCCCACTACCCCCTCTCCAGCTGTTAATGATTCCTCCATAAATGATTTTTGGTTGGCTTTATATGTTTTGTATCTACTTAATATAAGTATACCTTTCCCTTTATCCAATAATGAAAGTTTCTTGGGGGCTGGAACTACTTTATTTTTGTCTTTTTACTCCTAATGCCTCTATTTCATTGGTTAATATCAAGATACAAAATTCAATAGAGTCCAAAGCATTAAAAATAAATGTCACACAGAAGGCAATGGAGGAGCTGTGGTTGGTGTGAGTAGACTGTAATGTATAACCTACAAGGAATCCAAACAATAGCAGTAAAGGATGCTGCTGAGAAAGTACATGATGGGAAGAGAAAAATGGGCTAGTCACAGGGAAAGCATGAATAGTAACAGGTAGACAGCCAGAGTGCCCCACTAATGTCCTAATGATATTCAGAAAAAATTAAGAAATGGTCCTCAGTTGATAAATAAAGGGTAGGAACAGGCAGCCTTAAAGGAAGATGTAGAAACTACTAGTCATATGGAAAAAAGCTTCTACATCAAACCTTCTTAAACTGTGATCACAGCCCAACATGGAGTCACATAACTGAATGTGGGGATTATGAAATTATGATTTATTATTTGTAAAGGTTTGATTGGTATACCCACATTTACTTGTATATCGTTTGATATCTATATGTAGGTATATACCTACATACCTAATGTCACATAAAAATGTATTGGGCCAATTGAAAGTGAAAAAAGTTTAAGAATCCCTGCTCTAAATCACTACTAATTAGAGAAATTCAAATTGGAGCAACTTTGAATTTTTATTTTATAGTCATCAGATTGGCAAAAAAGACAAAAATGGAAAATGTTAGATGTTGAAAGAGCTATGGGATAAATAGACACATCAATGCACTATTGGTGGTTCTGTGAATTGGTCTAGCCATGGAAAATAATTTGGAATTATGCTCCCCTCCCCCAAGTCACTAAAAATTTGTATATCCTTTGACCCAATGGTACAACCCAGGTTCCATCTCACACTTATCAGATTGATAAAGAAAGATGAAGAAAAGAAAATCGCAAAGACTGTAAGGGCTGTGGGAAAACAGGTATACTAAGACACTGTTGGGGGAGCTGTGAACTGGGCCAACCATTCTGAAAAGGAATGTGTAACTAACTATTCCTTTCTAACAAAGAAATCAAAGAAAGAGGAAAGGAACCCATAAGGAAAAAAATTAGTTACAGCAATTCTTATTGTAATCTCAAAGAACTAGAAATTAAGGGAGCACCCCAGGATGAGTGAAAAATATATAACATATGAATGTAATGGAATACTACTATGCTATAAGAAAGAATGAGAGGGATAATTTAAAAGAAACCTGGAAAAACTTATATGAACTGATGCAGAATAAAGTCAGCAAAACTAGAATCATTTTTACAATAATAATAACATTGTAAAGACAACTTTGAAAGATTCAAGAACTCTGTTTCATGCAATGACCAATAGGGATTCCAGAATTCCAGAGGATAATGAAGCATGTTAGAACAGTACCTAGCACAAAAAAAGGTGCTTAGGAAACAAATGCTTATTAACTTAACTTGATTCCTGCAAATGCAGAATGAGCCCTCCATTTCTGGATATGACCAAAAAGTAATTTGTTGCAAGAGGTTTTGTTTTTCTCTGAAAATATGTGGGAAAGGATAGGTATTGGAGAAAAAAGAAGAGAAAAGAAATATTTGATATTTGAAAAAAAAAGTTAAAAATTAAAAGTTACATTTAAAATATTGAGCTGAGCCAGCAATGCCAGCAGACAAAGCAGAACAAGTCATAGGTAATCCAGAAGAGTGTGTGATAGTGTGGACATTCAGGAAAACCTCATTAGCTTTCCCTGAATGTTTCCCTGCAGAACCAGAGGGATGAAAGAAAGCTTGAGGAGCTGCACTAAGCCAAAATATCATCTGAATTGAAGACACCATCAGAGAGAGTGGATGAATCTGGGGGAAAAAAAAAGACTACAGAGAATCTGAATGGAAAAACCATGCAAAACAAGCATATCTTTCTGAGCTTCTAAATGATGAGATCAAGAAGTCTCATAACCATGCTGAGAATACCCATTTTGTCAAAGATTTCTTGAAAGACCATATCAGGAAGGATATCTTCAGCTAGTTACCACTGTACTTTATTTGCCATACTCAGCTCTAGAAGAAGAGATGGATGGCAACAAAAATCACTCAGCCTTTGCTCCCTTGTTCTTCTCTATGGAGCTACAGCACAAAGAAGCAATGACCAAGGACATGGAGTATTTCTTTGGTGACTGACAAGAGAAAGTGAAGTGTTCAAAGCCTACTACTCAGCAGTATGTAAACCAGATCCATTACATGGGGCTACATGAGCCAGAGCTCCTTGTGGCCCACGCCTACATATGGTAGATGGAGGACCTCTTTGGGATCCAGGTACTGAAAAAGGTGGCCCAGCAGATACTGAAGCTCCCAAGCACAGGAGAAGGGATCCAGTTTTCCCTGTTTGAGAATACAGACAATGCCCAACGGTTCAAGCAGTTTTATCAAGTCAAAATGAATGCTCTGGACCTGGATCTGAAGACCAAGGACAAAATTGTCAAGGAGGCTAACATGCAGATTTTCAACGAACTGAATAAGGGTGGCTCTCTGCTGGCCAAAGAATCCCCAGATGGAGAGCTCCTAATACATGATGGGAAAGGAGAGATCCATAAGTGTCTGTACAATGCTGCTCAACAAGGTGCCCATGAGGGTAGTGCTTGCCCCTTCAAAAATGTCCTGGCCATATTGAGGCAGCCCAACATTCAACTCATCCTCACTGCTGCTATAGCCTTGGCTTCTAGACTGATGGCATGGTTCTTCATGTGAAGGAGCAGTCTGGGACCCTGGGATCCTCCAGAAATGATCTCAGTCAATTCAACCTTACCCCTATCCTAACCCTACTGACTAAACCACTTCCTCGGGTGAGTTTTTTTTTTGTTTGTTTGTTTGTTTTGTTTTTTGTTGTTGTTGTTTAAAAAAAAAAGGGTTTGAGAAAACAAGCAACCAATAAAACCATACACTAACAGATTGCTTTCTGCAATATGATTTTATAACCCAGAGACTAAGGGGGTGGCGGGGTTGGGGTTCTGGACCCTCTTCAGCAATATAAACCCAGAGGAAGACTCAAACCCAGAACTTAGTGATACAGGAAGCACAGTTTAGATCCAAAAACCTCTGTGAAGTGGAGCAATTTCCCTCAGCCTCTTGGAGTGGACTCTTCCCCTTAAGGGCTCCACCTTGTACTTAGGGTTCTCTTCTTCTTTCCTCTCCTCTCATCACTCAGGTTTGTGTTGATCATTCTTGCTTCACTCAAAACAATGGTTAACAGGTTGGGATGGAAAGAGAGGAGAAAGAAAAAGAATAAAGCTGCTGCTGCACTATGTTCACCACACCAAAGGCAGGGGAACAAATAACCCTGAGAGGAAAATAACCTGTGTTTCTGGGGTTGAGAACCAGGTTTCTACCCTAGACTGAGGAAGTTTTATTTTAACTACTTCCTTCAACAAACCAACCCTTATTGTCTTTTCTGGACAGAACCATAGAAGCAAAGAGTTAGGGTTCTCATTTAACCAATCAATGTAAATTCCAAAGCATCCAATAAAGTTTATACTTCAAAAAAATAAAATATTTATCAAGGAAATCCTCCAGTATCTTGAGTAGTACTCAATGACAAATTTATGAGAGGATATGAGCAAGAATCAGAGAGAATAGGAAAGTATGGATGGGTTCCTGTCTACACCAATGAAAGAAAAGATGAAACACAGATCCACTGAGCATTTGGGTTTCCCCAGGGCTTACCAAGAATAGCATCTTGCCTATAATTGGCATTTTGTAAATGTGTGTTAATTGATTAACTTATGGTTAGATTCACTTCCTTTGGGGTAACACTTCATATGGGAAGCCAGCCTTAAGTGTTAGCTTTCTCTTTTCCTTCAAATTTTCTTGCATTTACTATTTTGTGCATGAATTCTATCTCCTTGAGGACAACAGCTGGTTCGTTTTGGCCTTTGACTGCCTATGTATGACATAGTACTTTGCCCATGTAAAGTTCTTAATAAACGCTCATTGAAGTCAGTTCAATTGCAGGAGAAATGAGGATCCTCACTATTTCCTAAGGCAGCAAGCTTCAGTTTTGGGTGATTATAATTGTTAAGAAATGTCTTATCCTGAGTTAAAATCTGCCTCCCAGAGGCAACCATCTATGTAATAGGGTAATGGGCCTAGATCAGGAAGAGCTGAGTTCAAATTCCACCTCAGACTATGTAGCCCCGTGCAAGTTATTTAACTTCAGTCTGAAATACTTTAAAAATCTATTAAATGGGGAAAATAGTATTTATCTCTCAAGGTTATTGTAAAGATAAAATGAGACAATGTTTATAAAACACCACTGCAAATCTAAAAATGCTACATAAAAGTTAGCTTTTTCTTATTATCATTATTATCATTCCTATCTATAGATCCCAGTTCTTTTCTCTGGAGCTTAATGCTACAAATCTAATTAATTTTCCATATGACAACTCTTCAAAGAATTTATGATGGTTATCAAATTCTGCCTGTTTCCTCTTTTCCAGGCTCAGTTCCTTCAACTTTTCTTTCATATGGCATGGTTTTCAGATCATGACATCATAGATCATTGAAGGAACTTCAGAGAAAACTAAGGCTTAGAATTAAGTGACTTGACTAAGATTATCAAGGAATATTTGAATCCATGCTCCCAAGCCACTCATTTCTGTCATCCATGCTCTCTCTCTTTTTTCCTTTCTTTTAAATTTTTTTTTATTTAAAGCTTTTTATTTTACCAAATAGATGCAAAGATAGTTTTCAATATTCAGCCTTGCAAAATCTTGTGTTCCAATTTTTTCTCCCTGATTTCTATCTACCCCCTAGGCAGCAAGCAATTCAATATAGATTAAACTTGTGTAATTTATGTCATTTAATCTGGGTGCCCTCCTGTAGACTCCATACAGTTTGTCAGCAGGGTTCTAGAAATGTAATTCTAGGAACTGGACATGGCATTTCAGACACATGTTGACCAGTCCAGAGCACAGTGCTGTACCTCTATCCTTAATCAACTCTAAATTCCTGGCTATCAGAGCAGAGAGATCCAAGGAATAAGTAGAAGCTAGGAAAATTGAGAATATGAGATAACCAGATTTTAATAATCCACTATTTCTGATGAGGTCTGTGGGTGGCCCCACTTTGCTATGTCCAGCCAAAAAATCTGAGTTATGTCACATTCCTGAGGTTAAATTTCCCTTACAAATCTGTCCATGACTTATGCCATCTTTACTGAATCCCTTTTGAAGTTGTAGCCCACCACAGCACTCTGCCTCATCTTTCCCTTCACTTCTCCCCCTGCCACATAGTATCTCTCCCCTGCCACATAGTATCTGTCCTCTCATCTCCCCACTATGCCATGTGATATCGTTCCTTTGATCCCCTACCATGTCTCATGGTTTTCTTCTCCTTATAACTAACTCTTTTAGAGTGCTAAATCCCTTTTAGGATTTAACTTGCAAGCTAAGAGCATGCTCCACCCTCATGGTATATTCCCTTTCTCTTGGTTAATTGTAAGTTCCACTAGGGAATTTCTCTTTTCCACCATTAATTATTAAAATCCCTTTCTTTGCTATGTGCTCTCCCAAATCTTATTTCATATTTACCAGTCCTGGTGTCTATTACATTTCTTCATTTTGTCTATAAGATTTTCTAAATAAACCTACCTTTTGCCAAAGAGAATGGCCATTGTGAATTCTTCACATGACTGAACCCCAATATTTGATATAGTCCTAAACCACTTCATTTGAAACCTATAACCACATCATTTCTATCAGTTACTGAGAATAGATCTCAGTGAACAGAAAAGTTTTATAGCTTTCTTCCTACACCTCATTTCCTAAAAATCAAAAACCATAAGGAATTATGTTTCACAGACTAGCATCTCACTACTTTTTAAAGGTAAATTGCTAGAGTATTCTGGAGAAGTAATAGACATGATCAATCTTGGTAAAAGTCCCATGTACCCACAAATTGGAGGTTCTAAGCAATTACAGAGACTAGAGAGCTGCAGTTACAGATGGGGCAAAAAAAGGAACTGTCACCATTGGACGTTTGACTGTTTCAGTCCTTTCTGATTCTTTGTGAGCCCATTTGGTATTTTCTTGACAGAGATATTAGAATGCTTTGTCATTTCCTTTTCACTATATTTTTAAAGATGAAGAAACGTGACTTGCACAGGGTCACACAGCTTGGAAGTATCTGAGATCAGATGTGAATTTAGGAAGAGTAATCTTCCTGACTCCCTATTTGCTGTGCTTGCTAACTGCCATATTCTCACCACTAAGTAATGTTTAAAAACACAGTGGGGGATGGGGGAAAAGAGGAAGTCACAACTTTTATTGTTTCTTGGTAGCAATGCTTTTCTGTGAAAAGACAGCATGTTAATATGAGTGAAAGGACGTGAATTCAAAACACACCTTAGTGTTATATTGGGCCAGCCCTTAATCTTTCTGGACTTCATTTTCCTTATCTAAAAAAAATTAAGATACTGGACCAAATAACCTTCAAGTTCCCTTTTGGTTCTAAATGTAGGCAGTCTGAAAGACCACAACGTACATTCATATGGCAGACAAGCACAGTCTCCAAATATCTAGAGGGATAACCCTTGGACTATGCTAGCCTTCATGCTGCCTACAGAGGTCCTAGACTGCATTAAACATTTCTTGCCCTGGCCACAGAAATCATGTCAAGCCTTAAAGATCCTCTTGTCATGTTTTGTTTTACTATCTTTAGTTCTTACAAGGGTTGTATTTCTCTTTTCTATTTCTAGGGAGGAGGTAAGTGAGAAAAAGCATATATTTTTGATAATTTAAATTATTAAATTTAATTAAAAAATAAAGAAAATTCTCCCACTTCCTGGAACAGTCATCATTGTTGAATCATGGATCTGGAGCTGAAAACAACATGAGAGATTATCAATCCAAACCTTTCACTTAATAGAAAAGGAGACTTGGCTTCAAGAAGAATGGTTTCATTGGTTTGCTCAAGGTTATGAATTCTGGTAATGATACAAAAATAAAGCTGTCCCTTCCCTCAAGGAGTCCTCATTTTTTAAGAGAAGATTTGGTGACAGAACTAATATTTGAACCCAGATTTTCTGAATCCAAATATTATATTTCATGCACTGTACCACAAATACCAAATGGGCTTCAGAAACAATGCTAATTTTTTTTGTGGCATCCCCTATGGAATATGAGCTTCTTAAGGGCAGGGAAATAGCCCCAAAAATAGAATGCTCAGAAGAATTAAGTTCATTTTCTTGAGTCCAAATCCAACCTCAGACACATACAAGTTGTGGACCCTGGACAGGTCACTTAGTCATGTTTTTTGTCAGTTTCCACATCTGTAAGATGATCTGGAGAAGGAAATGGCAAACCAGTATCTTTCCCAGAAAACCCCAAAATGGGGTAATGAAGGGTAGGACACAGTTACATAACAATATCAATTATTATGTTTAGGGAAGTGATCAACAGGATGATTTCAGAAAGTCCTGGAGAGACTTATATGAACTGATCCTGAGTGAAAAGAACAGGATCAGGAGATCATTATATATTTCAACAACAATACCATATGATGATCAATTCTGATGGATGTGACTCTCTTCAACAATGATATGAACCAAACCAGTTCCATTTGTTCAATAATGAATAGAACCATCTATACCCAGCAAAAAAACTCTGGGAAATGAGTGTGAACCACTATATAGCATTTCCAATCCCTACTCACATGGCCCTACGTGTTACATTTACTAGTCCTGCCTAATATTTCTACGTAACAGCACCCTCACTCCACACTAAAATCTTCTCTCCCTTCCCCCATTACTCAGCTTACATTTTCTTCTCCCAATGATCACAGGATCATCTATTTAGAACTGGTAGAGGACTTGAAGTCTATCTAGGCCAAAAAAGAAGCCTTTACCCAAAAGTGTTATGTGACATGGCCAGGCTCGAGTGGGTCAAATCAGAAATATGATCTGTACCCAGATCCTGACTCTAATCAACCACTCCATACATATCACTACACTGCCTGTCAGATGACATTTATAGGCAAATAGGAACAAAATTTCGCACATAAATGGAACTGAAGTAAAGCAAATACTCAAAGTATAGAACTCAGAGCTGGAACTCAGAGCTAGTACTCAGAGCCAGAAAAGGCCTTAGAAAACATCTAGTCAGTGATTCTTAAACTTTTGGGGGTAGGAGGTGGACATAGCATTATATTCTTTGCCGTCATACTGCACACTTTCAAAAAGGAAGGAGATGTGTTCATCTATAAGTGATTTCAAATGTAAGTTCCATACTGATGTAAACTGAGATCTTTTGGGGAAGAATGATGTAACCTTTGCCCCCCCCCCCAAAACTTCCAAATCCTGGGAAAGCATCTTGGTCAAATCACGCTCCATTGAGATTGAGATTGAGATCTTTTGGGGGTGGCCAGGATCCCCTTCAGGGAGTTCCCAGACTCTGGGAAAATACTTCAAACTCCCAATTGAGAGATTCTACTAAATTGGAGATCTCTGTCTGAAGGTCCTCTATTGATTAGCCCAGACAGCTCCTAGTCCCAGGTCAAGATTTACCTATACAACCAGGGGTCTATTAATATACACCTTTGCCAAATTCCTAATGAGGAGTTTTGCCCTCTAAGAAAACTTACTCCTTAGTGAACAATAAAATTCCCTTTTCTGCCACTCAGATTTTTGAGTTTGCGAATTCTTTCCGCATTGGACCTGGGTCTCCAAGCAGAGGAATCTCTCCCTCTATTCCCAAACCTCACGAATACTGTTTATTCATATCCTCTGAAAAACCACTGATCCAGTCCAATTCTTTCATTTTTCAGGCAAAGAAATTGAGGCCCAGATAAGTAAGTCCTCAAGGTCACACAGATAGCTAGGATTTAAACCCAGATCCTCTGAGTCCAGATTCAGAACTTATGTGTTATTCAGCCATTTCAGTCAAATCTGACTCTTTATGACCCCTATTTGGGGTTTTCTTGGCAGAGATATGAATGTAATTTACCTTTTCCTACTCCAGATCATTTTACAATTGAGGAAACCAAGGCAAACAGCATTAAGTAACTTGCCCAGGGTCACACAGCTAATCTCTAAGATCAGGTTTGAATTCAGTAAAATGAGTCTTTCTCACTCCAGATCTAGTACTCTATCCACTGTGCCACCTAGCTGTCCACAACATTTATACCAATTTTATATAAATTTTTGTTGTTGATAATTATGGGATTTCTTTCCTGGAAAAACCTTGTTTTTATAGTAAGAATGGTGAATTACATAAACATATTAACTTTTCATGAAATAACAGCTTCATTTATTTCTCATTTTGTTTTGTTTCGTTCTTCCCTCAAGAGATTGGTTCCCCAGAATTCTAACCAATGCTAGAAATGTTTAGAATTATGTCATTTTGCAGGATAGAAGGAAGGAGAGAAAGAGGATAGAAGGAAAGATGAAAGAAGGAAGGAAAGAGAAAAAAAGGAAGGGGAGGAGGAAGAGATTTACTACCTACCTATTATGTGCCAGGCAATATGCTAAAAGTTTTACAAATATTACCTCACTTGATTCTTTCCACAATCCTTGAAGAAACTGAGATAAAAGGGTATTAGTATTTGAGGCTATATTTGAACTGAGATCTTGCTCTCTGAAGGTCTAACACTCTATAGAGTTCTGAGTCTAAGATCTGCCTGGACCTTAAAACTAAATTGTTTTCAACAAATTTTTCAAAAATACAGGTCTCTGACTTTATTTTTGGTTTGGGTTTTTTTTTTTAACTTTTTTAATTAAAAATTTCCTTCCCCTCCCCTGGGGGGTGGGGGGGAAACAACTCATATATAACAAACATGCCTCGTCAAAAATAAAACAAAACAAAACAAAATCTCTTGCATTTGGCTATATCCAAAAATATATGTCACTCTATACCTTTAGTCCATTATCTTTTTGTCAAGAGATGGGTAGTATCATGATTCCATAGACCTCAAACTTAAAACATGTATGTATGTTTCCATTGGTTTCAATGAGAAGAAAGAAACAAGAAAATTAGTGAAATTAAGATTATCCTTATTTGAGAAAATGGAATGAAAAGCAGTCTGAATTTATCAAAAGAAAGTAGAAATAAACAATTCCTGAAAAAAAAAATGTAAGAGTTTATCCAAGAGTGTCACCAGGAAATGATAAGTGCTGTAAAGTCACTCTTTCTCAGTCCTCCCTGTCCTGGGGAAGTGATACTTTTTTTTTTTTAACTTAGCAGAACATTTCACTCTTCATTAGAAAAACATAAAAACACTTACCAGTTAATTGGCATGGAGTTTTAAAAAGAAGTGTCAAAACATGATTTCTAGTTCCTACTCATCCTTCAATGCCCAGCCCAAATGTCACTTCTTTCATAAAATGTTTTTAGATCCTGCCAGTGAGTTCTAGGTCCCAGGAATCCGTATCTCACTTTGTGACTGTCTCTGGTTGCTTCCTCACTTCTCCGTATGTACTCATTTGCATATGAGTCATCTCACCTACTTGATTTTCCCCTTGAGGGCAAGAACTGTGACTTACTCATGTTTATGTGCCTCCCAGCTGCAAAGTAAAGAGTGAATGAACCTGCCCCAGAATTGCTAAACTCATCCTAAGACTAAATATGAGCAATTGTCTTAGCATGCTAGAATGGTGCTGAAATCCACAGAAGAAATGGGAAATTTGGTGAATAAAGGTAGAGATAGTAATTAAAAAGCAAAGAATAAGAACAAACAGCTTTGAAAGACACTCCAAAAGACTTGAGAAAGCTGAGAGAATCACTGGTCCAACCTCTCACTTTATAAAGGAAATCTAGAGCCAAAAAGATGAAATTATCTGTCCAAAGTCTCATAGGCATTAAGAAACAGCCTAGTTATATATGACTGCCTCAATTCTAATCAACTAATCAGCAAGCAATATTAAATGTCTTTTAGGTGTGGGGTTCTGAGAATAATAAGAAAAAAATTAAGTATTTCTTCCTTCAAAGAGGTTATTTTCTAGCAAGGAACCAAAATTACACAAAGAAATGAACAAGATGAGGTGAGATCTTTCAAGACAGTTGTGAAAATCGAGTAAGGCTTCATATATTTCAAAGTTTAAGTAGGCCTGAAAGACTTTAAGCATCAAGTCAAGGGTATACTTAAGTCCCCTCCCTGCTATCCCCTAAGGGCATACTTAAGTCCCCTTGTTATCCTCCTATGACATCAGTGTCTTTCTGTTTAACTCAAATATGGGCAACTATGTACTTATTGGTCAAGTTCAATTTCGTGGGTAGTTTTCAAGTTTTGAATGTAAGATCCTCAGCCAATAAGGATGAGGGTCAGTGGGGGAGGGGGTATTTGCGTTAGGGATAAAAAGTGTTGACCCTGCCCACTACGGCGCTTCCTCCCTTCGATTGTCTGCTCAACGGGTGGGACGCCCAATTCTTGCAAGATCGTATAATAAACTTTGCTTCTAGAGATCTCTCGAGCTTTTTTTTTTTATTAAATGCTGTCTGAACCACACAGAAATAAATACAAAATATATACAAAGAAATTAAGAGGCAAGGGGGTTGGAAGAAGAAGCACTAAATTCTGGGTGGAAAGAGGGGGAGAGGGATGGCCAAGAGGGATGGAGGGTGGAAGTCAGGAGACTCTTATGTAGGAAGTGGTCCCTCAACTGGCTTTTGAAAGAAGCTAGGGATGCTAAGAGACTAAGGTGAGGAGGAAGAACATTCCAGACAAGAAACAGATTGTGTGAAGGCACACAAATGGAAGGTGAAATATTCTAACAGTTTATAAGATATCACAAAAGGGCCACATGTAGCCTGAAAAGTATGTATGGAAAAGGGAAGGCAGGCAAGACCAATGTTTCTGACTTCTTGTATGATATTTAAATACAAATTAGGGAAGTGTAAACAAAGCTTTAGAATTCTGCAGTTTTAAAAAAAAATTCCTTCAATAATATACTTAGATCTGGAAGATTTTAAAGATTATTTAGTTTAATCCTCTTACTTTGTACAAAAGGAAACCAAGGTTTATTTGAAGAGTCACTTGCCCTATGTCACCCTCAGAACTAGGTAAATTATGGGATGCTGCTTTTGAAGTGGGAGGGAAACTGTTCCCTTTACTGTCCTCCCTTTTTCTTTAAAATTATCACTCTGAGATTGTGTATCCTTCTGTTGATCTAAGAGATCAGGATCTCCCAGGCTCCAAGGAGTCTAGAGAGGGCCCATCCTCCCAGGATGAGAGAAGTAACACTATTCAGAAGCAAATCAATTCCCATTGATCTTTTTGAAGTTCTGAGTTCTCATTCAATTGAGAAATTCTGGTCTGATCAGCTCAGGTTGTCCCAGTCCCCACCAAGATACTCATATAACAGGTTCCCTTAAACTCACTCCTCACAAAAGACCTAAAGTAGGTTGTTCAGCTGCTAGGACCCTTTGCTCAGTGAGGAGGCATTCCCTTCTAAGCACAAAATTTCATTTCCCTAACAGGACTCTGCCACTATAGAAGTCAGCCTCTTAGCAAACTGGTTTCTATCCAACAATAAACTTTCATTTTGCAGCTAATAATTCAGGAATAAGTGAATTCTTTTACTTTAAACCTGCAGCTGATTAAAAGGGGATTTTTAACAACTATCTTATTGCCACTAACCTCATCACCACTGGGAATTGAGGGGATACAAACCTCATCACTTCCAACAGTATTCTTATGATTCAAATTCAGTGCTTTCAATTCCTGTCCATTTTTGCTCTTATAGAGAAAGAATACTTCAGAATCAAAAGCCTTTTTCTAAAATGAAGAAATCTTGTATTAATAAAATACTTAATTAATTATTATGATAATAATTAAAATTAATAAAAATATAAACCATTTGAAACAGGGCTGATGCCTTTTCAATCAAGAGACAGTAGTACTTAAATGTATAGTGTACCTCTTGGTCTCTGGTGAATAAAAGGTCAAGAAGGTCTACCCTCAGCAATGCTATAGAGCCTGTCCCTACTGGTTGCCTAGATCTACATACACTTTTCCCCCTTTTCTCACCTCATTGGTGACCTTTTCCCTACCTTAGGCATACAGTGTGCCCTACTTTTTGCTTTCATAGCTTTCCCATCAAAATAATGTCAGAAGAAGTCTGTTATCAGTCATCAATGCTCAGTGAATGACTCACTGCTTGAACACTAGTGTATGAGTGTCAATCAACAATAACAATAGTAATAGGCAGGTAGGTAATGCAACAGATAGAGCATTGGACTTGGAATCAGGAAGCCCTTACAAGTAGTGACTTTGAGAAAGTTAACTTAACCTACCTCAGCATCAGTTTCCTCATCTTTAAAATGGGAAAAAGAAGGCTATCAAACTGTGCATACCTTTTGATCCAGCAGTGTCTCTACTGGGTCTGTACCCCCAAAAAAATCATAAAAAGAGAAAAAGGATCCACATGTACAAAAATGTTTGTGGCAGCCTTTTTTGTAGTGTCAATGAACTGAAACTAAATGGGTGCCCATCAGTTGGGGAATGGCTCAGTAAGTTATAGTATATAAATGTAATGGAATATTATTGTTCTATAAGAAAAAACCAGCAGGATGATTTCAGAAAGGCCTGGAGAGATTTACATGAATTTATGCTAATTGAAGTGAGTAGAACCAAGAGAACATGGTACACAGCAACAAGATTACGTGATAATCAGCTGTGATGGATGTGGCTGTTTTCAACAATGAGGTGGTTCAGGCCAATTCCAATAGACTTGTGATGGAGAGACCCATCAGCACCAAGAGAAAGGATTGTGGGGACTGAATGTAGATCACAACATAGTATTTTCACATTCGTTGTTCTTGTTTTCTTGCTTGTTTTTTTCTCTCTCATTTTTTTCTTTTTCATCTAATTTTTTTGTGTAGCATGATAAATATGGAAATATATTTAGAAGAATTGCGCATGTTTAAACTATACTGGATTACTTGCTATCTAAAATGTAGGGGAGGGAGGGAGAACACAAGGTTTTGCAAGGGTGAATGTTGAAAACTATATGTGCATGTATTTTGAAAAATAAAAAGCTATTATAAAAAATAAATAAATAAACCGGGAATAATAATAGCATCTACCTCAGAGGGTTGTTGTGAGGATCAAGTGAGATAAACATATCAAGCACTGAAAACTAGTTATTATTATTCAAATGTATTTAGTATTTTCAGGATTAAAAATATTTTTCATATAACAACACTGTCAGTTAAATTTATAAAATTAGCTAACATTTAATATAGTACCTACCATGTGCCTAGTACTGGGCTAAGCACTTCACTATTATCTTGTTTTATCCTTACAACAACCCTGAAAGATAGGTGTTATTATTATCCCCATTTTATATATATTATACATATATATGTTATTATTATCTCTATTTTACAGTTGAGGAAACTGAGACACACACTGAGGTTAAGTGACTTGCCCAGAGTCATACAACTAGTATTTAAGATAATATTTAAATTCTTCCTGATACCATGTCCAGTGTTCTGTGTATTGTACCATATAGCTGTGCAAATATTATCTAATAGCATGGATATTATCAACCTAGTTTTATAAGGTAGGAAAATTGAGGATCAGAGCATTTAAGTGATTTGCCCATAGTCACATCCTTAGTTAAGTGTCCAAAACCCAAGCTCAGTTAACTCAACCATTTTCATTATCATTTTTCAATCATTTTTTCAGTTGCAACTGACTCATCATGATCCCATTTAGGATTTTCTTGCAATGATATGGAATAGTTTGCTGTTTCCTTCTCCAGGTCATTTTACAGATGAAGAAACTGAAGTAAACAGAGTTAAATGACTTGCTCAGGATTTAGTAAGTGTCTGAAGTCAGATTTGAACTCAGGAAGATGAGTTCCCAATTCCTCATCTGATAAATGAGAGGGTTGGACAAGATGATCCAGAGATTTCTTCCAACTCTGAATCTAAGATTTCAGACCTTCTTACCCCACAAGAAATTTGTCTACTTGATGGCTAAAATGTCCACAGCAACAGAAATTTTCTATAATAGCAGAAAAGACCTCTCATTCTTTGATGATCACCCATCGGGTCTCTTTTTCCAGATCTCTTTTCATCTCCTCCTACCTTTATTTCCTGTCTGAACACAGCTGTAGTCTACTCTTATCACAAACCGTTCATATTATAACAGGAGACATTAGTGGATTATCCAGCTAAAGCTAAAAAAAAAAGATCTTAGAAGCCTTCTAATCTAATGCCTTCATCTTTTAAATGAGGACATGAGCCTAGAGATGGTTGGAGAGTGATTTTTCTAAAGGACACATAGGTAGTAAATGAAATACAGAGTTTCAGATCTAGATTCTTTGGTTCCAAATCCTGCTCTTTCGTTCCATTCCCTTCCCCAAGACTCATACCCACAATCATATTTTCTAGCACATGTGACATGATTTCAGTTAGTATTTAATTATATGTTCACAGTGTAATCTTAAAGATGGCTTGGAATATATCTGTATAGTTTCTATGTTTTTCCTAACCTTTATTAAATAAATGTCTTTTATTTATTTATTATTAATAAATGGACAATTGTCCACTGTCAATGACACATTTATTACTGTTAATAATAATATTATTATTATGTTATAGTATTAGAGATAAAGACTATACCTTTGATTTCATTGATATAAGGAACTATTAAATTAAGGAGATTATACAGTCAGAACTTTCCCATCAATTTATAGTTATAAAGAGCCTAGAACATGGATAGGTTGGGACCATGTGGGATCATATTGATAGGATATGTGAAAGCAGGATGTGAATCTGGGCCTTCCTGGCTTTAAGGCTAGTTCTTTGCCCATTAAATCATGTTGCAGGTTTATTAATATAGTTCCATAAATATAACAAAATTTAATTATTTGTTATCATTTATATTAATCAATCATTATTATTAATATTTGTTACCTATAATTATTAATCTTGTCAATAATAATAATAGCTGATCCATTTACTAATTACCAAAATTAAAAACTAATAACTAAATCTCTTTGAATTTCACATGATCATAAAGTTAGAGCAAGGAAGAACCACAAAGGTCAGATGTATGAAATAAGGGAGCTTGGCTAGTGACCTCTGGTCCCTTCAAGATCTGACTTTCTATGACTAACTTGCTTTAATGTTGACATACATTTGAGGCCTGAGGAGTCATTCATGGCCATGTATTTATGATTACTCACAAGGGGCAAAGTCCAAGGTCCTTAGGATGCATAGTTAAGAACAGACTAAACAGCTGAAGCTGCTATCAAGTAGTCTACAAGTCTACAAATCCCTCAAAAGATTTGAATAAACTAGTGGCAGTATGGCCAACTTGATGTGTAGCTCTTAAAAGACTCTTTTCAAGCAAAGGTAAAGCTCAGCCTGTGAGATGAAAAGAGAAAAGGCAAGAGAAGTTTACGTATTTAGCCAATAGTCACAGACCAAAGTACAGTGTGGTTTTTCAAGCATTCCCACAAACAGGATAGCAAAAACCCCATCTTTTAATAGGAAGAACTCCATAGAGGAAGAGAAAAAAAGACTTAAATGTGTAAGTGCACATATAGAGATATAATATATCTAAAGCCGTGAAAAAACAATTAACAAATATATGCATGGTCTTTTTATACTTCAGGCAGATGAGCTAACACATAAAAAATCAATCAACAAGCAAGCTTAATTAATAATTTATGACAGCTATAATTAAATCAAAGAATTATTACTAAATATTAGTTGAAGTATTATTCATAAATTTACTAATTGTTCCTTCTTTTAGTCTTTTGCTTTATCATAATAGATCTTCAGGGGCCTATACCCAGTCATACTGAATTATGTCTTGCCATTGGATTCCCATAACTCTGGAGGAGAAAGTGTAAAGATATATTCCCATGATTCTGGAGGCTGATGACTTTGCACAGCCCTGGCTTCATTTAAATTCAATTCATTTTTAAGTCAAGACATCCTCCTCCTGATGTCATTAGTCCTCTTCTAGAATGAAGGACAAACAACAATAACAACAACAATGGATCTAGAACTCCTCCATGACTGCTATGTGACCTCTTGTCTTCTCCCTTATATTTACACTTTAATCAGAGTAAATAAAATTCTAATTTAATTATTGTTTTTGTTCATTCAGTCACACCCAATTCTTTATGACTCTCCATGGAGTTTTCTTGGCAAAGATATTGGAGGGATCTGCCATTTCCTTCTCTCATTTTAGTTATAATATAGTTGAAAAAACATTGGATCTCAGAGTCAATCAATCACAAAATTGTTATCTTGGAAGAGACTTTGGCAGACATCTATCTAGTCAACTCAAGCCCATATATATATAAAAGAATCCCCCTCTATAATTTACCATCCAGGTGGTCACTTGTCCCCTACTTGAAGATAAGCTCATTACCTTCTATTTCATGTTGCCCATTATTCTAGATCCACAGAATGTTTCTGCTTTATAAATTCAAACAGATCAAATTGAAGACAACAACCTTTCAAATACTTGGAGACAATGGTTTCCTTCTTGCTTCTTTTTTTTCCTTCTGGGTTCTTCTTCTTTAGGCTACATATTTTACCTGTTCATTCACCCTCTGCTCACATGAAATGAGCTAAGGCCTTTTATCATCCTAATTATCCTACTTTGAATGTTCTTCAATTTATCAACCTCTGTAATTCATGATATAAATACACAAAAAAATAGATTCCTTCTTCCCTTGCAGTAAGACAAGACAACCAACCAATTCTCCCAAGCAATCAGTCCATAGAGTCAGAGGATATGGATTCAAATCTTTTTGTGCCACTTACTACTCATGTGACTTTGGACAAAGTACTTGATCTCTGTGTGACTCAGTTTCCTTTTCTAAAATAAGTGAGTTAGACTAGATAGCATCTAGGCTCCCTTCTCCCTCTAAATCTGTGATCCTGTGACTTTCCTTTTAATGTCCCTGACATCAGGTCAAGCTCCCCATTTGAATACTTCAATGACTCTATGATCTTGCTCTTGACGACACCTCCTGCTAGTACAGATCATCCTCCATCCATACCTTCTCATTCTTTTCATTGTGCTCCTGTAAGTTCTGCATTGAGAATATACTCAATATTCAAAATACTTTTCTGTCTTAGTTCATATAAACAAATTTACAGTATAAGAATGTGATATGCATGCTTAATATAGAAATATATTTACATGCATTTTATAGGTATATCTGATATAATATTCCTTTGCCTTCTAAATGGGTGGGGAAGAGGCTAGAAGGAAGGAAAGAATTTGGAACTCAAATTTTTTAGATGCTATCAACAAACAAATAAATAAATAATGGAACATGATGCAGAAAGAATGATGGGCATGGAATAAGATGTCATAGAGTCTAGTCCTAGGTGTCCCCCGAATTAATCATATGACCTTCCACAGCTTATTTAACCTCTCTGGGTCTCAGTTTCCTAAAAGTAGGTGTTGGATTATATGATCTCTAAGGTTATATGTAGATTCAAATTCTGTGACTGAAATTTCAATGAGATAGATGTCTACTTAATCTGGTATTATTCTAGTGAGAATCATGGTTGTTGTTGTGACCACCTTTGGAGTTTTCTTGGCAAAGATATTAGAGTAGTTTTCCATTTTCTTCTCCAACTTATTTTACAGATGAGGAAACTGAGGTAAATAGTTAAGTGACTTGTACATGGTCACATGCTAGTACATGTCTGAGGTTGGATTTGAACTCAAGTCCTTCTGATTCCAGACCCAGTGCTCTATTCCACTGTACCACCTAGCTGCCCTTCCAGGGGAATTATGAATCTTTTGAGGCCATGTCCCTAGAATATGATCCTATGTCAGGAGAAAGTAAAGAGAGATAGGAAGAAACAATTTGGGACTTGGCCTATTACCACACCTTTGGCTTCAGAATCAAGAAAAAAGAGTTAACATTCTTTTCTGAGACGATTTGTGCTTTGCAGACCAGAGTTTAGGTTCAGTTCAACACCTTCCTCAGCCTCTGGTTGCTACTGTGTTTTCCTCAAAGGTTATTTTTTGCCTACTCTTTTTGTATCTTTTATGTACATAATGTCTCCCTCATTAAAATATAAGTTCCTTAAAATATAAGTCCTCCTCATTAAAATATAAGTTTTGCATGGGTGAATGTTGAAAATTACCTTTACATTTATTTTTTAAAATAATTATATATATATATATATATTATTTTAAATAAAATGAATAAATATAAATATTTTAAATAAAAATTTAAAAATATTTTATATATTTTTACATTTCTTTGTAGCCCCAGAGTCTCATATATACTGCATACTTAGTAAATGTTTGTGAGTTGTCTGACTGTCATATAACATTTTCTCAATAAATGCTTATCAATTCGTTACACTGTGCTGATAACAACAGTGGTATAAGCAAGGAGTCCTTTACTTTAGTTTCTTTGCCCATGGTCCATGTTTCCTGTGCATAGACATACTCTTGCTTTTTACCAATGGGAATAATCAGCCCAAAAACTGTTCATCTTTCTCCTGGAGAGACTTACACAAACTGATGCTGAGTGGAACGAGCAGGGCCAAAAGATCATTATATACTTCAACAATAATATTAGATGATGACCAGTTCTGATGGACCTGGCCATCCTCAGCAATGAGATCAACCAAATCATTTCCAATGGAGCAGTAATGAATTGAACCAGCTACGCCCAGCGAAAGAACTCTGGGAGATGACTAAAAACCATTACATAGAATTCCCAATCCCTATATTTTTGCCCACCTGCATTTTTGATTTCCTTCACAAGCTAATAGTACAATATTTCAGAGTCGAATTCTTTTTGTACAGCAAAATAACGGTTTGGTCATGAATATTTATTGTGTATCTAATTTATATTTTAATATATTTAACATCTACTGGTCATCCTGCCATCTGGGGGAGGGAGTGGGGGGTAAGAGGGGAAAAATTGGAACAAGAGGTTTGGCAATTGTCAATGCTGTAAAGTTACTCATACATATAACCTGTACATAAAAGGCTATTAAATAAAAAAAATTAAAAATAAAAAAAAATTTTGAAAAACTGTTCACCTTTCTATTAAATCTTTATGGTTCACCACTATACATGGCCAGCTCTTGGTAAATATATGAAGTCAATAAAATTTGTCTGGAAATTTTTCCACCTTGGGAGAGCAAAATTATTTTAAAATGTAGGTTAAAATTGTTTTTACATGTAATTGAGGAAAAAATAAAAATTTTAAAAAGAAATTCCCCCATGTTCCTTCAGCAATGTATACTTCCTTTCTCCAGGGATTCAGTCTACTCAGTTTCATAGTTTCTCTTCTCTCCCCACACTTAAACTTATTCTCAGAAATTATTTGATAAACTCATCCAATTGATAGGTATAATCTGCAACCTCTTTCAGGTATCATTTTATCTTACTTTTGCTATTTCTGTCAAGAGCACCACAATCCTTCTGGTCACCCAGGTCACCAACTGTGGGAGTCATCTATCCTTGCCTCTTCACCTTCAAATAGCCCCCATATTCTGTCAATTCTACCTTCACAACATCTTTGACATTCATCACATTATTTCTATTTATATAACCACCACTCTAGTTTATACCCTTGTCACATATTAATTACATTATTGCAAGAACCCCCAAATTGGTCTCCCTGTCCTCAGCCTCCATATTCTGCTCTTTTTTTTCATGTAATTGTTAAATGAATATCTCTAAAGCCCAGGTCTGACTCACCTAGTCAAGAAGCTTGAGTGGTCCCCTATTGCCTCCTCTAAGGAAAAAAATATATAAATGCCTCTATTTGCTATTTAAAGCCTTTCATAATCTGATACCAGCTTATGTTTATGAACAAATTGCACATTCCTCTCCCCCGTGAACTCTATGTTCCAGCCAAATTGGTATGCTTGTTATTCACAACATTTCCTCACTAATTCCTTGCCCAAGTTATCCATCATGCCAAGGATGTCCTCCTGCCTTACCTTTATCTCATAGAATCTCTATATTTCTTCAAAAAACAGCTCATTGCTCCTACTAGTCAGGTATGGTATAATGAGAAATCCTCCAATGGATGGCTTAGATTGGTGCTGAGTTACCTTCCAATAATGAAATCCTTTGGAGCTTTTTAGAAAATAGTATTTTATTTTTCCATTTACATGTAAAGACGGTTTTCAATATTCACTTTTGTAAGACTTTGAGTTCCATAATTTTTCCCTCTCTCCCTCCCATCCTCCCTCCTCAAGATAGCAAGCAATCAAATATAGGCTATACATGTACAATTATATTAAACATATATCCACATTCATGATGTGAAAGAAGAATCAAAACAAAAGGAAAAAAATGAAAAGTGAAATTAATATGCTTTGACTTGTTATGCATCTATTCTCATCTGGGTTTTTAACTCTGGGATATTTTGCATGCTACTGCTCAGGCATGACTGCAGATTTATGGAGAAAATGCTAATGTAAAATTGTATGCCTAAGTAAAGGAAAAAATTAGTATGAGAGCTTTGGAAAGAAGAGAAATGAGAGATAAGGCTATTAGGAGCAAGAATTAAGATGTGATGATGATGATTTGCTTGTATGTGTATGTGTGTTCACATCCCAAGAAATCAAAGGTTGCACTTACCTAGTACCAACAGGTCACAGTTCAGATCTCAGTAGGATCTTCTGTAACACGTTTCAGTAACACTGTGGAAAGAAAGAAAAAAGATGTTTCAAAGAAAAAGAAAGGGTTATAGATTATATGTCAAAGAATATTAGAGATGAAAACAACTTTGGGGAGTCATCTAATGCAGTAGCGTAAAATAAATAATACATAATGATCTCTGTGGGCCCCATATTGACTTGAAAACCACACATTAACATTATCTGTGTTCTATTATATTTTGATTTGTTTTGTTCAATATTTCCCAATGACATTTTGCATTCATAGGCTATATATTTCATACCTCTGATCTAATCCATCTCCCTTGATTTATGAATAAGGAAACTGAGGCCCAGAGATGAAAAAAGATTTACAGGTCACAGTTAATTAATGGCAGAAATGGTACTCAAATCCAGGTATACCAACTCCTACTTCAGTTATCTTTCCATAATAGTAGATTTTCTCTTTAATCCTTCCTCTGAGCATCTCTGAAATTAAGAGAGCAGCTCATTGATAAACTGATTGCAGGGGGTTGCAGAGAAGGGAAGTGAGGGAAAGTGGATGGCCCTGACCTTGGTGCTGAATGGTTTCATGTTTGTAAATGGACTTGGAATCCAAGCAGCAGCAGTAGGGACAGGTTAGTGAATTGATTGTGGCTGTATCCTGTTAAATAATTATACCTCCAATACCCAGAACAATTCTCTGCACATGGCAGGACTTTGATAAATATCAAATAATTTACTATATGTGAAGTTTATTGCCTTTGTTCATGTGATTTCCAATATGGTAGAGTGGAAAGAGTGCTGGGAATAAAGTTTGAAAAAGACCTAGTTTTGAATCCAATGTTTAACACAACCTCTCTGATCATGGGCAAATTCATGAACCCTTCTGAGCCTAGAGGAGATGGATAGTAGGAAGTCACAAGACCTGAATTCAAATCCCAGCTCTAGATGAGCTTGGGCCAGTCATTTTATCTCTTTAGATTTTAATAGGCCTTCATGTGGACTATGTGACTTTTCAGAGCCATTCCAACTTTCATTCTATGATTCTCAGCTTTTTCACCTAGAAAATGGGGATAATATTATCTTTAAGAACCACTTCATTAGAACCATTGTTGGCATCAAGAGCATATAATTCAAAGTACTTGACAAATAATAAAGAGCTATTAAAAATAGCAGCAGATCTCTATATTCAATTTTAATTGTACTCTGCCTCCCCAGAACTTCAGTTCTTCCTCCTCAATGTGCATTTCAAACAGTGTCCCAACAACATCTCATATTCAACATGTCCAAGCCTGAACTCCTTATCTTTCTTTCTGAGCTCCCTCCTTCCTCTCAACTTCCCTATTTCTGTCACCACCCTATTTGTATTCCAGGTTTGTAATCTTAGACCCAATTCTCCCTCATCCCACATATCCAAGTCACTGTAGAATCTTGTCTTTTTAACCACCATACTTCTCCCATCTAACCTCCTCTCTCCTGTACAAACCCATAATCTTTAAGTGAAGCTCTTTTCCCCTCTCCTCTGGATTATTACAACATAATCAGTCTCCCTATCTCTAGGGTCTTACTTCTCTAGACCAGTCTACATATGGCTGACAAAGTAATTTTTCCTAAGTGCAAATGGGCAGATATATTAATAATATCATTATTAAGCACTTACTAAGGAACAAGCACTGTGCTATGTGCCATGGATGCAAATATAAAAATTAGAACAATCTCTTCCCTCAAGGAGCTTATATCCAGTACTTAACATAGTGTTTGGCACAGAGTAGGTGCTTTATAAATGTTGATTAATTGATTCTAATAAGTGGAGATAACACATACAGGGAAGTAGTGACTGGGGAGGCTTATTTTAATTTGAAAAATCACCTGGATGGCAAATTCAACCACAGAGGATTGAAATACCCTTTTCCAGAAAGAATGACATATTCCAGACATAGAAAGGAGTGAGAATGGAGAATGAAGTACCTGGAAAAGGCAGTTGAGGAGAAGATAGTCATATTCAAATGAATATGGCTAAAAATGCTTAGTTATAGTGGGCAACACTGCCCAAAGAATGGAGTTGGGCCCTGCTGAACAAGAGTCTGAATCATATTTACTGAGAATGGAAGAAGAGAAGTCTTTGATGGCAGGATGAGTAGGAGTTAATATTGCTATTAGCAATGATTCTTTCTCCTCTAAGAGGAGGGATATATTGGCTGTGGGCTAAGGAAACCCAATATAGCTTCAGTTTCCATGTTCTCCTTCCAACCATGTTTTTAGCTCTAATAACATGCCAATTTTTTTTTCCCTAAAGGTGTTTTATTTATTAGGTTTCCTCCATAGAGGAATAAGAAGCATTTTTACTGACACCCTTCCCTGGTGCCTTGTTGTAGTATGGAGGTGACTGTTTACCAGAGGCTTACTGGTAAATGTTTAACTATCAGCTATCTAGGGCAGGGGAAGGAGTTGGGGAGAGGGGGAGGAAAAAAAAAGATACATATATATATACACACACATATATGCAAAGCATACTTTTAAATTTAATCAGCTTTATTAACATTTTCTCCATCATAAATTCAGGGGAAACTTACTGTAATCAGTTAGGTTGGCCTTAGCAGGTCATAAAGATTGTTTGCCAAAATATGGAGGGGCCAGGAAAGAACTTAGAAGAGAAAATACCTTTACTGCTAAAACTAGCAAACTATATAGTAAGGGGAAGCTAGATAGCACAGAGTTCAGATCCTCAGACACTTAACAATTACCTGGGCAAGTCACTTAATCCCAATTGTCTTGCAAAATAAAACAAAACAAAAAACCAAAAGACTATACAGTAAGTCAGACCTTGGACCCAATAGTTCCCAAAGTGTACACACCCTAATTACATGGATATTATACTTACAATATGCATATAGAAGTCTCTTTATTTTGCTGGAGAGTGGCCCATTTCTCATTTCAAAGAATAATATTAGGCCACAAGCAAGAAAAGATTTGCGTGCTTTTTCCCTTTTCTTCTGATTTTTTTCTCCTAACACGATATATAAGGAAACATGTAAAAAAGATGAATGTACATGTATAATCCCTCAAATGATGTTTTTACATGTAACTGGGGAAAATAATTTTTTTAATTAAAAAATTTTAAAAGGTCGAGAACTACCATTCTAATCAGTTTATCACAGTGTCTCTCTTGTTATTACAACTATAATTTAACTTACCATTTTACTATGAAATATAAATGTCTTAGATCCTCCCTCCCAAAGGAAACCCTGGCTGCTTGTCTGTCTCTTTTAGAAAGTTAATTAGCTCCTGAAGACCACTAAGTAGTCCTCAATAACCAAGAACCCACATACACTCATAACCATAGAGGAAGGATTTATGACCCTCAGCTCTGAATACAAAGATTAGGGACTGATTCCCAAGCACATGAACTCCATCTAGGGCATGTAGAATCTTCCTCAAGTGGGGAGGACTATACACGTATGCAAGCTACAACTAGAAGTTTCAGGCTAGACATTGAATGTTCCCAATTAGGTTTTTCACCTGGTGATATCTTTTTCATTTGGTCATTAATTCTAGAAGACATCTGGAACAGTTAGTTCAGTTTGGGCAGGGAGGGGGGAGAGAATGTGGATATAAACTTAAAATTCATGAACTAATAATCCCTATAATTGATGGCTGAGGAAAGAAGATGAGGTGGATGGCATTCCCGTGATTTCTTAGAACCATCAAGTGATGGGGCTGTCAGAGACCTTCAATGGCTCCCAAAAGTAGGGGACATACCATACAAGGGAACATAAGACAATTGGCAAGGATACATGAAGAACATAAAGATCCAGACCCTCCCTATTCTGGAACATCCAGTTGGCTGCTGTGTCAATGTCTCTTTCTGTTTACCTCCAAGAGTTGGCTTATGGCCGAGGCAAAGGGGGCAAAGAGAGGCTGAATGAGAGCCCTGGGAGACAAGATGGACAGAGTCTGGGCTTGGAAGAAGGCAGGGATAAACAGGGGTTGACTCAGAGACCTGGCCAGGGGAGATGCTTAGGATGTATGTAGAGGGCCAGAACTCTGAAAAGGTATACTTAAGACCCAGTATAATTGATGAGATAATGATTCTCTAGCTAATGATGCAATCACTCTAGTTAAGTACCTATACTTAATGTGCTGTGGTGATGTAATGCTACTATAGCAGTAATGGCTACAGTTGCACATGCTCAGTGTGATGTAGTGATGTAATCCTACTGGAGTATTTAAAGGAAGTCTCAGACACAGAAGATTCTCTCTCAGCCATAGACACAAGAGAAGATGCCAGATTTCAGACTCCATCTTTGACCAGCCACGTGGCCCTCTTGCCTCCTTCACTCCTCCACTAAGACCAAGGACTCAGGCTGATCATGAGGTCCTCCAGAGAGCTAGTCTGGACTTTATACATAAGGGTCAGGGGTCCTATATGGCAGCAACTGCAAGGAGATTGGGGAGAAAGAGATGAAAGGAGCAACACAGAAAACAAAGCAAAGCACAGGGTCATCAATAATAATAAATCATAATAAATATTTATATCATGCTTATTATGTGCCAGGCTTTGTGCTAAGCACTTAACACTTATTATTGTAAGTGATCCTCACAACAACAAAAAACAGATGCTATTATAATCCATATTTTACGGATAAAGAAACTGGGGCAGACAACAGCTAATTAACTTTCCCAAAGTCACAAAGCTAGGATGTACCTGAAGCTAGATTTGAATTCATGTCCTATTAACTCTAGGGCCAGTACTCTGTTCACTGCGCCACTGCCTTTTGATTATTGTCTTCCTTCCCACCTCCTCCAGTGATAGAACAGGGAATTGACGTTGGGTAGGAGGAAGACAGAGTCACAGATGAAGGCTGAGCAAGAGACTGGAGCAGTAGGGAGACATCAAGAGAGACTCAAGGGTCAGGTAAGCAATAAGAAAATCAATATGGAACTCTGGGAGATGACTAAAAACCATTACATTGAATTCCCAACCCCTATATTTATGCACACCTGCATTTTTGATTTCCTTCACAAGCTAATTGTACAATATTTCAGAGTCTGATTCTTTTTGTACAGCAAAATAACATTTTGGTCAGGTATACTTATTGTGTATCTAATTTATATTTTAATATATTTAACATCTACTGGTCATCCTGCCATCTAGGGAGGGGTGGGGGTAAGAGGTGAAAAATTGGAACAAGAGATTTGGCAATTGTTAATGCTGTAAAGTTACCCATGCATATAACCTGTAAATAAAAGGCTATTAAATGAAAAAAAAAAAAAAGAAAATCAATATGCATGTATTAAGTACCTAATGTACCAGATACTGTATTAAGCTTAGACTCCAAAGCAGACTGGTCTTGATGAATTGACAATCTAACTAGAAGAGACAACTCATAAATATATAGGTATATACAATACACATACAAGATCATCATTTGGTGGAGCCATTAGAGCTGAAGAGGCAAGAAAAGATTTATGTAGAAAGATATATTGGACCTGAGCCTGGAAAGGAGCTAGGAAGGCTGTACACAATTATTACCAAGAAGGATTCATACTCAAAAAAAGTTTAGAAATCACTGCCTAAGGGAGATTTTTGAAGATTATTGGAATTGGAGTGGGATGATCTGGGTTCAAATAACATTACTATCTGTGTGATTCTAGGCAAGTCACATAATACTTCTCTGTGCTTCAATTTCCTCATCTGAAATATAAAGGAGCTGAATCTGATGAGTAGATTTTAAAATTCCCTTTTAGCTCTACATCTGTATTCTATCTCAGTTCCTCCCTCTTTCTATAGATAAGGTTACTGAGGCCCAGAGAGAGGAAGTAACTGATCAAAAGTCCTATAAGGCATTGGTGGAAACAATAAGATATAGATGGAAGTTTCCCAAACCCCTAGTCATTGTTTTTTCCATTAGAACAGGGATCCTAACAGGACCTGACCAAGTATCATTCTAACTTAGTGTGGGAAGGTTTGGGGGAACTGAGAAAACACAGAGTACCTCCTTGTTCTGTCTCTGGCTTTGGTTTACAAATGTTGTGAAGGTGGGAATCTTCTCTCCAATGCTCACCCGAAAGAACATGATGGCTATAGTATAGATGAAAACTCAGAAACTAATTGGGGAAGGGAAGAGGAATGTACTCTGTGTTCAGAATGTAAAAAACACCATCAGACAGTAGGGAAAAATTACATCACACAATTATAGAGCAAGTTACTACCTATAAAATACTTTAGTATTCATTATCTCATTTAACTCTCATAAGGCAGAGGATCTAATGCAAATCTGATTGCCCTCATATTCCAGAGAAACCTGAGACTTAGTAAGATTAGGTAAAGGTGCGGTACAGTAGAACAATACTGGAGATCTGGATTCAAATTTTGGTTTTGCAACTTACTGTCCATGTGACGTTGGCTACCTTAACCTTAACTTCCTTGAGTCTCAATTTCCTCATCTATAAAATAAAGGGACTGGTATCTAAGGTCTCCTCTAATTTAGCCATCCAACTTGTTTGACTAGTAAGAGGGAGGGGCATTTCCAGTCATCCTGATCTATATTTGGCCACTGGTCTCACATAGCTCTGAAGGGGAAAGTGGTGACCTTTCACTGCCCTGCCTCACTTAAATCCAATTCACCTGCATGTCATGGTATCATCTCCCTAATATCATAGTTCTCTTTGAAAATGAAAGACATATAACAACAACAAAGAGGGAGGACCAGGAGTTGAAATAAAAGTAGTTTGCCACCTAGTCCTGCCCACTTATTTTCCAATAAGTAATTGGGGCCAGGAAATACTATTTGACTTCTTGCCGTTGTTGTTTAGCTGCTTCAATCATGTCTGACTCTCTGTGACCTCATTTGGGGTTTTCCAAACATTGGAGTGGTTTGCCAATTCCTTTTCCAGTTCATTTGATAGATGAGGAAACTGAGGCAAGCAGGGTTAAGTGACTTGTTCAGAGTCACACAGGAAGTGTCTGAGGCCAGATTTGAACTTAAGAAGATGAGTCTTCCTGACTCCAGGCGTGGCAGTCTATCCACTGTTCAACCTAGATGCCCCATTATCTGAGTTATCCCAAGTATTAAAATGAAGATTTGAATGCCAGTCCTCTGATTTAAGAACCAGTGTTTTTTTCCACCGTATAATGATGTCTCATACTTTCAATGGATCTCGCTTTTAGACCAAGTTATGTATAAACTGAGGTCAGGAAGAACCTCAAAGATAAAGGGTAAAGGAAGGGATTGCAATGACAAACACAAAAAAATACCCCAAGAATGGAACATGAGGGGGCTCTGTAAACCATGGGCAGGCAGGGTACAATGACAGGGCTGCGTGGGAACAGAGACAATTATCTAAGCTGCCCTGCCTGCATCATAGCATCAAGAAAGCAAGAGCAAGTAGAGAAATACAAGGCTCTGAGAACCACCTACCCAGACGCCCCCACACAAATATTGCCAAACTCAAAAGGTAACTGACGCAGTAACCAATCCTGGCCCCAAGAAAAAGAGCCTCTATTTCCAGAACATAATGCTGTCCACCTCTGAAAGCAACCTTTCATTGGTTGGAGAGTGACCAGGAAACTGTATTGTTAGGACACCTGTGCTATGTCAGAAGGAGGGGTGATCCCACATCCTTTATTGGTTGCTAAGCACATGGTCGCTAAGCAACAAAATTAGATGAAGGGCAAGGCTGAAATTCAGGCTCTCTGTGTATGTTGGGGAGTAATGAGGTTAAAATTAGGACCTGCTGATGTTGATTTGGCTAGGGAATCAAAGCAGGTGGGGTCTTGGGAGGACCCAGTCTAGTCCATGTGTGAGACAGTGGAAGCTATAAAAGATCTGAATTGTGGGAGTTAAGGAAACATACATTTGAGTTATCCCAGTAGCAGAAGTCAGGTCCAGATCTCCTCTGAGCTGCTTCCCTCCACATCTGCCAACTTCCTGAGACCATAGAGAAAAACTGATCTCACAAAAGATGTATATAAGTCCCAGTCATGGAATGTTAATGCTGAAGATACCATTAATTGGTTTCCCTTCTTCCTTTACACTCATCACTTTATCCAGAGGCACTTCTAAGGAAAAAATTCTCAAACGTCATTGCTAGAAGATATTCTTAATGGTTTAAATCCACCTTATTCAGTTAAAATATTTTTAAATGGAGAAAATACTTCATCTCTTGTACTTACTAGCACATAGTAAGTGCTTAATAAATGTTTACTGATTTGAATAACTAAATGAGATACCTATACATCCACTACTTCATTTAGCCCTCACAAAATGGCAATAGATAAAATGAATATGGTTATCCCTATTATAAATGAGCAAATCCCCAATTTTTCAGTCTGATGCTCAGCAATTGGTCCAAAAGAGACTACTATCCCTCTACTCTAGCTTTCCTTCGTGAAAAGAGATATGAGAAAATAGCCACAGACATTCCCTACTGTGGCAACTTGGAGGGAGGGGAGAGTTTTTAGCCCAATATCTTGCTTTTATAACTTTTATTATTTAACAACTAAAGAATAAGAATTTTTAGACTGAAGAATATGCATGGGGCTATGTTAGTACCTTTAAGTGGCTGAAAATTTGTCATGTGGAAGAAGCCTTTTTGTATTGTTCCAAAGGTCAGAACTAGTTCAAATGGATTGAAACTATATGGAGGTAGATTCTGTCTTGATATAAAAGAAAGAAGCATCTAAACCCCACCATCAAAAGGGAAATGCTATTCAATTTGGATTCTGTTCTATGTCTTCTCCATCACAGTAGTAAACATCTTTGGCAAATAGACATCTTCCTGTTTCATGACTCACCTGATGCTTACAAGAAGTCACTAATCATATCTTCTAATTTTTTTACAGCATCTTGGATGACTTTGAAAGATAGATTAGAATTCTCTTGTTGAGAGATGCCCTTTGAGATAATATTTTCCTCTATCCAACCATAATTGACAAACAGTAAATATTGATGGAACAATAAGTTGAAAACAAACTTAGGGGAGGAGATGGGCAAAAACGGTGTAGGATGGGCAGGCATATATGAGCTGTAATCTACATCATTGGGAAAAATAAACATTCAAATCAGAGAGATCACAGATCCACTGGGAGTATTTAACCAAGTATCCCCTCTATAATATATCAAAAAGTGATCATTTTGTCTTTGTTTGGAGACCTTTAGTTAGCAGAAATCCATGATGGCCAAAAGAGATCATTTACTGTGGGAGAATTATATTTGTTGGAATTTTTTCCCCTTAAGTCAAAGTACACCTTTCTACAGCTTCCACCTATTGGTTTCGATTATTGACTGAAAGTAGGAAAATGAGCCTAATTTGTAATCAGAAGGGTCCAAATCTTGGCTCTATTAGTTACTTCTTTTGTGATCTTAGGCAACTCACTGTTGGATCCTAGTTCCTTATTGGTAAAATATGGGTGTTGAACTAGATGGTTTCTAGAATTTCTCCCATCTCTAAATCTATGATCCTATTATCTCTGGGCCCAAGCAGAACAAAGCTAGGGTGTAAGGTCTAAGCTCATTCTGCTGCTATGGTTCTATTCTTAAGAAGATAAAGAAGAATGGAGTGCTGGATAATTAATAATGACTCTAGAGGGCCAATAGTGAAACCTACTTCTGGTGAAGAAGTGGAAGACTACTAGGGCAAATGTATCCATTGTCAGATGGAGTCAGTTTATTTGTTTTCTTTGGTACAAGGGAAATCATTCAAGTGGGGAGAATTGGGGGGTTTTCCCCTTCCAGGAATAAGAATGCTAGAGAGACAAAAGATATAAATAAAATATATTTTGAATAAAGAAAAAAATTTTTAAAGAAAAGTTTCTTATCAAAGTTTATCTCCTCAGCCTTATTATCTGTGGGTTAAATAAGCTCAGCGTTCTTATATTTTCCCCAAAAGTTAAATGTAACTGAGCTAGAATATACTCTTTGGTCTATTATAGAATTTCCTCTAAGCAAAGAAGAAACAGGATGCCCCCACTTAATGCTAATGACAAATAGGGAAATTATATGAAGGATTATACTCTTTCCATAGAGTGCTGGGCCTAAAGTCAGGAAAACTTCAAATCTGACTTCTGACACTTAGCCTGGATCAATCACTTAACCTCTGTCTGCCTCAGTTTCCTTGTCTATAAAATGAGGATAACAATAGGGCCCATCTCCCAGGGTTGTTGTGATGCTCTAATAAGATAATATTTGTAAAGCAATTTGAATGGTTACCTAGAACATATAAGATACTTAATAAATGCTTGTTCTCTTCCCCTCTTATTTTAGAGGAAACAGAGGCAGAGATGCCAAAGGAGGATAAGGGATAGTCTATGGGAACAGATCATTGAACATGAAGTCAGAAAATTATGGAATGTTGGAAGAGACTTCAGAAATCATTTTAGTAAAAACAGGGAAATGGGTGTTAAAGTCAACAGAAGATCCCAGGAACCTTTCTCCCAACTTAGTCTCTTTTTCATTACTTCATGATATTCAGAGAAGAAAGTGACAGGAAAAGTGGAACTTGGATAGTTATTATTAGTTTAAAAAATGAAAAAATGAAAAAAAAAGTTTAAAAAAAAAGACTAAAGAGGATGTGTGGGTAGAAGATGCTATTAAGACTCATTCCCCAGAAAATATAAGTTATTTTTCTCTCAAGACAGGTTCTAAGATGTCAGTGATACCTATGGCAATGGCTTCCAAAGGACCCCCAGACCTTTAAGACAAAATCCCTGTAAATGTGTGATCAGTCAATCAGAAGGTCAGAAGATAGTTCATATCCCAAATTTACCATCCTCTTAATTGATAGTCAATTAATCATAAAACTTATCTCCAACCCAGTCATATCTACTCTTTGTTTATTCACCAAAATTCCCCTATCTCCCATCACTGTGCAAGCTCCCAGCCACCCAACATCAGAACCAGGCTTCAACCTCTCAGAACAGCTATAATCTGTCTGCCACCTGGATACCCCCAAAAGTAGCTATGCATATATCATTGGGAACCACCATCCCTCAATGACCTGGCTTCTGTCCTTCCCAGATAACCCCTTTGCTGTAGCAGAATGCCCTCCCAGAGGGAACCTGTGCACTTTGGAATCTGGGAATATCCTACCCCTCTTTCTTCATTTTGAGTGGCACAAAATAAGTCCTACAGGATGAACAGACATGTATGGACAGAAATTTCAATATAGGTCTTTTTACTTCATCTCTCCCCCCCAAATCTACGCACCTTCCAAAGGTTCCCACTTCAATCAAGGGCACCTTTTCTTTCCAGTTACTTAGGTTGGCAACCTGGGTAGCATTCTCCCACTCCTCACTATTATTAGTTGAATTCTTCCAAACAGTTGACCCATTTTATACTTTCTATGCCCACAACATTTAGTATTTAACCCTTTCTCTTCACTCACATAGCTAGCACCCTGATCACAGCCCTCAACACTTCTTTTATGTGATGGTTTCCTATTCTCTCTGTGTCAAGTCTTTCCTCAGAATGACAAATTCTTCATTCAGCTGCTAAAGTGTTTTTTCCTAAAGTTCAGTTCTAGTGATATTATCCTTCCCCTCCAATTCCATTAACTCCAGTGACTCCCTATTGACCAGGCCCCTTAGTTGCTATTCTTCATATTCATACCTCCACCCACCAAATATCCAAACATGAACAGGAAATTAAGATATAATTTTATCCACTAAGCCAAATCATATAAAGAAAGAGGACTGGATTTATGCTGAAAACTTCCTGCTGAACTGAAATTAGAAACAATTTACTTTTATTTGTGCTTTTGGATTGTTTACGAGGAATATTTCTACATAGAGAGATATAATTCCTAGTTAATAAACTATTGTTTATATGTATTATATATATTGATTGATATATATGTTTATCTTTCAATTAAAAAGTTACATTGATTAACTAATTACAAAAAAATTAATATTTATATGTAGGCCAAGATAAAATATGGATTTCTCAAAAAATAATGAAGCATATTAAATTACATTGCTCTCAATAAGTGTTATCATTTATAATTATTATTGTTGTTGTTCAGTCAGTCCAGTCATTTCAGCTTGGCAGAAGATACTGGAGTGCTTTGCCATTTACTTCTCCAGCTCATTTTATAGGTGAGGAACTAAAGCAAACAGAGTTAAGTAACACAGCTAGGGAAAGGGACCTGTATGTGCACGAATGTTTGTGGCAGCCCTTTTTGTAGTGGCTAGAAACTGGAAACTGAATGGATGTCCATCAGTTGGAGAATGGCTGAATAAATTGTGGTATATGAATATTATGGAATATTACTGTTCTGTAAGAAATGACCAACAGGATGATTTCAGAAAGGCCTGGAGAGACTTACACGAACTGATGCTGAGTGAAATGAGCAGGACCAGGAGATCATTATATACTTCAACAACAATACTATATGATGACCAGTTCTGATGGACCAGGCCATCCTCAGCAACGAGATCAACCAAATCATTTCTAATGGAGCAGTAATGAACTGAACTAGCTATGCCCAGAAAAAGAACTCTGGGAGATAACTAAAAACCATTACATTGAATTCCCAATCCCTATATTTATGCACACCTGCATTTTTGATTTCCTTCATAAGCTAATTGTACAATATTTCAGAGTCTGATTCTTTTTGTACAGCAAAATAACATTTTGGTCAGGTATACTTATTGTGTATCTAATTTATATTTTAATATATTTAACATCTACTGGTCATCCTGCCATCTAGGGGAGGGGGTGGGGGGGTAAGAGGTGAAAAAATGGAACAAGAGGTTTGGCAATTGTTAATGCTGTAAAGTTACCCATGCATATATCCTGTAAATAAAAGGCTATTAAATAAAAAAAAGAAAAAAAAAAGTAACACAGCTAATAAATATTTGATGCCAAAATTTGATTTGAATTCATGTCTTCCTGACTCTAGGCCTGGCATTCTATATATTGCACCACCTAGTTGTTCAACAATATTTTTGTAAGAGAAAAAAAGATTTTTTTTCTTCCATTAATAAAAAAATTAAATGTTAACTTTATTTCATCTTTATCTAATTTCCTCTTTAATTTCTATATTTGTGTATATTACATAATGTTTAGAATGTCAGTACGGTAGTACTAAATAAATATATATATATTTATGCGTATGCATATATTTATATATGTATGGATATATACTGATATCCACTATATGTGTATAAATATAAACATTATATATAAGCATATATATTATGTTCAATAATTTTTTCATTCATAATAATATACAATCAAAAAAATTCAGAGACTGTTAAGTAAGTCATAACAAGAAGAGGAAAAACCACAGAGCAATACTGTCTATTGAGTCTACTGAGGCTCTTTGTAATTCCTTACATTAGCAGGGGAACTATCCCTAGGTATTATTCAGAAGTGATGGCAATTAGGAGATAACTTAGTAGAGTGGAATGAACTCTTGCCCAGACTTTGGGAAACCTACATTTGAGTTCTTGCTCTGATATGTCAAATTCAAAATATTTATCTAGAGTCTGATATGTGCAAGACGGAGGCAGCAAAGTAACAGAATGGATAGAACACCATACCTGGAGTCAGGAGAACCTGAGTTCAAATCTGGTCTCAGACACTGACTGGCTAAGTGACTCTGGGCAAGTCATTTAATATGTTTGCTTCAATTTCCTCATCTGTAAAATAAGTTAGAGAAGGAAATGCCAAACCATTCCAGTCTCTACCAAGAAAATTCCAAATGGAGTCACAAAGAGTTAGACATGACTGAAATGACTGAACAATAGCAATGTGCACTATAACTATGGGAAATTCACTTGACCTCTTACTCTTTTTCTCATCTGTAAAGTAGGAATAATGCTACTTACACCATCTATCTCCCAGGGTTATTCCAAAGAAAGCATTTTATAAATTTTAAAGCAGTGAATCTAACATTGTAGGAAGAATCTAATTATTACAGACAACAAATAAGTTTACCTTGACCAGTGTTATTTCATAATAACATTACTAATATATCACAATAAAAAGGAATGAGATAAAACAAATGACCATTGACTGAAGAATAGCTAAACAGATTATAGTACATGAATGTAAAGGCACATTACTACTCCATAAGAAGTAATGAATGTAACCCCTATCCCAAGGCCCTTGGCTTACAGTATGGGACTCTCTCCTTACTGTGAAGATAGGCCCTGCCCTACCTGAGGGCCAGGGCAGAGTTTTGAGAGGTGAAAGACTTCCAGTTTTTGCCCATCCTCTTTGGGATTTTCCAAAGGCCAGCTGTCCTTTTCACTTCTTCAAGTATTGCTGAGCTTTAGGAGGGAAGGTGAAAAAGGCCAACCCCATTCCAAGTTGCTGAAGGACAAGATTCTAGGACTACACAAATGGAAGTCTCCATTATATCCCTATCCCCAGCTTGCTATCCTAGAGACTTCACAGAGTTTCCCTTTGATTAAATCTAGGACACTCTCTCTTGGTTGAGCTGTCATCTTACACCCAATAGAGAGATCCAACATTCTGTATTGTCTGGTGTATATTCTCCTATGTATATCTTCTCTGATTTCTGTTTTGATACAGATTCAGATAAATGATTTTCTTTGTTATTCAATGTGTGTGCTCTGATATTTAGTAGGAAAGGGATCAAGCCTCGAAGTCTGGGGTTTTCTTTGCCCCTTAAAATGACAAAGGAATCAAATTAGCTCAACCTAATTCCCAGCTTTTTAAATTATGGGTTGCAAAATCAAATGGAGTCTTGTAACTGAATGTGGGGGTCATAAAAGTATGATTTATTATCAGCAAATGTTTGATTTGTATACCTATTTTATATACCGATATACCTATGGTCATATAAAAATTTCTCAGGTGATAAGGAGTCATCAATGGAAAAAGTTTAAAAAGTTCTATCCTCTGTGAACAATATTTAAGGGAACAGAGGGATATAATTCCAGCTAGGTACCCCCTCTCTCTGAGGGGAGCAGAGTGCTAATGGCCCAAACCTCCAAGTCCTCCTTTGAGAAGGATGGTGGGAGAATAAAGACTAGAGATGTATATTCTGCTTCCCTATGAACCACATAATGTGGAGCTCTGACCTCATCATACATGGGCTCTTTTTCATACATGGGTCTCTTTTTAATGTGAGATTCATTTATCTTACAAGAAGAACTCAAAGAATCAATAGGAAGATTTGTATGAACTAGACCAAAATGAAGTAAACAGAAGTAAGAAAACAACATATGCAATGACTACAACATAAGTGGAAAGAACCACTTCCATTCTCCAGCCAAAAAAATCCCCAAGTATTCCTGAAAAAGAGAGGAAAAATTATATCTCTCTCCCTCCATTCTTTGTAGAGGTGGGAGACTGTGAGTAGGGAATGCTGTATATATTGTCATTAGTTTTGCTAAAATGTTTTTCTTTATTTTCGGAGTGTGTAAACTAGGAAGGATGCATAGGTAAATGAAGGTGAGAACAAATAAAAGATATCAGTAAAAATTAAAAATTATATAATCATAACTAAGCCCTACCATGAAGTCACAACCTTCCACTATCCCCCATATTTCCTTTGGAGCTAATTGCCTACCCCCATCTCAATTAGTGTTGTCTCATCCAACAACATGTTTTTATAGAACTAGCTAAAGATACCTGTTGCAGAATGACTGTATGAGGTAAAGTAACAAGAACTTGACAAATGCTGTCCAAATAGAAAGGGCAATGGCTGGAGGTTATTTTGTGTGTCTGTGTGCCAGGGGGAGAGGGGATAGACAAATATAAATATTATATAAATGAAAACAAATCTAATCAATGGGATGAGAAAGAAAAGGAAAATGAGAGCTACTACTTATGCCAAGGGGTTTATGAAGCTGACACAGAAACTACAGGTGAAAAACATTCAGAAATATTGATCTGAGAAAAGTCCTGAAGAATTTTGAGGGCTAAAAGATTCTCTAAACACCGATCCTGAATAATCAGAGTTAACTAGTATAAATCAAAGTTTCAATCAAGCTTTGACATTCTTTTGTTCCTTCCACTTTAGCTTTTTCTACCCTCTATTCATCTCCTTCCACCTCCACCCTAATCCCAAATACCTCTGGACTAACATATACCTACTACTCAACTTCGCAGCACTTAAGAGAAGTAAGGAAACAGTATTTAGCGGAAAGAATACTGGATCTGCAATCCAGAGGATTTACATTAAAATCTTCAATGCTTGCTATTTGGTATGATTTTGGGCAAGTCAGTAAAGTCAATTTCCTCATCTGTCTTCCAATGGTTTGATTAATTAGTTTCAATTTCATTCATTCATCCAGCAAATATTTACTAATCACCAACTACATCTGTATGAAGCACTCTGCTAGGTTCTATTATAAGGGGTCAAAAAGAAGTGTCAGATTCCTGACCTGTCCTCAAGGAGCTTGCATTTTAATTGGAGCAATAAGACACATACTCTCACAAACACAACTAGCAGCACAGGATATAAATGTCAATGACAGATGAGTATGAGGGGTAGAGAAATGGGATAAGTGTATATAGAGAAATAATGGCTGGGGATGGGGAAATTGAAAGGAGAAAAAGAAGAAAAAACTTTCATGAAAGAGGTAAAATGGGAATCCCTGGTATTTTCTAATTCCTTTATATTCCAATCCCAGTTCCCTTTCTTTCTTATACAAAGAGTATCTTCAAGGATGTAGATATGCCAAGGCTTCCTTAGAGAAATGGTTCCCAACTTTTTAACTATAAACCCCTTTAATGCCAAAAGAGTTCACAGACTTTCCCATAGGATAGTAGCTGTATTATTTAATTAAGAAAACCTGCAATGGCCAAAAGTTCATGTGAATTCAATAAACAGTCAACAAGCATTTATGAATTAAATATCCATATCAGGATTTGAATCCAATGAATCAACAAGCACTTACTGTGTAAGATAGTGACAAAACCTGTAATTTCAATGATTTTCAGGACTTCTTAAACTTTTTCCACTTGTGACCCTTTTTCACCCAAGAATTTTTTACATGACTCCAGGGTATATAAGTATATTAAAAACATCAAACATTTACTGATAATAAACTGTAATTTCACAACATCACATTCAGTTACAAGAACTACACTTTAAGAAACTGGTGTCCTCTAGACCTCATTTAGCTTCTTCTACCCTCTCTGTTCATCTCCTTCCACCCAAATGAGGAAAGTCCCTTTGCCAAGAGAATAGCACCTTCTCTTCATTTTAGTCTTATACTTGCCTGGAGCACCAAGAAGTTAAACCATTTGCCTAGCACCACTTGGTTAGTATACAGGGTTGGTGAATTCTGGCAAGTTCCTGTTATTGTATGGCACTCAGCATTTACATTTTTAAATAAAGTTTAAAAAGTAAAAATGGTTCTTAATTGGGACTGTACAAAAACAGGCAACCAACAAGAGTTGTTTGGCCATGGCTTGCTGACTTCTGTTAGAGGAAGGTCTTAAACCCATCTTCCTGGCTTTGAAGCTCTCTTTCCACTATGTCTTGCTGCTAAAGACAAAAATGAAACAGTCTCTACTCTCAAAGAACTTACATTCTAGATGAATTTGCATTTTATCGACCGCAATTGAAAAATTGTGTATATAAATATAAAACGTATTATTTGTTCAATTCACAGAAGATATGTTTAGTTATTTATTTCACTAAAATGCTTACACACAGGTTTAGACAAGCCTTCACAGTAACTCCATTGACCCTAGGAGTCTGCAGCTTAGAGGCTGGAAACCACTTTTTAATAGTATTCCATGAAAGGTGACTGGTTACCCTAATGCTAAGTGCTCTGCTTTAGTGTTAGGAGAGAGAGGGGTTCAAATTCCACCTCCAACACTTAATAGCTGCAGAATCTTAGGTTACTTTAGATACTTCCCCATTCTATTTGTATACATCCATGTTAAGAATTGAGATCTATAGGATAGGGGGAGGATTACCAACAAAAGCACAGCTGGAATTCCAGCAAGAAAGACTGCCTTTAAGGAGTGGTTTCATAATCTGCAAAAGGATGATAATGATTACTGTAATATCTCCTCTCCCCCGGGTTGTATTAAAGATCATAAATCATGTAAAATACTTTGCAAACTTTAAAAGCCTATATAAAGGTGAACTCCTTATCATAGAAGGTCTTCTAGCAAAATCTGGACAAATCACTTGTTGAGCATATCATAGCAGGGGTTCCTTTGGTATGTAGATTAGACTACTTGACTGCTAAATTTCCTTCTAATCCAGCTTCTGTGGTTCTTTTATTCCAATTTTTTGCTGTCTGTCCTTTGTTCTTGAAGATCATCAGAGAAGTGGTACCATGATTTGCAAGTAAATTGATATGAATGAGGGAAGGACCTCCCCAAGGTCACTACTTTTTCCTCCAGAACCATCTGGGTCCAGTGGTCAGATATAGATCAGGAAGACTGGAGATGGCCCTGGATGCAGAGAGAGACCTTGGCCATTATAAGTTAAGGTCTTTAACAGATCTCAGTTTGACTGAAGCAACCACCCATTCATCTGCTAGACAGAACAAAGACCCCATTCCCAGCCATTATTTCTCTATATACACTTATCCCATTTCTCTACCCCTCATACTCATCTGGCATTGACATTTATATCCTGTGTTGCTAGTTGTGTTTGTGAGAGTATATCTTATTGCTCCAATTAAAATGTAAGCTCCTTGAGGACAGGTCAGGAATCTGACACTTTTTTTTGACCCTTTATAATAGAACCTAGTAGAGTGCTTCATACAGATATAGTTGGTGATCAGTAAGGTCTATGAATTAGATCTTTTGTATGCCCAATACTAATGACATCTTCACTCCTAAGATCAGGTGGCTTCTGCCCAATTTACATATCATCTTTCAATCAACAAGGACTGAAGAAGCAGAGGCTCTGCTTTAATCAGAGACATCACCACACTTCTGACTACCCTAATCCAAACAAATCCAATCTAAGCCAAAAATATTTATTAAGTACCTATTATATGTCAGATGCTGTACTAGGTACTGGATATGCAAAGATAAAATGAAAAATAGTCCCTCAAATTGCTTACATTTTACTGGGATGAATATAATATGAAACAAATAAATGTATGATAAATTGGGGAAAGAAAGAATACTAACAATTGTGTGAAGGAAGCAAATCAATCAAGGCTTCCTAGTAGAGAGAGTTCCTGAGCAGACCCTTGGAGAAAGCTGGATATTCTAAAACACACACACACACACACACACACACTAGAAGGAAGTGCATTTTGGACATGAGGAAGAAGCTGGGCAAAGACTTGAAGATGGGAGACTAAGTGCCATATTAAGGAATTAGTAAATAGGCCATTTTGGCTAGAACATATTGTTCTTAAAAGGGTAACGAGACTGATAAAGCAGGCTATGACCATCTTTTCTCACCAGAAAACTGTGATCATGTGGGCGGCATCAGCGATGCTGCAGTTTGCTCCCCTTGGGTTTCTAGCAACTTCCTTCAGTCATGTCATTATTTCTGGCAATCAAGACCACAGAGAAAATACATAATAACCACTAGATTGGTAATCCAATAGAGGAAATATGCATTAGTTCACTGAGGAAAGCTATAGAATCCCTCGCCTTGGAGGTATTTAAAATTGAATGACATATTCCTCAGTTTAGAATTTCATAGAATCATTTTAGGAGTTGGAAGGGACTTTAGTAGACATCTAATCAAATGCTAGGTTTTGATATCTAGTCACACAAAAATCCTCTCAACCATGTCTTTGCCTAAAGAACTACAGTGATCAGGACACCATTGCGTTCTGGAGAATCTTCTTCCACTTTTGGACAGATCTAGCTGTTATGATCTTTTCCTCAAGTTGAGACAAAATCTATCTGTGACTTCCAAACTTACTCCTGACCTCTGTGAAGAATCATGTCAATTCTTTGACGTAAGAGCCCTTCAGTGGCTAGGAGATGATTATTATGTCTATCTCTTCCCGGATCTTCACTTTACCTAATTCTTTTCTTTTCCAGATTATATATCCCCAATTCCTGGCATGGTTTCTAATATCCTTATGATTCTGATTTCTCTACTTTGGACACAATACAACTTGTCGACATCATTCCTAAAGCATTATAGTCAGAACCAAAGAAAAGACTCTAGGTTGACAGAGCAGAACATACCCAATGACCTCTCATGTTCTAGATCATGGACATTCTAGATCATTATTACAACCCTATAAAGAAATATAATGAAGGGATCACAGGATGATGGGACCATAGATCCAAAGATAGGAGGGACCTTAGAAATTATCTAATCTAACCTTCTCATTTTACAAATAAGAAAACCAAGGCCAAGAGAAATGAAGTCACTCTACCCAGTGTAACACAATGCAACAAGTGAGATTTGCAGTTCAACATTTCCCTTTCAAGTTGAGAATGTTAAGGTCTAAAAATGAAGTCGTCTCTAAAGGAAAGAATGGAAACCTGAGTCTGTCTATCTCATTTCTAACTCTCCCACCATTAAATAACAATTTCCATAAGGAGTGACAAAAATCACCCAGTCTGTTTTATTGCCACTGTCCAGAGACAAACTTCCCATGAGCCTTTGCTCCAGCTCCCACTGGTCTAATCTCCTGGCTCACTCCAGATACGTCTAACTTCTTCTTTTCTTGCTCCTTCCCCTTTCCTAGATTGAAAAACTTGAAACAATATCTTGTCTAGTTTCCTTCCCTGAGACTACTTCTTCCCTCTAAAGCTTGTTTCAGCTGGCTTTCTCATTCTTTCTCATTATATCTTTTTTTTATATATCTTTAGATCTAAAACTGGCCTAAAACTTAGAAGTTATCTAGGAGAATCCCTTCATTTTATTGATGAGGAAACTGAGACCCAAAGAGATTAAATGAGTTGACAAAGAATATACAGAGGCACCATCATAAGTAGCAAAGCTAGGATTTGAATTCAGGTCCCATGACTTTTAAGTTCACCATATTACCTTCTTTTCTCTTACATTGTTGTTCTGAGGTCCATCTTATCATAGATTCATATGATGCTAACACTAGAAGAAGCCTGAATAATCTCTAGATTTATTTAACCTTACACATTCACTGTATACATGAGGAAATCAAACTATAAAGCAGTGGGGAGTGACTTGTGCAAGTTGTTGTTCTGATATCTTCAGTCACGTCCAACACTTCATGAGTCCATTTGGGGTTTGCTTGACAAAAAATTGGAAGGGCTAGCCATTTTTTGTCCAGCCTGTTTTATAGATGAGGAAACTGAGGTAATCAGAGTTTAGTGACTTGTCCATGGCCACACAACTATTAAGTCTCTCAGGCCAGACTTAAACTCAAGAACATGACTCTTCCTGATTCCAAGACCAGCATGCTATTCACTATGGTATCATCTAGCTGCCCTTTGTCCAAGTTCCCATGTGTAATTACTGGCAGAGAATTAAATGCACGTCCTGATATCAATAAACAAGATTTGTAAAATGCTTGCTATGTCCCAGTCACTTTGCTAAATACCAAGGACACTAAGTAAAAACAAAAACGACCCCTGCCTTCAAGAAGTTTACACTCTAATGGAAAAGACAGCATATATCTTGATAGGTATACACAGAATAGACAGTATACTCCATTTCCCTCCCCAGCTCATGAGAATTTTTTTTCAAAGAAGACTAAGAAGAAACAGGGAATGATTGGTTCTAGATAAGGCTACCATGATAAGTCTGTTTATAGAGTAGAAATAGCTGTTTTTGAAATCAGTGACTCACAACTAGTTTCTGCTGTGTGATCTTGGACAAATCACTTAACCAGGTCTTCAGTTTCTTTATCTGTAAAATAAGTGCTAGGCTTGCTAGATAAACTCTAAGAACACTTATGGCTCTAAATCTATGATCCTATGATCTTAGAGCTTCAATTTTCTCATCTGTAAAATAAAGGGATTAAACTAGATAGCCCCTAAAATTCTTTATAGCTCTAAATCTACAATACTATGATGTTATGATTCTAATCACATCTTCATGATCACACAACTGACTGAAAGGCATAGTGATTATCTATTGTATGTTGATTAGGAGAAAGAAAAAAAATTGATTCTGTGGACTAAAAATCATCCAAGATTCTTTATCAATTGTAAGTGACTTCCTTGATTCACATCAAGTCAGGCACCCAATAGGGAGACAGATATTTACCAACAGTGTTCACCAGTATCACAGAGGGTTATTCAAATAGAAGGAAGATTTCCCCTTGACAAAACAAATTCTCTTCATGTCCCTGTTTGTGGATAACATTGTACTGCTGGATTCCAGCCTGAGTCTCACAAAACTTCTTTCAATGAGTTGGTCACTCAAAAGAACTTGGCTTAATAATCTAAGCAAGAAGAATCAAATGCATGAAGAATTACCCAGGTAATGACATGTACCTTGGACAATGCTATAGAGGAACAGTGAACTGGGCCCAGAAATGAAATGAAGGAAGATGCCTAGGGAGATTATACTGGGGAGGTACTTAGTACCTAGGACTGTATCTCATAGGCAGCAACAGATCAGTGAAGAGTCTCAGATTGATCATTGTCAGAAAAGCCCAGCTTCTTAATACCAATATTCTTCCAGTCCTATGAAAACAAACCAGAAAAAAATCTCCAAAGAAACAAGTCAAAGGGAAACTTAGAATGAGTACAGGAATGTTATAGGAGCAAAGCAAATGGAACCAACAAAAGAACAGATACAGTGGTCACAATATGAAAAACAAACAACATTAGAAAACAAAGAAATGAGGACCTACCAAAACTCTAATTAATGTTTGGCTCCACCTTCTTAGCAGACATGTGGTAGTCTGTCAGTGCAGAATGAAGCATCTGACTCCAATGTGCTGGGGTCTTTTTTGCTTAATTATATTTCTTTGTTACAAAGAAGGGTTCTATGAGGTAGGGAAATTAGAAAGGACTAGTAATACAAAGGGAAAAAACCTTCAGCATTATTTTTAAAAGGAAAAATCAGATTGTAAAGGATATAGAGAAGAAAATTTGGGAAAGGATTTTAAAGCAATGCATAAGAGGAAAAGATGGGCATTTTGAGAATGATATGATTTTAGATTCAAATGATAGACTTTAGGATAAGGATTAGTTGTTGGGAGAAGAGATATCAAATGCTTTATATTTAATATACAGTATAATTAAAAACTTTTGGTTACAGTTCTATCCTGTTGAATATAGTTTTTGTCTAGTGTTGAATCAAATTACCACTGATAATTGGCTTGAGAGGTAGTATATAAGACATGATCAAAGTTATCTGTCTATGATTTTTCTAAAGTACAGATCTAACTATGTCACTTCCCTACTCAATAAAGCCCAGTGCCTCCCTATTATCTCCAAGATACAATATAAAATCATCAGTTTAACATTTAAAGGTTTTTACAACTCAAAACTTTCTGTTTTTTCAATTTTCTTATACTTTACAGCCCCTGATGCACTCTGTTATATATCTACCCTGATCTATTTGCCATTCTTCAAACATGACCCATCTCACAACTTGGTGATTTTGTTCTGGCTAGTGGTCCTCCATTCTTGGAATGCTCTCCCTCCTCACCTCTGCCTCTCTCTTTCCCTGCCTTTCTTTGAGACTCAATCCAAAACCTATCTTTTGAAGGAGACCTTCTCTGTTCCCTCCTCTACTATTACCTCCAAACACTAGAGATTTTTTCCCTTAGATTATCTTCCATTTACACTGCGAGTTCTTTATATATAGGCAGGTAGGTGGAACAATGGATAGAACACCAGGCTGGGAATCACAAAGAGTCATGTCCCTGATTTCAAATTTGATCTCATACTTATTAGCGGTGTGACTTTGGGCATGTCACTTAAACCTGTTTGCCTCAGTTTCTTCATCTATGAAATGAGTTGGAGAAGGAAATGAACCCCTTAAATATCTTTGCAAGAGAACCCTAAATGGGGTCGTGAAGAGTCAGACATGACTGAACAACATCCTATCCTGTATGTACATAATTATTTTTCATACCATTTCCCTTATCAGAACATAAGCTCCTTGAAGAAAGGGACTTTTTTGCCTTTCTTTTTTTTTTCCGCAGGGTTTAACAATTTCTTGACACAAAGCAATCACTTAAGTAATTTTTGACTGATTGTTGACTGAGCACAGTACTAATAGCCACAAAATATGAAACTATTTGGAAGGTACCCTTGAGTATTTTCAGCAGATCTCCCAAGGAGGGTTTCCAAAAAGACAAACACAAGAATCTCACCAACATTTGAGGACACAGATGGCTTTGTTTCTGTACCACCAGAGGAAGTAGCCATGTAATAAGCATTTATGGCATGCTGTCATCTTATGAACAAGAGAAGATAAGATCTTCAAGTCAATCCCATGGTTCTTGCACTGGGAGGACACTGGGACATCAGAGTATTGGTACATCTAAGAAAATTGCTATCTGACCCTACTTCTTTGGAGATCTGTTTCCATATCATATAGCTTAGGTCTTCTGGCCCTTGACTCTTACTACATCAAGTAGCTTACTACTCCACCAACCTACCACTTATAGAGAACTTCTAACCAATAATTTACACAATAGTAAAATGGGGCATTCAGGCTGAAAGTGACAGTAAAGTCAGAAGATGCTCATTGGGTACTCTAAATTCAATTCCATTCAATAAGCATTTACTGAGATGTACTATATGCACTGGCATAGTTATGGGGTTCAAAGACAAAAAAAAATTGATCCCTGACATCAAAGAACTTTCATTCTAATGGGTAACACATGTACAAAGATATGTAAATCCAAAGATAGATAAATACAAGGAAATTTAGAAGAAGGATTGGGAAAAACAGCAAAAGCTTCTCAAAAGGAATGACACTTGAGCTGAGTCTCAAAGAAAGCTAGGGGTTCTAAAAGGTAGAAGTGAAGAGGTAGAGCATTCCAGGTTCCATCTGAGCCTCAAAATTTTGTTATAATTCCTGATTACACTTTGGGCTACTGCACCAATTTGTACCATTGTGGTTTGTGAAGGGAAGGGAATAAGCATTAATATATGCCAGGTACTGTGCTAAGCACTTTAAAATATCTTATTTGATGGTCACAATAGCCCTGCAAAGCAAGGTGCTATTCTTATCCCTGTATTACTTGAGGATACCAAGGCAAACAAAAATTAAGAGATGTGACTAGGGTCACACAGCTACCAAATGGCTGAGGCTGGAAACTCTAGATCCACTGCTTTATTCATTGCACCACCTGGCTGCCTGTGGTTTGACTAGGGGACCACTTCTGTAGCTAAATTCTTTTAAGGTCCCTTTGTGAATGTCTCTCAGATTGGAATTTTAGAGATCTAGGGAGATGGTTCTCTAAGGAAAGGGGAGGCTAGTTTGGTTATATGTTTCCCACAGCTATAGGACTAAGGTGGGAGATGGAATGCAGTCAAGCCAGAAGGTTGAGTCTGTGAAGGGGAATAATATGCAATCAGTCTGGAAAGACAAGCTGGATACAGATCATGGTTTTTAAATGCCAAACATTTGAGTCTTTTATGCTAGTGATAGTAGGGATCCCTTGAAATTTCTTGACCAGAGGAGTGATATAGTCAGACTTGCACGGTTTTAAAATATCAATTTGTCACTGTGTGGAGGATGGATTAGAGAGGGGAGAAATGTGAGGCAGACATCAATTAGGATTAAGAGATTATTGCAATAGTCCAAGCCAGAGGTGAGGAGAGCCTGAACTAAGGTGGTGGCAGGAGTATGTCAAGAAATGCTCCAATGTGTTCCAGAGGAGTGGCAGCATGAATGGAGAGATAGGAAAGGATGTAAGAGATGTTGCAGAAGTAGAAGCAAGAAGCCTTGGCAAATGATTAAGCCTGCAGGGCAAGATAGAGGGAGAAGGAAGAGCAAGAATGACTCCTACTTCAAGAACTTAGATGATGACAAGAATAATGGAGACTGCAACAAAAAATGGAGCTATCTAGGGGTAACTAGGTAATGCAATAGATAGAGCGTCAGGCCTGGAGTCAGGAAGACTCAGTTCAAATTCAGCCTCAGATGTTTACTAGTTATATGACTCTGGGCAAGTCACTTAATCCTGTTTGCCACAGTTTCCTTGTCTGTAACATAAGCAGGAGAAGAAAATAGCAAACAACTCCAGTATCTTTGCCAAGAAATCTCCAAAGGTGTCACAAAAAATTGGACATGATTGAAAGTGACTTAACAACAGCAAACACAATGAAATCAGGAAGAAGGATAAATTTGGAGAGGAAAATAATGAGGGCCAAAAATGGGAACTAGGAATAGATGGATAAAGGGGACAGTAAGTAGCTCTGAAAAGAGTGGCATTAGGAGCATTTGCTTCCCTATGGCACTACAGAGATGAAGGAGTTAACAGATGAGGGAAGATCAGAAGTCAAGCTCAAAGTCCACTCACCAAACAACAACTATCACCAACTCTATCTTCTCTAACTGTTGGGACAAAGTCCAAGTTATTGAAAAAAAAAATCAACCCTGGGACTGAATGAAGCCTTCCCCCTTGCCTCTTAGCCCAAACCGTGTGTCCTTATGCATCCCAGAGATTCTCCAAGCCAACCATTTCTCTCCCACCCCCATATGTCCTTTCTTTTGCTCTGCAGGCCAGCCCAGACTTGCCAGGAAGTGGGTATTATGGAAGACTGACAGAAGGGAAAGGAAAGAGGACTCAACAGGATTAATGGGAATAAATGAGTGGATTGCTCCTTGAGGTCAGAGCCAGAAATCATTGGTTTCTTCCCTACTTTTATCATCTAAATTGTTGCTTTCATTGGGAGATACTATATATAGCCTGGGGAAAGCAAAACTGGAGTTAGGAGTCAGACCTGAGTTCTAATCCCTTATTTTCCACATCCACTAACTAGCTAAGAAGTGACTCTTAAGTCTGGGGAATGAGGAAGACAGCGTCTGGACTGGGTGAGTAGGGTGAGTAGTGCATGGCTATTTATAAAACATTAAATCACACTTTCCCAGCACTTCAGGGAGTTAAATGGGGAAGAAAAAAAAAAAAAAAAAGAGTTGTTTGTTCCCTATCAGCCAAGTGTCAAGCCTGACACAGGGAGAGGTATAAAGCATTTAGTTAGGTCTTTACACAGTCCTTGCCCATGAGGAGATTATACTTTAACTGAGGAGACCAGACACAAGTAAATTAAACAAACAGGGAAATGCTGAGTGCTCCAGGCTATATATGCTTTAAGAGTTCAAAAGAAGGAGAGGCCACATTGGGTCAGAATGGGTCTGGCAGGATTCACAGAAGTAGAACTAGTTTAGGTCTTGTAGAGTAAGTAGAATTTAGGCAGGAAGCAAAATGATGTAAGTAATGGCTCTCCCGTTAGAATATAAATTATTTGGTGCTAGGAATTGCTTCATTTTGTCCAAGTATCCACAGCCTTGAATAAGTGACTGCAACACAATAAAATAATAAGCATTTCTGTAGTACTTTGAGGTTTGCAAAGTATTTTATGAAAATTATCTCAATTGATCCTCACAATAATCATGGGAGGTATGTGTTGTTATCATTATGGACATTTTACAGATGAGATAACTGAGGCAGACAGTGGCCAGATTTGATTCCAAGCTCAGAGATCTACCTACTGTGTCACCTAGTCTAGTAGGTCATCATTCAGTGCTTGTTAATTGACTGAGGTAAGAATGTCAAAGTTATGTTTAGAGGACACTAAGTAGACAAAGCTGGCTAAGGCAGATATTTTATGAAAGTTGATTGTGAGTGGCAAGTCTGGAAAGGTAAGATAAAGGAAAATGGTAGGGGCCCTTGGAGTTTGGATTTCATCCTACAGATGGTAAAGACCAAGTGAAGGTTTTAGAGCAGAGGGATGACAAGAAAAAAAAGCAGGTTTTTTTTTTCCAGAAGATTCATTTTGAGGTGGTATTCTGGAAGAAGTTGGATGGAGCATTTCTGAGCTCTCACATCAGTATTTATATCTTGGACAGACTCTGAAAATGGATAGTGAGTTGGGCCCAGAATTGAACAGAAGGAAAAGAACGGGCCAGATTGCTTTGGGGAAAGTGGGAAAAGTTCCTCTGATTCTCAACTTCTTCATGAAACCAAAGTTGATACCAATATTCTTCTCAGGATGGTATATAGCTGCTGCAAGTCAAGGAACATTAGAATCACTGGAGAACTGAATGAGAAATCACCCAAAGGGCAATGGAAAGGCTCAGGGCTGGTGTGGGCAAGTGGCAACACATTGCAAACAAGAAGTGGAGTAAAGGATGTCATCAAAGAAATCTTTGTGTGCAAAAGAAAATGGACTGGCCACGTGAGGAGAGTAGCCAATGCAATAAAAACCGAAGTAACATGTGGTAAGGATATCAATGGGGAGCTCATGTATTCCACCAGTATCCTCACAAGGTGAAAACAAAACCAGAAAAGTCCCCAGCACATTGGATGGATCCCATATAAGAAATGCAGGTATAAGACAAGGGTAAGAGTTGCACAGGATGGGCAGGCAAAACTTCCATCAATGAGACCACCAATCTATTGGAATTCCTACATACATGAATTTGAGATGGGGAAGACTCATGGCAGAGGGAGCAGAGGCATTTGAAATAATTGTCTAATCTAGAGGTATGAAGATGGAAATTGGGAAAAAATGGACAAATACGTATTTTAAAAGAGTTTATAATCTTCAGCAATCAATTAGTTGTGGACAGAGGAACAGGGGAAGAATGAAAGAAGATTGACATTTTGTGCTTGAATAATTGGGTGAAGGAAGTCAGTGAAATGAGTCTTTATACAACTTGACTTCAAATCTTGCCAGATACCAGATGACTCTGGGCAAGTCATTTAACATTTCTCAGCCTTGGATTCTTTTTTTTTCCTTTTCTTTTATTATAGCTTTTTATTTACAAAACATATGCATGGGTAATTTTTCAGCATTAACAATTGCAAAACCTTCTGTTCCAACTTTTCCCCTCCTTCCTCCACCCCCTCCCCTAGATGGCAGGTAGTCTAATACATGTTAAATATGTTAAAATATATGTTAAATATATTAAATAATAATAATTAAATAATAACATAATAAATATATGTATACATATTTATACAGTTATCTTGCAGCACAAGAAAAATTGAATCTAGAAAAAAGAAAAAACCTGAAAAGGCAAACAAAAACGTCAGCAAACAATAACAGAAAGAGTAAAAATCTCAGCCTCAGTTTCTTCACCTGTAAAATGAAAATAATAATAGCACCTACCTCATAGGGTTATTGTAATGATCAAATAAACCACAAAACTATACATATATTGCTTTGCAAATCTTAAAGCACAAAACAAAGACTGAGTATTACTGTTATTGCAAGAATGGAGTTTGGGAGAGAGTTTGTATGAACCAAAGTCATATAAAGAAGTAATCATCTTCATAGTAGCAAGTTCTCAGAAGAGTTCCATGGAGAGAGAGAAAATGAGGAAGCCCTGCAATTCAATGTGGTAGAAGCCCATCTTACAGAGTTAAATAAACCTATATAATCACATCATTTCAAAGTCAGGAAGGACTTCAGAAATCATCTATTCCAACTCATACCTAAACAGAAATCCCTTTTATCAAATGAGTGGCCATATAGCTTTTGCTTGAAGTTTTCCAACATGGTGGAAATTATCTGTTTCTAAGGGAGCCAGTCCCATTTAAAGATAGTTCTAATTTTCTTTCTTAGTAAAGCCCAAATTTGGCTTTTGCAGCTCTTTGCAATTTCTAGTTATTGTCCTTAAGTGTTCCCTATGGTTTCCCATTGAACAAGTCTAAGGTCTTTCCCTATATTTTTTTTCTTCTCTGGGCTAGTTATTTCCAGTTCTTTTTGCATTCTTGCATTGGATATGGCCTTCTTTCAAGGCACCCTATCATCCTGGTTTCCCCTTACAAGATACTCTTTTCATCTCTCTCATCTTTAATGTTCTTCCTAAAATATGGTACCCAAATTGAATCTAATACTCCAGACATGTTCTAGTCAGAACAAGGCACAGCAGAATTATCACCTGTCAGTCATTATGCTGCATATTTAAACTGACTCACTAAACTTAGAGTGCCCTAAAAGTCCCAAATCTTCTTCCTGTAGGAGACCACAAACACTGACTTTCAACACATACATGGCAAAGATAGGATGACACAGAGAAAATAAAACTGAAATGTGGATTACTTGGAGGAAGACTTCTTCACAAACCAATAACAGATTAAAAAGGAGAGAAGGGTGGGATGGGAAAGATAGAAGATAATTTATTAAATAACCTAAACAATCATTCCTACTATCCCCCAATTCCATATTAAATTAGTAGTGACCTTGTATCCTTCTCCAAAGTATCTAGTCAGCTAAAAATAGAAAAAGGTGACCTAAACACTCCCTTCATGCTCCTAAATTAAACAGATTAAACAATTAACCATCAAGAAAATGTTTAAAATAGGTATTTAGCTCCTAACCATGTTAGCTCTTCAAGGGCATTATCTATACCTGACATATCTTCTACATTGTGAGTTATGTTAAAACATTTATCACAGAATATTTCTGTAACAGGGGCTGTCCCTTACACAGCATGGATGTTGTTTTGTGGCTCAAAGGGAGACGGAACAGATATCTCAAGTCTCTTCTCCCCTCAATCTTCTCCAAGGGTGGGAAGATTGTATTTCATGCCAAGCAAAAAAGCAAGAGATTGAGGCGAGAAGCAAAGAGGGTACCATCCTGGAATTGCATCCATCTGCTCCCTTGAATGTAATTACTCTAGGGGATGTGGTTTTCAGGTTCAAGTTAAACTTCTGATCACTATTCTTTAGGGAGAAGCAGGACTCAAGCTTTATTTCCACCAATTCCATAATGAATACACATAGAAGGTAACCAAGAAACCCATTTATCCAAGTTGATAATAAATCAGATACCTGAGGAAGCATACAAAGGAAAATATATATCAAAAAATACAGAGTAAAGGATTCTTCCTTTAGAAATTAAATCACTCAATTCAACCAAGAGACATATGCTAGATCTCAATCAAAAGGAACTTTCCCAACATCTTTAGTGTAGTAAGCTGGGGATAGGGACATAACAGAAGTGCTAGCTCCTCTCATGTCAGCTTCTTCCCAGAGCCCTATTTTTTCCTTCAGCATTCTAAAGTGATCTTTCTCAAAGCTAGAAGTGAGAAGTATACAGTGACTAGAGAAGACAAGAAAGACCTAGAAGAGTCAGATATTCTTCTTTTTCCTGCTCTCACCAACTCCATTCTGTCCCTCACATGGATTTATTTCTACCAAAGAGGAGAGAGTCACATTCATATTTTATTTCTACAACTTCTTTCCTTTAAAAAATCTAAATGTTGTTTTATATGAAACATACATACAAAACAACACACCCTCATAATCTTACATTCTTTTATGAAGAATATACATTCCTTGAAGGCAAGGATGGGATTTTTTGTCTCTTTGTTCTTAGAAATCAGAACTTATCATTTGGAGGGTAGGAATGACTTGAGATTTCATCAATATGTGGAATTTCTGGCAACGGCCTTTCTCTGCCAATACAAACTGGTACCTTCTCTATAATATGTAGTCTTATAGAAGTTTCGTGAGTGGTGAGTGACTTGTTCAGAGTCACACATTCAGCTTTTGTCAGAGACTAGACTTTAACCCTGATTCATACTCTGCTGCTAAACTATGAAGCTCTTCAGCCTTTAATATAGTGGACATTAAATATTCATTGAATTGAATTGAAACAAACAAAAAAGCAAATGGTTTTAGAGCTAGAAAAAAAATTATCTAGTCTCAGTTTCTTTCTCCTCATGCTTACTTAGTATGACAAATTCTGCTACTGGAGCCAAGAGAAACCTAGGTTTAAATTATTCCTTCTCCACTATTAGCTGTGTGATTTATCTGAGCCTCAGTTTCCTCATCTGTAAAATGGAAGTAGTAAAAAAATAAAAAAGCCATTGTGGGGTATCAAATGAGATGACATATGCAAATTGCCTTGTATAATTTAAAATAATAAATATATATGTATATCTACATAATAAGCACACATACATACATACAAAAATATATGTATACATGTGTATATGTGTGTTGCATCAGTGATTATTATTGGGTTTTTTCTATTTTTTCAAAAGACTGAGAATTAACTTCATGAGAATGTTTCATAGAAACTCAATGGCAACAAAAATGACTGGGAATGCTATTTCTGGCAATGCCAACCTTTCTCCTGATATCTAACATTCAAGCCTCAGAGATTCCGTTAGAAACTCCAGAGAAATCCAGGAAACAAAAACCAGAATGAAACCTCAGATCTCTGAATCTGAAACCCAGTTTTACCAGGGAGATTTATGTGACCTGGTATTATGAGTCATGGCTACTCTCCAAACTCCCAGTTTCCCAAATCTGCATAATAAAGAGCTAGAGGAGGAGGTGGAAAAAAGAGGAACAAAGCTGAGTGCAAGGTTCCAAGGTTCCAAGGTTAAAACACTAAAAACAAATGATCATCTAAGCTGAACTTGGTCAATGGCAAAATCTTTTGTCACCTGAATCATACCACAATTTTCTGAACCTCTGGCATACCTGCATTTTAACAAGGTTTCCTTGGAAACAATGTATTATTAACCCATAGGAAAGGTCTAAAGGGGATAATTGCATACACTATGTCAAAAAAGATGGAGTCAATCAATAAACATTTATTAAGTTCCTACTATGTTCCCAGCACTGTGCTAAGTTCTGGGGATACAAAAAGAGGCACTTACAAAGGAACTTATAATCTAAGTGGAGATGGAGGAAGATAAAAGTTTTGGTGTCTATTCTATCATACCACATGAAAAAAAGAAGGAAGGGAATAGTCAGGGGAACAATATATTTATTAAGCACCTACTATTTGCCTGGCACTATGCAGAATGTTTTACAAATACTATCTCATTTTATTCTTATGAAAACCTTGTAAAGTAGGTGTTATTATGATATCCATTTTAGAGATGAGGGAAATGAGACAAACAGGGGTCAAATGATTTGCTCAGAGTCACACAGATAGTAAAAGTCTGAGGTAGAATGTCTTCTGACTCAATTTGGTACTCAAGCCAGTGCACAGCCTCCACTGATATAGTTCATGATCCTGCACCTTTTCTTTCCAAAGTTCATCAACTGAAGTAACTATCTTGAGTTAGAAGCCTAGTAGAAAGTCAAAATGTTACCTATTTATTCACTTAGTCCACCCAGAAAGCACTTAATTAAGAATCTACCCTATATATTTAACCTATATCAGATGGCTTGCTGTCTTGGGGAGGAGGGAGAAAAGGGGGGAAGGGGAAAAATTTGGAACACAAAGTTTTACAAAAATGAATGTTGAAAACTATCTTTGTATATTTTTAGAAAAAACAAGATACATATTTAGAGAGGGAGAAAAGAATCTACTTTATCTGTGACATTTGAGATAAGAAGAAGAAGCAATCTCTGTCCTCAAGAAGTATGTATATGTGTGTATACATACACATATGTGTACATATGTATATAAAATACATTTATAATGTGTATATGTAAACATGCCCACATGGGTGTGCCTGTCTCAAAGGTGGTGGTCCCACCATTCCTCAAGGACAGGTAAAATTCTGGGGAATGATCCACCTATGGTAAGCAAATACTGTGTGTGTGTGTGTGTGTGTATGTGTGCGCGCGCGCGCGCAAAAAGAGAGAGAGACACAGGAGAAAGAGACAGAGACAGAGAGAAGGAGAGGAAGAAGAAGGAAGGCAGAGACAGAAAGGAAGACAAATAGAGAAACAGAGACAGGAGAGAAAGAGAAAGAGACAGAGAGAGACAGGAAGAATGAGTAGCAGTCATTCTCTTTCTCCATGTTACATTATAATTTGTATATTTATTTTATAGTATATAGAATACATATAAATATATACTACATACCATATATTTACACATATGCTTTGTTACATGTTTCCTTTTTATGTAGTTCATATATGTATATACACACAAATAACAAATCTATAAAAAGAAAATGGAAAGGAATATAGAAGAGGGAGAGTGGAGGAGCTAGATAACTGTAGAAAACAAGAAAAATCTATAGCACACAAGAGTCAGTTGATCTGACCCTTGAAGGAAGTTAAGGATTAGGCTCTGGGAAGATATCCTCTTGTTCCCTAAATTGGAGAGATATCAATTTTCTATAAAGCTTGAGAAATACTTTAAAGGTTGCTTTGAAAACTATTAAGTCCCGAGCTTCTACTATGGCAATGAAGTAATTGGTCAGAGAAGCTCTCTTGAGAACAAAGGTCTCAAACCTACACAATTAGGAACAAAAAAAAAGTACTGAGAGCTCAAAATATCAATGGTAGAGGTAAGTGACATTAATTGAGCTTAAGAACAAAGGTTATTAATAACAATAATTGAGATTCATATAGGTTGATGGAGCCCTTTTATGTTTGCAAAGTACCTTGCATATATTATCTCATTTGAACCTCACAACAATCATGTGAGGAAAATACTACAAATATTATCATCTCCACTTCACAAGTCAGGAAACTGGGGTAAAAAAAGGTTGAATGAACTTGGCAAGGATCAAAGTTTCTAAAAGTCAAAAAGAAGGTTGCTTTAGGCTAAAATAAGCCAGAAAGGGAGATAGAAGTGGTTTAGGGGTTACAGTAGAAAGAACACTAGCTCTAGAGAGAGAAGACCTACATTCAAATACTTTTTCTGATACTTACTACTTGTATGACATTGGACAAATTACTTAACTTCCTTAAGACTCCATTTCCTCATCTGTAAAGTGAATTACTTAGATTAGATAGTCTGGGGTTCCTTCCAGGTCTAAATACTATTAATGGGCCATCTGGGCCTTAAACAATGGGTAGGATTTGGGCAGGCAGCAGAATAACACAAATCATGATTCCTCTTGAGGGCAGCTATTATTTCATTTTGTTGTTGTATCCCTAGCCTTGCATAATGCCTACGACACAGCAGACCCTTAATATGTGCTTGTTGACTGATTAAAGGTAGGAATATTCAAGAGAACATGCCTGCAAATAGCTCAGAAAGACACATGACAGAAGGCAGAACAGAATCAGAATTCCTAATTCATTCATTCAGAAGTATTTATTAAGCCAGATCCTATATTAGATGACAAAGATATAAAAATAAAAAGGAAATAGTTCCTATCCTTGAAGTGGTTACATTCTCCTGGGAATACATTCTTTAAGTAGCAAACATTAACAATTCTTTGCCACTCTAAATAAAATTGCCCCCATTTTACCATCATCTACATGGAAGGAAAAAAAGAAAAAGGGGAACAGTCAGAGAAAGGGAGGAGGGAAGGACCATGAATGATAAAAGTAGGTATAGGGAGTCCAGTGACCAGAATCCTGGGGTACAGAAAGGAGAATGGATCCTTCTACAGTTTGCTAGTTGGTGGCAACAGCAATTCAAGAGGCTCACATGAGAAAAAAAGGACAAGCTAGAGAAGACCCAGGAAACCAAAAAACAGTGAACTCCCATGATTCCATTTTGCTATAAGGTGACTTGGAGGCAAAGGAAAAGAGATTTAGAGTTAGCAAATATCTTCTGGGTTATCCAGTCCAATCTCCCCTTACTTTATACTTGGGGAAACTGAGACCAAGACATATTAAGTGATGTGTCTAAAGTAGGGAGTAGCAGGCTCAGGATTTGAATCAGAGCCATTAACCTATTCTACTTCATCATGTTGCCTTCCTTTTCCAACACCCAAGAAATGTGATCCCTGAATGTCCCTGTCCCCTAGTCAATAATAAATAGTGTATTCTGGAGGGGGGAAATAGTGAAAAAAGCAATATTAAGGCTCTGTTCTCTTAATCAAACTACCATCTGAGCAATAATTATACCATGGGAAATAGCTGAGTGACTCAAAAGGCTCCCCCATCCCTCACTTCCACCCCCTCAGACCTCTCCCTGAGAGCTGCCTGCCACCAGAACACCACCACAAAGGTACAACCCCCATCTTCTTTGGCCTTGCAGCACTTCAAAGATTGCTTCGAATCTGTAAGAAAAACTCTTACAGGGGTGGATGGTGGGGATGGGAGGAAGGTTTGGGGAAAAGAGAATCCACCAAAGTATTATTATTAATAATAGGAGGTCAATGAGTTTGAAAGAGCATAAATAGTGTTCTATTTCTTCTATATGGACAATGGCCAGCTTCTGGTTGAAACAGACTATTCTGAGCCTCAAAGGAAGAAATTCCACTTTCTCCTCAATGTTTTAATCCTATATTCCCTTTATCAGGTCCTGTAGCCTGGAACTAAGAGCACCATCATAGTGTCTGTCTCTGTCTCTGTCTCCCTCCCTCCCTCCCCCACCTCTTTCCCCTCTTCCCTCCCTTTCCCTCTCTCTCCCTCTCCCTCTCTCCCTTCTCCCTTCCTCCCTCCCTCTTTCTCACTCCTCTCTCTCTCTCTCTCTCTCTCTCTCTCTCTCTCACACACACACACACACACACACACTTAAATGCACATATAGAAACACACTTTCTCCTCTCAAAGCTGACAGTGTGACCTAGAAGGATCATAGCTCTGAGAATGACTGTGCCTCATTTTATAGATGAGGAGACTGAAACCTAGGGCAATTAGGTAGCTTGCTGAAGATCAAATAGATAACAAGTATCAAGAGATGGAATATGAACCCAGATCTCTGAATCCTGGGCACTTAGGTGACTTGAAGTCAGGAAAATTCATCTTTGTGAGTTCAAATCTGACCATAGGTATTCACTATCTGGGCAAGTCACTTATCCATATTTGTCTCAATTTCCTCATCTGTAAAATGAGCTGGTAAAGGAAGTGGCAAACTACTACTGTATCTTTATCAAGAGAAGCCCGAATGGAATTACAAAGAAGCAGATGACAACTGAAATTACTACCAAACCTTTGGCGCCAAAGCCATTACTCTTTCCACTGAGTTTGGTTTAGCTCTATATTCTCAACCCTGAGTATTTACTCCTAAATTACTTATAAATAGTTGACAATGTAATGGCTAGAATGAAATTAGGAACACTTGAGCTTGAATCCTGCTTCAAAATACTTAACTATATGACTCTGGATAAGTCACTTGGCCCTTCTCAGTTCAGTTCTCTCATCTATAAAGAAGTATTAGTAAATTTTAACTATAGTAATAAAATATACTTCAAATGATTGTCGTAAGAATAAAATGAATTAAAATTTATTTGTAAAAGGCTTTATAAATCTTAGTGTTACATGACTATTAATTAATAGTAATAATAATAATAATAATAATAATCATATTGGATTTCAAATCATTCTTTGTAGCCATGAAAAAGCCCTCAGTAGTATGGCTAGGTTTAAATTAGATGACTATGTAACCTTCATGGAAAACCCAGGTTTTGGGGATATCTATTTCTACTTTAAAAAGTGGCACTGATCATATAAGATTCTTCTACCTTATCTTATATTTGCTGCCCACTCATATATTAAACCCAATATAATACAGTCCACATGAGAGCCATAGTCACCATTATGAAATGCTGAAATGCTAGAAGAGTTATAGTCTCCTGAAAGTCAAGATTTTGGATATTCCTTCTTTATCTCATTTGAATAAGAGGTAAATCACCATGTCTTCCACAAAATAATCTAAGTAATAAATGTTTGTTAAAGGAATAAACAAATAAAAAACTGTCAAACTATATTACAAAGATGAAGGTAGACATCAGAAAGAATTTCTTGAAAGAAAAAGATAGGAAGAACAGGTTAGGTACATTCTGTCTGTTCAGTGCAGTCTCTAAAAGATCTCAATCCCAGAGGGATAGGAATAGAATTCATCACGCTTCCAGAAAATTCAAAACAACAAGTATAGCAATCATGATCTCAAACAAGGCAATAGTAGAAAATAGAGATGGTTAAAAGACACAAAGAGAATATATTTGTTTAAATGCACTATAAATAATAAAACATCAAAATTTCATTTATGTGTACTAAATGGCATAGATCTAACTACTTGAAAAGAAAACTAATTGAACTACTAGGAGAAATAAACAACAAAACTATAGTATTTGGGGACCTCAACATGCCCCTTTCAGACCTAGACAAAACTAAAAAATTAAAATTACAAAACAACTAGGAAGATGAATAGAATTTGGAGGGGGGGGGGAAATAGATATACTAGTTCTACGGTGATTACTAAATGGGATTAGAAAGAAATGAAAATACCTCTCAACTGTGTATGGCATCTTTACAAAGAACAGGATGATAGAATACATTTCTTTAACTTATTAGCTAGATATTACAATGGATAGAATGCCAAGACTTCAGTCAGGAAGACCTTAGTTCAAATCCAGCCTCAGGCAATAACTAGCTGGGTGATCCTGGGAAAGTCACTTACCCTTGTTTGTCTTGGTTTCCTCATCCATAAAGTGACCTGGAGAATGAACTGGCAAACCACTCTAAGTGTCTTTGCCAACAAAACCCCAAATAGGGTCATGAAGAATTGATGATGACTGAAACAACTCAACAACCACCACCTCATAGAAAGGAAAACCCCAGAGGCAAACATAATTTTACATGATGTTTAATTTTTTCTGATGTCCCTTACAGGATCAATAGACCCCCTCCCAAGTTTACCCCTCAAAAACATCCCATAAAGAATCAAAATCATAGCTCTTAATCATACCATAAAACTAGCTGATATATATGTCTAGAATTCATCAGAATGCTAGGGACTTGCCTCTCTAAGAACCCCAAGTTTACTTCCTTTCCAAGGAGATCCCAAGACACAGGGTGGCATTATATATTGGTGAACTATATAAGTCCCTAAAAGAAAACTGGAATTCACTAATGAGAGAGGAACAATTGTATTTATTGTTTACACATTACTGTATATCCTTAATGTGTTTTCCATATTTACTATAAAGTGAAATAGAGGCTGTCCTGTTCCTGATATGCATCATTACCTTGAATATTTTATAAAACTTAAGGAATCTCTTTTAAAAAGTATGTCCTGAGTACATTTTTTTCTAAAGAATCAGTTATTAAACACTTACCCACATTCCCCTGACTATAGGGAAACTTTGCAGGTAGAGATTATGTATTGGGGATAAACACATTAAACCTTTTTTTTTTATTTTTGAGTATTTACTTTTTTATTTCCCCCTGTTACACATAAAACACTTTTTTTCATTTTTTAGCTTTTTATTTTCAAAATATATGCATAGTTTTCAATATTCATCATAGCAAAGCCTTGTATTCCAAATTTTTTATCCCTCTCTTCTTCCCACCCCCTCCCTTAGACAGCAAGTAATTCAATATGTGTTAAACATGTACAATTCTTCTATATGTATTTCCATAATTATCATGCTACATAAGAAAAATCAGATCAAAAAGGAAAAAAAAATTAGAAAGAAAAGAAAAAGCAAGCAAATAACAAAAAAAAGTGTTGTGATCCATATTCAGCCCTCACAATCCTCTTTCTGGATGCAGATGGCTCTCTCCATCACAAGTCTATTGGAATTGACCTAATCACCTCACTGTTGAAAAAAAGCCATATCTATCAGAATTGATCATTCTATAATCTTATTGCTGTGTACCATGTTCTCTTGGTTCTACTCACTTTAATTAGCATCAGTTCATATAAGTCTCTCCAGGCCTTTCTGAAATCATCCTGCTGATCATTTCTTATAGAACAATAATATTCCATAACATTCATCTACCATAATTTATTCAGCCAACTGATGAGGGAAACTCCATCTCCAGTTTTTTGCCATTACACAAGAGACTGCTACAAACATCTTTGCAGCAAATATTTTCCCTTTCCCTATTTTATGACTTCTTTGGGATATAGACCCAGTAGGTCTATCCCTATATATCCAATGAGGTATATATATCCAAGAGAAATACTGTTGGATCAAAGGGTATGCACAGATTGTTAGCTCTTTGGGCATAGTGCCATATTGTTCTCCAGAATGGAGACTAAGATGGGGGCTCTTTTGTGCACATTTGTGGAAATCTGCACAAGACATACTTTATATTTTAAAATTTCCAAAACTTAGATGAAGACAAAATGAGCCAAGGAATACTCACATGAAGGGCAGCCTTCAAGACCAAGCTCAGTCTGTTCAAATGCAATATCTTTGGTACCAGACCACAAGTTATGCATCCAAAATTAAGAACCGTTCCACAAGATATAATAGTCTCTGTATAACTAAGCACTGTCCTTCAATGAATTATGAACTTTCCCTTCTCTCCTGTTGGTCCTATACCTAATCCTCTTCAAAAAGAGACTGGAATGAATATTTGAACTGAAGCAGACCAAAAGAGAGAAAAAGAATTCGTATATCCAGATTTCAATATAATATACTCTGTCCTCAGACCAGGTGCAGTTTACAACTTAAAAGAGAAACAATAATACTGTAATATGTTTTCCTTGTGCCTAGTCAAGAGCCATTAATCCTTTGAAAGATAAATATAAATTGTATTTAAGGTACTCCAAGCACTTCCTGTCTACTTATTATCTTAGTCATCCCCTTCCTAAGAGATAGGACCAAGATGTCACCATGACACTCTATAAGTTCATCATCCTATGTTTTTTTTTTTTTAACCCTAATAGTTTACTTGGGTAAAAAAAAGTACAGTTCAGGGAAGTGTCTTGTCAAAGGTTATATGGTAAATCAAATGTGTATCTCAAAGCAGAACTTAGGAGAATTAATTCTCAAACTAGAGATTTATCTCCTGGAACCTCTCTCCTTGAATTAAATACTGTCCACATTAGCTTCCTTGGCTGAAGAACATCCATCGTTATTCTTAGGGCCATAGATTACCTGAGAAATCTTGGACCTGGTGCAAAATTCCCTGGCACTGCCACATTAGGAGTAGCAGTAGAAGTAGTAGATCCTGTTTGTATCACCTTGAATAAGTCACTGAACAGCTCTGAGCCTCAGTTCTGTGAAATGAAAGGTTTGGTCTAAATAGCCACTATCTGACCCTTCTAGTTCTATAGCTTTGATCTTCTGGTCCTTCGACCTAAACTAGAGAGTTAAACATCATCTGTATGCCCTTGTCAAAGCATTAACAGCAAAATGTCTTAGTTCCGGCTTCTAGATTAGAATAATCTTCTTGGACTTGTTAAGAAGTCAAAAGGAAAGGAGGCTCTCCATTCCTCCTAAACTCACTGTGACTAGTATAACTGTTTGGGTTTTTTTTTAAGCCATCACCCCTCTGGTCTAGAAGATAACAAACATTATATCCACATCCTGATGCTGACCCAGCATGCACAGAGTGGCATCCTTCTGGCTATAGCCTGGATTCCAGCACCTAGAGAGTGCCCAGGTGTGTGAAATCCCCATCCTCTCTCTGAGAGACACCAGGAGGTAAGGGACTGTCTGTCTTGTGAAAGAGGGCGAGGGCAGGTGGTAGAATTCGGTGGGCATGGAATATCACCCATATGTTCTGCATTCACCCACCAGGAGGCTGCAGCCCTGGGCTTTGCCCACGCACAGCCTGACAGCCCAGAAGAGACAGAGCACAGAACTTAACCCTTTAGTAGCTACCAGAAGGAATGAGTTTTAAGAAAAGTACTGGCCTAGAAAGTGTTAACTTTGTCCCCCCAATAAAGAGATCAAACCCCATAGATACCACCTGCATTGTGATACCACGTTCATAATGTTCCTGTCAAAGGACAACAAGGAACAAGGGACTGGAGGCTACGGGGGTGGAAGGTTGGGGGGGGGGGGCGTTGGGGGGTAGGGTGGAAGGAGAGAGAGAATGGACCTAGAAGTCTTTTTAAGAAAATCTGAGGGGTTAGAGGGAGAGAGAAAGAAACATTGATGTTTAAAGAAGCAGATGAGATGGAACTGAGACCGAGTCCTGAAAGCCCCTGACTGGGTTTAATCACCTCTCAAACCAAACTTCTAAAGATCCATTGGGGTCCCTGAACCTTCATCTATATATAGACTTTTTTTCTCCTTCCAAATGTATCAAGTGGACCAAAAAGATATCCAGTGCCACAATCTCAACTCACATCCCAAAATAGGTTCACCTTTCTTTAGATGAACACACCTCAGGCACACCCAGACACATACTCACACATACATTTACCTTCTCTCCCCTCCACTCCCCCCACCCCCGCCCCGTCCCACCTCCCCAGCCCAGACACACACACACCCAGTACCTTTCAGTTCTGAATTCCTAATCCTCCTCCTCCTAGGAACTCCCAGTTCCTCTGCTCTACACCCCCTCTCCAGCCCCATCCAGATAACCAGAGCCACAGGCCAGATCATTCATTCCACTGAGGCAAAGCCAACAACTTTCCCCCAAACCCCTGCTCCTCTCCCACCCCCACCCTCACTCCCACCCACTGGAATTGAGAGAGGGGAAACTCACATGAAAGACTTTAGTGGTAAAGTGGTTCTTCTCAGGGGGTCTCTCCTAAAGTGGAGTTGCTAAAGTGGGAGATGCTAGCAGGACAGGTAAGGGGCTAAGCAGTTAGTTGCTTTACCCGGTAGCTGCCTGTGCAGAGTGAGAGGAGGGCTGACAGGTTTTCCCCTCTTTCCTCCTCGGAGTTGCTAACCACACCCCTGCTGCTCTGCTACCCACTTCCTTAAAGGGTTGGGTGTGTTGTATGTGTTTGTGTGTGTGTGTGTGAGTGTGTGCCTGCACCAGCCACTTACCATAAACTCTGAAATAGAAGCTGCTGTAGAATCCCAGAGTTGCTAACGGCGATCTGAAGAGAAATTCTGCCATTGCCACCCGTTCAAAGGAGGGGAGAACTCTGAAGTTTTCCATCTTTCTGCAGAGTCCCCTAGTTCTCACCATGCTATCTATCCCCTGTTCCTCTGCACCACATTTCCGACCTCTGGGAAACCCCCTTCCCAAATTGGGTTCAGGTTATAGCCAAGCTTTACATTTCAAATCAAGGGTCTGGAATTCAGGACTCCTGGGTTCTAAGCTCTCCCAGTCCCACCCATTGATCTGTACCATAGTTTCTCCATACGAGCATAAATTTAGAGCTGGAAAGAACTTCAGAGACCATCTAGTTCTGACTCTCAAATAATGAAACTAAAACATAGAATAGTTAAATGAATGTCCATCACATGTTCATACAGGTCAAAAATATTCAGATTTGAACTTAGGACCTCTGGTTCTTTCCCAATCCAGTGTTCTTTAGAAACCTTTATAGGGCCAGTTTCCCTCTCCCCTTTACTAAGCAGGAAAAATTCTGTCCCTCTTCAAGCCCCCCCCCCCCCCCCCTTTTCTTTTCACACCAGCATGATAGAGTGGAAAGAATGAAGAATTAGGAGACAGAAATTCTAGGGTCTAGTTCCAGCTCAGACCCTGATGACTAGCTGTGTTATCTTGGGCAATCTCTGGGACCCAGCTTCCTCATCTGCAAAATGAATATATTATACTTAGATGTTGATCTTTGGCACTCCCTTTAGCTCTAACATTTTACTCTATTCTATCAGTTGCTTAGTGAGAGAGAGAGGGTGGGTTTTGGCAGGGACAAGGCAAGGGGACAAGTTGGAAAGTAACTGTTCCTGTTTATGACGTCTCTCCCCCAACTGCCTGGAAACCTCAGTTCAGATTTCTTCTTTATTGAGGAGATCTTCCAGAATTCGAGATCTGCCACCCCACTTAGATGTGTGTTCAGTTCTCCCAGGAGATTGAGATATTTAAAGCTTAGGTGGGTGGGAGGGAGGGAAAAGCTTTTTCTAATGGAATGAGGTGCTGATAACATCCTTTAACATGCTTGAAGCGCATGTTCCTTAGCCAGTACCTCCCCCAAACAAATCCAACTCAAATGGCCCTATCAAGGAAGCAGGATCAGGATGGCAGCCACCCTCCCTGCCACCAAAGTAACTCCCCCTCCCAATCAATCAATCCACAAGTATTTATTAAGTGTCTACTGGGTGCCAAGTACTATTCTAGGAACTGGCACTAAAAATACGAATAGAATAATTCCATCTTTCAAAGCCTGACCTTCAAAAACCTTAAACCCTGCAGTCCCTATGCCTATGTCTTATTACCATTACTGCCCACAGAGCAGGAGTGGGTTGTGGGGGTATTTAGTGCTGATAGTGTTGAGGAGAACCATTCATTCATTCAAAGAAATATTTACAAAGTAAGAATTAAGTGACTTGCCCAGGGTCACATAAGTAGTAAATTGCAGTTAGGATTTAAACACCAGTCTGCTAACTCCAGATCCAATGCTCTTTCCTTTATATCATGTTGCCCATTCTTCACACTTCTGTCAAAATAATCTGTCTGGTGTAAAGATCTAATAATGCACTCACTAGTTAATTTTCACTGGCTCCCCATTAGCTACAGTGTAAATCACAAACTCCTCATCTTGACATACAAGGCTCTCAGCAATCTGGCTCCAAACTGCCTTCGTCTCCTTCACACATACTTCATTTTATCCTGACTAAATGACTACCCATGCTCCCATATCCATTCTGCCTTCTGCCGTCTTAAAGCATTTACTCAGACTGTCTCCCTTGACCAGAATGGATTCCATCTACATTTCCACCCACTGAAATCCTTTTCTTCCTTCAAGACTCAGTTCAAGTGCCAACCACCTTTTCCCTAGTCTTCCTTGATCCTGCTCCACTAACTAAAATTGATCCATTCTTCTCTTCCTCCTCAACCTTTCAGCCCCCAGAATCTCTCATCTGCATTTATAACATTCTAACCATGTCCCTATCAAAAGATCCTACCACTTAATAACTATGTGACCTTGAATAAATTACCTGACATGTCTAAGCCCCAGGTTTCTTATCTATAGAATAAGGTAATTGGATTAAGTGGCCTCTGAGGTCCTTTCCAGCCCCATGAAGCCCAAGATGCTGTATTCCTTGAAGAACGTGGTAAGTTTCTTTTGTGGCCACAAGGTGGCACACTGGGTGGCAATATCAGTAGATGCTCAACTATTCTCTTCATTTATCTGAAGCTGAAACTACTAACCAAGTTTTCCAGGCGATCAGTTGTAATTTGCTCTCATCCAGTCACACTTTCTCATCATCAGCTCCACCTAATGATCGACGTATCCATCCATAGGATGAGCAAGACAAACAAATGGGGAAGCCCCATTAGAACTAGACCTAGAGTCATCAGGCATAAATTTAGAACTGAAAGCAGCCTCAGAGGTCATCTAATCCAACTCCATCTTTGTATTCAAGGAAACTGGGTTTAGGAGGGTTAAGTATCTTGCTCAAGGTTATACAAGCAAATGATAAAGGTATGATTCGAATTCAAGTCTCTTTATTACACTATAGCTGGATACCTACTTCATAAGTAATAATGATAACAATTACTAGCAATAATGGTTGTTAATAATAGTAGATATAATCTCATTAATATTTAATAATAGTTTGTTATATGCCACATTATTAATATAAACAATGATTAATAACTTACATATTTATGATTCCTTTTGGTCTTCAAAAAGCATTATATGTTTTGTAGCCAGAGGTTTGCTAGTAAATGTTTAACAAGTGCCTCTATGAACAAAAATACATACTCAACATACTTTTAGTTTTGATCTTTATTATCAATATTTTCTCCATAAGTTTCTTTTTTATTTTTCCAAATACATGTAGAGATAGTTCTCAACATTTATTTCCAAGTTTTTTTTCTCCCTCCTTAACATACTTCTCCCTACTCTAGACAGCAAGCAATCTAATAAAGGTTAAAAATGTAGAATCTTTCTAAACATGTTTCTATATTTATAATATTGTGTAAGATAAATCAGACCAAAAGGGGGAAATACCATAAGAAAGAAAGAAAATCAAGCAAATAAAAAAATAAAAAGGTAAAAATATTATGCTTTGATACACATTCAGTCTCCATGGTTCTCATCAGGTTGCAGATGATATTTTCTATATAATCTATTGGAACTGTCTTGGATCACTGATTTATTGAGAAGAGCTAATTGATAATCACATAATGTTGCTGTTACTGTGTGCAATGTTCTTTTGGTTCTGCTTATTTCACTCAGCATCTATTCATATAAATCTTTCCAGGTTTTTCTGAAAAAAGCCTATTCATAATTTTTTATAGAACAATAATATTACATTATGATGCGGGAAAGTAGCCCCAAAGTTGGCTCAGATCCGGGTGGGGCTGGGACAGGTCCGGACCTTCTATTGGAATTCAAAGGGACCAGGATTTGTGAGTCAAAGGGTAATTTACATTAGCTAGGGGAGTTGGGAATCAAAGATTGGAATCTTTCCCGCATCATTCACATTCATATACCATAACTTATTCAACCATTCCCCAATTGATGGATATCCACTCAACTTCCAATTCCTTTTCACTACAAAAAGAGCTACATTTTGTATATGTGAGCCCTTTCCCCTCTTTTATGATCTCTTTGGAATATAAACCAAATAGGGAAGCTGCTGAACCAGAGTATGCATAGTTTTATCGCCCTTTGGACATAGTTCCAAAGTGCTCTCCAGAATGGTCGGAACATTTTACAATTCTACCAGTAATGTATTAGTGTCCCAGTTTTCCCATATCCCCTCCAATTTTTATCATTATCTTTTCTAGTCATTTTAGTCAATGAGAGAAGTGTGAATTGTTACCTTGGAGTTGTCATAATTTGTATTTCTCCAATCTATAATGATTTAGAACATTTTTTCATATGAGTATAAATGCCTTTAATTTCTTCATCTGAAAATTGTTCATATCCTTTGACCATTTGTCAGTTTTCTCCGTTACTTTCTTAAGTCTAAACAATCAATCAACAAAATAATAAGCCAACTCTTGCTTTGGTTCCATAAATTCTCACACAGAAATTTTAACAATAGCTTCTGGTTAGAGCTGTCTCCAATCTACCCCCATTATAGCTCACACTAATCACAGTTTTGAAAGTGCTTAGTATTTGTGGTACTAAGTTTAAAAGTCAGGATATAAAGACAAAGATGAAACTGTTCCTGCCCTTAAGGAGCTTAAATTTTTGCTAGAGAAACAATCTGTAAGACACATATGCCTGCACAACATATGCAATGCTTGGGGCGTACCAGGCACTTAATATTGACTGGCCCATATAAATATATTTAGATTACTACGGTGGGTGAAAGGTAAAATAACTGAGAAAACAAAGGTTCTATAGGTTCTATATTCTGAGCATATCAATTTATTTAGCAATGCATGGCAATTGCCAAAAAAAAAGTAGAACTAGGTCCTTTCCTCAGCTTAGAACTGGACTCCAAATATAGGAGGAGATGTGATGAGGTATGGATAGTGGCAGGAATATGGGTTGGTCTCCTAGTTCTCCAAAACACCAAGTTAGGGCGGGTTCGCAGTGAGAAACGCTACACAAAAGGCTGTGATAAGAAAAGGCACTTTATTAAAGAGAGAAAGACACTAAGATGTTCTCTTAGTGGGCAATGTCAAAGAATTGCAAAGAGACATTTTCTCAGGGCTTACTTATATACAGAAACAAAACAATTTGGGCTTTGCATCCAAAAGGAACATACTTGAGATAGGGTGTGGGGAAAGAGTCTTTCCCAGGGAATGTAGATTTAGCATCCAAAAGGTGCATAATGTGTGGGAAGAGAGTCTTTCCCAGGGAATGCAGATGCTCTTCTGGACAAGGCTGTATTGTCCTCATCAGATGGACTTTTATATATTAAAAAATAATTCTTCAAATAAGGCCAATCAATCAAATGGAAACAATTGACTAGGATATAACATTAGGTAATCTGGTTTCTAATTGGATGAACTGGATCTAATTGGATGAAAGATTGGGGACTTTCAAGTTAGGAGAGGGAGCAAATAGATGAAATTCCCTGAATTCAAAAAAAGAGATGTCCCACTCCCCCCCAAATGTTTGCAGATAATCAAAAGTATATGTAAACAACAACAGACTAATCAGTACAGGGCTAGATTCCAGATAAGATATGTGGATTACTTGAGATTTACAACTGTAAGAAAACTCCTTGCATTAATCTTTTTGATCTGACTGAGTTTTTAAGTCAGTATAACCCAGGTTCTTGGTTAAAGACAATCTAGTTTCCCAGCCACACAGTGCTAGGTTCAAATAATGCAATAAAGTTTTCTCCCAATTTCCAAAACTGAATAAAGTTTTCTCACAGTGTGGAACTTGGACTAGACCCATAATTGATTAGAAAGGGAACTGAGCTAGCTCCTGAATTGAGTAACAAGATGCTGTTAGTGTGATTCACTCAATTCCCACAATTATCCACTACTAGTTATTATATTTCTCTCATTTCGCCCAATATATACAAAATGAATACAAGGTAGCTTGGGGAGAGAAGGCACTAGGGTAGCTAGTTTGGGTGGAAGGTTGGGGTGAAGGGCAGGGTAGGATTAGGAAAGATTTTGAGTAGAAGGTGGACACTAGGTCGAGTCAGAAGACACATGGTCCTATATTAAGAGCTAAAATCTTAAAGAAATCCAAAAGATAGAGGTGGGAAAATGAAAGGAAAAGTAGCATTTAAGCATTTGCTATGTACCCTAAGCATATTAAGAGCTGGATATACAGATACAAGCAAGATAGTCCTTGTGATGAAGTTTGTATCCCTTCAATTCCTAATGGTGATGAGGTTAGTGGCAATAAGACTTGTTAAAAATCCCCCTTTTGATCGGCTGCAGGTTTAAAGTGAAAGAATTCGCTTATTCCCGAATTATTAGTTGCAAAATGAAAGTTTATTGTTGGATAGAAACCAGTTTGCTAAAAGACTTGACTTCTATAGTGTTGAAGACCTATTAGGGAAATGGAATTTTGTATTGAGAAGAGAATGCCTCCTCAGCAGGCAAAGGTTCCTAACAAATTGCTTGGGCCTTTTGCAAGGAGTGAGTTTAAGGGAACCTATTATATGGGTATCTTAGTGGGGGTCTAAAACAGCCTGAGCTGATCAAACTAGGATTTCTCAATTGAATGAAAATTTAGAATTTCAAAAAGATCAATGGGAGTTGATCTGCCCTTAAATAATGTTGCTTCTCTCATCCTGGGAAGATGGACCCTCTCTCTAGACTCCTTGGAACCTGGGAGATCCTGATCTCTCGGATCAAAAAGGGGACACAATTTAATTTTAAAGGGAACACAGTTTCATGATAATCTTAAAGGGAACATGGCTTCAAAGTGATAATTTTAAAGGGAACACAGCTTCAGTAAAGAGAACAGTTTCCCTCCTACTTCACCTGCTCTCAAAGGAATTATATTCTAACTGGGAAAGACAATACCTTTAAGGGAGCAAGAGTAAAAAAAAAAAAAATTAGGACATGGTAGAGGGTCCAAGACTGGTGGTATGGCTGGCCAAAGAAATGGTATACTGAGCCCAGGACTAGAGTAAAATAGAGCAAAAATTCACCTATCTGAACCTAGGTCCCAAGGGTAGGAGTCCAGTTCCTGGAGAGTGAGAAAAGATTAAATAGGAGGCTAGAGTACAGGAGCCATGAAGGGAGTGCATTTAAGACATGGGGTACAAAGATGAGGAGATAGGAAGTAGTAGCCTTTGTGCAAAATGGAAAGTAGGCCAGTATAGCTGGCAAGCAGCATGAGTGGAGGGGAATAATATATAAGAAAACTGGAAAGGTAGGAAGGCGGTAGGATTATAAATGCCAAAAATTTTATTCTTGAGGTAATGTGGAGTCATTGGTGTTTATAGGGTAAGGGAGGGAGAGTGTCACATTGACAGACTTACACTATATCTGTTTTAAGTATTATAAAGTTGCACAGAAATTCCATATAAGGCAAGTAATTCATTCTCATTTTATCGATGAAAAAATAAGATTCAAAGAAATTTTGACAGTCTGTATTTAAAGCTAGATCCCTTGCCTCAAATACAGTCCATTCTATTGAATCAAGATTCTACCTTTGTAATCTAACTAATTAAGCTATACTGACTTCTTGACCCTGGGCCTGCCTTCTAATTCAATTCAGATTTTAGAATTTTAAAAGGGCAGAATTAAAGGGAGCTCCAGGATTATGAGGTCACTCTTTCTGGGAAAGACTCTCTTCCCATATGCACCTTCCCTGGGAAAGACTCTCTTCCCACACATTATGCACCTTTTGGATGCTAAATCTACATTCCCTGGGAAAGACTCTTTCCCCACACCCTATCTCAAGTATGTTCCTTTTGGATGCAAAGCCCAAATTGTTTTGTTTCTGTATATAAGTAAGCCCTGAGAAAATGTCTCTTTGCAATTCTTTGACATTGCCCACTAAGAGAACATCTTAGTGTCTTTCTCTCTTTAATAAAGTGCCTTTTCTTATCACAGCCTTTTGTGTAGCGTTTCTTGCTGCGAACCCGCCCTTACTTGGTGTTTTGGAGAACTAGGAGACCAACCCATATTCCTGCCACGAACCATACCTCATCAGGAGGAGACAACTTTCCTAGGGCTTCTTGGTGGGAAGATGACCCTAACATCTGGTCTGGTTTCCCAGAAGATATGTACTTTGAGGAAGTAAGCGCAATGTAGTTTAGATGAAATGTGACATGTTTATTTGGCAGTCCCACAAAATGCTTCAGGCAAAGTACCAGAAAAGTATAGTGGTAGTTACAGGTTATTATTTATATTTACATTTTTCTAATAATGAATACTTGTTTTAAGTATTTTTTGCATTAAGAAAATAAATAGCTGTCCCATACCTGATTTACACCTTCATTGATTGATTATATTTCTACTCCCTCCCACTTTGGGAACCAAAATACATCTGTTGTCCTAAAGACTAGTGGCATGAAACTTTCTCCCATTTGGTGAAGATCAGTGCCCTGCATCTGTGTAAGGGGCAGGGCAGAATAGTGAGAGCAGAACGCCAGTCTCTTCAGTCTTCTTCAAGTTCCCTTCTAGTCATTGAGTGTCCTAGGACTTTGGGCACGTCAGAATTCTATCTTTGAGAGGAAAGATGTTAACCCCACTTCAGAATATTAAAGGAACAGACTCTGGGAAGAAGCCAACATAAGAAAAACTGACAGTCTTTATGATATTACTATCTTCAACTTACTATATTAGAGATCAGGGAACTTCCCCTTAGGTGAGATCCAAGACTCCTTCTCTTGGTTGACTCTCCCAATAGGAAAGTTCCTTCACTCTGTATTGTTTGCTCTATATTCCCAGATGTAGACTTTCTCTGATTTCTTTTACTACAAATTTGGATAAATGTGTTTCTAGCTAGGTGAATGCTGTGTGTATTCATTGCAGTACTAGTATTTGGTGGGAAGGGAGTCAAGTTTTGGATATAAAGCTTGGGATTCTGCTTCTCTCCAATATTGGGGGGGCAGAGAACAGGCTGATCTTTTATTTCTTGTACATAGCCCTTCATCTCCTGCCTCTATCTTTTCACTGGCTATCCTCCATTCCTGAAATGTATTTTTTCCTCACCTCCATCTCTTAGAATTCCTCATTTCCTTCAGTGTTCAAGTCAAACACCACTTCTACGAAGGTTTTCTTGTTCTTCCAAGTTGCTAGAATCTTCCCTATGAAAAGTTTTGCATGTAACTGTACATGTACCTAGGCAGATAGGTGGTATAGTAGATAGAGCACTAGGTCTGCAGGTAGAAAGACCTGAATTCAAATCCAGCCTCATATTTATGGGCTGTGATAATCATGTCACTCAACCCCATTTGCTTTAGTTTCCTCATGCGTAGCATGATCTGGAGAAGGAAATGAAAAACCACTCATCTCTGCCAAGAAAATCCCAAATGTGACACCATGAAGAGTCAGACATGATTGAAAGGACTGAATAACAAACAACATCTCAAGGTCATTGTGAGGCTCTCAAATAAGATATTATTCAGTAAGTCCTTAGCACAAAGTCTGATACATGATAAGCATTGTATAAACCCTTCCTTCTTTCATTCCTTTCTTCTCTTTTTTCTTTCCTTCCTTCCTTCATTCTTCAGTGGGTAGGGGAGAGATGGGTATATATTCAGAAATTAATGTTACAGAAAAACAAAATATATCAATAAAAGAAAGATTTTTTTAAGTTAGAGAATGTTCCTGTCCTTCTACCCAGCTTCTCATTAAACTGGTCTTTCCATTCCTCAAGCACATAGGCATTAAAATCAAATTTCTCCAGGTCCAGTTCTAAATTGGAAGAACTAGTGCTCTTTAAATGTTCTCTGCCACAATCTGTTCCCATTTTCCCAGAATCATCTGCTCAGGCTGCTTTAATGATTAAATTGTATAGGTATCAAGTGCCAGTCTTTTACTTTCAATATCTAGCTAATACCTTGAATAGATTGGAATTGCTTCCAGTCAATGCTTGTACTCCAGAGATAACTGCTAGCTCTATAAACCAAAATCATAATGTCATCTTCTTATTGATAATATCTGTTGCAAACTTCAGGCTTATTGTCTTAAATATGCATAATCATTGTCACTACAACCCTGGAGTCCAAACCCTCTCAGAGGCTATAAAAATATTTTCCTCCATGTTTCCTTTAAAAATGACTAGCATACTATGGTCACTTGAAATCCACTCAAGTATAGAAGTGCATTGTATTTTTTTTTTAATTTCTCCTTTCACTGCTACAGGGAGTTGATATTAAATGTATTCATAAGCAATTGATGAAATCAGATTAACTGTTTTGGAAGATCAGGGTAACTTTCAGTCCTCTTACTCTCTTTCCCAAACCTGTTATCTGGTTCTGACACATTAACTCTGCATTCTTCTCTCAAGTACATTCATTATTCATATGTCCATCCAGGCCAAAGTAGTAGCAAAAGATGCTTTTTGCTTCTGCTGATAGTGTTTTTAAAACAGCATATTGAGTCCTCTGCTGCCCCAATCTTTTATTTTTCAAGTGACATGGTTTAGTCCCAGGTGTTATCTCTTAATAAGTTTTGTTTTATTTTTTATTGCCCTTGAATCAGTGTGACCAGTAAATATAATAATAACAATAATATAATATAATAACATATATTATATTATATATTATAATATATAATAATAACAATAACAACTACTCCTACTAATAAATATAGTACTTGCCATGTGCCAACAATAATTATTGGAGGTAAGTGCTATTATCACCCCCACTAAACATATAAAGAAACTTTGGGAAACAAAGGTTAAATGACTTGCCCAGGATCACACAGCTAATGAGTGTCTGATGTCACATTTGAACTCAGATCTTCCTGACTCCAGACTTTGTGATCTATCTGCTATGCCACCTGGCTGCAAGAAAGCAAGTTCTTTGTTTTGTTCCAATGGCCCACACATGAAGTATATCTGGTCTTGGTGGAAAGTGAATCTTCCTCAGTTCATTCATCCTGAGCAGTCTCAATGCCTCCTTCCTTGATTACTTTTGCTCTTCCTAGCAGTCACTCACAAAAATTATTTTAGGTTGTGTTTGGCCACATCAGTTCCCCAGTAGCTAGACTGTGTCCTTCCCAGTCAGCACTTCCAGGAAGGTGAGACAGAAAGAGATAAGGAATCATGACATATATCTTCTTACATTCATATCTGAGAAATGGGGATAATAATAATATTTAACCTTATAGGATGACTATGAGAACCAAAAGAGATAAAATAACTAAGTGCTTTGCAAATCTTAATGCATGATACAAAATGCAAACTATCATCATTATCATTGTTGCCATTATTATTTCAAAGTGAACTCTTTGACTTTATCCCATTCATTTCACTTGCACTTCATTCCTTCCTGTCTCCTGAGGAAGAGTCAGGGGGGCTGTATGCCAACAAATCAAGCCACCACCACCATCTTGATCACTTTCTCTCAGACTCTGATAGAAACAATGCAAGATCCTAAGCCAACAGACTTGGGAATACTGGTTTCCCGCATATCAACAGACTTGTCTCCAGCCCTGACGGCTGTCCTTGAGTGAGAAATCATTATGGACAAGGGACTCACTTTCTTCATCACTACTGTTCACCAACAGCCATCAATAGGCAGATGAGCATAAGAAGTGAGACATAATATCCCCAAGACCTCCACCCCAGCCCTCAAAGCTGTATGACAAGTTCTGTGGAGAAGGGGTCATCCATCCCCACCAACTGCCAACCAACTGTCACTCCCAGGGCAAATAAAGACCCTAAGAGAGGAATGGGAAGCAGCATGTGCCAGGCAAGTCAACCCATTACCATCACCTTGACAACCATCTCTCCTCAGACTCTGATAGATCCATCGACTGCCCACAGAATTCATGCTGGGAAATAATGTGTGTGAAGATGGAGCCTGACAACAACTCCTAAAGGTGCTACAAGCTAAAATTATTTAAGATTTAGGGAGAAAAGTTTTCATCTTCAAAGTCCTTGGAATTGTAAATGGTTCCATACCATAAACTGATATGATTTTATCAGTGGAAATGACATTAAAGAAGAGGCACTGCCATTTGCTTTATTCCTACACCCAAAGGACCATGGGTCTTTTCCCTTTACATTGCACTGCAATCTTGCATATATGTCTCCCTTATTAGAATGTGAGCTCTGTTTTTATACCCAGTGCTTAGTACAATACTTTCTTATTTTTAATTTATATTTCTTTTAATTTAATTAAATTAAATTATTAATTAAATTTAAATTAATTTCTTAATAAATCCTTCATTCATCCTCCTCTAGACCTTAATCCACTGATCATTCTCTCACCCTTTTCCCTATCTCCTTCCATTCTGGCTATAAATATGCTCAGGTTTTTGCTATCATGCAGAAAGAAATCCTTAAAGTCCAACACTGATTTCACTTTACTGCTAAACTTTGAGAAAAAGTTTATATTCATAGCTTCTACTTCATCACCCAGCCATCCTTTCATTTCTTACAATGTGACTCCCAACCCACCCATCAAAAATATTCTCTCAAAAGTCACCAATGATCTCTTACTTGCTACATTCAATTATTTTTTTCTTGATTCTATCATCCTTGGCCTTTCTAAAGCAGTTCAAGCTGTTGATTATCATCTCTTTCTTGATACTTTGCTTCTTTTAACATTATATTGATTTTTATTGATTTTTCCTTTAATTATCTGATCAGTCCTCCTCTGTCTCCTTCATTAATTCATTTTTCATGGCTCACTTTCTAACTCCCACCTGCTAAGTGTTTCCCAGGACTCTGTCTTTGGTCCTCTTCTATATTCTTTCCTTTTCCAATTTCATCCCCTTATATAGCTTCAATTATCATCTTTATTCTAAAAGGCATAGTGGAGAGTACTGAGCTTGAATTCAGGAAGAATTAATTCAAGTCCTGCCTCAGTCGCTTACTAGTTGTAAGCACTAGTTGTGAGCACATCCCATAAATTCGCTCAGTCTCAATTTTGTCAAAAAGAGATAATCAACCAATAAACATTAATTATTCACCTACTGTGTGTAAGACATTGGCAACACAAAGAAAAGAATTTAAATCTTATAATCTTACATTTTAATTTGGGAGATAAGTCATATGTATATTATATGATAAAATATATGTATAATTTAGATATATAAATATATATAATAAAGTACAAATATAATATAGATCAACTGAATAAATATAAAAAGAATGAAGACAAATAAATATGAAGTCATTAAATGAGGGGTTTCTCTAATGTTAACCCTTCGCAGGTTGAATGGGGGATGAGTGATGGGGTGTGCAATGCAAGGTTCAATGTATTTTGTGGGTTTAAACTCCTAAAATTATAGCTCACAAGTCTCTACTGACATATTTATCTTCAATAATCAGGCAGAAGACACAATTAGCTCAAAGCAAGGGTTTTTATTGAAGTAATGTAGTAATGCTTAATTAATAAATGGTCAGAGTATATGAAAAGCATTTTTCTTTTTTTTAATTAAGGCTTTTTGTTTTCAAAACATATACACAGATAATTTTCAACATCTACCCTTGCAAAACCTTGTATTTCAATTTTTTTTTCTCCCTCCCTTCCCACCCACCCCTTCCTCTAGACAGCAAGTAATCCAATATATGTTAAACATGTACAATTCTTCTATATGTATTTCTACAAATATCATGCTATACAAGAAAAGTCAGATATAAAAGCAAAAAAAAAAAAAAAAAGAGAGACATAAAACAAAATGCAAGCAAACTACAACAAAAATGTGAAAATACTTTGTTGTGATCCACATTCAGTCCCCACAGTCTTTCTCTGGGTACAGATGGCTCTCTCAATCACAAGACCATTGGAACTGGTCTGAATCACCTTGCTCTTGAAAAGAGCCATGTCCATCAGAATTGATCATCATGCAGAGTTGTTGTTGCTGTGTACAATGTTTTCTTGGTTCTTTTTAAATTTTTTTTATTACAGCTTTTTATTTTCAAAAATATGCATATTTTCATTGGGGCAACATTGGGGCAGCTAAGTGGCCCAGTGGATAGAGCACCAGTCCTGAAATCAGGAGGACCTGAATTCAATCTGGTCATTTAACACTTCCTAGCTGTGTGACCCTGGGCAACTCATTTAACCCCAATTGCCTCAGCCAAAAAATTTTTTTTCAACATTGACCTTGTGCTCCAAATTTCTTCCCCTTTTCTTTCCCCCAATCCCCTAGATGGCAAGTAATCTATTATATCTTAAATATGTTAATATATATTAAATCCAACATATACATATATTATACAATGCATATACAATATACAATGTATTATATTGTATAATATAATATATATTGCATAATATAATACATATTTATACAATTATCATGCTGTACAAGAAAAATCAGATCAAAAAGAGAAAAATGAGAAAGAAAACAAAATGCAAGCAAACAACAAAAAAAGTGAAAATTCTATGTTATGATCCACATTCAGTTCCCATAGTCTTCTGGGTATAGATGGCTTGCTTCATCACAAGATCATTGGAACTGGCCTCAATTATCTCATTGTTGAAAAGAGCCATATCCATCAGAATTGATCTTCATATAATCTTGTTGTTAAGGCATTTTTTCCCAAAGAAAGAAATCCAGTCTATCAACCATATTTTTTAAAAAGTGCTACAAATCACTAATAATTAGACAAATTTAAATTAAGGTGACTAAGATACTCATCGTTCCATGCTCATCAAATTGGTAACATTGACAAAAAAATTAAGAAAATTAGAGGGCCTGCAGGAAAATAGGTACATTAAAACACTATAAAAAGATAGAGCTGTGAATTGGTCAACCCCTTCTGGAAAACAATTTATAACTCTGCCCCCAAAGTTACTAAACTACATATCTTTTGATCCCACAATACCATTACTAGGTCTATGTCCTCAAAGAGATAAAAGAAAAAAACAGAAGAAAATATATGTGTGAATTGTATATATGCACATATTGTACATACATGCAGGTAAATGTGTGTATACATATATGTGTGTATGTATGTATGCATATACATGCCACTATATACGTATATAGAGAAATTTAGATATATCTCACAGCTCATTGGGAGCCCATCAATTGGGGGACAGGTACATAAATCATGGTATCTGACAGTAATGAAATATCACTGTGCGGCAAGAAATTATAAAGGGAAAGTTTGAGAATCCTTAGAAGACTTATATGAATTGAAATAAAGTAACTGAACACAAGAACATTTTAAAAGTCAATAAATCAGTCAAAAAATTTTATTAAGTATCTATTTCGTGCTAAATACACTGCTAAGTAACATTGTAAAGACAAACTGTGAAAGACTCCCACAAACTATGATTAAAAACAATGACCAATCCCCTCATCTCAAAGAGCAGTGACTTACGATAGAAGTGATGGACTCAGGATGCAGAATGAGATATTTCTTGGAAATAACAATGTGGGGATTTTCCTTTTCTTTTTTCTTTTTCTTTCTTTTTCTCTTTTTGGCTTGACTATGTGTATTTGTTACAAGAGTTTTATTTTTGTTCTTTTCATTGGAAGAGAAGATGAATGAAAAAGAAAATGGATTTTTTAAAATCACAAATAAAACTTAAAAAAAGAAAGAAAGAAAGAACATAGTGGAAAACCATCGACAAAACATTTCATCTATATACTTGGGATTTTCCTTATTTCCTGTATAGTTACACAGAAACACAAAAATTTCACATGTGGAGAGACAAACACTAAGGGAACAAGTGTGCCCAAAGCATCTTATTCCAATATAACCACATCCTCCCCTCCATCTCCAGTATTCTCATCATATCTTCAAGATGCTTCTCATCAGCAGCAGTATCTCTAATGTAATATAATAATAGTCACTGTGTCCCTAATTGTGGGTTAGGCATGTTTGCTGTGCTTGGTCAAGATCTCCATCACCTCCAATTTCAGGCTTAGATTAAATCCCTACTTAGGGTACTGCTAGGATCTTTTTACAAAGGAGCCAGAATCTCTATCCTAAGACCAGCAAAAGTTGACACGAGGGCTGCCATCTTCCAAGGAGGCTCCTTATTCTTAGCTCCAATTATTACTGTATTATTATCATTCACAGCTTATTACTCTTATTCACAGCTCCAATTCTTAGTTCCTCAAATTGATTTGATTTGACTTCACTATGCAAATGATCCTTCTTCATATGTTTTTGCTACACACGACTGCCAGTGGGAATGGGGTGAAAATGGTTGGAGGTAGGAAGAGAATATAAATCCTTACTGCTGCCCTCTTCCATGCCCAATTGCTATATTCTCCAAGGGGCACAAGGTAAAAAGGGAAGGAAAAATTTAAGAGCCGTGCTTTTCCTTCATAGCTGGTTCTCTTCTCTACTCTGTTCTCAGAACTGCCTGACTTAGAAACTGGCCAACTTGGTTTTTATCTGGGCCAATAGAAATATGGCTGATTTTCCCTCCAGGGATCCATCCATATTCCACCTCCCCTCCAAAGCAAGCTTCCAGCCATTTGCCTAATGATTCATTTTCCAGACAATGCCCAGATTTTATGCCCTATACAAGCCCTTTTCATGAAAATAGCTAAAGGCATGAAGATTGCTTTGGTTGCTATTTTCACTTGGGTGCTTCTCACCAAAATTCTACATTCCCTCCTTGGGGTCTCTTTCCTTGCCAGAACACCCCACCCTCTCCAATCTCCTTTGTTCTCCAAGGGATTAGGACCAGCCTTACCAAGTCATAGTTTTCCATTCCTACCCCCTACCTTCACAGACCAAAGTTTACTTTGGTTGCCATAGAAACCCGTACCTTCAAACATTCATTCCTGCAACTCAGGTCAATCATCACTGAATAAGCTTCTTACTACATATTGCCAGCAAAACAGTTTTAGAATTTTAAGAACTGACTCCTAGCACTCTGCTTTGAAATTACGTGGGTTTCCCCTACTCCTTACCACTTCTGAACCTTTTAAATATTTTTCATGTAACACAACAGAAATTTACACAGAATTTCTTTACAAGAATGTGACATGATGACATAGCAGTAGTTTAGGATAATTATTCAACAAAAGACAGTGTAGTGCCATCAGTTAGAGGTAATAGAGTTAATAGAGATAATAGGTTCATGACTCATGTTTGACATATTACCTCTATTATCATAGCAAACCCTTCACCTCTTGGAGTCTTCAGTCTTCTCTTCTGTGAAATGGGTGGGCTGAACTTAGATAAATTACTGTCTCTTCCACATTTAAATCTATGATCCTATAATCTGCAGAATTCTAATAAATATAGGGGCCAACATGGTGGAGGTGGTGTGCTCCCTTCCTCAAAAGGCAAACTTCTCCCTCAATATTAGTCCTCCCCACAAAAAGAAAAAAAATCTCTGAAGAGAGACAATGAAAACATCTCTTCTTTTGGGGTGACTATCTCATCCCTATGCTATACCCATTCAGCTCTGCCTGCAAAAAATATTTCTAGTCAGTTCTAGGTCAATTTGATAGTAATAATACAGAATTGCCTGAATAAAAGAGGAAAAAGACAGCTTCTAGGAAGGTCAGAAATAGGAGCTCAAATTAGGGTACTGACAATGAGAGTATAGAGGAAATTATAAATATTTTTAAAAGAAGACATGAGATTTGATCAATAGAGTTGTTACATAGAATACCTATATAAGATCTCCTCTGGAATCCTTCCTTATAAATTATTGAAAGTGGATTTTTATGAGAATATGAATGATTTTATTTTGAGTAATATTTACTGTTATCACATTTCTTTTTTTTTTCTATATGATGTTAAAAGTATTGAATGTCTCAGCAGCTTTCTTCCTCCAATTACTTTATGGTTACAAAAGATAATTTATAGGACTTTGAATAGTTCTAGTAACTCACTCATCTCTTTTATTGTACCTAATAAAGCACTTAATAGGTGCTTAATTAGCAAATTTATACTATTTTCATTGGTGTTCTATAAGTAGCTATCCTAAGGCTTTTTAACAGTTTAGACATTCTTTTTCTTTTGTTAAAAATTTAGTTTTTCCCATCTACCTGTCCTACCTGATCTTACCTAAAATCTGATTCATTTAGTGAGGAGGAAAGACTATACACACACATACATACACACACATGCACACCTATGCATATGTATGTGTATATATGTATATAAGCCAATATGTATCATTGTGGAATTGTGAGGCACACATTTCCATCATCTCCTGATATAATGTCACATTCTTGAGTAGATAACAGAACTACAATGTTTTTATCTCCATGTAAACTTTGCTGACTTATTCATGCAGCGGCTAGCAAGGACCTTGGAAATTCTTGCAATAGCACTTATACTCAAAGATTAGGTTTCCAGAATATGGCTGCTGTCTCAGATTTTAGGGGTAACTTCATGGGTCCATCCTTTTAACAGTAATATTGCTCAGAAGCTTCCACCCATGAGCTTCCCATTAACAATCATTCAGTAGATCTATTAGCTTTTAGCAAAGGAATTCACTAAGAGGTACGGTTTATGTGAATGATACATTATTTCTTCCAGTCTTTTAATAGAGGCTTAGATGGCTTTTCCTAAGACCCTACCCCATGCAGCTTAGCCTAGTTTTAATTTAAAAGGCATTAAAGCTGTCCTCAAAATTTGACTGGTTCAGGGGACCAATGTTCAAACCAATCAGATAACTTTCTGATCACCTTAGCAAAACAACAATAACAACACATAAACAAAAAATCCACAGAGGAGTCTTCAACTCCTCTTATGTAAGGCTTTTGTTGGGTGGAATACCATCATGACCAAAACTGGGATACTGTGCTTAGCTGAATTTTTTTTGTATCCTTCCCAATATGACTAAGTAAATCTTTGTTAACTGTTAAAAGCTTCAATTATTCCAATTTCAAATCCAGGATACTAGATAGTCTGAACCAGTCTAGCTTATGGAAGTACAGTATAAATAGTTATTAAGGCAAGTTATAGTTATTCTTGGGTATAGGATATTATACCCAAGGTATGCTGCTCAATTGGATTCTCAGGGTCTATTATTAACTCAATTCTCTTCTATATTGACAAGTAATAAACTTGGCAGCTTTCTCCCTTGAAGCTATTTTCTCCCTTCAGTGACAGTCTCTATGTAACTAGATTATGTATCTGTGCTACACATTGGATGTAGTGTTGGCTACTGGGCCAAGAGTTCCCCTTCAAAGTTACATGGCAAATGTAAAGACGGGAGGTAAAAGAAAATGCCTCCTTGCTCTCTGACAGGTCTCCTTTCCACAATAAACTCTCAGTTTTTAATCTCTCCCACTGACCAATTTGAAATTCATCTAGAGTTTAGCTATTCAAAATTCCCAGAAGCATGGCTAATTTGTTTTCTTAGCCAATTAAATTGGTCTTTTTTCACTTAATCATAAAGGTGTTAAATCATTTCCAATGGAGCAGTAATGAACTGAACCAGCTACGCCCAGAGAAAGAACTCTGGGTGATGACTAAAAACCATTACATTGAACTCCCAATCCCTATATTTATGCCCACCTGCATTTTTTATTTCCTTCACAAGCTAATTGTACAATATTTCAGAGTCTGATTCTTTTTGTACAGCAAAATAACGGTTTGGTCATGTATACTTATTGTGTACCTAATTTATATTTTAATATATTTAATATCTACTGGTCATCCTGCCATCTGGGGGAGGGAGTGGGGGGTAAGAGGTGAAAAATTGGAATAAGAGGTTTGCCAATTGTTAATGCTGTAAAGTTACCCATGCATATAACCTGTAAATAAAAGGCTATTAAATAAAAAAATAATAATAATAATAAATCATAAAAAACATTATAAGGTGTTCCCACCTTATAATAGGATCATAGGGTGTTAGATCTTGTTAACATATTACAAACTCAGCGGGTATTTCTGAATTCTGTGACTCCAACAACTGAAATAGACAGGTTTAAAGATTAAAGATCTCCCCTTTCTTTCTTTTTTTTTTTTTTTTGCCATCACCAATAATTTTTTTTTTATTTATTTAATAGCCTTTTATTTACAGGATATATACATGGGTAACTTTACAGCATTAACAATTGCCAAACCTCTTGTTCCAATTTTTCACCTCTTACCCCCACCTCCTAGATGGCAGGATGACTATAGATGTTAAATATATTAAAATATAAATTAGATACACAATAAGTATACCTGACAAAACGTTATTTTGCTGTAGAAAAAGAATCAGACTCTGAAATATTGTACAATTACTTGTGAAGAAATCAAAATGCAGGTGTGCTATAATATAGGGATTGGGAATTAATGTAATGGTTTAGTCATCTCCCAGAGTTATTTTCTGGGCATAGCTATTTCAGTTCATTACTGCTCCATTAGAAATGATTTGGTTGATCTCATTGCTGAGGATGGCCTGATCCATCAGAACTGGTCATCATATAGTATTGTTGTTGAAGTATATAATGATCTCCTGGTCCTGCTCATTTCACTCAGCATCAGTTCATGTAAGTCTCTCCAGGCCTTTCTGAAATTATCCTGTTGGTCATTTCTTACAGAACAGTAATATTCCATAATTTTCATATACCACAATTTATTCAACCATTCTCCAACTGATGGACATCCATTCAGTTTCCAGTTTTAGCCACTACAAAAGGGCTGCCACAAACATTCGTGCACATACAGGTCCCTTTCCCTTCTTTATAATCTCTTTGGGATATAATCCCAGTAGTAACACTGCTGGATCAAAGGGTATGCACAGTTTGATAACTTTTTGAGCATAGTTCCAAACTACTCTCCAGAATGGTTGGATTCGTTCACAACTCCACCAACAATGCATCAATGTCCCAGTTTTCCCGCACCCCTCCAACAATCATCATTATTTTTTCCTGTCATCTTAGCCAATCTGACAGGTGTGTAGTGGTATCTTAGAGTTGTCTTAATTTGCATTTCTCTGATTAATAATGACTTGGAGCATCTTTTCATATGACTAGAAATAGTTTCAATTTCTTCATCTGAGAATTGTCTGTTCATATCCTTTGACCATTTTTCAATTGGAGAATGGCTTGATTTTTTTATAAATTAGAGTTAATTCTCTATATATTTTGGAAATGAGGCCTTTAAGATCTCCCCTTTCTATATTTTTCTTCCAGTTAAATATTTGGACCCTAGGAAATTAATCAAAGTATTTTTTGACAAAGTATATTTGGAAACAACTACACAAAAAATGTGGTAATGACCACTCTTCAACAAGGATACAGATCTGCAATAGATTAAAGGTCACATGCACCAAATTCATGGTAACACAATTTTAATAAGCAAGTAACATTTTATAAAATTCTCATAAGTTACCATTTATCTTGGTACTTTGCAAATGTATCCTCCACTCCAAAAACAGTAAAGAAAAGAAAAAGGGAAATAAAATTAAGCATCCTCTCTCATAGAAAAAGTATGGCTCTATAGAAAACACATGGAGCTCTCTCCTTATTGGAATTAGGAACCTGAAGTTGACTACAAATCTCCTCACCATTCAGGTAAAAAAAATAAACCATTTTGTCTTGATTCTTCTATAATCAAACAGACAAACAGATACACACATACCTATTGGTCCCAAGGAAGGAAAGGAGTGTGAATATTTGCTCTCTCTCATTAAGAAATAACTTTAAAAAAAAAAGAAAAGAAAGAACACATCAATGAACTAGGCAACTAAAAAAATAAAAAGCCAATTAAGCACCAAAATAGAAATCCTAAGAATCAAAGGAGAGATTAACAAATTTGAAAGTTAAAAAAATGAATACATGAAAATAAGAATTATTTTGAAAGAAACAAGAAAATAGATAAGCCATTAGATAATTTGACTTTAAAAAGAGGAAAACTAAATTACCAGAATCAAAAAGATAAATTACCAGAATCAAAAATGTGCAATCAATGAAGAAATAAAAGCCATTTCACTCAACTGTATGCTAATAAAACTGACAATCTAAATTAAATGGATGGATATTTACAAAAATATAAATTGCCTAGATTAACAGAAGAGGAAATAGAATATTTCAATAACCTAATCTTATTTTTAAAATTGTACAAGCATACATAAACTTCCAAAGTGGGAAAAAGATGGATTTACAAGTAAATTCTACCAAACATGTAAAGAAGAATTATTTCCAATAATATATAGATTATTTTGTTAATAAGTAAAGAAGATATTCTATCAAATTGATCCCATGACAAAAATATAATCTGGATACCTAAACCAGGGAGTGTGGAGATAAAGAGAGACAGAGAGAGAGAGAGAAAACGCTATAGATCATTTAATGTTATATTGATACAAAGATGTTAATTAAAATATTAGCAAGGAAATGATTGCAATATGTCTCAAGATCATACAAAAGGCTGATTAAATATTTGGAAAACAATTAATATAAATGACTATAGTAATGATTAAACCAACAAAAATTATATGATATTTTCAATAAAATTAGAAATCTTTTTGACAAAATACAAATCTATTCCTGTTTAAAACACCAGAAATCATAGGAATAAATGGAGATTTCCTCAAAAAGACTGTTTATATCTATATAAAACAAACAAAAAAATCATTATCTATAAAGGAGATAAGCTAGAAGCTTTTCCAGTGATGGGGAGTAAGCTGGAGGGAGGAACAAAAATGTTCATTATCTCCACTATCATTCAGTATTGTACTAGCAATGCTAGCTATAACAAGACAAGAAAAAGGAATTTAAAGAATAAGTATAGGTGGGAGCAGCTATATGGTGCAATGAATACAGCACCAGCTCTAAAGTCAGGAAGACCTGAGTTCAAATCTAGCCTCAGACACTTAACACTTCCTAGCTGTGTGACCCTGAGCAAGTCACTTAACCCCAATTGCCTCAGTCAAAAAAAAAAAAAAAAGAATAAGTATAGGCAAAGAGGAAATAAAACCTTTTGCCTGCAATATAAAGACTTACTTATAGAACTATAGAAAGTCTATGAAAAAAATTAAAACAATTTTAGTGAAGTTGCAGGATACAAAATAAACCCACACAAATCATCAACATTTCTATATATTAACAACAAGATCTAGTTGGAAGGAATAGAAAGAGAAATTCCATCTTAAATGACTAAGCCCAGTATATAAATATAAAAAGGATTTTAAGAGACTACCTACCAAGACACACACAGGAAATATGTAAATGCAACTACAAAATAGTCCTCATACAAATAAAAACATTTCTAAATAATTAGGAAAATATTAATTGCTCATGGATAGATTAATCCAATATAATAAAAATAACGATGGTATCTAAACTTACTTAGCATCATTCTGATCAAAATAATGATTCACTTTATAGAGCTAGAAAAAATAACAAAATTCATCTGAAGTCACAAAAGTTCAATTATATCAAATGAATTAATGAAAAAAAAAAAATTGGGAAGGAAGTGGTGTACTTAGCAGTACCAGATCTCAAACTGTATTACAAAGCTGTAATCATTAAAACAATTTGGCATTAGGTAATTTGATATTAGGTAATAAAGACAAAAGTTAATCAGTGAAACAGATTAGGTATATACTATAGTTCAAAAGCAAAAGATGAGCATAGAAAAGTTGATAAACCCAAAGATCTTAACTATTAAGCAAAAAACCTATTGAGAAAACTGGAAAACAGTCTGGCAAAAGGTATAGATCAATATATCATACAATATAATAAGACAAGCTCCAAATAGGTATGGGATTTAACACAAACTGTGATATCACAAATCAATTAGAGGAGCATGAAAGAAATCACCCATCATACCTATGCATAGGGGAAGAGTCCATTATCAAATAAGAAAAAGAGAAGTTCACATGATGTAAAATGGATAATTTTTATAACATAAAATTTAAAAGGTTTTACACAAATAAAACCAATTTATCCTAAATTAGAATAAAAGCTGGAAACTGGGGAAGAAAGAAGGGGAATCTTTGAAGCAAGTTTTTCTGATAATGGTCTTATTTCTAAGATGTCTGGGGAACAGAGTCACATTTATAAAAAAAAGAGTCACTCCCTAATTGATAAATGGCCAAAGGGTATGAAGAGGCAACTTTCAGAGGGGGAAAAAAATCTAAGACATCAATAGCCATGAAAAAAATGCTCTAAATCATTAATCATGTAAATTAAAACAACTTTGATGTACCACATTAAATCCATAAGATTGGCTAAGATGGCAAGAAAGAAAAATGACATGATGAAGAAAACAGGTATACTAATGCAGTATTTTAGAGCTATGAATTAGTTCAGTCAATCTGGAAAGCAATTTGGAACTATACTTTAGTATAAAAAAGCTTTAAAACCCTGTATACCCTTGGTCTAGTTACACTAAAACTAGATCTATACCTAAGAAATCAAAGTGGAAAAGGACCCATGTATATAAAAAAATATATAGCACTTCTTTTTGTGATGGCAAAGAATTAGAAACTATAAGGAAGCCCATCAATTGGAGAACAGCTCAATAAATTATGATATATGGTTGTGATGAAATACTATTGTGCTATAAGAAGCATGGTTTCAGAAAAATCCAACAATACTTGCATAAATTAGTGCAATGTGAAGTGAGCAGAACCATCAAACAATACAATAATATCAATATCATAATGATAATCAACTTTGAAAGACGTAGTAACTTATTAATATAATAATCAACCACAGTTTCAAAAGGCTCATGATGAAACATGTCATTCACTGCTGTATAGAAAGTTGATGGATTTTGTGTAGGCTGAAGCATGTTTTCTTCTCTCTCTCTCTCTCTTTTAACATGACTAATGCAGGAATTTGTTTTGCATGACTATACATATTTGTTTTTCTTGTCTTCTCAGTGGCTGAGGAAGGGAGATAATGCATAACTGAAAATAAAATAAAATTGAATTCAAGAAAATTTCAAGTATAACTACATTCTGTGATTATATTAACTGAGGGTGAACATGGGAGCGGGGTGAGGAGAAATCACATCTCATCTCATATATAGGATTTTAAAAACCTTCTTCACAAATATAGGATGTTGGAGACATGGTTAGGTAATAGGTTTCTTTTTATTTTTAGTATGTGGGAGTTTTAATGGAGCTTAAGACCAATAAATCAGCAATGTAATTTAACAGTCAAAAAATAAATGTAATCTTGAGACATATGAAGAGAGTCATAGTTATTATCTATAGAGTATTACATTCAATTCTGTCTGTCATTGTTAAAGAACCCTAGAAAGCATCCAAAGGAAGACTACCAGGATGATAAAGGACTTTGAATTCATATCATGTGAGGAATCCCTTGAAGGAACAAGGTATGTTTAGTCTGGAGAAAACAGACTCGTAGAGAAACAAAATAAAATTCAAATATTTGAAGATCTGTTAAGTGGAAGACAGATCAGTCTTATTTTACTAGAGCCTTAAAAGAGCAATATTTGAAAACCAATAAATTAAGATTTGACGTAAGAAAAATTTTCCTATTAGACCTGTGCATAAGTAGAATAACCTCCCTCACAGGCTACTAGATTTCTCTTCATTAGAGGTCATTAAATTGGATAGTCCACTTTTCAGGTATGTTAAAGTGGGAATTCCTTTTAGCTATTCATTGTATATTCTAGAAGCATCTTTCAACTAGAAAAAAAATTCTGTGAAATAAAGGGAGGTAACAGAAGTCAATATTATTACAGTACAAGGCATTGTGCCAAGTTCTATGGTTACAAAGACAAAAATGAAATAGTCCTTGACCTCAGAGTTTATGATCTATGAATGCTATTTCAAGGAAATCTCATTTATAGGGAGTGAAGTGATAGATTTGAATTTGTTGATTTTGAGTTAATAATGGAACATCTAAACAGAGACTATGACATGTGTTAATGTACCAGACCTCAGACAAATGTTTTTTGTTCATTTGCTCCTAACAAAAACTCACAAGTCCCTTTTTAAGTGACTCCCTTCTAGGTATCAAAAAAAATATTGGGATAAAATGGTGGATAAAGAATTTCTTCTTTTTCCCATAAAAAAATTTCCCCAGATTCTAGCTTTTTCTTTCATTCTCTAGTAAGAGAGCATCTTAGGGCATGAGCTATACACAGTGAAGTCCCATCATTGCGAGTTCACATTGTTTGGGCAGCTTACTTCAGTTTTACAGACACTTGAATACTGTGCCAACAATACAGATGTTGACTCAGATAGAATCCTGAGTACTCCCAGATATTAGCTTTTTTCTGTTCCTTTAATCTACAATCTAGTCCTAAATGGAGATAACTTTTTTGGCCCCCTTTTGATTGAACTAGGATTTCCACTTTGATTATCAGATGCACTTCCTCTGATAAACTTTTATACAAAATAAAATGATTTGGGGTGTTTTTTTCCTCTACGATTTCAAGTGTGCAGAGAACTTCCAATGTGGAATTTTCCTCCACTGATCGGATAGAGGCAGGGACTATATTGTCATTTGTCAGGATTGAACCTAGATATTCCCTTTCATTATCAAGCTGCCTTTCTAACTGTGTTTAGAGAGGTACAAACAAATATTTCATCCAGTCCAAATCCATGCCATGCTTTCTCTATATCTATATATTTTCATCATTTCCCAACTCCTCCCCAGTTGGACCCATTAGCTGCTCCAGTTTCATTGTACTGTATTCCCATTTTCCTCTGCAAAATGAGAATAGGAGGTGATAGTCATAAAAACGTTCTGAAAAGCAGAAACAAAGTAAAGGGCAGGGGTGGTTTTGCATTCTTCACCGATAGAGGGAGTACCCTGCTTCTGATGAATTAAGAATAGATTCAGAATCAAGACATATGTTTTTAGCTCTGGCATCTCAGACCCAGGCCCTTAATGCTCTGGCCCTTGTAGTGGGAATGGAGATGAAGAGTGAGGAGAGGGGGTTTCCAGACACTCACTTGATGATCCCAGGTGGGAAACTGGATTATAGTAGTGCAAAGAGATTTTTTTTCAAAAGAGGTGGGGAGTATCTCTGCATTTCAGCTCAGCTAGACGGGGCTTCTTAAAGGTTTTCCTCTTGGGGACCCCTTTTCACCTGACAAATTTTTATGTGATCCTCCGCATGTAGATATATAAAATAGGCATACAAATTAAATATTTACTAATAATCATAATTTCATAACCCCCACATTCAGTTAGGAGAACCCTATGAGGTCTCCACCCACAGTTTAAGAAACTGGGAGCTGAACAGCTCTTTGAACGCGTAGGGGTGAGGGTGGGTGGGTACTATAGGAATGGAGGTGCCAAGCCGTACCCATCCCCCTTAAGACACCTTTCAGCCCCGCCTAGAAAGCAGTGGCTTTAAGAGAAGCAAGGCTGACGGAAAATGGGCAAACCGTCCCCACAGTGGTTGGCCAATTGCGGTGTCACTCAGAGCAGTACGTGGGGTGGTGTGGGGTGGGGTAGACCCACGGCTGAGTCACCCGTTGGGAGGGGCCACAGACACTTTGTAAAGTTTGGGAGCAAAGGGCCGCGCGTCAGACCAGGGGCAGCGGCATGGAGCCGGGACCGGGCGAGTCCGCTGGGCTATCGCCCTCCTTCAAGGAGGAGCTGCTCTGCGCCATCTGCTACGACCCGTTCCGCGACGCGGTGACTCTGCGCTGCGGCCACAACTTCTGCCGGGGCTGCGTGGGCCGCTGTTGGGAGCTGCAGGACGCGCCCGCCTGCCCTGTGTGCAAGGAGCGGGCGTCCCCGGCAGGGTTACGCACCAACCACACGCTCAACAACCTGGTGGAGAAGCTGCTGCGCGAGGAGGCCTGCCCGGCCCGCCAGCGGGGTCCCCATTTCTGCCGCCTGCACCACGGCCAGCTCAGCCTTTTCTGCTTGGACGACAAGGAGCTGCTATGCGGCTCGTGCCAGGGCCACCCGCGGCACCAGGGCCACCGCGTGCAGCCTGTGCAGGGCACGGCCCGCGACTACCGGGTGAGGGGAGCAGTCCGCCGGGCTACCAGCAGGGACTTCGGCCACGTGGGTGGAGGACTGGAGTGGGCGCACTCGGGGAGGCCGCTCCGCGCGCTTAAAACCCCGCGCCTGGGCTGTCCTAGGAGCCTGGGCTGGGCCCCCTGCTGCTGCTCGCAAGTCTGGAGTTCCCCTGAGCTTGGGCTTGAATTTGGCCCGGCCCAGCTTGGCCCCACCCCCTGCCTAACTCTCTATTCCCGCTCTGCTGACCGCATCCCTTCCTACCCTCCCAGGCCGAAAGCGCGCAAGGGATGAACCTGGAAATTTCACCGTTATTAGGGACTCTCAGAGGTTCCTCGGGAAACCTTTCCCGGTCCCCTCAGTCTTTCATTAGAAAAAGAACAGGATTTGGTGTCCGAAGGCTCTTCTGCTTAATACTGTCTTTCCAATTGGGGCTAATCTCTTTCCTGCTTTGCACCTTAGTTTCCTAATCTGTAAAATCAGAGAGATGGATTAGAAAACTTCAATGTCTGCTCCCTTCTAATGCCCAGGTCTTAGATTTTTCTGTATTTGGAAGGAGAAGAAAGAGAAGGAAAGAATTGCTTATAACATTTAAATTAAATCCCTTGGCTGGGCAAGAGATGTGATGTCAACTTCTGCCATTTTTTTTGGTACTCACCATCTCTAAACCTAGATAGAACTCACAAATTATGAAAGATGCTGAGCAAAGGGCCTGCAGCAAATGCCACTCTAGGGCTACCCAAATCTGTCCTCATTTCAGGAGCATGCCTGATGAGTCAAAGATCAGGCAGAAACAGTCCTTTCTCACACAGGTAGATCACAGCCTAAGGAGGAAGACAACCTGCAAACAAACTATGTCTATATAATATGAATACAAGATATCTAGAAGCCAAAACATTTTCAGCCGTAGTGATCTGAGGAAGAATGGTTAGAATGTCCTAGGGGTTATGGAGTCGAGCCCTAGAAAAATCACTTGAGACATTCTAGAAGCAATGGTAGTGATTTGCTTACTGTTGCCAAAATAAGAAGAGAAAAACATTGATGGGAAGCCAGTCATAGGGAATTAAGTGTTAGGCAATCAAATGGGATGTGAAGCACAATGAAGGGTCTGGGATTGAGAAGATACAGTGGATCATGTGCATTCATACTGACTGTTTTGTCAACTGGAGTATTACAGATGCAGGGTCATTGTTCTAAAACTGTGAGTTAAGTTACCCAGGGCATGGTCTTGGGAGAGAATGCTTTCTTCATTTTCTTTGGAGGAGAACAAGTTGCAGAAAAATTCAATGTGTGGCACATTGGATCTGGCGTGAAAGGACTTAGATTTAGAACCTTTCTCTGCCACCTGTGAACTAGATGCATGCCTAGGTACTTTCCAGCTCTAAATCTATACTCTTACATATTGGATGAATTCCCTAGCATCCATGTAGTCAACTATGGTTTCTTCTATAAATGAGGGAATTGATGCTGATATTAAGAAAGTATTTATTGGTGTGTCTACTAACCTAGGTACCCATTCTTGCAAGAATGTGAAATAAATCTTTCCTGCATTCATCAGTGAGTCAGTGGAATTTGGGAAGTTTCTTTATCAATGATCAGTTCTATAGACAAAGTGACCCAGTTTTCTTAGAGCTTGGAAGAGAACAATCTGCTGTTCATACATGGATAACTAGAACTTCCTTGTTAAGATATTCTAAAAGAATGGGAGCCTTATATGTTTTTCTGAAGCATAGATATTATGGCAAAAGCTTACCAACCAAGGATCAACCTTCACTTCCTCAGCAGCAATCAGGCCTTGAAAGATTTCTGAACAAAAGAAAGAAAACTTCTGTTAAACTCTTTGTGCCTGGAGCTGAGCTAAGCCACATTTATTAATAAATGAAAGTAAGATGCACCCTACCCTCAGGGTAATTACATTCTAATAGGGCAAGACTACACATGCAAATGGGAGTCTGAAGGAGGTGGGTAGGAAGTGATACTCAAATCATGACTGGGAATTGAAGGCCAGAAAATTGTCTTTCTGAGCCCCTGGTGGTTTCATGCTAAGAATCCAAGGTTCATTTGGGAGGGGGATGAGGCTAATGATGGCTGCATCAAAGGTGATGTGATTCAGCAAAGTCAATGAAGTGTAGGTATAGGTGACTTCCAATATTATATGTAGCTCTGAATCTATGATCCCAGTAAATTGACCTTCAAATACATGTCTCTTACACATAATAAGTCATATGTAGAGCTAGAGGGAACCATGGAAACTATCTAGTCCAGTCCCCTTATTTTACAGATGAGAGAACTAAGGCCCAGAGAAGTTAAGCAGTTTGCCCAGTCACACAGCTGAGCCTAGATTCAGAACCTAGTTCCTCTGATTCCAAATCCAGAGCTCTTGCTGCCTCTTTACTCCTAGGTCCATGCAATACTAGTGCTTGGGATTTACCTCATCCATTTCATCTAGTAACATCAAGGACCTGGAAACTAAGTCTCTGCTCATTTTTAACCCTTTTCCTTGAGAAAATCTCAGATATTCAAGTATAAAAGGAGGACTGGTTGTGGCTCTGATTTGGAGAACTTGGGCTTAATTTCTGCTTCTTTGGCTTAGTACCTGTGGGGTTTTGGGTAGCAAGGCCTTTCACCTCCCCTGGTCTCAGTTTCCTCCAATGTAAAATGAAAGGGGGTCAACTAAGTTAGCTTCCAGCTCTAAATTTGTGCTCTTACATATTGGGTGATTCCCCCAGCATCCATATAGTCGATATTATTTCAATCCAATGAGCTATATGATAAGTATTTACTAAGTGCTGGGGATACAAGAATAAAAACAAACCAGTTTTTGTCTTCAGGAAGCTTATATTCCATTTTAGATAGGGAGTGGAGAAGAAGATATTCAGAAAAGCAGGTTTGTGTAGAACCCAGCCAATATAGTAGATTGATAGGAACAGAAGGAGATATTAGAGGGTAACCTTCATGGCAGAAAGTTATCTTCAAATACTGTGCTATGTAGGGGCCTTTCCTGATCTCCTTAATGGTAGTACCTTCCCTTAGTTGAATATCTCTGATCCTGTATATTAGCTTGTCTGTTTGTATGTTGTCATTTCCGTATTACCTCCCCCATTGTTCATGAGCTCCTTAGGGGCAGGGATTCTCTTTCCTTTCTTTGTCTCCCCTGTACTTATTACAAAGGCCTGGCATATAAGCTTATTGGAGACATCTAGGCAGTAAAATGAATAGAGAGCTGGAAGTCAAGAAGACTCATCTATCTTCCTGAGCTCAAATCTACCCTCAGACACTAGTTGTGTGACCCTGGGCAAATCACTTAATCCCATTTGCCTCAGTTTCCTCATGTGTCCAATGAGGTGGGGAAGGAAATGGCAAAATCACTCCAATATCTTTGCCAATAAAACCTGAAATAGCTTCAGGAAGAATCAGATATGACTAAACAATAATGACAGCTTGTTTGACCAAAAGCAATGGAGAGACACATGGTAGGCATGAGCATAGTGCTTGGCAGTGATGCTTAATAAATGTTATTGACTGACTACCAATTGCTATGTCTAAAGAGTTCAGGATCTGAACGAGCTAGAAGAGGCCTTTAATATAGCTCTATCATTTTACAGAAGAGGAAACTGAGACTGGTTAAATGAGTAACCCAAGATCACACAACTGGTAAATGACAGGAGCAGGACTGAAACTCAGGTTCTCTGACTACAAATCAATGCATTTCCCACTATTGCATGCTTCCTCTTATTCAAGAGCTTGTGCCCTAGGTATTATTTATCAATACATGCAAACTACTTCCTGAGAAAATCTCAAGATTAGAAAGCAATTATGTAAGAGGATGTGTAGGTGAGTATGAAAACTTTGGAGGGGAGTGGCAGTGGCTAAATAAGGAAAGGAGAAGAGTCTCACCCAGAATTCAGTAAAATACAGCAGACAAGGTCAGGAATAGCCAAGATAATTATATATACAAATGTCAGGAACTCAGAAAAATAGAAATGGCAATAAAATGTCTTAAGGAAGGAAGTTTAAATAATAGAGCAGTCTGGGGAAAGCTCATCTCAGAAGACTGAGAAGAAAATTTCAAAATGGTAGAAGTGCCAATCTATGAAGGAAAAGTAAACTCTGCAATTATGATTTCCTAGGATGGAAAAAAAAAAAGGCTACTCTACCTATTTTAGCATTAGGATCTTAGAATGTTAGTGCTTGAAGGAATCAATCACTATGAAAAGTCCTCAACATACAAAATGCTGTATAACTTGTCCTCAAGGAGTTCACATTCCATTAGGGGAAGTCAATAATGTACACAGATTCATATAATATTTAAATATATCAATTTTCAGTCATATCTAACTCATCATCAACTTTTGGGAGGTTTTCTGGAGGCAGCCTTAGTTTTGGTTCAGAGTAATAATCACCTCAAACGCAGCCAGGGATTAAAGTACAGTCCTTTATGGTCTCTTCCAAAATAGACCAGTTAGCTTTCCTTGGTTCCAACAGCTCTTGTTGCTAGTCCTTTGCCTTTGCCTCTGCCTCTGCCAGCTTCAGCCTTTCTTCTTCCGAATCCCCAGTTCTGCCCGACTGCAGTCTCTAGCTTCTCAATCTCCTCAACTGACTTCTCCACTGACTCCTGCTTTCTCAGTCTCCTCAACTGACTTCTGAAAGAAGCTCTAAGAGCTTCTTATATATGATCTCTTAAAGATGTGAACCCAAAAGTTGACTCCTCCTCTGAGAGAGTAGGATTGTGGGAGGTATAAACTTGTGAATATCATACTGAATCCTGATTTGTGAATCTCGCAAACTTGTGAGCTAATGTGTGAACTCTCAAAGGTGTAAACATAAGCATTGTTTCTATCAATTCCATTGAGTTAACACCTTGTTTCAAGTTCTGGCTTATAACATACAACTACTAAGTGTCTGAAGCTGGATTTGAACTCAGTAACATGATTCTTCCTGACTCCAGGCCCAGCACTTTTATCTACTTCACCACTTAGCAACCCCTTAAGAAATAAAGATAATTTTGCAGAGAGTCTGTGACGGTCAGGAAAACTTCATTTAGGAATTAGTATTTGGACTGAACTTTGAAAAGGGCTAAAGATGCTATGAGATGTGGTCCTTCTTTCCCCTGACACTGTCATTACTCTGGTGCAGACTCTTATCACCTCATTCTTGTATTATGGTAATAACCAGATAATTGATCTCCCAAGGCTCAAGTCTGTCTCCACTCTATTCCATCTTCCATTCCTCTGTTAAATTAATCTTATTAAAGTATAGGTTTGATCATGTCACCCTGTACTCAGAAAATTCCAGTGACTCACTGTCATCTCTAGGATCAAATATAAAATCCTCTATTTGGCATTCAAAAACCTTCAAAACCTAGCTCCGTAGCCTACCCCTTCCAGTCTTCTCATACCTTACATCCTCCCACCCCCATGCATTCTTTGATCCAGTAACACTGACCTTTTTATTCCTCCAAAAAGCCACTTTGTTTTTCTGCTCTAGCAATTTTCCCTGGTTGTCTTTTATGCCTGAAATATTCTTCCTCTTCATTTCTGCCTATTTCCTTCAAGTCCCAGATAAAATCCCACTTTCTCCAGGAAGCCTTTCCCAATCCCTCTTAATTCTAGTGCCTTCCTTCTGTTAATTTTTCCCATTTATCCTGTACATAGCTTGTTTTTATATAGTTTGCACATTGTCTCCTTCATTAGAATGTGACTTCCTTGATAGGGAATTCTTTTGCCTTTTTTTGGAACCCTACTGCTTGGTACATAGTAGGTGCTTAATAATTGCTTATTCATTGACTAAGCTTGGAAAGGTAGGGTGGATGATTAAGGGCATCACAAAAGCCAAACAGGAAAATTTATATTTGGTCCAAGAGAAGTACCATGATCAAACTTGAGTCTTAAGACTATTACTTTGGTAGCTGTGTAGAGCATGGACCAGAGTGAGATAAAACTAAAGATAGGGAGGGAAAGCAGAGATTTTAGAGACTGCACAGTCCAGATCATCTTATACATGAGAACAAAGGCCCAAACAGCCTGAAGAATTGGTCCAATATCTGATAACTAAGAAGTGGCAGAGCCAGACTGAACCCAGACCTGGTCAGTGCCACCCCTCTTTTTGTGTAGTGATACCTGCCCTTCACCACAAAGGAGATCATCCAATTCAACCTTTGTTTTTCAGCAAAAGAAAAATTGACACCCCTAAAAGCTCACTGATTTTTTTAGGGTCAGTCACTAACTGGCAATATGGCTTTGTATGAGTCACTTCCTGCTTGGGACTAGGGGGATTTAGACTTTGATGTCATATCTCTAAGGACCTTTTCAGCTCTGTGGCTGGTGGTATTGTCTGACTCAACTTAGCACAACTCATAACCACGTCTGAAAAAAAAAAAAAGCATGACTTAATGATGGTATGTCAGATTGGTCGAAAAAAGACATATTTCATGCTAAAATCACAATAGCAGAGTATGAGGTGAAAAATCACTGTGGGCAAATGATATAAAAGGAAATTATGGGAGAATGAATTCATTGGGCCTGAGAAGAATAAAGGAAAATGTTGACTCCTAGAGGAGGTTGGAAACATCCTTCCAGAAGACATGGAAAAAGGCTGAGACTTTTATTATTTTCTTCTTCTTCTTTTTTTTTTTTTTAACTTTAAATCTTTAAATTTTAGAGAGCTAGAGTGTGACTATGAATTAGGAATTAGTATTTAAATCCCAATTGTTAAAGCCTAAATTATTTAAAAAACTGTGCAAAGTCAAATAGGAACTCATAGAAGAGTAATGTGGAAAAGTGAAAAACAGGGGTGGGAGGTGGTGTTGAAAAGTGGTTAGAGCACCACACATAGAGTTAGGAATACCTGACTTCAAATCCTGCCTCAGACACTTATTAGCTGGATGACCTTGGACAAGCAAATTTACCTCTCTTAATCTCAGTCCCCTCATCTGTACAATGGGAATAACCACAGAACCTACCAGTTACAGTAGTGCATCTTGTTTTTTATGGGAGAAAAAGGTCAAGATCTGCAGGAAGGAGTAGATAGCTACACAGTTGGAGAGAGAATATATGTGAATGAGTTCTGTTGGAGAACTTGATAACTGAGCTGTTCTCATCATTGAAACATTTCATTAAATGAATTGTTTTCAAGCACCTTAACAATGATAGGGTCTTGGGGTATATATGTGTGTTTGTATATACATGTACGTTTGTGTGTATATATATATATACATTTATGTATATATACATACATAGAAAGAGGGAGAGACACACAGAACGTGAGAGAGGGAGAGATAAAAACAGACAGAGTGCTTTGGAATAACAATAATCCAGGACGAATTTATAGGAAGATATCAGCTGTATGCACACCTGGATTGTTATCCTGTTACTTTTCAGTCATGTTCAACTCTTTGTGATCCTTTGGGGTATTCTTGGCAAAGATACCAGAGTGATTTTGTCAATTCCTTCTCCAGATGTGGAAACTGAGGCAGATAGGGTTAAGTGACTTGCCCAGGATCACCCTGTTAGTATCTGAGACCAGATTTGAACTCATGAAGATGAGTCTTCCTGACTCCAGGCCCCACACTGTGCACTATGGTACCAACTAGCTGCCCTTCTAACATAAACATATTATTATTGTTTGTCACTTAGGTCAGCAAGCTATATACCATGAAGAGGAGCAGGGTTTAGAGACTATAGAAAAAATGATGTCCAAATTAATCTAGAGAAAGACCTTAGAAATCAGGGCCCTGGTCTCATCAAGAGATTTTTGGAAGCAGAAGACCATGTAGGTCCATTATGGGAAAAAATTTGAACATAGAATTGATATAATGTCATAGACTACTTTAGGACAACTTCGTGGAGCCAGCTCTTATGGGTTGACTTCAGGAACCAAACTCATTGACAAGGTTGAGAGTCATAGGTGATCCTAGCTTGGGACCCTCCTGGTTGAGGTGTATAACAGGCCAATGTTTTATTTCCATGAACCCTATGTGATCTACAAAGCACCAGATAGGCGTTAAAATGGTAGGATCCCATCTTACCAAATTACTTCTCAATAACACGAATATATCCACATTCTAGTTGATGGTCCATATTAGTGCTACTTTGGAAATGTAATTGAAAGGCCCACTGCTTATTAATTTTTGTTGTTTAGTCATTTCACTTGTATTCAACTTTTCATTACCCCATTTGGATTTTCTTGGCAAAGAAGCTGGAATGATTTGCCATGTCCTTCTTGCGATCATTTTACAAATAAGGAAATGGAGGTAAACAGGGTTAAGTGAGTTACCCAGAGTCATACAACTAATAAATGTCTGAGGCCAGATTTAAAGTCAGCTCTTCCTGAATGAAGACCTGGCACTGTATCCCTTGTGCCACCTAGCTGTCCCTCCATGCCTAAATGCTATTAAAAGAAAAATCTTATGTGGTACATATGTTCAAGGGAACAGCCCTGACCATTTAGCAAGCCATTTATTTAATGCTGATGTCCTTTGGTGTTGTATTTTTATGTATTACACTGTCAAATAGCCTTAACCTTTGAAATACATTTCTCAACTCAGGGAATCATTATTTCAAGCTCTTATCTGATGCAAGAATCCTGTCTATCTATCTCATCTTTGGCAGGCAGGCAGATAGTCTGTACTTCTGTACAAGGTTCTCATGAGGAACTTTTTCATATACTTTTGCTGAAATCCAGGTATACTTTTGTCTTCAGCATTTAGTCAGTCATTCACTAAGGATTTATGAAAAACCTACTATGTGCCAAGTTCTGGGCCTTTATTTTAGAATTTTAAAATGGGTCCATGGTCATGATTCAGATTTTCCCTTTAGTGGCCCCAATTTATCCATTCTTTTATCTTTTATTATTCTTATCTCTGTCCTCTCGTAAATCCTTCTCAGGGGATCTGCTCAATGTGCCAGAGATCTTCCCATAAGCCTTTTAATACTCAGGATTATCAGTGAAGGGCTCAGGGGTGTTCCCATGTTATCTTCTCTCATTACATGACAGATGCCCTTCCTTTCCTGATCATGCATGAAATATGCCACTTCTTACACACCAATCATCTTTGGTAATACAGTATCAACTTCTTAATCCTTCCATGTCCCTTGGGCATTTTGATTCCCTGCATCGTTAAGTCTAGTAACCAGTATAACACAGTTTTTAAAAAATTAAAACTTTATTTTCAAAATGTATACATGGATAATTTTCAACATTCACCCTTCCAAAACCTTGTGTCCTAATTTTTTCCCTTCCTTCTTCCCACTCCCTCTCCTAGAAGTCAAGTGATCCAATATATATTAAATATATGCAATTCTTCTATACATATTTCTACAAATATGCTGCACAAGAAAAATCAGATCAAAAAGGAAAAAAATGAGAAAGAAAACAAAATGCAAATAACAACAAAGAGTGAAAATACTATGTTGTGGTCCACATTCAGTTCCTACTGTCCTCTCTCTGCGTGCAGATGATTTTCTTCATCACAAGGCCATTGAAACTGGCCTGAATCATCTCATATCAATCAAAATTGACCATTCTATAATCTTGCTGTTGCTGATAACACAGTTTTTTTGAGAGTGCGTCTCCCTGTTTTGCCTGGGCTGGCAGTACAGCAGCCATTCATGGGGGCAATGCCAATTTGATAAGTAGAGAGGCTTAACCTACTTTGTTTTTCTGACCTAAACCAGTTGCTTTCTTAAGCAGTCTAATAGCCCTTGCTCCTGGGGGCTTATCATATTGGTGTTAGATTGAGTGTTAACTTTGATTAGCTTTAGCCTTTTTGGAAATAGGAACTCCCAGACTCCAGGAGTCCATCAGTCTTAGTCTTCTCTGATAGCTCAACTTACAATAATGTGCTGTCACGATCAGCCTCACACCCATTTTTTAAAAGGCATGTACATATAATATTATATGGGATCCAGAGCTCTGAGAATTGAAAATCACAGAAATTGGAAGTGGCCGCCAAAACTTAACAGAAGTAAAATATTTTTATCTAGTCAATTTTAAAGATATAGCATATTATATTACCAAGTTTAACACCACATGTCTACTATACAAATATGAAATGAGAAAATGAAAAGGCAGATGAAGACAGATAGTAATTTAATTAGCCAGTGAGACCTGGAAATCTGAATTTTCATTAAATAGAATATCTAGAATAAAATACCCAATTTTCTTATTTAAAAAAAAAAGTTCTCTTTTGCTTTATATCACCCATATTCCCCATTATGTCCTTCCACACTCCCCTTCCAAGGATCATCTGTTATAATAAAAACATTTTTAAAGAGGAAGAAAAAAGTTGAGAAAGATTAACCAAGTATTTCCTCCACTTCAATCTATCTACTCAGCTGCCAAAGCAATCTTCTGAAAACACACGATCTGACCCTATCACTTACCTGGTGGCTCCTTGTTATCTTCAAGATCAAATATAAAATCCTTCATTGAGTTTTTAAAGCTCTTCATAATCTAGCTTCTTCCTATCTTTCCAGATTTCATACACCTTCCTGCCCTCTACATACTCTGTAATCTAGTGACAATAGCCTCCTTACTGCTAGAATAAACAGTTTCCTGACTTGGAACATTTCACTAGTTCTCATCCCTAGAATATTCCCCCTCTTCATTTTTTTCTTCCTAGCTCCCCCAGTAAGCCTCAGTTAAAGTCTTAATTTCTGCCGGAAAACTTTCAGTCCCAATGCCTTACTTCTGAAACTTGCCCAAATTTATTTTCTATGTCACATATCTTATTTTTACAGAGTTGTTTGACATCAATAGGTTGTCAACAGCTAGTTGTTGAAATAACTAGCTTTGAAAAATGTGCTGATGACACACTTTTAATTTGAATGACATTATTAACATTTTCTCTATCACTTTCTTAAGTCCAGATAATCAACAAAATAATAGCTCAAGTCCTGATTTGCTGAATTAAGATATATAAATGCCCACATTGAAAAATTTAACAGTTGACTCAGGTCCAAATTTGCTCTAGCACATTCTGATTGTTCTCCTTACTAGATTATATGTTTTTTGAGAGAAAAGACTTTTATTGAGAAGGGGAACTTTTATTTGAATCCTGAGTTCTTAGCTCAGTGCCCATTATATAGTAGGTGTGTGGTAAATTCTTTGGCTGGCTGACATAAAAAACAAAACAAACAAAAAAAAAAACTTATAGTTATCACCCCCTGTTTCTTCAAAGATGAGGCAACATTTTTATTTATATCTCTTCTTTGGGGCCACCAATTTTCTAAGTTTTGAGATAAATTAATCTTTCATTCTGCTTTCAAATGCACTTACAGCAAAGGGCATAAATATAAATACCCAATGAAACATTTACCTCATTACGTGCAGATGCCTTTCCTTGTTCCTTATTGACTAACAGGATCCAGAGATTCCATATCCAAAGAACTCTAGAAATCATCCTATACAAAGGCTATTATTATTGTCTCTAAGTAACTCAACAAATATGTCTGATGGATCAAATGACTATAATACAATACAATAATAATAGTGTATATACAATAATAATTTCAATACAATAATATTGTATGCAATGTTGCATAGCTATAATAAAATATTATTATTGTATATAAGCAGCATATATAACAAATATTTTTCATTTAAAATTACACAGTGAAATGTATTCCCTCTCTACTACATGGTGCAGTGGATTTTCATTTTAATGATCAAAACAGGAAAACAATTTTGATGATTTTATGTTATGGGATCAAAGATGTCAAGCTAAATGGGAAGTCAGAGACAACCTCCTCTAACCCCCTCATGTTACATAGAAGGAAAGGAAAATGCCTTGTCCAAGGGCACACTGATAGTAAAAGTTATTTCATATTTGTTGAATCCATGGCATAGTAGAATTCTGAATGAAGAAGCGAAAGACTTTAATTCTAGATCTAGATCTGTCATGATCTAGTTATATGAGACCTTGGACAAGTCAACTTACCTCTTAAAGATTCAGCTTTCTCATTGGTAAAATTAAGACATTGGGCTAGATGATTTCTGAGACACTTTTCAGTTCTCAAATTCTATGATTCAAAAACTTTTAAATGGTTTTCTAGATATAAATGTTATTATGTGGTAATGTAGTAAGGTAGTAGGATCAGAAAAGAGAACATGCATTTATTAAGTGACTACTATATGCCAGGCATTGTGCTAAGATCTCTCAGTTGATTCTCAGCAACCCTGTGAGGTAGGTACTATTTTACAGTTGAGGAATCTGAGGTAGAAAAAGATTAAGTGACTTCCTCAGAGTCACTGGTAGAAAGAATACTGGGCTTGGATTCAAAAGATGTGAATTCTAATCCCGATTCTGACTCCTAACCATTCTCTCCAACTTCATTGTATATTATTTTCCCTCCCCTATGGAGAATAGATATTATTCTATCATTAGTCCAAAAGATCTTTTCTTAATTCTCTAAGTACATGACATTCAAAATCTCCTAGCTCTATATTTATGCATTGTCTGTGTTCCATGCCTGGAATATACTACCTCCTCACCTCTGCCTCATGGAATCACTCTCCGACTTTAAGATACAGGCCAAGTACTACCACCTTCTACTTGAAACCTTTCCTGACCTCCCCAATTGTTAATGCTCTCCCTCCCTTGTCTATGTTGTACATATTGGTATTTTTATATATTTATATATCAGCCTTATGTATATTGATTTTTATATCTATTCTGTATATATATATATATACTACATATCATATATATATATATATATATATATATATATATATATATATAAAATTGCTCCCCTGCCCCCTCCAATAGAACCTATGAGATAAGGAATGGTTTCCTTTTTTGTATATGTATTCCTAGCCTGGTACATAGTAGGTACTAAATAAATGCTTGTTGATTGATTAGCATTTATTATGTGTGTTAGGCTCTATTACTCTAGATATGTCACTTAATTCTCTATTCCTCAGTTTCCATCTTGGTCAGATGAGAATAGTAACATTTACACTGCTTGCTTCACAAAATTGTTGTGAGGAGACCACTTTGTAAACTTTAAGATAATAGATCAAGGTGAGTTACTAATTTGTTAATTATAAGGGATGATAGAAATATCATTGGCTAACTGCTTATTATGAGGACCCAAGAGAATGAAAGATTGGCAAAGGTGAACAAATCTAACTTTTGTCTTTCTTTTTTCCTATCTTCCTTATCATTCAGGCAAAGTGCAGGAATATGGAGCATTGTCTTCGGGAGAAGGTCAAAGCTTTCCGAGCCATGCGTCGTTCTTATGAGGCCATTGTCAGGCATAATCAGGTGAGTATCCCATTGGGAAAGCTATGCAGAGTATCTTCTTAGGACATAAGACAAAGGGGAGAAGCAGGATGGTAGGTACAGGAGGTAGGTATGCACTAAATATGGATCCTAGCTAATAACATAAAAAAGAGAGCCATAATTTTGCCTGGCCTTAACATAGTGTGTTTTTTGTTTGGGTTTTTTTTTTTTTTACAGGGACCCCATATCTTCTCCCTCTGCATTCTTCTGTTTTAAAAGTCCTAAGGTCTCTGTCAGAGCTAGAAGGACAAAATGAGAGGAGGGAAGGAGAATCAATACAGTGTACATATTTGTTGAATGAAATGACTGAATATGGAATTTGGTACATCAGAACTATGACTTTGGGCTATTTCTTTTCAACTATTGATTTAACCATCCTTGTTCAGATGCTCATCTCTTCCCTTCTTGTTTATTGCCATAGTGTTCTAACTGCTCTTCCTGCATCTTGTCTATCCCCTCTATAATTCTCCTTAATTTGGCTACTCAAAGAATCTTCCTAATGCATTGTACTCTCACTTCATTTTGCATCAGTTCATGTAAGTCTTTCGGGTTTTTTTTAAATGTGTCTGCTGAAAGGACTTTTTTATGGTTTTGAATACTCAAACGCCTTAGCATAGTGCCTTGCACAAACTAGTCGTTTTATAAATACTTACTATTACATTACCTTGAATTATTTTCTGGAAGGTTTCCTTGGTTGGTGTTAAAGATTAGTATGATTTGGCCCATTATCTTCAGATTTCTTATCTTATATTTTTGTGAGCTAGCCATAAATCAGTAGGGACTAGATGGAAGCTAAGTTGGCCGTAGCACTGGATGAATAGATGTGGGATATAGAATGTGCTCTGTTCCTGCACTGAATTTCATAGGGCTGCTAACACTCTCCCTAGCTACCTGCCTGAGCTCCTCTAATTTTCTCTTTACTAACCTTTATAAAATATTGCAGGGCAGGCCCTTTTTGATATTTGATTACCCAATTCAGAGATGGACTTGTTTGCTGTCTGTATACCACACTGTGGGCCACTGACTTATGACTAATGAAAAAGCCAGTTTGAACTTTTTTTTCAAAATCTGTTTCAGTTTTGTTCAAAATGTTCTGTTCTGTCTTAAGTTGAGGGTTATAGGCACTTTAAGAACAGTTTCTTTTTAATTTTATTTTTTTCTCAATTATATGTAAAGATAATTTTTAACATTTGTTTTTTAAGTTTTGAGTTCCAAATTCTCTTCCTCCCTCCCCTTCCCCTTCCTTGAGAAGATAAGTAATTTGCTATAGATTATACATATGTAATTATGTAAATGTGTTACATATTTCCATATTGGCCATGTTGCAAAAGAAAATAGTCCAATCCCCCCCATAAAGAAAATTAAAAATAGTATGCTTCAATCTGCATTCAGAATTCTACCAGTTCTTTTTCTGAAGACGAATTAGCATTTTTTAATCATAAGCCCTTCAGAATTGTAACAACATTTTCTATTAAAATTTTTTTCTGGCTACCTTGTATCAGAATTTCAAGTCCTTATAAGTAACAATTGGTTGAGATTGTGGTTGTTGTTATAGTTAAGTGACAATAGCTATGTGATCCTGCCTGTCATGAGGACCTGTCATGTCACTTAACCTGTTTGCCTCAGTTTCCTCATTTATAAAATGGGAAGAAAAATAATAGCACCTATGTCCCAGGGTTATTGTAAAGATCAAATGAAATAATATTTGTAAGGCACTTAACATAGTGCCTATGCTTATTAAGTGTTACTTAAATATGTAGATGATGATGATGATGAAGAGTACATTCTAGACCTTCCTTTACTTTAAAAAAAAAAAAAAAGCCAGCTCCTTCCTAATTGTTATGCACCAAAATATTACTGTTTCTCGGCAATCCATTATCAGCAAATGAACAAAGCCTCTTATAGTTGCACTTATGATCTAGTATACTATAAGCATTTTTAGCACAACTATTTGCTCTCTGTGGAGACCACCATTTTTAAGGAGTTCTAGTCATGCTCATTTCACTTTCATTTAACTAACTCTTTGGTCTTCTCCAGCTCTTTACCTTGGGTATTTTGTCCTTCCTTTTTTTAGCACCCATTTATATGTTGTCTTCTCCCATTCGCGTTACTTAGTACAGTACTAGGCACAAAATAAACACAACAAATACTCTATCACTCACTCCTCTTTAGCCCTATCATTCTGTTTTTGTCTTGCAGCAAGAGCTAGTTGTGAGGAGGCAGGGTTTCAGTGCTACTGGACCAGCAGCACTTCAAGAACGCCTTAGTAGTAACCTTGTCAGCTCATTTGTGGCAAAGATAGCTTATGAGTGATGTTAATGAAATTGCCAAAAATCTTGGACAGAATGTCTCGGTAGGTACAACTATTGCTTTAGTAAAAAGAGCTCCATCCCTTGAGGATCACTTCTTACAAGACAAGCTTAATTGACCTCCCTTGTTAAGAACCTCAGACTGGATTCAGGTTTCTTTAGACAGGTTTCAGCTTCATGCAAATGGGCAACTCATTTCTATCTCATCCTTAAAATAGTTTTTCTTTTTCATGTAAGTTACGAATCCCTACCTCTACTCCAGCTGTCTGGTGAAGCCTAAACTCCCCTTCTCAGAAAACTATTTTAAAATAAATAAGATAAAACACAGGTTTACAAGTAAAAGTAAAAATATGTTTTCATTTTTGTTTTTTTCCGATCCATCTCTGAAATCTGTGGACCCCAGGTTAAGAACTCTGGTTGTGAGGAACTGCCTGAGACTATGAGAGATTGAGTAATTTTGTCCATAGTCACATAACTAAAACGTATCAGAATTTTAATCTAGATCTTCCTGTTTCAAGGTTGGGCTTCTATCAACTATGCAACATTGTCTTTCAGTTAATGATACTGGGTAGCCAATATAGAATGTATAGTCAGACCCTGAGTCCTTATGTTGTTTGTGGTACATTTCAAAATTACTTTGTATTTATTTGGCATAGAATTTTTAAATTGGTTTTGTTTAATAGTGGGCATCTAGGATAGCCAGCTAATATATTGGATAGAGCACTAGGATTGTAATGAGAAACTCATCTTCATGAGTTCAAATTTAGCCTCAGACACTTGCTAGCTATATGACTCTGGCAAGTCACTTCACTCTGTTTGCTGCAGTTTCCTTATCTATAAAATGAAGGGGAGAAGAAAAATGATCAAAGATACTTCATATTTGCTTATATGTATATGTGTTGTTATACGCAATGAGATGTAAGATTTTGGAAGACAGGGATTTTAGCTTTTGTCTTCATATCTTCTAAGCTTTAGCACAATGCCTGGCTCATAATAGCCACTTAATACTTGTTGATTGATTAATAATAATAGCTGAGTGAGTGAAGTGAGTAGAATCAAGAGAACATTGTACACAGTAACAACCATCTTCTCCAAGCCTTAGCACAAAGCCTGATACATAATAGGCACTTAATACTTGTTGATTGATTAATAATAATAGCTGACTGAGTGAAATGAGTAGAATCAGGAGAACATTGTACACAGTAACAACAACATTATGCTGTGACCAACTATAATTCTCATAGCTCTTTTCAGCAATACAGTGATCTAAAACAATTCTAAAAGACTCGTAATAGAAAATTCTGACCAGGAGTTTGAATGCAGATTGAAAAATGCTATTTTCACTTTTTTTGTGTTTTGTGTTTTTTTTTTTTTATGGTTTTTCCCTTTTATTCCAAATCTTCTTTTACAACATGAATAATGTGGAAACATGTTATACATGTATAACATATAATATAAACAAGATTATATATGTATAACCTATATAGGATTACATGCTGTTTTGGACGGGGGAGTGAGAAGGAAGGGAGGGAGAGAGAAAATTTGGAGTTCAAAATCTTACAAAGTTGAATGTTAAGAACTATCTTTATATGTTATTGGGAAAAAAATAAAATACTATTCATCTAAAAAAAGGAAAAAACAATACTAGCTCACATTTACATAGCACTTTAAGAATTACAAAGATTTTCAAAATACCTCTTTTCATCCACATTATCTTTATTTTGCATTTGAGGAAACTGAGCCCCAGCAATTTTATTTGGTATGCCTAGGGTCACATAGCTGAAGTAGGGTTTGAACTCTTCAAATCTTGACTTGAAGCCCAGTGCCTTTTCTACTCCACCATGCTACTTAATTAGGATGGATAGCCATTTTGAAACTGCCTGAGCACCGTCCTGTGATTACAACAGTGAGTAACAGTGAGGTGCCATAACAACCAAAGCTGATGAGGTCAGGAGCAGCCTGGAAATACTTGGGCATTTCATCAGCTGTCAAAACCATATCCCCGTTTCCTCCCTGAAAAGATCAGGATCCATTGGGTCCTGAGGCTTAACTGTAATGCCGCCTGACCCTGTCAGCTATGGTGCCTCCCTGAAAGGCTGCAACAAAAACTAGGTCCCTATATCCTAGCATGCTTTGTCAGGCTGCATCCTCAATGGTGACAGTGCTATTAAGAAATTCTGGAAGTCAGTGCTGTCTCCCTGATTTCCCCTTCTCTGTGATGAGGGTAGACCTTGCCACAGCCAGCCAAGGGATTGTAGAGTCTTTTCACAGTTGTATACTGCCTGACATTTCTGAAGAATTTCCACACACACACAATCCACACACACACACTGAGTGGGAAAGATCAAAATAATAACTGACATCTGGATAATATATAATACAGGTGCGAAAGACCCATCTTCCTGAGTTTAAATATGGACTCAGACACATATTAACTGTTTGACCCTGGGCAAGTCACTTAGCCCTGTTTGCCTCAGTTTTTTCATCTGTCAAATGAGCTGAAGAAGGAAATGGCAAACCTCTCTAGTATTTCTGCCAAGAAAAATTAAAGTGGAATCACAGAGTTAGACACAACTAAAAACATTTTTAACAACAACTTTGGTAAGTCATTGGATCTTTTTGGGGACTTCTGTTTTTTCATCTATAAAATGAAGGGGTTGGATTAGGTGATCTCTAAGTTCTCTTCCGGCTCTATATAATTATGATCCTATTAACCTTGTAAGTAGGAACTTGAGGTAAAATTATCCATTTTACAGAAGAGAAAACTGAACAAGAGGGTACTTGCCCGGCACCATTTTACATGCTGACCAACAAATATTCTTTCTGAAATTATTCCCTGCTCTAGGATTTTAGAATTGCTATAGGCTATAATAGTGCTCCCAGCACTTAGGCACATTGCCTGACATATAGTAGGTATTTAATAAATGTTTATTGATTGATTGATTGCAAGTCTCTATAAGGTTGCTTGCTCAGAGTCACACAGGTAACAAGGATCAGAGACTAGTTTTTTTTTTTTCCATTTTTCTAAACATATGCAAAGATAGTTTTCAAATTCACCTTTGCAAAATCTGGTGTTCCAGTTTTTTCTCCTTCCTTGCTCCCTGCCCCCCTCCCCAAGACAGCAAGCAATCTGATATAGGTTAAACATGTACAATTCTTCTAAATATATTTCCATATTCATGGTGCTGCTCAAGAAAAATCAGATCAAAAGGGGAAAAAAAAATACAAGAAAGAACATAAAAACAAAACAATAGCAAAAAGGTGAAAATACTATGCTTTGATTCAGTCTCCATAGTTCAAAGGCTAGTTTTAAACCAGATCTTCCTGACTCCAGTTCCCATAATCCCTTTACTATGTTCCATTTTCCCTCCTTGAACTTTAAGAAGAGACTGGGTGACCACTTGTCAGGAATGTTGTAGGATGGGGTCTCATACTCCTTAGACTAATGAACCTCAGAGGTATGTCATCTAATTCTGAGTTTCTACAGTCTACATACCCAGCAAATCTCTCTCTCTGTTTCTCTTTGTCTCTCTGTCTTTTTCTCTGTTTTTTTCCCTCTGTCTCTCTCTCTCTATCTCTCTCCATCTCCTTTTCCTTAACCCTCTTTCTCCCAAACTCCTTCTCTCTCTCCCTTTCTCTCTTATCACTCCCCCCCCCACCCCATCTCTATCTCTCTTGTTTGTGTGTGTGCATGTGTCTGTGTGTGTGTGTCTGGCTGACTGGCTGGCTCTACAAATTTCAATGCTGGGAAACTAAACAGGAATCTTGCCTCAAAACTCTAAAGTTCTGACATTATTCAACTTGACAGGTTGGTTGTATTTTCTTTCTAATTCAATCAATATGTCACTCAGTAGGATGCAGACAAGAGTCTCTTTTATCTGGGTCAAAGGGTATCAGTCAGACTTTGATCTTCTTGACTGCTACCCTAGATGTCATCCATTAACAAGACCAGAGAGCCAACCAACATCTTGGTGAATACCCAATAATATTTTGTTATTAAGTATACCACTATGTAAACTACTCCTATATAAACTATTAATTTCAGCAGATTTGTTTGTGGACCCCCTTGGTTTTGAAATCTTTGACCTCAATATATACATTGATATAAGATAGTAAATATAGAGATGAAAGAGATCTCACAGTTTAACCAGTATTCTCAATGGTTTTTGTTCTTCAAACCTCTTTTAATAATAATAAAAAAAAATTGAACTCCCAGGGTAATTTAATGCACTGCTCATTATTTATTTTTTTAAAAAGGCATTATTTACTGTTTAAGCCACAATTAATGAATTTGTAGTGTGAACTCCTTGATTGTTACCATGAAATAGGGGTTCAGGAACTATTAGATGAAAACCACTGACCTACAATGCCTCTAAATTTGGAAATGAAGAAATTGAGTCTGAGAAAGAATATGGCATTGGTTACATAGCTAAAAATTGGAATAACTGAGATTTGAACTCAGATCAATAATACCAACTTCAGCAAACATTTACAGTCTAGCATTTGTTTCAATTAACCTCCTAGATGCTCTTCTCTTAGTCTTTGGTTGAGCTTTGTTGCCTCATTGTGGTGTATTTGCCACAGAATATAGCTAGGTAATGTGGTGGGTAAGTACACTGGATCTGAAGTCAGGAAGACCTTAGCTAAAAATCAGCCTCAGCCACCAGGAGTGATATAAATGTGCCCTTACTCAGCATGTCTGCCTCACAGGGTTATTGTGAGGCTCAAATGAGATAATAGATCTAAAACTCTGCAAGATATAAAGTGCTATATAAATATTAGCTGTTGCTCTTTCATTTCCTATAGTTTTGAAAAATTAATCCATTTATTTGCCAAGTCATCCTTCTCAATTTCTAAACACAGAACTTCACCTGAGGCTGGAATTCCTCAACCTTGACCAACCTTCTCTCTGTTCCCTCTCCTTTTCTAACTCCAGCCTAACTTTCTTCTTGTCTCCAAATTACTTACTCTGTACCTTATTCCAGGCCCTTCTCACTTCTCTGAGTTCACATTCTCCCCTGTCTACCTTAGGTGGAAGCTACCTGGCTGCAGGGCAGGATCCGGCAAGAGTTTGAGAAACTCCGAGAATTCTTGAGAGTAGAAGAGCGGGCAGCACTGAATGCTGTGACCGAAGAGGCTGGGCAGAAACTGAGGCAGGTGGAAGAAAAAATGAAACAGTTGGCAGAAGAGACGGAGGCCTTGACTCATGAGATCGCGCGACTACAGATGGAGATGAAGGAAGATGATATCTCCTTTCTTATGGTAAGGGGCTCAGCCCTGAGGCCTGGAAGATGGAAAGAATTCTATGGGACTGGGTTAGGATGAACATGAAGTCTTTTGTATGAAGAGTGTCTAGGAGATTAGAAGCACAGACTGATCCCAGTCCCCAGTGTCCCACTTTCAGTGCCAACCAGCAAATATTCTTGCTGAAAAGAGTTCCCTGCTCCAGATTAGGCTTGCTTAAGCTATTAATGACAAAATTGCCCCCATGAGTGTCTACATTTTCCAAAAGTTTTGCAATGAATCCAGTATCCTTAGAACAACTTGTGTGTGCTTTTTTCCTCCTCTCTTGTCATAGAAAAACTGGCAGCTCCTTTGGGTAATGTTTGATGCCAAGGACCAGAGAGATTTAACTGGAAGCATAAAAAGTTCTGTGAGATTAGGAACCTTTTATACTCCATTCATATCTGGGTTCTACAGTCTAACCAGAGGTTTGGCTCAGCTGGACAGAGTCTGTAAAAGAATAGCAGAAATTGGTAGAAATTATTAAAAAAAAAAAAAAGGTTATAGGAATTGAGTTTATTGGCAAAAAAAAAAAAATAGATAAGAGTGTGACAGAGTGAATAAATAACTGATCTTGGAGTCAGGGATAACTGATTTCAAGGCCTTCCTATATATGACATATACTAGCTGTGTGAACATGGGCAAATTATTTAAGTACTCAGTCATAGATTTTTATTACTTAAAGGGAGTTTCTCCACTACATTCCTCCCAATGATGATGACATAGGTCCAGATCCCCAAAATTCAAAGGACAGACCAGCTGGGTTTTCTCTCAGTTAGAAACCTATCAAAAAATAGGAGGAAGGAGATTAAAGTTGTATATTTATTTAAGAAAGATATAATAAATTAACTGAATATGGGGCAAAACCAGGTTGTTCAGAAGATATGATTTAGAGCAGAGATATTAAGGATATGACTGCTAAAATATAATGGGGAAATATTTCACAAAATAAGTAAAAATACAATACAACATAAATAATGTTCAAGTATAGTTTTCTAAGTCAATATGTGGCAGATTTGGGGTCTGCTTTTAGAAAAGATTTTTAAAATTAGAATAAATATTATTCCACCTGAGATGATTTAAGTGTAGACCAGAGCAAAAGCATAGATGAAGCTGATAATCACAACTCAAATTTCTACAGTACTTTCAAATTCACAAAACACTTTCCTATATAAGAGAGATATGAAAAAAAGAAAAATATGGAAGCACAAATATTATTACTTCCATTCTTATAGGAAAGGAAATGGAGGTCCAAGAAAAGTCAAGCATCTCACTTAATTAAATAGCATTTCTTTGAGTCCATGTGAACAGAAAATTAAGTGAGTACTGGTGACTTCCACACATGACTCAGTATACCAGAGCCTTTTGTCCATTTTGTCCAACTGGGTCACTGGCTGCTCAGTAAACCAATAAGTCTTGGCTAACTCCAGACCTGTAACTCCCATTTTCTTTTTCTTTAACTTCATCCCCTTCTCCTTGACCCTCCTTTAATTCTTTCTTTTTCCTTCTGAACTTCCCCTTTCTTCTACCAAACTCAATCCAACTTCCTCCCTGCCCCTATCCTCTGAATGCCCTACCAATCTGTCTATCCTGCCTTGCCCTGAGCTACAAAACATTTGGTTTAGGAAGATTGGCATTCCAGAAGATGAGAAGGACTGAGGAAGAAGGCAGTCCCAGGGAGGGAAATGGGGGCTTTAATGCTTTCTGCTAATGGTTGTAAGCTTTTCAAATTTTTTATATTACTTATATGTTGACTTTAAAAAATCACTTTAAGTTAATGTCTATTGTGTCGAACATTTTATATACCACAACAGATTCAAGGTCCTGAGTTTGTTGGTTTGGGTTTGGATTTTTACTGATTAGGTTGTTTTATGTGTATGACTTAATTTATAGTGAAAGGAATAATTTCATTTCTAGCCATTTAATGAGACTTGTGAGAAAGGAAGAAAGAAAAGTTCAAAATCTTGTCTAGAAATGCTTTAAAGTGTTAGTAATCACCTCAATTAACATTCTAAAGTTAACATAATTTGAATATGGAATGAAATTAGAATATAAAAATAGAATATTAGAACATAATAGATTTAGAATATTCCACAGGCATGGAATTTTACTAGCTGACCTTGTCACTCAAGAAGTGGGAAATCTAGCCTGTGAGACAGGTCACCAAGGGACCTTGACTTATACTTTAAAAGGGCAATATCAGTCTGAAAGTCTGGAGCAACAGTATTGGAAAAGACCACAAGGTTCATTCCAATAGATTTGTGATGGAGAGATTTATCTGCACCCAGAGATAGTTATCTGCACCCAGAGAGAAGACTGTGGGAATTGAGTGTGGATCACAACATAGTATTTTACTTTTTTGTTGTTTGTTTTTTACTGTTGTTTGCTTGCTTTTTGTTTTCTTTCTCATTTTTTTCTTTTTGATTTGATTTTTTCTTATGCAGCATGATAAGTATGGAAATATGTATAGAAGAATTGCACATGTTTAACATATATTGAATTACTTACTGCCTAAGAGGAAGGAGTTGGGGAAAAGGAGGGAGAAAAAAATTGGAACACAAGGTTTTGCAAGGGTGCATGTTGAAAACTATGCATATTTTGAAAATAAAAAAAACTTTTAAAAAAAGAAAAAGAAAAGGCCATAAGGTGGAGAGATACAATTCCCTTATATCTTTATTGTGCACATTTTTCTCCTTTTGAATTTTGTCTTCCCTCTTAATTTCTTCCTTATTTTCTCTTACCTTTGTTATATCCTAGAATGGAGATGTTTGTCACATTTAATAAATAGGGTTGGTATTCTGCACTTTTCATTTTAAAAGTTGATGAAAGGAACAGTTTGTAATTCAACTAAAATGTTCTATTTGCTAGAACATGTTATTCCATCTCCTCCTATCTCAGTGCTTTTATTCAGCCCTGTTCTGCAGGACTAAAATTTACCTCCTTCTCACTCCAGCCTCTTAGAATCCCTAACTTTCTTCAAGGAAAGAAGGAAGAAAATAAGCATTTGTTAACCACCCACTATGTGTCAGGCACCATGCTAAGTGCTTTACTTATCTCAGTTTATCCTCACAAAAACCCTGGGAGGATAAGTACCATCAATGTCCTCACTTTAGAGTTGAAGAAACTAAGACCAAGATTAAGTGATTTGCCCGAAATTATGCAGTTAGTAAGTGTCTTGAGGATGGATTTGAACTAGGAGAGCATCTTTCTGACTCCAGGCCCAATACTCTAATCACCATGCCATCCAATTGCTTCAAGGCCCAACTTAGGTAGCACTTCCTCCATGAAGCCTTTCTTGATTCTTCGTGCCATCCGATTGCTTCAAGGCCCAACTTATGTAGCACTTCCTCCATGAAGCCTTTCTTGATTCTTCTTAGTGGCTAGTTTCTATTCTATTCCCCTCCCCAAACTATTTTAGATTTTGTTGTAGCTATTGTTCAGTTCATGTCTGACTTTTCATGTCCTCATTTGGGTTTTTCTTGGCAAAGATACTGGAGTGATTTCCCATTTCTTTTTCCAGCTCATGTTACAGATGAGGAAACTGAGACAAACAGGGTTGAGTGGCTGACCTAGGATCATAAAGCTAGTAAATGTTTGAAACCAGATTTGAACTTTTTTTATTTATTTACTTTATATTTATTTTGTATTCACTAATCTTGGTGCTTTTTGTTTCTTTCCAATATAATATAAACTCTTTGAGGGCAGAGGTGATTTTATTTTGCCTTGGCAGCCACAGTGCTTAATACCTCATAGGTGTTTATAAATGTTTGTTGAATTTTATATTTTTCCCTTTAAAAATAAACAATTTCATACTGGCTTTTTAATTAGGGTCCTTGATTTTTTCCCTTTTAATTATTGGTCTTTAATTTAAAAAAAAGTTCTCTACCTCTGATTTAAAATGGCCTGTGATTTTAATCTTTATGCATGGCCTTCTATGCATATATGATTCTGCATATATGAGCGAACAGGTAAGGTAAAAACCAAAAGGCTAACAACAAGTAATAGATCTATGACATCCTTACTTCTCAAGACTTGGAAACTGAGTGAAATTTTGGGGGGGCCTCTGATACCATGTATCAGATACATGTTGGCCTTTATTGAGTCTAGATGTTTATATTTTTACTGTGTTCTTTTTTTTCTTTCAGAAACACAAGAACCGTAAACGTAGGTAAGTTCCTAGAAGTAGCAGGGGAAGAACTTACTTATTAAGCACCTACTATATGATGGGATTGATGTTGGCACTCCAAATGAAGAGCGTGAAAAGAGCAATTTACACAAAATGATGAGATTGATGTAGGCATTAAATGTGGGGGTTTGGTCATATGACAAATTCATAATGGCCTTTCTTTTGCCAAAAGTAAGTAAAGTGGGTTTCCTAAGACCTCCACAAGGGTTGAGTTCATCACCATCAGTGCCTTTCCCTGATTGCCTCTGGGAGTATTATAATCTTATCAGTACTTCAGGCTTTCTTTGCCAACTCCACTTAGTTACCCAGGACCTCCTATGTGTCAAACAGCCTACTAAACACTTACAAACATTAATCATTTGTGATCCTCACAAAAATCCTAGGAAATAAACCCTGTTCAGGAAACACTCAGGTCTTCAGGCCCACTACTCTATCCACTCCAACCTTTAGTTGCCCTTCAGCTTCCCCATCTCTGAAATGAGAGAATTGGAGAATTGGACATAATGACCTCTAATTTGATGAAGCTTTGATCTCTGATCCTATAAAGCCCCTTCTTTCTCAGAGCATGAGGGAGCATATAACTGGGTTAAATGGTATTGAATTTAAATGCAGAGAGTTTCTATTTAGTAGCAATAGATTTATTCTATTTTTAAATATACTCCAGAGGGCATAACTAGGACCAATGGGTAAAAGTTATAGGTAGATAAGATTGTAGTTCAATATAAAGAAAAGCTTTCAAATAATTTCAACAGGGGATGATCTGGCTTACCAGCTATTCAGTGCTGGCCCTGACTTGGACTAGATCCTTAACTTTGATAGTATTAAAAAAAAATGAGACATTCAGAGGTCATTCAATATTTAACAAACAGATTTTTTTTATCACAGTAGAAGGATGTTGACGTAGGATCTGAGCATCTCAGATCACTTCAGCTGAGTAGAGCACTCTTGCCTTAGCTGCCCATGGTAATCTCTCAGCAAAGCATTTGAGAAAGGGCCTAGAGCTTCTTGTAGCATAAAAATTTTCATGAAATAAACTCAATATAAGTTAGCAATATGGAAACCAGAAAGATAATGCAGGCTTAGGCTTCATTTAAATAGGCCTAACATATGGGGCAAAGGAGGTGATGATAATTCTCTTATCCTCTACCCTAGTCAGATTATGTGTGGAGTATAAGATTCAATCCTGAGCACATTTTAGGCAAAATACTCACAAATCGAACAAATTGCTACCAGGAAAAGGCCATCAATAAGTTAAAGGACCTCAGGTATATGCCATATGAGGAATGGTTGAAGGAACTGGCAATTTTTAACCTGAAAAAGAGGAAGACTTAGGGAGACATGATAATTGTTTTCAGGTGTTGGAAGGGCAATTGTATTGAAGAGGAAATAAATAGACATATTCTGTCTCCAGGAACCAAGCAGAGCTAGAAGGTAGGACTGAAGTGGCAAAGAGACAAAATGGGCTTGATGTAAGAAAGAATCTGCCTGAGGACATTGAAGGGAGTTTCCCCCCTCTATTATTGAGTAGTTTCAGTCAGTCTGACTCGGTGACCTTTTTGGGGTTTTCTTAGCAAAGATACTGGTTTGCCATTTTCTTCTCCAGCTCATTTTACAGATGGGGAAACTGAGGCAAACAGGGTTAAGTAACAGTCGCACAGAAAGTATCTAAGGTTAGATCTGAGCTGAGGAAGATGAATCTTCCTTACTCCAGGACACTGCCATCTAGCTGTCCCCTTCCTTTCACTAAAAGTCTTAAAAAAAATCTGGACTAATGTACATTATAGGAAGATTTTTTGTTTAGATTTAGAGTATAAGTAGATAGACACTGAAAGTCCCTTCCAGTTCTATGATTCTGAAGCTTTAAAGGTGTCAGAGAAGCACAAGTAACAAGAGAGATAGAAGGAATCTCATTCCTTTCTTTTTGCCCTCACTAGTGCCCTTGTCCCATCTACCCCTTATTTCCTTACCTAGGCATTCTTGCACAACTGAGCCAGAGCCCATCCAACCAGGAATGCTTATTGATGTCAGCAAGTACCTGGATTCCCTGCAGTACCGTGCCTGGAAAAAGATGCTGAGCAGTATTGAAGCTGGTGAGTGGGGAGCGTCTTTGGGCTCTCAAGCATGGAGGGAAGGGGCGGGGCAGGGGAAAAGGGAGAGGAAGTACATAATGAAAAGTACATTGAAATAGAAGTCTGCCTCTCAGATCTGCCTCTGCTCTTAACTAGTGGCTTTACATTGGGCAGGCTACTTCCCTAACTTTGAACTTCAGTTTCTTCAACTATAAAATGAGAAAATTAGACTAGATGTCCTGAGGCTTCTTCCAGATTTCAGCTTATATGGATTGCTTTGCTTCTGGGTGAATACCATGACACACAAATGTGTACTCTGACCCCACTCTGCTTTGCTAGGTTAACAAACACTTTAATTCTGAGGCACATGTTTAGATTTCCTGGAGGGAGAGATATGGAGAATGGAAATCCTCTAAAAAGGTTATTATAAAAATCCAGAAAACAGGACCTATGAAGGCAGGGGAAATGAAATGGGTATTATGCAGCAGAAAGCTGAGAGGATTATTGATCATTATCTGCTGAATATTATTGGCATGAGCTGAGAATGAATGAAATCTGTTGGTTTGAACCTAACATGATTTTGCTCTATTTGCTTGTGTGAGCTGCAGTTTCCATGAGGGCTCCCAGAGCACTCCTAGTTCTAATCCTGTTTCTCCCCCCAATTCTGACTCAGCCACTGCTGCTGTGGCTCAGCCTTATTACATAGCTGCTGGTGAGCCCTGGATACTCTGCCAGGTCTTCTCCTACCCAAAATATTGAAGCAGCTTCTTTGACAATGACAAACTAAAAAGTGCTAAGAGGAAAAAGGGGTGTGTGGGGGAAGGAGTGAACAATATAGGCTTCTGGAATAGAGAAGGGCCAAGGAAGGGCCAAGGCAGGGGAAAGCAATCTCCCCATCACTCCTTCCTCATATCAGATCCTAAAAGAAGCCTGTAGCAGCAAATTTATCCTAATAAGATGTAAATGCCTTACTTTACCTTCTTGCTAGGGTTCATTTTAATGAATTTTGTCCAACATTTTAATTTGTTGAGATGTTCTTATTTGCTTGGTTGGCAAATTCTTTGTTTTTCCTCTTTGTGTCTCAAGCTCCTAATATGGTACCGTGAATATAATGAATACTCTCTGTATTAAATTAATATTAAGGATATTGATATTATTAACATTAATAATAGCTAATATTAACAAGTACTTTTTGGATTAAAAGCTGGTTAAATGCTCTCTCTGGAAGCAGGAGATCCCCATTTTGCTTAGCCTCCTATTTGTCATCCAGATGACCCTTACTTTTAAATCCACCTATACTTCTTCCTGCACCTTACTCTTCAGTTGGTTCCATCTGATAAAGACCAAGTATTGAAAAGGAGTGAACGCTACCCTTTAAATCAAAACAACCCTCCCCCCTTCTTGTGGCTATAACCCCCCCTTGGTTATTATTGAGCCAAAGTCTCTCCAGTTAAGTTCTAGCAGCTAGATTCCAATGTATCATCCCTACTATCTCACAAATCTAATTGCCAATCCTCTGGCTGCTTCCCTATTGCCTGCAAACCTGCCCTATTTTCTCCTCAGAAAACCTTCATTGATTCATCCCTTCCTGCTAGCTATCACCCTGTATATCATCTTTTCCCCTTTTCTGGCTCACTTCTACGAATAGACCACCTAAAACAGGTGCCACCACTTCCTGTCCCTCACACTTTTCCTAACTCTACAGTTTGGCTCCAGGCCTTTGTGTTCAACTGAAATTATCCTCTCCAAAGTAACCAGTGATCTCTTAATCACCAAATTGAGGGGCTTTTTCTCTATCCTCGCCCTTCTTGTCCTCTCTGCAGCCTTTGATACTGATGATCTCTTTCTTCTGCTTGATACTCTCTTCTCTGTAGGTTTTCAGACACTGCTCTTTCCTGGTTCTCCTCCTACCTGTCTGACCACTACTTCTTATTCTGCAGATCATGTCCCCTAACTGTGAGTGTTCCCCAAGGCTCTGACCTTTTTTCTTTTTGCCTCTATACTGTTTCATTGGTGATTTCATCCTGTGGATTCAATTATTTCTCTGCAGAACACTTTCAGACTTATTTATTCAGCTCTAAGCACTCCGCTGAACTCCAGATTCATATATCTATCTGTTTATTGAACATCTTGAAATAGATGTTCCTTAGATTCCACATGTCCCAAATTGAGCTAATTATTTTTGTCTAGTCTCCTCTCTTTCTCCCACCTCTGTTCTAAACATACCTATTACTATCGAGAATACTAGCGTCCTCCAAATCGCTCAGCCTCACAATTAGGGTGTCATCCTTGAATCTTCTCTCTCATCCCCTCATAATTCAGTCTTTTCTTTGTTGTTGTTTTGTCACTTGCAGTCATGTCCAACTCTTTGTGATCCTATTTGGGACTTTTTTGGCAGAGATACCACATTGCCATTTCCTTTTCCAGCTTATTTCACAGATGTGGCAAGCAGGGTAAAGTGACTGGCCCAGAGTCCCAGAGTTAGTAAGGGTCCTGAGGCAGGATTTGAACTCTGGAAGAGGATCCTTCCTGATTTCAGGCCCAGCACTCCAACCATAACACCATCTAGCTGCCCCGAGTCAGTTGTTAAGCCCTATAAATTCTACCTTTGCCGTATCTCTTGTATATGTCCCTTTGTCTGCTCTAATACTCTCGCCACCCTGCTACAGACTCCTCATCATCTCATAGCTGGACTATTGTAACAAACTGCTGGTCTCTCTGCTCTGTTCCTTCCCACTCCATTATATTCTCCATGCAGCCACCAGAGTGATTGTCCTAAAGCACAGATTCAGTCATGTCCTTTCCCTCCTCAGTAAACTCCAGTAGCTCCTTATTGCATCCAGGATGGAATGTAAAATCCTCTCTTTGACTCTGAAAACCCTTCGTAAGTGGACCTCTTCCTGACCTTTTATTTTTCTCCATCTTCTCTGTGGTCCAATGACGCTGGCTTCCTTCTCATTCTTCTTACAAGAAGCTCCGTCTCTTCACTGGCTTTTCCACATGGCATCAATGCCCTCCTGCCCCATCTCTTCCTGGCTCCCCTGATTCCCCAAGTTCCAGCCCAAACCCCACCTTCATTAAGCAGCCTTTCCCTGCAGTGCTAAATTCTCCTCTCTGAAATGACCTCTACTTTACCCAGGTTTATTTGTATGGACATAGTTGCTTTCAGGTTGCCTCCTGTGAGCTGCTTGAGGGCTGGAACTTTTTTACTTCTTTGTCCCCAGAGCTTAATGCAGTGCCTGGCACATAATGAGGCCTTAATAAAGGCTTGCTGTTGGCTTGCTAGGTGCTGAGTGCATGAAGACAAAGAATGAGCCAATCCCTATTCTGGAGGAGCTTGCGTTCTAATAGGGGAGATAACAAGTACACATATACCCACCTGATCCATCCTTCCCCATTCCTGGAAGAATTGCCCACTAACCTTTCCCACAGCTGATTCAATGACCCCACCAACATCCCTATACATTCCACTCACCTCTCCTGGAACGCTCATCTCCACAGGTACCTGCCACTCTTATTCCCTACCCCATCCCCGGTCCCCTCCATTCCTTCCCCCCATCCTCCAGCTGTTTTCATCCCTAGTTTCTTGCATTCTTAGCCTTGAACCCTGTTTTTCCTCTCTTTCACCACGCTCTGCTTATCCCACATATCCAAGCTCAGATCCTTCCTGGTGGGAAGTTTAACAAGGGACTGCCAATGGCCCATAGGGCAGCTAAGGCTTAACTGAAAGCCCACTCTAGCCTGGGATCTGTGAGTGAGCAGGGATGCCCGCCCATGCAGATGTAAGACCATCCACCAGATGGCAGCAACAGCAGCCTTTCACAAAAAAAAAATTCTGAGGCGCTCCGTTCAGATCACCATTTTCGGATAATAGACCCCTTAGACAATCCAGCCAGTAAAGCCTATGGATCTCTTCTTAGAATCATGTTTTTAAATGCATCAAATAAAAAATACACGGGATTACAAAGGAAAAATTTTGTTGAAATTCACTCATTGAATACTTTTTTAAAAAGACAAGATTACATGGATTGGATTGCTTGTTGTATGGGGGAAGTGGGAAAGGAGGGAAAAAATTTGGAACACAAGATTTGGTAGGGGTGAGCGTTGAAAACTATCTTTGCGTGTATTTTGAAAAATAAAAGCTGTTATTGTTTTAAAAAATAATAAAGTCAAAGGATTCCCCTCCCCCCAGAAAAATACATTAGTCTGAATGATCAAGGTTTTAGGGATCTTTGTGGAATAAGAGAATGTTAGACCTGGAGATCGTCTCATCCAATAGCTGAAGTACAAGGAAGGCTGGCCTCCACAAAGTGGTTCTAACAGGCAGGCAGGAAATCAGCATTTATCAAACAATTACTATGTGCCAGGCACTGCACTGAATGCTGGGAATGAAAATACAAGTGAAGGAAAAGTAGTCCCTGCTCTCACAGAACTTATATTCTAATAGAAGATAACCCAAAAGGGAAAGGAAAAGCTTGGGAGTGCAGGGTATGGTTAGGTTCGAGAAGGTACCTGCTCCAGGGAAATTCTCCTGGCTAGAAGGCATAGTCCTCCCAGTATTTGTTGGCCTTCAGAGCAATATCTGTCTACCCATCTATCCGTCTATCTGTCTCTCTGTCTATCCATCTGTCTGTCTATCCATCTATCTATGTATTTTTTCCTCCCAGTTCTTCTTACTCTCTGAATTTAAATACTGTGTGCTGTGTATAAAGACAGACAGACACACACACACACACACACACACACACACCATTCTACCTATATATGCATCCAGACACATATAGATTCATATATATATATATATATACACACACACACACACACACACACACACACACATATATCTCACTCTGAAGACCAAGTCTGTGTGTGTGTGATTTTGCTATATAATTGTTGTCCTAGAAGACATGACCAATAATAAAGGATGACCTCCAACTTTTGCTATGGTCTTCTACAATCCCTAGCAGTGCCCACTCCAGTCAGCTTCTCACAGTAGTTAGGGAGGAAGCAGGATGACAATTTGCCAGTAGTAGGCAGACGGTAAGTGAGGCAATAGTAACTGCTAACACTTAGCCCTTGACCCAGAAATCTTGACATGTCCTCTATACTCCGTGTATCTCAGGGAGTGGAGTTTCCTTCAATTCAGCTGAATTTCATCAACATGTATTACACACCTACTATATTCCAAGCACTGTGCAAGGCACTGGGGATAGAAAGATAAATATTAAATACTCTCTATCCACAAGACACTCAATATTCTCCTTGGGAATAGGAACATGGGTGGGGAACTTTGTACTCTACAAGTAAATGCCATGTTTAAAAGGATTGCACATATTTAACCTATATCAGATTGCTTGCTCTCTTGGGGAGAGGGGAGATGACGGACAGAGGGGAAAAAAATTGGAACATAAAATCTTGCAAAAGTGAATGTTGAAAACTATCTTTACATGTATTTGGAAAAATAAAATACTATTGAGCAAAAAAAAATTTAAATATCAAATATATGCAAAGTAAATACAAAGAAAGTAATGAAGGAGAATATCTAAAGACCTTGGAAGGAAGTGACCCTTAACCTGACTTTTAGAATGAGCTGAAGGGTCCAAAAGGAGGAGGTGAAGGAGAGCATTCTGAGCATGCAATAGAGATTATGCAAATGCGTAGTGGATGAAATAGAATATGTATGGGGAACAGCACACAAGTTCCAGTTTTGGCTGAAAGTTGGAGTGTATGAAAAGTAATATGATGGAGCCAACTTGTGTGGGGCTTCGGTTTCTATAACAACCAGAACCCTCCCTCAAGGGAAGGCATCTGCTGAAGGAAGGAACATGAGAAGGGCTTGTGGTGGTTGTTCAGTCATTTCCAGCTCTTTGTAAGCCTGTGGATCCTCTGCCTGTGGAATTTTCTTGGCAAAAAATACTGGAGTGGCGTGCCATTCCCTTCTCCAGGGAGAATGTAGCCTCTGAGACTGGATTTGAATTCAGGTATTGCTGACTCTAGACCAGCACTTTATTCATTTATTTATTTATTTATTTAATTAATTATTTTTTTTATTTAATAGCCTTTTATTTACAGGATATATACATGGGTAACTTTACAGCATTAACAATTGCCAAACCTCTTGTTCCAATTTTTCACCTCTTACCCTCCCACCCCCTCCCCTAGATGGCAGGATGACCAGTAGATGTTAAATATATTAAAATATAACTTAGATACACAATAAGTATACATGAACCAAAACGTTATTTTGCTGTACAAAAAGAATCAGACTCTGAAATATTGTACAATTAGCTTGTGAAGGAAATCAAAAATGCAGGTGTGCATAAATATAGGGATTGGGAATTCAATGTAATGGTTTTTAGGCATCTCCCAGAGTTCTTTTTCTGGGCATAGCTAGTTCAGTTCATTACTGCTCCATTAGAAATGATTTGGTTGATCTCGTTGCTGAGGATGGCCTGGTCCATCAGAACTGGTCATCATATAGTATTGTTGTTGAAGTATATAATGATCTCCTGGTCCTGCTCATTTCACTCAGCATCAGTTCGTGTAAGTCTCTCCAGGCCTTTCTGAAATCATCCTGTTGTAGACCAGCACTTTATCCACTAAGCCACCTAGCTGCCTCCCAAGAAAAATTTAGGTATTAGAATATTAACCCAGCCAAGAAACAAACCTCATGAAACCTAAGCTCCCTTGTATCATCCATGTCACTTGTACCTGATCTTTAGCTTCCTGCAAACTTTACCTGCCAAGGTTCTTTCCTTGATCTCAACGTAGGGGGTATGGAATCTCTCTCCGCAAGACCAATGTGCCCTATTGCTTTAGCCCAAGAAGTACTCATCCATTAGCCAGATTGTCTACACCATTGGGGGCAGGTGAGCTATGGGATGCTTTTAGTGACAGCCTTGAAGTTGGAACCTATTTTCAGACCTTTGAGGCTGCTTTCACAGGGCAGATTTGAGGTGGGGCATACTCCAGGAATCATAGATATAATCATAGAAAAGTACATTTTAGTGAGTGCAAGGGATAATGTTGTAAAAAAATTACCCAAGCATGGGTTCTGTCAATAAAGTTATAATAAAAAAAATTTTTAAAAAGTACATTCTAATTCTAGGCAGTTTAGTCCAGCCTTGTTTTATAGCTAAGGAAACTGAGGCCTGGAGAAGTAAAATGGCTTTCCCAAAATGATATAAGTATCATCAGATACTAGCAAAGTCAGGATTTGAACCCAGAGGCTTCAAGTCCTAATCCAAATTCAGTTTCATTGTATTATGCTACCTTAGCATCCCAAAGTCATTTTTGATAACTTCTGGCAAACTTAGACCATGTTACAGTTCTAAAAGATTAGGTTCCCTACCCATGAGTTTTCAGAGGTTCTAGGAGAATAGAAAGATAGATGAAATTAAATGGTATCCCTTCAAAGGGGCAGCTAGGTGGCTTATTGGATAACTCATTACCCTGCTGTCAAGCGGACCTGAGCTAAAATCCAGCCTTCAGAAACATACTATCTGTATCAACCTGAGCTAGTCATTTAACCTTGTTGTCTCAGTTTCCTTATCTGTAAAATGAGCTGAAGAAGGAAATGGCAAACCACTCCAGTATCTGCCAAGGTAAGAAACCAAATGGGGTCATAGAGAGTCAAAGAGAACTGATTTATTAAACCAAAGCTTCTTAAACTATGGTTTGCGGCTCCATATAACTGAGTGTGGAGGTCATAAAATTATGATGTATTATTAGTAAATGTTTGATTTGTATATTTATATACCTGGGATCCTATAAAAATTTCTCAGGTGAAAAGGGGTCACAAATGGAAAAAGTGTAAGAAGCTCTGAACTAAACAACAGCAAATGCTTTCTGACCTTCCTCCCTCAGGTTTGACATCTCAGAACCTCCTGGCAATAGAATGAAATCTTTCTCTGAGTCCCCAAACTGACCTATTTGCTTCAAGGCCTTGACCCTCTTTCCATTGGCTGTATACTCCCAGAAATGGCTATTGATACCCAGGAGCATCTTAGAGTTCAGTGGCCCCTCCGGAGCCTGACCTTGTATCAAACCACATTGAATGATCTGACAGTGTTTCTCGGTAATCAGGGCCATAACTTGTGAAGGCAACATTTTAACTCTCCTTCACTAACCGCAAGAATCGTGAGGCAGGTCCAGCTCCTCTGGAGTCAGGATTCCTAACTTCTATTGTATCGTGGACCCCCTGGCAGTCCCATAAAGCCCATGGATCCCTTTTCAAAATAATAATTTAAATGCATAAAATAAAATACACAGGATTGCACAGGAAAGCCAATTATGCTGAAATAGTTATTCAAATGTATTTTCAAAAATATTTTAAAAACCAAGTCTGTAGATCCTGGGTTAAAAACTGTTGCAGAGTCTCTTGGGATAGCGACAAAACTAATTGTTGTAATGGTTGATTCTATAATACAAAGGGGGCTGACCAGGTATTTCCCACTTCTGAGAAATCCAGGAGAGCTCGTATGGTAATAGTTGTATGGCTTGCTTCAGAGCCAAGAAGGCTCCAGTTCCAAACCCATCTCACATTAGCTGTGTGACTGCTTCAGTTCTCGCTGTCCAGGCAACTCTTTCAGTTATAAAGAGGGTGCCATCTGCACTCCTCATCAGGAGTCCCCAATACCTGTGAAATCACAGTGTGGGGGGAACCACCAGAAGGGGCCGAGGGGCCAGAGAGGAGCAAGGTGGTGAGGAATTTGTGCTGAATCTTTTTCTTCTTCTTCTCTCCTAGTGCCCTTCAGCTTTGACCCCAACACAGCCGCCGGCTGGCTGTCCGTCTCCGATGACCTCACCAGGGTCACCAACCACGGCTACCGGGTGCAAGTGGAGAACCCTGAGCGCTTCTCGTCCTCACCCTGCCTGCTGGGCTCCCGTGCTTTCTCCCATGGCTCCCACACCTGGGAGGTGGATCTGGGCGGGCTGCTTAACTGGCGGGTGGGGGTGGCTCGGACTCGTCCTGAGGCTGGCGGGGACGGGCGCTCGCACAGCTGTTACCACGATGCCCGCTCAGGCTTCTGGTACATCTGCCGCACCCGGGGAGTGGATGGGGACCACTGTGTGGCGTCCGACCCGTCTGCTTCGCCCCTGGCTCTGGCACTGCCTCAGCGCTTACGGGTAGAACTAGAATGTGAGGAGGGTGAGCTTTCTTTTTATGATGCTGAACGCCAGTCCCACCTCTACACCTTCCATGGTCGCTTTGGGGAGGTGCGGCCCTATTTCTATATAGGGGGTACTCGGGCAGACACTCCCCCTGAGCCCCTGCGCCTCTGTCCACTCCATATTCAGGTCAAGGAAGAGTTCTAAAGCCAGGGACTTTGTAGTTAACCTTCTTCTCTGACTCAGTGTCTCTCCTTCCCGTTCTTCCCATTGCCCTTTCCCTGGAATTCCTGTTCCTGCTCTATCTCTCCATACCTGCCCCTATCTTCTCCCCATTGTGGTGTAGGGGAATGAACGCTGGTTTTAAATCATAAGGCCTGTGTTCAAATCCCAGTTCCACCACTTATTATTTGTTTGACCTTGGGAAAGTGAATGCCCCTCTCCTGGTCTTTTGTTCCTTCATTTTTATTTTATTTTATTTTTCAGAGATTAAGTCTCCCTCTCACTCAGGCTGCACATGTGATAACCCCATCAGGGCCCACACCAAGGCTGATGGGTCCAAAAACTTTAATGCTCCATTTTTCCAACCTGGATCAGTTTCCCCCTCTTTAAACAGCCTGGTTTCTCCCCCTTGTTCTCAGGAGCTTCCCATAGTGACGTTAGACTTAGCATAGTCACTTAGCAAAGCTCCATTGTCTAAGTGACTGACTGAGAGGATACAGAGCAGAGAGCAGCTAAGCTACAAGAAGCCTAAGTGCCTGATCTATGCTCAACTGCTGCTGACTCAGCAGGCGTGTTTTACCTGGCTCACCTTAAATGGCCTTCCATGCTGCTTCTTCTCTGGCCCTTCTTTTTTTTTTTTTTTTTTTTTTTCTTAAATTAAAGTTTATTTCCACAAAGATTTGCCTCCTCTCCCTTTCCTCCTTTTCCCTTCCCCTAATAAAAGTAAAAACACTTGTTAAAAACATATATAGTCAAGCAAAGCCAATTCCCATAGTGGCCGTGTGCCAAAAATAGGTTTGTTTTCACTCTTGAATCCATCACCTCTGTCAGGAGGTGAGTAGCACTTTTCATCATGAGTTCTCTCGCATTCTAGTTGGCTGTTGTGTTGACTTAATTGGACTGTTCCTTCTCATCCTCCCTTCCCCAGTACCTAAAGAAAATTGCCACAGCCCAGTCCCAGCCCCTCTCTGCACTTTCTCCTTGCTTATAACCTTAGCTCATCAATGAGCATAACACATTGCCCAAAACTGTATCATAAAGAGAATGGTGGAAACATCACCCGTGTCTGTATCAGAATGACATCCTGACTGTAGGGTGTTATTCACCATAGGCTCAGTATCAGACAAATCATAGAAATAACTAGCAGAATGTTTTATGGGATAAAACCTATACGAATCTCTAATCATGTTTTAAATTCTCTAAAATGGGTATAGGTGTTTTGTACACATTGATTAAAGCACCCCAAGATACCATAAAGTGTACATGCTGCATGTAAAAATAAAATTATTATATCATAGTTTGGACCTATGACATAATGAAAATAAATATTGGACATTTAATTACCCATGCTGCTTGTCACTTTGGAATTTGGGATGGCTATCTAAGGTAGATTCATTTTCCTGACTTAAGATGGGACCTCACAATTCCTAGCAATGTGACTCTGGGCAAGTTAGTGACTTAGACATGTTTGCCTCAGTTTCCTCATCTGTAAAATGAACTGGAGAAGGAAATGAATGGGTTTACAAAGAATCAGATATGACTTAATAACAAAATCTAGGGAAACCTGATCTAATGCTTTGTTTTTCCTCTCAGTAATTTCCCAGATGTATAGTTGTGAATCATGGAATAACTACAGTCTCAGAAAAATTGAAGTTGATGTGCAGTCATAGAGTAATGGGGAGGCACATGGTAGTTATAAGCAAGCTGCGACAATTTTTTTATTTTTGTTAAATAATAGCTTTTTATTTTCAAAATATATGTAAAAATAGTTTTCAACATTCATCCTTGCAAAACCTTGTGTTCCAAATTTTTCTCCCTCCCTTCTACTCCCTTCCCTAGACAGCAAACAATCCAATATATATTAAACATATGCAATTCTTCTATACATATTTCCACAATTATCATGCTGCATAAGAAGAATGAGATTAAAAGGGAAAAAATGAGAAATAACAAAAAACAAGCAAAACAACAACAAAAATGGTAAAAATAGTATGTTGTGATCTTCATTCAATCCTGACAGTCCTCTTTCTGGATGCAGATGGCTCTCGCCATCACAAGTCTATTGGAATTGGCCGGAATCACCTCAATGTTAAAAAGAGCCAATCCATAGGAACTGATCATTGCATAATCATCTTGTTGTTGTATACAGTGTTTTCTTGGTTCTACTCATTTCACTTATTCGCCATTCCCCAACTGATGGGCATCCACTCAATTTCCAGTTCCTTGCCACTATAGAAAAGGGCTGTTATAAACATTTTGTTGCAACATGTTTTAAACAAAGAATTATGTTAAAAAAAAAAAAACCCAGAAATCTAGTTACAAGTACCTAGTACAGAGCCCACAACCTTTCCTAAATGCTGCAAGAACCAATTTAAATATGTAATTATTAAATATTTAACAGAATAAATGCAAAAATAATAAAAACATAGATAATATTATATTATAAAACTATGTCAATATGTATCCACAGCGATCCTTCTGTATGAATCAATAGCTCCCGATTTTATGTGAGTTTGACATCAAACTCTTGCTCTTACACTACCAGTATAGTCCTATATTTCAGATATTTTATGGATGAAATAGGGTTTGGAGGCCTGTCCTGAGATCTAACCATCATGTAGTTCTATAGTTCTATAGGGAAATGCCTTCTAATTTTATAATCATCTCAGGAAGATTTTTTTGGAATAAAAAGAAAAAAATTAATATTTCATTTTTCCATGTAAAACAATTTCTAACATTCACTTTTTAAAACTTTGAGTTCCAAATTCTCTTTCTTCCTCCATGCTCCCCTCACTGAGAAGGCAATCTATGTGATAGAGATTAGACATGTGTAGTCATGTAAAATATTTCCATAATAGTCATGTTATGACAGAAAACAGACCCCCCCCAAAAAAAATCCCAAACTCAAAAATAAAGAAAGAAAAAGTATATTTCAATCTATATTCAAATACTATCAGTTCTTTCTTTGGATGTGAATAGTATTTTTCATCATAAGTCCTTTAGAGTTGTCTTGGATCATGGTATTGCTGAGAATAGCCAAGTCATTCATAGCTAATCATCTTACAAATTTGCTGTACACAGTACATTTCACTTTGCATAAGCTCATGGAAGTCATTCCAGGTTTTTTTGAGAGCATCCTGCTCATCGTTTCTTATAGCACAACAGTATTCCATCATAATCACATATCAAAATTTGTTCAGCCACTCCCCAATTAAAGAGCAATCACCTCAATTTCTAATTTTTCCCACAGAAAAGAATTGCTACAAATATTTTTGTATACAACATATCTTTTTTTTCCTTTTAGTTTTTTATCTCTTTTGGGATACAGACTTAGTCATGGTATTGTTAGGGCATCGGATATGCATGTCTTTTATAGCCGTATATAGATATAGTTCCAAATTGTTCTACATAACAACCGAATCAGTTTACAACTCCAACAGTGCATTAATGTCTCATTGTCCCCACATCTTTTCTACCATTTATCATTTTGTTTTTGTGAGTTGAATGGGAGCTTGAGATTCCAATCCTTTTGAATTGGAGATTAGTCTAGAGATACTCATTCAATTCCAAGATTCCCTATTCTGATTCCAACTCAGACTGCACCACCCCATCCCCATCAAGAGTTGCTCCCAGCTTGTAGCCAAAGCTTCAATTATAAATGAGCCAACTTGGGTCTCAGTCCTTGCAGAGGACCTACCATGCCATGCCATGCTCTCCTTTGCCTAGCAGTAACCCTCTGCCCATTGAAATGATATTCTCTTTCAGCATTACCCCCTCTTTCTCTCTTCCTCACCTATTTCCCTAACAAGACTTTATACCTCTCTGTCAGAATTTCTCTGCTAGAAACTTTACATCTGTCAGGACCTTGCCACCAAGGAATTCAGTCTTTCTGTTCATGCATAGCAAAAGCTGACTTCCCAATGCCAATAATAAACTTCTTTTACCAGTCTAGTTTTTCTGATTTGTAAAGCCTGGTGCAGTGGAAAGAGTACTGACTGTGAAGCCAGAGAGACCTTAATTCTAATTCTTCTAGCTGGGAACCTATGATCTGAAGAGTATAATAAGCCAGGCATCTTGTACAAAAGGACAAATTATATGAGGAGTAAAGACAAAGGAAGGACTAAGAGGTCGAATGGTAGGAAGCTGCTTAGGATGCAATACATAAACAATGTAAAACAAAGAACATTGTTTGATATGACCTTTTAAAAATGTGCAAGGTTCTTGTATGTTATGGAACAAATAACCTAATGAGATCATAGAATCATCTGAGTATGTGAGTAAATGTGCATATTTTAATTCCATAAAATTCTGCTCTCTGATATTATCTATTTTGTGATAAATCAGATTGCCCGTATAACAGCAAAGACTCCAGTGGACAATAGCCCTGGGCAAAGCCCCCACAAATTTCAAACCTTTCCTGGAGTGCACATTTGTGCTTTGTCCTAATGATTGGCAGAACTCAGATGCAATCCAGACAACAAATCAATCAAAAAGAATTTATTAAGCACCATCCTTGTGCCAGGAACGTGCAAAAGCTGAGATACAAAGAAAAACCAAAAAAAAAAAAATAATAATAATAATAAAGCTTGATGACAAGGTGGTCACAGTCTCACGTCCATAAAATAAATCTGAAATCTGAAACATATAACATATAAAATAAATCTGAAATATATAACAAAATATAACATTGACACATAGCAGGGCACTAATGATTTGTCAGAATTGTTGAGAATGAGATGAGATCAAATAGGTAGTTTCTTTGTCCAATGAAAATAGTAGCTTAGACTGCAGCAGGAGAGATTTCTTTTTTTTTTTTTTTTTTTTTTTTTATTTAATAGCCTTTAATTTACAGGATATATATACATGGGTAACTTTACAGCATTAACAATTGCCAAACCTCTTGTTCCAATTTTTCACCTCTTACCCCCCCCACCCCCTCCCCTAAATGGCAGGATGACCAGTAGATGTTAAATATATTAAAATATAACTTAGATACACAATAAGTATACATGACCACAACATTATTTTGCTGTACAAAAAGAATCAGACTCTGAATTATTGTACAATTAGCTTGTGAAGGAAATCAAAGATGCAGGTGTGCATAAATATAGGGACTGGGAATTCAATGTAGTGGTTTTTAGTCATCTCCCAGAGTTCTTTTTCTGGGTATAGCTAGTTCAGTTCATTACTGCTCCATTAGAAATGATTTGGTTGATCTCGTTGCTGAGGGTGGCCTGATCCATCAGGACTGGTCATCATCTAGTATTGTTGTTGAAGTATATAATGATCTCCTGGTCCTGCTCATTTCACTTAGCATCAGTTCGTGTAAGTCTCTCCAGGCCTTTCTGAAATCATCCTGTTGGTCATTTCTTACAGAACAGTAATATTCCATAATTTTCATATACCACAATTTATTCAGCCATTCTCCAACTGATGGACATCCATTCAGTTTCCAGTTTCTAGCCACTACAAAAAGGGCTGCCACAAACATTCGTGCACATACAGGTCCCTTTCCCTTCTTTATAATCTCTTTGGGATATAATCCCAGTAGTAACACTGCTGGATCAAAGGGTATGCACAGTTTGATAACTTTTTGAGCATAGTTCCAAACTACTCAGCAGGAGAGATTTCAATAGGTTAAAGGTTGGAAGGTCAACAGGTTGACAAAAGCATTGGATCATCTTTTTCCCTAAATATCATCCAAAAGGAATGAATTCCTAGGGACTCAAGGGAGGGACTTGTTAGCTTGGAGAGGAGGATTAGAAGGAGGCTTCAGGCATAATTAGGCTGGCTCTTTTCCCTTAACTGTAGGATCTCCATATCAGGAGCTGCTGCTCGGGGGAATGCATTTAGATTAAAAGCTGATGTCATCTGACACACAGAAGGTCTCCTGATCTGCCTGCTGTTTATTCTGGTTTGTTTGTGGGTGGGTCTTTTCTGCCATGGAAGAACTTACTGCAGGGATGAAGATGAGAGGGCTTGGTTTCTATGGTTACTGAGATGGTGGGGATTTGCATAATGCTCTCCATCCAAGAAGCAGTTTAGGAACAATATGAGGTGAAAAAGGATAGAGCAGGAGCTATGGGAAAGGCCAAGAATATAGGAAACAAGTTATGGGAGTGGTTGGATTCGTGATCCTCCTTCCTATAGCTCCACAAATCTGATGAATCCCCTTTGACTCTACTCTTGGACCTTGCCCAACCCACTGCCTTAGTCAATCAGTTGCCAAATGTGGCCGATTCTATTGTTTCCATGATCTCTCTCCCTTAGCCTCCTTCTCTCTATTCCTGAGGTTTACACCTGTGTTGTTCTTCTTCTTCTTTTTAATCTATTATTTATTTATTTTTTAACAATTTTTTTAAGTTTTGATTTTCTGACTTTCTCCCTCCCTCCTTCAAATTCCTCACCCACTCACTGAGAAGGCAAGCAATATGATATCAATTATACATGAGAAATCATGCAAAATGTTTTAATATTAATCATGTTTGCAAAAAAAAAGAAAAAGAAAGCAAGAAAATTATACTTCAATTTGCAATGAGTTCATCGATTATCTCTCTGGAGGTAGTTAGAATTTTTCATCCCATCACCCAAGTTTTGACCCTCATTACCTCTCACCTGAATTATTGCAGTCACTTCCAAATTGATTTCTTGGCTTTAAATCCCTGCTGAATCCAATCCAGCCTCTACACCTGCCAAAATATTCTTCCCAAAGCCAAGATTGGGCTGTAATATAGCCCTGGTGCTTCTTCCTCTCAAACATTTCTTCACTGACATCCTTTACTTTGCTTCCTTTAAATTATCTGGTTCCCTATTCCCTCTATTTGACTCAGTTCAATTCAGCTATCATGTATTAAGGATCCAGTGATTAAGGCTAACATAAAAACAAACAAAAAAAAACAATTATTTTTTAAAGTATTACCCCCATGCAAAGTATTTGCTAGGTATAAAAGCAAAACAAATCCTGGCATCAAGGAATATATTCTACTGGATTTATTTAACAAAAGAAACAACAAAAAAATAAATTGTTCAGTCTAGCATTTAAGGCCCTCTGCAGTATTGTTTCAGTCTACCTTTCCAGCCTCAATATATACCACTTTTTATGAACTGGACGTTCCTCTGCTCCTGGAATCCCACCGTCCTCATCCCAGTCTCTCAGAATCCCAATTTTGTTTCAAGGCCCAGTTCAGATGGTACTTCCTCCAAGAAATTGTCCCAGATATCCTCCTAAATTGTTTTTCTCTTTCCCTTTTTAAATGACCTTGGATTTATGTAGCCATATCTTGTGATCCACCCAATTTCAGGTACTTTCACTTCACCTTCCTGGAGTCTCTCTTCAACAAACACCTGTTACTTTACATTCTGAGGTTGGTTTGCCCCACAAAATATATTTGGGGGAAAAAGTCCTTGTATATAGATGTGGGCCTTGCATTTATTTATCTTGGTACATGTATGTACATATGTCTCAAAGGGGTATACACAGACACAAACACAGACACAGACACACACACACACACATACACACACACATACACACACACCATAGAATGTAAGCATCTGTATAGTAAGGACTGATTCCTTTTTATTATTGTAACTCCAGTCAATGTCATGATCAGTCATGATTTCACAAGAGTGATAAAGCATCCTTCCTATTCTTTGGCAGAGAAATAGACTAAGATTAAATAATAAGCCATACTCAACATAACTAATACATTGATTTGTTTTGCTTGATTATATTACTTGTTGTAGAGGGTGGTGTTTATTGCTAGAAAAGGTAGGGGGAGTTGATATGTATTGTGATGGAGGAGAAGAAAAGAAAGAAAAAAGGATTAGTGAAATATTTTTTTAAAAATACACAGAAGGGGACATAAATAAGTAGAACAGTTTTATTACTATTGTGTTAAATACTTTTCAAAAAATTTTTATGATAGTTAATAGTTTCAGACAGAATCTTGTCTGTTCTTTGTGCATTGAAACATTTATGTTTGTTGTCATTTATTGAGTTGATAATAAGAAAAAATATTGTTTAAGGTCCCTATTCTGGCAATTTTGGAGTTTCCTGTTTTCTTTGCCTTAAAAAAAGTTTTACTGATGGCTTTTTTGAGTTCATGTATTACTACCCACTAAGCTATCTTTCCATCTCTTCCACTCAAAGTATAAAACCTTAATTTCAACAAAGATATCTAGGAGAGCAAAACAAAGCAACACATTAGTCATATCTGAAAATACAAAACTCATCCTCCATTTCTGATCTAATACCTCTCTTTCAAGTGGTAGAAACTACATTTTATCATCAGTCATTTGAAGTTACTACTGATCATAGTTCTGAGCTCTATCAAAGTTGTTTTTCTTCATATTGTCACAATCTCATAAATTGCTATCCTGGTTCATTTATCTCTTTCATTTAACTCTGCATCATGCCTTATATTTCATATATCATTTCATTTCCCCATCTCTCCCTGAATCCATCATATTAATAATTAAGGTGCAATAATCTTCCATTATGTTTATATGCCACAATTTGTTTGGCTATTCCTAAATTGATGGACACCAGTTTTGTTTCTAAAACTTTGCTACTATAATAATGCTGCTATAAATATTCTTGTACCTATGGTCTATTGTCTTTATCCTTGACCTCCCTTATGAGTATATGCATGTGTGTGTGTGTGTGTGTGTGTGTGTGTGTGTGTGTGTGTAAAAAATCATTGTATTACTAGAAAGCTAGGTGGAACAGTGTATAGAGTGCCGAGACCCTGGGAAAGTCACTTGACCTTGCTTGCCTCAGTTTTCTCATCTATAAAATGAGATAGAGAAGTAAATGACAAACCATTCCAATATCTTTGCCAAGAAATCCCCAAATAAGGTCATGAAGAATCAGACACAAATGAAACAACTGAACAACAACAACACTATAGGGGTCAAAAATAGGGGCTATCAAAGGAACCAGTGGTCCAAAAAAACAAAAAGGACCAAGAAGAGAGGAATATCATAGGACTCCATGGCATGATAGAATTTTTGCATCACATACACACACCCCAAGTCATTGTATCATTAAGTCAGAAGTACAGTTTAGTGATTTGGGATATAATTCCTTTTTTTTTTTTTTTTTTTTTTGCTAAAGTAATTGGGGTTAAGTGACTTGCCCAGGGTCACACAGCCAGGACATGTTAAGTGTCTGGGACCAGATTTGAACTCAGGTCTTCCTGACTTCAGGGCTGGTGCTGGGATATAATTCCAAATTGCTTCCAGATTGGTTAGATCAATTCATAGCTCCACTAGGACATGAGAGTGCCTGTCCTTCCCAACAACTGCTGATTAATATTGAACACTACTTTTCATTTCCAGGGTTGGTGAGCTCATGCTTTAGAGACAATTTTTAGGTTATCCAGTCATTCTCTACATCTCCAGAACTATTCCCTGGTTCTAATTCAAAATCAGTCTCCTCATACCCATCTGTGGTTACTGACTCAAAAGTTCTATCCTGCCACGGATTCCTTTGAAGTTCTTCTTTTCTTGGTCTTTTATGGTTTTTTTGGACCCTTATGGTAGTGATCCCAATTTTTAATCCTTCCCTAGCAGATGGGCATCTAGGCTACAAGTGCACTCCTTTTCTAAATGCCTCTGGAAAATTTACAATCTTTATAAAATAACCTTTGATAAAGCACATTACTAAATTCCCTCCAGTTTTCTTACATCTTTTTTACTTTCCTCTGAAATTTTTTATATTTTGTGGAACCAATTCTCCTTTCTGCCAGCTAGAATGCCATTATGGAAACTTTATTCTCTCATTTGTGAGCATGTGACTCAGTAGTTCATCTAACAGTTCCCCTTAAGTTATTCTAAACTATACATATAAACACACACATGTATACATACATATGTGTATCTAGCCCCCTAATTATAATAGATATAAATAAATACATATATGTGAATAAGATCCTAAGGGCTGATTTATCCAACCAAAGTTGTCATACACTTGAAGCCTGTGTATTAACTCTTAATTCTAATTGCCCCCATATCTTCCTATAAAAGGGAACATTTTGGGCAGAATTGTTTTTCTTTTTAAAAAGAAAATAAGAACAATTTGATACTTTTTGGATCACTATTACTTCTCAATGAAGTAATCACTATAATATCTGCACAACATCACTATAAACCTATAACAAATATGTAGATTCAAATATAACAAATAACAATACCAAAAACCACATCAATCCTGCATGAAAATATATTCCTCGACACTTACATGAACTGATGCTAAGTGAAATGAGCAGAAGCAGGAGATCATTATACATTTCAACAACAATTCTGTATAAGGATCAATTCTGATGGACATGGCTCTCTTCAGCAATGAGAAGATCCAAATCAGTTCCAATTGATCAGTAATGAACAGAACCAGCTACACCCAACAAAAGAACACTGGGAAATGAGTGTGGACCACAACAACATAGCATTTCCACTCTTTCCGTTATTGTTTGCTTACATTTTTGGTTTTTTTTTTAACCTTCTTTCTAAATCCAATTTTTCTTGTGCATCAAGATAACTGTATAAATATGTATACACACACACACACACACACACACACACACATATATATATATATATATATATATATATATATATATATAGCATTTAACATATTTAACATGTATAAAACTACCTGTCATTTAGGGGAGGAAGTGGAAGGAAGGAAGGGGAAAATTGGAACAGAAGTTTTTGCAAGGGTCAATGTTGAAAAATTACCCATGCATATGTTTTGTCAATAAAAAGCTATAATAAAAAATAAAAAAACTTTTTAATTGCATAATCCCCCCAAAAAAATAAAAACAAAAATAAAGAAGATATATTCCTCATTCTTCACCTCTAATCTAATGCCTCAGCATGGATGGTTTCACCATCAGTTTCTGAAGACAGGATTTGTCACTGCATTGAACAAAGTGTTTAAGATCTTCATTGTTATTTTCCTTTATGTCATCAAGCTCATCACATAAATTGCTCTCTTGATTCCTCTTATTTTCACTTTGCATTACAGTTATTCCTTCCACATCCCAGAGATTAGATTAAGCACAGTACTCCTGGGATCTAAAAAATCCATGTAAAAAATTTTGGCCCTCCATTCATATCAGAGAAGTCTGAATTATTATGGTATTAAAAGATAAAATATGTTGACATTATATCATACCATACATATATTTTATGCATTTTTGAGTTGCTAAATATTTTTCTGTGTTATTTGCAGGGTTTTGTACATCATCTGCAGCTTCCACAAAACTATCCCCAAATCACCATTTAATTTCTTATGCTGACTGACTATATCAAAATCATAATGATGTAAAAGTGACAACTGTAGTTTGTACAAATCTTCTCAAGTTTATTTGAAATTTTCATGTTTGTCACTTCTTACAGCACATTTAATTACATGCCACTTTATTGCCAGTTCTTCAATACTTCAAAAATTGCTGTTATAAATATTTTTACATATGGGCATACCTGGTTTTATTGTGCTTTGCTTTATTGAACTTCACAAACTATTCCCTGTAGAGGGCCACAGACAATGGGGGAATTCTCAGTGAAGCATAAAACCCTTCAGCCCAGAGGGAACCTGCTGACAATATCTAGTTCAGCTCTCATCTTCCCTTGGGGACATCTCAGCTTCCCTGAGAAGTCAGGGGAGGATGTGACAACCTGTGTTCTACCTGAAGCAGAGATATTTGCAGTAAAGAGGCATTGACATAATAATAGCAAGATGCTTGTAGTTAGTACATGTTCAGTGTACTGTGGTGATGTAATTGTACTAAAATTGTATTTAAGACTGAGAGAACGTGAAATAAATGGACTCCATATTTCACCATTCATGTGAGTCCCTGCCTCATCACTCTTCCTCTGAGACCAAGGACTCAGGCTGGTATCGAGATCCTCCAGAAAGCTAGTCTAGACACAACATTTGACACCCCAACATGGGAACCTAGAAAGTACACTACAATTCTCAAAGGGCTATCAAACTGTACATACCTTTTGATCCATCAGTGACTCTATTAGATCTGTATCCCAAAGAGATCATAAAATAAGGGAAAGGGACCCGCATGAGCAAAAATGTTAGTAGCAGCCCTTTTTGAGGTGGCAAGAAACTGGAAACTGAGTGGATGCCCATCAGTTGGGGAATGGCTGGATAAGTTATGGTATATAAATGTAATGGAATATTATTGTTCTATAAGAAATGATCAGTAGGATAGTTTCAGAAAAGCTTGGAGAGATTTACACAAACTGTTGCTAAATGAAGAGGGTAGAACCAAGAGAACATTGTACACCAACAAGATTATGTGATGATCAACTGTAATGGACTTGGCCCTTTTTTCAACAATGAGGTGATTGGGTCCAATTCCAATAGATGTGATGGAGAGAGCCATTGCATCCAGAGAGAGGTTCATGAATATTGAATGTGGATCACAACATAGTCTTTTCACCTTTGTTGTTTTTCATTCCATTTTGGTCTCCCACCCAAACAGAATGTAAACTCCTTGTAGTTCTTAAATGGCAGGAAGCTTAGTGTTCATCCAGTCAAAAGATCTAGGTTCGAATTAGCCCTGCCACTTTTTATTGACATTGGGTCAGCCATTTAACATTTCTGGGCCTCAGCTTTCTCATCTCATGAGGGAGCTCATGAGGGGGGTTTGGGCTTGATGATCCCTAGGTTCCTTCCAACTCTAAATCTATGATCTTATTATCCTGGTCCAAACTCTTTATCTATAAGATGAAGTCCAGAGGACTTGCCCAACAGCACACAAGTAATAATCATCAAAGTCGAAATTTGAACACAAATCCTAACTCCAAATGCAATGTCCCATATCTTCTGAGTGACTTCTTATGTAAAATTCACCACTGGTAATTCATTGCAGCAGAATGACACTTACCATGCATTTTCCCCTACCCTTGGATGATGTGCAACTTTTTGTGCATCAGAAATTATAGGGTTTGAGGATTCTCACCAGATAACATTCCTAGAAGAATATTAGCTATTGGTGTTCAAAATATGAGTTCTGATTCTAAGGAGCAGTTTGGGATTGTTGAAAACATGACACCGAATACAGCAAAATGCAATCAAGGTCTGTCTCTTCCTCTCACTGAGTTCTGAACCCTGCTCATTGGCCAGTTGCAGTGTCTGTCCAAGATATACATACTGACGAACTAGGTAAATGCATCCGCTTGCCTCTTTGATTATGCCCAAGGATTCATATGGTTTGGGAAACATAGGGTTATTCTTGTTTAGTTGCTTCCTTGTGTATGATTCTTTATGATGCCATTTGTGATTTTCTTTGCAAAGATGCTGAAAGGATCTGCCATTTCCTTCTCCAGATCATTTCACATACGAGAAAACTGAGATAAACAGAGTTAAGTGACTTGCCCTGCATCCCACATCTAATAAGTGTCTGGGGTCAGATTTGAACTCAGGAAGATGAGTCAGCCTGACTCTAGCTCTAACACTGTATCTCTATGACGCCACGTAGTGGCCCCTAGGAACATAGCGCTTAAGATGAATTGGGGACTTTACAGAAACCATGCAGGGTGGCCGTGAGGAAGAATCCTGAGGGTGGGGAATAAGGTTCTCCTCAAAAGCCTTGGTGCTAAGGGACATTATTTAAAAAACAACCCCCCCCAAAAAAAAAACCTACTTTGTTTGCACCATTTGTATTCCCAGATCAAGGCGAACAGACATTGAGATGAAAGTTCATCTAGGAATATCAGAGCCCACGTGACCCAAGCCACTGTTTACTCCACAAAACCTACAAGTATTCTTTGGGCTACAACAGACTCATTCTTCCCATTCTCTCATCCCGGCAGAATGGAAGGAAAACGTAGTCCAGCAAAAAGAAAACTGGCTCAGGAGTCACATGCCCAGGAATCAGAGCTCGTCTCTCATGCTTCCACCTGAATTACAGCGGTCAAATCCCTCACCCCCCAGGAAGCTTTGGTTCTTCCTCCACAAAAGGGACAAGTCTGGTGCGTGTAGCCTCCAACATCCCTTCCAGCTGTAGGCCTGCGATAATGATCCTATTTTTTCTCCCCATTTTGTCTTTTTATCCCCAGCATTTAGCAGGATGGCAGGCACATTGGGAACATTTAATAAAGGACCCTCTGATATTGAAATTAATAGACCCGAATTCAAAACCTGCCTCGAACACATAAATGTGTTATAGTGGGCAAGTCACTGAACCTTGCAGGGCATCACTTTGTATTCTGTGAAATGGAAAGAATAATGCTTACACTCTCTACCTCAAAGGATTGTTGGGAAGAATGGGCTCTGAGAGAAATTGCCTTAAACTGCTTTACAAATCTAAACTGCCCTGTGCACTTTGGGATAGCTGCTGCAATTGTTAGCTCTTCTCTTGTATACACACACACTACTGGGGCATTCTGTATTTATACATCTTGTCTTCCCCATTGGGGAGTCTACAAATATCTATTAAGCAGGGACAGCTTGGTGGATAGAGCACCAGCCCTGAAATCAGGAGTACCTGAGTTCAAATCGGACTCAGACACTTAACACTTCCCAAAAAATCAAAACAAAACAAAAATCAGCTACATAAGCTCCTTGGGAGTAGGATTGCTTCATTCATTGTATTTGTATTACCCTGACCTTCTAATATCTATAGGTAGTTACTCATCCATCTCTGGTGTCCACCTGTCTCACCTGTGGCTCCAAGAAACTGTAGCAAAACCCAATAAATCATACCCCAGTAAAACTGTCTCAGCAGGTGAGCTAGACCAGGTAGAAGGTAATCAATAGGCTTCAAACCTGTCAGTGAGGTAGGGGATGTCTACCCCAAACATATGAATACTCACCTCCCTCCCCCAGAAGAATGGATGAATGAGAACATTCATCCCAACAGCTATGAAGGCAACTAAAGTGGGTTTGGGGAGTGCTTAAAGCTTAGACAGATATCAAAGAAGCCAAAGTAACACACTACCTCCCAGACCATCATCAGGTATCTTGTTTTGGACTTCTATGACTGTGGAAGAAAGAATGAGGCTGACAACCTCACCTAAATCCAATTCACCTGCAAGTCAAGACATCATCCATGATTCACTGATCCTCTTCAAAAACAAATGACTGTGACCTAGCACAGTGCTTGTCACCCTGTAATAAGTCTGGTTGGTTGACTGATGAGTGGAGGATTGACTCTTAGTCCCAGATGGGGACCCAGCCTTCTTTACAGGGATAAAGACTGTATCCGGTTCATTATGTGAGCTGAGACTTAAAGGAAACTAGGGAGTAAAGATAAGGAAGGAGAGTATTCTGGACATGGAGGACAATCAGTGAAAAAAAAACCATGAAGTCAGAAGATGGAGTGTTATGTACAAGAAACAGCAAGACCAGAATTAGTATATCACAGTGTACAAAGCAGTAAGGTATATGACTGAAAAGATTGATAAGAGACTAGGTTATGAAAGACCCTAAAAACCAAGCAGAGGATTTTTTTTCCCCTCAGGCAGTTGAGGTTAAGTGACTTGCAGAGAATTATTAAGTATCCAAGGCTGGATTTGAACTGAGGTCCTCTTGATTTCAGGGCCAGTTCTCTATTCACTGAGCCATATAGCTGCCCCAAAGCAGAGACTTTTTTTTATTGGATTCCGAAGATAATAGGGAGCCACCCAGCATTAAGATGGGTGACATGGTCAGCCACTGACTTTCAGAAGAACAATTTGACAGCTGAATAGAAGATGGACTGGCGTGGGAAGAGATTTGAGTGAAAAAGACCAGCAGTTAAATATTAAAATATCATCTGGGTCCTGAATCTGTAATTTTACAAATAAAAAGACTGAGGCCCAAAAATAAGAATTCAGACCCAAATTTACACAGACAATAGGTAGTAGGTCTAGGTTTCGGACCTAGGCCCTCTGATTCTAAATGCAGCCCTCATTCTTTTCTGTCACCATGTGAATGAGATCACTGTTACAGTGAAGCACCAAAATGTAAATTTCATTTCATTAGCCTCAGCCCACCTTCCAGACTGTTGATATTTTTTTAGTCCCAATTCTGTCATACATCTTATTAGCTATTCTTCCCAGCTCTGTGTCATCGGCAAATTGGATGTCTGTCATCTATGTGCCTTCATCCAATGCTTTCATTTTTTTCTTACTTCACTCACTTCTGATTTCTCTCACTGTTTCTTGACTTATACTCTGCTGTCACATACCTAGGTATACTTGTCTTTCACCCCCAATTTAGTTCCTGCCCAATCATCTGGCATCCTCCTATTAGGAGTCTTCATATATATGGAAGGAGTCCCATATGAATGTACATCTGAGAGGGGGCTGATGATTACAGCATCTTCAATCAGCTAATTTAATTTTCCAAATAGGTCAAATTAAAAAAGGAAATAATAGAAAGTATATAGTTTTTAAGTTTTTAAATTTTATTTTGTATAGGAAACACGACAGAGCTTTACGCACATGAACTCATGGCTTTCAAAATTAGGTAATATTTTTAAAATGCTTAGCACAGTGCCTGACTAATAATTTAATAAATGCTTCTCCCTTCTCCCTTCCTTATCTTACCTTCTTGTAGGGAAGAAAGGCCAAAGTAGAATTTTGCAGAAGGGAAAAACAAATTTTCAGGATAACTAACCAATATTGACTACAAAAAGATCCACATTACTTAATGTACAAGCATTTATTAAGCTCCTATTATAGACCAAGCTCTGGAGATACAAAGACCAAAATTAGTCAATCCTTCACTTCAATAATTTTACTTGGAGTGAATACATTATGAATAAATAGAGAATTTATACAAAATAAATACAAAGTGCTTTTGGAGGTACATTTTTGCCAGGAGAAAACAAGAAAAGGCACAACATCAAAGCCCTGAAAATGAGGAGATGCTATATTCCAGGCATGTAGGACAGTCTGCACAAAGTCAGTGAAGGGAAGAGAATTTCCTATTAAAGGAGTCGGTATGGTACAATGAAAAGAGTGCTAGATTTGAAGTCAAAGGACTTGGGTTCAAATTCTTTTCTCTTTCAGCAGTACCTTTCTTTGTATTACACAGGGCAATAAATGGATGACATTTCTATAACACTTTAAGGTTTACAAGATCTTTTTATCCATTATCTCATTTGAATCAGTCTGTAAATTAACATTCATTAAATGCTACTGAAGTGCTGAGGATATTAAAAAAAAATACAATCATTACCCTCAGTGAGCTTGTATTCAATGGGAGGAAATAACATGTAACTAGGAAACACATGATATATATATATATATGTATATATATATACATATATATATAAAGAGAGAGAGAGAGAAACAGAGAGAGTGAGAGAAAGAGAGAGAGAGAGAGAGAGAGAGAGAGAGAGAGAGAGAGAGAGAAGATGGAAAGCAATCTTAGAGGGGAAGTTTTAGCAGATTGAGTATACTTTTCAGGGAAGGGAGCAAAGAGACCCTAACAAGGCTTCTTGCAAAAGGTGAATTTTAAGCTCAATCTTGTTAGAAGCCAGGGAAACAAGAGAACAAAATTAGAGGTCAGAGCTTTGTAGGAATGGAGAACTATGAAAGATCTGGAAACAAAAGATGGAATGTTATGTTGAAGGTATGGAAAATAGGCTAGTGTAAGAAGATAGGAGAGGTAGGAATGGGCTAGATTATGAAGAATTTTAAGTACCAAGAGTTTCTATTTGATCTTCAGCACAGCACTATGAATTCAAAGGACAGTCATTCAGCTAGTCAGGATCAGAAGCAGACCTATTGTCTCCAGGCTCCAAACTTTCCCCATACTTTTCAGTCAACACTCTCCTATGTCAGACAAAGAATGAAACTGCTGGAAGAGAAAAGGATTAGACTGGACCAAAAAGCCTATGTGACTCTATAGGGTTCAGGCATAATGATGCGGTCCATAAATATTAAAGCAAATTGATAAAAATCTGGCACTAGGGCAATGAGGTAATCCCCTATTCCCTGTAAGGACCATAGGATAATAATTTAGAACTGGAAACCACCCCAGTTTCTCTGGGTCTCAGTTTCTTCCTCTGTAAAATAAGAAACTAGATTAAATGAGAGCTAAAATTCCTTCCTGTAGAAAGAAATAGTGTATCTAAAGTGCTCTGAAAACTTCAAAGTGCTATATATCTAGTTGGCATTATCATCATCATCACCAATTGTTATTATTTTTATTTTTATTCAGCCCTATCTACAGGGCTGAAGCATGGTCCATGGGCAGTCAACTCAACTAAGTGCACAGCTATTTTTATTAAATTTAGAGAGAATAAATTGACAAATATTTACTGAATACAAAAAAAAAGGATCCTTTTCTCAGGGAGCTTAGCATCAAATTAAGGAGAGAAAAAAATAAACAAACACATGACAATCTAGGACAACAGTGTAAAAAATGGCACCAGCCAGTGTATAATCCCAGTGAGTGGCACTTGTGGGGCTATTACAGATCAAGGAAAAACTGGGGCCTCTCAAATGAAGATGATCCAAAAGAGGGAAAGTTGTGAGCCCTACTTAGCCAGATCTTGTGTAATACTGATTGTTGCAGCTTGATATTTGAATTGTTTTTGTCTGGCATCTTGCAATATTTTTTCTTTGAGATTATATTTCTGGAGTTTCGAAACAAAGTTCCTTGAGGTTTTTCTTATGAGATCTCTTTGCAGAGGTGATGGATGGATTTTTTTTAATGAGTATTTCTTCCTCTGTTTCTAGAATATTGTGGCAGTTTTTTTCTTAATGACCTCTTGTAAAATGCTATCCAGGCTCTTCTTTTGGTCATGGCTTTCAGGTAGGCCAATAATTTTTAAGTTGTCTCTTTTGTATCTATTTTCCAGGTCGGGTTGTTTTGCCAATGAGGTATTTCATATTTTCTTCCATTTTTTCATTCTTTTTAGTTTGATTGATTCTTACTGTCTTACAAAGTCATTAGCTTCCATTTGTCCTGTTGTAGTTTTTAATGTGTTATTTTCTTTGGTTATCTTTTGCATCTCTTTTTCCATTTGGTTTATTCTGCTTTTTTGTTTTCTTCAGACAATTTATTTCCTTCCTTTCCCAAACTGTTGATTCCCTCATACATATCTCACATTTCTTTTCTCTTCTACCTCTCTCTTTTGAAGTCTTTTATGAGCATTTCCAAGAAGCCTCTTTGGGCTTAAGATCAATTTATCTCATGCTTTGGGATTTTTTCTGTGGACATTCTGTCCTTGTCTGAATTTGTATTTTAGTTGGCTCTGTCACCATGGTGGGCTTCTATGGTCAAGATTTTCTTGTTGTTGTTTGTTTGTTTGTTTCTTGCTCAGTTTCTTTCGTTTGCTTTTGATATTTCCTCTTTTTTGCTTTTAAGGTAGAGCTCTACTCTTGGGGGAAAAGGTGGCGCTGTCCCAAGCTTCCTGTGAAGTTTTGAGACTTAGCTTTGAGCACAGGGGCCCCTTGTGTTTGGAAGGGGGTAGCTTTGCCTGTACTTTTCAGGAAACCTCCTAGTTTCTTAGTTTGTGTTCTGAGCTGGGACTAGAAGTTGCCTCCTCCCCCCCCCCCCCAATTTGTTCCTTACTGAGCCAGGACTGAGATTCTTAATTGCTGATTTACTGTAACTAAGACCCTCTCACCAGCTTTCCCAGAGTCTAAATCTGACCTGGATTGAACATCCTTTTCACCTCAGTGAGACTGACCTTTCTTGAAGTTTTTTCATTCTATTTTGAGCTGGAAAGTGGTCTCGTTCTATCAGACTGTTCAGAGGCTTGGTTTCATGGGGTTTTCAAGGGAAACTGGGAAAACTAGAGCAGCTTCCTGTCTTTACTCTGCCATTTTGGATCCATCTCTGGAACTGATATGAACTCTTAGAAAAGATCTTGAGCAAACTGATATTCCTAAAGTTTAGATCTAACCATGATATTGTGCTACCTGAGAAAATTTAAGCAGCACCCAAATGCCTCAAGATACAAACTTTCTTGTTGTCATTTAAAGCTCTTCAAAATCTGGGTCCATTAAATCTTTCTAGATTGATTCCAGGATATTTATCATCCACTCGACCTTCTAGTAAATTAGATTTCTTCTTATTCCCCATGCAAAACATTGCTATATCTCACCTCCATACCTTTACCACATAGAATACTTTCCCTTCTGACATTCCCTTCTAAGAAACTTAGCTCTCTCTTCAATACTCAGCTAAAATGACTTCTACATATTTTTTGCTGATTCTCCCAGTTGTAACTACTCTCATTCCCTCCATGATAATTCTTTATATTTTATGGTATATGTTCATTATTTACTCAGCTGTGAATAAATTGTTTCTTAGTAAAAACTAAGTTCTCTGAGTATGTTTTATTTTGTTTTTGTTATTTTATTCCAGAACCTAGTATAATAGAGAGTAACTACAAGTCAATGTTTGTGGAATAGATTAAAATAGAAGGGAGTTGAATGGAATGAGGTGAGATAGAGGGTGAAAGAAGGGAAGGAAGAGAAGATAAGGGAAGGGAAGAAAGGAAGAAAGGAATAAGCATTTAAATATCCCTTACTATATGCTAGGCCCTGGACCAAGTACTTTTAGACTGAAACATTAGAAACTAAGAGAAGATGGTAATTTATTCTGGAAATCAGGGAAGAGTAATTCTGTTGTAAGGAAAAGGGGGAAAGAGTAAGAATAAATTAGTTTCAGAAGAAGCAAGGTAGAAATAAATATATAGACCAAGAAAAAAACCTAATTGTCTAACTTGTAAATCATTTATTTAATCATCTATTACCCTTTTCTTTTCTTATGAATATTTTATTGTCCAGTAAATAGAGATTTTTCAATAATTACTGAATATTAAGGGAGTCTATTGATTATACAATTTTCGTAAATAACTACTAAGATGACATTTATAAATTAGTTTAAAAGTTTGTAAAGACTATTTATATATATCTTCTGACATTAAACTCTAGAATTTGTAGACTAGGTATAAGATCTATTACCTTATATTTTGACCTATAGAAGCTGAGACTCACATACTTGTCAAGTCACGACAATTAGTAATCAGATGTGAGGATTTCAACAAGGATTTTGGAAAATCCCTAGAGTTTATCCATAAGACAATTAAAGACAAAGACTAGTTACAGTCGCTAGAATCAACTATGACCATCTTTCTTTCTAAATTTTAATTGTCAGTGAAACTGTATCATAATTCACCTGCATCTTTTGTTTGCTCCTAGATTAAAGTCACATGATATTTTATACAGATGTTTTGTGTCAACTAGTAGATGGCAATCTTAGAATAAAGACCAGAAATTGAGCTTAGACAGTATAGAAGATCTTTCTCTTAAAATTTGTTGACCAAAGCTGGAGACCACATTTTAGGAAGTTCACTGACAATTAGTAAAATGTCCAGAGGCAAACAAACAAGGATGATGAAGAGCCCTGAGTTTAAGACATATGACTTAATTATGAGAAATGGAGGTGTTAAGCCTAGGGAAGGGAGACTAGGAAAATAGGTCAAACTAAAATAATAGAAGAGTAAGTTTAACTGTTTGTTTGCAGAATAAGAACAATGAATGAAGAGAGGTATTAGGCCTTGTAAGAAGGCAAGTTAGGAAGAAAAGAGAAAGGATGAGGAAGAAAAGGAAAAGGAAGAGAAGAATAGAAAGAAAGAAGAAAGAAAGAGAGGAGCAGAAAGGAGAAGAGAGAGGAAGGAGGGAAAGAAGAAGGAGAGAAGGAAGGAGAAAGAAGGAGAGGAGAAAGAAGGAAGAAGGAGGAAGAAGAAGGAAGGAGAGAAAGGAAGGAGGAAAGGAAGGAAGGAAGAAGGAAGGAAGAAGAAGGAAGAGAAGGAAAGAGAAGAGAAGGAAGGAAGAAGGAGGAAGGGAAGGAAAAGGAAGAAGGAAGAAGGAAGAAGAAAGGAGGAAGAGAGGAAAGAAGGAAGGAAAGAAGGAAGGAAGGAAGGAAGGAAGGAAGGAAGGAAGGAAGGAAGGAGGAGAAGAAGGAAGGAAGGAGGAAAGGAAAAAGGAGGAAGAAGAAGGAAGGAAGAAGGAAGAAGAGAAAGAAGAAAGAAGAAAGGAAGAAGAAAGAAAGAAAGAAGGAAGGAAGGAAAGAAAGGAAGGAAGAGGAAGGAAGGAAGGAAGGAAGAAAGAGAGAAAGGAAGAAAGAAGAAGAAGAAAGGAAGGAAGGAAGGAAGGAAGGAAGGAAGGAAGGAAGGAAGGAAGGAAGGAAGGAGGGAGGGAAGGAAGAAACGAGGGAGTAAGGAAGAGAGGAAGAGAGGAAGAAAGAAGTTTGCTAATACTTAGAACTATGCCAAAGTGGAATGGGCTTCCTTGACAGGAAATGGGCTCTCCTTCATTGGATCTTTAAAGTCTGGATAGCCACTTTTTGTATAAGTTCCAGTAAAGATTCTTTTTCAGAAAAGTTTTGAACTAAAAGACTCCTGAAATATTTCCCATTTCTGAAATTCTGAGATCCTTAGAATTCTACAATGTTATAATTTTTTTTTTATTTAATAGCCTTTTATTTACAGGATATATGCATGGGTAACTTTACAGCATTAACAATTGCCAAACCTCTTGTTCCAATTTTTTACCTCTTACCCCCCCACCCCCTCCCCTAGATGGCAGGATGACCAGTAGATGTTAAATATATTAAAATATAAATTAGATACACAATAAGTATAATGTTATAATTTTGAAAGGAACTCAGGGATCACCTAATCCATGCACCTTATTTTATAGAAGAGGAAACCGAAGCTTGAAGAATCTGGTCAAAACCACAGCAGCTAGTCTTTGGCAAAGCCTGAGTTGTTGTGGGCCGCAGTTGGACAAGATGTCACTGGTTACTTTTTCCACATAGTGAAATTATTCATTTGGGTATTGTAGAACTATGGGCTCACAGAGGAGAGAGGGCACTTGGAAAGAGAGACAGTGACTTTACCTCTTTGGGGACTCGTTTTCTTTAACTATCACATGAGGAGGTTGGGAATGATGTCTTTTGAGGTCTTTTCTAGCCCTAAATCTATGATTTATGGTCTCTTCTTTACAGAAAATTAGCGAACCATTGACACAGAATTAGGTTTAAGTTATTAGACAGGCCAATGTATTTGCACTTCTTTGTTAAGAGGGATGATGGGGGTGGAGGAGAAACAGTAAAACATCAATAAAATATTTAAATGTATAAGTATATTTATATAACAAATAAATATATTTAATAAGTATTACATGAGTACATCTGTGTAAACACCCATACATATATGTTCAGGAGAAGAGATGGCTATGTCTGCTAATCCCATGATCCACAAAGAGTTAATCAGCTTCTGATTTTGACTCACACACCACCCCCAGTGAGGAGGGAGGAACTGATATATAATTGGAAGTTGATGACATCATGCTTATAGGCAAAGCCAATGACAGCTCACCAGTCTGGGAATCTTCCTCAGGCTCTGGATGCATTCTGTCTGGCCCAGCTGTGAAGTGCTCTCATTCCTGAAAGCTGCTCATCCTATAGCCTGGCTGAGGAAGGAACAGAATTCCCTCTTCCAATATTTCAGTGTCGGTATGCTTACCACAAAATGGGTGTGGAGGGAATGAGAAGGACTCCTATATAAAAAGCTAAATGGGACCCACTGTTGGATCCTGACCTTAGGTAATCTGGGACACAGTATCCCCTTCCCTTCCAGTGCCTAAGTAGTAGGAAAACCTTTAAAATAGCTATAGATACCAGGTTAAGGGAGAAGCTGCTGGCCACCCCCTCCCTATTCTGTCTGAGGAGTTTCAAATGTTATCAACACATTTGGTGGGCCTAAGGGAATGGATAAGGTGAGGGTGAGCTGGGGCCCAAATTCAAGCAACATGTATTTGTTAAACTTTATGTGTCACACTGTGTTAGTATCTGGGAATAAAAAAAAAGGCGGGGGGAACAGTGCTTACATTGGAGGTAGGAACAGAGGGGAGGAAGTAAGAGAGAGAGTGAAAAAGCCAAAGTCAGAGAGAGAGACAGACAGACAGAGAGACAGACAGACAGAGAGAGAGAGAGAGAGAGAGAGAGAGACAGACAGAGAAAGAGAGAGAGACAGAGAGAGATAGAGAGAGAGAGAGAGAGAGACAGAGACAGAGACAGAGACAGAGACAGAGAAAGACAGAAACAGAGACAGAGAGAGAGACAGAGACAGAGAGAGAGCGACAGAAACAGACTCAGAGAGAGAGACAGGGAGAAGGAAAGAGAAAGGGAGAGGGAGAAGCAGAGGCAGGGGCAGAGGGAGAGGTAGAAAAAGAGGGAAAAAAGAAGAGAAATATGGAGAGAATGAGAGAGAAAGAGAGAGGGAGGAGAAAGGAGAGAAAAAGAGAGACAGAGGCAGAACAAGAGAAAGATACAGAAAACAAGAGGGAGAAAGGGGCAGGGGAGAAAAAGAGAGACAGAGGTAGAGAGAAGAGAGAGACAAAGCGATAGAGACAGAGAGACAGAGGTAGGGAAAGGAGAGAAAGAGAAAGAGAAGAAGAGAAAAGAAGGGAGGGAGAGACAGAGAAAAAAATACAGACAAAATAAGTACAAAGTGATTGGAAGAGGCACCAACCACTGGAGGATCAGTGGCTTTGCATAGAATGTAGCATTTGAGCTGGATTTTTGAAGGGTATCAGGAGTTGTAAAAACAAAGCAATGCATCTCAGCCATGAGTAGTGGACAGAGATCCGACCTTAAAATCAGGAAAATCTGGATTCACTTTGTACCTTAGATTCATACTGGCTGTATGAGCCTAGACAAGTCCCTTTTCAGTACAACATTTTAAGATTGTTAAGTTACAGCACGATTGCAGCCTTTACAAGTAGAAAGAGCTGCCTCATTAGATATTCCCTTTACTGCTGAAAGCCCAGGTCAGTACAATTTCTAAGCATGGCTGAAGCAGCTTCAGACATGCCAGGGTCTGCCCTCTCCTCTGCAGCCCTTAGTTCACTCTTCTTTTAAAGACTTAACTCTGTTTCTAGTCAGGTAAAGCCTAATGACTGACTGGACCAATCCAGACAGCTGCCTTCCAGCTACTGTCTGTACCAGGGCTCAGCCAGACCCCCTGTCTCTGTGCACAGCAAGTTCTTGTTAGCATTTCCTGAGAACAAACTTCAAAGATAAAACCAAATCGAGCCTTATGCATTTTGCATTGACTGACTGAGAATGACAGGAGAGACTTTTTTAGAACTAGAAGCACCTAAAGAATATCTGAGCTGACCCAGAGATTTCACAGGTGTGGAACTGAGGACCTGAGGGGCAAAATTACTTGTCCAAGGTTCACCTCTATTAATGGCAGACTCAAAAGCAGAACCCAGATTTCTTAATTTCCAATCCATTGTTCTTTGCCCAATCCATATTTGAAAATTTTAAAATAGATATAATATTTATAATTATATTATATATTGTTATATCATCACATATGTTATATATTTAAAATATTGTTATATACAGATATATAGCCGCAACCCTCTAAAACAGTAACAAGAATGCAGAATTTGTAACCATAAATCTTAGAATTTGAGCTAGAAGAGACTTTGGAGCCCATCTAGTCCCATCTATATCTGAAAAAGAAATAGAATTAAAGAAACCTGACTTCCCCCTGATGACAGCCTTTATGGCCACCCTTGCCAGTTCTGACTTCATTCATTCATTCCTCTCGAATGAGTGGCTGAAATAGGAGAATTAGAATGCTCTTTGCTCCTTGTTATCACTTCCAGATTCTCCCCCTTCCTCCATCACTCAGTTACATCTCTTTCTCTGAGGTTTATGTTATTCCTATCTACCACCCAGCCAAAATCTTGGTAGCTGGTGTTTTCAGGCCGCCAAGTCATTCTTGCTTTCTTCCTCAATGAGTTTGATACCTTACAATTTTTTCTCTTCCTCAACTCCTGTCCTCATACTTGGGGACTTCAGTATACATATTGACTCTCCTTCAAATACTCTACTTAATTCTTCAATATCCTCACCTCCCACGACTGTGTTTTCCATTCTACCTCAGTTACATACAAAGATGATCATATCCATAATTTATGCTCTCACCCACACAAAATGTCATGTTCAAGAATTCTGAAATCCCTTTATCCAGTCATAGATAATTGGTTCTTCACTTTTTTCTCTGTCTTCCCTTATACAGGCCTATTCTTTACCTCTACCATGCCCTCCAGTCCCTTGATCCCTCATTTCTCTCTCAGACCGTCTCCCATGCACTAACCACTCTCTACTCTTTTCCCCAAATTGACCACTTGGTAAACCAATTCAACTCCACATTGTCGTCCTCTCTTTGATAGTGATAGGGTCATTATCACCCTAAGTCAGCCAAGTTTAGCATTGGATCATTCTTGCCATTCACTGCCTTCACTCCTACATTTGTACTCTTGAATGCAGGAGAAAATCATTCAATCATTCTGACTGGGTTCCCTACAAATTTATGTTATACAATCCCAACTGGGTCCTTGCTGCTGCCAGGTAATATTACCATATCTCCCTTATCAACTTACTCTCCCACTCCCCAAAACAACTCTTCCAAACCTTCTCATTCCTCCACAAACCTCCCGTAGTTCTCTCTTTGCTCCACTTTCTCAGCTGAGAAACTCACCTCATATTTTATGGAAATGATTGAGACCTCTTGCCACGAATATCCTCTTCTCCCCTTTTATTTATCTCCTATCACTGTTACCTTATGTCACTCTCTTCTCCATCCCTGTTTCACATGATGAAGTGGTCTTACTTCTTACCAAGCTAATCTCTCTCTATTTTCTAATCTCCTTTTTTTTTATTTAATAGCTTTTTATTTACAGGTTATATGTATGGGTAACTTTACAGCATTAACAATTGCCAAACCTCTTGTTCCAATTTTTCACCTCTTACCCCCCACCCCCTCCCCCAGATGGCAGGATGACTAGTAGATGTTAAATATATTAAAATATAAATTAGATACACAATAAGTATACATGACCAAACTGTTATTTTGCTGTACAAAAAGAATCAGATTCTGAAATATTGTACAATTAGCTTGTGAAGGAAATCAAAAATGCAGGTGGGCATGAATATAGGGATTGGGAATTCAATGTAATGGTTTTTAGTCATCTCCCAGAGTTCTTTCTCTGGGCGTAGCTGGTTCAGTTCATTACTGCTCCATTGGAAATGATTTGGTTGATCTCCTTGCTGAGGATGGCCAGGTCCATCAGAACTGGTCATCATATAGTATTGTTGTTGAAGTATATAATGATCTTCTGGTCCTGCTCGTTTCACTCAGCATCAGTTCGTGTAAGTCTCTCCAGGTCTTTCTGAAATCATCCTGTTGGTCATTTCTTACAGAACAATAATATTTCTCTAATTTCTAATCTCAAGTGATCCCATTCCATCCCATCTCTTCCAATAAGTTATCTCTCTTTCTGTTATCCTCACTCTCACTTATTTTCAATTAATTTCTTCCTCTGGAGTGGCCTATTTCCTACTACCTATCAACATGCCCATGTCTCCCCTGCTCTTAAAAAAAAATATCTCTTGACCCTTCCATCCCCAATACCTATCATCCTATATCTCTTCTGTCCTTTGTAGCTAGACTGAAAAGGCTGTCTATAATAGGTATTTCCATCTTCTCTCCTCTGACTCTTCTTAACCCCTTATAATCTGGTTTCCAAGCTCCTTATTCCCCTGAAACTGTTTCTCTTAATTGCCAAACCCAATGCCTTTTTTCAGTTCTCATTCCTCCTTGACTTTTCTGCAGCCTTTTAACACTATTGATTACTCTCTCTCCCTTAATACTTTAAGTTTTCAGTCCACCATATTCTCTTGATTTTCCTCCTACTTAACTGATTTCTCCTTCTCAGTCTCCTTTGCTGGATCCTCCTCCAGTTCACACCCTCTAACTCTAGGTTTCCCTCAGGGTTTAATTCTGGGCCCTCTTTTCTTCTTCCTCTATATCACTTGGATCTCATCAGCTCCTAAGAATTTAATTCTATCTCTATTATAATGATTCTCAAATATACTTTTCCTACCCCCATCTCTTGGCTGACCTCCAATCTCCCATTTCCAGATATCTTTCACATATCTCAAACTAGATTTTAAGCTTTTGTCTTAAACTCAATCTGTCCAAAACAGAACTCATTATCTTTTTCTCTAAACCCTCTTCTTTTTTCCCTTCTACTACAGAGGGCAACAGCATCTTCCTATTCCCTCAGGCTTGCAACCTAGGAGTCATCCTGGGTTTCTCATTTTCTCTTACCCCCCCCCCCCCCCCCCTCCCGCCAAGTGTTGCCAAGACTTATCAATTTTACCTTTGCAAGATTTTCCAAAAATGTCCTGTTTTCTCTTCTAGAGCTGGCTCTCATCAACTCTGCCTTGCCTATTGCCAATAGTCTGGTGGTAGATCTGTTTGCCTCTAGTCTCTTCCCACTCTGGTTCATCCTCCATTCAGCCACTAAAATGAGTTTCCTAAAATGTAGGTCTGTCATATCACTCCCCTACTCACTAAATTCATTGGTTCCTTATGGCCTCCAAGAGCAAATACAAAGTTCACTATTTGGATTCAAATCCCTTACCTCTTATCTTTTCAATTTTCTTACACCTTACTCCTGAACAAGTATTTTTTGATCCAAAGACACAAGTCCTAACGGTTCCATAAACAATATCTCTCAGCTCTAGCTCTGGGCATTTTCTCAGGCTGCCCCCATGCCTGGAACACTCTCCCTCCTCTGTCCCAACTATTGATCTTTTGACTTCCCTTTAAGTCCCTACTAAAATCCCACCTCCTTTAGGAAGCCTGTCCCGACCCCTCTTAATTCAAGTGTCTTCCCTTTGGTAATTATTTCCCATTTATCCTGTCTATAATTTGCTTTGTATATTTGTTTGCATGTTGTCTTCCCCATTAGATTGCCAGCTCTTTATCTTTTACTTCTTTTTTGTAACCCATGACTTAGTGCCTGGTACTTGATTGGTGGATTGATTAATATTATGTATTATTAGCTGCTATGTCCCTAAAAAGTCATCAACCCTTCCTTAAAGACTCCTATTGAGGACAAGAGACAGGAGAGAGAACCCATAGCCTCCAAAGGCCATCCATTCTACTCTTGAATAATTATGATTTTTATGAAATTTTAAATTATATTAAACTGAAATGTATTACTCTATACCTTCCAGATGATGCTTCTGGTTTTACTCTCCAGAGCCAAGCAGAACAAATCTAATCCTTTTTCTATCTAACAAATCTTCAAATACTTGCAGGCAGCTATCATATTCCACCTGTGTTCTCTGTACTAAATGTCACCAGTTCCTCCAACCAATTTTCTCAGGGCATGATCACGAGTCCTTCAAAAGCTGCCTATCCAATCCCAGATGCTCTTCAAATCACTGATAAATGATCTTTTTAGCAACTGATCATTCTCAAGATAAGCCCAAAGCCCCAAACTTGATTTCAAATCCCTGTCCCACTATATGCTACCTATATAACTTTCTAACTCTCTAAATCTCAACTTTTTTATCTGTAAAATGGGAGTGTTAGTTTAAATCAGGGTAGCTTAACCTTCTTTGTGTCATGAAAACAGTAATCTGGTGAAGCCCTCTCAAAATGCTTCTCAATAATAGAAGGAAATACATACAAATCTCAGTTAGAGGTTAGAGGGAAAGATATAATTGTCCTCACCAAAACTCACTGATCAAGGAATCCATGAGTTCCAATTTTAGAAACCCTGATCTATCTCAAAGTTTCTTAAACTGTAGTTTGCAAATCAATGTGAGGTTGTGTGACTGAAAGTGAAGGTCACAAAATTATGATTTATTCTCAGTAAATTTTGATTTGTATACCTATGCACAGTGCACCCGTAATGTCTCCGGAGGTAAATCTACTGTCTTATTCTGAGAATGCTGAGCTCTTACACCAGCTGCCACTCATTACTGTGTACTTCCCAAACCCAACACAACACAGAAGTTCTTGGAAAAGCATTAGGAATAGATGTTAGTAGTCTGCTCTGGTCTGCTGCTTGGCTGTTCTGATCTTGCTACTGCCTAAAGAGGCAGAGACATCAAGGAGGAGAAGACATTTTAAAAGCAGATAGTCTCCTGCTAGAGTCCAGCTTCTTCACCAACACCACGGCATAGGAAGAACGTCAGAGTTCAGATAGTGTCCCAACATAACAACGGACTGCTCTCCCAAAATGTTTCTTTTGCCCCCTTAAATTTTTACTTAGACTATTTCTCACTGTCCATTCCCAGTGACATCCCCTCAATAAAACTCTTCTTGTAACTTGTAACTTGTAACTCTTCTTCAACAAATATAGTTAAGCCAGTACATTTATTGGTTCCACACCTGTAGTCCACTTCTCTGCTAAGAGTTAACATATGTGTTTTATTATCTGTCCTGTAAAGTCATCATTGGTCATTACATTGGTTACATTTTGGAAGTCTTTCAATGTTGTTTCCCTTTAGTGTAGTTACAGAGTAAAAAAATCTCCTGATTCCGTTTATTGCATTCTACATGACTTCACTCAAGTCTTTCCATGTTTCTCTGAATTCTTCATGTTGATCATTTCCATTATTGTAATTGTTTGGTTATTTTTCAGTCATGTCTTTCTCTTCTTGACTTCTCTTTCTTGACAAAGATACTGGAGTGGTTTTCCATTTCTTTCTCCAGCTCATTTTACAAATGAGGAAACTGAGGCAAATAGAGGTAAGTAACTTTTCTAGGTTCATGGAGCTAATAAGTGCCTGAGGCAGATTTGAATTTAGGAAGAGGAGTCTTTCTGACTCCAAACCTGGTGCTCTATACACTGTACCACCTCATTTCTGCCCCCTCATTTCCCATAACTCAATAGTATTCCATTGTATTTATATGCTATAATTTGCTCAGCCATTCCCCAACTGATGAACTCATTCTTTCCTTTCTATTCTTTGTCCAAAGTGTGTTTCTGAATAATTAGGAACTCTGAAGATATCTTCCTAGAGAAGCAGGGGTAGGTAGGTTCTCAAGACAGCCTCCTGAAGCTAATTTAACCTTTAAGGTACCAGAAACACAGCACTATTTTAGCCATACCTAACTATACATATATATAATTTATTTATATATAATTATATATATAATATTATGTTTATAGCACAGTTTTTAGGTTAGGTGATGCAGCACCAGGAACATTGGTATTGGAGTTAAATACCATGTATGTGAGCCTAGCTCTACTACTTATAAGCTGTGTGACCATAGGCAAATCGCTTAAACTCTCTGAGCCCATATTCCATAAAATGAGGCTAAAAATACTTGCCCTACTTATCTATCTCACATGGTCATTAAGGAGAAAGTTCTTTGTAAAGCTAAAAATGCTATATAGATACAGAGCTTATATGACCTTGGTTTATCCTACTGTCTGCTTTTCCTGACTCTGGCCTTTAAGGACTTTCAAGATATGTTATATGATTACTAGAAAATGAATGATCTCTATTCCTAATTTCAGGTCCTAGAAAACTGAGGGTGGGTTACTGCTGCTCTCCTCTTCCCTCCCCAACAGTGGATACTCCAGGGGTCCTCAAACTACGGCCCCCAGGCCAGATGCAGAAGCTGAGGACGATTATCCCCCTCATCCAGGGCTATGAAGTTTCTTTATTTAAAGGCCCACAAAACAAAGTTTTTGTTTTTACTATAGTCCGGCTCTCCAATAGTCTGAGGGACAGTGAACTGGCCCCCTATTTAAGAAGTTTGAGGACCCCTCAGACTCTAGAGTCTAGAGTGATGGAGAAGGATTGGGTATGAAATACTTCTGGTTGCAGTAATTCCTATCCCCATCCACTAGGACCTCAGCACTCAGTTCTGAGTGATTACTAAGCTGACTGCTCTAAGTTTGGAACCACAGATAGCTACTTGGCATTCTAGTTAATCAATAAGTTACGTATGTCCTCTTTTCACATGTCAAAGTGTGCAAAAGCATTATAGGATTCCTGCTTCCACACATTAGGGAGCCATATGTCCCACAAGTAGACAAAGAGAATAATTTAAGCCCCCTCCCTCTTTTCCACTTCACCCCTACACACAGACTGCAAGATGGGATCCACTCCTCTGCCAAATCCTTTGCTTTATGGATTGCTTTAGGCGTAGTATTCTGATCAACACTCCTCAAATACACACTGCTATCTTCTACCCACTACCCACCCTGCCATATCCTACTTGCCAAAGTTTCTCATTTGGACCTCTCATAACTCTCTAAAGATTCAAAAGTCTCAACTCCTGTTGATTGAGAGAAGTTTCTATTTCCCAGTATGTTTTGAATATCTTTTGATCCCATTCTCTGATCTTAAAGTTATTCTAGACTTTTCTTACTTTCCTGTGACCTGAGGACAGTGATAAAAGATCACAGATGTCAGGGGACCATAGATGAGAAGCTGAAAGGTAACTCAGATGGTTAATTGAGGCCCAGAGAAATTGAGTGACTTTCCAGGATCTCATAGATAGTAAATATTAGAGGTGGGGCTCATGGAAGATCTTGTTGCTTCCCCCATCCAAAACCCCTTGTACGTAGCATCATGCTGTCTTGGAGGGCTCACAGATCTGTGCCCCTTCCTTCTCATTGTAAGGTGGAGTAGTACGGGATCTGGATAAATCTAAAATTAGCAATGTATGACTCCAGGAACCAATGGAAGCAGTTTTGTTTCACTGTATGTTGCTGCACATCCTGGCAGAATTTGCAGCAGCCCTGAAGATGTTTCAGACATAGTGTTATATACAACATAATAGAGCAGTTTTGCCATAAGGTGGTATAGATATGGAATCTCCAACTAGCTGAATGCAAATACCAGTCCAGCCAGGAGGCTGACTTCATTGATTATCCCCTGATAGCAGCTGTCACATCCCCCAAAAAGGATGGATTAAAGCTAGTGACTAACCTTGCCCCTGCCAGTCTGTCAGTAACCCCTTTGAAGTTTTCACAATTCATCAGCACTCCCTTTCCACATAATGCATTGCCACACCCCTTCACCATAGTCTATTGGTGCCCTTCTTAAGGTCCCCCTTATTCCCTTCCCTTCCCTTCTCTTCTCTGCTTTCTCTTCTCTTCTCTTCTCTTCTCTCTCTCTCTCTTTCTCTCTCTCTCTGTCCCTCTCCCTCTCTCTCCCTCCCTCCCCCTCTCGCTGTCTCTCTTTTTCTCTCTGTGTGTCTCTCTCTCTCCCTTTCTTTCTCTCTCTCTCTCTCTCTCTCTCTCTCACAAAGACATCTCTCTTATTTCTGTCTCTTTCTCTGTCTCTCTTTGAAAGAGAGAAAGAGAATTGAGAGAGGGAGAGAGAAAGGGAGGGAGGAAAGGAGGGAGGGAGAGAGGGAGGGAGGGAAGGAGAGAGAGAGAGAGGAGAGAGAGAGAGAGAGAGAGAAGAGAGAGGGAAAGGGAGATATACAGAGGGAGGGAGGGAGGGAGGGAGGGAGGGAGGGAGAGAGAGAGAGAGAGAGAGAGAGAGAGAGAGAGAGAGAGAGAGAGAGAACGAGAACAGCAACAGACTCTCACATTCTTAGAGGTCAGTATGATCTCCCTCAGTCTGATGTAAACAGCAGCCTCTATTATCACAACCAATTCTAGAAGATGTTTCTATGATCCACCTGTGAGTCTCATGGGTCCACCTATAATAAGTTGAACTATGATGTTGGAACTCAGAGGGGACTTAAAAATCTGATCACATTCCACTCATCACTTTACAGATAAAGAAATTGAAGCTCAGAGAGGTAAAGACATTTTCCCATGGCCACATAGCTTGTTCAGTGTAGAACTGGGGCAAGAATCGGGGTGCTCCTGTCTACCATTCCAGTGTTCTTTCTGCTATGATTTCTTCCTACTGTCATGAGGAAGAAAGCCTGTATTTGATCACAGTACTGAGCCTTTCTTTTCTTGTGACTCCAAAGCAAGGATTTATGCCCTTCCTTCAGTTATCCCTATATATATGGAAGCAAGACATCAAAAAATCCCAGTATCTATATTTAGAATTCATCTGTTCTCCCATTCCTCTTCTATATTTTATACTCTCTCACCCCCAGATTTGCAAAAAAAAAAAAAATTATATATCATTCATCATTCTCCCTCCGTGGCTGCTAAAGAGCATAAAATCCCTCCACTTCTTTCCATCACCACTCCCACTTTCCATCTTCTTCCCCACCCTCACCTCTGCTGCCCCAGCACCCTGTTCAACCTAGAAAATAGGTTCTTTGTGTGACATCATCCTCTAGCTCCCTGGCTCTCCAAGAGTTACTTAGGCAATCCCTGCTCCTCCAGAAGATACTGTCCAATTGCCAAGCAACCTACAGCTGTCCAATCACAGCACTCAGAGATGATGTCATGTTGAGAGCCGAACAGTGGTGCTGATGTTGAGAGAAGCCCAGAGCTCCACTAATTGAGGGAGTGAGGAAGCAAGCAGCTCACCACTAACTGGGTTGGGGTAAGTAGAAAACAAATACCAATGCTTAGGGCATCTCTAAAAAAAAAAAAAAAAAAAAAAAAAAAAAAAATTAAAGTCATAGGGAAGGTTGGGGGAGGGAGGAACTAGGCAGCTAAATAGCACAGTGAATCTATTATGTTGCTGCTAGTTTACTCAATCTATTAAACTTTGTTGGATTCTTAGAGCAGTGAGAAGTGTAAGTAATAAAATAATGAGTATCTGTAGAAGGAAAAGCTTAAGTTCCAAGCTTTGTCCGCGTTCTGGAGGTAGGGGTGGAGTCACTTGGGACCAGGAGTTGGGGATTCTTTAATTTCTTGTGTCTATGAGGGATTTTTGTTCAGAAAGCATTATTAAGGAAAGAAAAAGATTTATTTAGTTGAAAGCCCACTCTTGTCATTAATTCTGTCCCCCTTCTAGCTTTTCTGATCCTCTTACTAAATCAAATGGAAAGCTACTTCTTTTACCTATCCAGCCTCACCCATCACCTCTCTTTTTGTTCCTCTGCTCTCTTTTTCTCTTCCTTTTTCCTTTCTTATTTTTCTTCTCCTGTCTCCTTTTCTCTACCTTTGTCCTACATTACTTTTTCACCTGACTTTCACTGCACTAGGGAATATCAGTTTCCTTCCCAGTGGAGGCTTTTCTTTCTACCTATTCCCCTTGCCCCACCCCAGCCTGAGGGCAACCTGCCCTCAAGAGTAGAATGACCCATGTAGGTTCCCCACTTGTAGGGAACAGAGGGACCACGCCCCCACAGCTTCTCTCCTGCAGGAGCAAGCATCCTACCTCTGACACACTGCCCCAGCCACCTATAGGTGCATCATAGATGGGTTACCAAAAAAGCAGGGATGTCCAGTTATGAGATATAAGACACGTGGCCAGGCTTTCTTTGTTCTACTCCCCTTGTACAGACTCTGTAAAGTAGAGGAGACTCACTGTACAAAAATGGAGCATCTCTGAAGCCTTTGCAGAGTCTGAAATGCTTCTGAAAGATATCCCTGAGTGCTCTCTTGGGAGTTTCCTGTGAAAGAATGTCCCAAGATCCCTTTCTTAGGTGTTTTCACTTGGAAGACCTTCTTCCAGCTGGGTTCCAACAGCAGTATTGATTGAGAAGCCCCTATCTTTCCCTCTCAAAGGCTCTGTCCTCTTTTATTTCTTTGGACAGCCTTAGTAGTGGAGGCTACTCACTAGAACATCCCAAGACAAATTGAACTATTGGATGGGAATGATTGGAGCCAAATTATTTGAGCTCTTAGATCAGGTGGAGCTGCTGTATAGGTTAAAGTGGCAAGAAATAAGGGAACTTTGACTCACTCAGAGACAGAGTTAGCTAAACTCTGGAGATATTGTAGCCATCTCTGGGGAAAGAAAGCCATCTTCACACCAGATAGAATGCTTTGAGGAATGAAATCATCCTAGTTTAAAAAAAAAAAAAAAGGAGGAAGCCATGATGCCATTGATTTTCTTAGGTTAGAGTTAGAGTTCCAGGTACTGCCCTCTCTCCCCCCACACACCCTAGAATATAAGATCTTTGAGGGCAGGGTCTGTTTCATTCTTGTCTTTATATTCTTAGTGCTTTATACATTGCTGTATATATAGTGGGTGCTTAATAACATTTTGTTTATTTATTGAAGGGGGAAAAAACAAGTCTTAGATTCAGAACCTGCCTGCACTCCCACTTCCAAATAACCAAAGAGGGGCTGGCTCATATCCAGCTCATCCTTAAGTGTTGATCTCTACCTCTTTCTGAAACCTACGCTGAACCAATCAAGTCCTAAAGCTCTCTCATCTCCTCAGAGTCACACCTTTGCAGCTTCATATCTCTGTCATTGGGGTCCCTTCCTGACCACCTGACAACTGGTTCAATCAGTGGGAAATTGTATGACTGCTGCCAGCCTCAACAATGGATATTTATATAGAGGGAGCTATTATCCTCCTAAGTCTAGTTTTCTAACTAGAACTGTAACTAAGGCAGAGCAACTGGGGCTTTGTCCTAGATTACAGAAATTTAGAAGGTGCTGACAGCACTTGAAATCCTTCAATAATATAGAAACAACTGATCTTAACACATAATTGGCTTAATAATTCTTGTAAATATGAAGTTAATAGGTGAAGCTCCTTTCTAAGCTTCTGAGAAAGCATAAGTGAAGCTTTCTCAGGTGTCATTTTTTTCTCTCACCACTTGAACAATCCAAAGTCACTATTTTCTTTGCCTTTTCTTAGGTACATTTTATGCCACTTAACCCCAGCACAAAAATTCCTTTCTCAATTTAGCAATTAACGGTACCCAACAATAGACTGAGAGATCTATTGAGTTAATGAGTTTCTCATCATTGGAAGTATTCAAGCAGAGATTAGATGACACTTGTCAGTAATTATTGCATTGAGTGGAAGGTTGAACTAAATGATGTTTAAAGAGTCCAACTTTATGAACTCATTTCTCATTTCAAATGAAGTTCAAGATATATCTCTCTTGTGATGTAGGGAAATGTTACCTGGAGAAGTATCTAAAAATAAAGAAAAGATTCACTGTTGTATTGTTTGCACAAGATTCTTAAAAGAATGGAAGAGGTGATAAGAGGGTCATTTTAGAGTTGTGCTCTAATAAGAGCTGTTGAGTTGCTTCTTTTTTTAATCTAAAAATTATTTTAGCACCAATAAAATGATTTAAGTATAGAATGAGTTGACCCCCTTTGGGAATCAAAACAGGAAATGTTCATCCTGCCAGACAAAGGATGAGATGTTAAGGACTTTAAGAAAATGACAAGGTATGAGAAAAAGGAATTTAGATGAGGAGCAGTGAAATAGCTGTGTCAGAGGACTTGGGTTTAAATCTTCTGTTTTACTAGCTAAATGATCTTGAGCAAATCACTTTGTTTCTATGAGCCTCATTTTCCTTCAAGCTGAGGGGAATTAGGAATATTTTCCAGCTCTAAGATTCATTGTTTGTGGAAATAAAATGGGAGAGACAACTATGAAGACAGAACAAAGGAGAGTCTACATGACTCTAACCATCTGGATGGAGAGTAGAAGAAACAATATATGGTGTACACGGTGCTAAACATTCAGATATTATCATCATCATCCAGATAATAATCAAATATTTCCAGAACCTCCAAGTCTTTTCTTTCAGCATGCCTCACTCCTGCCTCTTCAAGCATTTTCAAGCTGCTCCCTACCATTTATAGGTGAAAATATTTTTTAAATTTTGAAACCATTGTGTCTGGGGGCAGAGGTACCAAGAGGTATAGAGAAATATCAGTGTTTATTTGTTGTTGTTGTTATTAGTGGTGGTGATGGTGATGATTTTCAAAATTTGGGAGAATTAAGAGAGGGAATTGAAATATATTTAATGTCATTTTAAGTGGCTTTTATAGCACTCACATTAGCTTTGGAACAGGAATATATATTACCCATAACTAGGTTTGCTTGACTTTGTCTTTTTAACCCCAGTACCTTGTACATAGTAGGTGCTTAGTAGAAACTTCAAGAATTGCATTGAATTGGATATACCCATAATAATTGTCCTTTACCTCTATATGACAAGTCACAGTTTTTACAATTTTTCATTAGCCATTTGATCCTCATAACAAACCTGTGGTGTTGCCTGAAGGATAAGTTATTCCCAATAGAATGTAAGCTCCTTGAGGGTAGGAACATTTTCAGGGAGTTTCCTATTGGTTTTTAATCTCTAGTACCTATTTAACACAGTGCCTGCTACACAGTAGGTAGTTAATAAATATTTATTAGCCGTTAATTAGTTGATTAGGTCATAGAGCAAGGACTTGGAGGAAGCAGGAAAACAAATCTAGGTCTTCCAACTTCAAGTCTTGTGCTGTCTCTTTTGTATATTGGAAATATGTGAAAACCTGAAAGGAGGGTAGTATATAAAAGTTTACTATTTTTATATACTACTTTTGAGAATAAAAGTATTTTCTCTCTTTTTGCCCTAATTTTTTTTCTTTCCTACCTCATCTTCATATGTCTTCAACTACAGAAGTCCACCACTTATACCCCACTCTGCTATATATAACATACTGTACCTTCCCCCTAATTAAAAAAAATCACATCTTCATGTTCTATTTCTTCATTATCCTGTATACTAAGAAGGCTCTGGACCAGAAGCCATGACAGATGGGCATGGTACAATAAATAGAGCAGTCTAATGGTGAGACAATTTCAAAACAAGGGTCTTAGTTGACATATCCAGAGTGGGTGTGGGGATGCCTTTTAACTTTTGCTTCCATATATCAATAAATCTGAGATCTCATTGGTTTGAGTACTCTCTAACTAGGTAGCAAAGGGAGTAAGATACTGGTTATTTTCTCTTGGCTCTCCCAACTAAAGATAAAGATTACAAGTTTTCCATTTCTTTTCATTCTGTATGATTTTTTAAATTCTATCTTTCCATAAATTTTCCATAGAGGATCTCTTCAATGCAATGGACATTTTCCCCTAGGTCACTGACCTAGACTTGTAGGATCACAAGTATCAGTGCAGAACTCAGATACTCAATCTATCAGTCTTTGCTCCAAGTGCCATCCATTCCATGAACCTAGAATGGTTACATGTGTCCTTGACAAGCTATGTTGCTCCATTGTTTGTGGGCAAGCCATTATGAGTAGTCTGCTGCAGCCTTCACTGCTGACTACCATGCATCTTCTCTGCTGGAGAAGCTTTCACATTTCACCATTATGTTTTAAAATAAAAGACCTTGTGAGTTGGATGAGACTGTAGAGACCATCTAATCCAATCTATTCTCAAAAGGAATCCCTACTATAAAACTATAAAACTATAAACTCCTTTGTTTCACATTTAAAGGTCTTCACCATCTGTCTTCAAACTATCTTTAGACTGATTATACATTATTACTCCTCCTCAATTCACTCTACTTTCTAGCCAATCTGATTTGCTTGCTTTTTCATGTATATGACATTCCATTTCCTGGACCTGTATCTTTATACAGGCAGTCTCCAATGCATGGAATGTTCTTCCTTCAGATGACTACTTCTTGGAACCTGTAGCTTGCTTCACAATTCAATTCACGCGGCACTTTCTTCTAAAGGCATTTGATTTTGATACTTGTTAATCCTTTCTTTACCTCAGTCATTTTGCATACATCTTATATTTCCTTTGCTATTGGCATGATGTATCCACCTAATAAAATATAAACTTCCAGAGGGTGAAAGCTGAGATTTTTAAAGATTTTGCTACCCCAGTGCTAGCACAAATGTTTATTGATTGACTGAGTGATCCTTCATTGGTCATGTATGTGAATTTCCATTGTTCTTCTTCAGAGATAATGATGTGCCATGATTCTCAGCCACTCCCCTTAACCAAAAAAAAAAAAAAAAAAAAATTGGTATTAAAGAGATGGACCTGGGATCTTTGAAAGGCCATTTAATATGCCAAATGTAATCTTGCCCAGTCTCTTCTTCTTCTTCCTGGTTCAGTGTCAAATCTAGCTTATGGTTCATTGTACTGCCTAAGACAGATATTATTATATAAATCCAAAAGATGAAAATAGAGTCAGGTTGCCAAACCAAACCTAAAGGACTTGGCAAATTATGAAATTCAAGTAGGTAAGCCAAAATTAACATTCCTTACGAATGCAGGTCAAGTAAATATGCAGAGGTTGGTATCTAGATTTCAAACAATGAAAGTGGAATTGAAAGGGAAAGGAACCTGTACAGATTGAAGAAAAATTTCAGAAGCCCATAATAGCAAACAAATCCTCACAATAGAGAAATGAATGAGAATGTGGCTTGAGTTCAGGACAGAGGCATCTGGTCTTTTGTCTGAATTTTAGTCAACTACCTTTCCTAGTGAGAGTGGATAAAGACCAATAATCATGTGCAACTTTCCAAAATGAAGCAGGGCTCCCCATGTACTTGTGACTGATGACTAGAACAGAAGACAGAGCTAAATCATCTGAGTTGCACTAGTCCTAACATCTATTCTCTCCTAAAGTGATAATGGGCTAGCTCTAACCCACTCCTAAAATCAGCTTTCAATTCTTCTACTACCCAAGGCCACCTAACAGAAGTGCCTTCAGATCTGAGTTTTCCTAGAGGCAATGCTTTCATCCAAAGGAATGATTTAATAGTAGGTATTTTCAGCACCAGGGATAGTCCAATGGTATAGCCATTTTGAGGTCCCAGAGTTTTAGAACCCTTCCATTGAAACCATACAGATAGACATCTGCTTCATTTTAATAACGATAAGAATAATACATTCACGTGCCCTTTGATGTTCCTGAAATACACTCCTGACAACAAGTTAAAGGACAAAATGTGTATATTATTATCCAGAAGAATGAAAATCTAAGTAAGCTCTTTGAGGAATGGGACTATCATATGTTTAGTGAAATTCAACTCATCTTTGTGATATTATTTGAGTTTTTTGGCAAAGAAATTCTAATATGATACTAGATTGTTTTGCCATTTCTTTCTCCAATTCATTTTACAAAAGAGTAAACTGAGTCAAACAGGATTAAGTGACTTTCCCAGATCATACAAGTAGTAGTAAATGTTTGAAGTGAGAGTTGAACTCAGGAAATGAGTATTCCTGACACCAGGCCCTGCATTCTATCCACTGTGCCACCTAGATGCCCAAGGCTATGATAATAAGCATATGGATTATCATATGTCATTGCCAATATTATTTTACTTTTCTGAACCGCCTCCTAACATACTCATGATTCTTTTTGGTCTTAGTGAACATAAAACATCAAGATTCCCAGACCTAGGTCTTAAGATCATAGATTTAGAGATGAAAGAGACCTCAGAGGTCATTTATTCCCAGTCCCTCATTTTGTAGATGTGAAAATCAAGGCCCAGAGAAATGAAGTGATTTATTCTGTGTCAAACAAGTAGCAAGAAGTAGATACATAACTTATTTTATTTTATTATTGATAATAATAACAATAGTTATCATTTATGTAGAACTTTGTTAAAACACTGTACAAATACTCTTTTTCTTTTCGGGAAGAGCAAGGCAATTGGAATTAAGTGACTTGTCAAGAATCACACAGCTAGTAAGCGTTAAATGTCTGATACCAAATTTGAACTCAGATCCTCCTGAGTTCAGGGCCAGAACTCTATTGCACCATCTATGTAGCTGCTTCACAAATATCTCATTTTATCCTCACAACAACTCTGTGAAATAGAGGATATAATTATTCCCACTTTATAGATGAGTAAAGTGATGCAGGCCAAAGTTAAGTGATTTACCCACAATCAAACAAATAAGTATCTGAGACTATATTTGAACTTGTCTTCCTGATTCCAAGTCCAGTGCTCTGTCCACTATGCCACATAGAAGCCTCTTGATCTTCTTGGCCCCTGGAACCATTTGGATATCTCCAATTTATAGTATCTAGCCCCAATTCCTTCATCTCTTTTGTTTGTTTCTGGTCCATTAAGAGAATATCCTACTCTGGCATCTCCCTCTCTCTTTCTCTTATTAAACCTAAGCCATCTTGGGTATAAGCAAGGATATTGATTTACATATGAATGAGAATATAAAGCCAGAAATAATATTCTAAGTTAAAATAATTAGAAGTGTATTTAAAAGCATCATATTCAGCCTAACTGGGTAGTTTCCAGCTTGTCATTCTGTACAGCCTCAAGTTCCCTTAACAGAACTCACACCCAGCAGGATATACTTGCTGGCTATAAACCCACACAGCTGTATCTGTTCATGGCCATCAAAAAAGAGTCGTGACTCATACTCCAGAACACCCTCATATCCCCACATCCCAACCCGACCTTTGTTAAGTTGAGACTCATCCACCAACCCCTCCGGACCAGGCTTATTCACCTACCTGGTTATGGTGGACCAAAGTTTATTCACTATTCTACTATCCTAATCTCAGCCTCAGCCAACCAAGGAACCTCCGGAAAACTGGTGGGCATTTGATATGCCACCCACATTCCTACATAATAATTAACTAAATAAGATATCTGCCTTTCTATCTAGAGGAAGAAGGCGATAAAAAGAGATATTGCTGGAGCTGTAACTACTAATTTTTCTAACAAGGGGAAAGGGAGAAAGACAGATGAGCTCCAGGAAACCAGGAGATTACTATGCTGTTAAAGGACAGGATGCTTATGGAGCAGACATAGGCAGGCTGGGATCTGGGAATGCAACAGCCTGAGAGAGAAAACTTTCCTAGGGCACAGTTACAAGTTACTAGGCAGTTACATTGTCACCAAGGCCAAGTGTTTAGGGGAGAAAATATGCCCTAAAGTTTCCATCCTGAGACAAAGCTCCAGTGACCCCACCTTAGCTATGGTTCTGAGGGTCCCCTATCATAGATTGCAGAATGATTCAACAAGTCACCTACTTCATTCTCAGTCTTCATAAGGGCATTCCTTTATATTAAATAATGGTCACTGGAGGGCCATCTCTAAGAAAATGATCTGATGGCCTCCCTTCTTACTCTCATACTTCCCAAGAACCAAATCTAAAGAGTTTGAACAGAGACCAGTCCCAGGACATCAGTGATAAGTGATGTTCTATGTGAATCATTCTCATTCTAAGAGCATCACTTCAATTCAATTCAATAACCATGCATTAAATGTCTACACTTGTAGAGTACCACGGCAGGCATTGGAAGTAGGATATGAGTCTAAATAAGATTCCAAATTGTCAGGATTATATAGCAATACACACATAACTATTTTAGTGTGTCACAAAGAGAACTTGGAAGTTATCTAGTCCAATCCTCTCATTTTAAAAAGGAAGAAATTGTTCTTCCACGGAGGTTAAGTTCAAGGCCACATAGATCTTGTATTATTGAAGGAGGTGGGGAGCTTCTAAAGGCCCAAAGGGAACACTAACCACCTTCTTCACCCCCACCTCCACACCAACCTGGGAGCATCTCAGGAAAATGCAAAATAGGCCAGATTCCATGTCAGAATTTCTTCATGTTTTCCAGGAGTCTAACCTGAGCTGTAGATTAGAATTGCTAGGAAGGACATCCTCTTAAAACAAGTATTGATAGTATTAGAGAGACATTCTCTATTCATGAAATTGGAAATTACTTTCTCTGTGTGTAGACCATAACCACCTCTCTCAGAAATCATTAGCTCATCCAATGAATATCTATAGTATCTGTTTACTTCCTTCTCATCAAATACATTGTAGAAAAACCTTGCATTTTTCCATACCACAGAAGCCCTTAAGACTAACCTCAGTGACCGCAGCAAAGAAACCTCTTCCCCTTCCCATTCCTTTTTCAAACAGGAAGACATCGAAGACCTTGACTTCTACTGCTACCCCCTAATCACTCTCTGTCTTTACTCAAGACAGCGATAGATCCTGGAGGCAGGGCTGGCAGTAATCACCCAAATTAGGGATTGCTATTTCTTTCCCTAGGAGTACTGTGGTCTTATAAAAGAACTTTGACTCCCCAGAACCTCCCCTTCTCCCAAACTCTGGGTTCCTTTGTCCAGGAAGTAGCCTATACTCTGACCTTCCTGATTACCTGTGACCTTGGGCAAGTTATTGAGGGAAAGAAGGCAAATTGCATTTATCAAGCACTTACTTAGAGCCAGATACAGTATCCTAGAGATACAAACACAAAGAAAAAGAAAGAAAGGTCCTGTCTTCAAGGAGCTTACATTCTAATGATGGAAGCCAACACTAAAGGGAGCTGAAAAGAGAGAGAGGAGGATATATGTATTTCAACACCAGGGGATGGTTTCATGGCCTAGAAACCAGAAAGAGAGCAAGAAATGAGGTGACAAGCAGCCTCAGCCTCTCCACAGACTGGAGGCTGCAAGAGGAACTCACCAATAAGAGAAGGGCAAAGGACTAATAGAGGGAAGTTCCATATTGAGAAAGCTGGAAGGTGATTAGATGTTTCTGAGCAAGGAACCCCCAGGTACTGAATAAAGTTTTAGGATGAAGGAGCATGGTTTTAAAATCTAGAAGTCCAAAACAGGAGCAGGAAGGGAATTAACCTCTCCAGGTCTCAGTTTCCTCATCTATAAAATGAGGTGGTTGGACTAGGTCATATCTGAGGTTCCTTCTAGTTCTAAAGTCCAGGCTTTTATTTTTTGTGTGTCATAGATCCTCGGACAAACTGGTGAAGACTATGGGTACCTTGTTAGAGTAATTGGGTTTTGTTTGTTTGTTTGTTTGTTTTAATCACAGTTGAAAGAGATTCTAAATTATAGTAAGAGATCAGTGAAAATAAAGAAGCATTTTTCCTTCTAAATTCACAGCGCCATGTACAGTTAGCCATTGGGATAAAGCTAGTCTGAGTGATCTTCAAGAAGGTGAGGTGCCATTTTTTGCAGACTAGTTAGTGACTGAAGCTGGATTTTAACTCAGGGCTTCCTGAAACCAGACCTAGTGCTCTATCTATTATGCCACCAAGTTGCCTTGCAGCTTTTCCAACTTTAGCTTCAATTTCCTCTCTTCACGTTTCAGTTGACACACTGATGGGAAGTCTTCCCTGATTCTCCCCTCCACTTTTCAGCTACTGGTGCTTCCTTCCCCCTATATTATCATCTATTTGTGCACTGTTTTATCACTCAAAGTAGAACTCCTTGAGGGCAAGCACTATTTCAGTTTTGTCTTTGCAACCCCAGTGCCTGCTGGCCCTTACTAAATGCTTTATAAATGTGAAATTACTTGATTTTACCTGTCAGATTTTGCACACCTTAAGAGCTTGGAACTGAACCTGTAATTTCACTGACATAGGGAGCCTCCAAGTGAGCAAGCTCCCTCTAGCAATGAATATCAGCACTTTCTTTGTTTTTTATAAGCTTAGGGAGTGACCCAAAGCACTGAGAACTTGCAGAGGATCACCCAGATAGTATATGTCAGAAGCAGGATATCTTCCTGGATTCAAGGCTGACTCTCCATCACAGCTTTTAAGAGATAAAGAAATGTGAATCATTTTTATTATTCTGCTACCGCCCTCTCTTCTCTCTCTTGTTGAATCCACATTTCAGAACTACTTACTACCTTAAAATTCATAAATTCTTTGAAATGAAGAGATCCCAGAAACCAAATATTTGCATTGTTTCTGAATAGAAACTCTTTGTTTTTCCCAAAAGACTTCATTTTCAGTGATAGGCAATTCATCATATCCAACTCATTCCACCCTTGGAGAATTCTAATCATAAAGAGATTATGTTCTCTACCCCTTTATATCAAGCTTAAATCTATTTCTCTATAACAGTTCTGTCCTCTGGAGTTGAATTTGTACTTCTTTAGCATAAAACAGCAAGAAGCTAATGCTAAAATCTTGTTACCATATTATGTCTACCTTATAGAGCTCTCATTGTTGGTTCCATTGTTGACCAGTCCCAAGTCCTGAGTTCCTCACCTTACTTTCTCTATCTAACTTATGTTCTTTGAGTTCTTTAGCCTTTGGCCTGTCTACCTTAGTTCTTGGTCAGTTGCTTGACCTGACCCTTACTAATTGCCAATTTCTTACTGCTGAATGATGATTCTATCTTGCTGCCTTTCTATGATCCGCAGCTTGGTATTCCATAAACCATTCAAAGCACTCTTCAACCCTTTAGGACAACCAAGGCCAATAAAAATGTTGCTGAACCAAAGACAATCCACAGGTCCCTAATGTCATTCTATCAATCAATCAACAAACATTTATTATGTGCCTACTGCATACCAAGCACTGTGATGAGGATAAAAGATTTAAAAGGAAATATTTTACCCTCCTAGAGTTTACCTGTTAGAAGCTTGAGAACCTAGTTTATTGTAGGTGTTTCACATAAATGTTGATTCAGTTGGATAGGTCTAGATCAATGGGGTCAAACTCAAGTAGAAATGAGGGACACTAAGCCATACATAAAGATTCCTTCAGGCTAATTACTTAGAAAACCACATAGTAATCTTATCCCTTGACCATGAAATTCTATCAAGACATCCAAATATAATAGTTTTCTCTCCTCCCAGTCTACTCTTCATAAACTAGCTTGCAGTACCTTTGTTCTCTTTCCAGTTTCTTCTGCTTCTGCCTGGCCCACTCCTCAATCCCTAATCACCAATGAAGACTTCCATCATCTGTTCCTCATTTAAGTAAAGTTTTGGCCCTAATTCACTAAGTGAGAAGTCTAGCCTGATCTATAGTTCCTTCTATTCAATGAACTCAACTCACATACTCAAATCATTTAGTTCATTCAACAGACACTTATTAAGCATAAAATCTAGTGCTCTTTTGACTGAGCCAGACTGCTTCAACAATAGCAATTGGAGAACTGGGTTCAAAGTCTATCCCAGATGTTTGCCCTTTCAAGAGCTTAGTATGATACATCCTATGCTAGGTAACAGAGATAGGGTCTAGAGCAGGGGTCCTCAAACTTTTTAAATAGGGGGCCAGTTCACTGTCCCTCAGACTGTTGGAGGGCCAGGCTATAGTAAAAACAAAAACTTTGTTTTGTGGGCCTTTAAATAAACTTCATAGCCCTGGGTGAGGGGGATAAACGTCTTCAGTTGCTGCATCTGGCCGGCAGGCTGTAATTTGAGGACCCCTGGTCTAGAGGTTTGCATTATACTGGGGCGAGTTATGTATATAAAAATTAAATATAAAATATATATGAATAAGATAAAAAGTAATTTCTGGAAAGAAGGTACTAGCAACTAGCAATTGGGAAGCACTTCCTATAGAAGATGGCAACTGTGTTGAAACATTGCTTTTTGTCCTTTGTCTTTTACCAGGTATCTGGTTCCCTCTTTTTTAAGTTGGGAACTAGAGTTCTTAGGTATTTCAAAGAAGGTCTTTTCTCTTAAAAATCTGATCAAATTATATAATAATGTCTGTAAAGCTCTTTGCAGATCATAAAATAGGATATTGTCTATTATTTTTGTTGTTTTCATCTCTCAATTTTTCTATCAGCCTATATAATTTCACTAATATGGCTTATATAAAACCCAGTGGGGCTTAAAATATATTTTTTAAAATTTTTCAAACATAGTCTTCTTCCCCCTTTTAAAGAGAACTGCTTGTATTCAGAGTGGCCTATATTTGGACCAATATAGCAACAGCAATTAGGCTAATTCATTAACCTATTAAAAACACTGTTATAGTATAGATGCTGGAAAGAGAACATCATGACCAAAGTGATATCACACATCAGCATGTGCATTTGGGGGTTCTTCAAAGTCATGTATTTCCATGTCCAGCTCCAATATTCATTCATAGGGCCAACTTCAAACATATAAGCAAAGGAGATAGTTGCTTACTTGAGTGCTGTAGTATTGTATAGCAAGTTTCTTCAACTGGGACTTAGGACCTCTGAGTTCTAGATCCATCTCTGCCACCTATTAGTTCTGCCATCTTAGGCAAGTCACAGAATCCCAGAATCATGGAATTTTAGAGTTAGAAGGTCCTTAGAAACCAGCTGGTCCAACCAATGCCAGAAAAATAAAACATAAGAAAAATCTACGCCAAAATTAGCAAATGCTCATTTCACCTCTGCTTGAAGACTTTCCTACTTCCTGATACAATCTATTCTACTCTTATACAATTTTTAAGCCTCAATAGTTTTGTCCTGATATCAAGCCTAAATTTGCTCTTTTTGCCTTCCATTCATTGCTCATCATTCTTCCCTTTGGGGCCAATAAAGTATAAATCTAATCCCACTTTTATGTGACAGCCCCTATCTAAAATACATGAAATCATTTAATTTTGGGGGGCCTCAGTTTCCTCATTTGTAAAATGAATGGCATTGGACTTTAATCTGAGCTTTCAAAGTCTTTCCAATTCTAAAATTCTATGATTCTGTGGTTTTAAAAACCTGCTAGTTAAATGCCTCCCTCCTGTTATAAAAATCTGGGCCTAACTCAGATTTGTCATTTGATAATTTGGTGAGGAATCAGAACAAAGCAAGATGCTCAAAATCTAACATATAATAAAATTTTTTAAAAGTTTACTTATTCAGAGAAGAGTGAGATATTCAGAGCAGGAAAGGGATCTTCATCCAGGACAAAACATTGGTTGAGTTGAGAACAAGAACTTTCTTGTTCACATTGCTGTTTTCCAAGAAGCTCTGGATATCCTGGCTGTTTTGCACCCAAGTGACCAGGTATGATGATCTGAGCCTTATTACCCTTAGCCAGTCAAATTTCAAGGACAGTTTTTAATGTGTTTTAAGGAAAAACTAATTCAACATTCATGAATGGGAAGGCATTAGGATATAGTTCCCATCATAATCATCATTCCCACATTTAAAGATGCATTCCTTTGGATGAACATATCATAGTATTTGGAGATTTTCTTTTAAAATATAAACACCTGTTACAGCTGTTTTAATAATGTTGGATACACCTTAGTGTTGAATTAGTTTCAGTAGTTCAGTTGCCATGATGTGCAATTGAATGAGATTGAAGTGAGGGAGGGCTTTGCAAGGTCACCTGCCTCAGTTTCTCCTCCAATCACTGCAAACCGTTCATGCCTGAATATGAACATTCATTAGGGATAGTTGGAGAAGGAAGGAAATCTTGGGGCATGTGACTGATGTATGTAAAAGTGAGAATCTTCAGAGGTTTAACTACGTCACTCACCTACTCATAAATTCCCATGGCTTCCTATTACCTTTAGAATCAAATATAAAGTCTGCTGCTTGACACTTAGAGATCTTTACAATATAGCTCTTTGCTAGATTCCTAGTCTCCTTACATGGTACTCCTTTTCCATGCACTCTATAGTTCTGCTGTTCCTCGTACACTCCATCTCCTTTTTATGTATATATGCATTGCCTTTCCCCTTTGCTTAGAATGTTCCCTCACCTGACCTCCACCTTCTAGAATGCCCAGTTCTTTCAAGACTAGCACAGACACTGATTCTAACATGTGTCTTTTCCTTATCTTGCTGTCTGTTAATACCTTTTCCTGAAAGGTTGCCTTATCTTTGATGTATATGTATCTTTGCATGTAACTGTTTACATATATGTTGTGGCCCCTATTAGAATGTAAGCTCTGAAGATTCAGGCCAGTTCCAATGATCTTATGATGATGAGAGCCATCTACATTTAGAGAGAGGTCTGTGAGAACTAAGTGTGGATCACAGTGTAGCATTTTCATTCTTTTGTTGGTGTTTGCTTGAATTTTTTTTCTTTTTGACCTGATGTTTGTTGTGCAACAAGATAATTGTATAAATATATGTGCTTGTTTTGGATTTACATCTATTTTTACCATGTTTAAAAATAAATAAATAAATTTGAGCTCCAAAAAAAAAAAGAATATAAGCTCTTTAAGGAGAGGGATTGCTTCACTTTATATCACTGATACTAACACAGTACTTAGTACTTGGATGCCTGATAGATGTTTGTTGATGGATTGACTGAAGGTTTGGAGAAGCCTTCCCCCATTGGGAACCAGTGTTCCTTATGAATAATCTTGAATGAAGCTATTGACTTTATTGTGGATGGATAATATGCCAATGGGTGAAACTCTCCTCTTTTCTCCAGGTGGCTATTGGGCTTCTGGTTGTGGCAGACTCTTCATTGACAGACAACAGTCTCAACCCCTCTGGATAAAATGACTCTTGCAGGTAGGTGCCAGAAGTTGTTTGTACAATAAGCATATATAGGAAGTAAAAGGAAATGCATGAGAAATGCTAGGCTGGGGTGGTTTACAAAGATGTAAGGTTAGGGTTGGGTTGGGTGAAATGTGGCCAACCACTCCATGAATCTATCTGGGGAGGATGGGTGATAGCCTATGAAGGACTCCAAGGAGACAGCAAGGATGAATGACAAGCAAAATTCAATTTTGACTTTTACAACCAAAGGAAAAGCAATTCTGCCAAATGATTTAGAAAATCAATTTCTGTTTACTCTATATATTTTACAATTGCTCATTTGTGAGCTTTTTCCCCCTCCCAATAAAACATATTCTTCTTGGGAGAAGAGACTGTTTCATTTTTCCTTGTATCCCTATCACATATTTATTACACACATTGGTGCTTAATAAATGTGTAATGAACTGAATTGAAGTAAGTTGTGCTAAGGACAATGAGCGATTAGCTTGCCAAAGTTCTTCATTTAACAAATAAATGTTAAACATCTACTATACACAAAGCACTGACAGGAATGGAAGAATGCATGAGATCTGTTGGGGAGAGTAAAAGATATGTACATAAGTAAGTACTATGATGCCAGGTAGATATGATGTGTGCCATGGGGAAGGAACATGGTATAGACTAGGTATATGATTTCATTGGTGTGAGAAAATTCCTGGTATGGATACCCCCCTCTCCCAATGCAGATCAGCAACCTCCTTGTAAGGTATACTTTAAGAGGGTTGCCTGAAGCACTGGGACAAGAAACAGGGTTACAGGCAGGCCTCCTGTATTCACTGAACCATGCTGCTTTTTGACAAATGTCAGAACAAAGCTTTTAAAACAAAACTTTGAGGGTTCAGAAAAAAGAAGGACCTTTATCTTTCAAGTGTCCTCCTAACATTTGCTAGAACTGTTATTTGTCAAGTTCAGCAAATGGGTAGAGTTAGAATCATTCCCCTTATAAAGATAACCTTTATGACTCCACGCTTTCTGAGTAGAGAATACTAAGAGAAGACCCTGGGACTTACAAAACCACCTAGGAATCATACTGATTATTTGTATTGTGAAACATAAGCTTCTTTTCCTAAAGACTTGATGGAAAAGAAAGGACAAAGAGGGACTCCCTAGGAGTTAGAAAGGCTGAGAAATACCCATGATAAAGAGACGAAGTGAGCAGAGCAGAGATCTGTACATTTGGGATCTAAATATTCTTTCTCAATTATGGTTCCTGATTCAGACTGTGAAGCTTGGGTTTCAAAGAAATTGCTAGAGAATAAACAAGGGATGCCAGGAGGAAGGCTAGAGAGGTGAGAAAGAGGGAGAAAATTGCCTTCTCTCTTCCATACCCAAGAGCTCTTGTGTCTGATGGATCCCTAAAGGTGAAGTAAGTAGAGTACAATAAAGTGTAGCTTAAAGGGCCTTAGCCCAGGCCTGAGGCTTGCCTCTGCCACTTATTAATTGTGGGATAGTTTAAAGTGCTAGCCTGGGAGCTTACAAATTCCAGCCCCACCACTGGTCACCACTTCTCTGAGTGGCTTTCCTCATCTGTAAGATCAGGAGACTGTACTAGATGACTTATGGGATCTCTTTAGCTCTAAATAAATCTATGATCCAAAACCCCCATTTTATATAGGAGGAAATAGATGCTCAGAGGGAAGATGGATTCATCTAAGTCAATGATTTCCAAGGTCCCTTACCCATCATTTATCTCTGAGACGCAGTTTCTTTGTCTGTGAAATGGCAGTCCAACCTATTCATTTACAAATAAGAAGTCTGCCCAGGTTTTCTGAGGTAGCCACTGAACGGTGGGCTGGTATTCGAGTCAGTGCTCTCCTGTATCACAATGGCTTAAGGTCCCTTCTGAGATCTGGGAGACTTTTAACAGGCAAACCTAAAGGGTGTGTGTTTGGGGATGATGGAAATGACCCTAAATTCACCCCAGAGCCAAATTAGAGCCTGATGGGGGAATAAAAATGAAGGTTGGCAAGGCAGTAGGAGAGGAGCTACCAGGGGTGGGTCAGTGCCTCTCAATTTGATCCCACATGGAGACTTAGCCTTGAAAAGTTTTTTACTATCTCAGTGAAATCCTCACCAATGTTTCTACAGCATATAAAGAGAAGATGAAAGAGCTCCCCCTAGTGTCCCTCTTCTGTTCCTGTTTCCTGGCTGATCCTTTGAATAAATCATCTTATAAATATGATGGTAAGTGACAAAATCCTGATTCTGAAAGCTAATAGATAAGATTCCTAGAGTTCTTTGTATCCTTACTATCCATCCCAATTTTATAGCACGTTTCCATGCCATCGCCATCTTTTCCCAGATTATAGTCAAATCTTAGTAACACATATAAATATACATGTATACCATACATATTTATATACACTCATACACACACACATATACACTCATATCCATACACACATGCACATATATACACACAGAGAGCATTCTCTCAGGTCACAGAATCCAGGTTCAAATCCTGTTTCTGATTCTTATATGCTGGGTGACTCTAGACAAATTACTTAGCTCCTCTGCATCTCAATTCCCTTATCTGCAAATTGAGAGGTTTGAATGAGATGGTATCTGGGGGCTCTTCTAGCACTAGTTAAGTTTGAGGCTTAATAGCATGATGAAGGCATATATATCCCTATACTATTAAGGAATATTTAGGTAGCCATAATAAAACTGCCTTTTAAGCTCTCAAAGAAAGGTGAATCATAACAAATTCATAAGAGATTGGAATTTCCTTGACAATGAGTGAGTTTTTAAAATTTTCTGGTAGGTGGAGGCAAGAGTGGATTTAGCTTAAAGAGAAAGAGAATGGATAAAGCAGCCCTCCTTAACTGGGGTAAGATTTTTCTAGCCATCCAAGATTGCCCTGAGAGTTAGAGGATGAGAAGAAAGAAAGAGAAGGAAGAAGAAGAGGAGGAAGAGAAAGGAGGGGGAATGAAGAGGAGGAGGAGCAAAATGTGGAGGAAAAGGAGGAGGAGGAGGAGGAGGAAGAAGAAAAGAAAGAGGAAGAGAAGGTGGAAGAAGAGGAAGAGGAGGAGAAGAAGGAAGAAGAAAAAGAGAAGAGACTATGGGAGGAAAGCTGGGAGTACTGAACCCAGGAAGTGTATGTAGTTTGGTGGATAAAAAATAAGTGGATGGATAGTGAGTGGAGAAAAATAAAATAAATGTTATCTATGTCACTGTGGAAGATCAGAGTTTCTCTAGTGGCCCATATCTCAGAGTTTTTACATTTAGGAGGCTTAAAAAAGGAGCCAAGGGCATTGAAACTGATGCTGCTAATTGTCATGATTTGGGATATTTGAGTTCCATGTACATTTGATGACTAGGTGGCTGCTCTCTGACAAGTGAAAACCTTCCTCTTATTTAAAGCTCTCAACAAATATTTTAATAATAATAGCTTATTATTTTTCAAAATACATGTAAGGGTAGTTTTCAACATTCACTCTTGCAAAATCTTGTGTTCCAAATTTTTCTTTCTTCTTCCCTCCCATCCTCTGCCCTAGACAGTAAGTTAGACATGCTCAATTCTTTTAAACATATTTCTACAGTTATCATGTTGCACAAGAAAAATCACATCAAAAGGGGAAAAATGAGAAAGAAAAAAACAAGCAAACAAACACAACAAAAAAGTGAAAATACTATGCTGTGATGTACAATCAGTCCCCATAGTTCTCTCTCTGGATGTAGATGGCTCTCTCATCACAAGTCTATTGGAACTAATCTGAATCACCTCATATTCAACAAGCATTTAGTAAACATTTGATATGTGCTAGATGCTAGGGACAAAACAAAATGTCCCTAGCCCTAAGGAGTACACATCCTGTTAATCACAATCTCTTCCAGCTCCATAAGATCCATTAGACTGAGGGGCTAGGTTAGAAGCTTTGTCTTTGGTTTCTCAAGACTGACTAAAATTAAAGAGAAATGGCTTAGGCCTTTATGAGTTTCTTCACTTCTCCTACTCTCCCACCCCAGGATGCAAATATCTTTGTTCCTGTTTTGTATGTGATTAGCATTTGAACTTGTGTATATATGTATATATGTGTGCATTTGTATGTATATGTATATATATGTATGTATGTATTATATTGTTTGATGTGTTGCCTCTCCCATTAGAAAGTAAGTTATTGAAGATACATAAATATGTATGTATGCATGTATATATACATACACATGTTATCTCTCCTATCAGAAAGCTTTTTTGAAGGCAGAAACAGTTTTGTTTTCACCTTTGTATACCCAAAGTCTAGCACAGTGCTTGATATATAGCAAATACTTAATAAATGCTTGCTATTGGTTGGTTAATTGATTGACCATATATATATATACATATATACACATATATATGTATATTTTTAGAGGTATTTTATAAGGAATGCCCACATGAGCAAAGGAGGAGTAGGTCTCCAAAATGATTATATTGCTGCAGAAATTACTCTTAGAAATCACTACAGTAAACATCTAATGAATCTTAAGAGCTGGAGACCAAAAGGAAACTTTCAGAGGCTAAAAATCACCACGTGTCCCAGTACTTCCCTGATGTACAGGTGTGCACACACACACACACATACACACACACACACACACACACACACACACACACACACACATTCTCCCAATAGTTTGTTCAGGGTCTTAGCATCTGACTACCACCTCCTCTGTTCCCTACAGCAGACACTGTGGCTCTGAACTGGTGTGTTATTTCTGACATGGAAGTTATAGAACTGAATAAATGCACCTCAGGCCAGTCCTTTGAGGTCATCCTGAAGCCACCCTCCTTTGATGGGGTACCAGAGTTCAATGCCTCCCTGCCCCGGAGGCGAGACCCATCCTTGGAAGAGATCCAAAAGAAGTTAGAAGCTGCAGAAGAGAGACGGAAGGTGAGTTTCATCTCTTGCATTCTCCCTCCAAGAAAAAGAAAGTTAGGAGAAGGGTGGCATTTGTGGGGCCGGGGCAGGAGCAAGAAAGAAGAGTTGGATCATAGGATGATAGATAAAAACAGAAAAATATCCTAGGGAGAGAAAAAAAGGAAAGTGAGTCAATCATAAAGACTGGCAAAGGGAATAGAATAGGGATGTGAAGTGATGACACAGAGCTGGCTTTTAACTAGAATAGATGGATGAATATTTTTCAGTCATCTTTCCATCCTGTCCATCTTTCCAGGATCTTGGTAAAGATACTGAGGTGCTTTGCCATTTCCTTCTCCACTCATTTTACAGATGAGAAAATAGGCAAACAGTATTGCATGACTTGCCCAGAGTCACATAGTTAATAAGTGTCTGAAGCCAGATTTAAACTCAGGAAAATAAGTCTTCTTGATTCCAGGTCTGATACTCTTCTACTACATATAGAATAGTTTGATGTCCCTATGAATATTTGCTGAGTACCTATTATATGGGAGACACAGCGCTAAAAAGTAATACAGAGAAATATAAGCCATAATTCCATTCTGACAGAGTTTAGAATGTAATCCAAGAAGAAACTATACATTATTTTTAATAGATATGCTCTCTAGTACAGTCTCCCAAAAGTCTAATGAATTTTGAGCTATTAAAGCTAAAAATGCTTAGAACCTCTTAAATTTTAGAGTCACTAAAATTTTAAAAATTGTTTAAAATAGCTTAAAATGCTTAAAATTTTAAGTTATTAAAGCTTAAAATGCACTAAGCCTTTTGGGTCACCTTATATGAAGTATATATACACACATGTACATGCATCTATATTATATATATATGTATGTATATACACATATAATGTACATGTGTGTATGTAAATGCATTCTATGTGTGCCTATATAGATAAATAAAATTGTCCTAGATACAGTGCTTTTAAGTTTGCAAAACACCTTATATGCATGATTTCATTTGAGCTTCAAAACTAACCTGTGAATGAATTACTATAGATATTATTTTTTCCACTTTGCAAACAAGGAAATTAAAATGTAGAGGTGTTAACTGACTTGCCCATGAACAAACAGCTGGTGTTGAACCTATATTTTTCTAATAAGCCCAGCATTCTAGTTACAACCTCATTTTTTCTGCTTCATATAGTCTGAGTGCCAAATAAATCATCAAGCTCAGCTGCTTTTGTTGTCATTATCCTTATCACTTTGTTATTGTTCTGGACCTATGATTTCATCAGTGTGGAAACTCCCTCCACTGGTTCAGAACAGCCTCACACCTGTACCTTATAGTCTCCAAGTTGCTTGGGGCATTGAGAGGATAAGTGACTTGGTCAGGCTCACTTGGTAATGTCAGATGTAGGCCCTGAACCCATAAGTTCCTGACTCCAAAGCTGGGGTTTAGTCACTCATAGTCCCTGACAATAGGTCCTTGAAGGAAACAAGGACTTGAGAGAAAGCCCAACAAATTTAATAAGTTGAAATGGCAAATGGAAATGGAAAAACAAAAAATATCCAAGAACTTATGGGACATGGAAGCTGGACAAATTAAGGAAAATTAGCTAGAAGGGGTGGGATGTGAAATTCATGGGTGGTGGGAGATAGGTACAAAAAAATAAGCCTGATTGTTCTGAATTTCAGCCAAAAGGAGAGGTGTGAGATCAGGTGTCTTCATGGTTAAGGTGAAGATAATCAGGTAGAGCATCAACATACTGATTTTCATGGGCCACCTCCCCTTCTTGTGCCTACTAGTACCAAGAAGCTGAGCTCCTGAAACATTTAGCTGAGAAGCGAGAGCATGAGAGGGAGGTGATCCAAAAAGCCATTGAAGAAAATAACAATTTCATCAAGATGGCAAAGGAAAAGCTGACACAGAAAATGGAATCCAATAAGGAGAACCGGGAAGCCCATCTCGCTGCCATGTTGGAACGTCTGCAAGAGAAGGTAAGTGGGTCCCAAAGCAGATTGTAATGCCCTTGATACCAGCTTCTTTCCTGCATGGTGAGTAAGCATCTTACTGAGGGAGGAAAGAACCTATTCTAGTTACTGGGCTTTTTTATGGAGTGGAATTCTCTAAGCATTCCATTGAAAGTATATTCATATACATACATACATATATAATGTATATTATATCATAAATATTATATATAGTGAACATATCATATTTATATAATATATAATTGTATGACATAATATGGTTATATGATATATAATATTTATGATGATATATAATATACATGTATTATACATATAATGTAAATGTTAAATTTATATATACATATGTAAAATATTCACACACATATTTGTATCTAATGGTAACCATATCTAGGGTAGGGAGCAGAGGGAGGGAAGAAGAAAAAAAAAGAAAAAATAAATTTACATAACAATTTTATTATATTTAACAGGAATAGCAAGTTGTACATAAGAGACTTGAAGTTTCATGTAAGATCACTTTTTTTTAATTCTACTGTTATGAAATATGTTTTATTTCATAACTTAAAATAAATTTTCAAAAGAAAGTATATTCCTAAATCAATTAGAGCATGTTGGGCAAGAAATATCCATTTCCCCTCTCCCACTTAAATCTTCATGTTTGGAGTGGGATGGAAAGGTCATATTCTCAAGGAATAGTTATGCAATAGATACTTATCAGTTCTTCAATCCTTTCTCTAGCCATAAATAACCAGACAGGATCAGTGAAAAGATACTGACTTGAGCTCTTGGCTTAAGTCCAAAGAATGATAATCTTAGGTGCCCATTTTTCTCAGAGCTGAATGGAGTAGAGTGAGGTAAACATAGGTCCTTACAATTTACTGCCTTCAGTCAATAAAAGAAAGTTACCAAAAGCTGAGAAACCCAAGAAGTAGAAGGTAGACTTCACATGGCAATGGGGTCCAATAGAAGGAGTACTCCATTAAGAAGGCCTTGATACCTGTGTTGTCTAGCACAAAACCTTTTATCTCCTGGATTCTTGATTTCCTCGTATGAAAACTGTCAGGGTTACAGATGAGTCTAGCTTGAAGATTCTATATAGCAGCCTTTTCTGCTAAGAACATAATGGTCTCATTTCCCTAGTCTCAAGGCTGGGGTAGCTGACTCTGAGCCTCCTGCAACTCCCAGGAGACAGCTCCAGCGATGGGTTCTTTTTCTAGGAGCCGCCCCTTGCGTGGTGACTCCAGGGACCCGATCTGTGGCCTCATCCCATGGTGAGCAGCGTGGCCCCCATTCCTCCCTATCTTCCCCAAAATTACATGGCTGCCCTTGGCTACAGAAGCCAAAATTTGTTTCCTTTCTGAAGGAAGTAAAATGCCAATGTTACTTAGTCTCCTAAGGAATCTGGCATTATAGGATGGTGATACAGACTCCAAACTTCATCTTATGAAGGTAGTGAGAATTGCAGCCAAGGGTCATGTGGAATTGTTCCAGGTTTTGTTCCAGGCTTTCGGCAGCATGATCTGAAACAAGCCACCTAGAGAAAGAAATCAGTGGGGAAGAAAGGAATAGTCCTTCTCAAAGGAAATAGAAAAAAATGGCTGGTGCTAGACTGTCTTATCTCTGAAGAAAATAAGACCAAAGCTGTCCTGTCAACTTACCCTGATACTGCTTATGAAGAGTTCTGGAAATGGAGGTTATAAATGACTGGAAGTATGTAGGACAAGTGGGAAAAGGTCAGATTTGAATTCAAAGGACCTGTTTTCAAATTCCCACTTTGCAATTTTTATGTGACCTTGGGCAAATCACTTAATAAATCACTGTGGAGCTCTGTTTCTGCATTCATTTGGAGAGGGAATTCCAGACTGGAATGGATGATTTCTTCCTAGATCTCAATCTGTGCCTCTAGGATGCTGTTATTCCAAGAATGTTCAGGGACTCCAGGTGATGATGGGAGTTATTTAGGTATGGCTGTAGATTCAGGGCCAAATAGCTAGAGATCTACATAAAATGATTCTGGGGTAGAAGATTAGATAGGAAGATTAGATTAGGGAGGCTTTCACTTGTAAAATCAGGTAAGGAAGAGAGGCATCTGTGTTGATTCCATACCCCCCATTTCCTAAGTTTCTCTCTCCCTATATTAAGCATATCACTTTACACAAAGAAATGGCAAATGAATAAATGAATATATTGAATCTCTTAACCTACATTGAGCCCTATAGGCTCACACCAGTGGGTACTTTTATTGTTTTAGAGCTTCAGGCATTTCTAAAACCTCTCTAGAAGATATTTATTTAGGCTTAGATTTAGGTTTAGCATTGAACTAATTCACAGTGTCTATATTAAGTCCAATATGACACTTGTTTTACAGAAAAAGTGATTTCATATTGTATATAGTGTTAGACACAATAATTTTATTGATTTTGCTCCTTATTATAATTGTAATGCAATACTTGTGGGATCTGTGCCAAAGTCTCTCAGGCAAGTGTTGTGAATATTGGCAAGGCATCTTGGGAGATGAAACTTTCCTTCCCAAAACTGCTGCAAGAGAAGAAAGGGGGTGGGGTTGAAATCTTCACAGATTATTACTATCTATGCTTTCTGAGTCAGTTTGGAGGTGGGACTCTGTCCGCTAGCTCCTCTTAGCTCTTCCCTCCCTTCATCCCTTGCCCTTGCCTCCTAGGTTTGGGTGGGATGAGGGTTAAGCCACAGTGTCTTACTCTCCAGATGAGCTAAACTTACAATTACAACTAGATACTTCTTCTGAATATAAGCTTAAAAATAATTTTTAAATATACATAATAAATGGTTCACAAAACACTCCACAATCAGAATGTAGGATTCTAGTTTATATACTCTGTTAAATATAAACGTTATAGAGCTATACCCCACCCTACACACACACACACACACACACACACACACACACACTGAACTTTAAAGGCTTTTAAAATCATACTGTGCTAGACAATGGAGAATGAATTCCTTTATGTAAATGAATCAAGCTTAACAAAGAACATCACTCCATAGTAAGAAATCTGCAGAAAGGCAATAAAAGATACTGAGATTGAATCTCTGTTGAAAAGGACAATGAATAGGGGAAATAGGAAGGAGAAAGAAAATACCTCTCAGGTATTCCTTCAGGTTTTTGGATACCCTTCTGGCTACCACTGTGTCCTCTAGTCAAGGTGGGTGATGACACTGGATTTCCGAAAGAGAAGGAACCCAGTCAGTCTCAACCATAATGTTGCCTTTCTTTGTATCTCAGCGCTGAGTACAGCGACTGGAACTTAGGAAGCATTTAATAAAGGCTTGTTCAAAAGACTGATTCCATTTAAACAGCCTCTGCCAGATACCACTGCTAACTTAGCTCTTGCCCAATGCCTTCAAATTTTGCATGGTTCTGAGATCTCATGCTGTCATATATCAAGTGTTGTACAGTATTTTATCCATCTTCTCATGGCCTAAGACAGGGTGGTGGGAAGGAATGAAGGAAAGAGAAGAAACTCTCTCACAAGATGCTTTGCCATTGTTCACAACATTGATCTTGTGAAATTTCAGCTCCACCTACAACACGTTGTTACATAGGGATGGCTTGTTGGATGGGAAAGTGATATATTTTAAAATGAAAGTGCTGTAAAAACAAAAGCCATTAATAAAAATAAGATTCTTTTTTAAAAAGTGATTTTTAAGCCATATGTAAACTCTCATATACTTTAGTGGGGATGACCAGGAATCACTCCTTCACTAAAAGAATCCTCATATATCTATGATAACTTGAGAACTGAAAAAAATGTCATGGAGTACCTACCTGACAGGCTAGATCTGTTCAGTTTCTTTTTTAAAAGATGTTTTGTTTATCCATTTTATTTTATATATCACAATCTCTTTGCAAATATGCTTCCCATAGTACTCTCCTTAAGAGTTAAGCAAAGTGACTAATTTAGTGACTGACTGGCAGAATGTCACACACACACACACACACACACACATACACACACACACACCCCACTGCCACCCAATCATACTTCAGTCTTTCTAAAGAAGGGAAGCAAAGGGGCAGCTAGGTGGTGCAGTGGGTAGAGCACCGGCCCTGGAGTCAGGAGGACCTGAGTTCAAATCTGGCCTCAGATACTTAACATTTCCTAGTTTGTGTGATCCTGGGCAAGTCAGGATCCTCAGGAAAATTTCCTCAGGAAAAAAAAAAAGAAGAAGGGAAGGAAATTCATTCCAACATCAGTCCTCATCCCAATTCAACTTTGCTTCTGTGGAGCCAAGCAGGAGAGTCCCAAAACTAGCTAACTAGCTACAAGATTGGTCAGGGGTATACTATACATCTATAGAGCATGTGACAAAGAGGCTACTTAACTCAATATTCATTGATCCCCTCAACCATGGCACTATTTTGATACTCCAACTTTTGAAAGATGAGAAAGATCAAGCTCCTGCTCACAAAGCACAGGTTAGCATGCAGTTAACAATCTTAAAAGATAAAGGGATGAAAATGTTGGCTCACTGCTCTTAAATGGTTGCCAACTCCTAGTCTACCTGCTTGGGTTGGGGACATCTAAAAGGACTCAATTATTACAAATACTGATATTTGTAATTAACATTTGTCATTGTAATTTGTCATTAACAATTCAGTGAGGGACTTTACAGCATATTTCTGTTAGTAGAATTAGTCCTATTGCAGCCACCACTCATGCAAAGCTCATCATACTTACTTGTTGATGGTAGTTTTTCCTCCAGTTAACAAATCTTAATTATGAATTAGAGGTATTATTCATTAACACAAATAAGTTTATAGTTAAAAAAAAACCAAATACACCTATGAACACATCCCCTATATACCTATAGATATACTTCTTCTATACTTGAAAAAATTTCTGATATCATCAGTATTTCATTCTTACACTGACACAGATTGTAGTTCTAAACTTTATCACACAATTTTATGAGCTATAGTAGCCAAAAATACACATACATACACACACACACACACACACACACACACTCACAAACCATGCACCCCATTGCCCAATCTTATAATGATGAGCCTTCCAAACTTATGGAATTCTGGTCCTCAGACACCAGAGACCTACCTGTCATTGTGCCCATGTGGAAGACTGTCCAGCCTGGTAGGAGTTGTCAGAAATTATGTCCACTGGTATAGCCTTGGAGAAGCTAAAGTCATCTCTACACTATGATGAGATAATGCTATAAGATTTTAGTGTAGAACATACATCCTGAATATACAGACATGACATAAGTCAATAAATACTGATTAAGTGCCTACTATATGCCAGTCACTGTGTTAAGTTCTAGGGCTATAAAGGTAAAATACAGTTCCTGCTCTCAAGGAAGAAAACAAACATTCAAACAACTGTGGATAAACAAGTTACAGACAGAATAAGTTTCATATAATCAATAGAGAAAAGACACACAAAGTATGCCCTTATTCCCCATCCATTCCAATAAGTTCACCATTATTATACCCAAACACTCTCCCAACAATATAATTACACATTCACATGCCTAACTACTACATGTACTTTAGATATTTATATACATAAAGGTAGAAATGTTTCAAAAAACAAATGAATAAGAAGGTAAAAGATGGTGGGATAATCATGGTAAATAGAAGAGTGATCAAATGTAGGCAGGAGCATTGTCATGTAATGAAAAGAGTATTAGAGGTGTTGGGGTCAAATCCTCCTAGGTGACCAGAGACCTATCTCTTAATGCTTCTAGAGGGTACTAGAGGTTACCTTACTTTCCTCACCTGTAAAGTGAGGATGTCAGACTAGATGGTCTTCTGAGATCCTTTCCAGTTCAAAGTTCATTATCCTGTGACCTAGGTTCGAGGTTCAAATTCCACATCTGATGATTATTACCTTAATGCCAACTCACCAAACCTCCCTGGGCTCTGGTTTTGTCATCTACCAAATGACAAATTTGGGCTAAGTGGGCTCAAAGGCCATTCTAGTTTTATATTGATGATCCTGTAAGGTAAAAGCTACATGAGAAGGAGAAAGGAAATAAGCAGGTACATAATAGAGGAAAATATAATTATGGGAGAGCAAATAATGATTTTTACACCCTGATGATGATGATGACAATCAGTATTTATATAGTGCTTTAAAGTTTGCAAAATTATAATTCATAATTTATTATAATCAAATAATTATAACTAATATGTTAATGAAATTATGCTTTATGTATATATAAAATCTCTGGGGGAAATGAGGTAATGCAACAGATAGAATGTCAAATCTGGAGTCAGGAAGACTCTTCTTGAGTTCACATTTGGCCCTAGGTACTTACTAGCTGTGTGACCCTGGACAAGTCACTTAATCCTGTTCCCCTCTTCATCTGTAAAATGAGCTGGAGAAGGAAATGGCAAAATATTCTCATATATTTGCTCAGAAAACCCCAAAAGGGACCATGAGGAATCATTATACATGACTGAAATGACTGAACAAAAATAGGAACAATATGTAAAATTTTATTTTCTCTTTATAACAAGCCCATGAGGTAGATGACATGATGATCTTTATTTTTACAGATAAGGAGACTGATATGTACATGGATCCAGATACGGGTAGCAGTCAGGGCACAGGGAGCCTGCCTGCTCTATGAGCTCAAAGGCCCCTACTCAGAAAGCAATTCAAATGAGTTCTGCCACTCTTACTGTCCCAGGTCTCCCATTCTCTTACTCTTACTCTTATAAAATTCTCTTACTCTTACTCTCCATATTCTTACTCTTAAAAGTGGAGCCACCTAACCCACCCTATTCCCATCTCTCCTTTCCAGGATAAACATGCTGAAGAGGTTCGGAAAAACAAGGAGCTGAAGGAAGAGGCCTCCAGGTAAAAACCCTGAGGCAAGAAGAAATTTGGACCAGCAGCTCCAGCAGCAGTGGTGGCGGCTATCCCAGAACTGGGGTTTTTTGGGGGGAGGGGGAGGGTAGTGGCCAAGGGAAGTTTCCTCTGCTTTCTTTGTTTGTACATGTAAAGAGTTGACCAGTGAAGCCATCCTATTTGTTTCTGGGGAACAATGATGGGGTGGGAGAGGGGAGAGAAAGAGACTTGGAAAAAAGAAGGTCAGAGAGGGATCCATGGGGCCCTCATAGCTATTACACCCAGAGAAGCTCAGAATTGCATCCTCCACACTTTTTTTTCCCCATTTCTTTGGCTGGGTATCAAGCATTGGACCAACAAGTCTTCAGGGTGGGTGGGTATGGGCAAAAAAAAAGATGTTGGAAATCAGGGGAATAGAAATTAGTGGTGAAGTGGAAAGTACCTGGGTGGAAAGGAGTATCGAAGTGGTTTAAGCTAAGATCCTCAAACCTTTAAACTGGCCAGAGGGAGGCATGCTCAGCAGGTGTATTGTTTCCATCCTATAACAGGTGGGATGACCCACTGTTAGTGTGGGTGTCGTGCCCCACATATGTGTGTGTTTTTACATTCATCTTTTGATCTTCATTACAAATGGAATATTTACTCCATGTCTCTGGTTCTTTTTTCCTGTCCCCAAAAGGCCCAACTGGTAAAATGTTGATGTTTGATGCTCCAGAATGGTTTATGATACTCCTTATCTTTGTCCTCAGCAGTGCTTTGGCCATGCAAGGAGGTGGAGGGTGGGGAGAGCAGGATAGAATCTTGCCAGTGTCATCATCCCATTTTTAGTAACCATAAGAGTTTCCATTATGATTGCATTATACTATGCATCAATGAAGTGCTTTCACATCCATCGCCTCGCTGTCTCCTTACAACAACTCCGTGAAGTCAGTGGGCCAAATATTTTTCCCTTTTATACATGAGGAGAATGAGTTCAGAGAGACTGTGGCACGCCCAAGGTCACACAGCTTAGAAGGAGCAGAGCTGACAGTTGAATCGAAATCTTTGGACATTAAGTCTGGTCCTTCCCTTACTACGTCTGCTACCACTCCATAGAACTGGAAGATCAGCACATTTCTGGCCCCTTCCTTGGTGGCGTCTCACTAAATATCTGTGATTGCTAAGGTGTCATGCTAGATAGATCACGAGGAAGATGCCGTCTTGCCCTCAGTGGAGGAACTGGTATTTTAACATGCTTCCCAAGGTTCTCTGAAATCTGGGGCTAAGACTAAGGAGACTCTTTAGTAAGAAGAAAACCCATTTTAATTTGGGATTAGGCTAGAAGGAAGTGAGCATTAACAGGGCCTGGAAGAGAATTCAGTTTGTTGGGCCCAGAGTGGAAAACCTGTAGCCAAAGGAACTTTTAAAATCTCTTTTCCTAATTTAGAGGGGCCAGGGGTTTTATCTTTTAGGTCAGTGGTCCTCTGGTTCAGAAAGAAGCCTTAGGGACTCTACACAGGAAGTCCATCCTTTGAGAACAGCAGGAGTCCCAGGCAGGAATTGGGGAAAAGGGCAGAATGAATGTGGTGTCAGGGATTCCCTCCCACTTGGGCAGATACTGTGTATTTTTGTATACAGCTTTGCAAATAAACCACCTTGGTACTATGTTCTTTCTCATCTCCCGTGCCCTGACTCAGCTTCCTTTTGTAAGGGGGTGGGGAGCAGACACATTTATTAATCTCAACTATGTGCCTCAGAGGAAAGACACAAGTATGAACAAAGACTTCCATGTAATAGAACCTGGTAATTAGAATACCTTGTGTAAGTTTTGTGTAAGATCTTGAAACAGCCTGGGTTCAGTCTTGGGGCCTCTTTCTACAGAAAAATCTTGATAACTCTGTGCCCCTTTACTCACCGTTTCCCCGGGGGAACAAAACAATCAAGTTCATTTTTTTTTTCTAAGGGCTCTCAGCTCTTCTCTGCAAGCATTCAGGCTAATAAAATTATTAAAATGATTCAAGACAATAAGGGACCCGAGAGGACTCATTTCTGAGTCTTTAACAAAGCAATTGGGAAAATCCTTCCAGGAAGCTCCATTTCCCTTCTCCGAAGTTTGGTTCATGGTCTCATCACATGGTCTCAGACTGAGCACCAATTAGTGAAATTGCTAATCTGAGTACATCCTGAGACTGGGCCAGTCTCCCATCTGGTGCTTCTCCCTAAGCATCTGATAGGCCAATGAGATTCCTTTACTGGGATCCATGGCTCTCAATGTGATTGCAATCAACAGGTGAACTCCCTTGTTTCCCTCCACACCTAGTCTCACTCCTGAATTCTCTACATGGCTCTGGCTGTCTGTATTGGCACCTGTTCCTCTTCAATGTGACATCTCTAGTCACTCACCTCCTACAAGGCCTGCCAACCCAGAAGTTCCTTCTAGTCCTTCCTGTGCATTTACCCTCAGGCTTCCCATCTGTTTTATGTGTGGGTGGCTGGGATTGGAGGGGAAGAGAATGCTGGCCCAACTCCTATCAGCACATGGCTGCTACATCTGCTGTGTGGAAGTAAGGGTTGGCATAGCATCAGTTTATGTTAAGACTACAGAAAAATGGCAGTCACAGAGTCTCCTAATTTTGGAATTGGTAGGTATCTAAAAAGTCATCTTAATCTAAGCCACGCATGAACAAGAATCCCCTCTATAGTGTACCTGCCAATTAGTCATTCGATTAGGTAGTCAGTTTTTCAGCCTTTGCTTAAAGAACTTCAATGACAAGGAGCTCATCATTTCCATTCTACTTTTAGGGGAGTGGAGAAGCCAATAACAATTATGAAAGTTTTTTCTCACAATTCACATTGCAACTTCACCAGCTACTTCTAATGTTGTTCTCTGGGACCAAGCAGAACTGCTCACCTTTAAACACCTGAAGGTAGTTATTGTGTCTCTGCTAAATATCCCCAGTTCCCTCAATCAAAATAATAATAACAGCTAACATTTAGATAATGCTTTAAAGTTTGCAAAACACTGTACATATGCCATGTCATCGGATCCCCATAAGGAGGATCTATGAGATAGGTACTATTATCCCCATCTTATCAACAAAGACATTGAAGCTGAGAGGTTAACGGCAACATAACTGATAAGAATATGAGGCAGAATTTGAACTCAAGTCTTCCTGAATACAATTTCTATGCTCTTACCCACTGTGCCACCTAGCTGCCCAAATCAACTGATTCTTATGTGGTCCTTCATTATGCTAGTTACCTTTCTTTGACTGCTCTTCAGCTAACAAATGTCTTTTCCAAATAGCACTGAACTGAACATAATACTCCAGATGTGAGATGACCTAGGGCTATTACCTCCTTATTCCTGAATGTTGTAGCTCAGAGGTTCATGCTGACTAAGACCTTGTAAACTTTTTTGACATCTGTCTCACAATGTTGACTGACATTGAGCTTTTGGTCTGCTAAAACCACCAGATTGGGTGTGGTTTGGTTTTTTTTTTTTTTTTTTTCTGAGACAATTGGGGTTAAACGACTTATCTAGGGTCACACAGCTAGGAAGTGTTAAGTGTTTGAGACCAGATTTAAATTCAGGTCTTCCTGACTTCAGGGTAGGTGCTCTATCCACTGCACCACTTAGCTGTCCAAACAGTTTGTATTTAAAAAACAACAACAACAACACAAAAAACACAATCTGGTGGATAGAAAACCACCATATGATAAGTATTAAAAATGGAGCAAGGAACAGGGAAAGGGAGAGAAGAGAAAGTAATGATGGAGTGTGAGAAAGAGTGCAGATTGGAACTAAATCCATTCTCCTCAATATATAATCGATAGGATTTATTTTTTTTAATTTTTTAAATTAACTTTTTATTTTCAAAATATATGCAAAATACATGTTCAATTCTTCTAAACATCTTTCCACATCTATCATACTCCACATGAAAAATCAGATCAAAATGAAGAAAAAATGAGAAATGGGGGGAAAGAGGGACAAGCAAACAACAACAGAAAAGATGAAAATACTATGTTGTGATCCATATCCAGTGCCCATAATCCTCTTTCTAGTTGGAGATGGCTCTCCTCAACACAAGTCTAGTGGAATTGGCCTGAATCACTTCATTGTTGAAAAAAGTCAAATTCATCAAAGTTGATCATTACATAATCTTTTTTCTGTGTACAATATTTTCTTGGTTATATTCATTTCACTTAGAATCAGTTCGTGTAAGTCTCTCTAGCCTTTCTGAAATCACCCTGCTGCTCATTTCCTATATAAAAATATTCCATTATATTCACATACCATACCTTATTCATCCAAACCCCAACTGATGGTAACCCATAGGATTTAGAGCCAGAAGGGACCTTAGAAGCCAAAAGAGACAACCCTTGAACTCCTCCTTCCCCTCCCTCATCCCAACCTACCCAGATCTTGGAGGGTCGAAGCCTGAACTAGCATCAAGAGAACCACCCTTCCCAGACAAAAGCCACTGAGGCCCCACACTCCAATCTTTCAACCAATGACATCTTTCTATTAGACAATAATTCTATCCTCCAATCCTATACCACTCTTACTGTTAGAAGTACTTCCTCCTTCCCAGTGGTATTGAGTCAGTACTCCCCAGGATCCCTGCTCCACAGGGAAGATGCACCATCAATACCAAGGATTCCTGGTTTTGCCATCTCCCGTACAGATGAGCCTCCATATCTGTCATCTCCTCCAGTTAGAGTGTGAGCTTTGTGAGAGTAAAAATTATTTTTTCTTTGTATCCCCAGAGCCTAGCACATTATTTGAAGCATAATAAATGCTTAAAAATACTTTTTTCATTCATTCCTGATCCTGTCCTAGCAGAGTTTAGAAATTGCTATTAATGAGGCAAGATTTGAATTGGCCTAAGATCAATCAATCAATAAGCCTTTATTAGGTACTTATTGAGCTGAGCATTAAGGATATAAAGAAAGGGGGTTGGGAGAAAGAAAAATCCCTGCCTTCAAAGAGCTTAGATATTAATGAGGGAAAACAACATTTAAATAAATAGATGTATACAAATTATAGAGTAAATTGAAGGTAGCTTTAGGGAGAAAGGCTCAAAGAGCTATAGGAAACTGGGAAAGTAACCTGCATGAAGTACTCTTTGTGTTGGGTCTTAAAAAATTCAAGAATGGCAAAAGGCAGAGGTAAGTATACATATCAGGTCTCCGGGATAATGTGTGCAAAGGCATAGAGATTGAAGATGACATATCATATGTGATGAACAACAAGTATCACTAGTTTATTAGTATCACTGGACTAGAGAGTATAGGGAAGGGAATCAAGTGTAAAAAGAATGGAAAGATAAAAGGGGAAGAGGGTAAAAGTGGAGAGCTTTAAATGCCAAAGAAAGGATCTTGTTAGGTTCAAGACATTTTTTGAGTAGGAAGGTTAATGACAAGTTCTGTCATGCTTTAGGTTTATCATTTTGGCTGCTATGTGGAAGATGGATAGCAGTAGAAAGAAGCAAGTCAGGGAAACCAGCTAGAAGACCATTGCAATAGCACAATTGAGAAGTGTTTAGGATTTAAAGTCTAGGTGATAGCTGTTTGAATGGAGACAAAAAACAATATTTAAGTGAAACCATGAAGGCAAAAATGACAAGATCTGACAGCTGATTAGATATGTGGGTGATTAAGAATGAGGTGTCAAGGAGGACTCCAAGTTTGCATATCTGCAAGATTGAGTAGATAGGGTTACCCTTACTAGTAATATGAAGGTTGGGAAGGGATGATGGTCGTAGAGAATGAGTTCTATTTAGGATATGGTGAATTTGATACATATAAGAAATCAAGTGTGAAATGCCCAAAAGGCAGTTGGAGATGAGGAAATGGAAGTCAGGAGACTAGAGATCTAGAATCATTTTCATAGAAATAAATAATTAAACTCCATGGAAGTTGAAATCACCAGAGAAGATAAAATAGAACGTAAAGAGAAGAGCAAAGCACCAAGAGTTTGAGGGACATTCACAGGTGGAAGAATAACAAAGATGATGAAACAACAAAACTGGTAGAAAAGCCAAGAGGGAGCAGTAACTTGAAAAGTCACAAAGAATAGAATATTCAGGAGGAGAAAGTGATTAATAGTCAAGAAGATCAAGAATGTTAAGAAGGATCAGAACTGAAAAAAAAAAAAAAACCCATCATTAGATTTTGCAATTAAGAGATGATTGGTAGCTTTGGAGGGAGAAATTTCCACTGAATGAAGAAATGGAAAGAATTTGGGTAGCTGGAGGAGAGGAGAGAGAAGAATTAGCTGAAGATATCAATTTAGGAGCTGCCATATAAATGTGCTGAGTAGATGAACTCACAAAGAAATGAATATATTTAAGGGAAGCTTGTGGAGATCTTAGAAGCCCTGATTGATTTTAGGAATTTCTTAATTAATCTAAATATATCATTAGGATGATCACCATTGTTTGGAGCAATTAAAGGATGCCTGACAATAGAAATGTAGAGATGTCCACTTGCTCCTGCCTGACAAGACACAAGGAACTCTTAAGAAATGGCTAACTGAGGCTCAGCTGCCTCACCTAAAGCCCAATAAAAACAATCTGGTCACACTTTCATGATCTGTCAGTCACTAGACGTTCACCATCATCAGCTTCCCCCAAATCTTGGGAAAAGCAGCCATGCTTTTTTCATAGTCCTGATCCAGGGGAGCAGCTCCTATGGAGATCTTACCCAGCAACTACCTCTGCTGATGCTATAATTCCTACCTTCTCAGCAACCACAGCTACTGAAGATCAGGAAAGAAAAACAACTTCTCACCATCAAAATCGCTGGCATCATCAAATGGTTCAGCCTCAGAAATGGATACAAATGGCTACAAAATGAAAATTCCTTTAAAGAATATGCACCCAGAGATATTGTAACTTTGTTATTATATTGTAACTTTGTTACTCAAGGACAATGCAATCTTTCCATCTGACTTGCATCTGAAATCTCCTCTCAGTGTTGTCTCTTCCTATTATAATATGAACTCTTTACGAGCAAAATATGAATTGTCTGCTTTTCAAAATAGTTTTGAAAGTAAGTATATCCCATAATCCTTTGTAAATGTCTTTTCATTCATTCATTCACTGCATCATATGTTAACCTAGTCACTAAGTATCTAGTCACTGGCTAGATAATTCAAGCATTTCTGCTTGTAATTTATCATTCCCTCAGGATACTTAGTTTCTTTATTATACCATCCTAGGACCACAAATTAAGATCCAGGAAAGACCTTAGGAGATATATAGTCTAGCTCTCTGATTTTATGGATAAGAATTCTAAGGAAGTGAAGTTATTCACTCAAAAAAGCTATTTCAGAAATATTGACCAGGGACACAAATTTCGGCCTAGTGGACACCGATGTTCACCAGGATGGCCACTATAGAGTCCTTTGCATTCACTGACTACAAATGAAATTGTCTGTCTCCCCCTTTCTGAGCAGTTGCCTCATGTGGCTCCTCTCTCCCAAGACCTCCAGCAGGAACGTGGCAGGCAGAAAGGTCACAAAGCTCTAGGTTTGATTTCTCTCTTCTAACAGGAAAGTTCTAACATACAAGTAAAGAAAGGCCAGGTGACAGTCTATATTTCCTAATACTATCCTAAACTTAAGTTGGTCTCAGATTCACAAAGGCCAAACTCCATTTTGAATCTCCTCCAGAGACAGCTGTCTGACTGCCCACTGTGGAGTAAACAAGATTTAATCCTTTGGCTCTTCTGCATCCCCAGTCCCTGTTCATTGAACATTCCTAGTCACTCAGTATTCCCACCAGTTCCCTTCTGGGCAAGAAATGATTGAGATGCTTTATTTTTAGTAGACCCCCAACCTCTTTCTAGTGCTGTTTTTATGGACTGGCAGAACTCCTAGTCTCCCAATTCCCTGATATGGTGTGGCTTTCCATCTGACAGCTGGCTTGAGTTTTCCAGAGACACAGAGTATATTGTAACCTTCTGAATTTTAACTGGAGTTCAAGACATTAAACCAGAACCTCACGATGCTGTTTGAACCTTTCATTGCTATTCTATGTCTCTCCTAGGAGGTCAGCTTATTTCAACTTTTCCCTCCGTTCCATGATATATTGATTCTCTAATCTTTTGACATTTCAAAGCACGTCAATAAGCAGCCAAAGTTTCCAACCAAATATCAGAAAGACATAATAATAATCATTGCTCTTAGTCATTTTTCATTCGTGTCTGATTCTTCATGGCCCCTTTTAGGGTTTTCTTGGAGTGATTTGCCATTTCCTCTTCAAGCTCATTTTACAGATAAAGAAATTGAGTAGTTAAAGTGATTTTCCCAGGATTATACAACTAATCAGTGTCTGAGGACAGATTTAAATTTAAGTCCTACTGACTACAGGCTTAGCACTCTAACCATTGGGTTACATAGTTGCCATAATAGTAATAATAATAATAGCTAGCATTTATGTAGATTTAAGGTTTTATGAAGCACTTTAACATTTCCACCAGCTTAACATATATCATCTCATTTTATCCTCAGAACTAGTCTAAGAGGAAAGTACAGAAAAGGAAACTGAGGCAGAGAATGGTTAAGAGATATGTGCAAGTCCCATAGCCAACAAGTATCTGAGAATGAATCTGAATTTAAATCTTTCAGATTCAAGCCCAGGACTCTGTCCACTGATCCACCTCACTGCCTCTGGGATGTAAGATAATTAGAGTAAATCCTATAGTATTATTGTTGGTGGCATTATAGTCATAGCACAAGCTATTTTCACTGAGATTTCTGCTGTAGGCTCAGTATTCAAGGATCATTACTCTTGTGAGTCAGTATGAGTTTACTGTATGGGTGCTCCATTTTTGGTGGGTATTATACTCAATCCAAGTAAAAGATTCTACAAAATAACTTCAGTCCTCATTTAACTAAGAAGCCTGTCCCAGTTCCCTATTAATGTGAGTATCAAGTTTTCCTAAGGTCTTGACCACTCTGTAAGCATATGAAAATGTCAGCAGAGAGTCTATTAGTCTGTGTTTCTAGAAAGACAGAACAACATGAATCAAAAAAATCACAGACTTAAAGCTGGAGAATGACCTTAGGGACTGTGGGAATATTGCCAAGAAAAAGAGGCTGTTTTAACAATTTTGTTGCAGATTCCACTAGTAACAGGATTTTTGGCCTGATTCTTCAATTCAATTTAACAAGTACTTATTAAAAATTTGCTAAATGTCAATCACTATGCAAGGGATTGGAAATAAAAAGCTCAAAATGGAACAGTCTCTGCCCTCAAGGGGCTTATAATCTAAATCTTTATAAGTTATAAATAGTTTGCAGTCTCGATGCCCAATAGATTCATGGTCAAGGGAAATGAATAAACAATTCTCAAAAGAAGTGCAAAATATTAATAATCACATAAGAGAATACTTCAAATCACTAATAATAAGAGAAATACTAACAACTCCAAAGCTTCTCTTGTCATATTGACAAATATGACAAAAGATGGGAATGGTCAAAGTTAAAGGGGCATGCAAAGTTAGAAAAATGGACACATCAAGGCATTACTGGTGGAACTCTGAATCAGTCTAACTATTTTGGAAAGCAATTTGGAATGATGTTAATAAAATAATTAAAACTTCCATACTCTCTGATTGAGGTCCTCCTCCATTCCAGGCCCAGTGCTCTAGTCACTGAACCATCTAACTGCCCCAACTTGAAACATTGTCATTGGCTGCTCCCATGCATGGAATGCTCTCCCTTCTCATCTCTATCTCTTAACTTCTCTGGTTTCCCTCGTCTAAAATAAAATCCTACCTCCTACCAGAGACCTTTCCCAGGTTTCCTTAATCTTAACCTTCCCTTTGAGACTGCTCCTGATTTATCCTGTCTCTTGTTTGTACATAGTTGTTTACATGTAGTTTCCCTCATTAGAATGTGAGTTCCTTAAGAGACTAGTTTGTTGTTTGTTTGTTTTTATCTTTTTTGCATCCCTAGTGCTTAACACAGTGCCTGGCAAATAGAATTAATAAATTCTAGCTGACAAACTAACGAGCAAAGAACTTTTGGTGTGGACCTGGGATTTCATCAGTGTGAGGAATTCACAGTGAAGAAAACCCCTCTGTCAATTCAAGTCAGCATTCTTCTTCAATTTATAGAGTGCTCTCTGGGGCATTGAAAAATTAAATGACTAACTGAGGTCTTATAAACTAGCAAGGTGTCAGAGGCAAAAATTAAACCCAGGTTTTCCTTACTCCATGGTCAGCTCTCCATTCAGTAGACAAGATGACCAAATAGCACACAAGTGTTTAGTTGCTGTTATTGTTCAAATGTTTTAGTCATATCCAACACTTTGTGACCCTATTTGAGGTTTTCTTGGCAAAGATATTAGAGTGCTTGGCCATTTCCTGCTCATTTTACAGATAAGGAAACTGAGGCAAACAGGGTGAAGTGACTTACCCAGTAGTATTTGAGGCCTGATTTAAACTCAGGTCTTCCTGATTTCAGGCCCAATGCTCTAACCTCTGTGCCATCTACCTGGCCAAGGGTTCAGTAAATGTTTTCAAATTAGATTGAATGTAGTGTTTGACAAACCCAAAGATCCCAACTTTTGAGATAAGAATTCATTATTTAACAAAAACTGCTGGGAAAACTGAAAATTAGTATGGCAGAAATTAGGCATGGACCCACACTTCAACACCATATACCAAGATAAGTTCTAAATGGGTCCATGATTTAGGCATAAATAACGAGATCATAAATAAATTAGAGGAACATTGGATAGTTTACCTCTCAGACTTGTGGAGTAGGAAGGAATTTGTGACCAAAGAATTAGAGATCATTATTGATCATAAAATAGAAAATTTTGATTACATCAAATTAAAAAGCCTTTGTACAAACAAAACTAATGCAAACAAAATTAGAAGGGAAGCAACAAACTGGGAAAACATTTTTACAGTTAAAGGTTCTGTTAAAGGCCTCATTTCCAAAATATATAATTGACTCTAATTTATAAGAAATCAAGCCATTCTCCAATTGATAAATGGTCAAAGGATATGAACAATTTACAGATGATGAAATTGAAACTATTTCCATTCATATGAAAGAGTGTTCCAAATCATTATTGATCAGAGAAATGCAAATTAAGACAACCCTGAGATACCACTACACACCTGTCAGATTGGCTAAGATGACAGAAAAAAATAATGAGGAATGTTGGAGGGGATGCGGGAAAACTGGGACACTGATGCATTGTTGGTGGAGTTGTGAACGAATCTAGCCATTCTAGAGAGCAATCTGGAATTATGCCCCAAAAGTTATCAAACTGTGCATACCCTTTGATCCAGCAGTGTTACTACTGGGATTATACCCCAAAGAGATACTAAAGAAGGGAAAGGGACCTGTGTGTGCCAAAATGTTTGTGGCAGCCCTTTTTGTAGTGGCTAGAAACTGGAAAATGAATGGATGCCCATCAATTGGAGAATGGTTTGGTAAATTGTGGCCTATGAATGTTATGGAATATTATTGTTCTGTAATAAATGACCAGCAGGGTGATTTCAGAGAGGCCTGGAGAGACTTACATGAACTGATGCTGAGTGAAATAAGCAGAACCAGGAGATCATTATACATTTCAACAACAACTGTATGAAGATGTATTCTGATGGAAATGGATATTTTCAACAAAGAGAAGATCTAATTCAGTTCCAATTGATCAATGATGGACAGAATCAGCTACACCCAGAGAAGGAACACTGGGAAATGAGTATAAACTGTTTACATTTTTGTTTTTCTTCCCAGGTTATTTTTACCTTCTGAATCCAATTTTTCCTGTGCAACAAGAGAACTGTTCAGTTCTACACACATATATTGTATCTAGGATATACTATAACATATTTAACATGTATAAGACTGCTTGCCATCTAGGGGAAGGGGTGGAGGGAGGGAAGGAAAAAATCAGAACAGAAGTGAGTCCAAGGGATAACGTTGTAAAAAATTACCCATGCATATGTACTGTCAATAAAAAGTTATAATTATTTTTAAAAAAATAAAAGTATAAACTAGAAAAAAAATTAGATTGAATGAAAAAGAAATGCCTCACATGTAGCACTATAATTTCAAAAAGCATGTTTGCAAGATTGAATCTGGGTACATGAAACTTTACAATAAATTATCACATAATTTCCTTTCTTGTCTTATGTTGTTACAACATTGTAAAGTGGATCAGCTGCCCATATTTTTCATGACTTGGTACACCTGTGTTTTACAAAATAGCTTCTTTCCTAGACATATGGTACCCCTAGAAGAAATGAATAATAAGCCTTTATTTTAAAATGCAACAGATTATTGTCCTGAAGAAAGTCAACTCCAGCTTAATGAAACTGGTGAAAAGCACATTGCTAGTCAAAGATAATGGTGCAGATTTTGGAGAACAAAAGTCAAAATGAAGAACTGAACAAAAGACAACAGAGAGAGAGACATTTGGGTACTTTACAAATGTCATAACAAAGGAATACTTGCATCTGAAAATCCCATCATTTACCTGAAATCTCACATGGAGGAGAAAAATTACCTGTGATCCTTCAAGAAAGTAAACAAATACTTTAAATTTAGTGCTGTACTTTGATACCTATAAAAAATACTTGTCATTTAATAAGATCAACTTTTACAAAACATTTTTCAACTTAAAAATTTTTTTTCATATTAAATACATAATCTGGTAGGCCTTGAACATTGAGGTTTTCTAGGTGAATCAAGCAAGTAACTGGTTAACTGATAACAGATTCAATGGATTCAAATTTGTCTTTTTGTTATAAAGAAAGCCACCCAGTTTTGGACTATCTGTAAACATTATTAAAAAAAAGAGATGTACAAAAAAAATTTTACTTTGGGATGTGCAACTATCACATAAAAGTTTAATAGCAGCATACTAGGGATTAGGTAACCATATGTAATTGGCATTTAAAATATTTCTCTTACCCCAGAGATTCTACTAAAAAGTTATTAGAAATAATCCACAACTTTAGCAAAGTTGCTGGTTATAAAATAAACCCACATAAGTCATCAGCATTCTTATATATCACTAACAAAATCCAACAGTCAGAGTTACAAAGAGAAATTCCATTTAAAGTAACTACTGATAATATAAAATATTTAGGAATCTATCTGCCAAGGGAAAATCAGAAACTTTATGAGCAAAATTACAGACCACTTTTCACACAAATTAAGTCTGATCTAACCAATTGGAAAAATATTAAATGCTCTTGGATAGGGCGAGCAAATATAATAAAGATGACAATATTACCTAAACTAATCTATTTATTTAGCTCTATACCAATCAGAGTCCCAAAAAACTATTTTAATGACCTAGAAAAAATAACAACAAAGTTCATATGGAAAAACAAAAGGTCAAGAATTGCAAGGGAATTAATGAAAAAAAAATCAAATGAAGGTGGCTTAGCTGTACCAGATCTAAAATTATATTATAGAGCAGCAGTTACCAAAACTATTTGGTATTGGCTAAGGAATAGATTAGTTGATCAGTGGAATAGATTAGGTTCAAGGGATAAAACAGTCAACAAATATAGCAACCTAGTCTTTGACAAACCCAAAGATCCCAGCTTTTGGGATAAGAACTTACTGTTTGATAAAAATTTCTGGGAAAATTGGAAACTAATATGGCAGAAACTAGGCATTGATCCATACTTAACACCGTACACCAAGATAAGGTCAAAATGGGTTCATGACCTAGGCATAAAGAATGAAATTATTAATAAATTAGAGGAGCACAGGATAGTTTACCTCTCAGACCTGTGGAAGGGGAAGGTCTTTATGACCAAAGAAGAACTAGAGATCATTACAGATCACAAAATAGAAAATTTCGAATATATCAAACTGAAAAGTTTTTGTACAAACAAAACTAATGCAGACAAGATTAGAAGGGAAGCAATAAACTGGGAAAATATTTTTACAGTCAAAGGTTCTGATAAAGGCTTCATTTCCAAAATATATAGAGAATTAACTCTAATTTATAAAAAATCAAGCCATTCTCCAATTGAAAAATAGCCAAAGGATATGAACAGACAATTCTCAGATGAAGAAATTGAAACTATTTCTAGTCATATGAAAAGATGCTCCAAGTCATTATTAATCAGAGAAATGCAAATTAAGACAACTCTAAGATACCACTACACACCTGTCAGATTGGCTAAGATGACAGGAAAAATAATGATGATTGTTGAGGGGATGCGGAAAACTGGGACATTGATGCATTGTTGGTGGAGTTGTGAACGAATCCAACCATTTTGGAGAGTAGTTTGGAACTATGTTCAAAAAGTTATCAAACTGTGCATACCCTTTGATCCAGCAGTGTTACTACTGGGATTATATCCCAAAGAGATTATAAAGAAGGGAAAGGGACCTGTATGTGCACGAATGTTTGTGGCAGCCCTTTTTGTAGTGGCTAGAAACTGGAAACTGAATGGATGTCCATCAGTTGGAGAATGGCTGAATAAATTGTGGTATATGAAAATTATGGAATATTACTGTTCTGTAAGAAATGACCAACAGGATGATTTCAGAAAGGCCTGGAGAGACTTACAGGAATTGATGCTGAGTGAAATGAGCAGGACCTGGAGATCATTATATACTTCAACAACAATACTATATGTAATGAAGTTTGAAACATTTCTTCATCTACGTAAGAGAATAACAACAAAAACAAGCACTTTAAGTTTTGCAAAGTGCTGAACATGTTATCTCATTTGGTCCTCATAGCAACTCTGTGAGGTAGATATTATTATTTTCCCTATTTTACAGATAAGGAAACTGAGTGAGATAGTGGTTAAGTGACTTACCTAGAGGCATACAACTAGTGAGGAATTTAAAATTTAAACTCCTAGCCTTCCTTGACTTCAAGTCTAGCACTATTATACACTGTGTCAACTACCTTCAGGCTAGATATATGTTTCATCATCTCTTCTTTATGACCACAATGAATCATTACAATTAATTAGAAATGATTGCCCTTTGTAGTTATCTTCATTTCTACTAATATAGATATCGTACTTAATAGTCTCTTGTCTGGTTTTCTTCATTCTGCATCAGTTCATGTAAGATTTCCAACATTCCTCTGAATTTCTCATATTTGTAATTCTTTAGGGCATAATAATAATTCATCATACTCTTGTTCAAAATTTATTTAGCCTCTACCCCATTAGTGAGCATGTACTTTGTTTCCTGTTTGTTTCAAAATATTTTAATAATCTTGCTTTTTTTTTTTTGCTGAAGTGCATACTTTTAATTTCTCTGCTATATTGATATATTGACAGGAGGGTGTGGTAGATGGAGTGCTGTACCTACAGTCAGTATAATCTCATTTCAAATCCAGCCTCAGATATTAGCTATGACACTTGACAAGTCACAACCTCTCTGCCTCAGTCTTCTGTTAAAAAAAAAAAAAATAAGGATGATAATAGGACCTATCTCCCAATGTTGTTATGAAGATAAAATGAGATAATTTTTAAGTGCTTTGCAAATCTTAAGACAGATAAATGCTATCATCATCATCATCATTATTAATACAGATATTTTTTATCATATACTTAACATATAAAATAGCATATCACAGCAAAGTTGTGTCCAAGTCAAGACATCACTCTATTATGTCACTGGTCCTCTTCCAAAATAAAGGAAGATCAACAAAAACAATAGCAAAACACAGAGAAGCAGGATTTTTATTGCTGGTATTTGAAAGCTTTCATTAATTGTCTTGCCCATAGCTCTTTTCAACATCGAGGTGATTCAGGCCAGTTCCAATGGTCTTGTGATGAAGAAAATCATCTGCACCCAGAGAGAGGACTGTGGGGAATGAGTGTGGATCACAACATAGTATTTTCACTTTTTTCATTGTTGTTTTCTTGCATTTTGTTTTCTTTCTCATTTTTTCCCTTTTTGATCTGATTTTTCTTGTGCAGCACAATAATTGTGGAAATATGTATAGAAAAATTACATATGTTTAACATATTGGATTACTTGCCATCTAGGGGCAGGGGTGGGAAGGAGAGAAAAAAAATGGAACACAAGGTTTTGCAAGCATGAATGTTGAAAATTTCATATATATATATATATATATATGTTTTGTAAATAAAAAGTTTTAATTAAAAAAAAACACTACTCAAAAAACAGTGTCCTGTATATTGTTATCTTCAAAACATCTCTCATATAGGCTACCTTCTCTTCTTGGTCACAGTCACCATCATGATGCAGAATCTCATGGCTGGACTGTTAAGATAGCTTTCTAGTTGTTCTCCCTTCTTTAAGTCTCTCCCCACTCTACTCCATCTTTCACTGAGTTTCCAAAGAGATCTTCCCAAAGCACAGTTCTGACCATGTCATTCTTTGCTCAAAAATTCCAGTGGTTCCTTCTTATCTCCAAGATCAAATATAAAAATTGGTTCTTAGCACCATGCCTGGCACATAGTAATTATTTAATAAATACTTATTGAACGAACAAAAATCCATTTTAAAGCCCATTATAATTTCAATCTTCCTTATCTTTCCAGTCTTTTAAAAATTTGTTCCCTTCCATGTATTCTACAATTTTATGACATAGCTCTCCTTGCTGTTTCTCCCAAGAGATACTCCATCTTCAGATCTATTGAGTGTTCATTGTTTATACCCCATACCTAGAATGTTCTCAATCCATACCTCTATGTCCTAGATTCCTAAGAAGATGGTTCTTGATTCTTTTCTACCTCCATCATTCCTCCCCAACTCCTACTGCTAGTGCCTCCCACCTGAGATAACCAATCCTACGTTTACATTGTATGTACGTTTCTATTTGCACTTTTGTTTTTCTCTTCAAAATGTGAGCTTCTTGAGAACGGTGACTATATTTTTACTTATCTTTATATCCCTAGCACGTAGTACGGTGTCTGGTACATAGTAAGCACTTCACAAATTCTTATTGACTGATTTGTTAACTTTGCAAAATGTGGTAGTGATTGAAGAAGAGGTAGAAGAAGAAACAGGTGGGAACTCACTGTAATGACAGTGTAGTTATGGCTTTGTGGTATCTTTTCCTTTGTGTCAGTGGATGTTTTTTGCTTTTATTATAAGTATTTCCTTAATATTTTGGGGAGAGATTAAGCTGGGAGTCAGGGGAGTGAATGCACATAGAGATTATGTCCCAGAGCAGGTTATCAATCTTCCTGAGGTCTCAAGCACAAAGAACACCAAAGGGATTCAACTATAATGAATCTGTTCACAAGGTCAGCAAAAACTGGGACTTTGGTGACACCTTCTATGCTACTTTGTCTCCCTTAGAAGAATCTTCTTGTCAGAGACTATGGGAATCTGATTGTCCATGTCATAGGAACCTGCATCCAAGGAATTTCTTATTGAATGAATGACAACTTTCCTAACTCCCAAGCCTGAAGTATCTTGTTACTTGAAATATTCTAGACATTCTTTCTTTTTTTCAAAAGTTTATGATTTTTGTCCTCATATATGCCCTTACCATTGACACAATTGTACGTCCTCTAAAACTTAGCAAATAATCTTTAAGAGATGCAGTCCCTGAATATTATTCATCATACCACCAAATTGGTGATAAGCCTTTGTAAACTTCACAAAATAATCCTTGCACAACATACATACACACACATATACACATACAAACAATTTGTCATCAGACCTGTTATTGAATAGGTTGTACCTTGTATAACACATACACATACACTTTCATCAGATACTCCATGCTTTCTCCCCACGAAGGCTAGTCTCTACTATCTTTACCCACTACCCTTCCTAAGCCTTAGTGAATTATCTAAGACACACAGAGGTTAAATGACTTGCCTGGAGTCACCAAGTTAAATCAATCAGCTAGATGACACAATGGATAGAACACTGTGCCTAGAGTTAAGAAGACAAGAGTTAAAATTCAGCCTCAGTCATTAGATAGTCATTTGATCTCAGTCTTCCTCTCTGAGGTCCTCCTGACTAGAGTCTAGCACTCTATTAATCATACCACACTGTTTCTTAACTTAGGCAGCTAGGTGGTAAAGTGGTTAGAGCACTGAGACAGGTGTCAGAAGGAACTGAATTCAAATCCATTTTCAGATACTTATCAGCGGAATAATCCTGGGCAAATCACCTCACTTCCGTCTGCTCAACTGTAAATGGGGATAATAATAGCACCTATCTCCCAGGGTTGTTATAAAGACTGAGATAATATTTGTGAAGTATTTAGCACAGTGCCCAGGACACAGTGCTTAATAAATGGTTATTCCTTCCCTTAGCAGTCCTAAGGCTCTTAGAAGAAAGGCTAGAGAGATCACTAGCTCCCCTTTATCAGATGATCCCACTACAGAGAAAACAGGGAAGAAATTGGCAGCCTTGACACAACCTCTTCTCCTCCTAATATCTCAGTGCCTTGATCTCACAAATAGATTGGCAGATTGCAACAATTATGATAACAGCTGACATTTATATAACACTCTAAGGTTGGAATGGTGTTTTGCATACATTATCTCATTTGAGCCAGATAGAAACCCTGTAACAGAACCCAACTTGTACCAGAAGATCTATCCAATACTGGCAGCAAGGTGATGCAATAATGAAAAGGACTCTGAATTTGGAGTTCAAATTGGGTTTAGGTTCAAATCTTAGATCTTCTGCTTATTATCAATGGGATCTTGTAGTCACTTCATCTCTCTCAAGCTGTTTCTTCATCTGCAAAAATGAGTGAGTTAGACCAGATGGCCTCTAAAGTTCTTTATAGTTCTAAACTTATGATCATATCTTCAGCAGTTTGCCCCATTTCTCCATCTCACAGTCATGATATCAAAGAATTTTAAATTTGAAAGAGATCTTGGCAAGCTTCTAGTCCAGTCTATAGCAATGTGCAATCTCCCTATGGTCATTAAGTGCTTGCTTAAAAACTTCCAGCCAAAAAAAACCCATCACCTTCCAAGGTAGTCCATTCTGTTTCTGGACATCCCTGTATTTCAAAAGGCAAATGAACTCTGTGAATCATCTAATGCATTAAGGTAGAATAGGAATAAGCATTTATTAAGACTTATTCCCTGCCAGGCACTTTGCTAAGTGATTTACAAATATTGTATCAGTTAAGACTCTCAACAAGTTTTGAAGCTAGGAGCTATTATCTTCCCTTTCTTTTCCTTTCCCAATTTTGCCAATGAAGAAAAAGAGATAGACAGAGATCAAGTGACCATCTAATGTCTGAGGCTGAATTTGAACTCATATCTTCTTAACTCTAGGCTGAATGCTCTATCCACTGTGTCACCTAGCTGCTTGATTTTCATCCAATCAGGTTAGCTCTCAGAAGTGTTTCCTAAAACTGGGACATTAATATATTATTGGTGAAGTTGCGAACTGATCCAATCATTCTGGAAAGCAATATGGAACTACACTAACAGCTATTAAACTGTGCATACCCTTAGATCCAGCAATGTCTCTACTGGGCCTATATCCCAAAGAGATCATAAAAGAGGGAAAAGGACCTTTGTGTGCAAAAATGTTTGTAGTAGCCATTTTTGTAGTGGCAAGGAACTGGAAACTGAGTGGATGCCCATGAGTTGGAGAATGGTTGACTAAATTAGTTGACCAGTTATGGTATATGAATGTTATGGAATATTATTCTTTTTTTTTTTTTAATTTAATAGCCTTTTATTTACAGGATATATACATAGGTAACTTTACAGCATTAACAATTGCCAAACCTCTTGTTCCAATTTTTCACCTCTTACCCCCCCACCCCCTCCCCTAAATGTCAGGATGACCAGTAGATGTTAAATATATTAAAATAACTTAGATACACAATAAGTATACATGACCAAAACATTATTTTGCTGTACAAAAAGAATCAGACTCTGAATTATTGTACAATTAGCTTGTGAAGGAAATCAAAAATGCAGGTGTGCATAACTATAGGGATTGGGAATTCAATGTAATGGTTTTTAGTCATCTCCCAGAGTTCTTTTTCTGGGTATAGCTAGTTCAGTTCATTACTGCTCCATTAGAAATGATTTGGTTGATCTCGTTGCTGAGGATGGCCTGATCCATCAGAACTGGTCATCATCTAGTATTGTTGTAGAAGTATAATGATCTCCTGGTCCTGCTCATTTCACTCAGCATCAGTTCGTGTAAGTCTCTCCAGGCCTTTCTGAAATCATCCTGTTGGTCATTTCTTACAGAACAGTAATATGGAATATTATTCTATAAGAAATGATCAGCATGATGATTTCAGAAATGCATAAAGAGATTTACATGAACTGGTGCTAAATGAAGTGAGTAGAATCAGGAGAACATTGTACACAGCAGTAGCAAGATTGACTCTTTTCAACAGTGAGTTGGTTCAGGCCAGTTCCAATGGTCTTGTGAAGAAGAGAGCCCTCTGCACCGAGAGAGAGGACTATGGGGATTGAGTGTAGACTACAACAAAGTCTTTTCACTTGTTTATTGTTGTTTGCTTGTATTTTGTTTTCTTTCTCATTTTTTTTCCTTTTTGATCTGATTTTTCTTGTGAAACATGATAATTGTGGAAACATGTATAGAAGAATTGCACATGTTTAACATATATTGGATTACTTGCTATCTAGGGGAGGGGATGGGGAGAAGGGAGGGAAAAAATTTGGAACACAAGGTTTGGCAAGAGTGAGTGTTGAAAATTATCTATGCATATGTTTTGCAAATAAAAAGCTTTAATAACAAATAGAAATGTTTCCTAGAGTTCTGGCTTGTTGACTTTCTTATAATATTGCCTTCAGTATTATCTTTCATGCACTGTTACTCTCTCTTCCTCACTATCCACAGCAAATGAAGTGTCAGATTATCAAATTGTGAAATCTATCTCCACAATGTTCCTCACATCTGTCTTCTCTTTTTCATTCTCCTGCCCCTATTTAACTTAAACCTTCCTTTATCTCTCACCTGGATTACTGAAATATTCACCACAAGTCTCACTTTTTTTTTAGGGTATTCCTTCTATAATTCCTTCTGTACAGCATGAGTTTCCAAATGCACAATATATCCTTCCCCTGCTAAACCAACCAACCAACCAAGAAACCCAAACCTCTTTAGGTATTCCCCATCTCCACTGAATTAAATATAAATATATTAGTCTAGTACTCAAGGTCTTTATTATATGGCACCAACCTTTCTTTCTAACCTCAATTCACATTACTCCCCTTTATATACTCTGTGACCCAATCAAACCGGATTGTTCAGTATGAACACATCTCACACATTATTTCCTTCTCACCTTTATTCATGCCATTGCCTACACCTGGTATTCTGTCCACCCACAGAATCTCAGAGCTGGAAGAAACCAGCTTCTCCACCCAGTACTCAAACAAGTAACTTCTCTATAACATGCCTGACAAATGGTCATCCTCACTTCAACTCATTACTTCCTATTCTACCTTTGGAGGGCTGTTTAGAAAGTCACTTAAAATCCCCTCTTTGTCAATGAAGCCCTACATATTCCTTAAGGTCCACATCATTTACTCTTTCTTTCATGACTTTATTCCTCTCTTAACTTTCATAGTTTCAGCATACCAATAATTTCATCAATGTGAGAACTCTTACCACTAGTGCAATTCGTAATTCAGCCCTGTTTTATTGTCATGGTACAATGCTTACCCACATTCTCTTATAGGCCCTTCAAAAGATTCACCTATGCTGGAGCTACGCTGAAGTCCTTTCTCTAGATCCTTATTTATTTCATAGACATCAGAACAGCACTTTGATTTATCCATCCATTAGTTCTCAAAAAGTAATATAGTTAGTTACCTATCTTATAAAAATAATAAAACCCAAATGTTTAAAGTGTTTTTCAAGCTATGAAATCCTTTCCATGAAGCAGATGGTAGAAAACATTTTTGTTTTTGTTTTAGACTATATTTTTGTCCCCATTTTATAGGTGAGAAAAGTGAAGATCAGAGAAGTAAAGTTATTTACTAACTAGAAATTATTAAGGCAATTTCTTTATAATACCAGTGATACTCTACTGGAGAAAATTTGTACTATATGAATGTCACACACGAATCATGGTGATTTCATGAAGGAGAAATTAATATTTTAAACATTTTAAATTTGTTTTTTTTTTTCCTTCATTGCTTTCACTGCTCAACAAACCACCCTCCTCAGGTCATTCCTTACAATAAAGAAAAACAATTAACTAAAACTGTCAAAGCAATTGTATATGACAGTATATGCAACAGTTTGTCTCTGTTTACCATACTCTCTATCTCTTCCCACAAAAAGGAAATATGTTTCATTATCAGGTCTATTGAACCAAAATTTGTCATTGAATTCATCCAAATTTTGAAGCTTTTTAGTATTGCTTTAGCTTACATTGTTGTGATTACAATACATATTATTCCTTTCATTCAGCAGAAAGAAACAATTTTCAAGATGTAGATCTAAGTTGCATAAGCAATCTTCAACAATGAGATTTTATATTAAATATGTATATATAATACACATATATATGTAATATTATATATGACATATAATATAATATATAATAAATATATATTAATATATATGATCATGTATAATAGAGCCTTTCCCACCAAGGAGTCTATACTACCAAAGTATATTCATTGGCTTGGAAGATTGCTGCATATAGTATAAGGAGAAATATGGGAAAAGTTCCAAAAAAAAGAGACAAAGATAGCATTATCCTTTCTATTGGTCCTATAGTTTTGTATAACATAAAAGAAGACAATTGTCATCTGTAAGAATCCTTGTTTCAAGTACAGAGTTCTGGCCTATAACATCTCCCACTTTCTTTTGTTTTAGAACATAGGTGGTCATGCCCTCCCTGACTTCTCAGGAAGATGAGAATCCCCCAAAAGAGGTGATCACGCCTTCCCTGACTTATCAGAAAAAAGGGTGAAAACACCATAAAAGGAGGTGATCACTCCCTCCCTGATATCTTAGGAAGGGAGATGAAAACACCAAAGGAAATGGGGAATCAAACCAGATTAGTGGGTTTCTGACGGGTCTCACTTGAAACAGGTATATACAAATTCATCAACATGGGAGGTATTACAAACAAACAACATGAATCAACATGAGGAATTATACATGTCCATAAGTCCTAGAAATAGTCCAAAACTAATCTATTGTCCATTACTTCATGTGTCTGGGAATCCAATGATTCCTGTGGATTTTGAAGTCCTGTATCAGTCTTATCATGTCTCAGTGAATCCAATGATTTCTGCTGGTTTTGAAATTCTGCAACAGTCTTATCAACAATCTTTCATCTCAGGGAATCCAGTGATTCCTGCCAGCCACATTCTTTCAGTGTCAGATGTTTCTTAGGTCTTCTCCTTTGTTGTGAGGTTTTTCTCTTTTTCTGTCTCTCTCTGATGGACAAGGTGAATACGGCTCATTGGCACCCATCTGATTCTTTTTCCCTCTGTAGAGATACAAGCAAATCCCCTCCCCCAAGCAGTTAGCCTATCTGGTCCCTTCCATTCACTACTTTCTGGCTCTTTCCACATCGCCTGCTGATTATCTAAAGATAGTAAAGCTGCTTGCACTGGACACTGCCCTTCTGGAGGGATTTATAACCCATTGCTGAAGCCAGTGCATCTTTATCGAAAATTTAAAAATTAACTTATAATAATATTAAAAATAATATTAAAAATAGTATATAGAGCTAAATTTAGAAGTTCTCTAGGGTAACCTGTGGCTTCCCCATTCTTTTGTTTTTGGAGGAGCATCTTAATGTCTCTGTTTCTCCTCTCTGCTATTGCCTGACCTTGAAGATTAAAAGGTATGCCAGTAGTGTGTAAAATCTGACACTGGGCACAAAAATGAGCAAAATATTTAGAAGTATATGCAGGTCCATTATCTGTTTTTATTGCTTGTGGCACACCCATAATTGCAAATGCTTGTTTAAGGAATTCAGTGACCACTGGGGCTGTCTCTTTTGCTGCTGGTATTGCAAAAGTAAATCCTGAAAAGGTGTCTACTGCAAGATGGATAAAAGACAGACAGCCAAAAGATTTATAATGGGTAATATCCATTTGCCAAATTTCAATGGGTCTCAAACCATGAGAGTTCTTCCCTGGAGGGAACATCTGTGTGATCCTGGGCAAGTTACTTAACCCCAATTGTCTCAGAAAAAAAAATCATTTCTGCAATAATATCATATAGTAGTGCCATGAAAAACAAATTAATGTTTTGGTAGCCTTTATCCAAGTTGGACATGCAGAACTTAACAGAAATTTCACAAAAGTTTATAACCCTAGGGAGAAATGTACAATTGTATTTTCAGAAATATGTTCTTTGACTTAGGAGAATTTCATGTAAATAAATAATATTCTTCATTTTAACTAGTAATACATATGTGTATATGTAATGATAATAGCTAACATTTAATAGCATTTAGTAGACACTGTGCTAAGCACTTTAAGATTATTACCTCATTAGCTCCCACAACAACCCTGGGAGATAGATGCTGTTATTATCCCCATTCTACAGATGAGGAAACTGGGTAAACTGAGGTTAATGATTTGCCCAGGCTCATATAGCTGATAATTGTCTGAGATTGGATTTGAATTCAGGATTTTCTTAACTCCAAGTTCAATACTCTCCAATTAGTTACCTAGCTGCCTTAATAATATATTATTATACTAAAATATGTTAAAATTAATTTCATAAAGTTGTAAGTTTCCCATTCTTAGTTTTTTATTCATTCTTTTGTTCTTTCATTAACTCATTAGTTTTCTAGTAAGTTGTGGGAAAATATAATTATATATACATCTATGTGTATTGGCAAAGGTATATGGAGAGAGGAAAGAGAGGAAACGAGACAGAAAGAATCAGAGGAAGAGAAAGCATAGGAAAAGTACTGTGAAATCCTTTTCATATTACGGATCAATGATCTACAGAAAAGTTAACTAGGGATAACACAAAAGTAAATAATTTAATGGATAGACACTTTATGAAGTATTTTTTTTGCCACAACTTGCTAGAGAATTAATGAAATAGCAAAAGAATGAATGAAAAAACTAAGAACAAGAATTTTATAAACAACTTTATAACATTAATTTTAATGTGCTTTAGAGAGAAAGAAGAAAATCAAAAAAGGGGTAGCTGTTGGAAGAAAAAGGATTGTTTGCAAAAATATCTAATTGCTGTGCTTGAGCTTCAAAAAATTAATCCCATGGAAGTTATGTCCTAAACAATTGTCTTACACTTTATAATTATTTTTATGGCTATCTACGTCCAATAATATGGGATTCTTCAAGTATGGATAATTATGAAAAGTAGGTACATGCCTACTTAATTGATTAACTATTTTTCTATTAAGGTAACTAATTTACTTTTATGTTGTTCAGTTATTTCAGTCATGGCTGACTTTTAGTGCTCTCATTTAGCATTTTCTTGGAAAAGATACTAGAGTGGCATTTACTTCTCCAGAGGTTCTATTTTATAAGGTAATCAGTGGTTAAGTGACTTTCCAGGAGTCACACAGTTGCAAGTGTCTGAGGCTGGTTTTGAAATCAGGTCTTCCTGACTCCAGACTCATTGCTCTATCTACTGAGCTACTAGCTGCTTTTCATTTGTCTAAATAATAGCAGATATAGTGATATAATTCTAATTGCTAAACAATATGAAACAAGAGTTGGAGCAATGCATAAATAAAAGATTAAGCTTGTTTATCAATTATTGCTTAACAGATCTTTATGTCACATAGAATCTCAGAGTTGAAAGGAACCATTGAAGCAATCTAGCCTAATAACACATAACTGAGAAAGAATCCCCTCTAAAAACATATCCTATAAATCTTAGTTTCAAGACCTTCCAAAATGGAGAACTTGCTACCTCCTAAAGCATATTATTCACTCAAGAGAGCACTAATTTTTAAAAAAAGATTTCCTAAAATCCAAATTTGCTTCTTTGCACATCTTACAACTGTTACAATTACTTCTGATCTCCAAGCCAAGCATAACAAATTTAATTTATCTTCCATAAGAGCTATCAATACCAATATAACAAAAAATATTGTGCACTAGATATAATATGAACTCCTCCTATATTTCTTTATCTGGATAGTACAAAATAATTATCACCTAGTCTAGGTTCCACTTTTTGGCTACAAAATATAATTCCATACTTTACTATTTATGTGCAGGGTGGCTGGTAAATGTTTAATAACTAGCTTTCTTGAGGGAAAAAAAAAATATTCCCAACACACTTTTAAGTTTAATCTGCATTAATAGTTTCCTGTTTAGAAAATCAACAAAACATTTAATCAATCCAATTACTGATCTTCAAAATGAAAATTTTTGCCCTAAAAATTTAACAATTAGCCATGAAGAGGCTCTAGCACATGCTGGGTGACTTTGATTTGGTAAATCACTTACCATTTCTAGACCCCAATTGTCTCACCTAAAAAGTAAGAGTTTTGGAATGGATGATCTCTATGATCTCTTTCATTTTTAAATCTATTTATCTATAATTTGGATATACAAAATGACCATAATATAACATTGAATTGTAGAACCATTAAACATTCAAGTTGTACAAGCTCTGTTGTACAATTGATCAGTAGCTACAATAGAAGACCTTGGAGACAAAAAACTATTAATAGTATCACCAGATAAGAAATATATCAAGAGACACAAACTATAGCCTGATATCCCTAATGATAACGATACAAAATTTTTAAATAAAATTTTAGCCAATAGGCTACACCATATTTGAAATTCTTTACATTATGACAAGGTTGAGTTTATACCATGAATTCATGATTGGTACAATATAAGGTTGATTAAAAATATTATATCTTTGAATGTAAATCAACACATACTATGTTCGTTTCTTTTTTCTCTTTTTTTTTTCCTTCGATGGTTTTTCTTTTTGTTCTGATTTTTGTCTTCCAACATGATTCATAAAGCAATGTCTTAAAATAAATAAATAAATTTTACAAAAATTATGTCTTAATAATATGATAAAATACCCTTTATGATTATATTAAAAATGTTTTAAAAGGCTTTTGAAAAGCCCATCTGGGGGCAGTTAGATGACACAGTGGATAGAGCACCAGCCCTGGAGTCAGGAAGAATTTAACTCAAATCTGGCCTCAGATACTTAACACTTCCTAGATGTACAACTCTGGGCAAATCACCTAACCCCAATTGCCTGCAAAAAAAAAAAAAAAAAAAGTGAAAAAAGAAAAACCTAATATCTGTTTCCATTAGAAATTTTAGACGTTGTAGGAATAAATGCCTTTTCTTAATTTACTAAACAATATCCATTTAAATCCAAGAGTAAACATTATATACAATGGAAAAAAAGTTAGAGATCTTTCTAATAAGATCAAGAATAAAGCAAGGATGTCTATTATCATCACTACTATTTAATGCAGGATTAGGAAAGAAACAAGAAAAGAAAAAAATTGATAGAATAAGCATAAGCAAAGAGGAAACAAAATGGTTATAGATTATAAAATGGTATATTTAAAAATTTGAGAGAATTAACTTAAAATTAATTGAAACTCTGAATTCAGTAAAGTTTTAGGATATAAAATGAATGCACATGAGTCATCAGAATTCTTGCATATCACCAATAAATCCAGAAGGAAGCTTTAGGAAACAAAATTACTTTTAAAATGGAGAGAAACTGGAGGCAGGAAAACCAATCAGTAAGCTATTGCAATAGTCCGGGTTGAGGTGATGAGGATTTGTCCCAAGATAATGTAGTGCCAGAGGAGAGAAGGGAACATAAGTGAGGGATTTTAGGAAGGCAAAAGTGACAAATTTTGGCTATAGATTGGCTAGGGGTATAGGAGGGAGAGAGGAAGTAAGAAGTTGAGGATGACATCTAGGTTATGAGCCTGGGTGACTGAGAGGATGGCCACAATGTACTTATATGAAGACTCTCATGGCATGGGGGATACTGGCAGAAGACCACTCAGCAATGCATACCCTCATCACAGAAGGTACTGTGCTCTACAAGCAATGCAGAATTGAAGCAGGTCAGAAGAAATGCAAGATACACAAAATTAGAGTATACACTCCAAATGCTCATAGGGACTATTTATGGACAATCTGTGACAGAGCATTCCAAGCTCATATTGGTCTGATCAGCCACAGTTAGACATATTGTAACTTGACTTTAACTTAAGGATGTCATTTTGGTCCTCTCTTAAAATGAAGGACAACAACCAACCAACTATATATATATATGTATACACACACACACACACACACACACACACAAACATATCTGATATGAAAAATATGTATATATCATGTTTTAATTGTTTTGTCAATTAGATTGTTAATAGTTAATTTTTCATCATATTAGCCATAATTATCCATTTAATTATGTTATTTTGTTGTAATTATATTTTTAATAATTTTAAGCTTAACACTACACTAAGACTTTTGAGACACCTTAAATTTCTTTGATGCTATTGGTTTCTTATTCTACAATATAATCAGCACCAGCTACATACCAGAAACAGGCTCACATAAGACTTGACAGGTATACTTCAAGGAGTGATTATAAAATCTCAAAGTAGGCTCCAGTCTTTCTCAAATCTAAATCTTTTGATAAGATACTTGGAATTCTCTCCCTCTGTTATACAGTCCTCCATCCTTGCTATATTAAAAGTCAAATTTTCCAGAGAGGAAGAGAGGGTGTGGTCTTGGATATGTGAGTGGAGGGAAAGGATTCTGATCAATCTTATCAAAGAATTTAGATTTGGAAAAGGTATTTTTAGCATAGTGAGCCTTGGAACATTTGTGCCTTTCCCCTCCTTTTACCGTCTAAGAAAAATAAAGTGTTCACTTTAAGGGTTTAGTCCTATGGACAGAGTGTGTAGGATATATACTTTAATGTCTTCAAAATTTTGATATTTTGTGTTTCATTTTAATAGAGTTTAGTTGTTAATTTTTTAAATATTTACTTATATTTTAGAGTTTTTGGCTTGTTTGAATGAAAACTATTGTCCCTTATTGTTGAATATTCAACAAATATTCACCTTAAATGAGTAAAAATAAATAAAATTTCCTGCATCCATGATAGCTGCTCAAGCCTATTCCTAAGGAAATATGAAATCATGTTTGCAAATCCACTTTTCCACTTTTAATGCATTATTATCAATTCCAGTTTATTCTGGTCTGAAGTTATGATTTTATTGGTGTAGGGACCTTCTAGTGAGGAAACCCCCTCCAACAAAACATATTGGAAACAGTTGTACAATTTTGAGTCTTTGGAAGTCACTGATGGTTATTCTGTAAATATTTACCCTTTTTCCATATCATCATTATGTATGTTATGTGAAAGGGGAGGAGAGGGGAAGGGAAGAGACATCCTTGTTGAAGCTGAGAGAGCTGAGGCAACTGGAAGAGAAGAGAAAAAGGTAAGGAGTGTTGGGGGAGGGGAGGTTTCCTTTCATCTTATGTGGGAAGATGGTATAGAAAATTAGACTACTATTTAGCAAATTGCTAGTCTTCCCTGAGAAACTAGTAAACTGTGTATTACAGAGTCATAAAGTTCAACAAGAAATGTGTGTGCAAGGTACAGAGACATATTTCTGGACATTGGCCATTGTGTACACTCATTTTTACTTACTGATGCTTATTTTTGACTTGGGATGAAAAATGCTATCTACAGCCAGAGAAAAATATCTGGAGACTAAATATGGTTTTGCAGTATAAGGAAATGTTTTGTTTTGTTTTGTTTTGTTTCCTAGTGCTTAATTTTTTTTTTAAATTCACTGCAAAAAAAAACAAACAAAAAAACTTTTTACTTTTTAAGTAATGACAGACCAACAGACACCCACCATCATCACTAATTTTACATATCTTTATGTATTATATAAGCTCCTTCCCCTTTTTATTCAGTTTCCTGCCTTTTAATAAAACTTAATTCTATGATATTAGGAAATGGAAAATCCAATCTAACAAGCATGTTCCAGGCACTAGGCCAAGCCATGGGAATACAAAGCATACTTTCACAAAAAGTGAAGTGTCTATATTCAACATATATAGGACTCCTTGCCATCTAGGGGAGGAGGTGGAGGGAGGGAGGGGAAAAATCGGAACAGAAGTGAGTGCAAGGGATAATGTAAAAAATTATCCTGGCATGGGCTCTGTCAATAAAAAGTTATTATAATAAAAAAAAATTTAAAAAAAAAGTGAAGTGTCTGTCCTCAAAGAACTTATATTCTACTGTTGGTCTGGGAGAATGGTAGGGGAGGGCAGGGAAGGGAATTGGGGAAACAATATGTAATCAGAGAAATATACACTTGATAATTTGAGGAAGAAAAAAGCGGCAGTTCAGGGAACAAGAAAGACTTCTTTTGGGGATATGCCACACAGACTGAGTCTTAAAGAAATCTATTCTAATAACAATTGTTGTTGCTGTTGTTGTCTTCCCGAGTTTAAATCTGGTCTCAGACACTTACTAGCTGTTTGACCCTGGGCAAGTCACTTAATTGTCTTTACCTTAGTTTTCTCATATGTAAAATGAGCTGGAAAAGGAAATGGCAATCCACTCCATATCTTTGCCAAGAAAACCCAGAATAGGATCACAAAGAGTTGAAACCCGACTGAAAAACCACAATTGAGGTTGAAAAAAGATAATAGACATCCATTATCTCATTTGATTCCAGTAATTGGTATTATTTTGCAAATGAGGAAACAGACAAATAGAGGCTGTGATCTATCCAGAATCAATCAGTCAGTAAATATTTGATCTGAGAAATGATTACAGGCTCAGCATTCCATCCAGTGTATCTTTACTTCTGCCTGAGAGAGAAGAAAGCAAGAACATACCAGGCATGGGAGATAGTCTGTGCAAAAGCACAGAAATAAAAAATGGATATGGAATATTCAATAGAGAAAGCAGTAATTAATCCAGTTTGATTGGGATATAGAGAATATGAAGGGATGTGATGTGCAATTTGATCAGACAAACTGCTTTTCCAATTTTCTTGGGTAATATCTCAGAGCTAAGAGAATGAAAACATACCCCACCCCTCCTTCAAGGTTTACCCCAAGAGAGCCTCTGAAAAGAAAGTTATATTAATGATGAATTGAATAAACAAGGAAAAGAGCCCCTTGTCCTCCTATTTTGACACATCTTTGTCCCTAGACAACCAGGAACTGCAGGGAATCTATTGCTTCTCTATCTCTGTCCTTAAATGGATTCTGAAGAGATAGGTGATATATGGTAGTTTTCAGTTCTCATACAAGGTCCTTGGAGACATCCCTCAATTCTACTAAGCAGCCACATGGGTAAAATAAGCACTCTTGACTCTAATTAACAGCTGTGCCAAATCTGGGACAATGCTTCAGGCATAGCCCAAAAGCATCAACTTTTCCCTCTTCTTTTTTAGCAGAGATGGCAGAGCTGGAACTGGAAAATTATCGCTGGGACATGCAGAATTCTGAAAATAAAAAAGTCTGGGAAACCCAGAGCTTTCTGGGTAGCATATGTGAATTTCGGGGAAAATAATCATTCCAATTTTCTCAGTTCCAGTATGAGATCACTAGATGGTGCCCAGGAGGGAGCAGGAAGTGCTAAGGGAATTCAGCATCTCAGCTGTACTTCTTCCAGGAGGCTTCTCAGAGTCACCACTGCCACAAATCAGAGACTGGCTTTCTGTCTTTGAAGGGAAAAGCAAAAAGAATGAATTACTTGGAAGGCATCAAGATTCAGTGGAAAGACTCTGGAGCCAGAAGATCTGTGTTCAAGTCAAGAAGCATTTAATTTCTTACTATGTGCCAGGCACTATGTTAAATGCTGAGAATGTAAATATAAGCAGAAAGAAAAATAGTCATTCTGCCTGCCATCTAGGGGAGGGGATGGAGGGAGGGAAGGGAAAAGTCAGAACAGAAGTGAGTGCAAAAGATAATGTAAAAAATTACCCAGGCATATGTTCTGTCAATAAAAAGTTATAATTTAAAAAAAAAAAAAAAAAAGAAAGACAGTCATTGACCTCAAGGAGCTTCTTCACATAAACACATAAAAGGAAGCTGAAAAGGAGAGTTGGTAAATATGGTAGAGAATGTGCAATTCAGCAGTAAAGCCTGGAGAGTAATGAAGATATAGATGGCCCAGGAATCCTCCTAAAAATATATGTTGTAGGAGGAATCAGCCAATCAGAGAAAGAGGTCAAGGATACTTCTGGTGTAAAGAAGTCCCAGAATATATGGGTGAAGAAGTTTCTATGTCATGGCAGCAAAGTTCCAACTGTCCAAAGTACAGTCTGGAGTTCAAATCCCACTTCTGCCACCTGTCATATGTACCTCTGATAACAACTGTTACATAGTCATTGTCTGATGCTCTCTGTGACTTTGGATAAATCACTTTAGCTCTGATTTCTTCATAAAAGGAAGGACTTGGACTAGATAGATGGTCTTTGATGTTCCTTATAGCTCTAGGAATCTCTCATAATCTTCACAACCAATATGTAGGAAAAGTGTTCAGGTTTCCTTCTTCTCAGTAAATGTACTTCCCCAAAACTACCTTCCCCAAAGTACCTACTAGAAGACTTAGACTTGACTTGAAAGATTCTTTGCTATTTAAGAATGATTTGTTAACTCCTCACTCTGTAAGAAACGACCAACAGGATGATTTCAGAGAAAGCTGAAGAGACTTACATGAACTGATGCTAAGTGAATTGAGCAGAACCAGGAGATCATTGTACATGGCAACAAGACTATGTAATGATCAATTCTGATGGACGTGGCTTTCTTCAATAATGAGATGACTCAAACCAGTTCCAATTGTTCAGTGGTGAAGAAAGCCATATACACCCAGAGAGAAAACTGAGGGAACCGAGTACAGACCACAACATAGCATTTTCACTTGCTTTTTGTTTTCCTTTTCAAGTTTTTTTTTTCTTTCTAGAGCTGATTTTTCTTGTACAGCAAAATAACTATATAAATATGTATACATATGTTGGATTTAACCTATATTTTAACATATTTAACATGTATTGGACTACCTGCCATCTAGGGGAGGGGGTGGGGGAAGGAGAGAAAAATTTGGAACAGAAAGTTCTGCAAGGGTCAGTGCTAAAAAATTATCCCTGCATATGTTTTGTAAATAAAAAGCTTTAATAAAAAAAAATAATAAAAGGAAAAACAAAAAAATTAAAAAAGACTTCTTCACACTAACTTCTTAACTCTTTCCAATTTAGATCATAGATTTAGAACTATGAGGAACTTAAAAGGTCATCTAAGCCAATCCACTTGTTTTACAATGAAGAAAATGAAAGTTTTCACCAGAAAGGTAAATACCTAAGATCACACAGAAGCTAAGTGAGACAGACAAGATTTAAACACAAGCTCTCTAAAAAAAATTGAGCAGTTTCCCCACTGTGCTATTCCCCTATTCTTCTTCCCCTATTTCTATCTATTTGACACCTACCAATTTCAAAGCTGGACAATTAGATGAAGTGGATCATGTTGGGCCTGAAGTAAGTGGACTCATCTTCCTGAATTCAAATGTGACCTCAGATACTGATTAGCTGTGTGACCTTGAGCAAGTTACCCAAATCGGTTTGCCTCAGTTTCCTCATCTGTAAAACAAGCTAGAGAAGGAAATGGCAAACCATCCCGTATTTTGGCCAAGAAAATCCCAAATGGGATTATAAACACATTTGTACAACAAATTTCAAAAGCTACTACTTCCATTGTTATGCCAAAGTTCCCTTTTAATGTTGTGACCCAGTTTCTCCAATTGTCCTATTTAGTTATTCTGCCTTAGATTATAACCTTTCCCTCTTAATGTTTGAGATAAAGGTTTTATAGATATTCCTTCTTAATGTTTGACAAGATAAAAGTTTATCCATTTTAGATGTCATTAGAATATCAGTAACCTCCCTCCATTAGGTTATCCCCTCCTAGGTACCTCCACCATGTCATTGTTCTTGCTATTCTATAAAAAGCTTGCTGTCCCAATATTCAGGGCTAGACTCTTTGAGATGATAGTCTCATCTAGCCCTGGGATCAACCATGGATCCATTAGATCAGTATTTCTCTCCATTTAATAAACTATTGAATTGGTCTCTAATCTCTGTCTTGCTCAGTTTCTTCAGCATTACACCATGAATCATTCTTATCTGTCGCCTCAGCTAAGAGATCTCTTCTCTACTGGGAACTTTCATTTTCATACCTATGCAGTTAGGGGTAGGACCTTTTTCCTTCTTCTCAGTAAATGTACTTCCCCAAAAGTACCTTCCCCAAAGTACCTACTGGAAGACTTAGGCTTGACTTGAAAGATTCTTTGCTATTTAAGAATCATTTGTTAACTCCTCACTAACTGGAGAGTATTCCCTTGCTGAAAGAACATCAAGATTCTTTACCAATCCATGGTTTGGATATTACTGACTACAGAGTTTCTGTTGAAGATCAAGAAGAACAAGAATCTATTTCCCTAAACAAATTTTTATGAAGTCAGCATGAATGGTGGCAAAAAGGAATAGTCTAGGTGAAAGTCCCTTATCTGGCTCTTCAAAATTAATAGAGGTTTTTCCACATGGAATTTGCAGAGTTCAGGCTTCTGAACAGAAAGAAGAGTAAGCACAAGGCTTCAGTGCTGAAGGAACAGTAAAGGACTGAAACATGATGTAGCAGATCTTGCCAGTACTTCTCAATTAGTTGGACTGTGTAGCTCTGATAGAAACTCCAAGTTTAAAATTTTCCTCCATTCCTTCCTTTCCATACCCCAAAACTTATGATAGCATTATAAATCTAAAGGACTGCATAATCCATAGAAGGTAGAGTTTACTGAAAAGTGAAGAGTTTTCTTTCCATCAGTCTCTCTTCCAGGGATCTTTCAAATACAGAGATGGTGTTGAGAGCATTAAGCCTAAAGAATCATGAAGAGTCTCCACACAGGGAAGCAGAATAGTCTTGATTGTTTATAGTTCATGTCAATCTTCTTTGTTTTTCACATGTTTTCTGGGAAGTATAATAGTGGTTGTGCTGCTAACCTCGATGCTTCCATAGGAGCAGAGGGCCCTTTGTACCCACATCTGAAGAGCTATATTCTGGTTTTTTTTTTTTCCCAAGGGGGACACTCACACACAGAGGGAGAACTATGAAGAATGAATGCAGATCAAAACATACTAATTTCACCTTTTTTTTGTTTGCTTTTTCTTTCTTGTGGCTTCTCCCTTTTTTGATTTTTTTTCACATGACTAATATGAATAGTATATGACAGTGTATGTGTAACCTATATCAGATTCCTTATTTCTAGGGGAGGAAGTAGGGGGAAGGAAAGGAGAAAAATTTGGAACACAAGGTTTTGCAAGGGTGAGTACTGAAAACTATTTTTACATGTAATTGGAAAAATAAAATACTATTAAGAAAGAAATCTGTGTAAGCCTGGAATGTAGAACACTTTAACATAGCTTATGCTACAAATAAGAGAAGCTTATAACTTGGGGATGGGGAAAAGGATTTTATCACAAAAAAAAGGAGGCACCAGGAATCAAAGAAAAATGGACAGAGGCAAAGGAACGGAAAATATCCAGAAAATGTGCCTCTACCAGAACTAGATTGAGCCAGTGACTCTGGCAGGTAATCATTCAACTTGGGGCTTTCAGACTGAGGGTATTGTTGTTTTAAAAGAGCAGTGAATCTCCTTTCTGTGATGATGACAGCTTCCAAGGACAGATTACATAATGAAACAAATGTGTAACGGTGACTCAAGCCATTTGGCACTTTGACAAATGTTTAAGAATGAGGTGAGCACACTCCAGAAAGACACAATTCTACTTCTCTGATGGGTGAAGGAGACATTTGTTTCACCAGTGACCTTCCCATCCCCCTCTCTGATCAACTAAGTTGTCTCTATGTGGGAATAGAAACTTCCGAAAGGCAGTCACTGAGGCCTCTTTCACCACAAGACTTTCCTTCCTTCTCCCTGTGCCTCCCCCCCAACTCCTGCTCAGATCCTCTAGGCTCCCTTCTGGCTCTAAATCTAGGATTCTATGACCCATTGAGAGGGCTTCTCCTGGGACCCACCAATCCTATTAGAACTTTAGGGCTAATTTGGTCTATACGCTTCTCTCCAATACTTGCTAGTTCCTGGGCCCTATTTTTGTTTTGGATTGGATCTGTCAATTCATTGGCCACTCCTTTCCAAGTAACTACCCTCCTCTGCCTTTCTTTCACTGTGCCTTTCATAAGCCTAAGACAAGGAAGTTAATGCCTTCACATAGAAAGAAGTAGATGAATTTATAAAAGAAAATTTTATTCAAAAATTCTCATTCTTCTCCGGTTTTTTCTTTGTTCACACACACGCCTCCACCCTAAGACAATATTCCCCCATTTCCATTTTCCAGCTCCTCTCCCTGCCATCATCATTCAGCAACCTCTTTCTTGGAAGTTCAATCAATGCTTCTGTGACAAATGGTTTTTTCCTATCATTAACCAGCCTCTTGGTTATTTTGCCTCCTTTTTCAAGGAGGTCAGTATTTGGCTCAGAGTCCTCTTCCCCTTCCCAGTCTTTATCCTTGGTGAGTTGTGTAATCTGACCTCCAAAACCCATTAGTATAGGGCTTGCTTCTCATTGGTGGAGGTTAATTATTTAATGGCCCACACAGAGATTGAAAGAATGAGAAATAAAGTCCCTTCAGGCTTTTCTAGCTTTCATTGTCATGGGAGAAGATATGCAGGATTCCAACCTCTTTTCAGGGTTATGCAAAAAGACGGGAAAGGAGCCAGTTGTAGAACACTGATCATGTCCTTTTCCTCAGTTTGATATACCAGACTTCAGGGAATATCCATTTGGGTAAGATCTAAGACTCTCCTTTCCCCTTCGCCTTTCCCTCCCTTCCTTCCTCCCTCTCCCTTTCTCCCTCTCTCTCTCCTTCTCTCCCTCCCCCTCTCCTCTGCCTCTTCCTCTCTCCTTCTCCCTCTCTCTCTCTCCTTCTCCCTCTCCTTTTCTCTTTTCTCTCTCTCTCTCTCTCTCTCTCTCTCTCTCTCTCTCTCTCTCTCTCTCTCTCCCTCTCCTTTTCTCTCTCTCTATCTCTCTCTCTCTCTCTCTCTCTCTCTCTCTCTCTCTCTCTCTCTCTCTCTCAGCTGAACTGATTTACTTCACGCCCAATGGGAGAGCTCCCTCAATCTGAATTGTCTAGTATATATTTTCATATGTATGCATTCTCTGATTTGTTTTGATTTGTTTCAGTTTGAAACTGTTTCTGTTTATTTGCTCTTTTGATTCGTGTGTATTCATTATTTGCTATATTTGCTATGTGTATATTCATTGTAGAATTAGTGTTTGTTAGGAAGGGAATCAAGCTTTGGGTTTAAAGCTTGGGCTTCCCTTTCCCCACTAATGAAAAGAATGATCAAAAGTTTAGCTTGAATCTTAAAATTACTTCCTTTAGACTAACATTATTTAAATAACCAGATAGACATGATTCTAGCCAGGTACCCCCTCTCTCTGAGGAGACCTGAGTGGCCAGCCTCTGGCCCCTTTCTGCTTCTCTTCCTTGGAGAAGGGCAGGGAATAGAGAAACTAGAGATGAATCTATTCTTGCCTCCTTGTGAACCAGTCATAGCAATTCATGCTATTTAAAATATTCATGTTGATGACTTTTGGAATAATACCTGAGTCTAACAAGTAATCAAATTCTTCAGCTTCCATAATTTCCATTTGCACATCCAACCTCAAGGATCCCCAGGTATGATCTTTTTCTAATCATAATCACCCTTATTTCCACCTAAATCTATTCTATTCCCACACCATAATCTCAAATTTCTCAACCCCTCTCTGCTCTATTGTTGTGGTTGAGTCTTTTCAGTAATGTCTAACTCTTATGTGACCTCATTTGGGATTTTCTTGGCAAAGATACTGAAGAGGTTTGTCATTTCCTTCTTCAGCTCATTCAGCTTCATTCTTCAGCTTCTTCATTTCTCAGTTGAGGAAACTGAGGCAATCAGAGTTAAGTAGTTAACCAAGATCACACAGCTAGGAAGTGTCTGGGGCCAGATTTGAACTCATGAAGATGAATCTTCTTGACTCTAAGCCAACAAGCTGACCTGTAGGTAAGACATGCTCCTACCTAATTCTTCTCCCTTCATAGTCTAGATCTATAATCAATTAACTTAATAAGACCCTATTCTTCTCCCTTTGAAAGGCAGAATTTCTGAATTGAGACAGCTTTCAGAAGCTATCTAGTCCAACCTATAACCAAAAAGAATCCCTTTTATAACCTAACAGACAACCTCTGCTTAAAAACCTCCAATGATGAAGAACTCATTATTTCATCATGCAACCATTTTACTCACAGCTTTACTTTTTAGGTAGCATTGTTTGTTTCTGACACAAAGCACAAATTTGCCTCTTTGAAACCTGTACCCATGACTTTTAGTTTTGCCCTTTGGCATCAAACAATAACAAGTCCAATCTCTCTTCCACATGAGAATTCTTCTAACTTTTTATTTTAGTGGATTTGTTATTTCATTGGTACTATAGACTCCCAATTAGGAAACTCCTTCTACTAACCAAACAAACAAAAAACCAGTCAAAAGCATTTAAGAATTATGGGGGGAGAGAGAAGAGTTTACTATGTTCCTGGCATCATGTCAAGCACTGAGGATTATAAAAGGAGGCAAAAGACCATCCCTCTCTTCAAATAGCTCACAATCTAATGGAATTGGCAGGCTGAAGATTGGCACCTACTCTGTAGTGTCGGAGAGCTACCTAGATAGAATATGGAAAGGTTAAGGAGCTCCCTAAGCATCCCAGACAAGATATACCAGATGTTGGAAAAACAGCTATCAATTCCCCATTCCCATCAGTGGTCTCTTCCTCTAGCAAAAGATTTCCAGTTTTCAACTGATTTTCATAAGTCCCACAACATTCTGAACACGCTCCTCTGAACATTTTTCAGAAGCTCGATGTCCTTCATAAAATGGGGGACTCAGAATTAAACCCAATACTACAGATGTGCTCTGCCTAGAGTTTAATACAATTTGACAGTCACCTCCTAATTCCTGGAAGCTATGCCTCTTAAAACACCTCAAGGTCACATTACGGTTTTTGGCTGTAATATCACATTATCAATTTATATTGAGTTTGCATTCATAATTAGGCATCTAAGGACCACAGGGGATAGAATGTTGAAGACCTGAATTCAAATCTTGTTTCCTAGCTGTGTGCCCAAGCAAATAACCTGTCCCAGCCTCAATTTTCTTATCTATAAAATGGGAAAAAAATAGTTTTGAGGATCAAACAAGATAATATGTAAAGTACTTTGTAAACCTTAAAGGACTATAGAAATACTAATTATCATTATCTTTATTAAGCATCTATCCAGTGGAGAATGGCTGAATAAATTGTGGTATATGAATATTATGGAATATTATTGTTCGGTAAGAAATGACCAGCAGGATGATTTCAGAAAGACCTGGAGAGACTTTCATGAACTGATGGCTGAGTGAAATGAGCAGGACCAGGAGATAATTATATACTTCAACAACAATACTATATGATGATCAATTCTGATGGACCTGATCCTCTTCAACAATGAGATGAACCAAATCAGTTCCAATAGAGCAGTAATGAATTGAAACAGCTACACCCAGCGAAAAAAGTCTGGGAGATGACTATGAACCATTACATAGAATTCCCAATCCCTGTATTTCTGCCTGCATTTCTGATTTCCTTCACAGGCTAATAATAGTACACTATTCCAAAGTCCGATTCTTTTTGTACAGCAAAATAACTGTTTGGACATGTATATATTATATTGTATTTAATTTATACTGTAACATATTTAACATGTATTGGTCAACCTGCCATCTGGGGAGGAGATGGGGAAAGGAGGGGAAAAATTGGAACAAAAGGTTTGGCAATTGTCAATGCTGTAAAATTACTCATGCATATAACTTGTAAATAAAAAGCTATGGTAAAAATAAAAATAAAAAGCATCCATCCAGTATGAGGCTCCATACTAGGAGTTCAAGATACAAATGAAAAGAATGAAACTATCTACTTTTATTCTAACAGGAGAGAGAATAAGTACATATATAAGAATGCAAAATAAAGAGATCAAAAACAAATAAATACAGGAAATTACATAAAAGATAGGGAAGGAAGATACTACGTAATTACATAAAAATACCCCCAAAAAATTGCATACGAGATAGGGAGGGAGGAATTGGGAAAACCTTCATGTAAAAAAGGTGGTGCTTGAGTTGCAACAAAGAAGGAATAAGGAATTCTGACAAGGGAGTGCCTTCCAATGCTAAGGATTACCAAAGACACAGAGATAGAAGATAAAGAGCTACATGTGAACAACTAAAGAAGTACAGTTAGAGAAAATAGAGGAGGGGAGGACTAAACAATAGATTGGGTTAGATTGTGAAGGGCTTTAAAAACTTAGAGCTAATAGGGAGCCATTGGAGTTTATTGAGTAGGAGAATGATGAGATTAGAGCTGTGTTTAAGGAAAAATCATTTTGAACACAATCTAGAAAGTAAACTACAGTGGAATGAGACCAGTTATAGAAAGTGAATGACACATGCATTTTTAAACATGAAAAATGGGAGAATTTGGTTGGCTTGACATACATATTTCTTACTAAGGTTTTGTTTTTCTTTTCCAATGATGGGTAGTGAGTAGAGTGAAAAAAGAGGGGAAAAAAACCTGTTGATTGGAAAAAATAAAAAGGGAAATTAAAGAAATTATTATTTCTCATTAATAATCAGTTATTGAATTGGGACTAGGATTTTTTTTTTTTTTTTTTAGAAACTTATGGACTGTTCAGTCTTTGAAGTACATGACTGAAATTACATGAGACTGAATTAACTTTTCCCTCAATCTTGTTCAGATTCCACCCAGATGGGGAAATCTATGGTGCTCTACATAGACTTAAGTGGGGATAAATTCTTTGATTAGATTGCCCAGGGCTGGGCAATTGAGAATTAAATGATTTAATCAAATTCACATCCCCTGATTCTTTATTAGAATAGGTCTACTTCTCATTGTAATATTCATTCTTTTCATTAATTGTTAACCAATCAGAATTGATTGCCATCTTCAGTACTGCCCACTCTTCCAAGGGTAAAAAATGTTTAAAAGGAAGAAATGAGGGCCTGAACTAAGATGGTAGTTGTGTAAATAGATCACATGCACGAGATATTGTGGAGATAGAAATAGCCAAATTTAGCAACTGATTGGATGTATGGGAGGAGGGAAAATGAGGTGTAGAGAAAATGAGATCACCAGTCCTGGGCTCTGGAACTCTGCCTTTGGCAGAGATGTTTGGAAATGGGGGAGAGGAGGATGAAGAAGAGGAATGGGGAAAAGATAATGACTTCTGTTTTGTATAAATTGATTGAGAAGCCTCTAGGTCATTCAGTTTGAAATGGTCAATAGGCAGTTGTTGATGCAATCCTGGCAGCTTCAATGGATTAGAGTACCAGGTCTGGAATCAGGAAGATGCCATCTTTCTCAGTTCAAATTTGGCCTCAGACACTCATTATCTGTGTGACCCTAGGCCAGTCACTTAAGTCTATTTGCCTCAGTTTCCTCATTTGTAAAATGAGATGAAGAAGGAAATGGAAAATAACTCCAGTGTCTTTGACAAGAACACTCCAAATGGGGTCATGAAGAGTTGGACACCACTGAAAAATGACTGAACAAGGAAAGATGTGATACTGAAGTTTATAGGAGCGGCTAAGCCTGGATATCTATATCTATAAGTCCTCTACATAGAGATAATAATTCTATAAGAACTGAAGAATTCAATGAAAGAGAGAGTATAGGGAGAGAAGAGTGCCCAGGATTGAGCCTTGGGGAACACTCACAGTTGGGGAATATTATATTGTTACTGCCAGAACTGGGGAGATACAAGTTAACCTCCCTACAACACTAAGCTAGACTGCTACAAGTTAAAGAAGCTATGGTATAGACCAGGACTTCTTAACTTTTTTTACTTGCAACTCCTTGTGCCTGAGAATACCCTAAATATATGGATATATTTACTAAATTACACTAATCCATTGAAGCTGCCAGGATCAGTAAATCTTGGATTTGTATACCTATTTTATATATAAAAATCCAAGATTTACTGATAATAAATCATAAGGAAATTTATTTTTAAATAATTCTTTGGTATGCATATAATTTTACTATTTATTAAAGATGAAAGCAAATTTGCATACTAATAAGATGGATGTACTTATTTATTTTTATCTAAAGAATTAAATATTGCCAGAATATTTGATATCTTTTGCAATCGCCAAATTTTTCATGACCTTTACACTCAGTTACAAGACCCCATATGGGGTCACAACCACAATTTAAGAAGGTTTGATATAGATCCAGGGCAATTTGGGTGAATTTTATCCCTAGCTGGATTGATCTCAGACCTAGCAATATAAAAGCACGTTGGGGGGAGAATGGTGGAAATTTCCAAAACCTCAAGGGTTTTGGGGGTTTTTTTTATTGTCCTTGACAATAGCTTTTATTTGCTCTTATCTTCTTGCATTGTTTTTGATGAGCTTGAGAATTGTTTTTACCTGAAGACACTGGAATATTTTAGTTGGGGAAAAAAAGTAAAAGATTGAAACTGGATTCTCAGGGATCATTTAGTCCCAGTGATCCATTACAGCAGATATGGGATTGGGATCCTTGAGAAAAGGGGTAAAATCTCGTGACACAGTCTCACTTTGAAAGAATTGTTAAATATAAGGGATTTCTTAGGCCCTTAGTTTAAGCAGAAACATTTGGGCAATTATGCCAGCAGCAAGAGAATGGTGAAAGAAGTGATGCTCTGAACTGAGTGTGGACCACAAGATAGCATTTTCACTCTTTCTGTTGTTGTTTGCTTGCATTTTGTTTTCTCTCTCAGTTTTTTTTTCTTCTTGATCCAATTTTTCTTGGGCAGCAAGATAACTGTATAAATATGTATACATATATTGGATTTAACATTTAACATATATTGGACGACCTGCCATCTAGGGGAAGGGATGAGGAGGAGGAGAAAATTTGCAACAGAAGGTTTTGCAAGGGTCAATGTTGAAAAATTACCCATGCATATGTTTTGTAAATAAAACGATTTAATTTAAAAAAAAAAAAAAAAAGTGATGCCCTGGCAATAGGTATAGTCCCAATCACAATAACAGTTTGCTATCAGCAGGTTAATAGGAAAACAGATATTGATGGGGTAGGCTGTAATGAGACAGTGGCCTTGGAAGGGACACTCAGGTTTCAGGCAAAAACTCTAGTAGTACCTGCAGCTAGACAGAAGAAAAGATGGCGGCACTCTAAGTTTACAGATTTTAGCTAGCTAGGGTCAGTAGTATATGCCACAGCAAGCAGTGAACAGGCCTCCTAGAAGTAGAAGACTAAAGAATACCGCCCTCATCATTGTCTGGGCTACTAAATGAGTGCCAGGAACTACTACCTTCTTCACTCTCTACAATTTTTTTAAAGGGAGGCAATTGCAACAGATTCCATTCTCCCCATTTTTTCTTGTGTCACATCTGGTGGAATGAATCCCTTAGAGCCTGAATGCAAAAAAAAGTGTCTTTTTGCTTAGAACATATTCCAGTGCCAGGAAAATATTTTTACAGTCAAAGGTTCTGATAGAGGCCTCATTTCCAAAATATATAGAGAATTAACTCTAATTATAAAAAATCAAGCCATTCTCCAATTGAAAAATGGTCAAAGGATATGAACAGACAATTCTCAGATGAAGAAATTGAAACTATTTCTAGTCATATGAAAAGATGCTCCAAGTCATTATTAATCAGAGAAATGCAAATTAAGACAACTCTAAGATACCACTACACACCTGTCAGATTGGCTAAGATGACAGGAAAAAATAATGATGATTGTTGGAGGGGATGCGGGAAAACTGGGACATTGATGCATTGTTGGTGGAGTTGTGAACGAATCCAACCATTTTGGAGAGTAGTTTGGAACTATGCTCAAAAAGTTATCAAACTGTGCATACCCTTTGATCCAGCAGTGTTACTACTGGGATTATATCCCAAAGAGATTATAAAGAAGGGAAAGGGACCTGTATGTGCACGAATGTTTGTGGCAGCCCTTTTTGTAGTGGCTAGAAACTGGAAACTGAATGGATGTCCATCAGTTGGAGAATGGCTGAATAAATTGTGGTATATGAATATTATGGAATATTACTGTTCTGTAAGAAATGACCAACAGGATGATTTCAGAAAGGCCTGGAGAGACTTACACGAATTGATGCTGAGTGAAATGAGCAGGACCAGGAGATCATTATATACTTCAACAACAATACTATATGATGACCAGTTCTGATGGACCAGGCCATCCTCAGCAACGAGATCAACCAAATCATTTCTAATGGAGCAGTAATGAACTGAACCAGCTATGCCCAGAGAAAGAACTCTGGAAGATGACTAAAAACCATTACATTGAATTCCCAATCCCTATATTTATGCACACCTGCATGTTTGATTTCCTTCACAAGTTAATTGTACAATATTTCAGAGTCTGATTCTTTTTGTACAGCAAAATAACGTTTTGGTCATGTATACTTATTGTGTATCTAATTTATATTTTAATGTATTTAACATCTACTGGTCATCCTGTCATCTGGGGGAGGGGGTGGGGGGGGTAAGAGGTGAAAAATTGGAACAAGAGGTTTGGCAATTGTTAATGCTGTAAAGTTACCCATACATATATCCTGTAAATAAAAGGCTATTAAATAAAAATTTAAAAAAAAAAAAAAAAAAAAAAAAGAACATATTCCAGTGCCCTTAAGCAAAACCAGTTCAGGACAATAAAAACAGATAAAAGCTGCTGCTTCAAGTCTGGGAATTCCCTACTAAAGTTCTAAAAATTGATTTAATGCTTTTTTTTTTTTTTTTTTTTGGTCAAAGGGCTCACAGTTTGGTTCCAGATCAATGCATCTAATACTACATCTTCTTGGCTTGCAACAGTTAGCTTGGTGTTGTAGGAGTATGTGTTTGGGAGGAGAAGGGGCAGTTCCACTTTTTCAATTCCTGGTCCTGACCGTCAAGGATAATGAGCTAGCAAAAGGAGTCTGAGAAGCACACAACAGATGGGGAGAGGGATAACCATGAGAGAGTAGGGTCACAAAACTCCACTATCCCATAGATCATCTCCTGCCCCCTCTTCAACCTCTTTTTTATCTACTATCTCTTTCCACACTGCCTATAAATATATTTAAATCTTCATTGTTCTTAAAACAAACATTCCCCCAATCCTCCCATCCCCACATGTTCTTATCCCTTATTTCATTGCTTTCAATTCCAAACACCTAGAAAGATCCATTCATCATTGCTGCTTCCATTTTCTCACTACTCATTCCTCAATCCCTTGTAACCTGACTTCCAACTTCACCACTGTAGTGAAGCTCTCAATATTTCTACTGATTTTGTACTTTCTAAATCTCTTGTCCTTTCCTCAGTCTTCATCCCTCTTGATCTTTCTGAAGCATTTGACACCAGGGATCATGCCCCTATCTTGTTCACTTGCTTAATTTCCATGATAATACATCCTCTGGTTTGCCTTAATGAATTAACTTGTCCATCTTCCATCTTCTGTCCACTAATTTTGTTCAGCCTTTAAGGTTTTTTGTTGTTGTTGTTGTTTTTTCCTGCCCTCTCTTCTCTTTCCACTCTATAGATTCTCTTTTTGTGATTTCATTTGTTTCAATGGGTTCAAACATTATCTCTATACAGATAACTCCCAGATCAATATATCTAGTTCTAGTCTTTCCTTTTAATGTAGTCATATCTCCTGTCACTGGAGTGCTTACTGGACATCTCCAAGCTAGGTGTCCCACAAGCACCAAAATCCATCATGTATAAAACCAAACTTTTCATCTTTCTCCCAAATAGCTTTCAACATTTCCTAGTTCTGTTTGGGATACCACCATTATTTCAGTCATCCACCCAGACTAAAAACCTTGGTATCATCTTTCCTCCCTCTTTCTTATTCCTTATTTGCAATCACCTACCACACCTTTTAGTTTCTGTTACTGTTGAAGGTTATCTATTGTGAACACATTCATATTTCCTATTTCATACTTTAAAAACTATATTGGTGGTTAGCCTGGAGAAGACTTAAGTGGAACAAGAAAATTTCCTTCAAGAGTTGTAGAACTATTGATGAGGACAATACAGCCTCGCCCAGAAGAGCATCTACATTCCCTGGGAAAGATTCTCTTCCCACACGGTATGCACCTTTTGGATGCTTTCCCGAATATAGTTTTTGCATCCAAAAGGTGCATAATGTGTGGGAAGAGAGTCTTTCCCAGGGAATGTAGGTTTTTCATCCAAAAGGTGCATAACGTGTGGGAAGAGAGTCTTTGCCAGGGAATGTAGATGCTCTTCTGAGCAGGGCTGTATTGTTCTCATCACTATGACATGGAAGAATGATTTAAGTTTATGCTATTAAACCCCAAAATAAAGATGTAGGAGCAATAAGCAGGAATTAAAGAAGCAAATGTGGCTAACCATAAGGGGAAAGGTCCTACCAAACCAAACTATTCCAATAAATAAATAACAATAAGAGACTTTCCCCGGAAAGGTTTTCAAGAGAAGTCTAGATAACCACATGACCTTCTTTGAAGAGATTCTTGTTCAAGGTATGAGTTGCCCTAGATGTCTTCTAAATTCTCTACCGAGATTCTGTGACTTAATGGATCCATTCCCTTTTCCACTCTCTCTTCCACCATCCTAGTTCAGGAAAAGGATGCTGTTTCTTTAAATATTTTTACCAAGCTAATTCTGGATTTTGAGTAGATTATGTAACTTGCTTCTAATCTGCTTTTCATTAAGACTTTCAGTGGGTAATGGGGCTTTAGATTTCCAACCAAAGCTGGGAGGAAGAGCAATTCTTGAGAACAATGCTACTAAAACCTAGACCCAGACTGAGGCAGGCCTATGGCAGGTCACCTCAATAACTGCAACATGAGAATAATTGTAATGCAAGCAGTCCCTTTTTTCCTGAAAGCCCTTTTAAAAAATTATTCTTCCTGCCAAATGCTGGGGCTATGAATTATCACATGATCAATATTTGCTTGAATTGCCTGAATGTAAAGCAATTAATTAGTCCTAATGGTATTATACATTAACCTTGGGTTAAGCTTACCACAAACTTTATTTTTTTATAGATATAAGCCCAAAGAACATCAAGCTGATGCATTTGAGCCCCTTCTTTATGTTCTGCAGGGAACTATTCTGAAGGTCAAGGTTTTTTCTTTTTTATATACAAATTTCTCCTGTTTTCCTATGCTCTCTTTACAACAGAGAATTGGGGGGAAGGGAGATAAAAGGGGAGGGAGAATTGATTCAAACTACCCATGAAGAAAGGGCATTTAAATACTTGTTTGTATTGCAATTATATTTCTGTTTTGCCTCCTTGCTCTCCTGAAAGATACTTCTCCCTGAAGGTAAGACTAGGTTTTATTTATATAAATCCATATCCCCTATGATCATGGCAAATAGGAACTCAGGAAGAATTTAGTGTTTGGAATAAGTGAGGGAAGGAATAAATGCGAAAATAAATGAGAAAGTAAAAAGTTATATAGAAGTATACTAGGTAGAATATAGTATCATGCAAAGAAGTGACTAGAAATCAGCAATCTCGATTTTAAGTACTGTCAATAACTGGATTTGGGACAAATCATTTCAATTCCCAGACTTCAATTTTTCTCATTTGTAAAATAAATGGTTTGGGCCAGATAATCTCTAAAGTAATCTTAAACTCAGAATCCTATGATTAAAAGATTTAAATTTGTCAGGCCCCAATTAATGAGAATTGTCAGAGCCAGCATTTTTTGTTTGCTTTTATGTATTTGACTTCCAGAAGAATGAATGAGAGGGATAAAAAAAACATAAATTCATTTCAGAATTTAGTTAAAATTCCAAAGGAAGATCCTGATATTAGTACACATGAAACCTAATCGCCAATATCTTTGTCCCATTTTAAGTGAATTGATGTTCAAAATTAAGACCTAAAAGTAAGTTGTTCAAAACTATTAACTCAAAGGAAGATTGTTTTCAGTACAGGCTATTTGTTAAGATAGAGAAGTAGAAATAACTTTAGAAAAATTTTCCAAAATACTCTGAATCACTATTGATTAGAGAAATATAAACTAAAACAACTTTTAGTTATTATCTGACATCTGTTAAATTGTCTAACCATGACAAAAAGGGAAAGTGACAAATGCTGGAGGGGATGTGGAAAAATGAGTACACAAATGCATTGTTGGTAGGATTATGAATTGGTTTCTGGAGAACAGTTTGGAATTTGACCCAGCAATACTACTACTTGGTTGGTATCCCAGAGATTAAAAATAAAAGGGAAAAATTATATGTAAAAAAAAAATATATATATATATATATATATATATATAGTTGCTCTTTTTTTTTTTTTTTTGGTGGTGAAGAATTGAAAATGGAGGGCTGAACAAGTTGTAGCACATCACTGCAATAGAATACTTTTGTGCTTTCTGAAAGCAGGATGTTTTTAGAAAAACCTGGGAAAACTTATATGAACAATTGCATAACAGAGTGAGTAGAACAAGGAGAATACTGATCACAATAACAACAATATTGTAACAGTGATCCAACTGTGCAAGACTTAGCTACTTTGATCAATAAAATGATTCAAGACAATTCCAAAGGACCCATGATGAAAAATGCTTCTGACAGAGAACTAATGAACTTGAATACATATTTTTTAAAACTTTTTTCACTTTTTTTTTTTTTGCAAAATAGCTAATATGGACATAATTTGCATGATTTCACATGTCTTATTGACATATTGTTTGCCTTCTCATTAAGTGGGGGAGGAGCAGGAAGAAGGGAAATAATTTGGAATTGAATTTTTTTAAATCACCCAAATCAGTCTGCTTTTGCTGATAATTTACAATTGACAAAACAGTCATAGTATAATAGACTGACATGAAAATGACCAAAGAGACTATTTAATCCAGACCCCTTATTTTACACTAAGTCTCAAAGAGGTTGAGTGATTTAGTTGTCCAAGACCATATAAGGAGGAAGTATCACGTGTCATCAACTCATGTCTGAGTCAGTGATTCTACTGGACTACTTGAGCACAAAGAAGTTAATCTATAATTTGTCAGATTCCGTTTCATTCAAGTCATAAATTTATTCATCAAAATATTTAAAGAAATATACAGAAATTTTCAGAAATGTGAAATTTACATAATCAAGCAACTATCACAATTAATTTTCCCTTACTAACATGGTGTCTTTTTAAAATATTAGTTCCTTACCAATAATTTATTAAACATCTATTGTGTACTATTGTGCACTGTGCTGGGCACTGGAAATTCAAAGACAAAAAATAAAGCAATCACCTACAAGCATTCTACTTTCTTGTTTATTAATTCCCAAATTCCTTTATCTGATCATAATCTTTAATTATTCCATTTTTTTCTTACTATACCTTACCACCTTCATTTCTATTCTTCACCCTCACTTATTCCCTCATTTCCTCAGTTCTTTTCCAGATTATTACCCCCACAAAGGCTTCACTCTCCTTCCTTCCCTATGTAGACCATTTGGTAAACCAACTCTACTCTACCCTCTATTCTCAAATTCCTTGCCCCTTTGTTCTATGGCTAATCATACTTTGCCAGACTACAACCTGAATTTTTCTTTTCATTTTCCTCCTTTAATCCCATTAATATTCTGATGGAAAATTATATCGATTAGGTCCACTACAAGTTTATATTATTTAATCTCATTGAAATGAGCGCATTATTTTACTCTGCCCTAATCAGTTGTCTTACTTTCCATTGCAGCTGTTCCAAATACTCTCAGCTCTCCCCAAGCTTCTCATAATACCTCTTTTCCCTATTCTCTCAGCTGAGAACTTCTGATTCTTCACAGAAAAAAAAAAATTCACCTAGAGATCTCTTCTCCTTTTCCTCATCTTACATCAGTTGGAAAGTTTCTCCCATTCTTTTCTTCATTTTGCTCAGAAATGAAGAGAACCATCTCCTTCTTAAGGCTAATCCTTCTATAGGCAAATATGATCCCATTGCCTTCTAACTTATCTGGCAAGTTGCCCTAGCATTTTCACTCTTTCTCGTATTATCAGTCTCTCCCTGTCTACTACCTTTAGCCCTGATGCCTAAAAATACACCCATGTCTCCTTTGGACTGGAAATTGAATGAATGCCCATCAATTGGGGAATAGCTGAATAAGTTATTGTATATGGTGGAATATTATTGTTCTATAAGAAATGATAAGCAGGCTGATTTCACAAAAGCCTGGAAAGACTTATGTGAAGCCAGATAAACCAAGAGAACTTTGTACATAGTAGCAACAAGATTATATGAAGATTAACTGTATTCCTTTGATCCAGCAGTGTTACTACTGGGATTATATCCCAAAGAGATTATAAAGAAGGGAAAGGGACCTGTATGTGCACGAATGTTTGTGGCAGCCCTTTTTGTAGTGGCTAGAAACTGGAAACTGAATGGATGTCCATCAGTTGGAGTAGCTGAATAAATTGTGGTATATGAATATTATGGAATATTACTGTTCTGTAAGAAATGACCAACAGGATGATTTCAGAAAGGCCTGGAGAGACTTACACGAACTGATGCTGAGTGAAATGAGCAGGACCAGGAGATCATTATATACTTCAACAACAATACTAGATGATGACCAGTTCTGATGGATCAGGCCACCCTCAGCAACGAGATCAACCAAATCATTTCTAATGGAGCAGTAATGAACTGAACTAGCTATGCCCAGAAAAAGAACTCTGGGAGATGACTAAAAACCATTACATTGAATTCCCAATCCCTATATTTATGCACACCTGCATTTTTGATTTCCTTCACAAGCTAACTGTACAATAATTCAGAGTCTGATTCTTTTTGTACAGCAAAATAATGTTTTGGTCATGTATACTTATTGTGTATCTAAGTTATATTTTAATATATTTAACATCTACTGGTAAAAAAAAAAAAAAAAAAAAAAAAAAAAAAGAAGATTAACTGTATTGGACTTGGTTCTTCTCAACAATGCAATGATTGAAAACAATCCCAATAAATTTGGGATGGACAATGCCATCTACATCCAGAAAGAGAACTATGGAGACTGAGTGTGGAAAGAAAGCATAAATTTGTTTCTAATCTCTGTACTTTCACTTCCTCTCTTTTCAATTCTTTCTAAATTGTCTATAATTTGGCATTCTATCAATCAATATGGCTGTCTTTTCCAAAGTTACCAATGATTTCTAAAAGGCCAAATTTAATGGTCTTTTCTCAACTTTTATTCTTCTTGAACTCTGCAACATTTGACACCATTGATCATATTCTTCTCCTTAATATTTTCTCCTCTGGGTTTTCATGACATTGTTTTCTCTTGTTTCTTTTATAATTTGTCTTGCTTCCCATTCTCAATTTCTTCTGATGAATATTCATCTATGTCATATTCATTAACTATGGGTGTCTCCCAAGCCTCTTGAAGTCTCTTTTCTTCTCCTTTTTACTATATCATTTAGTGGCCTCATCAGCTTCCATGGATTCAATTATCATCTCTGCATAGATAATTTCCAGATATATGTGTATATACATATTAAAATCTATATGTACAAATATGTGTGCATATTTGTATACACACAAACACATAGACACACATCCAACATATCCAAGATAAAACTCATCTTTCTCCTAACATTCTCCTCTCTTTCAAACTTCTTTTCATGGGTTTAATCTCAACCTCCTTAACTCTGTGATTTAGGATTGTAAACTCTTAAATCTAGAATTGGAGAGAACTACAGATGCCATTTAATATAACATAATATAATATAATAATATAACTGAGTCTAGAAAGGTTAAAGTTACTCATCAAATAAACACGGGACCAGGATTTGAAGCTAGGGCCTCTGACTTCAAATCCAGCCCTCTTTTCACTGTATGATCCTGCCTATTTCTAAATATATTGAAGGGACACTCTTAGAAGTATCTTCATATAGTATTGTTATTGCTTTTTCATTTAAGATTAAGTCCCTTTGATGGTATTTAGTGTTTAAAAACAATATTATAACTGAAGCATCTAACTCACCTGGGCCTGTCAGCATAAATATCCTTCATCCCAAACCCTGGTCCCAAGTCCCACTATCTGTAGTGTTACATTTACCCTCATCTTTTGGGTGCCTTCTAGTGCCCACTTACAGCTTTGCCCTGACTCCCCTCCTTTAAATTACCAAGCAATTTACCAAGTACAAAAATTCAGGAAAGCATGATCTAGGAAATTAATTTTTTTTCAATGAATGAAAATTAACCCTCTCTCCTCTCTCCCTCCCACCAGTACTTCATTGAAAAGCAAAAGAAAACCATTGTAATAAATATACATAATCAGGCAAAAAAAAAATCTCTGTATTAGCTATGACCCCAAAAATATGTCTCAATTTGTACCCTGAACTATCAGGAAGTGAGTAGCATGTTTCACCATGAATCCTCTGGAATCATGGTTGGTCACTGGGTTGATCAAAGTTTTTAAGTCTTTCAAAGTTGTTTGTTTTTACAATACTATTGCTATATAAATTGTTCTACTGATTCTCATTTTATTATCAATTCACAAATGTTTTCACAGGTTTCTCTGAAACTGTCTCCTTCTGAATTTGTGACCAAAGAAGAATTAGAGATCATTATTGATGACAAAATAGATAATTTTGATTATATTAAATCAAAAAGTTTTTGAACAAACAAAACTAATGCAGACAAGATTAGAAGAGAAGCAATAAACTGGGAAAACATTTTTATATTCAAAGGTTCTGATAAAGGCCTCATTTATAAAATATATAGAGAATTGGTTCAAATATATAAGAAATCAAGCCATTCTCCAATTGGTAAATGATCAGAGGATATGAACATACAATTTTCAGATGAAGAAATTCAAACTATTTCTAGTCATATGAAAAGGTGCTCCAAATCACTATTCATCAAAGAAATATAAATCAGTACAACTCTGAGATACCACTACACACCTCTCAGATTGGCTAAGATGACAGGAAAAGATAATGACGAACATTGGAGGGGATGTGGGAAAACTGGGACACTAATACATTGTTGGTGGAACTGTGAATGAATACAACCATTCTGCAGGGCAATTTGGAATTATGTTCAAAAAGTTATCAAACTGTGCAACCACTTTGACCAAGCAGTGTTACTACTGGGCTTATATCCCAAAAAGATCTTAAAGGAAGCAACCACATGTGCAAAAATTTTTGTGGCACACCTTTTTGTAGTGGCTAGACACTGGAAACTGAATGGATGCCCATCAATTAAAGAATGGCTGAATAAATTATGGTATATGAATGGTTTGCAATATTATTGTTCTGTAAGAAATGACCAACAGGATGATTTCAGAGAGTCCTGGAGAGACTTACATGAACTGATGCTGAGTGAAAAGAGCAGAACCAGGAGATCATTATACATGGCAACAACAAGACTACACGATGATCAATTCTGATGGATGTGACTCTCTTCAACAATGAGTTGATTGAAACTAGTTCCAATTGTTCAGTAATGAAGAGAGCCATCTACATCCAGAGAGAGGACTATAGGAACTGAGTGTGGACCACAACATAGCATTTTCATTCTTTCTGTTATTGGTTGCTTGCATTTTTGTTTTCCTTCTCGGGTTTTTTTCTTTTTCTTTCTAGATCTTATATATATATATATGTAGGATGTGTGTGTAGGATTTAACATATTACATGTATTGGACTACCTCCCATCTAAGAGGGGAGTGGGGGGAAGGAGGGGAAATTTGGAACAGAAGGTTTTGCAAGGGTCAGTGTTGAAAAAATTACCCATACATATGTTTTGTAAATAAATAGCTATAATAGTAATAAAAAAAGAAACTGTCTCCTTCCATCATTTCTTATGACATAATAGTATTCTATTACATGAATAAAACAAAATTTGTTTAGGCATTTACCAATTTATGAGAAATTAAAAGGGTATATCTCTTAGTTATTAGTTCTTTGTCACACCAAAAAGGATTGTTGTAAGTATTTTTGTACATATAAATTCTTTTTCTCTTTCTTTTATTTCTATTATATAGGCTTAGTAGTGATATCATTGGATCAAAGGGTTCACTCAATTATGATTTAGTAATTTGGGAGGGACAGCTCCCATTGGTTTTCCACATTGGCTGGACCAATTCACAGCTCCACTAATTGAGCATTAATGTACCTATTTTCCCACAGCTCCTTTAGCATTTGTCATTTCCCTTTATTGTCAATGTTGCCAATCTGATGGTGGTGAGGTAGGTTTCCAGAGCTACTTTAATTTTAATTTTCCTAAAATTATTAGTGATCTGGAACAGTTTTTCATATGGTTATTCATAGATTGAATTTTTTTCCTTTGAAATTGTATGTTCATAGCCTTTATTCTTATAAATTTGAATCCACTTTTCATATATCTTAGAAGTAAGTCCTTTCATAGACTCTTGCTACAAATTTTTTCTCCAAGTTACTTGCTTTTTTTTTCTAATTTTAGCTGCACTTATTTTATTTGTGCAAAAAAAAATTTATTCTTATGCAATCAAAATCATCCACTTTACCTTCTGTAATACTTTCTCATGAACTCTTATCTACATATTGGATAAGTAATCTCTTCCTTCTTCTTCTAATGTATAAAGTCATCCTTCACGTTTAAGTCATGTTTCCATTTAGAAATTAACTTACTATATGGAATGAGATTTTAATCAGGACCCGGGTTTCTGCCAGACTACTTTCCAGTTTTCCCCAGAAGTTTATGTCAAGGAGCAGTGAGTGGTTAGAGCACCAGCCCTAAAGTCAGGAGGACCAGAATTCAAACCTGACCTCAGACACCTAACACTTCCTAGCTGGGTGACCCTGGGCAAGTCACTTAATCCCAATTGCCTCAGCAAAAAAGTTTATGTCAATTCATGATTTCTTATCATGATGGCTATGACATTTGGATTTGCCAAACGTTAGGCTACAATGCTATTTTTTCTTTGGTATATTGTGTACTAATCTGTTTCTTGTGATCTATGAGATTGTAAGCCAAGTGTTGATTCAGGATAAATAGATCCAGTTCATTTCTTTTAAAATAGATTTTAAAGTTTTTTTTTAAATATCATTTCTATTCCCTACTGCATCTCTACTACTGTCCTCTCCTAGAGAGTCAGTCTTTCCTAGTAATAAAGTGTAACCTATTCCCCAACCAAGCTGAGCAGAGTTAAGAGCAGCCCTGTTTTGCATGGTGCACATGAAATGTGATACCATATTAAAGAGAGTATTGATACAATCCTTCATGGCTGTATGGGATTGCAGTTGGTACAAGAACTTTGAAGAGGAAAAACATTTTTTATTCCTGCTTGTAGTAAAATAAACATGGTTCAAAACTCTCTTGGGCACCATGGAGGGAGAGAGACAGAGACAGTCAGAGAAAGAGAGACAGAAAGATATGCAGAAAAAGTGGAAAGCAGACATGTAGGAGAGACTGATTCCTCAACATTCCCTTTTTATCCAGCTCGCTTATCTAGATACTTTAAGAAACTGCTTGTTTCTTATCAAGAACTTTTCTCTTAGTTGAATGAGACTTCATCTCACTTTGATCTAAAGAGCTCCTTCACTCTTGTATAAGTCTAGTTTGCAGAGCTTCTCTAATTTCTGTTTGCTATCCTCTTTCATAAATGAATTTACTCAATATTCACTATTTGTGATGTGAATTTTTTTATGTGTAACTTACACTTGGTGGGAAGGAATCAACCCTGTGGATATAAATTTGATTATCCTCCTTTAATGAATAGCAATCAGAAAAACTAGAGACTTTTGGATCTCAAAAATCTAAAAACTGCTTTTAGAACAAACTTCTCCAATCAAAGCAGAAATTACTTGGAGAAGCTTGGACAAATTTTCAGTGATATCTATCCATGGGCAGCACATACCCAACAAAATAATAAAAGGGGGGTGTTGGAATTCAACAAAACTAATCAACATATCAAAAAAGTCAAATGTTATATGCAGGATTTCATACCAATGGACCACACTTCTACAGAACGGTAGAGGAACTTATCTGTCTTATTTCAGACCAAATTTGGTGACTATAATTTTAGCAGTGTTAACCAGTTTAACAGTTAACAGTTAAGCAGTTTAACACTGCTAAGTTTCCATTGTTTCTATTTATATTGTAGTTACAGTATATACTATATTATGGTATTCCTGGCTTTGCTTGTGACACTTTGCATCAGTTTACATAAGTCTTCCCATGCTTGTTATTTGGCATGTTCATAATTTCTTATAGCAAAGTAACATCCCAGTACATCATTGTATCACAAATTGTTTACCCATTTCTCACTTAATGGGTTTCTACTTTGTTCCCAGTTCTTTGCTACTATTAAAAAAGAGAAGTCCTAAGAGGGAAATCAGATCATCTCATCTAAATTGTTTCTCTCCCAAACTCCAGTACAGTATTCTGCAAACGGTAGATATTTAATAAATTAAACTGAATGGGAGTAAGGTAGGGTTTGAAAATCCAATGGAACCCAGAAAATTGTACATTTAGCAAACAGACAGTCAGAAACCTAGGAGATCAGAACAGAATGCCAGGTCAAAGAGTGAGAGACAGAAAGAGAGAGAAGAAAAGGGAGAGAGGGAGGAAGAAAAATGGGAGGAAGAGAGGGAAAGAGGAAGAGGAGAGAGAGATACACAGAGAAAAAGAGAGGTGAGGTAAAGAGAGGGAGAGAAAGAGAAAAGGGAGGGAGGGAGGGAGAGAAAGAGAGAGAGAGCTACATACAAAAAGAACTAGACTGCAATTTCTACCTCTTTGCTTCTTGCTCTTAAAGGCAAAACAGAACAAGTCTAATCCCCTAAGTCTTTTCTTCAAGAGCCACGGCATCAGTTTCTTCAACTGAACATCATATTACACAGATTGGAGTCCTTTGCCCATACTGATTATTCTCTTTTGGATTCTTTTTAACCTGTCAATATCCTTTTCTAAAGTATGGTACTCCATACCAAATGCAACACGCCATAGGAGGTCTGACTAGAATAGAGGACAGTAGGATTTTCACTGACTTATTTCTGGTAGTAAGTCTATCTTTTTTGTTTGTTTATTTTTTTAGTAATGTCTTATTTTTTTATTATTCTTAATTTATTTTTTTATTTATTATAATAACTTTTTATTGACAGAACCCAATCAGGATAATTTTTTACAACATTATCCCTTGCACTCACTTCTGTTCCAATTTTTCCCCTCTCTCCCTCCACCCTTTCCCTTAGATGGTAAGCAGTCCTATATATGTTAAATATATCGCAGTAAGTAATGTCTATCTTAATGCAGTACAATGCTACATTAGCTTTTTGCTTAATTACTGTGTTATGTGGCCAACTAATACTGACTTTGTGATCTGAGCTTTTACAGCCCTGACAGTATTCTTATACCATGCCATTCTTATACTATGCCACTTCTATGTCATCCTCCATTACCTCTATAGAAGTGTATGCATCTTCTACTATTTGTATTTACTTCCATTTTCTATCCATTATTTTTGTGTGTATATGCTTTTTTGCTGAGGCAATTGGGGTTAAGTGACTTGCCCAGGGTCACGCAGCTAGGAAGTGTTATGTCTGAAATCATATCTGAACTCAGGTCCTCCTAACTTTAGGATTGGTGCTCTATCCACTGCACCATCTGGCTGCCCCCTCTATCCATATATTTTAAAAATCTAAGTTGATTTGGTAAACTTCCCATATAACCATATCTGCTGCTTTAATCAGCTTCTCACCAGAATATTTCCTCTTTGTGTCTTCAGAATTTTATTCTTGAGTATCCCATCCCTCTCGGATTGACTTCTGTAGAATTTTAGATCATGTAATTCTAGCTGTACTCCCCCCCCCCCCAAAAAAAAATACCAATAGAATAGCAACTAGGGAGATTGGGAAAAGACCAATGGAGATAGTAGAACTTGAATTGAGTCTTGGAAGGAACTAGAGAAACCCTAAAATGGTGGTGAGCAGTGAGAGCATTCCAGGCAAAAGGAGTGGATTGTGCAAAAGTACAGAGATAGGAGATACAGTGTTGTGTAAGGGGAACAGATAGTAGCCCTTGCACAACATGCCTGACTGGAGCAAAGAATAATAATTAACCTGGAAAGATACATAAGACCCAGATTATAAAGGGCTTTAAAGGCTAAAGGAGAGAGTTTGTAATTTATTCATTCTGTATTTGGTGCTTCTGCCCTCTAGCTTTCTGCCTCTTCAAATCTTATTTACATCTTTCTTTTCACACTGAAATCTCATTTGTTTGTTTTTTTTAAGGAACTCTCTGGGTTATTAGGGATAAGACCCTTTACCCTTTCTTAGAGCAAGGACAGCACTTACTGCAAAGGGAGCAGTCATTTGAACTCAGCAGAAATAGCAACATCTAAAATTCAGTGCAAGTCACTGCAAAAATTTCCCTGTTCTTTCTGAATAAAATCATCAATCCTCTTTCTAGCAAGCATATGAAGACTCCCTTAATTAGCCCCTTTTAACATCTTGACAGCCTCTCTGGAAGCTCCTAACTACTTGACAGTCACACCCACTTCTTTCCCTTTATTTCATTTAACCTCTTACCTCTTCTTACCAATCTGTTTGATTTACCTTTTCTTACTTACCTTACCAACCATCTTTTCTCCTTGAACTTTTTTTAACCTCTCAAAAACTGAATCTTTAGCTTTAAGCTCCCCTAAATTTCTCATCCATAAAGTCAATCTCTGGATTTCTTCACAATTTTTTTTCTTAGTCAGTCCTTCTTCCCCTTCTGTCATAAAATGCCAGAATAGAAAAATGATTTGCCCATGATTTCACAGCTATAAAAATTTATTCAAAAATGAGTGCTTTTTTTTGTTTGTTTGTTTTAAAATATTTTTGTAGGGGCTTTTTATTCTATGCTTTAAAAACACACAAAAAAAGGGAGTATTTCTATATACAAAATAGAACAGGTTTTCCCCTTTTGTTCTGATTTTCCTCTCCCAACATGATTCATAAAGAAATATGTATTTTCAAAAATTAATGTACATGTATAATCAGGAAAATAAAGAAAACAAAACAAAACAAAAAACAGAAAATTATTGTACATGAAACTGTACTCTTGATTTTTAAGTATATAATAAATTCAATTTCATATTTTCAAAATTGTTTTTGCTGAAATGTTTCTGGCCTTTTTGTTCTCTTCCATTAATTTTCTTTTAAATATTTTAATGGCCCTCTTTTCTCATCCTCTCTCTATGTCTCTGTCTCTATCTGTGTGTCTGTGTGTATATGCGTGTTTCTCTCTCCCTCCAATGTCCCTGTTCTGTCAGTACAAAATAGAAAAGGTTTTTTTTCATAAAAAACCTTTATCTCCTTCCTAGTTCTCCACCCATTCCCCTCACGTATTACAAACTGAATCCCATGCTAAACATCTGGCAACATCTGCCAAAAACCTTCCTTCACCTGCTTCTGGTAGCTCACCCATGCATCGTCAATATATTTTTCCTGTAGGAACTTGAACATTAAAAAATGATATAATTATTCTGAGGTAGGGGGAAAATATTTCCCTAATATATCTACCCTTTGTATCATGGGAACAAAGGTTTGCTCTAAAGGCTAGAATTAGCTTTCAAACTATTGCTTCCTTTACAAAATATATTGAAGATACAGAACAAAACTCCAAATCATAGCTGCTGTTCATTAAGGACTCAGCATGAGGTTATTGCTTATCCCTACAATTTAGAGCCAAGAAAACTGAAGTCAGTTACAGAAAATATTGGCATAAGGTTGGGGAAGAGGAAAATATAGGTAAATTTTCTATTTAAGAAAGACAGGCAGAGAAGAGGAAAGAGAGAGAGAGAGGAAAGGGGGTGGGGAACAAAGGGTGGATGGAGGAGGGAGGGGAAGAAGGAGGGGAAGGGAGCGGGAGAGAGAGAGAGAGAGAGAGAAGGAGAGAAGGAAGAAGGGAGGGATAGAGGAAGGGAGGGTGAGAGGGAAAGATGGGGAAGAATTAATTGGTGATAAGAATTAGGACACCAAAGGATGTATGAGGTGAATTAAAGGATCCCTACCTCCTTGGAGGCTTCTAGAAAAGTTTCATGGTTTGGGATTAAAAACAATCAACTTTCTAACCCATATTTTCCTGAAATCACAGGAGAAACTACCACAGAGTGTGGCGTGTGTGTGTGTGTGTGTGTGTATGTGTGTGTGTTTAAAAAAACATATATATGTATGCATATATATCTATATGTGTGTCTATAGATATCTATATCTTTTCCTATTGTATTTTATGCACCATACAGGTTTCTGTTCCCCTCATATAACATTGCATCTCCTATCTCTGTCCCTTTGTATAAGTTATCTCCCATATTTGAAATGCTTTCTACTGCTGTCCACCATTTCTGAGATCACCTATTCTATAGACTGATAGATTGATAAACAGATGATTTCAGACCAAGCCACAAATGGTTTTTCCTTAGGGACAACCCTGTTCTGCGCAAACAAAGGAAAATAACTCCGGGTTGACTAAGAGAATATTGAGCAAAGGATGGAGCAGAGAACGATCAAAAGAGGTAAGGCATGAACTTGGCAAATATGAGACCCATGAGTTGGAGAATCCAGTTCTCCATCATGTCCCTTAACTTTCAGTGCATGCTAAAGACTGCTGTGGGTGGGCTCTTCTTGATGAGACTTTTTTTTCCTTCTTTTCTTGGTTAAACTAAAATATATTAGCTCACTCCTGAAGATTTACTTTAACTATTGTGAATTCTGTAATCTATTTAAACTTCTGTTTACTGCTTTGTTTAGATAAATGGATTTGCCTATTATTTATTACACATGATGGTCTTCCGTGTAGCCAGGTGGAGTTAACTATTACCCTTCCCTTGAGAGTATCAAGGAAGTGGTGTGTTTCCTGGTCCCCTAAAGAATTACAAATATTTTAAATATAATATACAGATATAATTCTATGATCCATTTTCCCTCTTGGAGATAGATGAGGGAAGAAGCAAGCCACAGTCTTCTTCCTATTCATTTCAAAGATTGAAATCACAGTTTCCCTTGGAGAGGTTTGGGTCAGATCCTTGATCAGACATCTATCAATACCACACATAAGCCAGCTAGCTATCTTTATACAGTATATTGTATCAATCCCTACATATTTTACAGATATAAGGACTAGTAAGAAAGAGACACTGAAAGAATTATTTTATACCAAGCACTGTCCTAAATTCTGGGAATAAAATACAAACAGGTAAAATACTTCCTACCCTCAAGGAGCTTATATACTCCCCCCCCAAAAAAAATCTCAAAAGGATTTATTAGCGATTAGAGAAGATAAGACCTATTTGTATCATCCACATGGCATTGCAAAGCTATTGATATAAGTATGGTTTAGAATAATATAATAAGAATACTGCCATTTCACTGGAAAGCTATATAGCTTCTATCACATCGGTATTGCAAAGTTCTTGTAGCATTGAAAAGATACTGTTTATGTGATATCATAAAGGTTGCATTCGGACAATTGGTCCCTTGCATGGTCCTTAGGTAGGATTACTACAAAACCACCTAGAGACTCCAATCTAATTGTCTCTATAGTTACAATCTGCTTTGACCACTATGAGTTTTGAGAAGAGGACTTCCTCAGCCTGATAGACTTTCCTGGCTTATCATGGAATTAATATAGTCATTCAATAAACCTTTACTAAGTTCTTTGAATCTTTCTAGAAACCACTTGGTGACCAAATAGTACTTTCAAACATGTTTTATCCATTTCTCCCTAGTTCATGCTGTTATTTTGGAATGTCATAAGTATAGCAACACCATGTGATAAGCACTGAATATTTACAAACTAATTATCTATTCAGTACCATGATAAGGACCAGTTGTTTTCTTTGACTGTCTTAAAAACAAATTAAACTACTGATATTATGTCCTTGTTTCTGTTGCCCTGTTGGATAGGAGCCTAGCTACAGAATGGAAAAGTAGAAACAGAATTAGATGAGGCAGAATGGAAATAATCTTAAGTTAAATGTACAGGAGAGTTTGGATGTAAGGACAGGACCAAAAAATTTGATTCTATAGCAGGGCATGTGAAGAATTATATTGGTGAGCTGCACACAGACACCTAATATGGAACTGTTATCTTGAACATAAGGCTTTATGATGACTGTGATGAAGTATTTTAAGCACTATTACCTATAAGGGGGATTTGATTTACCTTTTACCCCAAAGATAAAACCCAGGAGCACCAAGTAGACAGTGAAAGGAAATTTAGCTATTAAAATGTAAAATGTTTCCTTAATTATTAGAGGTATAGGAGTTTTTATTCTAATGGCGGAAGATAACATATGAAGGGGAGCTATAATGTAGAAATGGTCAGGAAGTGACATGGGGTCCAGGTTCTGGGCAAAATAAGACAAAACTCATTTATCAGATCTTAAAATCCCAGAGACCAATTCCAAGCTTCCACTTCCAGAATATGCTTTATATCTATTCTGATATGGAATAGCAACTCCTTTTATTCCCTAACCAAACATCTTCTGCTATCTCCTACTGTGAAGGCTTAAAAATAGTTTAGATTAATCATCATCATCATCATCATGATAATTATAATAATAATAATAGCTACCATTCATATGGTGCTTACTATATGGCAGGTGCTGCACTAAGTGCTTTATAGTTATCTCATTTGATTCTCATAGCAGCCCTGGGAGGTAGATGCTATTATTATCCACATTTTAAAGATGAGAAAACTGAGGCAAACAAAGATTGCACAGGGTCACATAGTAATAAGTATCTGAGACCACATTGCAACTCAAGTTTTCTTGACTCCAGGTCCACTATACTATCTAATTATAATATGAGTTAGTCATTTTTAAGAGTAGAGGGAAATATCACATCATAATTTGTGTGTGTGTGTGTGAATGTGTAAAATGGTTCACTTAAAAAGCATCAGGTATAAAGAAAGACTATATGAGATTTGAAGTGGGAAGACAAGTTCAAACTTATTACCTGTGTGACTATGAACACCTTGGACTTCCATTCCCTTTTATATATAAGGAAATGGGTGGACTAGATGACTTTCATCATTTCTTCTAGTTCTAAATCTATGATTATATGACCTAATCCTTTGAACATGTACCAGTTGCATGACCTTCAATAAGTCACTTGATTTTAACCTTGATTTCCTCATCTTCCAAGCTGATATAGAACTTAATCAATTCTTATTAACTGATCCAAATAGTATTGACTTTGTCTCTATCCCTCTAGATTAAGTCCTTGACCTTAAAGAACAGACACCAATTGGAACACCTCCCAGTCCTGGGTCCAAGAGCTATTCTAGGCATCTTTTATACCAACAACTGATCCCTGATCTTACAGTGGGGAATACAGTAAGGTGAGGATAATACTGCAACCTCATAAGGTTATATACATGGTGAAAGAGAACACTTTATAATATCATAAAATGTTCTATAAATGTGAATTAGTCAAATAAATAGATAAAGCAATACCAAATAGGGCAAAGAAAATGAGAGAAAAGGGTGAGGGATACTCTCATTCTTTATTTGATTATATCAAGTCTGCCATGGCCCTCTGCCTTAGTCTATTCTCAGCTCTATTAAGAAGTAAAAAATCTCAATGTTTAGACATTACATTAACAATGTTCAGCTAATTTCTAAGTATCACAGTTTATTGAAACCTCACCTGTTTCTTTGTTCCATCCCCAACTGGCCAGTTCCCTTTGGCCCTTTTTTGCAATAACATCTCCCTCTGGGAAAGTCTAAAGTTGATTCTTTAAAGTGGAGTCTATGGTAATGTCACTCGGTCTTCATTGGTCAGTTGTGTCTGACTCTTCAAGACGCCAATTAGGGTTTTCATGGCAAAGATACTGGTTTACCATTTCCTTCTCCAGTTCATTTTGCAGATGAGGCAACTGAGTCAAATAGGGTTAAGTGACTTGCCCAGGGTTGTGCAACTGAACTCAGAAATATGAGTCTTTTTGACATCAGACCCAGTGCTCTGTCCATTATATCACCCAGCTTCCACTCTGTCTAAGCCATTTTTAATTGTCTTCTCCTCTGGCCATCTGAATAAATAACATGACCTAGTACTTGGACTTTCTGAAGGGTCTAGATTATAAGGAAGCCAAATAGACAGGGACATTAATAAGAGTTCAGGCTATCAACAATTAAGCAAGAGGCAAGCACTGGGAGAGGGTGCGTTGGAGGAGTGTGAATTGATAATGAATAATAATAATAGTAATAATAATGAACATTTCTACAGTACCTGGCATGTGTCACGCACTAGGCACTTTACACATAGATAAATAGATATTTTAAATTTATTTATATATAATCTGATGCAATATATTATATTATAATGTGGCAGTGACAAACTAAGCATAAAGTTTAGCTTGGCTGGAAGAAACCATAATGGCCATCTAGTCCAAACCTCTCTTTTTATAGATGAAGAAAATGAGGCCCAGGGAAATGGTGTGACCTACTTGAGGCCACAAAAATAGCAAGTGTTAAGGCTGGTATTTGAACCAGGGACTTAATCCAGAATCCTCTAAATACAGCATCCTCTACACTATAAAACACTATATATATCAAATATTCAGACCAGTCACCTCCAAACTTTTTTGATTATATATCTCTACCACTAAAATGTTTTTCAGTGTATTTCCTATATATATATATATGTGTGTGTGTATGTATTTCTACATGTATATCTATAAACTTAATTGTAAATTATATACATATTATATTTCATTAATAGTTATATGTTTTGTAAGATTAATCTAAAAATAGACATTAAAAGAGGATGAAGTAATATTTGACCTTGGAGTCAATTTAAAGAAAAATTATAGTTTATTGAATAGAGAAGTGGCATAGACTTGTGTTTTTTAAAAAATCATTTTGTGGAGAAGATGGATTAAAGAAAGAAGAGACAGGAGTCAGGGAGACCAGTTATAAGCCTTTTAATATACATGAGTCTATGAGAAAGGTGATAAGAAGGCCTAAAATACAGAAAAGGGGATAGATGAGAAAGATGTAAAGACAAAAACAAAAAAGATTGGGCAAAGCTGATTGGACATGTGAAACAAAGGAATGTTGGGGGGATCCTATAGGAAGACACTGAGCTTATGATCTTTGGTGACTGCAAAGATGATGGTGCCCTGATGGAAAGAAAGAAATCTGGGGAATGGGTAGAATTGGGGTGAAGCGGAAGATATTGAATAAAATCTGTGGCATAGATCAAAATCTATTACACATCATAGCTCATTCTGTGTGACTCACTCCATCTCAACCAAAACAAAAATGTCACTGCCACTTGGTTAACAGTGACTGCCTCAAAGTGCCTACCAACAAAGAGGTAACTGCTAAAGCCGGGAGGTTACCTGGGAATAAGCTGTGGGGAATTTTGCCTATGTAGCTTCTGTGGTTGCCTGGGTAACTGTTAACTGGACAAGAATTGCTGCTACAAGAGGCAAGCAGTAGGAGAGGGTGTGTTGGGACAATGTGAATTCATAGTGACCGTTAATAAGAGTACTATTAATTAACATTTCTATAGTACCTACTATGTGACAGGCACCATGCTAAGCACTTTACATATATGTGCGTTTGTATATGTATGTATCTATTACATGTATATATAATCTAATATATCACATAGCAATTTGTAGGTATAATATACAAATACACATAATATACTCCTCATATCAGCCCTGGGAGGTAAGGTGCTATTATTATCCTCATTTTATAAATGGGGAAACTGAGGCAAAGAGGTTAAGTAACTTGCCCAGGGACACAGAGCTTTTAAGTGTCTGAGGCCAGATTTGAATTCTGATTTTATTTATCCCATCTGTCTAATGGATGAAGAGGCTGATGTAATTGCACTAGAGACAAGCTTGGGAAGAGGGTAAGCTAACAGTCCATCTTCCCACACTCCAATTGGTTGATCATATATCCCCTTGGGGTGATAGGATGAGCCTCTAGAAGAGCATAACCCCTCTTTGGAGAACATTGATTCAGATTAAGACTAACTTTCAGTTTGGCTATCCTTTTGTCAAATTGTTAATGATTTTCAAAATGCTTCATTCTCAGAAGGGAACTCAATGTGGAAAGGCATTCTGGGTAAATCTGTAAAATCAATCTACAGTAATTTTTAAAGCACTTATAAATAAAGAAGTTGGATTATATCTGCCCTTTAGGAGCTTAGCATCTACTATAAAGGGAAGAATTTACCTCCAAGTGAAAAAGTACTGCTTAATTTAACAATTTCACAAGTTGGAGCTTTGGTATATTATGTTTTCTTCAAATGGGGAATATCTGAATTGCAATGTATTGAATATCACTCCCCTCCCCCATTCAATACTTAAATTTCTCTCTAATATCCCAGAATCTTAAAGTTGAAAAGTATTTCAGAGGCTTCTAGTCCAGCATATACCTAAACAAGAATTCTTTTCAGCAAGAAATCTAATGAGTGCTCATTCAGCCTTTGCTGAAAGTTTGCTTATTGTTTGTTGTTCAAGTCATTCATAACCACATGAAACAACACTTCTGATTTTTCTATTCTTCATTATCTTTCAAATTTTGTCCAATTGGACAAAATTTTGTCCAAATAAAAATGTCATGTTTGCTGTTTGCTAGTTGTCATGGAACTATCTGTCTATATTATTCTCTGCTGCCCCCTTTTCCTTTTGCCTTCAATCTTTCCCAACATAAGGGTCTTTTCCAATGAGTCATGTCTTCTTATTATGTGGCCAAAGCATTTAAGCTTCAACTTCAGTATTTAACCTTTCAGTAAATAGCCTGAATTAATTTCTTGAAATATTGATTGATCTGATATCCTTGCAGTCCAAGATATTCTCAAAAGTCTTCTCCAGCATCCAACTTGAAGCTGCATCAATTATGTAACATTCAACTTTCCTTATGATCCAACTCTTATAATCATACATTGCTATTGGAAAAATCATAGTTTTGATTACATGAACTTTTTTTGGCAAAGTAAAATCTCTTTGTCCCATGGAACAAGCATCTTTTAATCTCAAGGCTACAGTTACCTTCTGCACTGATCTTTGAGCCCAAGAACATAAAACCTGACAATTTCCATTCCTCTCCTTTTCCCCCATTTGCCAGGAAATGATGGGACCACTTGCCAAGATCTTAGTTTTGGTGGTGGGGGGAGGAGATTTTGTTCAGCTTCGATTCAGTTTTTACATTCTCTTCTTTCACTCTCATCAAGAGGCTTTTTAATTCTTCTTCACTTCTTGCTATCAAAGCTGTATTGTTTGCATATCTGAGTTTTTTGATGTTTCTCTTGGCAATCTTAATTGTCCAGTCTGGTATTTCATATGATGCATAAGTTAAATAAATAAAGATGACAAGATACAGCCCTCTTGTACTCCTTTTCCAAGCTCTCTATTAAAGAGGAATTCACTATCTCAAGAAATCCCATTTACCTTATGGATAACTCTAATTGCTAACACATTTTTCATTAGGTAGAACTGAAAGCTGCTTCTCTAGAATTTTGATCCATTGTTCAGTCAGTTGGAGTAAAGTATAACAAGGTACAGACCTTCAAATAATTTAATAGTTTCCATGTCCCACCAAAGTCTTCTCTTTTCCAGGCAAAAGAAAAAAAAAATCCAGTTCTTTCAACCAGCCTTTGTAAGGCGTGATCTAAGAGTTCTTATGGCCACTTAAGTGGTCTAGTGGATAGAATGGGAGGGCCTAAGAAAGACTCATCTTCCTAAATTCAAATCTGGTTTCAGACTTCTATTAGCTGGTTGACTCTGAGCAAATCATTTAATTTTGTTTGCCTCAGTTCCTCATCTGCAAAATGAGCTGAAGAAATGGCAAAATGCTCCATTTATCTTTGCCAAGAAAACTCTACAGGGGATCAACAAGTCAGACATGATTGAAATGACTGAACAAGAAGAATCTTTATACAGCACATCAGAGACTAAGTAGCAATATGGTGGTTCAATTGTTATCCATAATAAGAATAGATCACTACAGAAAACTAGTAACTGGTTCCATTTTATTTCTATTTGTCCAGCTTTATCTATAAATTTTTGTTATATGATTTGGTTTGGTTGTGTGTCAGCCACACAAACTCATTTTCTCTTCCATTGTATTTTGTTTTTGATATTCCTTCTCATAATCTTTCATTATTCTTTCTAATGTTTTACAAATTAGGTCATAGTGGGAGATGACTATGAACTGATGTAATAGGCTGAAGCTTGAGTTGACGCACTGAGGTCCCAAGCACATGAGGCTAAATAGTAATTGGACTATATTCTATTAATATACATGCTTGGAGAAAGAATGGCCCCGCCTACTCTCTGTGCAAGTCCTGATGTGTTGTATAGGAAATGACGATTTTGGTGGGTGGAGGCAGAGAGACAGGAAGAGAGGCGGGGAGAGATTGGGCCTGGGTTCTATGTTCGTAGCTGTTGATGATGTGGCTGCTGGTCTAGCCAGCTTCTTGACTCAACTGCACACATTGCTATCGCCCATTCTCTTCCACCTCCGATCTTTCTTCACTGAGAATAAAGATTGACGATTTCCCCCTAACCTGAATTCCTGACTCCAGCTGATTTTAAAATACGCGGTCTTCACAAACAATTATATAGAATTCCCAATCCCTATATTTTTGTCCACCTGCATTTTTGATTTCCTTCACAGGCTAATAGTATGTTATTTCAAAGTCTGATTCTTTTTGTACAGCAAAATTACTGTCTGGACATGTATACTTGTATTTAACTTATACTTTAACATATTTAACATTTCTTGGCAAAGATAAATGGAGCGTTTTGCCATTTCTTCAGCTCATTTTGCAGATGAGGAACTGAGGCAAACAAAATTAAATGATTTGCTCAGAGTCAACCAGCTAATAGAAGTCTGAAACCAGATTTGAATTTAGGAAGATGAGTCTTTCTTAGGCCCTCCCATTCTATCCACTAGACCACTTAAGTGGGCATAAGAACTCTTAGATCACGCCTTACAAAGGCTGGTTGAAAGAACTGGATTTTTTTTTTCTTTTGCCTGGAAAAGAGAAGACTTTGGTGGGACATGGAAACTATTAAATTATTTGAAGGTCTGTTAACATGCCATCTGGGGGGAGAGGAAGGGGAGAAGGTGGGGAAAAATTGGAACAAAAGGTTTGGCAATTGTCAATGCTGTAAAATTACCCATGCATATAACGTGTATATAAAAAGCTATATATATAAAAAAAAAAATTAGGTCATAATCTTAGGTTACCTGTAACTCCCATATCCCTCTATTTTTCAAGGAATTCAGAGTGCGCTAGATGAGGCTGCTCCTGGCTTCTTTTGAACTCTTCATTATAGCAACTTTTTAAATGGTTTAACCTATCTGAAGTACTGATACTTAACATCAAAATCTTTACTTTTATTCATTTTTCATATCCAGAAAAGAAGGAAAACAAACATGTATTAAGCATCTACTATGTGCCAAGAACTATGCTAAGTGCTTTATAAATATTATTTCATTTGATCCTCAAAACAACCCTCTGAAATAAGTGCTATTTTTACCTCTAATTTACAGTTAAGGAAATTAAGGCAGAGATTAAGTGACTTGCCCAAAGTCATGTGGCTAATAAGTATCTGAGAACAAATTTGAACTCAAATCTCTCTGACTGTTGACCCAGCACTAAATTCGTTATTGAGCCTAAGGACATGCACTATTGCATCTATTTTCTTCTCCACTAAGCCACCCCTCTGCTCTCTCCATTACAAGTCCATTGGATCACCTAAATCACCTCATTATTGAAAATATCCAAGTCCACCACAGTTGATCACATAATCTAGTTGCTGTGTACACATATTCTCTTAGTTCTGGTCACTTCATTTAGCATCACTTCATGTAAGTTTCTCCAGGTCTTTCTGAAATCATCCTGCTGATCATTTCTTACAGAACAACAATATTGCTAACATTCATATACCATAACTTATTCAGCCATTCTCCAACTGATGGGCATCCACTCAGTTTGCAGTTTCTTAGCACTACAAAAAAGGCTGCCACAAACATTTTTGCACATGTGGGTCCTTTTCCCTTTTTTATGATCTCTTTGAGATATAGACCCAATAGACTCCATGCTCCTTTTCTCACATTCAAGCATTTAACCCAACTCTTGAATCCCCAGGAAAGATTTACCTATAGTTTAGATGTTGCTTCATATCTAGGATCTCCCCAAAAGGGGGCATGGAAAGGTATTCATGTATAATATGAATCACATATGGGACAGCATTTATTTCCTACATGCAAATAATAAAAGACACAAAGACTCAGGCTCATTGACAGGAGCACTTTTATTTCTGAATAAGTAACTTACAACTTATATCTGTTACTGGATGCTGCCAGGAGATTGATAGTTAAATCTTATTACACATAAAGCATTTTGTTGGGTTGCTGAAAAGGCATTTTACATTTCACCCATCTATGCTCTCATTCATGCTAGATGGCTTCTGGTAAACTGAAACAGGGGGATGGGTTCATCTTTCACCTGTGGGATCATCTCCAAAAAACACTGGAATAGTTGTTGGGGATTACTTCCCTGCTACTAGTCACTTCTGACCAAAGATCCATCATTTCCAAATTTTTGAACTCACACAGTGGCCTCCAAGCCCAGTTATATCCATCTCTGTGAATGGGACTGATTGGATGAAGTTTTCTCAATTTGAGACTAAGATTTGATCCTTATTTCCAGAGCTGGAAGATCAGGTCTTGAACCCTGGGTTGCAGGGAATTAAGTGGTCTCTAAAGGCCAGATCCACAGGAAGTGAAATGACCTATGGGAAGCAGATAACATAGGTGACCATTGGTCAAGGATGGTTATGTCCTTTTAGTCTATGCAATGAAAAGGCTTGAGTCTTTTGCTTTTTAAATCCACAAGCATGTGGTGGGAGCTGGTGTGTTTGGGGCCTCTCCCTTCAGGGACTAAATAAATGTTTTCTCTTTATATCTGAAGATGTCTATGATTAATTAATTTGGGGAAGGGGGTCTAGCACCCATCCCACATATTTGGATTCATATTTAATCACCTACAATCAGGGGAAAAAAACACAATTTAGAAGAGACAATAGGCAGGCTAATATGTTTGACTTGGGAAAACATATATATGGGTTGGGGGAAGGGAACCAGCTCCCTTCCCACCCCTCCTTCCAGAGGCTACAAGAATATTCACATTCTCAGCTAAAAGAGAGAAAGAGAAAGGACAAGGGGGAGGAGAGAGAGAAAGAGGGGGGGGTGGGAAGGAGAGAGAGAGAGAGAGAAAGAGAGAGAGAGAGAGAAAAAGAGAGAGAGAGAATGTTGATTCACAGAATGAGTCACTCTTCCTGAAACTCCTCTACTGTAGCTGTTACCCAGGTGAGGGATCATGGGATAGCCCAGGATTTACTCCTTCATCAAAAGACAAGTCTTTCTGAGGTGAGCACATGTTTACCTAGAAGTTGCCAGGGCAACACACTCCATGGAATAGTCCCTATAGACTATTTCACACTTGCTCCCAGGAGATGAAAATGAAGTCAATTCCCAATTAAATAGACTTGACCAAAAAAAGTTAAAGATGTTAGGTTGAAACTATTTTACTTTTACATGGCATCTAGTCCTTACTTTTACCTTTTCTTCTAATTTTGCTACTGATTTTGGTTTTTCCTCTAACCAATCAATGAGCTGACTACACATAGATAACTGATTCAGAAATTATTATATTAGTAACTACTTATTTTCTGTCTGCTAAAATGTAGTCAATTTCGTTTCTCTGTGGTAGTGTTTGGGACTTACCATGTGCAGTATTTTCCAACTTTTTTCTTGAAGAAATCATTCATGTTCCATGGGCATAAGATTTCTGAGCATTCTGCAAGTTACTTCCATCTTTAGTCAGTCAGCTGATAAACATTTATTAAGTACACACACACATACAGCATCCCTCTACTGCCATAGCCTTAAATAACCCAGGGTTACCTTTTCACCATTACAAGGCATCAGAATAGAAATATAATATGATTATGCCATTTCACAGATGAGTATACAGAGGTACTGATAATGAATTGCCTTGAGTCATAGTCAGTGGCCAAATTGAGAATAGAATCCAGTTATCTCTTGGGCCAATCATTCAATCAATAGATATCTGTAGAGGATCTATCACATGGAAGGCAGGATCCTATGCAAGATATAAATAAAATACAAAGTACTGCCTTCTCATTCTCTCACCTCATTTCCTTAACTGTTTAACATAGTGGCAATAGATCTGATAACTGACTGAAGAAAAGGCTAACCACAGCTAAATATTACCTACATTTCCACCTCTAAAGAGCTCACTTATCCTTCAATTCTAAGCTCAAATGTTCATTTTTCCATGAAGCTTTCTCTTTTATTTCTAGCTGGAAATTATCTTTTCTTACTTAGACATCACTTAGCATTTTGTTTATACTTATTTGGATTACTTATTATGGCCTTCTGCTAATTATAGTTGATTTTTGTTTCAAATATATTCCCATATCATATTGAAAGCTACAGAAGGCCAGCTAGATGGTGCAGCAGGTAGAGCATCAGTCCTGGAGTCAGAAGAACCTGGCTTCAAACTCAAACTCAAACACTTAACACTTACTAGCTGTGTGATCCCAGCATGTCACTTAACCCCAATTGCCTTACAATGCCGCCGCCTCCCCCACAAAAAAGAGAAAGCTACTGAAAAGTACTTAATACTTTGTCCAGTAGAATGTAAACTCTGAGGGCAGCGACTGTCTCACTGTTGTCTTATATATTGCCGGGCACTTAGCATATTGCCTGGTACATGATGCATGCTTAATAACTGTTTATGTAAAGAAAAGAGGGTGCCATTTTGTGGAAAAGCAATTATGTAGTTTTCCAGCATAAACACAAAATTCCATGAGAAAAAGTGAATGTCAAAAATATTCCCCCCCCAAAAATAAAAAATATAAAACTATGCATGTAACAGAAAAAAATAGGAAAGTAGACTTAATTTCCTCTATTTTGAGCCATCATCAAAGGAATAGTCTATACCCCAGGTCTCCTGGAGGAGACTGTGGAAGGAATTTTGGATTTGGTGTAGGGTAGTTAGGTTTAATCAAATCCTTTATTATCTGTGTAACCTTAGGCAAATTACTTCTTTATGAATGTCAGCTTCTTTATATGTAAAATGAAGGAAAAGGGTTGATCTAGTTGGCCTCTAATATCTCTTTTAACTCTGCATCTATGATACTACAATTCTTTCCACAGTTCCAAATCCATGATCTTATGGACATACACAAATAAAGTTGAGAGCATAATTGGGAGAAATGATTGCATTGTTTTTTCTTATGTAGACATGGACAAAGAGTCCCTGCAGGGTCTGTTGTTATCCTGTTCTCCTGATAACACAGTCCCATGTTCAGAACATCACAGTCTATTGCCATGGAAATAGCAATGGGCCTCAGTATGGGAATAAATTATCATCATCATTATTGGTTAAAGCTTTCTTCCAAGGAACTTGTTTATTTTTTGTTTTTGTTTTGAGGGTTTTTTTTTTTTTTTTTAAATAAAAGCACCAGATGGTGGTTAAGGGAGAAGAGAGATCCTGAAGACAGTTGAATTAAAGGAGATTTCAAAGGAATGTAAGGAAAAACACAAGATGAATTTTGAAGGGTTTAATTAAAACAGATGGCAAAATATTTCACCCTGGGGGAAGAGGAAAACTGGCTCTGAATTTATCTGAGGCAGAAGTGTCTTCTCCACCCGGTCCTTCCTCTGTCTCTGCATGTTGCTTCTTTACAAAACAAAACATATTTAAATGGATGATTTTATTATTATTCATCATTAAAGCTATTATTTATATAGCACTTTTAGATTTGCAAAGTACTCTACATATATTATCTTACTTCATCTGAATGAGAACCCTGGAAGGTAGGCACTATAATTATCCCAATTTTACTGATGATGACCTTGAGGGTCAGAGAAATTGGGTAAGTAGTCAAGGATCAAACATATAGTCAAAGGCAGGATTAAACAAGCATTTATGTGTCTGCTGCAGGTCAGTAGGCTCTGTGCTAGGGATTTCTTGGTACTATCATTCTGAACTTTTATTTCATTGGTGCAGAGAATACCTATGGAGGAACTGTCATCCACCAACACAGATTGATTCTGCAGTCTTAGACATGAGCAGTGTTCTTTTTGGTTTTGTTGTTCATCCTTTATTCTCCAAGAGGATCAAAGATATTAGATTAGTTGGATTTAATTGGATTTAAGTGAGGCAGAGCTGTGCAAAGTCTTCAGCCTCATTTTCTCCTCCAGAGTTCCTGGGTCCAGTGGCAAAACATAGATCAGGGTGATTATCAATGGCCCCAGATGCAGTGGGAGACCCTGGCCTTTTTAAGCTAAAATTTTTCCCAGGTTCCAGTTTGTCTGAGGTGATACCCATTCAATAATCAAAGGCTAGGTAAGAGCTGAAGTTAAAAAATGGCCCAGTTTGCCTTCATAAAATAATCAATCTTGGAGGGAAAGCCCTTCAGAGTTTCAGTCTACAACAGAAACAATTGCTATTTACACTCTCAGTGAGCCATCATAATACAAACAACAAGCCAGTGAGGTTTGGGCTAGGACTATATTACTGGTCAGTCTGTGAGAGCCAGAGTGAATTTAAAGGCATAGTAAAGTCACTCTATTTGAATCCCAATGGGTTTTATCAAAGCCTGATTATTCAGAGCTATATTTCAAGAAATCATAAATAAAAACTGCTTGAGACAAAGATAGAATAAATAAGTAGGAAAGAAAATAATCTAGTCCCCAAATCCCAAGCATTCAAAAGAGGTTGGGATGGCCCAGGATCACACAGTCATTATTTGCCAGAGATTTTCCTATTTGCCAACTGGTTCTGAATCTAGGCCACCTTGCTGTTTATATACAAAGACAAAAAAAAAACAACAAAAAAAGGCCCTCACTTGGTGGAATCTAGCTACTAGATTCAAACCCATCTGCTCTTGAAAAGTGAAAACCAAGAACCTAACAAATGTCTTTTTTTATACAGTTTCTAGAAATGAAGAAATATTCCATTAGTTTTATATTTATGAGACTATTTGCTTACTTCAGTCTTTCAGATTGATTAAAGCATTTATAGGCCCCTGGAAGGTTTACCAATTTGTAAAATCATAATCCAATCAAAAATCCAACGTCAGGTCAAGGAGGAAGTTTCATCCCAGGTCCTATTTATTATTCTGATTTTCTGTGGTTTCAGAGTTCTTTGCCCAGAAGTCTTACTGAGACATTTTATGGATCTGCCATGTGTTATAATATTTGTTAATGTAAGCTAGGTGGTAATAAAATGCTAGGCCTGTTCTAAGTGTGAAAAATAACTCCATTGAATTTGGGAGAGGAGAAGGCAAAAGTCTTTAATTAAACAAATGAAAAAGTGGATAACCTATAGAATAGGAATACTTAGAATCAATGGACATGTCTTTTTTATACCCAAATGGAAGTCTCTCCTCTGATTCCCTATTGATTGAGTACCAAAAAGATTTCAAACCATTTGGATCTCCTAATATCCCCAGAATGAGTGGAGATTCATCTCTACTCTGATTATATCATTACTTCTTTCTTGATCTTATTTAGATGTAGTTAAGTCCTTCCCCTGACTCTCTATTGGTTGAATACTACAAAGGTTTCAGCCTATCTGGAGAGAGTAATTCCCCTGTGTGAATCTCCATTTCTAAGTACATCATCACTTTTCCCCCCACCACAGGCTCCCTCAAGCACTATATCCTCCGGCAAATCAAACTATGAGCTAGGCTTTTTCTTCCTGTTGATATTTGCCTGTACTGTACAATAAACACCTACTAAGGGACTCAGGAGTTTCCAGTGTTTCAGAGTAACAAGATTTTCTTCATAGCTGGAAAAATCCATCCCAAACTCATTATTCACTCACCTACACTCAGGAAAGAAATATGTTAATTCTTCAAAGGAAAGAAGAGACAGCTAGGGCTTTGAGATCCAGATATAAGGTCTCCCATGGCAGCACCTCTGCTTTCTGTCATGCATGAATACTTTGCCATCTCGGCGTCATAGGAAGTTGAGGGAAATATAAGAAGAGTCTTGGTATGTTCAGCAGATGAGCTTCCAAAGAGATCCTAGAAGTCAAGTCTTCTTTTCATGATCTACTTGAGTGAGTAACTCTTGTTAGCTCATCGACAGATCCTCTTTGACGAAGCTTTGATGTCTCTTGTTTCTATCCCCTGTGACAGGGGAGAGACCAGAGAACTACCCAGGGTTTGCTCTGTCATCCCCAAACATCAAATCACTAAGTCAGCAAAAGTGGCTCTCAGAAGGCCAATGTTTTACTAAAATAGGCCCAGCTCCAGAGACAGCAAAAATGGACTTGAAAGGGGTCAAGTGAAGAAAGCTTCTCTGCAGAGGGGAAAGATATTCTATAATGAAAGCTGAGGATTTTAAATGAATATTGTCTGAAGGGAATATTTGTCTAGAAAGACCATTACCTCTGAGAGAGTATTGTGCCTTTATGGACAGCATTCTGCTTCAAGAGAAAGGAAAACTTTTTTTTTTTGGAAGGAGTAAGAGGGCATGGACCCAGAGGAAAGATTTTATAACAAATTGGGGATAAGGGGCAAAAACAATTATTAGAAAGTTAGAAATAAAAATGAAGAGCATAGTCAGAGCTGCAGGAAAATTTCTACCAAGGACAGTATTTCTATCCTCTCCATTTTCTCCAGGGATCAACATTTCAAAGAATGGGGCTCAACAGGAAAGGTGGCAAAGAGGCAAAATCTACAAAGCCATAACAGAAAATGTTTAGAAGTGGGAGCTCAAAATACATACTTTAGTCTCTGATTCAGTCAGAAGAAAAAATAAGGACCATGAATAAAAGAATAAAAGGCTAGAATAGACAGGGAAGAAAGAGGAATAAAATTAATGAAGAGACCAAGAAAAAGAATTCCTTTTTTAAAAAGTTCAGAAAATATATACAAAACAAATTGAAGGTGAGGAGAAGAAAGAGAATTTTACTTGACTACTTAAGTGAGATATTAAAAAAAATAGAAGAGGTAAATAGATAAAAGTAAGAAAACATATAGAATTAATCAATTACTCAAAAGAAGGGAAAATAGTGTCAAATAAAAGAATAGGGATCTTGAGGCTGAGGAAAAGAAAAAGTAGGGGACTAAGAAACCTTAAAATGAGATTAAACAAAAACAAGTGAAGAGACAAAGTGCTTATTTACAGACAGTAAAGAACAACAAAAACAACCACAAAAATTGGAAATAGAGAATGGAGCACCTAGTTGATACAATGGATCAGGTACCAGTTCTTGAGTCAGGAGGACAAGAATTCAGATCTCAGACACTTATTCCCTGTGTGACAATTCAGTGAGTCCTAATTGCCTTCCTCCTCCCTGAAAAAAATTAAGGAAATAAATATTTTCTTCCAATTCACAATTTTAAATGCCAATGGATTAAAGAATTTAATAAAAAGAAAAATAATCAACTGACTAAAAAAGTAAAACTCTACAATATGTTGAAAGAAACAAATCCTAAAAAAGCAAAGTTATATACAAAATAAAAATAAGAAACTGGAACATTTACTATGCATCAGATGAAAAAAAAAAAAAACAGAAGTTGCGATGAGACAAAGCAAAAATAAGAATTCATAACATTAAAAAGACATGATAGTACACCACAATAATAGCTAGAAATTGATATCCTGAGTAGCTAGGTAGGCTTTAGCAGAGAGCCCAAAGTACTGATCGGATTATAATAGGTCAAACAGGAAGGGCAAGGATGGGATCATCTCAGCCATAAGTAAGCCTTTTATTCAAGTGGATAGTCAATTACAATCCACCTCCCTCCCCAGCTGGAGGTCTTTAGACCACTTTACTGTGTCCAAGCAGTGTCAAATCCCCAAGTTATATTTTCCATATAAAATATCTGCCCAAGGTGTACATCTTTGCTAAACCTTTTTAGGGTTAGCCTGCCAAAGTGTCTAGCCTCAAGGTGTCCTACCTCATGGTATCTTTATTCTCATCCCTTCCTCCCCCATTGCCTCATGGTATCTTTTTTCTTATTATAGCTAGCTCTTTTTAGGGTTAGCCTGCCAGTCAATGGTATAATCCCCTTTCTTTGTTAACCCCCTTTTTGAGTCAGTCTGCTGAACTCTATAGATTTAGACTGCCAATCATATACTCCCACCTCATGGTGTATTCTCTTTAATGGATCTTCCTTCTGGTTAATTGTGAGTTTCAGTGGGGAACTTGTCTTTCCCCTTAATTCCTTACTAATTCCTGTGTGTTAATTCACATAATAAATAGCACGCCTTTATGATCTGTGATGGATGCCTATGACATGATTTCTTTCTGTTGTGAACGGAATCTCTAATGCTGTTTTTATATAATATTCTTTGATAACCTATTGCTCTCCCAAATCTATTTCAATTTACCACTACTGGTGCCTTTTTACTTCTTCAGAAACTATAATGCAAGAAATAAAATATCTTATCAAGAACTCCAACTCACTGATGAATGCAGAAAAGTTTTATTTTACATTCTTGTAAGAGTAGGTGTCTAGCCATTCCAAAGATAGTATTTTATGTCCTATCCTGAAGCACAAGTCCCTCCTGATTCCTCATTAATAATAGAACTTACAGAACATGAATCTTCACCTCTCCTCAAAGGAGCTTCCATTCTAGAAGCAGGGAGGTGACAGAGGAGAGCTAAGGGCAAGGAACAAAAGATTCTTTTTAAATCTTAGGTTACCACCCAGAACAGAAAAGCTAGTCCTTGCCCCCAAGGAGCTTACATTATTTTGGGAAAAGATAATCTCCACCCCTTTTTATTTTTGATATCCTTGTGAGTTTCAGTTTTCTAATTTCTTTCATTTCTCCAATTTGATTTTCATAATTGTGGAAACCAAAATGCCCATCTATTTCTCACAATGTACTCTGTTTTGGACAAATCTAACAACAACAACAAAAAAAAAAAAACCAGAGAAAATATAGAATTAAATAAATTGCCAGATAAACCAGATCTAAAATATTTATAGCATCTTCTAAATAATACTGCTAAAGTGATATACACATCTCTTATCACTACATTAAAATTTTATAAAAGTTGAACATAACAGCACAAAGATATTACAAATAAATATAAAAAGGCAGAAATGGTAAACATATTCTTTATAAACCATAATGCAATATAAATAATTATTCAGAGGATAAACAAAAGACACAAATGGAAACAACAATTATAAAAACACTTCATGACTATTTAAAAGAAAATTATAATGATGACACCACATACTACACTATCTGGATGAACCTTAAGTATTCCACAGAGGAAAATTATATCCCTAAAAACATGCCTTAATAAAATAGAAACAGAGATGATTAATGAACTGAATATGCCTTGTTTAAAATTAGAAAGTCAAAAATCCAAAATAAACACAAAAGAGGAGGTACTAAAAATTAAAGGAGAAATAAACTGAAAAACAAAAAGTCTATATAAATTATAAATCTAAAAATTGGTTTTTTGAAAAAAAACTTACAAAATTGATAAACTTTTAGACAATCTAATTAAAGGTATATGTGACAATACCACTGGCTCAAACAGATTTCTCAAGGCAAAAGCAGAAAGGAATTTTATTACAATCTCATGAGAAAGGGTATCTCCCTCCCCACAAGCAGTTGGGCAAGGAGAGGTGAGACCCAGGTAACAGACAAGAATTATCTAGGGACCTGGACTAACATTCCCTATAGGCTGGATCTTTGCCCTCATTAGCCAGGACAAATGACCTCACTTCTAAGTCATAAATGAGGAAAAACTTTCAACTCAATCACATCTTTGGATTGATTACTAAATTACCTTCTATGAGAATTTCAATGCCAAGGTGGCTTCAACTTAGTCTCACAAAAAAAAAAGATCCCACTCCTTGTAAACCATGTGATTTCTGGAGAAAGAAACCTAGCCCTGGGGCACAGCCAACCTTCACTCAGTCTTTAGAACACTGCATCCATTTTGTGAGACAGCTTTTAAATTCACTTCATTTAAAGGGAAGAGAGCAGAAAATAAAATTACAAAAATGGTGAAGTAACTACAAAACCAGAATAGACAAAAAAAAAAAGAATTATCAGAACTTAGTATGCAGTTATATATTAATTAAGAAATAGAGGAATCTCTTCAAAAATATAATACATCCAAATTAATAGAAGCCTAAATAGAGAGCTTAATTAATCCAATCTTAGAAAATTAAATGTAATTGGTTGGAAGTTCAAAACAAAAAATAATTCCTGAACCTGATGATTATCAGAACTCTATCATTTCTAAAGAACAAATTGTACCAACACCACATAAATTAGTCTCAATAATTAAGAAAGAAAAAAAAAAGAATCTGCTAGATTCCTTTTATGAGAAAAATATAGTCTTAATGTTCAAGCCAGGAAAGAAAAAAGCACAGAAGGAGAATTTTAGATAGTGACATATACTGATACAAAAAAAAAAAAAAATTAAATAAAATCCTGTTCAGCAAATTATAGCAACTTATCCACAAAAGCATTCATTGTTACCAATGCAAGGAGGGATGCAAGGATTGTTCAACATAAGGAAAACAGTCACGTTTTAAAACTGTAACTTGTTCTGGTTCCCCTGACAATCCCCTCCCCACTTTTGGTAATATGGCTAGTATAAAGGGTCAATATCAGGAAATAAGAGTGATAAGGTGATAAGGGAAGCTGGAAATCAAGTACAAAATGTCCCAAAGATCAAAGAGGTATAATTTACAAACTGTATTGTAATGCCAGAGAAACTGAGGCAAAATAGAGCTTAGAGAATTATTAATATTTTATTTGAAAGGGAGAGATTTAATGGGACCAAACGGATCCATGGTTTGGTCTCAGGGCTGAATGAGATGATCGTCTCCAAGAATCCAGCAAACGATATGAGTTCTCAGTGACATGTGGCTCAGAGATAGGGGGTAGAGTGAGGCAGGGGCGGAGCCAGGGTGCTGAGAGTGGGAACAGGGGACTAACAATCTGGTTCTTACAGGGTGAGAGGAGGCATGGGGAACATCTGATAATTGGGATTACAGAGTGAGAAGAGACACTCAACATTCTGATGATGCCTAAGATAAAAGGTCTTTCTCCTTATCTAGATCATCATGATTAGGAGGGAGTGATGGTTGAGCAGAACAATTATAAACTGAGGCAGAACAATTCAGGGTAACCCAGGCAGGATAATTAAAGAGAAACTGATTCAGGACAATAAAAGAGAACTGGGGCACAACATTCCACACTCCCTCTCTTCTGAATATTCAAATCATTGAATTAACTTTCCCTAGAAGGTCTTAGCATTATAATTTTAACCAACTATATGTAAAGCAAATAAACCAAAATAAAACTAAAAAATGCAAGGACTTATGGCAAGAACAAGTCTCTCCCTGATAACCCCAGAGTTAATCAGCGTTACAAAAGGCTCCCTGTTGCTAGCATGTCAGGTCCTCTACACTTGGGGAACATCTCAGCCAGAGAATCCAGTTTGAGATGGACAGTTCGCTGGGGGTTAGGTCTGTGGTCATTTGTGCAGTTAACTCAGCCTCTGCTTAAACAGGGAGTAGAGTACTCAAGCCAGTCCTGCTGCCCATCCTAAGAGGGCACCCCAAGTCTGTCAGGGACTCCAAAGGGGGAAAAATGGGGCCGGAGTAGCTCCACCTGTCCCCTATCAATAGAACATGAGTTGCTACTAGGAAACAGATTTCTGAGCAGATTATGCAGTTAGACCAAGGCAGGCAACCCTAAGCTATTAGAGGCCTGATACCAAACTACAAGGTTTTTTAAGAATGCTGAAATACTAATTAAGGACCTGGGGTAATAGGAGTGGAGAAGCAGATCAGAGAGACTGCCAGTCCCAAGACAGGTGTCTGATTTCTAGTTGTTTCTAAAAAAATAATCCCCAAAACTGAGTCTGTCAGGGCAATTCCAACAGAATAAGGGATTTCAGAGTTAATACATAATCAGCAAATCATAGTCCAGTAAATTTTAAGCAAGGAGTAAAAACACAAAGGACCATTTAAATAATTTCCAACTCAATCTAAACTAATGAGATAGGGGGCAGGGCAGAAGTGCCTAAGAAAAATACATCAGTTTCCCCAATTTCCTAACCAGTTTCTTCCTCCCTTTTTTTTCTTACAGAAAGGAATTATCAAGTAACCATTCCATATATAAATCCCAAGAATGAATCAAAATTTCTATACATAACAGACTAGTACAGTAAATTTCCTAAAAATCCTCAAACATACAGCAATGGTTACAAAGTTTTTACAAATCCATCCCGAATTTTAAATGTACAGTAATAGATGACCCAATCAGGGTTCCTAAATTCCCCCATATCAATCCATCAGGGGTAAGGGATGAAGCCTTATTCAAAACTGCTTCAGGTTGGGCACTGGTGGAGACTCTCAGTTCATGCAGGGGATACTTGTGATGTGGCATGCTGACAGACAATCAAAGCTGATCTAGGTCCCAGAAGCAAGTCAATACCTGTAATTTGACCAAAATCTAGAACAAAAAACATAAATCTAACAAATAAAGGTTAGAACAGATTGATAAAAAATGTGAAAAGGCCAGTATGAATTGGCCATGAGCTTAATAGGTTTTCTTCACAGGACAGGCAAACGCTGTCAGTATAGTCCCCATAAATAAATAACAGTTAGGTCTCAATATACTAACGTTCCTTTCATTATTTAGAAATCTTTAAAAATCTGAATATCCATTGACACAAATACTCAGTAACAGATAGATGACCAGGGTAAATACTTATTTGCCTGAGTATTTGGGATATAATGATTACGAATAACCAGGTTGGAAACAGCGAGGTATGACATAATTGAATTGCATTAACAGTTTCTATTGACCATTGCTCTGATCATAGAAATCAATCACAGGAGGAAAAAATGCAGGGACACAACCATAACATAACATGAGCAATTAAAACTTAACTTTCAGCAAAACAGGATAAAATAGCTTTAATTCATTTTTACTTCAGTTAATTGTCCCACTAACTGTCAAAGGGTGGAGCTTTAAAACTCCCAAATAACATTAACTATAAGCCCAAGAAATTTTACTTTCAATAACAAATCCCATTAACCAAAGTTTCAGATAAATCCTAAACCGATATTTACCATAATCTCATATTTATAACCTAAGAATTTGTCTCAGTAAGTTCACTTCTTTCATATCTAAGTAGATGTTTCCATAAGTGAGCATTATACATACAAATCAGTTTGCTTTTAAAAATACCCAATGTCCCAAATTACATATTGTCCATAACAGAAACATTTTCAAAAGGACAAAAAAAAAGAATAAAAAACTTATTATTTCAGAGGCTCTTGAAATGACCTCAGGCTGATCTAATAAAATCAATTCTTTCATATTTAACAGAAACATTTTCAAAAGGAAAAAGAAAAACTATTATTTTCAGAAGCCCTTTAAATGATGGGCATAACCTCAGGAGACAATCAATTAAGCTTATACAGAATACCCAATTCCACATAAAAAAATCTGAAAGATTCTTAAAAATATCAATTAAACTTTTAGAAATAGCCCTACCAAATTATAAATCATATTTATGACTATATTCCTCAACCAAGGAAACCATTATTTATCAAAAGAATACACATAAAACTGCCCAAAAGAATACTCAGAACAAGCAAAGGGAACAGCAAAATTATTTCCCATAATTTCAGAATCATCCTAATATTCCTAATCAAATGCTTTCTCCAGCCTGAGTTCAAAAGCAATTATCATAAACTCCTTTGTTCTCCAGAGGCCTTATCAGTCTAGCCCAACCCAAGCCAAGCCTGAATTTTAAACTACTTTGAGGAAAAATCCAAGTGCCAGTTTTAAAATACTTACAAATTAATGCAACAAGTTAAAAGTTTAAAATCACAAGCAAGTTTTGTACTAAGTACAGTTGCAACATTGAAATAACCGATTCTTAATTATTGTTCTTAAAACTTTAGCAGAGCTCTTAACCAAGAGAACAGACAAGTCACACAGAACACAGAACACACAGACATAGACTGCGCAGTTATAATATTAAACAAAACATTTAACAGACCAGGGGCTATCTGGAAACCTTAGAATAGCCCTGAGAGAAGTTGTTGCAGCTTGAGAGTCTTCCCTCCCAGAATTCAAATGGAGCCTTTTTAGGTTTCCAGGCCCCAGTTTGATGCATTTCTCTGCCTTCACAGAGAATGCCCAGATTAAAACCAGATAGTACCAAAGGGTACTCAGAACCAGATTGTACCAAAAGGTACTCAGGACCAGGGAGTATCAAAAGGTACTCAGAACCAGAGAGTACCAAAAGGTACTCAGAACCAGATAGTGCCACATAGCATCCTATTGGCACTTCCCAGAGTTGTATGGCTCGTCAGCCCAACTTTATCTGGGGACCAGATTTGCCAGCAATCAGACCAGACAGAAAATTTAGGCTGCAGGGGTTTGAAACCAGATTCTCCCTTGGCCAAATGGAGGTGTCCACCATCAGGCATCAGGCATGACTGTGGCTGAAAACTGTTCTTTCCCGGAAGCTCTGGAAAAAAATCCAGAGGGCCAGTCTTTCCAAGCCAAGAACCCAGATCCCCAGCCACCCTGAGGTCCAAGGAGGAGACCTGAAGGTTTTCTAATCCCTAATCCTTCCCTCATTTTCTAATATCTCAGTGGGAAGCCTCCAAAATGTAATGCTGGAGAAACTGAGGCAAGATAGAGATTAGAGAGTTATTAATATTTTATTTGAAAGGGAGAGATTTACTGGGACCAAACAGATCCATGGTTTGGTCCCAGGGCTGAATGAGACGATCAGCTCTGAGATTCCAGCAAACAATGTGAGTTCTCAATGACATATATACACATGGCTCAGACTGGGGATCTGCGAGGGGTGGTTAAGATGGAGGCAGGGGCAGAGGCAGGGTGCTGATAGGGAACGGGACTTTGATAATTCAGTTCTGACAGGGTGAAGGGAGGCATGGGGGACATCTGATAATTGGGATTACAGAGTGTGGAGAGGCACCCAACATTCTGATGAAGCCTGAGATAGAAGGTCTTTCTCCTTATCTAGATCATCATGATTAGGAGGAAGGGGTGATTGAGCAGAACAATTATAAACTGAGACAGAACAATTCAGGGTAACCCAGTCAGGACAATTAAAGAGAAACTGAGTCAGGACAATAAAAGAGAACCGTGGCCCAACAGTATCATATATTAACCATAATTTACACTCTGGAACTATGTGCTGAATCAGCAGGAGCCACCTGGGCACTGCTTATGGAGTTCTAGATCCTCTCATATGTAAATTTCAGACAAATTTCAGACTTCCATAGTTCCAGACCATCAAAAAGGTGCTGATAACTTTAAGATAACATGGACGTGTTAACGTAAAAGTTTTAATGATAATTTTGAGGTGATTTGGATATATTAATGAATCCTAAGACAGTTTAGCTAAGAATTAATTTAATCTCCTCAAAGCTATGAAAATGAAACCTCAAATTCCTGTCTATCTCCCTTCTTCACAGCCCTCCACTAGCTCCATAGAATCCATTCTACCTAGTGCTCCCAACTCCAATCCATGGTCATATAAGGGTTTATCTGTGCCCCTCTCCTCCATCCTTTATCCCATAATGCCAGCCTTCCTACACCATTCCATTACCTATTCCTACACCATCTGCCTCTCTACCCTTTCAGCTATTTGTCTCTGCCTTTATGTGCTTCTTGTCCCCATACATTCTGTGCTTAATTAAGGTGTGATTGCTGCCCCATTTTTCACTATCAATCATGGTCTTTCCTGGCAAGTACCCAACGAACTGGGCATGCCTGCACTCATTTAATAGTTTCACAATTTTGTAAATTCATTATTAGTTCAAATAAACATAATTAGTCATATAAAAAAATCTGACATATATTTCAATAAATGAAGAAAAAGCCTTTGACAAAATCAAATCACAGTTTATATATTAAAAGAAAGCTTCGAAGGCAGAAGGGTTTTTTTTTAATATCATAAAAAGTATCTATCTAAAATAAAATGCAATGTAATGGGAATATAATAGAAGTTTCCCCAGTAAATATTGGATAATAAAACAAGGGTGCCCTCTCTCTCCCTTGTTATTTAATATGATTCCAGAAATGCTAGCAATAGCAATAAAATAAAAGAAAGAAAGGCATAAAAAAAGACAAAGAGGATATAAAATTATGTGATCCTTAAAAAAAAACAATTCAAATAATAGGAGTAATGGATTCAATGTTTTTGGCTGGACCATGCTAATATAATTAAAATGATACCACCAGTTAATTTATAGTTTTAATGTGAGGGCAAAAGGGATATTTTACATAGTTCAATAAAAGAATAACAAAATTCATTTGGAGAAACAAAAGATCTAGGATACCAAAGACAATAATTTTTAAAAGTAAGAATAGAGGCAGGAATAGTACAACTTTATACTTTAAACTGTATTATAAAGCAGCAGTATCAAAACCATTTGTTATTGTTGTTGTTGTTGTTGTTATTGAGTCATATCTGACTCTTTATGACCTTTCAGGAGTTTTCTTGGCAGAGTTACTGGAATGGTTTGCCATGTTCTTCTCTAAAACCATTTAGTAATGGTTAAGAAATACAGAGGTACACAAAGAAGTCAAAAACAATAAAACTCAATAACTTAGTGTTTGATTAAAAAAAAAAAATGTGCATCATCCAAGAAAGAACTCTCTATTTGATTAAAAAAAAAAAAAAACTTCTGAAAAAAATTAGAAAAATGTCAGAAATTAGACTTAGACCAACACATTATGCCACATTCCATAATACTTTGCAAATAGATATCTGGCCTTGATATTAAAAATTAAATCCTATGGATAAGAGATGTATTTTTAGGAAGAGGCAATTATAAAAGATAAAATGGATAATTTTTATTACATGAACTGAAAAATTTCTGAGCAAAATTAACACATCTAGAATAAGAAAGAAATCAGATGAATTGGAAAACATCTTTGAATTAATTTTTTCAGATAAAGGTTTGGCATAGAAGATATAAATAACAGATATATATATATATATATATGCATGTATATATATATAAAACATATATACATATACATACACACATTTTTGTTGTTGTTGTCCAATAAATCTAAGTCTGTGTCTAACTCTTGATGACTCCATTTGGGGGTTTCTTGGCACAGATACTTGTGATTTGTCATTTTCTACTTCAACTTATTTTATTCAGTTTTCTCACTGAAGCAAACAGGGTTAAATAACTTGCCCCAGGATCACACAGCTGATGAGTATCTGAGACCAGATTTGAACTCATAAAAATGAGTCTTCCTGACTCCAAACCCAGCATACTGTACCACCTATCCACTACCCAAACAGATAAGTGAGCAAGGGATAACAAAAGTTCTCAAATAAAAATTGCAAACTATTAACTATTATTCTATCATGTTTCATGAGAGAATGTTCCATATCACAAATAATAAAAGAAATTCAAATCAAACTGAGATTTCACCTTATACCCTGTAAATTAGCAAAGATAATACATGGGAATAGTCAATGTTGGAGGAATTATGGAAAAATAAGCAAATTTATTGTATTGCTAATGAAGCAATGAATCAATATAATCATTTTGGAAAATGATTTGGAATTATGCAAATAAAGTAATTAAAATATTCATGCCCTTTATCCTAGATATTCCACTATACAGACTTAAACAAGAGGAAACTATTGATAAGAAGTTCCCATATATACCAAAATATTTATTGTAGTACTCTTGGTGATAGCAAAGATGGGGAGAGGGAAGGAATACTGGGGGATATGGTAATACAACAAAATAAGAGTTACAAATGAAAATTTTAAATAGCCTAATAAATATTAAAACTTAATGGTTCCCTAGCAACATAGAACAAAGAAGAGATCTTGGAAATCATATATTCTAGCCCCATCATTTTTCAGTTGAGGTTACAGAAGCCTGGGAAGATTAAAGGACTCACCCAAAAGCATACAATGAGTGAATGGTAGAGATTGGATTGAATCTCAGACCTTCCAGTTACTCTTCCAAAGCTCTTTGTTCTGTGTTTTATTTCTGATAGAGATGTTCAACATATGCCTTGACAATAATAATGCTAATAATATAATTTTACATATATTTTTAAAAATATAAATGCCTAAAACATTTATCTTTAAATCTATGCACATATACCTCCTATTTTTAGTCTTCTTAATACCAACATCATCCCAGGATTTAATATGCATGGGACAGCTGTACAGCTTGGAACTTTTCAGAAAGACTAAGAAATATAAAGTACCTTTTTTCTTTTTATTTTTATTTAATAGCCTTTTATTTACAGGTTATATGTATGAGTAACTTTACAGCATTAACAATTGCCAAACCTCTTGTTCCAGTTTTTCACCTCTTATCCCCCACCCCCTCCCCCAGATGGCAGGATGTCCAGTAGATGTTAAATATGTTAAAATATAAATTAGATACACAATAAGTATACATGACCAAACTGTTATTTTGCTGTACAAAAAGAATCAGACTCTGAAATACTGAAGTACCTTTTTCCTTAAAAGAAAAATGCCAAAAGGAGTCATTTCTCCCTTTATAGAGATCCTGTCAGCAAATACTGGGAAAGTGATATGCATGATCATAGTCACTACATAAACTACAATGCTAACTGAAATTGGATTAGTTAGATAGTCTAACAATTATAATCCAGAGCTTGGAATAAGGAAGACTGTTACCCCTAGAAACATAAAATTGAGCAAATGTCTATCTAAAGACCCTTAGCTCTTTTACAAATATTCTGGCTAAGAAAATACCAAATATGACAAGTTTTATTTACGCCAACAAATATCACAAAGGACTCACAAGCAAACTTACAACAACAACAACTCCTTTCCTCTGATGTGCCCTATATTTCCCAGTAATTCTGACTCATAATAAATGACATGTGTATGGAGTTCCACCTCTCTCCTCCTGCCCCATCTCCCTCCTGAAAATAACTTGTGGTTGCTATAAAGACTACTAGTCTACCCCATCCCCCCACATTAGGTGCTCCATCTTCACTCAAGAACTACACAATCTGCATGATTCACATTATCCACCCCTAGAAGGTTAGGTCAAAATTGCTCTTTTATGTTGTGACTTTCTGTTGGGTCTATCTTTCTCTTTCCACTGTTTTTTCTTTCCCTTTGTTTCGCTCTTTCTTGATCTGCATCTAGATCTGATACTGATTTCTCCTTTTTTGAAAGGCTATGTGCATCCCTGAAGGAGCTCTGGGCATATATGCAGGCTTCTATTCAGAGAGCCACATCCACTTGATGTGTTACTGTTTTCTTCTATGTTTCTCTGTCTCACCTCCCTCTGGCTCTTAAAAGTATGGCCTTCATCAGCAATGAAGTTAGATATCAACTCATTGATCCATATTTAACTCTATCTGTAAATTCTAGTCTGTTTCTGAGCAAAGAGCAACTTCAATGTAGCCACAGAGACTACAAATATATGAGTTCATCTCTTCTCAGAGTCTGCATTTTGTCAGTTTAAAAGGGAGAGGAGAGGGACATATACCCTCCTGGAATAATACCTCACACAATTATTACCCTTTGCTTTCATCTTTCTCACTACTGTAAATCTATATAGGCCTAACTAGCGGCCAAGTCACTTAACCCTGTTTGCCTTAGTTTCCTAATCTGTAAAATGAGCTGGAGTATTTTTAGAAAAGGTTTAATATGATTACAAAAGTAGGGAGGAGGCCAGATTATAAAGGGCTTTGAATACCAAGCTTTTTTATATTTGGTCCTGCAGGCAATAGGAAGCCACTGGAGCTTATTGAATTGGGGAGTGATGTAGTCAAACCTACACTTTAGGAAATTACTTTGGTATCTGAATGGATAACAGAATGGAGTCGGGACAGCTATTGGAGTGGGAGGGGCTATTGTAATAGTCCAGTTGTAAGATGATAAGAACAGGAATTGCCAGTATCAGAGGATGTCAAAGGAGGGATGTTGCAAAGGTGAAATCAACAGACTTTAGCAACAGATTGCATAAAGAAACAGAGATAGTAAGGAGTCGAAGATGGCACTTAGGTTGCAAGTCTGAAAGATAGCCTTGTCCTCTATAGTAAATCAGAGGTAAGAATGGGGCAGTTTTTGGGGAAAGATAGGGAGTTCTGTTTTGGACATGTGTTTAAAATGTCTACTGTACATACAGTATGAGATAGCTGAAAAGCAGTTAGAGATGTAAGATTAGAGCTCAGCAGAGAGATTAGGGCAAGATAGGTAAATTTGAAAATCATTAGCAGAGAGATGATAATCAAATCCATGGAAGCTGATGAGATTATCAACTGAAATAGTGGAGAGAAAAGGAGAGAAGAAAGAAGAGGAGAGGGAAAGACAGGGGAGAAGAGAGGAGAGGAGAGAGCTCATGATGGAATGCTGGAAGATATCACTAGATAGAACATGATTTGGATGAGGATATAGCAAAAGAAACTGAGAAAAAGTGCAGATTTTTTTTTCCTTGAGGCAATTGGAGTTAAGTGACTTGCCCAGGGTCACACAGCTAGGAAGTGTTAAGTGTCTTAGGTCAGATTTGAACTCAGGTCCTGACTTTGGGGCTGGTGCTCTATCCACTGCACCACCTAGCTGCCCTGATTGGTCAGATATGTAGGAGGAAAACTAGGTATCCTGAAATCCTAAAGAGGAGACAGTATCAAGGAGGAGAGAGTGATCAGTAGTGTTAAAGGCTGCAGAGAGGTTGAGGAGAATGAGAACAGAAAATCCACTGGATTTTGCAATTAAGAAATCATTGATAACTTTGGAGATAGTAGTTTCAGTTAAGTTGTCAGGCTAAGTAATGGGAATTCAAACACAAGTTTTGGTCCTCAAGGAGATTAAATTCTCATGGAGTAGATAGACACATATGGACTCAAAGGAAAATGATCTTATAGAAGATGTAGGCATCTGGAGGACCAGGGAAGAATTCTTTTAAAAAATGTTATTTGAACTAAATAAAAGTAAACTAAGGATTCTAAGAGGTGGGGGTGAGGAGAGAGTATATAAGGCACAGTTGGTACCAAAAGGAAAGAAATGAATGAGAAATGAAGCGCCATATGCGAAAAACAGCAATTGGTCAGAATTGCCAGACTTAGGACACACAAAGTTTGTATCTAAATTTATATAGATGTGAAAGGAATTTGTTAAGTAGGATGACATGGTCAGAAAAGAGCAAAAAGAAGAGAGTGTAGGACAAAAATCCATGCAAAATGAATGGGGTGTGAGGATGATTCAGCAAAAGAAAATGTGGACTATTAGTCAGAAAGGTAGGAGAACCAAAACAAAGCAGTGTCAAGATAATCTAGAGAGATAATATCAGAGAGGAGACAGTCATCAGTGTCAAATACTAAAAGAGAGATCAAAAAAGGTGCAGATTGAGGAAAGGCCATAGAATTTGATAATTGTGAGATCTTTGATAATTTGGGAAAGACTTTTTCATTGCAAGTCAGAATGAAAGTGATTAAGCATTGAGAGGATAGGAAGTAAAGTTTAACTGTGAAAGGAAAGAGAAATATAAGATAATAGCTCCATGGGAGGGTCTAGTGAGAACTTAAAAGTGTAAGCAAACAGGGAAAAAGCAATTAGATAAGAAGAGATTGAATATTAGAAAAAAAATTGTTGTATGAATGGGACTGCTGGATGAAGTATTTCGAGTATTGAATCACATGAACCCTGTTCCCAGAACTGGGATCCTGGGGAGGTCATATGATCTCTGGAGGAATAAACTTTGATCCCTGGGATATAAGAAGTTGCAGGAAGTGACATGACCTGTGGGAGGCAGCCAACATTGGTGACCATTGGTCAAGGACGGTTATATCCTTTTAGTCTATCCAATGAGAAGGCTCAGGTCTTTCGCTTTTAAAGCCTGGACAAGCCGGAAGCTGACCAGATTTCAGGCACACATGGTGGAAGTTCGGATGGCTCCCAGGTGTGTGTCTGAGCCTCTCCCTGCAGGGATTAAATAAAATAAATAAATTAAATAAATAAATTTAAAATATCCTAAATCCTTGACCTATACATCACACAGGTATTAACTAGCAGAAATAGGATTTGAATCTATGTCTTTATACATCAAACCCAGCATTCTTTCAACTATACCATGAGAATTCCACTATATCCTATATGCAGTGGTTCTCAAAGTATGGTCTAGAGAATCCTGGGGATCTCTGAAACCCTTTTAGAGGGTCTACAAATTCAAAAATAGTTTTTATTTCCAATATGGTAAATGTCTATAAATATAATCCAGATAAACAAAAACTCTTTGGAGAGATCCTCAATGATTTTTAATAGGATAAAATACTGAAAACAAAAGTTTGAGAACCACAGTTAGAGTCATAAAACCATAAGCGACATTCCCCAGTTCTAACTTAAACCAGCCTCCTGTCTTGAACTACTTTTCCTTGGACACTGTTTCATCAGTCCAAAAACAGGGCCAAGTGTTCACTACTGTGCATAATACATTTTTTCCTCCTTGCTGAGAACAGATGTGTCATGTCCTTGTGAAAGCCTTTGAGGAAGTCTTGATGATACCAAGGTAGCATATTTTTTGTTATAAAGCTGAACCTAGCCATTTCATTTTGGTCCTGTTTATTAGACATGAGTGAACCAATAACACTAGATTATTACATTTTTAACAAACTGCTATTGCTAGAATCAAATTTCCTGATTTCATGTGGATGATTTTATGGGCTTCCTAAAATGATGATGTTGTAAATTCTATATTAAATAATCTTGCATGGATTTAGATACTAATATACTCAATTTGGTGAAGTAAAAAAAAAAACAAAAAAAAAAAACAATTAGAATTACGGGATCTGGGTTAAATCTTAAATTTGATTCTAGCAATTCCCCTGGTAAAATATATTTTCATCAGGGGGCCACCTAGAGTTTATTTATGAGACAATTGCCCTGAGTAATGATGGGTGGGGTTATGAAAGTCAATTAGTCTGCTAAATTTTTTGTGGAATTTAACAAGGTCATCTGAAAGTGGTGGGAAGATACCGTAGTAGTTTATATCAGCAGCTATCTAGTGTAAAGATATGTACTAGGATTACATTCTTGGCGTTCCAGGATATATTCTTATAGGAAATTGCTATTCCAAGGCCTCACTATGGGGAAGAAAATTTTGTGATGAATTGTTCTGTATTATTCCCACTTTGTAACTCTGATCACCATATTATATTACCAGTTGGATTACTATCACTCCCTTAAACTCTCATAGGGTCCTATAAAATTTGTATATATTCATCGAAATACTTCAAAGGGAGGTGTCCAGTTTCTTCTTACTCATATCTCTAATTATCTAATAATGGGGAAAGTTCTCAATATCACCTGAGTCAGAGAAGGTCCCTGTCTGTTTGTGATTGTAAGCCCTGCCAATGAATTAATTGGGTCTGCTTATTGGAGTCACTCCTGTCTAAATTTGGTTTAAAACTGTGTGGTTCAGCCACCATTTAATAAAAAAAGCTGGAGAGATCTCTAGAAGCAAAGCAAAGTTTATTATACCTTCTCACCAGAATCAGGGGTCCCACCCATCCAGCAGACAATCAAAGGGAAGAAGCACCGTAGGGGGCAGGGTCAACACTTTTAATCCCTAACACAAATACCCCCTCCCACCACTGATCCTCATTCTTATTGGCTAAAAGGTTTATCCATCTTAGATGTCATTAGAATATCAGTAACCTCCCTCCATTGTGTCATCCTAGGGGCCTCCCCCACCATTAGGCTATCCCCACCCAGGTACCTCCCCCATTGTGTCATTGTTCTTGTTATCCTATAAAAAAGCTTGCTGTCCCAATACTCGGGGCTGGACTCCGGCCCTGGGATCAACCATGGATCCGTTGGTCCCAGTATCTCTCTCCATTTAATAAACTATTGAATTGGTCACTAATCTCTGTCTTGCTCAGTTTCTTCGGCATTACATTTGACGCTATTTGGTTTATAGTTGTTGATTTGTGTTCAGTCTTTTTCTCCGTTGCCTTCCACAAATCCTCTTTGCTTTCATTTTTCCTGATCACCTACTCAAATATACTCATATCTGATTTAGAGTGGATCTCCTTCACTAATTTCCCAAATCTTAAAGGAAGATTATGTTAATATCTCCTTTCCCAGTGTGTGGGACGGGTCAGATGCAAGACCCCCTTCCCAGTCAAATTAACTAATCAGAGACATCAGGTACAAAGAGAAAACATCTATTTAATCCCTGCAGGGAAAGCCCAGACACTCATCTGGGAGCCATCCCAACTCCCACCATATGCTCCTGGAACCTGACCTGCTTCTGGTTTGTCCAGGGTTTAAAAGCAAAAGATTTGCGCCTTCTCATTGGATAGACTAACGGGATGTAACCATCCTTGACCAATGGTTACTAATACTGCTGCCTCCCACAGATCATGTCACTTCCTGCAAGCTTCTTGCATCTCAGGTTCAAAGTTCATTCCTCCAGAGAACAATGACCTCCCCAAGATATCAAAGTTCTGGGACTGAGAAATACTTCATCCAGTCAGTCCCATTCACTAGGCAGTCCACCCTTATTCAAAATGCCTGTGACATTCTTCTTTGATGCCACACCCAAACAAGTATTCCCTCAGTCTTAGTAACCTTCCTGACAGAACAGGTCATGAAGCTTCTCAGGCAGATTTGCAATTTATCCACAAAACCAAGATTTTCTTTTTGAGTCATAAATTTCCCATAACTCTTGCATCCTAGCATACCTAGATCCCTGTCCAAACACCAACTTTAAAATTTTCTAAGGTCAGTTTTGGAAATAATAGATTCAAAATTTTATGGGTATTAATAAATCTTTTTACTCCCTTCTATGAGATGGTCCCAACCCAATGCCATGAAAAAAGAAACATTAAGACTTTCTTATTTGAAAACCTAACTGGTCTCTCCTATCCTGCCCAAGGGCTCCCCAGTTTCTCTAAATCATCAGGACAATCAGAAAAACTCAAATGGGGCCAGAACCTAATTTTAAAATACAATTAGGAATATTTAACAAAATACAATAAAAAGGAACATAGATAATGTCAATGTGTGGTTTTCTAAGTTAACATGCAACCCCAGGGATCCTTTAAGTACAATTTACAGCCTGTTGTTGCCATTTGAATCTGATAGCACTGTCCTAAGTCTTCTTCAGCCAGCAGGACTCAGGATTACTGTTCTCTGCATCTCTATATCTTGACATGAGCCTCATTGCTATTTTCCCCAGTAGCTCAACCTTACAGCTTTCAGACATCTGTTCAGTCTGAAAGCTATTTTGTTGTGGATGCCCATCAATTGGAGAATGGTTGAATAAATTGTGGTATATGAATGTTGTGGAATATTATTGTTCTGTAAGAAATGACCAGCAGGAGGATTTCAGAGAGACCTGGAGAGACTTACTCGAACTGATGCTGAGTGAAATGAGCAGGACCAGGAGATCATTATATACTTCAACAACAATACTATATGATAATCAATTCTGATGGAGGTGGCCCTCGTCAACAATGAGATGAACCAAATCAGTTCCAATAGAGCAGTAATGCACTGAACCAGCTACACCCTTCGAAAGAACTCTGGGAGATGACTATGAACCATTACATAGAATTCCCAATCTCTCTATTTTTGTCCATCTGCATTTTTTATTTCCTTCACAGGCTAATAGTACATTATTTCAAAGTCTGATTCTTTTTGTACAGCAAAATAAATGTATGGACATATATACATATGTTGTATTTAACTTATACTTTAACATATTTAACATGTATTGGTCAACCTGCCATCTGGGGGAAGGGGTGGGGGGAAGGAGGGAAAAAGTTGGAACAAAAGGATTTGCAACTGTCAATGCTAAAATATTACCTATGCTCATATCTTGTAAATAAAAAGCTATAATAATAAAAAAAAAAAAAAAGAAAAGAAAGCTATTTTGCTGTTTTTGTTCAGTCATTTAAGTTCCTGTCTGACTCCTCATGATCCTTTTTGGGTTTTGCCTATAAATCTAAAGGTTTACTGCATGACATGTAAACTTTTCCACACTAGTTCAAGGGGAAATTCCATATCAGTGATCAATTTGAATGAGTTTTGACTTTTTGCAGTATTGTAGATGGAGTTCACAAAGCTATCATCTTCTCTTGGGTTTAAGTATTGCCTTGGAATCATCTGCAAGTTTAGTGGATGAACAGAATATTATACCACTAGAAAAGCAGATTCTCTGAGAGTAGCCAAGTAGTTCATTGAGTACCTTTCCCAATTTGTAATCCCAATATGGATAAAACTGGATCAAGGAATCCATTGTACATCTGAATTAAACCATAATTTGGTTAAGATATTAGAATTCTCCCTAAAATTCTATAATCTTTGCCACCCACAATTTTTTGGGCAGGTTGGAAAAAACTTCATCATAAAAAGAACACTTGAGAAAATGTGTGAAGACTGTACCAGAATGTCCTGAGATCTTCCCTATGGTAGTTATGCAGTTATACTAAACTGTACATAAAGGATATGCAGGAAAGGAGCAATCTCCACATGAAATATTTTTGAAAGATTATGAGAATAAGAACAGCCTCATTTCCCATGGGAGAACCGAGAAAACAATTTGATACTGTGGCTATGTGCTTTCTTTTAACAGGATTCTCTCTGAACTCTACAAGGATACTAAAAAACTATTTAGGAACCTTCAGAGGCAGAAAAGTGCCACAATATCCAATCTAGAGACCAAATCTATATCATAGTTTATTGGAGAAAGACTACCTTGATCCCATGGTGGGAAAAACCTTATCACATTTTTTTTTGATAGTCATCAATGTAAAAGAAAAATCTACCTCGATGCATGCTAGCAGCCATACCTGATTTATGGTCTATACCTCAGAACCCTCTGCTGAGTGGACAGCAAAGATTAATGGCTCATCTAAGACTCTACCTTCCTGTCTTTTGGACTCCAATAAGGACACTATCTTTTGTTTCTTTACTTTTATTGTAATGTGTCGTATTTTTCTTGATTTTTAATTTTTGACCTCTTTTATGTACCATGTAATATTCCCAATATTACTCATAACCCCAAAAGACTGAATTATGCACCTGTTATTTCTTTTGCTTATTGGAGCAAGTCCTGGAATCATAAATATTAATAACCTCCATACTTGTAATCCTTACACCATACTAGAAGTATGTCAGTAAGTCAGCCATTGAAGTTAATACATCCTACAGAATGTCTAAAACACTGAATTACTAGAAACTTCCCAAAGTCTGGGTTCAAGGCAAAATAGGCAATTGTCTTCATTCTATTTGAAGTATTTACCACTTTGTTCATCTTCTAAGTGGCCCTTCTAAGTGTATCTTGGGATCTCTAAGGTAAACTTGGCCTATAAAGCAGATATTGACCACACTAATAACATTTTTCTAGTTAGAGACCTCCAACTTTTTAATGTTTCTTTTTTCTTATGTGGAAATTCCACAATAACCCAAAAAACTATACTGTGCTGGATTTGACCTTTGTCACTGGAAAGGATATTCTCTCAATCATTCATTCAACTCTGAGGCTGGGCAATGTAAGAAGCATCTACCACCCAAAGGATGCCTTTTCTGTAGCAAGAGTCAGGACCACAAATTCCAAAATTGTTCCTCTTATACCAGTCATAAGAAGATAGAGTCTACTGCTTCACTCAAGCAGCCTATTCAGGTGTGCATTTCTGGCAAATTGTTCCTATTATTGTATTTATCAAATGGACAAAGATTTCCATATTTTTTATGCTTCTGTAGCCACATAATCTACTTCATAGCTGATGGCAAATTTGTAACTCTGACTGGAAGCCTAGCCTGCTGGAACCAACTATAAATGAAACCTACATGTGGGAAACAAGCATACTAATCAATCTGAAAAAGCTAACCCACTATCTACCACTTGGCCTGGATCACAATTGCCTTCCATACTACCACCCAGCTGCCCAATAGCCTATCATCTAGTGAAGGTAGAATATCCTAAGAAATCAGCTCCACCCTGAATACCAATCCTAGCATATTATATTTCAGGCAGGAAACTTTCCAATATATTTGGACTGAGTCCTTCTTGGAATCTAAGACAAATCCTTATGTTGGCTCTCATTTTGGATCATGTCACATTACACATCTTAAAGATTCTTTACTGTTTAGGGCTTGAATACATTCACTAAGGAACTTCAAGCCCAACATATACATCTTCTGCCATATCATATGGCTCTGGACATCCTATTTGCCATCCAAGTAGAATTATGCACAGTCTACAAAAGAGAATACTATACAAATATTTCTTCAAACCTTTCCTCCATGAACTCCATCACCATGCAGGTTTGTGACACTGCCAGGGAAATCTCCCATGCACATAGCCTAGTGGCTACTAGTGTTAGTAGAATGCAATCTCCAGAGAAGCTCAGAGCTAACTCTCCTCCCTTTTCAATGAATGGTTTAAATGGCGTATTCAAAAATTCATAGGCATCCTTATAATTAGCTGGCAAACAGGTAACTCCAGGACATATAATTAAATTCACTTCAAAGTTCAGTGCCTCAATACTTCCCCAAATCCTCATGAGTCCATTCTCAACAGCATTACTTCAAAAGAAGTATCAGTGGCAGTATGGTAGTGAGCAATAAGAACACTTTGGAGGCCATGAATGAATGAATGAAAAAACATCTATTAAGTGTTTACCATGTGCTGTTATTCTAACTTCTTCAGAGAATATAAATATAAAAAGCAAGCTAAACCTCAGAGGTGCTGAGACTTTCCCAGAGAACAATTCCTTCCACTGTGGTCCAACTGACTGGAGGTCAATAAATCAGGAAGAAAGGCTAGAAGATTTCTTAAGGTTTTAATTATTGCTGGCAGGCTGCCGGCAGGTGACACCTATATTATGTAGTCAAGCCAGCATATCTGGTGGCTTATTTGGGAAGTTGAGCTATAGGAGAAAGGTGTTAGGGATGTTTGCAAGGACTGAATTTGGGTCTGCTCTGGTCAATTAGATATGAGTAAATTTGTAGAACCAAACAGGAGATATTTTATACTGTCTCATCCTGCCTCACCACCACTCTTCCATTTCTTAATTTAGGATCCTTCCATACCAAGTCAACTCTTCAAAAGCAACACTATTTCCAGGTGAATAATTATTTCTTTGTATAGAGTATCATAAGAAATAGCAAGTCATAGAACTTCAGAGTCAAAATGGACTTTAGTAGCATTAAGTTAAGCTCACACGGGAAAAGAAATGTGTAGCACAACATACCTAACAAGTATTTATACAGCCTCTGATTGAAGCCATGTCATCACTTGCCACCCAGATCCTCCCCTAAATTTCATGATCTCCAGGAACTCATTATTTTGTTTCTTTTTCCTTTTTTTTTTCTTCTTTTTTCTCTTTTTTTTCCTTTTTTTTTTTTTAAATTATAGCTTTTTATTTACAAGTTATATGCATGGGTAATTTTACAGCATTGACAATTGCCAAACCTTTTGTTCCAATTTTTCCCTCCTAACCCCCATCCCCTCCCCCAGATGGCAGGTTGACCACTACATGTTAAATATGTTAAAGTATAAATTAAATACAATATTAGTATACATGTCCAAACAATTATTTTGCTGTACAAAAAGAATTGGACTTTGAAATAGTGTAAAATTAGCCTTTGAAGGAAATCAAAAATGCAGGCAGACAAAAATAGAGGGATTGGGAATTCTATGTAGTGGTTCATAGTCATCTCCCAGAGTTCTTTCGCTGGGTGTAGCTGGTTCAGTTCATTACTGCTCTATTGGAACTGATTTGGTTCATCTCATTGTTGAAGATGGTCACATCCATCAGAATTGATCATCATATAGTATTGTTGTTGAAGTATATAATGATCTCCTGGTCCTGCTCATTTCACTCGGCATCAGCTCATGTAGGAACTCATTATTTTGCAAGATGAAATCAGCTCTCAAATGAACCCCTTCCTCCCTCTAACTGGAGAGGATGAATGGGGAAGATTGGAGAGTTCCTCTCAGATCTTCCACTATTTAAGGAAGATACCCAGAGAAATCATCTCATTACTTCCCAGATTGTTGCTTTCCTAGATTTCATATACTCCACAAACTTACTATTTCACAAGATGAAATTGACACACAAATAGTCAAGTGATGTTGATAGGTATTTCTGCCAATCATACTTATCAACACGCAGAGAAACCAATGAGCCCAAAAAAGTATTTATACTTTGAGGAACCTTATATAATCTTGAGTTACATCAGCAGGATGATATAGTTGGAATTTTACAGAGGACAAAGGAGAAGATAAAGATTTACAAATCAAAGAACCAAGAGCAGAAAGGGAAAATCCACACCAGGCAAAATAATAAACTGATCAACAAATACAAGGGGATTTAACTAGAATTAGTAGATAGATAGAGCAGGAACTAACCATATAGCACCAGAACTTTAGTTACTGTTTCAACTTAATTAAATAGAAGTAAAAAAGCTGAAAAAAATTCTTCTATTACTATTAATTATTTGAACTGCAAGCTATCTTGCTATTGTGCTACTTGCTATCTCAAGCAAATGGTGGTAATACTAAAATTCTCTCATTATGAAATCAACTCTATATTTCACCAGACTGGATACTCTACCCTACCTCAATCTTCCCACACACACTTTTTAGCTTCTTTTTATATATTGTTTACCCTCATTAGACTGTAAGCTTTTGAGGACAGGAACTGTCTTTTACTTTTCTAATTATTCTCAATTCTTAGAATAGTACTTGGTACTTAGTAGGTGCTTAATAATTTTTTTTTTACTCTGAGAGAGAACTGATGAACTCTGAGTGCAGATTGAAATGTATATACATTTTCCTTAGATGTCTTTATTTTCTTGCTTTATTCTTTCTTTACAACATAACTAATACATGTTTTGCATAATTTTATATGTATAATGGGTTTTATACCTCTCTCCTTCTTAAAGGATGTGGGAGGAACTAGAAAGAGAAGAGAACTTAGAACTGAAAATAAATGTTTTAATAAAATAAAATAAAAATGTAAATGTAAATAAATATCTGTGTATGTTTGTGCACACACATACACACATATATAAATATAATAGTGATGAGATCTAGATTTCAGGGTTCTTGGTCAGGGAACCAAATGATGAGATCTAGATTTTGGGGTTCCTGGTTAGGAAACCAAATGATGAGATTAGGGTACCAAATAATGCCTAAGTGTGAAGGGATGGGTCACTTCTCTGAAAGCCTCCACAGCTATGAATTATAACATATTTGAAGGAATTGCAAATCAGTCTTTACTGAAATGAATGGTGTTTGTGAATTGGGAATGAAATAAATTGAAAGCAAGAAGGAAAAGGAGAGAAGTCAGAGAATGTAACTGCCTTTCAATCTTGTATTGTTATCATTCAAAAGGATCTATTCTGTTGGTCAGAAGTAGATCCCCAACAGCCATTAACAGGTGGCTCCCTTAACACCTAGTAGTCACTAGCAGGTTGCACCCACAACATCCCACTATTAACTTGTTACTCTGATAGATTTTCTAGTTATAAACAATTCTTTTCCATTCTAGGAATAACAAAAGTTATATGTGATGAGGTTCGATACCAAATGATGGGGGTCAGTAGCAGTTCCTAGTTCAAATAACTAGGTATAAGGCATATGTGAAGAATTCACAATGGTTTTCTCTTTGTCAAACGGTACCCTTATTTATGAGAAGAGATTACAGACAAAATGAAGAAGTAAAATAGACATCAGATGTCATAAATATAAAATAGATTCAGGAGAGCATATAGTTAGCAAGGAAAGAGGTTTTTAATAATTAAAAAAGTAAAAGACAAGTTCCTTGGTGGAATTCACAATTAACCAAAAGAAAGGAAACATACCACATGAGGTGGGAGCATGCCTTTGACCAGCAAACTAAATCCATAGAGGAGTTTAGTGCCCTAAAAGAATTAGCTGTAATGAGAAGAAAGACACCATGATGCATGGGGGAGGAGATGAGAAGAAAGACACCACAAGGCAGAATGCCATGGTGGGGTAACCCCAAAAAGGGTCAGCAAAGATAATGCAGGCCATGGGCAGGTTTATAGGGAAAATTTAACCTCAGAGGTTTGACTTTATAACTCAGCTTTCTGATTGGAAATAGTAAGGTAGGGTTTCCTAAGACCTCCACAGGGGTGGTACTGTAAGACTGAGCTGATTCCCATCAGTGTCCTACCTTGCTTGCCTCAGGGAGTATTATAATCTTATCAGTACCTGAGGTTTTCCCTGCCAACTCCACCTACATACCCAGGATCTCAGAATGTAAATCTCTTATCTTTTTATTAATTCCAAGCCTCCAGTCAGAATCTAGCAAAACACTTCATGGTTAGAGGTATTTTCTAGTTTTCTTTTTTGGAGAGGTTGCTTTTTCCAACTGTATTCTCAATAAGGAAAATGAATTAGTAATTGCCAGTGGTAACACTGTTTCTAAAGACAAAATAAATATTCAAAATAAAGACAAAAAAATGCCTCCTTCTCTCAAACCCAGAGGAAAAGGTTTCCTTCAACTCCTACAAAGGAAATCAAATTGAGGAAGGAGATATAGGATTATTATTGCCTTGAAGTCATTAATGGGGAAGCAGGGTTTCTGCAGCACCACTTCTGTCCCAATACATCTTCCATCCTTTGAGTCTAGTAGCCTCAGTACCAAAGTCCTGATCCTTTTTTTTTTTTTTTTTTTTTTTTTTTTTTTTTTTTTTTTGGTGGCAATTGCTTCTACCGCTTCTCTCTCAGTTCTGAGTCTTCATAAACTTCTCTTTCTCTAGTTCCATGGGACTTTTTATGGTTTTCTTTTCTTCAGCTCTAGGCTTCTTGTATCCTTAGTGAGGAGATAGATTCCTGTTCAAATATATCTTCTGGACTCAGTCAATGATTTTTAAAGGTCTCTCTGAGATTTGTTGTTTCTTTTACAATTCAGTTAAGAATCTCATTTTTACCTCATAAATTTATTACCCAATTGGCTGTAATTTAGAGTTAGATTAAAACCCCATTATCTGACCCATTTTGGGTTAATTAGGTTAGGGCTCTCATTCCCCTTTAAAACTAGTGCCTTTCTTCTGCAACCATCTCCAATTTTACTTTTGTACACTCACACTCACACACATACATACATGCAAATACACATATATTTATATGTAATTTGTACATAATTATTTGCATTTTTGTCTCTCCCATTTGTTTGGGAGCTCCTTGAAAGAAGAGACTGCTTTTGCCTTTTTTTGTATCCCTAATACTTTGTACAGTGTTGACACATAATTGGTGCTTGATAAATGCTTGTTGACTGAACTGATTTTATTTGATTACAACCAGAAGGAAATCAAGATAGGCCTTCTTATGCAAGTGACAGAACTGAACTTTGGAAGTACAGTACTAGAACTCTATCATGCATAGGTGGGTGGGTAAGGAGAGTCCTCTAGGCACCAAACACATCTTGTACAATAGATAAAATGGAATGACATGTATAGGGAATAGCAAACAGGATAGCTGGGCTGGATTGCAGAGTGTATGAATAAGAATGTGAAGATTGTGAAAGAATTTAAAAACCTCAGAAACTTGTGTATAGTCAGTGCTGAGAGAATTGAGAAACACACTGACTCCATCTTTTCACTCAATTTGGAGGTAGATTTGTTCCCTTTCTATTGAATTATCGGAATAGTCCAATTTCTGTCTTGTGAGAAAACTTTTTTCAACTATGAGAATTGTGAGAAAACTTTTATTGCATTGATTAAACTTAAATATGAGGGATGGGGAAACTACATTACCTCTACCGGCTGCATAGAGACCCTTAACTAAAGACCTAAGTTATGCTGACCAGATCCAAAGACTGATGCAAAGAGTTTTCACAGAATTGTATATCTCAGTAATTCATATTTCCTATTTGAAAATGACCCTGTACTGGTCATTTCTATGTTCTTTTGATTATTTGCAAACATTTGGGGGAAATGGGACACCTCTTTTTCTGATCAGGAAAAAAAGAGAGCGAAATCATGGAGAGAACTGGCATTTACCTGCAGAGCCCCAGGAAGCTGTTACTGCTTTAATTAGGGAAACCTTAGAGTGGTAGGTAATATGCTAACACTATTACACATAATTGGGACAGTGATATTAGGAGTCAGTGTTTAGATGGTCCATTTAAAAATAAGCAAGAGTAGTGGGTTTTACCAGTTGATTCTAAAAATGGCCATAACTCTGTTGCCTCTGGACAGGATTAGCTAATCAATGAAGAAGAGATTTAGATTAAGCAAGCCTTTGGAACTGGGAAGATCTGAGAAGAATTTGTGGAACTCTCAGTTGGTATTGTCCTTAGAGGGTTTTTTTGTTTGTTTGTTTCTGTGCTTTGCTAGAGTGCTGCTGACCGATGACAAACTGGAGGAGAGGGGAAAACAATTTTATCTATATCTCTTCTAACCTCTACATCTGCTCTCCAGTAAGGGAAGCAGAGTTATTAGCTAGAACATTTGTCTATGACAGCACAATTCAGAAACAATTCAAGCTCTGGATTCATGCCTTTCCATTCCTGGAAAGCTCTTCCTCCTCACTTCTACCTTTTGAAAATATTCATTTTGATCAAAACTGAGCTCAGGTGCTATCTTCTTCCGGAAGTCTTTCTTAGAAGGCCTCTCTCCAGCTTGCTAGAGCCTTCCCATCCAAGGTTACTTTGTTTCTATTTTGTATTTGTCTTTGAACTATACCTATATTTGTCTTTTGTTAAAATACAAGCTGCTTCTTCTTCTTTTTTTTTTTTTAAATAGCTTTTTATTTACAAGTTACATATACAAGTACATATATATATATGTACAAGTTACAAATATATATATACAATATATATATTACAATGGGTAATTTTACAGCATTGACAATTGCCAAACCTTTTGTTCCAATTTTTCCCCTCCTTCCCCCACCCCCTCCCCTAGATGGCAGGATGACCAGTAGATGTTAAATATGTTAAAGTAAAATACAAGCTTTTTGAAGTAAGGTACTTTTGCCATTGTATCTGTAGCCATAGCACAGGTTCAGGTACATATTAAATGCTTAATAAGGGTCTTTGGTTTATTGTTCCTCACTCCTTTTGAGATTTTTCTGTAGTAATTGGAGCTTTGAGTTAAGCCAAACCCTCTAGATTCAGAGATGAAAGATGCATTGGTTTTAAAATGGCTAAATCCAGAAATACTAATCTATCTATCTATCTATATCTATATCTATATCTATATATCCCCCCACCACTACCCATCGAGGCAATTGGGGTTAAGTGACTTGCCCAGAGTCATAAAGCTAGGTAGTGTTAAGTGTCTAAGGCTAGATTTGAATTTAGATCTTTCTGACTTCAGAGCTGGTGCTCTAGCCACTGCACCATCTAGCTGCCCCAATACTAGCTTATATTAAAAGAAGCACAGTATATCAAGCTATGGAGCTGACGAACCTGCTGTTTAGCTTTTGGTAGAGAATTGTGTTCAGTCCTATTCTTGTTTTTACATTGACAACATCACTGGGATTTCTTCACTAACCCAGCTATCACCTAGTTCAGAAGTTCATTCCTTTTTACCTGTACTTTTACAGAATTATTACTTTTTAAAAAGAGATAATAAAAAAAAACTTAAGGCAATTAAATTGTTGAAAATTTCAAAATAATAATATATGACCTCCTTTCAGCTATTTAATTTTTTTTAGGAGTTACACTAGAGAGGAAAACAAACTATATGTTATACACATACACATTTACATATATGTATGTATGTGTGAGTATTTAACATACTTTCCAAAATAAATGCTATTGAGAAATATGATATTGTACCTTTAACTTCCACACAAAAGCATATTTGAATTTGCTCTTCATATTCAAATTCAGCAAAGTAAAGCAATGACATAATGTATATGCATCATGAGTCCACACCAACTGCCTGCTGATAGCAACAGTAGTAGCAGTTTGCCTGTGTTGAGATGCAACATGTGCCAGCTCAAATTTGACCTTGTTTGTACATATAGCATTAAACATTCCTATGTTGCATTCACTATCATATTGAGTAAATTTGCCATGTTAGCCTTGCTTTTATTAATTTGATTTGAACTTTATTTTCATTGGGAAAAAAAGCTATATTTATGAGGGAATTATATTCAAATATACAACAATTTTGGCCTTTCCCTCCTTAACGGTTTCTCATCCTTTCATAATTTAATACCTTACAGCTTGGGAAATTTTGCCTTATGGGAAGAAGTCATATCAGGTTTATCCATTTTCTATCCATGTCTGGTCCATGCTCCAAATAGAAGCTCAAGAGGCTGGGGATGGAATATGCATCACAACATAGTATTTTTATCTTTTTAGTTGTTTCCTTGCTTGTTTTTTTTCTCTTTCCTTCTCAATTTTTTTCTTTATGATCTGATTTTTCTTGTGCAGCATAATAAATGTTGAAATATATATCAAAGAATTGCATATTTAATATATATTGGATTGTCTGCTGTCTAGGGGAGGGAAAAGGGGAAAAGGAGGGAAAAAAACTTGGAACACAGGGTTTTGAGGGGTGAATGTTAAAAAATATTTTTGCATGTATTTTGAAAATTAAAAGCTATTATTAAAAATTAAGAATAAAATAAAATATAAACTCTCTCCAAGAAGATTTCAGAAAAACCTGGAAATACTTATATGAATTGATAAAAAATAAAGTGAGCAGAATGAGGAAAACATTAAACCCGGTAACAGCAATACTGGTTGATGATCAACTATGAATGACTTAGCTATTCTCAGCAAGACAATTTCAAAGGACTCATAATGAAAAATGCTATCCACCTCCAAGGAAAGAACTGGTGCAGTTTAAATGCAAATCAAAGCATACTATTCTTCACTTTCTGTATTTTAAAGTTTTTTTCCTTTAGGGTCTATATCTTCTTCTACAATATGACTAATATAGTAGTATATTTTGCGTGATTGAACATGTATAACTTATGTCAAATTGCTCTCAGGCAAGAGGAAAGTAAACAAGAGAGAGAAAATTTGAAATTCACATTTTAAAAAATGCATGTTAAAAATTTTTACATGTAATTGAAGGAAAATAAGATAGAATTAAATGTATATATAAACTCCTTAAAGACATGGACTGTCTCATGTGTATCCTCAGACTTTAGTATAGTGATTACCACATAATATATGGTTAACAAATGTTCATTCAGTATTTCTTTCAAAAATCAATTTATCAACTAGTTTATTTATTTTGTTGTTTTTTTTTTCCTTTTATAAAAAAGTTCCTAATTTTCTTGATCAATTCAGTGAAGTTCTTTGTTTTTTTCTTTGTTTTTTGCTTTCAATTTTGTTTACCTCTCTTTTGATTTTCAAGATTTCTATTTTAATTGGGGTTTTTTAATTTGTTATGTTTTGACAGGATATTTTTCCAGTTGATTTGCTAAATCATCAATCTGCTTCTTTTCTCTTTTACTGATGAAAGCACTTAGAGATATGAACTTTCTTCTGAGTCCTGCTTTGGTGGAATCCAAAAATTTTTAGTATCTTTGCCTCATTGTTATCATTATCTTTAATGAAGCAATGTATTGTTTCCATGATTTGTTCCTTAATCTATTTATTTTAAAGATTAAGTTACTTAGTTTCTAATTAATTTTTAATCTTTACTTCCAAGGTCCTTTGTTGAATGTATTTTTATTGCATTATGATTAATAAAAGATATACTTTATTCTATCTAATGATAAATCTGATATTAATATTAAATAAAATATTATAAATATAAAGTATAATAAATGGTGTTTTTATTATACTTTCTGCTTTTCTGTCTGCGAGGGGTTTTATATGTGAAGATGCCATGCATAGCTGAGAAATAGGCACATTCTTTTCTATTTCCAAATAGTAACAATGATAATAACAATAAAAATAGCAACTAGCATTTATATAATACTATCTACTATGTGTAGGCATTGTGCTGTGTTTTATAAATATATCATTTTATTTTCAGTCATGACAGGAGATAGGGGCAATAGTTATCCCAATTTTATAACTGAGGAAACTGAGGTAAACAAAGATTAAGTAATTTGCTCAGTCACAAGCTAATAAGTAGTAAAGACCACATTTGAATTCAGATCTTCCTGACTTCAGGCCAAGTCTATTCACTGTACCAATGAGCTAGCTACCCCCAGATTCTCCCAAGATCTATCATATCTAATTATTTTTAATTTAATATTTATTGATTTTGAACTTAAACACAAAAAAGACAAAAAAAAATTTCTATGTAAATAGAGCCACATAAAAAGATTTCTTACAAAGCCATGAATTTCTATTTCATACCATTTATTTTTTTTAAATACTATGTAATAAACACTATATATTTTTCTTTTTTAATGAACATTTTATCCTCTTTAGTTGCATAATTCCAAATTACTTTTTTAAATTTATTTTTTATTAAAGCTTTTTATTTTCAAAACATATGCATAGATAATTTCCAACATTCACCCTTGCAAAAACTTGTGTTCCAAAATTTTTTCCTTCCTTCCCTATACCCCCTCCCTTAGATGGCAAGTAATCCAATATATGTTAAACATTGCAATTCTTTTACATATATTTCCACAATTATCATGGTGCACAAGAAAAATCAAATCAAAAAGGAAAAAAATGAGAAAGAAAACAAAATGCAAGCAAACAAAAATTTAAAAAAATGAAAATACTATGTTTGATTCACACTTAATTTCCACAGTCCTCTCTCTGGATGAAGATGGCTTGCTTTATCACAAGACCATTGGAATTGGCCTGAATCATCTTGCAGTTGAACAGAATCATATACATCAGAATTGATCATCATTATATATCATTTTCAAAGCTATTCTGCTTTTCTCTGCTTCCTTCTAAGTTTTCTTTTGTTTTCTGTTATGCACTTTTCCCCTTTCCCTACTTGCCTCCTTCTCTCCTTGTTCCCTTCTAGAGAAGGCTGTTATTAGACACAAATATATCTGTATATGTAAAGCCATCCTATACATATTTTTATTTATTGGTTGTTTCTCTGGATTAGAATAGGATCATCCTTCAAAGGTCTTTCATAGTTTATTTGAATATTTATAATACTCAAAATTGCTCTTAGAGAACAACATTGCTGTTACTGTATATGACAGTCTCTTGGTTCTGTTCATTTTATTCTTCATTATTTCATGCCAATCTTTCCATGTTTTTCTAAAATCAATCATCTCATCCTTTCTTGTGGCAAAATAGTATTCTACTAAATCATATAAAATGATTTATTTAGCCATTCGCCAACTGATGAGTATGCCCTCAATTTCCAGTTCTTTGCCATAATAAAGAGAGCTGCTATAAATATTTGAGAACTTGTAAGTTTTTTTCCTTTTTCCCTAATCATCTTGGAAAATAGATCCTATAGTGGCATCACTGGTCAAAAAGCATATACAAGGGGCAGCTATATGGTATAGTGGATAAAGCACTGGTTCTAGAGTCAAAAGGACCTGGGTTCAAATCCAGTCTCAGACATTTAACTCTTACTAACTGTGTGATCCTAGACAAGTCACTTAACCCCAATTATTTCTCAAAAAAAAAAAAAAAAAAAAAAAAGAAGAAGAAGAAGAAGGGGGGAAAAGTATATATACAAGTAGATATAAAAAGTATAGCTCTTTGACATAATTCCAGATTGTGCTGTAAAATGATTAGGATGGTTCACAGTTCCCCCAATACGAATTAGAATTCCAGTTTTTCTACATCCCCTTCAACATCTGTTACTTTCCCCTTCTATCATTTTAGACATGCTATCTCAAAGTTATTTTAATTTGCATTTCTCCAATCAATAGTAATGTAGAGCATTTTTTATATGACTATATATAGTTTTGTTTTTTTCACCAAAAAAAAGTTTGTTCATATCTTTTGACTACCTAACAATCGAGAAATGACTCATATTCTTATAAATTTGACTGTTTATATTTGAGATATGAGACCTTTACCTGAGAAACTGTCTGTAAAAATTTTCTCCTAATTTTTTACTTTCCTTCTAATATTGACTAAGTTGATGGTTATAAGATAATGGTATATGCCCAATTTTTAACAAACTTCTTTCCAGATTTCTAAACAATTTTTACCAAACAATGAGTTCTTATCCCAAAATCTTAAGTCTTTATATATGCAAGGTTACTATAATTATTTGCAACTGTGTATTATATATCTATTCTGTTCCACTAATCTATCTTTCTATTTCTTAGGCAGTAGAAAATAGTTTTTGAAAATTATTCTTACTCTCAATTTTATTAATATCACTTTTTAATTTTTTTTTTTAAAGATTTCCCTTTTGGTGTTTAATTGAGATTTTTAATTTGTTCTTTTTCTTGTTTTTTTTTTTAATTGTATACTAAATTTTCTATTTTATTGATATAAGCATATAGAGACATAAATTTTCCTTTGATGCATTTGCTTTATCCTATAGGTTTATATATATAGTCTTATTGTCATTCTCTTTCATGAAATTATTATTTCTACAATTTGTAGTTTTGAACCCACTCATTCTTTAAGATTAGGTTGTTTGGTCTCCAATTGGTTTTTAATTAGTGCTTCTATGGTTCTTTATTGAATCTAATTTTTATTGCATTGTGATCTGAAAAGGATGCGTTTTATGCTGTTCTACATTTAGCTATAAAGTTTTTGTGCCCTAATATATAGTTGGGGTCACTCTCTTTTTCTGGGTTTGCATCTTGAGCTTACCTGTCTCCTTAATAGCTCTTTATAGTGGAATTCTTTTTTTCTTACAGTCTACTTCTTGACTTTGAACTTTATGTTACTGCTTAGGTACTCGTCTAAGTACCTAGAGTGATCATTACCCCCACCCAAAAAAAAAAAAAAAATCCTTAACTTTTGTCCTCATATCTTTATGTTACTTTCATAACTCAAATTGGGAAATATACGTTTTTGGTGCTTCCAAAGTAATTTGATCTGGAGTGGAGCCTGGTAACTGCCCTTTCAGAGTTGAACTTTTCAAGTTCTTGACTCAGGTTTGAATCTATTGGCTTATTCCTGCTTGAGAGTTTCAATAAACTACTGCTGGACTCAGCCACTATTAGTCTCTGGTTATTTTTTGGTCTGGTTATTTTTCTTCATGTTTCTGCCTGGGTGAATAATGAATCCCTGCTCTACTTTTGGGATTAGAGACACACAGATATTGTTTGCTTCTAGAACTTAATCCTTGTTCAGTACACAGGTAGGGCCTATTAATGACTGCTCCTTTGGGATTTCTCCTCCTTGCCCTGTATCTGTGAACTAGAAGTGAGTAGTTAATAGTAGAACTGCCAGATTGTTCCTACAATCTGTGCTAGCTCAGGAATCCTCTTGAATCTCTTCTTACCCAGTGCCCAATTTCTACTCTCTTTTAGTCCTTGTATGCTGGAATTCCACCAGCCAGTCCTTGTCTGTAGTAACTGCAGATCTCTTTGTCTCTCTAAGTACCCCTGAAGTGGAAAAAATGACTCACTGTGACATTTTCTTAGATTTTTTTTTTTATCAGAATTTGGCCTGATGTACTTTCTAGAACTTTGTGAAAGAGGTTTGGTGGGCAAGCTAAGCTATACTTCTTCTTCCCTTACCACCTTGACTCTACCCTCATTCATTTATATATAATATGGAGTCTGGACAATAAAGACCCAGTCCCTAAAGTATGTTCAAATATCTCCAGTCTTGTTTCTGTCCTCCACTACAAAAGAAATCTATAAAATACAAAAGACTCACAAGCGCAAATTGATTGAAACTTAAAGCATGATACATCATTTTAGAACTACTATTTCATTCTGTTAGGTGGTTAATATTTAACATTGAAACATGGTTACTCAGAAGAACTATTAAATAGTTATTTTACTTTCATCTTGGCTCTGCACTATCCAATCAACCCCCTTAAGGTTCATGTTTTCTGGTAAGTCAGGTCAGGGCAGATTTATCCTGTTTTTAGTGATTATTTTCTCTGAAAAATATGTAACTGAAAAAACTTCTGCTGCCAGTCAGTTTCAACTGAGGGAAGTGAGAAGTAACCTCTCAAACTCATGGTGTTTCTTTTAAGTTTGGAAGAAGTCATCTTAGGAATGCTGTTGGTCACCTATGTTCACAGAAAGAAATAAAAAGCAGAAGGGGTAGCCACGGTGCTTAGAATCCAACCAAAAATTCATCTTAGTTGCCATTTACAAGCAACAACCACTGATTTAGGGACTGGAGAGTAGGATGGAGGTAGAAGAGATGCCCCTTCTTTGTTCTTGGAAAAGAAAGCTTCAGAGAGTGCTCCAGAGTTCCTCTTTGTCAAGATGAAAGGCAGGAAGAAGCAGAAAAAATGTTGTCTCTCTTTAAAGGTCTTAGGGAGCCAATCTTCCTGGTTGTTATCGCAGGGACAAAAGGATTTCTTCATTATCTCAAAGTGCCATGGCCTTCCAAGCTGAACAATAGCAGTTCAGCTCAGTTTTATACATGCTCCATGGGACATGCTAATCAAAACATATGGGAACAGAGGAAGGGTTATGATTGCCCCCATTATATAGCCAAGAAATTACTGCTTTGTGGGAATGTCCTCATCTGTTATGCTCTCTATCCTCTATCTATATTTCTATCTTGAGGTAATTATAACTATCTTAGATGACTATAAATCCTGCCATTTGAAATAACAATGTGAAAAGGCAATAGACTGAGAGCCTGGTGCAAAGACTTCTAGTTCCACTTTACCACTCAAGAGTTATGAAACCTCAAGCAAAACCTTATCATATTTCATTAAAGAATGAGATTAATTTTAACCTTTCAGGGCTCTAGTTTCCCCATATGTAAAATGAAAGCATTGTTCTAAATTATCTCTAAGCTCTCAAATATGCCATCTCTATCTTGAGATGTCAAAGACATTTCATGACCCTTCATGAACTTTTACAAAAGGAAAGGAGAATATTGGGAATCAAAGGAATAGTATATGTGGATAAGAAGAACTCCAGGCAGAAGAGGGAAGAAAGGGAGAGGGAAGGAGGGGAAGAGGGAGAGAGAGAGGAGAAAGAGAGAAAGAGAGAGAGAGAGAGAGAGAGAGAGAGAGAGAGAGAGAGAGAGACTGATTTCCAGTAGGATCAATGACTTCCTACAGGGATGAGGAGTAGAAGGAAAAACAAGAGGATTATTTACTATACAAAAAAAGAGCATAGAAGCATTTAACTTTTATCTGTAAATGGTATTTAAAGACAATCAAGTATAATCTCACCATCATCTCTTAGAAGGAAAATGAGGAAGGACGCAAGCATTTATTTATTAAGCATTTACTATGTGCCAATCTTCCTGGCATTTCCATGTTAGAATCTTTAGCTTCCTTCATTGACGCCCTTTTTGATTCCTTAGTTATTAGTACCTCTTGTCCCAAAATTACCTTGAATTTATTTTGTATATACTCATATATGTACATGTTGTTTCCCCCAGTGGGATGTAAGCTTCCTGAAGATAGGGGCTAGTTGGTTTTTTGTCTTTGTATCCTTATTGGAATATACAGTGCATTTATTAAGGGGACTTGAAAATCTTGATCGATTAATTGATTGATTTTAGAGATGTGTCAACTACACAAAAAGTCACAATGGTGTGAGACCTGAGGTTGCAGGATTTATAGGCATAAGTGAAATTTTTGCCTGAATAAAATTCATACTTGATCTCACTTTTTCTAGTGTAGTATCAAAGTAGGAAGACAAATATTCTACTGCTGGTCCTTGAAACCAGGAGCAATTCAAATTACTAGGAATGGGCAAAGAACAAGAAACTATGATAAAAGAATTTACTATCAGCAAAAATCATATCATTAAAAATTTAGTGGCAAGGTAAAGACATTTATAAATATCTAAGCTTCCTGTAGTTAATGCCAATTAAAAATAATCTGGGGGTGGGGGGACCAGTTATTTCATATGTAGAGACAACATTAAAAAATCAATGTAGATATATTTTAACATGTTTAACATACACTGGATTGCTTGCCATCTAGAGGAGGAGGTGGGGGAAGGAGCAGAAAATCTGAAACACAAGGCTATGCAAGGGTCATTGTTGTCAAATTATCTGTGCACATGTTTTGAAAATAAAAAGCTTTATAAAAAAAAAAAGTCAGGTAGACAATGAGACCAAGGTAATAAATATGTTTTCAGTAATGATTTTAACATAGTCATTTGGTGTTTTTTGAATACAGACAGATACCATTACATGTTAGTATTAATAATTAAACACTCCCTGAAAATTATATAATTAGAAGAATTAGTGAATTACCTGGAGAAGGCAGAGGTGGGAATTGGCATCAACAATTTACTTTTCTCTCAGTAAGGTGATAAGTCTACTTCTAGCTGACAAAGGGAGAAGAAACTGATGTGAGTCGGATAAAGAGAAAGAAATTTGTGAAGGTGATCTGGGTCTTTTTTTACTTATAAAATTCAGAGAGAATATGGGAAAGAGGAATTTGGGAAAACTTGAGGAAAAGCAGGAGGATTCAAGATGAAGTTAAAAAGATCAGTTTGAAGGAGAAAAAAGATTAAGGAAAAGGACTAAAAAAGAAGAAGAAAATAGCTATTTGAAAAGGTATGGTAAGTTAAAAAAAAATCTAATGTTCCAAAGAGCCCTTGTGGAGAGTGGGATAGCAAGTTAATGAGAGAGTCATAATAAGATTGCCTAATAGCAGTAAAGGTCCAATTGAGGTTATGTAACAAATTTGTAATGGACTCAATTGGAAGAGTTGCATGACTTTCTCTATCTTCATTCAACAGCATATGTACAGGAGTAAAGGGGAAGGATGATGGGACTGATACTGAGCAGGATGCAACTAGTGAAATAATAAGGGCACTAGGAATTTTAAAAATGATTCATCAAGAGGTCAAGACAGGGGAAAGAGGAGAGAGTGGCTAGTGTAGATTAGAAGAAGAATTAAGGGTCATGTAGAAGAGAATTAAGGGTAGGATACAAGGGAATTAAGGGGTCAAGAATGGAGGTTAAGATGAAACAAAGAATAGGGTTAGGTAAGGGAAATCAGAGAATTAGAAAGCCAATGGGTTATGATTGGATAAAGAAATTTCAGAATTCTTGAACATGCAAGTGTTACATTTTTGCGTAGTGGTAAGATCAAAGGTATGATTCATCTTTGGGTGTGGCTGACATGGTGTGGAGGAATAGGTATCCAAGATATAATACAACCTACCCAAATTTGTCAAAACAGATGAATACTACCTACTTTTGGTCGTAAGAATATATATATATATGATACTGTCAGAAAGATCCTAAAAAAAAATTTGCTAAAGATTAGGAAGTCTTCAGCAAGAAACTGGAGACCAGAGAGGGACAGGTGGTGTTTTCATTATTGCTGCCCACTGAGAGCAAAAGATGCAGAAGAAAAAAAATCAGTTTAGGAAGTGAACAGCTGGCTATGAAGATGGCATTTGAGAACAGAATTTTTGCTCCTGAATTATGGTCTAGAATGGAGAAATGATAGGGTCCTAGTCAAAGATGGAGTGTACTCATGAAGGATGATAAGATGCATTTGCTTAGAGTCTTCCAAGACTAATCAAAATTTCTTTAAATGGAAAAGAGTTCATGTAACAGAAAATTGACTGTGTTCAACAAACTGGTTACCACAGTGAGCAGCTGCAGTGAAGCAATAAGGATTACAAGTTGAAATACCCAGAAGTTCATAGGAAACAAAATTCAAAGGAAGATACAGTGTAAAATTTGTAGTCTCAAGAGCCTCAAATACATAAAGATTCTTTAAAAGATACAAAAAAAAAAAGGGCAAATTTTATTTAGAATTTGATTCCCACTTACAAAGAGGAACTAATTGCTGAGATGGAATGATGGGAACTTTGTGAGGAAAAGGACAAATCTCTCTTACAATAGAGAAGAAAAAGAAAGATGGATATAGTTTGACATAGATCGTAAATTTTAGGAGAATAGATTTAAAGGATTCAGAGGAAGAATAAGGAGGAGTTCATGGGTGAAAATGGCAAAAAAATTTAATAGTATGGAATTGAAAACAGAAAAAGAGATAATAAGAGAGCACCTACTTCTCCTTGATGAATTCAAAACACTTGACCCAAATGAACAAATGAATTTTATCTCTGACAGCTAAATTAGTAAATATGATTGCTGATCTACTGTCAATGACATCTGAAAAACCACAGAAAATGAGAGAGGTACTTCTTGAGTTGTGGAGAAGGGTAAATATTTTAATATCTATAAACAAGCAAGATCTATAATTGCACACTTTAGAATAGTAAGCTTGACTTTGATTCCTGGAAAAAGAGATGGGTAATGAATATCTAGAAAAGGAAGGAGAAATTTTTTCAAGCCCAGGCTGATTTTAGGAAGAACAGGTCATGCTGTACTAATTTTACTTCCTTTTTGACAAAGTTACTAAGCTGGTACATCAGGGAAATGCTATACTAAGCAGTATATTTGATAAAGTAAATTGCTATTCAGGTAAAAATGGACTGAGGGATATGGATGAGATAATAGCACAGTTAGATAGACTTAAATCTTGTTTAAAGACCAGTCTCAAACAGCAGTTATTCATGGTAGCATGTTAGTTTATGTCTCCAAGAGAGTACCCCAAGAATCTGTGCTAGACCTTGTATTATTTAATTCTTTTTGCAATGAGTTGGACAAAAATATAGATGTTATGTTTTTAAACAATAATAAATCTAGGATGGTTAGTTAATAGAAGTAGATAATGAATTAAGTGTCCAAAAGATTTGACAAGTTAGAATGCTGGGCTGAATCCAGTGAGATGAAAATTAAAAGATTATATGATCTTACAATTGATTTAAGAAAATCAACTTCATGGTGTAGAAGAACAGTTAAATAGTAGTTTGTTTGAGGGAATAAAAAGATCTTGCGATAGTAATGACTTTAAATTCAATATAAGTCCAAAGTATCATGTGGCAGACAAGAAAACTCAATAAGTCCTGGGCTACATTATGAGAGTTCAGGAGTAAGAAACCGACAATGTTTTGTTTTGTTTTTTTAACCTTGCCCTTTTTTTTCTTTTTCTTTTTCTTTTTTTTCATTTTATCAAAAAACCTTTTCTATTTATTTTATTGATTTTGGTATCAATAGAGTTTATTATGTTTGTAGTTTTACTCATCTTAAACCCATTATTCCTGGAATAAATCTACTCTGGTAATAAATGTATAATTTTTAAAAAGTTGTTGGGGTTGTGTTGTCAAATACTTAATATCAGAAGCTGCTGTGGTTTCATTAATGGACTATTTAAGAAGATAATTATTTGCTTTGACACTGAACTCTTAGGATAACTGAATCTTTCCATCTAACATGAAGCTGAAATACCTTATAAACACTGTCTACACTTCATAGAATGTAAGTAGAACAATGGCAAGAACTTTTTCTATTTGTATCCCTTGCACTTATCAATGTTTCCTGCCTTTAATTAATTAGTCAAATGATTAGTTATCAGTGCTAATTAATGCATTTTCATTTATTTATGTTACCTTGTTGAAGAAATTACCTCAATTAGTTTGGTGATTTGCTAGAATTTTCTAAATAAATAATCCATATGGCAAATAATTCTAGGTTTTAGTTTCATATAGTTTTAATCATTTTAAAAATAGCTCACTTATTCCTGTGCTTTGTCATTTTAGTAACATATTTGTGCTCCATTTTTTACCCTGATTTTATCAGGTTACAGACATCATAATTAAGAAGGACAATGATAAGCTGAAGAATATTTAGAGAATGGCTACCAGAAACATGAAAAGCATACCAGTATCTGTGAAGGAACTGGGGCCTTTTAGCCTGGAGAAGAGTGGATTGAGTCAAGGGGGAGGGAGGAAAGAGAAAAAAGAGGGGAGTAGGGGTGGCAGCAAGAGAGAGAACAAGATAATTGTTTTTAAACATTGTTGATGTTGTATTCCTCGAAGTCATAGAACATCATCGTCTATGAAGGATCAAAATTTTAAGGCAAAAGTTAAGTATGAAGGAAGGTAACCTAGTCATACCAGATCTCAAACTGCATTACAAAGTGGTAATCATCAAAATAATCTGGTGCTGGCCAAGAAAGAGGATGGTGAATCAGTAGAATAGATTAGATATACAATACACAATAGTAAAGGACCATAGTAATTTAGGGTTTGATAAAGGCAAAGACCTAAGTTTTGGGGACAAGCATTCACTATTTGACAAAAACTGCTGGGAAAATTGGAAAGCAATTAGGCAGAAACTGTGTATAGACCAACATCTCATAACAAGATAAGACTACATGATTTAAACAATAAAGGGTAATACCACAAGCAAATTAGGGAAGCATGGAATAGTTTACCTGTCAGACCTATGGATAGGGAAGAATTTATTACCAAACAAAAGGTAGGCATTATTAAAGGATGTAAAAAAGGACAGTTTTTATTACTTTTTTTTTTTTTTTTATAAAAAGAAAACCAATGCAGTAAGCAGAAAATTTGGGGATTTTTTTAATAGTCAGTATTTCTGATAAAGACCTCATTTCTCAAATACATAAAGAACTGAGTAAAATTTATAAAAATATGAGACATTCCCCAATTGATAAAGGATCAAGGATATGAAGAGGCACTTTTCAGAAGAAATCAAAGCTGTCATATACAAAAATGTTTTAAATCACTATTGCAAATCACACTGTATACATATTAAAGCAACTCTAAAGTACCACCTTGGAGGAGAAAGAAATTTGTGACCAAAGATGAACTAGAGACTATTACTGATCATAAAATAGAAAATTTTGATTATATCAAATTAAAAAGCCTTTGTACAAACAAAACTAATGCAAACAAGATTAGAAGGGAAGCAACAAACTGAGAAAACATCTTCACAGTTAAAGGTTCTGATAAAGCCCTCATTTCCAAAACATATAGAGAATTGACTCTAATTTATAAGAAATCAAGTCATTCTCCAATTGATAAATGTTCAAAGGATATGAACAGACAATTTTCAGATGATGAAATTGTAAATATTACCACTCATATGAAAGAGTGTTCCAAATAACTATTTATCAGAGAAATGCAAATTAAGACAACTCTGAGATACCACTATACACCTGTCAGATTGGCTAAGATGACAGGAAAAAATAACGATGCATGTTGAAGGGGATGCAGGAAAACTGGGACACTGATACATTGTTGGTGGAGTTGTGAACGAATCTAGCCATTCTGGAGAGCAATCTGGAATTATGCTCAAAAAGTTATCAAACTGTGCATATCCTTTGATCCAGTAGTGCAACTACTGGGCTTATACCCCAAAGAGATACTGAAGAAGGGAAAGGGACCTGTATGTGCCAAAATGTTTGTGGCAGCCCTGTTTGTAGTGGCTAGAAACTGGAAAATGAATGGATGCCCATCAATTGGAGAATGGTTGGGTAAATTGTGGTATATGAATGTTATGGAATATTATTGTTCTGTAAGAAATGACCAGCAGGATGAATACAGAGAGGATTGGAGATGCTTATATGAACTGATGCTAAGTGAAATGAGCAGAACCAGGAGATCATTATATACTTCAACAACAATACTGTATGAAGATGTATTCTGATGGAAGTGGATTTCTTTGACAAAGACACCTAACTCATTTTCAATTGATCAATAATGAACAGAAGCAGCTACACCCAAAGAAAGAACATTGGGAAATGAATGTAAACTGCTTGCATTTTTGTTTTTCTTCTTCTGGGGGTTATTTTTACCTTCTGAATCCAATTCTCCCTGTGTAACAAAAGAACTGTTCGGTTCTGCACACATATATTGTATCTAGGATATACTGCAACAAATTCAACATATATAGGACTGCTTGCCATCTGGGGGAGGGGGTGCAAGGAGAGAGGGGAAAAATTGGAACAAAAGTGAGTGCAAGGGATAATGTTGTAAAAAAATTACCCTGGCATGGGTTCTGTCGATAAAAAGTTATTATAAAAAAAAATAGTACCACCTCACACTTAACAGAATAATAATCCTAATTCACTGTTAGTAAATTGAGAACTAATCCAACCATTCTGAACAGCAATTTGTAACTAGGCCCAAAAGGTTATTAAACTGTGCATTATATTTGATGCAGAAATATCACTGCTAGATCTATATCCCAAAGAGATTTTTTAAAAAGTAAGGAAAAGAAACCATACTACAAAAATATTTATAGTAGCTGCTTTTGTGGTGGCAAGAATTGGAAATTGAGGGCATGACCATCAATTGGAGAATGACTAAGCAAGTTGTGGTATATGATTGGAATGGAATACTATTGTCCTATAAGAAAGGATAAGCAGGAAGCTTTTAGAAAAACCTGGAAAGACTTAGATGAATTGATACAAAGTGACATCAATAGAATCAGGAGAACATTATATATAGTAATAGCAAGATTGTAACTATATCTGTGAAAGTCTTAGCTACTCAGATCAAGATAATATGAGACAATTCTAAAGGACTTATGATAAAGAATCTCAAGGACTGAAGGAATCTGAAGGCTGATCTAAATAAACATTTATTTAAACTTCATTTTTCTTGGTTTTTTGTTTATTTGTTCAGTTTTCTTTTACAACATGACTAATCTGGAAATATGTTTTGCAGGCTTGTATATAAGCTACATCAAATTGCTTACCTTCTCAATTGGGAGGAGGAGAGAAAAAAGGAAAGAATTTGGAATTCAAAATTAAAAGAAAAACAAATGTTAAAAATTACTTTTACATATAATTAGAAAAAATAAAATATTAGCAATACACTTTCCTTTTTTTTTTAATTATAGCTTTTTATTGACAAAACATATGCATGGGTAATTTTTCAAAATTGACCCTTGCAAAAACTTCCATTCCAACTTTTTCCTTCTTTCCCTCCACCTTCTCCCCTAGATGGCAGGTAGTGCCATACAAGTTAAATATATTAAAGTATATGTCAAATACAATATATGTATACATAGTTATACAGTTATCTTGCTGCACAGGAAAAATTGGATTTAGAAAGAAGATAAAAATAAAACCTGAGAAGAAAAACAAAAATGCAAGCAAACAATAACAGAAACAATGGAAATGCTATGTTGTGGTCCACACTCCTTTCCCAGTGTTTTTTCATTGGGTGTAGCTGGTTCTGTTCATTACTGATCAGTTAGAACTGATATGGTTCCTCTCATTGTTGAAGAGAGCCTCTTCCATCAGAATTGATCCTCATGTAGTATGGTTGTTGAAATGTATAATGATCTCCTGGTTCTGCTATTTCACTTAGCATCAGTTCATGTAAGTCTCTCCAAGCCCCTCTGTATTCATCCTGTTGGTCATTTCTTATAGAACAATAATATTCCATGACATTCATATACCCCAATTTATTCAGTCATTCTCCAAGTGATGGACATCTATTCAATTTCCAGTTTCTAGTCACTATGAAAAGCACTGCCACAAACAAGTAATACACTTTCAAAGAATTAAACAGAAATATAAAAGACACCATCAGAGAGATATGGGACAAAGAAAGGATTTGGACTGGTAATGTAGAAAGAGCAAGTGATAACTAAAAGACAACTCATAAGTTTCATTGGCAGCCACACAATAAATACTGAGAGATCTAGAAGATCCTGTTCCATTGGGCTGACCTCCTATGAAGATTTTGTAGGAGGGTCATGGACAAGAGTTTCACCAGATTAGAAAATGTTGATGGATTTCAATTTGTACTGTTGGAGTCCTCAAATCAATGAAAGCATAGACCCATGCCTTCCATTGATTCCTCTGTCACTATTTTTTCTCTTTCCCAAACCATCCTTCATATATTTTCACAAATTTATATTAATAAAGCCCATGTTTATCTATTACCTTCTTGCTTAAAAAGCTTCAGCAATTCCTTATTGTCTCTAAAACAAATTCTTCAAAATGGCTTCTAAAACTCTTCATAATCCAGATCTAGTCTATCTTTCCAGACTAATTTCACTTCATTCCCTCCATTAAGTCTTCATTTCAGACTAATTGCGTCTACTTATTGTTCCCATTACACATCATTCCATATTCTACCTTGTGGCCTTGGTACAGGATGTTTCCTATCCTTGAAATATTATTTTTCATCACCTCTCTCTCTTAAAGTCCTTGTCTTCTTTCAAAATTGGGCTCAAATGTCACCATTCATACTCTCTGTCACTACCCAGAAATTATTTTGTATTTTTATATTTACTTATCTACATGTTATTTCTTTTTTTTAAAGCCTTTTATTTTCAAAACATATGCATAAATAGATTTCAACATTCACTCTTGCAAAACCCTGTGTTCCAAAATTTTTTTTCTCTTTCCCCTCCTCCCTCCTCTAGGCAGCAAGCAATTCAATATATGTTAAACATGTGCAATTCTTCTACACATATTTCACAATCATCATGCTGCACAAGAAAAACCAGCTCACAAAGGAAAAAAGAGAGAAAGAAAACAAAATGCAAGCAAACAACAATAACAAAAAGTGAAAATACTATATTATGATCCAAACTCAATCCCCACAATTCTCTTTCTGGGTATAGATGATTCTCTCCATCACAAAACCACTGGAACTGGCCTGAATTTTAGAAATGAGGCCTTTATCAGAACCCTTGGATGTATATTTTCCCCCCAGTTTACTGCTTTCTTTCTAATCCTGTCTGCATTGATTTTGTTTGTATAAAAATTTTTAACTTAATATAATCAAAATTATTCATTATGTACCCTAGTTCTTCTTTGGCCACAAATTCATTCCTTCTCCATAGATCTGAGAGGTAGACTATCCTTTGTTTTTCTAATTTGCTTATAGCATCATTCTTTATGTCTAAATCATGAACCCATTTTGACCTTATCTTGATATAAGGTGTTGGGTGTAGGCAAATGCCTGGTTTCATTATTTCTCTTTGGTAGAACATAAACTCTTTGAGGACAGAGACTATAGTTCTTGGCTTTGAATCTCAAGCAATATGTAAAATGCTTGGCATATAGTAAGAGCTTGATAAATGCTTGCTGAATTGAACTAAATGATTTTAATTTATCTTTAGTCACAAGGTTAAAGTCAGAGCCATTTGGTGTTACTTGGTTCTAGTCTATTTAATAATACAGCTAAGGTTTTCAAAGCACTTTATAAATATTATCTCCTATTATCTGCATAAAACCCTAGAAGAAAACAACAATAAGATTAACAATTATAAATCCCTTCTAAGTGCCAAGTACTGTGCTAAGTACTTTAGAATTGTTATTTCATTTGCTCCTTAAAGAAGGACCTAAGATCAATCCTAAGAGCTAAGTGCTAATATTATCCCCACTTTACAGATAAGGAAACTGAGGCAACTTAGTGGTTAAATTACTTGCTCAGAGTCATACAGCTTACAAATTGAAATCAGGTTTGGGACCACTTGGTATCACTTGGCTTTTTTTTTTTTTTTTTTTTTTTTTTTTTTTTAAGAATAATGCTTAGAGAACAAGGAAAAAATATTGTTTCTCTTTTCTCTCTTTCTAGGCATAATGGCTACCAAAATACCCATTGATATGAGGGGGCTAAGGTGTTTTTTGGTTAAAGGGAAATGAAATCCTGCTTAAAGACCAAAAAACAAAACAACTCTGGGATTACAAATAAGGCAAACTTGGAAATTAAAGTCTATCATAATAAATTAATTATCTCAGTAACTATAGTGATTTCATATAGACTGGTTGGATAGTATATGTAGAGATCATGCTTTGTTATCACAAGTTCACAGAGTTAAGAGTGTCAGTAATTTATAAGATTGGGGGCAGAAAGGGAATACTGAGGATATAACCAGCCAATTTTTATCACAATACATTTTCTAAAGTATTTATTTGTCCTTCAACTAGTCTGGCAGGTTCTTAGAGTTGGAGAAGTATTGAGAAAAGCCTTGGGGATGATTTGTACATCTGTTGTCTAAAGGCAAGTGTGGTAAGTCTCTTTAGGGTGGGGACTGTCTTTTGCCTCTTTTTGTATAGCCATTTAATAAATGTTTATTGATTAATACACTTGGAAAGGCCTTTTCCTTCTTATACTGCAGAATAATGATTTTTTAAGTCACAGCAACTCTCAAAGATCATCTCCAGAATTATACAGGGACTGTGATTTGCCTTGTTAAATGGAATCAATTATGCTGACGAAATTATGGATTCTTAAAATTTTGAAGCTTCTGCTAATAATAGGGTTTTTCTTAGATGAACTTTATCTGAGATATTTAAAAGTTTAAAAATATCTTGCATTCTAACTTTTAAAAATGTTTTAGAACATGGGAAGACATGTATACTGATACTCGAATGACCAAGAAAACACCATAAATGACCCCAGCAATTTAAACAGAACAAAAAAGTAAAACACAATGCTCTGCAATTACTAGAACGACCAAGTTCAGACCCACAGAAAAGCTCAAACTATGTATCTCCCTTTCTTCATTGCACATGTGGGAATCTATGGATGTTGAATATTGCACCTATTTTCTGATGTGGTCCATGTATTGGTTGGTTTTTGCTCAACCACTTTCTCCCTCTCACTCTTTTTAAAAGTCTTGGTTACAAGAGATGGCTTCCTGGGGAAGAGAGAATGTTAAGAGTAAAAACTTTTATTGTCATTCTTAAAGTTCCGATAATTTAGAGAGATTCATGTGGAGCAGAGAGAAAGCAAACTTGGCATAATACTGGGCTTTTACGGTGTGTGAATCTGGTAGGAGGAAGTGGAGGTTGAGAGAAGGGTAGGTCCAATCTAAGAAAAATAGGTACAGGCTGAAAGGACATACTAAGTGTGATCTAGTAGAGAATAATCAGTAAACATAGGAGAGCGTTGTGATTTAGCAAGTGAAAAAAAACTTATTGAGCAAGGCGAGAGGAATGGTAGAATCAAAACAAATTTAAAAGGACTTTGGAAATCTTCTGGTCTAAATCCCCTCCTCAATACAAGAATTCCCTCCACAACATTCCAGACAGATAGTTATCCAACCTTCTTTTAATTGACTCTATTGATAAGGGAAGCTTGTGGATAAACAGAATCATAAAATAAGGTAGTCCATTGCATCACTGAGGGGAGGAGAGAAAGAAAAGAAAAAGGAAAGATTAATAATGGCTGACTTTTATATATGTGTCAAGCACTTTTTCTTACAAGCAAAGAGATTCATAGTATTATCTCTATTTTACAGCAGAAGAAACTGAGGCTGAGAGGATAATCAGATAGCTTACATCTTAGAAAGGATTTGCATACCCATGTCTCTTTACTCTATTGCTTTTTAAGAAAGAAGGAAGAAGGAAATGCATTCTCATTGTTGTGGTTATTCTATGTCCAACTCTACAAAGTCCATTGGGTTTTCTTGGCTAAGATACTGGAGTGGTTTGCCATTTCCTTCTCCAGTGTGTCGCCATTTTACAGATGAGGAACTGAGACAAATCGGATTAAGTGACTTGCCTAAGATCCCACAGCTAGTTAGGGTCTGAGGCCAAATTTGAATTCAAATCTTCCTGACTCCAAGCCATCCACTGTATCACCTAGGTCCTCAGTGAAGTATAAAACCCATTAAGGAGAGACATATTGAGCACTGTTAAGCAAAGAATGGAACCTGAAATTTAACTGCATGTTGTAGCTACTAAAAAACCAAAAGTAACATGAAACTGAATGAAGCGGTCCAGAACAACGAAAGTCACAGTCAAAAATATTTCTACTAGTTAGGTCAGACCTATTATCAGAGTATTTTATGCAGACCAGAGTACTGGGGACACAAATACTAGGTAGAGCAAATTCAGAAGAGGGTGACAGGGATGGTGAAGAAGATCTAAAATTAAGTAACATGAATCAATTAAGAGAACTCCATATTTAGTTTGGGGAGAACAAGAAGTAGGGAGAAAATAAGATTATTTTAAGGGCTGTCAGATTGAAGTGACCAATTAATACAAGTTATAAGGTGGCAAATAGCATAAAATGCAAGCATTTTAGGGCTGGAAGGGACTTTAAAGTTCATCTAGTTTAAACTCTTTTTTTACATATGAAAAAAGTGATGCACAGAAAATTAAATGACTTATTTAAGGTAAAGAAGTTAGCTAGCACTGCCTCCATTGCAAGCCAGGTTCCAGTCCTAATTTCCACTGCAGGATACTTTGGCTCCAGCTTAATATCAGTTGGAACTTTCTAACTAGAACTGTCTAAAGGATAGAATGAAGATAATGAATTCCTTGGGCAAAGAATCCTAGAACTGGAAGGGGTTTCTCATTTTCCATTGAGGGTATCTCTAAATGATCAAGGTTTACAACCATAGAGCAATCTTTAACTTCTCATTCTCCTCATTCTCTTACTACCAAAACCCAATGAGTTGCCAAATTTTCATTTCATTTTTCAGAACATTTCTCTAATTTGTTATCTACCCTCTTTCTACACACATGGCCATAGTCCTAGTTTTTCACCTCTTGCCTGAATCATTTCAATAGTCTTTTAATTGTTCTTCTAGTCTCTCTCCCTACTCCAATCCATATCTTATATATTTGCCAAAATGATTTTTTCTGAACATGTCAATTCCTTGCTAAATAAATTCTTAATGGCTCCCTTCTGGTTCTAGATTCAATTTTAAGTAACTAGTGGTGCAGTGAATAGAGACTGGTGCTAAAATCTGGTCTATGACACTTATTAGCTAAAGATCCTTAGTCACTTGGCTTCAATTTCCTCATCTATAAAATGGGAAATGGGGATCATAGCCCTTATCTCACAGTATTGTTGTGAAGATCAAAATGGGATATTTATAAAAATCACTTAGGACGTTCCAGGTACTATATAAGTATTTATTCTGTTCCCCTCTTCATCCTTCATGTAGTATTAAAAGATATTCGAAACTTGGTTTTTAACCTCCCTTTCCAACCTTATTATATACATTATTCCCTTTTATGAACTCTATTTTTCTAGTCTTTCACACTACTAACGATGACTCTAAACAGGTCACTTAATCCTGTTTGCCTCATCATCCTCATCTGCAAAATGAGCTGGAGAAGGAAATGGCAAAGCATTCCAGTATCCTTGCCAAGAAAACTCCAAAAAAATTTTCATGAAGAGTCAGATGGGACTTAAAACAACTGAACAACAAAAAATTTCCAGTCAAATTGATCTACTTTGTCTTGGGGGGAGAGGGAAACAAATTTGGAACAGATAAGGGTTTTGCAAAGGTGAATGTTGAAAACTATGTTTGCAAATTGGAAAAAGAATTGGGAAATGGCTGAACAAGTCAGTACATGAAGGTAATGAAATATTACTGTTCTATAAAAAATGATGAAAAAACTGATTATAGGAAGGCCTGGAAAGATTTACATGAACAGATGCTGAGCTAAACAAGCAGAACCAGGAATACATTGTACACAATAACAGCAAGCAATGATCAACTATAAAAGGCTTGGTTCTTCTCAGTAGCTCAGTCATCCAAAACAATCCCAATCGATTTTGGACAGAAAATGCCATCTGCATCCAGAAAAAGAACTGAGACTGAATGTAAATTAACACATGCTATGTTCACTTCTTTTCTCTCTCTCTCGTTTTTCCCCTTTTGCTCTGATTTTTCTCTCCCAAGGTGATTCATAAAGCAATGTGTATTAAAAATAAAGTTACTACAACTAAAAAAAAAATCTTTGCAGATATTTGGAAAAATAAAATACTACTTTCTCTCCCCCAAATAAAGAATATCATGATTTTTTTTCAAATGGTCCACTTACTGTTCCTCACACTATTTCTTGTTTGCCTTTTGCACCAATTATCTCCCATTTACTCCCGTGAAATGCTGTTACTCTTCACTTGACTCTTAGAATCCTTGATTTCTTTCAAAGTTCAGCTATATAATCTTTTATAGAAGATCTCCCCAGGTCCTAGTGCTTCTCCTACCCACACACCCATTCCCACAAACCACAACAAAACCACACATCACCTTGAATCGTGCGTATGTATCCACACATATATATGCATTTACGAAATGGCAACTTCAAAGTCAGGGCAGACCTGGGTTCAAGATCTTTATGACATAAATCGGCTGTGTGACCTTGGGCAAATTCCTTAAGTGTTCTAGAATCCCTGGGATTTTAAATTGCAGAGATTCTGCTAACTTCTTCATTTTAGGCTTTCAATTAGCAATGAAATCAGATTTCATTTCTATCCCCTTATTTTGTATATACTTACGGAGCGGATTTAACTTAATTGCAATTAATGGTATAAGAAGTCCCTAGAGAGAAAGTAAGCTCTTATAAGGCATGGAGTTTCATCTTATAAAAATCTTTATTTTTTCAAAGAGCTCTTAAGCACTCTGTTAGTTGATGATCTTTCGAGGTCTATCCACAGGCAGGAAGGGGCAGAAGAGTGGGAAGAGCACTGGATTTGGAGTGGAAGCCTGGGTTAAGGTTTGCAAGTCACTTAAGACACATAGTTTCAGAGCACCTCAAGGTAAAGCGCCAAAATAATATGTAAAGCGTTTTGCAACTCAAAGAGCTAAAAAATCAGTTATAATTATCAGCCCCATATTTTGCAGCGGAGGAAAGTGAGGCTCAAGGAAACTGAGTGACTTGTCAAGTCACATGGTGCCAAGTTTTTGTTTGCAGCCCCCAGTTCCTAGCATGCTCATCATTAAATATTGGTTGACTGCTTGGAGTGGAAGAATCTGAATTTCAAACATACGTCTTTCACCCAAGCAAAGGCAGCACTCTTCGCTATCCTACGCTGCCCCGCCCCCACCTCCCCTCGGTGGGGGATGGAACCTTATTGGCTCTTGGGTTTCACACTTGAAGAAGACTCGGGGAAGGGCCGTGAGAGGAGGCTGCAAGGCTGAGCGCGTGAGTAAGCAGCAAGCAGCCAGGGGAAGGAGGCGGCTCCCAGGACGGCACGCGCCCAGCCCCAGCTAGAGGCGCTCCGGGTACGGAAAGGTGGGGGAAGGGGAAGGGAGAGGCGGGCACGGGAGGGGAGGGAGAAATGCGCGCGCCGCGCTGTGCAGCCGGGTTTCGGCGGCAGCGGGTTGGTGCGTCATGATGGCAGCACGGCACGCGGCCCGGGGCGGGGCCGCGAGCGGGCGGGGCGGGATGGAGGGGCGGGGCCGGAGGGTCGGTAGAGGGGGAGGGGGTTGGAAAGAGGAGGAGGAGGAGGAGGAGGAGGAGGAGGAGGAGAACATGGCGTCTGTGCAGAGCTGCTGAAATCCTCGTTCCTCTCAGCCAAGGGAGCGAGGATTGAGTCGTGATCCGTTCTCCGCCCTCTTGTCGTGATCCCCCTTCTTCCGACAAGTGGCCTCTCGCTTTCCCCTTACTAAACCTCCCACCTCCCCCTTAGGGCCTCAGTCTCTCCCTGCACTGTGGGAGAGAGAGCTAGGGCGCGCGCGCCCGAGTTTTCCTTCATCCCTCCCCCCCGGGGCGCGGGGAGGGGAGCGGGCCCGAGTGGGGACCCCGAGGGACCCTGCGGGACGCCGTAGAAGGAGGGGGAGCCGGGCTCCCGCCGCTGGGGGCCTGGCGGGCGGCGGGCGCCAGCGTTGAGGCGGCGGCTGTCAGCGGGGCGATCTGCGGGCCCGAGAGCCGAAGGTGGCAGCGGCGACGGCGGCAGTGGCGGCAGGTGAGCTGTGCTGAAGCGAACGGAGCTCGGGGTCGAGTGCAGCTGTCACGGGCGCCCGGCGGCGGCCGCGGCTTCTGAGGGAGGCCCGAGGGGGCGGGGAGGGAAGGAGCAGCTGGTCCTCCCCCCTCTCTCACTCCCTTTTCTTCCCTGGCTCCCTCGTTTCATTCCTCTTCCACTGCTCTCCTCCTCCTCCTCCTCCTCCCCGAGTTCTTCCCCTTTCCCTCGCTGGGCTCCCGGGGGTGGAGGTCGCAGCTGTCAGGGACACCAGCTGGGGCAGCTCGGGGTGTGGAGGGGGGAGAGAGCTAGCGCTGTGAGCGACGGCGGCAGCGAGAGGAGGAGGCTGGGGTTGGCAGCCCGAGGCCGATTTTCCCGTCGCCCTGTTTAACTGAGACGCCTCCATCTCTGTCCTGGGAAGATGTTCTTTGGACCCCGCCGGACTCGGAGGGTGGGGAGGCGAGGTGAGCGCTCCTTGCCTCTCCTCGATTAAAGGGGACAGTTTCGTGACCAATGGGCTTTCCGCGCCGGACAATGATTTCTTACCTTTTTCAGGGACCTTAGGGAAAATGAGATCTCTTAGGTGCTCACTAGGAGGCGGGAGACTACTTCCTAGAGCTGCGTGACCTTGGGCAAGCCACTTAACCTATCTGGGTCTCAGTTGTCTTGGCAGCATATTGGGAATAATACCTTATTTGATATAAGTCAGGAGCCAACACCCTCCTGTCAGCTAAAGGAGCTTCCAGAGACACTTCTTTTACTACTCTCTAGATGTCGAATATTGTAAGCGTGTAGGAACATTATTTTTTGATTGGAATTGTGTTGGGAGGGTTTGGGTGGGAAAATAGGGATTTTGGCTCATTTGAGATGCTTGTTGGTTCAGTCCAGTCTAACAATCACTTATGAAGTGGATACATGGATGCTTAGTGACAGAAACTTCCGATTTGAAGAAAAAGGTAATTGGGGAATGTTCTCAAATATTTTAGTAACTTTGTAGTCTCTGGCTAATACTAGTAAATTACCAGCAATACTTTCTGACTAGTTAATGACTCAAGTATAGAAACCTGGAGAGAGCTGGGTTCAAGTACTGTTTCTGTCACTTAGTCCTCCATTCTTGTGACCTTGAAGAAGTCCCTTAATCCTTTAAAATCTCCAATTTCTCTGAAATGAGGGGATTGCAATAAACTAGAGGACTTCCAATATTTTGTTTTAATCTAAATATGCTAAGAAAAAAGCAGGTGTGAAGGTGGAGATAAAAGTAAATGATATCCCGAGGTGACAGTTCATTGGATATGGGGAAATGTTTTTGAGTCAATCAAGTGAATTAAAGGATTATAGGCAGCTAGGATCTAGTGGGAATTAGAAATTTGCTGCTAACAGAAGTCACAAAACTGGCTTCTGAAGTAGCAGTGGAGAAGAAGCTGAATAGGCAAACTTAGTTTAGCAACTCAGGAAGAACCAAACTCAAGGAGATGAGAAAGTTAAGGGTGGAGGTCCCTAGCTTGCTGAAATAGTTGATTATAGGGTCAAGTCAGTAAATAGGGAAGGTGAAGTCACAGCAGTCAATCAGAGAAGAAGCATTTAATTAGTATTTACTATGTGGCCATGCTCTGGGCTAAGTGCTAAGAAGACTGAGTCCAGTAGCATCTGTGCCTTCAATAAGCTCACATACAAATTGGGAAGATAGCATGTAAGTAATGATACATTCCAGATTTATGCAATATAAATGGAAGGACTTCTTATAGGAAAGGCACTAGCAACGAGGGCAAGGAAAGATCTCTTAAAGAAGATGGAATTTGGGCTGAGTTTTGAAGGAAAACAGGAGAGACAAAAGAGAACATTTCAGATGTGGGGGAGAGACACTTCAAAGGCAGTGTGAGTTGAGAAATGGAGTAGTGTCTTGCTCCAGGAATAACAAGAATGATAGACTGATGCACCGATGGTCATATGAGGGTGAATGATGAGTTTAAGAATCCTGAGACAAAGGTTAAGATTAACAATGGTTAAGATTAATGATGATGATGATAGTAATAGCTAGAATTTACATAGCACCTACTATGCACCAGGTTCATAAAAAGAATTGTGAACTAAAAGGAAATGGCTCCAGTATCTCTGCCATGAAAACCTCTAAGAGTCAGATAAGACCAAAACAACTAACAACAATTTGTCTGGCACTGTGTTAAGTGCTTTACCAATATTATTTCCTTTGGTTCTCACTTTGGAATATAAAAGCTATCATTAATCCCCATTGAAGATTTATTTCCCATTTGAGGAAACTGAATCAAATCAAGGTTAAATTACTTGCCAAATGTCACCCTACCAGTAAGGCTCTGAAATTGTGTTTGCACTCCCGTCTTCCTAACTCCAGACCTAGCATTCTATCCATTGTGCCACCTAGCTGCCTAGATTGTGATCAGAGGTGAATTTCAGAGATCCTTTTATATTGAAGGTGGAGCTGTTTTTGCAGATAGTGAAATTTTACCAATTTAGTTCAGTAAATGTTAAACATCTGGTGGTCATGGAATACAAAGACAAAAATATTACCTTCAAGGAGTTTATAGTAGTATACTAAATTGCTTAGGTTTAAAAATGGCCATCCATGTGAGTGACCTTCATTTATTATAGAATATTGTGTTTCTGTATTCTGCATAATTTAAAATAACTCCTAAAATGAACACAATTTGATTTTCTTTGTTAGGTAGTAATTAAAAGAGAGGAGTAACTTGTGGAAATGATCCTCATCTTTAAGAATTTGAAAGGCTTATTTTGCTTGGCTCCTGAGGATAGAGATGGAAATGTCAGAGGCCAACATTAGCCTCTTTATTATTAAGAAACACTTCCTAATATTTAAGATTGTCCAAGTCTTAAGAGTGGGTTATCTTGTAGAGAAAAGTAAGTTCCCTGTCACTGGAAGTCTTGTGGTAGAGACCAGATTCTGTAAATGATATTCTTCTTCATATATAGTTTGGATTAAATTGCCATCTGACTTAGTAGAATTTTTAGTTTATCTTTTAATTTAAAAAAACACATTTATTTTCTTTCTCTTTCTCTTCAATTTAAAAGAAAAAAATGAAATCTATGTAACAAATATAGTAAAGCAAAACAAATTCTCCCCATTCTTGATGTCCAAAAAAAGAAAAGTTAGTCAGGAAGTACTTGTTCAAGTCTATTTCTGACAAATACTGGTTGTGTGACTTAGGGCAAGTCACTAACTTCTCAGTGTCCTGGGTAACTTTCTAAGAATATAAGTTTCAAAAGTGTTTACTTTAATAGGTAGAAAAAGTTTCTCATTTGTAATTACATAAATTGATGAAATCTCAGATTGTTTTGCTTTTTTTCAACCTCTATGAATTTCATTTAGGTTGGGGAGAAAAATTTGTCACTCCCTGAATCCCTTTTTTTATGATCTTTTTAGTCTTTATTGATGGTGTTAGTAGATGAAGATATAATGGTCTTAATGAAAAATGTAAAATTGAATATTATGATGTTCAATAAAACATTCTTAGAACTTTGGATATTTATTTCCTTGATGATAAGGGTACACTCTGGGTGCAATTTATTTGAAGAAATTCTTTAAATTCAGTAAATAATTTTTTTATTTTTTAAAGCTTTTTATTTTCAAAACATGCATGAATAGTTTTTCCACAATGACCCTTGTAAAACCTTGTGTTTCAAATTTTCCTTCCCTGCCTCCCACCCCCCTAGATGGCAAGTAATCCAATATATGTTAAACATGTACAATTCTTTTATAGATATTTCTATAATCATCGCAGCAAATAATTTTTGACTCCTATGTGCAGAGCAAATCCTTAGAAAGTTCTGAGTTCTGAATGTTTTAAAAAAGGAGCATTTTTTGTGGCTGTTAAGGGTTAAATTTGCCTGGGGGCTGCCTCATGTTCTGGGAGTGGTTCAAGGTTTATTCTTTAAAAAAAAAAAAAAAAAAAAAAAAAAAACTTGGCCAAAGGGGCCCCTCAGCTTATTTCACAGACGTGTATGATGTGGGAAGGGGGTCAGATTTCTTCATATTGAGAATAATGTGAAAAGGAAAAGTTTTGTGTGTGTTTGTTCTTTTGGCATTTAAAATTACAAATTGTTTTTGGTTAGTAGTGATGAGATTTTACTCACTAAAATAAATGTTTTATGAGTAGGACTCAAGTGTCTTCCCCCCATCATGAATACTCTAAAAAACAATATATTGGCTTTTAATGAAGATAAAGGAGTACATTCATTCAGGCTCAAGACTTGGTTAAAGACAAAAACATGGGTTATAAACTTGGAATTGCAGCAGGATAACATTTTTTCCCCTTTCTATTCTAAAATATTCTTTGCTAGAAGGAAGAAGATCCATAATTCAGGGAAAGAATGAAATGTTCTGTAGTAAAAATCTCTGCCTTTGAGGCAAAAAACTGGTAGTTGATTCTTGAAGATTTTTCTAGGCTTTGTGATACATTTCCATTAGCCCTACTAGCATTTGATTTGTGAGAAACAAAACTTTAATTTTATATGGTTTATGGCTAACCCTTCTTCTATTTCTCCCTGTGAAAATCTGGCGGATTGTGGGTTTTAAACTACTTTTTGTGTAGTTTGAGCCAAGAAAATAATTTAGTTCTGCTGTGTGTGTGTCTCTCTTAGTTTTGTTGAGGGAAAATGGTAGTGTTTGGTGCAGCTAATGGTTACTATTACACTTATGCCAGGGGAATATAGACAGTGATTTTTTTTTCACTCCCCCTTTCTGCCAGGAGTTGTATTTTTCCCAATTCTTATGTTTCAGTTCTAAAAATCTGGGCTGAAAACAGAAGCAGCAGATTGTAACAATCCCAGAAATTTGCTTATGCCAGAATACTCCAGAGGTGCTGTTAGTATCCTGGTATCAAACTTTTTTAGTTTCCTGAGTGCATGTTAACCCTTTGGTACATCAGAAAATTAGGTTGCCACAATATCTGTGTAGCTTCATTTTTTAATAATACAGAGAGATTAAGCTAAATATTTTGCAACTAGCATTGTGAACTGCACATATTCTTTATGTATATAGTAAAAGGGATGAAGTCAATCTAGAGTCTGATGAAATGGTAGTGCTGAAGAGACAAAGGTGGAAGAATGGGACATTTCTCAGAACTTTGATTAGTTTTTTTTTTTTTAATTTAAAACTTTTTGGTCTGTCTTGAAGACTATATATATATATATTTTTTTTTTAAATGAGGCAATTGGGGTTAAGTGACTTGCCCAGGATCACACAGATAGAGGAAGTATTAAGTGTCGGAGGTCAAATTTGAACTCTGGTCCTCCTGACTTTAGGGCTGGTGCTCTATCCATTTTGCCACCTAGCTGCCCCTTGGAGACTATTTATAGGGAAATCCCCAGTATGGAACCTTTCTCTATTAATGAAGATCTTATAATTTACTGAGTTGTTTTGGGCACTGATAGGGCCCATTTATATTCTTATAACTGATAAGTGTCAGATTGAATTTAAATTTGTCTTCTTGATTCTAAGATCATTGTTGGCCCCATCATGACAAATTGTTTCTCTTTGGCATACTACATATAAATAAAATTGTCTTCTTCAGAGACCTTTCTATCTTATCTGCTTTCATTTTCCTCATACAGCTCTACACATTCCTCACACAGACTACACATTCCCTTTCCTTTGTTTTCCCTTAGCTATCTGGAATTATCTGACCATGGTTCTGATTATATTAAGTTTTGTCCATGGCATCCTGAGTGAGAAGATCAGCATGAGTCACAATATTCAATCAACAGCCATATAGTACATGCTTGCTGTGTTCTAGGCACTGTATTAGAGGGATTCGAAGACCAAAATGAAACATTTCTCAAAAGTAAAATATATATGTGTATCTAATTTATATTTTAATGTATTTAACATCTACTGGTCATCCTGCCATCTAGGGAGGGGTGGGGGGGTAAGAGGTGAAAAATTGGAACAAGAGGTTTGGCAATTGTTAATGCTGTGAAGTTACCCATGCATATAACCTGTAAATAAAAGGCTATTAAATTAAAAAAAAAAAAAGTAAAATATATACATACAAATAAATTATCTGTCAGTCTGTCTATCTAAAATATAAATTGGGTAGAGTCAAGAAAAGTCGGGTGTAGGAGATTTCACTAGAGCTTAGCTCCAAAGAAACTTAAAAAGCAGTGTGGTATAGCAGAAAGAGTCAGAGGATCTGAATTAAAGTTCTGTCCCTAATGTTTACAACTAACATGACCTTATGCAAGGTCACTCAATCTCTCTGGGACCACATTTCTTTATCTGTAAAATGAAGTATTTGAATTATGTGGTTTTTAAAGTCCCTTCCAGCTCTTGACCAGTATTCCTATGACAAAGATGTTGAATCAGAAAAGGTTGGTTAGCCTTCCTATCTCTGTGATTACTCAAGGAGGCTAACAAAATGTCAGGGAAGTGAGAGTATTGAGGAGAAGATTGGAAATACTGTTAAGTGCTGTAGAAAGGTAAGAAAATTAAGGATTTAGAAAATGTTAGAAAAATACATTTTTTAAAAGTATTGGATTTAGCATTTGGAGATCATTGGTAACTTTGAGAGCAATTTCAATTCATTAAGGTCCCAAACCAGATTGCAAATGGTTGAAAAGTGAAGAGAGGAGAGAAAGTGAAATCAATCTACAGTAGAAGAACCTTTTTCTGGTCTTTTGACTGTGAGAGATAAAAATGAAAGTTTAAGTATGGAAGAGACCTGGCTTGTTTGTGGGGGGGAGGGGGGGAATTGAATAACCAACATTTATCGTGTTTAGAAGATTCTTGGAATTCCCATAGCAGTTTCTTTGGCATTAGCAATTTCTTACTAAATGTAATAGTCATAATGTCATTAACTAATTTCTTGGATTCCTTGAGCTGCTCCATCTGGTGTTTCCCACCTTACCTCCCTTTTAAAAAATTAACACCATTCTACCCTAGTTATAGTACTGAGATAAATGAGTATAGTTGGGACTCAAATGACTGAAATGGCTAGAGAAGCATAGGAATGCCTGTTCCATTTGCAAATTTGAAGATTTATTCTCTTGCCTACTTGTGTCGTGCTTAAGGAAAATTACTCTTCTGCCTCTACCTTTCTTTTCTTTTTTTTCTTTGTAAATCTTTTTTTTTTTTTTTTAAATAGCTGTTTATTTACAAGATATGCATAGTAATTTTTCAGCATTGACCCTTGTAAAACCTTCTGTACCAACTTTTCCCCTCCTTCCCCCTCCCCCCTCCCCCAGATGGTAGGTAAACCAATACATGTTAGATACATAGTCTTACAGTTATTTTGTTGCACATGCCTCTACCTTTCTTAAGAGAAACTTAACAGATATATTAGGGTAGTAGCCAGTGACTTAGGGCACTAAGGATATATTTTCTGATTCTTTCCAACTTTTTTTTGTTCAATGGTGAAGTTGATTTTTAATCATCACATTGACTAGTAACTTTTTTTAGGTTCAAACCTTTCCCTCTCAGTCTTATATTTTTGTCTCATTTTTGTGCCTTTGGTTGAATGTGAACACAGCTAAATGAAAGGCATTGTGCCAAGTGATGATGATATACACGAAAAGTAACATGGTCCCCACTCTTAAGGAACTCATTCTAATAGGAGACATACATAAAGACAGTTTCAGATGTAAAGCAGATGGATATTGTGGTCTTTATAGAGCAGCAATTAAGCATTTCTCTTTTCATGTAATTTAAAAAAATTATTATTATAGCTTTTTATTTACAAGTTATATGCATGGGTAATTTTACAGCATTGACAATTGCCAAACCTTTTGTTCCAATTTTTCCCCTCCTTCCCCCCATCTCCTCCCCCAGATGGCAGATTGACTAATACATGTTATATATGTTAAATATAAATTAAATACAATATAAGTATACATGTCCAAACAGTTATTTTGCTTTACAAAAAGAATCGGACTCTGAAATAGTGTCATGTAATTTTCACTGATAAAAATGACAGTATTTTGAATTGGTCGCAAGAATTATTCTTTCTAGGTGTTTAGCATCTTTGGCTGTAACACTTGCAAGAGTAGTGACCAGACTGCATCTCCACAAAGAACATTGTATTTCTCAAGGCTCTTGGGCTCATTGTCCTAGACTAGGACAATCATGGTTTGAGGAGAGATGGTGGTGAGAATGGTGGTGATTTGATTTGCCTAGAACATCCACTCTCTCCCTCAAGGTTCTTTGCTGTTTTTGTTAGACTAACTTGTCTGTGTGTGAGTAATAGTTGGCCTGAGAATGGTTGAGTGATCACTTGACATTTACCACTATCCAAACCTGTTTTTTTTTTTTTTTTTTTTGGGGGGGGGGGATGATTCTTGATCTATGTGTGTTTTTGCTCTCCTTATGAGTTGATTCTATAAATTTGGGCAAAGAGATATATGTGGATAACTTGGAACTTGTATATAGCATAGAGAAATAGTTGTGCCTCTAGCCCAAGTTGAAGTACTAAGCACAGTGCCTAGTGTTTAATAAGTGCTTATGCATTTTCTGTACTTAGGGATAGTATTAGTACTCACTATTCCAAAACCAGTAAACATTATCTACTGTGTCCCAGGCACAGTGTTAGGCACTGGGGATGTAATTGATCAAATAGAGGACATTACCTGACCTCAAGGAGCTTACAATCTAGTGAGAAGAGAGAGCACATCAAAAGGATAGAAGAGAAAGGACCTGGTGCAATGAGCATCTTGTTCTGTGGAGTTGTAATCGGGCAGAGCAGCAGATAGATGCAGAATGGAGTGAGTCAATCTTATTTTCTGTCTGCCCCTATTAAGGAAGGCATTGGGAGCAGGTTGGTACTTCATCCTCCAGCCTTCTAATCAGAGGAGACTGGAGACTAAGAAAGCTGGTATCAGTCAAAACTTGAATTGGCCACATGATGATGAGATTAGAAGTGATGAACTTAATTTGGGAGAAGCAATACTATCTAGATACTACTCCAGAAAATTAAGTAGAATAAATAGGAGCTTATCCCTAAATCTCTTATATAGTTTTATGCTACTTCCAGGATTGCTACCCTTAGAGAATTCTATCTTATTTACCTTGTTCAGAAGGAAATAATGCCAAGACAAAAGTTATCAGTTGCTATGGAATCATTATTTTTTCTATTTTAATTTTCCCCCTCAATTACATATATATATTTTTTACAGTCTTTTAAATTTTAAATTCCCTCCCATAGCTCCTTCCTTTAAAAGGCAAGCAATTTGATACAATTCTTATGTCATGCAGATTGAAATTTTTTAAACCCAGTAACTGTCTATTCCATAACTTGAAGTTAGAAAGACCTCTAATTATTTATAACGGTAAAATGAAAATTGTTCATCTAGCTAACTCTGATTGTAAAAGGGAGGGTTTGTCATTTTTACTCCCCTTAGTTCCCCTTCCCCATCACATTAAACTTCCTTGTCGTCATATTTTGTCCTGATAGTTATGTTTATCATTGGCTTAATCTATTGGTTTGTTCCAAGAGGGTTTGTTCTTCTTGTAAAGAAGAAAGGTAGCTTTATAAATCTGGAAGCTTATTACACTGCCTTTATGGAATAGACAAAATACACAAAATCCATCTCACTGGTCAGACTTTCAGTCAAAACTTTTGAGTAATTTTTCAAAGCTTTGTATTAAATTTTTTAGGAATATGCAGAAGAAATAGAATTTTCTAACTACCCTTTAAATATTAGTATTATTTAAAGGCTATGTTAGGGATGGGAAATAAAGCATGAATAAGATGGCTGCTTTTTGGTCTATTAATTCTACAAATCTATAGTCATTTTCAGTCTTTGTCCTTTTCCCCTCCCTAACATCATTTAAAACTTTTAAAATAATGATAGTTTTCAACCTTCACCTTGCCAAACCTTGTGTTTGGAACACAAGATTTTCTCCCTCCCTTCTCTATTACCTTCCTCTAGACAGCAAGTAATCCAATATAAGTTAAACATGTGCAATTCTTTTTATAAAAAAAAACTTTATTTTTGAAATATATGCAACATAGTTTTCAACATTCACCCTGGCAAAACCTTGTGTGCAATTCTTCTCTACATATTTTCACAATTATCATGCTGCACAAGAAAAATCAGATCAAAAAGGAAAAAAAAAAGAGAGAAAGAAAACAAAAAGCAAGCAAATAACAACAACAAAAAAGGAGAAAATACTATGTTGTGATCCACATGCAGTCCCTACAGCCCCTTCTCTGGTTGCAGATGGCTCTCTCCATTATAAGACCATTGAAACTGGCCTGAATCATCTCACTGTTGAAAAGAGCCAAGTTCACCAGTTAATCATCATATAAACTTCTTGTTGCTATTTGCAGTGTTCTCTTGATTTTATTCACTTCACTTAGTATCATATCAGTTCATGTAAATCTCTCCAAGCTTTTCTGAACTCATTCTGCTGATCCTTTCTCATAGAACAATAATATTCCATTACATTCATTTACTATGACTTATTTAGCCATTCCTCAACTGATGGGCATCCACTTAGTTTCCAGATCTTTGCCACTACAAACATTTTTGCACATGTGGGTCCTTTTCCCTTTTTTATGATTTCTTTGGGATACAGATCTAGTAGAGATACTGCTGGGTCAAAGGGTATGCATGATTTGATGGCCAAATCTTAACATCATTTTAAATTGATCTGATTTCCTAGTTAGAAAAAGTTACTACATTGATAAATTAGGGAAACTGATACCTGGATTTTTAATAAGATTTTTGACATTTTTTCACAGTGTCCTTGGAAAAAGATGGAGAAATATAGACTGGATCATAGTACAAGTTTGCTGCTGGATTTAAAACTTTAAATGACTGGATGTTAAAGCATATTGATTAATAGATTGATGTCAGCCTGAGAGGCTTCTCAGGTGGCATTTTGCTCTAGCATTTAGATTCTGGGTTTTGACTCCTCTTTTAATGACCAAAAACTTTTACTTAACTAAATTTATGTTTCATATATAAGGATGATTGATTTCTCTAATTTATTAGACTTTAGTAAATTAAAAAAAATAAAACAAAAATACATAAAGCAAGCAGTCTTATATATAATAGTGAAATGACAAAGGATGAAAATAGTCTACACTTTACCACAAGATAAATTGAAGGGTTTTGCATCTTTTGGCTATAGGCTATCTAGGTCATTAAATACAGTTTAAAAAATGTTTTTAATTCACTTCTTTTCTTTTCTCAGTAACTCAGAATTGTCTTGTTATAACTCTGGCTACTTCTGAATTACATCCAGAATATTATCTGTAAAAGTCTCTCTGAAAGATGATTTCATCCTTTCCTGTAACTAAGCTACCACATGAGAATTTCTGAGCAAAAACCTTTGCAGTTTCTTTAAGGACAATTTTGAATACTGCAGAGCCACACATTCATGTTATATATTTCTTTTTTGCTCAGGAATTTTGGTTATTGTAACCTTTTGTGGTACTGTCTCTTTTTGTCTGTGTGTTATCTGACTCCTGTCTTTCTTTTGCTATTTCTTCTCTTCCTCTTTTCCTACTGTTTCTTGACATTCCTGATTTCCATGTTCTCATTTAGGTGAATTTCATACAGTGAGTTTTGCAAATTCATTTGGAAAATTCTTCTCTACTATCTCTAATTAGGAACAAACTAACCAAGCAACATCATAATATGTCCTTGATAATGGATAGTAAATATCAGTAAAGGACCTGAAATGGATAGGTTTTCTGTGTCTAAGTTGGTATTGCTTCTCAGGTCTCTTTTGTAGGTGGTAGCAATAGATTTCAGGAAAATGTGTGGCCATTTTATAAATATTTGGAAGCATAGCACCTGTTACCCTTCAGAATCACTCTAGCTGAGGCCCAGAAACCTGTTTATTAGAGAAGCTGGCTTGTTCCATGAGATTCCTGGCCAAGGAGTCTGGTTAGTTTTTGATAAAAATGCTTAACAGTGATTTGAATGGAAGGTAAAAGGGACATGTTTAATTGGTAGAGGAATAGCTAGTACTTCAGATAACAGAATAGAAATCTAGAAAGATGATTTAGGAGCTTGGGTAAACCTCAGGCTCAAATCAGTCAACATTGTGATGTTGAAGCCAAAAAAATTAAGTTAAGATTATTTAAATAGAAGAATAGTGACCCCTCCAAAAAAAGATAGATATTAGATTTTTGATGTCTTTGATGTAGAGAACTCCTAGAAGAGGAAGTTTTTTCTATTAATGCAGATCAGCATCTTATCTGTGATTTATAGATTAGGGTTATTACTGGGGTACTAGGCTTTGCCTAAAGTCATATAGCTACTACACATCTGAAGTAACACTAGATCTTTCAAGCTCTGAGGGTGGCTTCCTATTACCCTCATATCAACCTTCCCCCCTCCCCAGTCATCTCCCAAAATAGATTATAATTCTGTTGTACTCTTTACTAATAAACTCACATTTGGAATGTTATGATCTAGGTTTCATATTTTAGGAAAGACATTATTAAGCAAGCTGTAGGGCAACTAGGAAGATGGAAGATCTCTATTGGGAATGACTGAAGAAACTGTCCATCCCAACTCCTGCCATGTGCACCTGGAACTTCCCTGCAGGGATTAAATAAATACTTTCTCTTTGTACCTGATGATGTCTCTCTGATTAGTTAATTGGGAAGAGATTCTTGCACCCACAAAACAAAGAATGTTTATTTCAGGGGTCCTCAAACTATGGCCCGTGGGCCAGATGCGGCATCTGAGAATGTTTATCCCCCTCACCCAGGACTATGAGTTTGTTAAGGACTTTAAAGACCAAGGAGGATTTTTTTGTTTGATCCTGAAGGAAATAGCCACCAGAATTTATTAAGGAGGGAGATGATGTAGTCACATCTGGGCTTTTGGAAGATTATTTTTGTAGCTAAATGGAGGATAGATTGGAGCAGAGGAAAACATGAGGCAAAGTGACCTACTAGAAAGCAATTGCAGTATTCTAGGCTTAAGGTTATGGGGGCTTTGTAACAGGGTAAGAGAAATGTCAGAAAATAAAGGGAGAATGATGATGCCCTCAGCTAAGTAAATAACAAGGACTTTGAAAGATAGCACTTAACTAAAGGAAAGGCTTCGGGTAGGTATTCTTACCTGAGCTGAACCTTGAAAAAAGCTCAGGATTCATAGAGAAAGAGATAAGGAAAAGGCATTGGAGGCATGGAGCATAGAAGTAAGTTAAACATTTTTTAAGCTCTTACTGTTTTCCAGGCATTGTACTAAGTAGATAGAAATAAAGAAAAGATCAGTCTTCAAGGAGGTCACAGTGCAATGAGAGGGAAAGCCACACATAAAAGAAAGAGAAAAGGGGACTTTGAGAGAAGGTGCCTTGTTCACTTTGGATATGATTAGAGTCAAGTCCATGGAGTGCAACTAGTTAGTTGGAAGTGAAGAGTTAGAGCCTCTTGAAGTTGGGCAGGAATTCTTTGCTCTGCTCTTCAGCCCTCAAATCAGAGGAGCAGAGGGTATAAAGGGTACTTAAGAAGTTTGAGTACTAAAGCTAATGTAAACTCAAAAAGTACTGAGTTTCCTGGTACAGAGGTTTCCTAGTAGCATAATGATGGTGGAGTCTGGTCCAGGTAATGCAGCTGAATTCTGAAAAAGTTTGGAATGTAGGGTATAAAAGGAAATGGCATAAAATAAATTTGGAAAGGTAGGTTGGGACCAGATTGTGGAGAATTTAAAATGCCACAGTGAGAAATTTTCATTCTAGAGGCAGTAGATAGCCACATTATATTTTTGAACAGTGACATAGTGAAATTTTCACTTTATTTTTTTATTAAAGATTTTTATTTATAAAGCATATATGCATGGGTAATTTTTCCAACATTGACTTTTGCATAACTTTTGTTCCAAATTTTCCCCTCCTTACCTCCCACTCCCTCCCCTAGCTCGCAGGTAGTCCAATAAATGTTAAATATGTTGAAATACATGTTAGATCCAATTTTGTATACATATTTATACAGTTATCTTCTTGCACAAGAAAAATCAGATCAAGGAGGAAGAAAAAAAAAAAACTGAGAAAGAAAAGAAAATAACAACAGACAGAGTGAGAATGCTATGTTGTGTTCCACACTCTGTTCCCATGCTTCTCTCTCTGGGTGTAGATGGCTCTCTTCATCACTGCACAAGTGGAACTGGTTTGAATCCTCTCATTGTTGAAGAGAGCCACGTTGGTCAGAATTGATCATTGTATAGTCTTGTTGTCTTGTATAATCTCCTGGTTCTGCTCATTTCACTTAGCATCAGTTCATGTAGGTGTCCAAGCCTCTCTGAAATCATCCTGCTGGTCATTTCTTACAGAACGATACTATTCCATAGCATTCATATACATAATTTATTCAGCCATTCTCCAATTGATGGCCACCCACTCAGTTTCCATTTTCTTGCCACTACAAAGAGGGCTGCCACCACAAACATTTTTGCACATGTGAGTCCTTTTCCCTCTTAGGGAGATTTTCACTTTAAAAAGATTACTTTGGCAGCTATTTGGTTGAAGTGGAAGAGGCTATAAGCATGAAGATAAATTAAGAGGTAATTATAAAAGTCCAAGTGAGAAGGGCCTGAAGTAGGGTGGTGGTGTTTGTGTGAATGGAAAGAGTGATGCTAGAGAAGTTGTGGAAGTACTCATGAAAGGAGATGTTAACTGAGTAGATAGGGAGGAGACAAATGTAAGTGGGAGTCACTGAACTATTCAGTCAGGAACTCTTAAAAGATATTCTAACTATGATCTCCTGGTGAAAACACCTCTGTAATCAATTAGGTGGTTAGAGTGAAAAAAGTGAAAGCCATTGGATGAAGAAGTGTTCAACAAGTTTGGTTGGAGACTGCCATACTAGACAGAACAAATAGTAAGTCAGTTTACAACTTGAGGATTCCAGTGGCTAGCCAGCCTAAATTTTCTAGTAAATGAAATTGAGAAAGATAGCAGGCACCATGAAGGAACCATGTCACAGAATCAAGGAAGAGAGATAGTATATATAAGAGCAAAGTTTCACAGAGGTCCAGGAGTGTCAATTTGGAAAGAATTAAGGCATCTTTATTGATTAATGAAAGCCCCATTGTGGGGCATTGTGATTAGATAGACATTGATTTATACTGAACTATATTAGCATGGGTTGCATGAATTCTCGTAGTGTTGAATTTTACAAGGTGTTAGTGGTGACAGGATAAAGGAACAATTGATACTGTATTTGGACTGGTCACTTCTATACTGAAAATGTGAAGGGAAAAAAAGGTAGAATATGGAATAGGGGAAGAGGAAGGGGTAGAGGGACTGGAGGCCAAGGGAAGGATGAAGTGTTCTTCAGGAGAATTCAGGAGAAAGAAGTAGAAAAATAAAGGAAGACAGAAGAATAGGAAGTTAAGTGATCAAAAAAGGCAATATTAAAGTTCTGGATCAAAGGTATAGATGGTGGTGAATCCCTCACTACTTACTATCTTGCCAGATTCCAACTCTGGAATACTTCTCCTCTGCTTTTGAACTAAGTTGGAGGAAGTCACCATGTTGAAATGTACATCACAAAATTTGTTATCTCATCTAAACTTTAACATTACTACAGGCAGGCAGCTCTTTTGGGGGCAGGGGAACAAAAACACAATTTTTATTAGTTTATTATTTCTGAACTTCTCAGACTGACAAAGATAAAGCCATACATACAAAGAAGATTAGAAAAAGGAATATATCAGGAACCTTTGCACAGCTCATACAGCTTGAATTTTTTTTTCGAAATTATATAATAAATTTAATACATTAATTCCAAAGACTTCCTGTTTATCTGTTTCTTCAGCCTTTTTTTTTTTTTTTTTTTTTTTTTGGTTCTTTTTTTTAATGGTATTGTCACCTTCTTTTGTGTGTCACTATTATAGCTATCCCTTGTCCCTCCCATATCCTCTTCAATTATAAAAAACCGACAACAATCACTTTCTAACAGATAATTAACTCATAGTAGAGTTAAATACATTCATACATTGGCCAAGTACAAACATATTTGTCTCAGTTTGTACCTCCAAATCCTCACCTTTTTATTAGTGGGTTGAGCAGTATCCTTCATCATCTATTAGTCATCTGGTAGTGTGGGTCATAGAATTGATCAAAATGTTTAAGATTCTCAAATTTGTTTCTTTTTTACAAAAAATATAATTATTATGCAAATTATTCTAGTTCTACTCAATTCATATAAGTTTTCCCAGGTTTCTATAGTTATAATTATTCATCCATTCCCCAATTGATAGACTCATTTTGTTTCTGATTTTCCCTACAACAAAAAGCATTGCTATAAATATTTTTGTATATATGGGTTCTTTCCCTTGGTCTTTTTTTCCCCTTTCTATTGGTGATTGTAATGTTTTTGTGTCACAGCTTATCTAACAACACTGAGAGAATATTCTTATAATGTTGGGACTTTATTACAAAGCCTTTCACGTAGGTGTTTAACAACAAATGATTGAACTTGGAAAAGTAATAGACTTTTGGAGACTGTTTCCTCTTGTGAAATGGCAATAATAATGTTTTGGCAATTTACCTTAGCAAATGGTCTTTTGTCTCCATCTTAACTAAACTCCAAAGGTGTATTTCCCTGTACAAATTAGAATTGAAAAGGGGATTGATTGTACATAAAGCTGTGAATCTACATTTGTATAGCTTACTTTTCTTTCAAAACTGTCCTGCTTACCTATGTATATTTCTGATCATGTTCTCTGTACATCTTTTTAAAATGCTTCAGTGATCAAACTCTTTTTTTTTTTATGTTGGCAACACTTAATACTAGACCTACTTTAGCCTCCCCTTGAATTTTTCACATTGAAAATGAAAGAAAAGGAAAAAACAAACAATCCCACCACTACAAACAAGCCTTATATTGAATAATTGTAGTGAAGCAAGGCAAATCCTCACATTGGCCATTCATTTTGTACCTTCTTGATTGTAGCTGTTTTTCATTGATTAGAATCCTTAAGTCTAAATTACTTTTCTTTATAAGTAAATTATTCTTTGATTTTGTTCATTTCATTCTATATCAGTTCATATAAGTCTTCAGTTTTCTCTGAAGCCACCCCTTTTTAAATTACTGAATCACAGTGTTCCATTTTCACATACCATAATTTGTTTAGCCATTGATAGACATGTTATTAGTTCCTAGTTTTTTGCCATTAAAACAAGAGTTGCTATAAATTGTACATATGGGTCCTTTTTGAGCTTTTGGAGAGGGGGTAGGAAGAAAGAAGGTTATAGATCTAGTAGTGGCATAACTTCATTACAGTTGAGTGTCTTTTGGGATATATTTTTCAAATTGCTTTTCAGAGTAGGTGGATTAATTCAAAATTCCACCAGTGGTATTTTGATGTACTTGTCTTCTTTCAGCCCCTTCCAGTATTTATTTATTTTTGTCATTTTTCCCAATCTTATAGATGTGAGATGGAATCTCAGGATTGCTTTAATTTGCATATCTCTAATAATTCCACCACATTGCAACTGTGCTATATACAACAATCATGAATGCTGCAAGTGATAGAAGATTCAAAAATTTTAAAAAAGAAATAGAGATACAAAGAATAATCAGACAATACTTGGCCTTAAGAAGGAGCTTACAATTTAGTAGTATCATTAAAATAAATACATAACTATAACACAAAGCAAAATATAAATATATATAATTTATATAGTAAATATATAATTATAACATAATTATATATAATAAAATACAATTATATATAATTTATACAATAAAAATAATTTATATATGTAAATGGCATAAAAAAAGACAAAATACTTATCAGGTCATATCTTATTCAAGGAAATAAAGTAGACATTATGAGGAAGGGAAGCATTTGAGATGAAATTTTTACCCATTCCAGACAAAGAAATAGCATGAACTATACCATGAACACCAGAAATCCAAGTCATATCCAGTTCATTTGAAGCCTATGTGGGAGTACTGGACCATAATTTTGGAAGAGTAGGATGAGGTCAGATTATGGAGGACTTTGCATATGAAACTAAAATTTAGATTTTTTTTGATAAACAGTGGGGAACCATAAATACATATATATTTTTAAAAGCAGGAAAGGATGTTCTTAGAACTATGTTTCTAAAAAGATTAACCTCTATTATTTATGAATAAGATAAATTGAAAGTTGAAATCTCCAGAGGCCAGTTAGTAAATCAAGTCAAGTGAGCAGGAAGAAAGAGTTAGTTAGGGAGGAATAGAAAAGATGGAATTGTAATTTTCTTGCAGATGTATTTGGCACAGAAACTTGCTTTATAGTGGAAGAGGGAATTTGCACAGGTAAGTTGGGTTAATGCCAAAAGTTCCCAATTGAGAAATGTTTGGCAAATTTGCAATGTTAGCTCATTATTCTTAAATTTGACCCTATATAAGATTTCCCTTATCACCAGATCTTGTTTTGTTTTTTCTCTCTCCTTTTTCTGCTTTCCTTCCTCTTTCCCTCCGTCCTCCCTCTTTCCCTTCTTCCTTCTCTCCTTTCCTCCTTCCCTCCCTTCCTCCATCCTTTGAAATTATAATTGCAATATTACTTTCCGACCAAGGCCATTTCCATCTACTAGGCCATGTCATACTTCACAAGAAATAGCCCACTCCTAACTGATTTCATATAGTTCATGGAAGAACTGTGAAATACTTAGACAAGACAATGAAAGTTATCATGTTGGATCTAATTGTTAGAAATGATAAAATAACTGGTCCTTTTGAACCTTTAATAGGGATTTGAATGGAATTGGAATGTGACTGCCAATGTTGTTTTGTCTTTTTTTTTTTTTAAATTCAGTAGTATTTTGTTTTTCCAATTACATGTAAAGATAGTATTTTTTATAAGATTTTTATAAGATTTTGAGTTCTAAATTTTTTCCTCCATTTCTCCCTTACCTCTCCCCTCCTCAAGACAGCAAGCAATCTGATATAGGTTATATATGTACAGTTATTTTAAACATTTTCATATTAGTCATTTTGCAAAAGAAAAATGTTTGCCATTATTGATTTTTTTCCTCTCCCAACAAGGCTTAGCCAAGCAAATGAGTTAAATTAGTGTAGTCACAGCTTTCGAGATATTAGTCCAACTGCATTTGAATTAAGTTTCTCCTTTGTTCTGTCTGTAGGGATTTCTTTTCAAGCCTGTAGCACAATTGATATAAGAAAGGAAGGTCATGCCCCTGAATGACCTTTACCTGATTGGACTGAAATGCTGATATATTTTAAAGAGTAATTGTGTTTGTACTGAGGGATAGCAGGGGAACATTGACTTTCAAGTTAGATAATGTTATCCAGCCTTCAGCATAAGAGATCAGGAAGAGGCAGTATAGTACAATAGAGAATTAGATTTGGAGTTAGAATCTGCATTCAAAAATTCAAATTCTGGTCTTTGAGGGGTGTGTGTGTGTGTGTGTGTACACAAACAGCCTATATGAATATACACAGGTTGGGTTAGATTGCTACTAGTGTTTCTCCCTTCAGTTTTTAAATCTTATCATCCTAATTTAAAACTAAAAAGGAACCCCTCAGAATTTTTAGTGTCACCTCTGTGTTCCTTAGGGCTATGATCTCTAGGGAAGAGCCATATAAATTATTTCTTTTTATAGTTTATCTTATTATAATTGTTATAACAAGATAAACAAAATAATCTTATTATAATTAAAATAATTCCTATATTTAAGTTGGAACTGCATGAGCTAGTGTATTTGAATGGGGGGTTTATATTTAAGGAACTATTAAGTCATACAATTCAGGGGCTGCCAGCCCCCTTTCTACTACAGCCATTTTCCTATACAAAATTTTTCTGATTTGTTTTTTCTGAGAAGCTAAGACTCTTTGTCTTAATCTTGTATAATCAACCTAATTTGTCTAGAGCAGTGGTTCCCAACTTTTGTTATTATTGTTCCATGAATCCCTTTGAATGACACACACACAAAAAAAAAAGTGTTGTGAACTCCTGAGGTAACATAATATGCAACTTTTAGAATTCTTTAGATTTATTGTGTTTATAACAAATTTTGATTCTCTCCAAAAGCTTGAAATTAAATTTTACATCATAGAACTATAAAATATAAAATTTTATTCCATTGTGAGTACTAAATATAAAATTACAAAACTATAAGATAGTTGAATATTTGATGTAGAATATTGAATATTTGATGTAGAATATTCTAAGAATTAAAAGAAGTAATTCAATAAGATCTTATACTTAGTATTTGTAAGATTTCATATTAATTTTTTTAATTTGCAAATTTTGTTAAATATAAATAATATTTTAATGAAAGAAATTATAACTTGGAAGATGTGTTTAACATGTGTTAGAATTCTTACAAGGGGCTAAGTCAGTGGAATTGATACAGACTATGGTTGTTTAGCAGGGTGTTTAACAGTTCTCTAGATGTACTTAGTACTTACTACAGTTCCACAAGATTCACACCTTTAAGAGAGCATATATGATCTAGGAACCTCAACCAGTATGCACTTCGGGAGATTCACAAGCTAGGATTCATTCGATTGGCAAGGCAGAGATTTTTTTAATTTTTAGTTACCTCATCAATCAACTACCTATCTAGTCAATGAATTGATAGTTACAATGTAAAATATTTGCTTTTCTATTAGCTAATGAAAAATATGCATTAAATTATTAATGTTACTTAATTTTGCATAAATTTTCCCCTTTTTATTATGATGGTTTTGCTGTAGAAACAAACCTATAATGCTTCAAATATGCACATATTTCCTTGTTGTCACAGAGGCAAAATATATTTGTAGCATAGTTGGATAATTATTTATTACTTAAGGCACCAATAAAGAATTTTTAATGAGAACGCCTTGGTATATTGTCATGAACTCCTTGGCAGTTTGTAAATTGCTAAATGGGAACTATAGACTTGAATTAATCAATGGTTGCTTGACTTTCAGACTTAATGTGGGCACTTAAAATATTCACTGTTTTTCTGTCCTCTTTGCACAGTGCTTTTAAGGCCATGATTGAGTCTGGTGTCATGCACCTAATTTGACTAATCTGTACATTCAGTTGATCATAGTAATGTTAGGTGTTTTCTTAAGGGCACACCACCTATATATGAAACAGAAATATATGTTTGACTAGAATGAATTAGAATTTCCTTTTTTTTTCTTTTTTTTTTTTTAGGAGAGAGAAAAGGATTAAGAGATCTGAAAGATATACAGGTGTATATATCACAAGATTTGAGTAACAGCAAATAGCATTAAAATCATTTGGTGCTTTCTGGTATTTGTAGGGCATGGTAGCATTACTAGGATTTTTCTGATATGACTGTTATGCTCATGAATTGTCAAATTTTCTAATAACTAATAGTATTTAATTGCCAACAGCTGTGAAAATTTTATAGCCTTGGTAATTAATTAGATTGGATATACTTCTTCATAGCACCTCACTCACGTATATGTACATAGTAGGAATTTAATAATGAAATAAAATAAATTTAAATATAGCTTCTGGAACTGGCTGATTCTTTTTTTTTTTTTTTTTTCTTATTGGGAGCCCTCTATTTTAAAAAGTATTTTTGATACATTGTTTTTGGATGGCAGAGACAAGATGGTGGAGAGTATACAAGTCTTTGAGCTCTTCCTGACTTCCATCAGATCAATACCAGATCACAGATCTGACTGGGTTTTGGAGTGCCACAAAAGGTCTTTCTCAGTCAGGCAGGGGAGGGGTTGCAGAACAGCAGAAGCAGGGCTCAGCGCAAAGTAATGTAGTGCAAGGAGACCCAGGGTGGAGAGGCTTCTGAGTGTTGGGGGAATGTAGTTGGAGGCTCATAGCTAAAATACAGCAACATTTGCAACTCTGTCCTGGTTCAAAAGCCTAATGTGGGATTTGGCCATACCCATCTAGCAAAGGAAGGAAGCTAGCAGCACCAACCCAAAGGGTAGCATGAAGTTATAGGGAAAGCTTGGGACAGTCTCCCCTTTGGGTAAGAACAGACCTCGACCTTTAAAAATTGGCCAAAAAAAAAAAAAAAAAAAAAAGCAGCAGCAAAAAGATCTCTGATCATAGATGGTTTTTATAGAGGCAGAGTATAGACTTCAAACCCTGAGGACACTAAAAGGTAAAACATCTCCAAAGCAAGCCTCAAATAATGATATGAATTGGTCTCTGTCTCACAATGCTGTCTTGGAAGAATTCAAAAAAGAATTTAAAAGAGACAAGGAAAATGGGTAAAGGAAATGAGAGTTCTGGAAGAGGAAACAAATTATTTGAAGAAAATCACTCTTTAAAGAATAGTTTTGGCAAAATGGCAAACAAAATCAACTCCTTGAAAAATAATTTCTGAAACCGGAAAAAAAATCCAATGAACAAAACAACTTGTTTAAAAGTTCAGTTAGCTAAATGCAAAAGGAGATTAAAAAGCTAACTCACTAAAAATTAGAATTGAACAAACAGAAACAAATGACTTAATGAGACATCAAGCATCAATCAAACAAAACCCCAAAAATGAAAAAAAATAGAAGAAAATGTAAAATACCTCATTGGAAAAACGACTTGACCTAGAAATTAAATCCCAATTTAATTGGGAGACAATCTAAGAATTATTGGATACATTGTTTTTATACCACATCACCTTGCTTTAATTAAAAAAAAAAAAAAAAGGAAAACTACTTAATACAACCCCCAAGACAGATATGGCATGTAATATTTTGCATCCTTGTTACATTGTTTCTTTACTGAGAGGGAATGTTTAGCATCATTTGTTATTACATTTTATCTGAATGTTGTTGATTTCATTTGAATTGTTGTAGTTATATCTATTATTTACTAGGTTCTGTTTATTTTGTATCAATTTAAATAAAGTTTGTTTTAATTCCTCATAGTCGTGTTATGCCACAATTCTCTTTTATTGTCCTGACTCAGTCTCCCTAATTATCCTGACCCTCTCCTGACTCAGTTTCTCTGTTTCAGTTTATAATAATCAGCTCAAAGCTCAGTCCTGCAACACCTCCCCTCCCTCTTTATCAGAATATTTGATAAGGATAAAAGATCTTATGTTTTAGAATATCAGAATGCCTCTTTCTATCTCTGGGGTTCTTCCCCCCCCCCCCCATCTCCAGAGGCTCACTCCGCCTTGTCAGAGTCCCATTCCCACTCTCAGCATCCTGACTCTGCCCCTGCCTCAATCTACCCCCCTGAGCCTGAGCTGTATGTATGTATGTGTGTGTGTGTGTGTGTGTGTGTGTGTATGCCATTATTTGCTGGATTTTTGGAGACGATAGTCTCATTCAGCCCTGGGACCAAACCATGTTTCCATTTGGTCCCAGTAAATCTCTCCCTTTAAATAAATTATTAAATACTTTCTAATCTCTGTCTTGCTTCAGTTTCTCCAGCATTACATTTTGGAGGCTTCCCAGCGAGATGTTAGAAAATGAGCAGGATTAGAAATTAGGAGACCTTTGGTCTCCTCCTTGGGCCTCAGGGTGGCTGGGGATCTGGGTTCTTTGCTTAGGAGAGGCCGGCCCCCTGGATTTTTTCCAGAGCCTCCAGAAATGAGCAGTTTCCAGCCACAACTGTGCCTAATAGTGGACACTCCATTTTGGCCATGGGAGAGTAAGTCTGTAAGTCTTGAGACCTGTTCTATTTGTATATGGTAGCATCTGGATTCCCAGAATAATGAAATGCTGACAGGCATAAATTCTGGAA